>NC_035108.1:358017469-359267469 GCF_002204515.2 Aedes aegypti | reverse complement strand
TGGTGGAAATAAAAAATAAAAGTCATAAAGTCGATAATAACGAATCAAAAAATTGAATATCATAAAATTTCGCACTAGTAACCTACAGAAACTTTTTTTTTCATTTTGTTACCCAAATGGAACTTTAAAAGAGGATAAGACTCATGCAAAGTGCGAAGAAAAACGTCATACAAGTTGGCCTCTCTGGATCGTTTTATTGCATGGTGTGTCCTAACTTTTTTTAAAGTTTATGCTGGCATTGCGCAACTCCTGCAGCAAGTGAACCTAAAGGTACACGTGAGTGAATTATTATTTCACCAGCATGAGCAAGTCAGTCCCATCTGTAAAACGTAGGCATTGAGAAAATGGACTGTGAAGTTTCTAAACTCGTTTTCCATAAAAATATTCAAAAAATCTTAATGAAACTTTCTCCATTTTGCTTTTTACTACGATATTTTTCCGAGAAAAACATAAAGATGATCAAAACACAGATCATTTTGTGTCACACGGTGCGAAAATCTGACGTGGGACTGATATGCGGTTACTTTACATTATGGTACAATTTGACTTGCTGTTTTTTTTCCTATTTTTTTCGAACAAATCATATTATCGCATCGAAGCAGTTTAAAGAGAATTGGAAAATACTTTGAAAACTGAACTCAACTCAATTTTGACGAAAATGCAGATGGGACTGACATGCGATTCAAAGTCAAAAAAAACTATACAAATTGTAATATTCTTGGTAAGTATCTTTACAGTGCTCATCAAATTTTTCTGAGTTAGGCATTAGACAGTTGATTGCTAACAGAAAGTTATGCAACCTTTCAATCAATTTTTCATCAATGTCCAACATAGTACTCAAAAGTTTGGAATTGGAAAATGCCTTTCTACAAACATTTCCAGTTTTGCTTGTACCAGCTTCACCGGATCGTGGTTGATCCCCTTTAATACCAAAAACACAGATAAACCGACATCACACTCTCATCATTGTCCATCGACCATCTTTTGAACAGTTGATTCAAAAACATGAAAGGTGGCAAATCCGTCACCCGCAGCACTCGCATCGTTTATGTTGGTGTTTGACGTTTACACACTACCGCCATCTGTTGGTCCCTCGCCCAAACACACCAATTTTAGCATCGGGAATACATGTCCTCATGACTATGGTTTCGATCAAGATTTGTTTAAGTGTTACGCCGGATTTTTACAAGTTGTTTTCTCGCATCATATTTTCTTTAAATAATTTAGTAGCATTCCATTTTTCAAAACCAATGTGTAGTAAGAATTTGAAAAATCTTAACCATTCATGTGAAGGAGAAATTCCGTAGTTAAAGGCTAGGGTAGATGTACCAATAGTGGAGGTACTAAGCATGATTGAACTTCATTTAACCGCCTTAATTCAAGAAGCGCAATTAATGCACATGTTGATGTTGTAACGGGAAGTAACGACCATTGATTTAACGAGAAAAATGATTTCATCGTAGTAATCCACGGCATGTCAGTGAAAAATAATACCTCCACCATTGGTACACTGTTCCTTTAGTTGCGGTATATTTTTAATTTGTGTTCCTATAGTTGTGGTATTCGTTGTTTTCTTATGGGATCCTCCACTATAGGAACACTTTACCGCAACTATTGGTACAAGCAAGAACAGTCATAGCAATTTTAGGGATATTTCATCAGTTGTAAAGCAATTTGAACAGTCTTTCCAACTATTCCGTGTATCAACAAGCCAATACGTCGATTGGCAGTGTCGGTTCTGCGGCTAATGAAATAAAATCAGTGAAAACGGCACTACCGCAACTATAGGAACACCCACAACTAAGGGAACACTTACCCTACTTCTTTTGTAAAAAAACCTTCCATATTTATTCTTTGCTTTGGTATTGCTCTTCAAATGGATATATTCATCATTGATAACGTTCCGGTAATTTATACTTATAATTTTACTACCTTAGGTTTAAAAACAACAGATTGAAAATCGCTTCAATATATGTTTCCCTAAAATCATGGTTGCTGGCCACCCTATCCCGAAGCTGTCTACCCTAAAGGCAAAATAAAGTATTAGTTCGAAATTCGAAAAAAAAAAACTTGTAGGCAAACTAAAAATTATGAGATTCTGACCATCTGTAAACATTGCTAATTGGCCCCTCCCGAATAAATCCTAGCTACTCCAATGAGCCTTGTACCTAACAACATTCCTCTCCCTCCTCTATGAACGTAAAGACGTGGTCAGTGCCGTTATTGACTTTGGAACTTTGAGCTTTTGATTTGTGTACATTGAGAATGATAAGCTGATCCCAAGTCCCACTCATTGAATCACTGAGAAACTTGAATTATTCTGTTCAATCACAGAGTAAAGTCTGTTCCATTTAGAATTGGTGTTTCTTTTAAATTACTGTAGTGGCAAAACTTATCGAAGATAGAACGCGAATGACGTTAGAAAATTCTGCACAGTTACGAATAAAACCCAAAATTGTCAAGAGAAATGATCGCTACAATTCCAGAATTTTATAATTCCGTATCAATAATTAAATTTTGTAGGACGTAATGCAGGTACCGAGTAAGTTCAAATAAGTTCTCGCAGATCAAGAGAAATGAAGAATTTTGTATGGAGGCTGAAAGCATGTCGAAAAAACCGATTTAATCTAAATTTGATTGTGCAATTCTAACCAAATTACATCTGAAATGAAAGTTTAAGTTCTATTTTGCATGCTTGGAGGATTAGATCGCCAAAAAATATATGATATATCCTGCTTTAAACCTCTGTCTATTTTTCGGGGTCAATATGACCCCAGAGAACTTTGAAGGGCTGTAACTTTTATGTTAGTAAATCGATTTGTGAGTTTTCCACACATTGGTGAGTATCCATGAGTTGTTTGTTTTGCACATGAAATTTTCTCAAATATCTTGTAAAATAATTTCCTGATTTATAAAATTGGGGGGATCATAAAATAATGTTTTTTATGATAGCTCCATCATGCGGTGGAATTACCAACTAACCAATGTGCAACACAGTAGTCCTATCCCTGTTGCAAATCTTAACCGAAAAAAGTGAAACTTTTTGTAAAACTGTTTCTGAGATATAGGCGTCCAAAGTTTCCAAATTTCACGTTGTTATTTCCTTTTTTCACTATAACCCCCATTCCACCAAGACCTCCATTCTTTTGAGTTTTCTTATATTTTTAAGTAAAACTGAATCAAACGTTATTTTCAAAACAACAGAAAAATCGAAATCAAGCTGGAACATTTCTGAAAATGACATCAGATTCAGCAATCCCAAAACTCCTAGAGACACAAAATTTGATTCTTGAGACACACACAAATTTCATTTTTGTTACGCTACAAGGAGCAATTTCAAGAAAAAAAAGGTTTGTACAATAATAAGAAGTACAAAAATCAAAATCAACAATTTGTGCAAAAGTAAATAAAACAAATAATTATTCGTTCTTATATCAATTAAAGATAGCGAAAATAAAATTTGGGTATTAGAGAGTTTACATTACAATTAGAATTGTACAAACCGATTATTAGTCTTGGATGATAAATCCTTCGTCTTCCTATAGTTACCTGCAAAGATATAAAAAAGATTAAGATTAGTTGTTATGAATCCTCTTCGTTTGAGTTTATTGTAAATAGGCCTTTTTTATCTGGCAATTAATTTCATTTCATGGAAATTGTACATCGTTTCTTGCTTTCTATTTCACGCATTATACTATTACTCTACATTTCAAATGGTTTCATCATCAAACACCAACAATTAAATATTCACTCTTAAAATTTGATGCTTTGATACAATGATCCCATATCGTTTAAAATTTCTAGCTACAAGAGGTGAGTTAGTAAATTCATTAAATGTCAAAAGTAGTCGTCCACAAACCACGTTGTCTTTTTTTCAATTTGTTGAAAAACCAACCAATACCTCTCCTCTACGACCACGTTTTTTTTAACGAAATATTTGGTTTAAAATTCATAAACATAAATCAAAACTCATCTAATAGGTATCTTCTACCGTCTCTAACTCGTCTGTCGACTAGATCCTTTTGAAATTGTTAGCAAATTTCTCGATGGAAATAAGAAAAAGTTAGTTACTTTTTTAATGTCATGTTCTCTAAAGATTTCTCGACGAATAAATACCCTTCCCGCGGTTGTTGTGGAAATACAGAGGTTATTAAAAAAAAAAAAAATAGATAGTTTTCTAAGCACCTACGGAAAATTATGATAACAGAAATCGAAAAGTTCTAACAATTAGTATTTTTAATTATGAGAGGTCATTTTTGAATGCTGAGATCTTCCGACAAAATTAAGATTGTGGACGAATATGAGAAATTGGAGGTGTTTGGATAAAATTGACAGGTGGAGGATCACAGCTCTAGAATACTCAACCCAAAACAATATTATGTACCAAAACAACACTTTCTTTAATCCAATAAAAAACGTGGAAAAAATAATCATGGAAAAAATAATGGAAGAGTTTCTGGAAGATATCTTGCTGAAAGCTCTATATTGGCTTCCGTAACAAGGCCATGAAAAAATCCCTGATATATGTCTTGGATGAATCTTTGGAGGATATTATTGAGGAATGATTAAAAGAAACTCTAGAAGGATTACTGCTTTTTTATGAAAATCCTGAATTTTCCCTGATATCTCACTCAAATGATTTCAAACCTGAAATAAAAATTGAGTGGTTATGTATCACTTCGATGAACAATCTAAAACAGAAATTGTCCCCTTTCCATCATTACCATCTGAATTGAAGATGACAAGTAGTTGCCACTGCCTTTGCTTTAAGTAGCATCATCTTCCGCAGCAGTTGGTAGCTACTATTCCATGCCTGCCGTAAAAAAGAGCCAATTCAATTAATTAAATCTCGACACATCGCTCAGCTTGAACTATTTTTGCTCGCTTCTGCTGTTCATGCCACTAGCCCTGTGATGGAACTATACTTCGTGGTGCTGCATGTCAAAAGGGTATTTTGGCTAAACTAGATTGCATTGGCTGTGCAGAATGACAGAAAAAAGACCCAAACGCAATGAGCTTGAAGTTGCTAGCTTAAGCGATTGATTTAACTCCAATGAAAGTGTATTGATCGGTTTGGATCAATTTCATCCATCATCAAGACAAAAATAATATTTGCAATTTATAGCTCCCGTTTCCGTCCCGCATCCATTGCGCTTCGAGCTTAACCGAAAGAGAACATAGAAGCTTCGACGCAGCGTGGGCAGGATAACGTTCTGAGAAAATCCCTCAAAAGGTAGACAAACGTGGTTTGCCCAGTCAGATTTTCATCGAGTTTTTACGAGCGTTCTGAATTTTAATGGACTGCAGTAAAATGTGTGTCTCGTGTCGGTAGCTGCATCGTGCTTTATTTGTCGTCGGAGGTTGGGATGAAAATTGTGGGATTTTGTGACGTACCTTTTTGAGCGAATAGCGCCCGACACCCGTGGGTGGGTGATGAAACTTTCGCGATGGGATGAATTGGTAAGGGATGGTGGATTTCAACAGTATGAATATTTGTTGAAGCACGCACTCCTATTTAATGTAATTATGTAGATTCATAATTGCATAATGGTTTAATCGCGACAATAAAGCGTAATTAATGACACGTTCCAAGTTATTACCTGAATTGAACCACTTTCATAGTTATGAAATCAGTATTATGGGACACTTTTGTTTCAAAACAAAACCAAGAATAGGATTCTCTCCGTTGATTGTACCGATGACCAGTGCCATAGCGTGGAGTTGGCCAGGTTGGCCCCCTTCAAAAGCGCTAGCCTTGAGAGGGCGCCAAAATGCGTGAAACACTTCTGATCTCACCCTAAAAGCCATTTATAACCAAGTGTATAACTTGTTGTTACTTAGCAAACGAATTGATTTTAACGTTATTCAAAAATGCTACGATGGAGAGAAGATCCTCCTCTATCTCACAGTGGCGATAGTTCTCATTTTTAACTATTCATTTGCTTAAGAATAACGAGCTACTCACTTGGTAACCAATGGCTTTTAGGGGGAGATCATAAGTTATGCTAGACTTGACAAAAATCAAGAAGAGCAATACCTATTAAGGACGCAGTTTCATGAGAAATTCGAAGACAGTAGAAAACAGAAGATACTGCTTATTCGTTATTAGCAACTCCCTGCGAGAAGTTCGGGAATATATAAATGTGAATTCGTTTGTCATTTCACGAAATTTACCTTACATACTTATAATTTCAAAATGTAGCATACAAGTTTGTTAAACAGGCAGATAGTAAGCATTAGTTTTAAGAGTTCTAAAGGTCATTATAACTGTTTAACGTAAATCTTTTTTGAGGTGTTCGATCTGAGATTCAAAATGAGGATGACTAAGGATGTTTTATTATTCAGATTTTATTATGAGTATTGCAAGAAACTTTTCGTCTGGTATGTCTTTTAAAACTACTAAACAAGCAAAACTGCATTTCTATCAAACATGGAAAAAATGTTGTGTAACAGCCATATTCGTAAAACAAAACTTTACTGAACCATAGGCTGGATTCTGAAAAAATCTTATACAGATATTCAAAGAAACTTGCGTTTGATTTCAATTCAAACCTCGAAGAGAATTCTGGGAAGAAATTTTTATCGCAAATTAAGTTGTTGTTTGTTTGTTGGGCAGAAATCTCAATCTTATCAAAATTCTCACAAAATATTGAGAAGGATGATCACCTTGATTCCATGGACTTTAAAACAAGATTTTATGCAATCCAGGACATTGGGAAACTTTTGCATTTTTGGTAGCTTTTTCTCTTTGTGATGCACAGTTTGCAAGCCTGAGAGATATATGTTTATTAGGGTGTGGCTTATTTATCGAAAATTCTCAAAACCAAAACTTCGTGTGCTCTTTTGAATTCAAATCATATGCAAAGAGAAGCCTCAAATTTTGGGCCAAATATATTAAGATTTAAAGGTGGCGCAAGTGACTTGAAGGTGAATTTTCAAGTAATGAAATATGGCCATCAGTGAAGTCTTCATAACTTTGTTATTATCCAACCACTTTTGAAGCTCTGAGCATCATTCTCTTCAAAATTAAATTTATGACAAGTTTGTAGAATATCAAATTTGTCTAAAATCTAATCTTCTCTGAATTGTCTTTCTTTTTACTAAAAATTTTATCTTTATTTGACCATAACTTCTTGAATACTTATCCGATTCCAGATCATTTAAGATGCTCTTAAAATAAATTTATTTGCTATTGAACTGCGGATACTACAAATTTGTTTCAAAATTGGTTTGACATAATTATTTAACAAACACAACCCAAAAACATATTTTTTAATAGAAAAAATCATTTTTTTCGAATTGTTGATATTTTTGCCAGATATTATATTTTACCGTTCTTGAAGTTTGTCTAGTTTTATATAGGAATTGAAAAATGAACACAATTTCAAAAATGTGTTTGTTATAACAATTATAATATATTATTTCTTAGATTTTTCTGAAGTTTTAACAAATGAGAAAAAACAGTTTTAGCTTAACTTTTAAATTAAAAATTTCACCTTCAAGTAGCTTGCGAAGCCTCTGAAACTTAAAATTTTTGGCTCAAAATTTGAGGTTACCCTATTGAAGTGATTTGAATTCAAAAGGGCACACGAATTTTCGGTTTGAATAACTTTCGAAAAATAGGCTGGCTGAAAAAATAGGCCAACAATATTATTCGCAAAATAAATGCTTCAACAATGTCCACAAGCATATCTTTATGAATACTTGGAAAACTTGTTAATTGGAAGACACTTTATTTTTGCTTAATGCAATTAAAAAAAATTTATAAACAAAAATGTTCGCCTAATGCATCCAGTAGTTTTTGCAGGTTTGTTCCTTGACATATTAATATTATATATTTTGTGATTTCTGCAAAAAATCTTTGAGAATATATAATTCTTAGAATTCTTAGTTCTTCTAAACATTTGCGTTTTGCCAAAGTTTATTTAACAATTTAAATAAATAAAAAAATGAATGAATATTAGGGTGCGGCTTATTTTTCAAAAATTCTCAGAACGAAAAATTCTGAAAAATCTGAGCCAAAAATATTAACATTTAGAGGTGGCGCAAGCCTGTAGAACATCGAATTTGTCTAAAATCAGTTAGTTAAAAATACTTTTATCCAAATTTTTCCTCATTTTGCTGAAAAAATCATTTTTGTTTGACCATAACTTAATTAAAACTCAATCGATTCCGAATCTTTTTACATACTTTTGAAGCAAATTTATTTGTTTTCAAACTGTACATACAACATTTTTTTCTTAAAAATATTTTTGACTCAGGTATTCAACAAAAACTACCCAAAACCATGTTTTTTCAATGAAAAAATCAAATTTCTTTGAATTATTATGTTTTTTTTTGCCGGAAATAGCATTTTTTCTATAAAACTTAAATCTATAAAGCATCTTGCCTTAATTACAAGTTGAATAGTGCATATAATTTTTAACATAACACACATAATTTTGTTTCAAAATTATTTAAAAATTGTTGCAAAGTTCTTCCCAAAGGTTTAACAAATGAGAAAAAATAGTTTCAGCTTAAGAGACAATATTTAACTGCCAAAGATTTGACTAAACTGGAAATTTTTCGTTGAAAAATAATGTTTTTGTGCAGTTTTTGCTGAATAACTTGGTCGACATTTTTTAGTGAAATGTGATATACGAATGGTTTGAAAACAATTAAATTAGCTTCAAAAGCATGTAAAATAATTTGGAATCGGTTGAGTAATCATGAAGTTATGGTCAAACAAAGTTGAATTTTTTAGTAAAATGAGGAAAAATTTGGAATAAATTACTTTTAACTGAAACTTGTTTTGATTTTAGACAAATTTGGTGTTCAACAAAGTTTTCACAAATTTTATTTTGAAGGTATTGATGCTAAAAGTTTTAAAATCGGTTGAAAAATAACAAAGTAATGTGTACTTCATTGAAGGTCATTTTTTTTAAACTGAAAATTCAACTTCAAAACGCTTGCGCAACCTCTATATGTTAATATTTTTGGCTCAGATTTTGAGGTTTCTCTTTGAATGTGATTTGAATTCAGTAGAGCACACGAATTTTTGGGTTTGAGAACTTTTGAAAAATAAGCCGCACCCTAATGAATACTTAAGTTCAGTCATGATACTTCTTCAGAATTTGAAAGACGAGGTTTTACTGAAGATGCTGAAAAATTTCAAAAACAAACCTCTTGGAATTTGTGTGGCAACGCAAACATGAATCAGAAAACTAAGGACAAATATAGGTTTCAAACTTTAACATAACTAGGGTGCACAATGGAAGTTTGTCAAGGGCACCACGAAGCAATGATACGGTTCTACCGATGTTATTTTTGGAGAGAAAAAACGATATTTGATGAGAAAGTCTACACTCAAGACAACAGCCCACTTAAATAAAGGTGCATTTGCACATACTTTGGTCGAATTTTCATTCTTATTAATTGTACTAGTGGTCCCGGCAAACTTCGTCTTGCCATTAAGTAGGCTGTTGAAAAACGCTATGGATCGTCCTATATAAAATGACAGTTCCGTTCATGCTCGTTTTTCCAACTTTGCCGGTGAATATCCTGAGATTTTAATACACACAAACACGTCGGAACACTTGACGAACAAAACGGAAAAATAATCATTCAAATCCGTTGACCCGTTCGGAAGCCATTTCGTGACATACAAACACCATTCCATTTTTATTTATATAGATGTGTACCTCATACATACCATGTATTTGTGTAACACATCTATGTCATTTGAAGTACATTCAATGTATGTGCAAAGTTCATACCCTCTTGGAACACATTGTGTAAACAAATATGACCTCCGAAAAATGATCCCGCGATAGTGATCTGAATAGCAGCGAGACCAAATGTTGCAAGCCATAACCGAAATCGAAGACAAGTTCCACCAAGAATGTTAATATGTAGATTTTATTTTCCGCCTGATAACATGTCTTTTTAATAAACTTTCGTTTCGTTTACTCATCATAACTGTTCATCATTTCTTGTTTCTTGGATCTTATTTCATTGGAATCATGTGTGTTATTCCGATAAAATATTGCCGATCCAAGGAACGAAAAGTTGAAATTCTTGCTTTCAATGCTAAGAAAAAAGTCGATATAGGTGACCAATATATTTCATTGAAGCCAGGTATGAAAAGTATGAGTTTCGATTATGGATTACATATGGATTACATATGAAGTAATCATGATTTCAATGAAGATATTTATTGGTGATGATTTATTGGTTTCACACCATACTATGTTTGTGCAAACCCACATTGCAAAAATCCATATGGGTTGGCACATGAATCAAATGGGAAGTTTATCTTGAGTTTAGAATTTTGTGAACAGTGCCATTACATACAACACCAGACATTTCCTTACTGTCACACACATTACCGCATGCAGATACCTCTAGGAAATGGTCAGGTATATTTTTTGGAAACCTTGCGAGATATCTATAATGACCTGTCCAGTAGGTTTTCTAAAGTTTTCCACGATGATTCTTGCAAAAACCAACCCGATCAGAATAACATAATAGGATCATAACACAATTCTATCAACATCATGTAACAGAAGTTGATTGAACTTTGCTATCATGATGGCTTTGTCCCTTATTTTTGCAACAGATTTACAACAAAATTAGTAAAATTTTTGACATATCTCATAACATCATGTTTGTTGTAAGTAACATCCGAGCCCAACTAGAATCACATAACAAGATTATAATACATCAACAGCAGTTTAAAATAATAGAAGTTGATACAATTCTGTTATAAAATTGCAGTGATGCATTTGAACGCGTTCAGTTCGCGTTCCAGTTCATTTTTTTGAACGCAGCGATCAAGTAGGCTTGAACATTGAGCAGTTCAAAAATATGAACCCGTGCGAGCCGAAAAATGAACGCGATCGGTTTTGACTGATTCACGACAAATTCCAGGTCAATGTTATGTTTTTGACATGCATAATATCGAGGGCTGTATGATATCTAAATTCATGATAAATTTCGACGATTAATACATTCATTCTTCAAGTGGGACCTCCAATCATTATTGTGAACTGAACGGGCCGTTCTTGAGCAACGGCAAGCTCTTGCTCGTAAGTTCATTGACTACTACGTTCAAGTGCAAATTTGGCTCGGGCTCCGTTCATTTTTGGCTCGCGTTCAGTTCAAAATGCACCACTGTAAAATTGGCTTTGTTTTTAACTAGTTATATTGTTGTAACACATTACAAAAACATTTGTTATATTCTCGACATTGTAAGTTTGTTCTAATTTTATATTGTGTTTATTGTGTTCACAATGATATTGTTATTATGTAACATCTTTGAGACAAATTCTGTAATAATCTTGTTATAATTTTCTGTAATATTCTAGTATCTTCCTTTTGGTCGGGTATCTATCAGTTTGAGGTTAATATTTCCAAGGATTCTTTAGCTGTTAGTGTACTTTCCAAAATTTAATCAGGCTATTTTCCAGGGTTTCCCAAGAATTCTTGTTTTTTTTTTAAATTTTAAACCACAGAAAATTTCGCAGAAGAGTTGTGTTTGATCTTTGGACCTTGACGTTTGCCCCTGCGGGGGCGGGCGATGAGGGCAGGATCAAACGTGTTGCGCGTTGTTCGCATAGTGAAATGAAAAAGTGTCGCGGGTCGTTAGTTGTGTTTGATCTATTGATTGCGCTTGCTTTTGCGTGGGCGAGTGACGAACACTTGTTCGGCGTACAATACGATTATCGAATTATGGCGCGAATCCGATTAGGCGTGATTATATCATGGATCGCATCACCAACCATTGGTGACTCCCAGATCTTTACCTTATCCCACAAACCCATTATCCTATTCATGACAACTGTGGAGATGTAGAGGTATACTCGGTCTTTAGTAACAACGGTTGTCCAACTAACATTCCTTCTTTTCCCCGATGACCATAAAAATGTGGCCGGTGCCGTTATTGACTTTTAAAATTTGAGCTCTCGATTTTATCCTCATACTCTTGCAGAAAAAAAAACTTTCTAGAAGTAATTGGATTTTTAAATATTCATCGCAACTATTGTCAATAATTTGCAACCGCCTTCTCAATTCATCAAGAATTTTCTTCGTGAACTTAAGGTTTTCTTTCTGAGATACTTTGTCTTGTAAATAATTAATTAAAAAAAATATGCTCTGAGCCATTAACGATTCAGAAAAAAATGCATCCAAAATTATGTCATTATAACTCTAATAATGTATTTACGCATTGTTTTACGAATTCATCTACAGATTTGCCTGAAAAACGTCAGAAAAATGCTTGAAATATCGTTGTGAGATTTCTTTTCAAACATTTCTGACGGAATCTACTAAAAAATCCTTACAAATATGTATACACAAGCTTTCAAAGCAGTTTTTATAGGTATCTTCAAATACTTTAAAGGAAGTGTGATTTCATTCTAAAGAAAAATAATGGATCTGAAGGTATTACAGAGACTTAAGGAATTATCTCTGGGGCTATTTATGGGTGCCTGGGTTTTAAGTAGGATCAATTGAACGAATCTGTTTAGTGATCTATGAATGTTTCCGAAGATGAATTTCAATATTTTCTGTTTTAAATACCGGTTTGAAACAATTATAGAATACTTTCTAAAAAACACACTTCTGTAAGCCTACACTGAAATTTTTAGAGGGTACTGAGGAGCATTTCTTGAAGAAATGGCTGGAAAAATGCTCAGTTTCTACTCATGCTCTACAGCTTCTTCTAGTACTCTTTTAGTTTGGCTTCTTCTCCTTGAAATAAAGTTTCCTAGCAAAAGCTATAGAATTTCATAACAATTTCGGCTTTCGTTCAAAGTTTTTCTGATATATCTAACGAAAATCCCTAATTTTATTTCAAACATATTCAGTATCGAGACAAATATTTTGTGTTTCATGTCATTACGTGAGGTAATGCCGATGGTGTTACACCGCTTTTGTGCCTGGTAAACCAGATATTGTATATTGATTCTGCACGTTTTAAAACTTAGTAGTTCTGAGATTGTTTTAACTAATACTTCCAACAATCGTTTGCAGTGTTGGCCATTTTAGACTTAATGGAGCTTTAGGAGCGGTATAGAGATGTTCTTTTTCATCTTTTTGACGCAACGTCCCAGCTGGAGTAGAGCCTGCTTCTCAACTAAGTGTTCTTTTTGGTTTTAAGGGCGTTTTTAGGCTCGATAACTTCTAAAACGATGTTTAACTATATGGTTGTTTTAACAATTTTTAGTCTTTGATAATACATAGATTTTACTTGTGGCTTGCACAGCAAAATATAAATCAATGTCTGCCGACGAAATTCGTGGCTTTGTATCAATATTCGTATGTGGATGAATTCGATCACATCAAATTTACAAAAAATGTTTCGCTCAAAACGTTATCGAATTCGATAAACGAAAATGTCAAGTAGTCATTTCAAGTAGCAATACGAAACTTGAAGAAATTTTAACTAATTTCACTCAGCTTGGTGAGATGACCGAGAGGTATCGAACGCGGTTCTCACTCGTTAGCGCTCAGGGTTCAAACCCCGGTCAAACTTTTACATCTTTTTGTAAACTTATCTTACTGGATTAATTAACTCATTACGCGTGGTAAAGATGGACAAATTATGGGTGAAATTATGAAAAAAAATCCACGTGCTCGGCTGGGATTTGAACCCAAGACTCTTGTATGCTAGACGAGCGCTTTACCAACTAAGCTACCGAGCCACTTGGTGACCCAATAACTGAGTTGGTTACAAGTTTAGAATTCAAATCCCTACAGACCACGCGGACCCCTTTCATAACCAATATCCATCCATCTCTTGTTCCTACACACGCGGAGCGAGCGAGTGCGATTTATTTAGTGTTGAAACTGTTTGCCTATCGTACCTACATCGCTTCCACAACAACTGTATTGTGGAAGAGTAAAGATGTGGGAAGGCTATCAACGTGTCGTTCTCACTCAAGTGACGACATGACTACTACAGAGAGGCAGTACACTCTAATATAAACTGACACTTATATTGAGCTGTTCGGTAATCCAATCCGCATGGTTATTAAATTAATTAACTCATTACGCGTGGTAAAGATGGACAAATTATGGGTGAAATTATGAAAAAAATCCACGTGCTCGGCTGGGATTTGAACCCAGGACTCTTGTATGCTAGACGAGCGCTTTACCAACTAAGCTACCGAGCCACTTGGTGACCCAATAACTGAGTTGGTTACAAGTTTAGAATTCAAATCCCTACAGACCACGCGGACCCCTTTCATAACCAATATCCATCCATCTCTTGTTCCTACACACGCGGAGCGAGCGAGTGCGATTTATTTAGTGTTGAAACTGTTTGCCTATCGTACCTACATCGCTTCCACAACAACTGTATTGTGGAAGAGTAAAGATGTGGGAAGGCTATCAACGTGTCGTTCTCACTCAAGTGACGACATGACTACTACAGAGAGGCAGTACACTCTAATATAAACTGACACTTATATTGAGCTGTTCGGTAATCCAATCCGCATGGTTATTAAATTAATTAACTCATTACGCGTGGTAAAGATGGACAAATTATGGGTGAAATTATGAAAAAAATCCACGTGCTCGGCTGGGATTTGAACCCAGGACTCCGCGTGTGTAGGAACAAGAGATGGATGGATATTGGTTATGAAAGGGGTCCGCGTGGTCTGTAGGGATTTGAATTCTAAACTTGTAACCAACTCAGTTATTGGGTCACCAAGTGGCTCGGTAGCTTAGTTGGTAAAGCGCTCGTCTAGCATACAAGAGTCCTGGGTTCAAATCCCAGCCGAGCACGTGGATTTTTTTCATAATTTCACCCATAATTTGTCCATCTTTACCACGCGTAATGAGTTAATTAATTTAATAACCATGCGGATTGGATTACCGAACAGCTCAATATAAGTGTCAGTTTATATTAGAGTGTACTGCCTCTCTGTAGTAGTCATGTCGTCACTTGAGTGAGAACGACACGTTGATAGCCTTCCCACATCTTTACTCTTCCACAATACAGTTGTTGTGGAAGCGATGTAGGTACGATAGGCAAACAGTTTCAACACTAAATAAATCGCACTCGCTCGCTCCGCGTGTGTAGGAACAAGAGATGGATGGATATTGGTTATGAAAGGGGTCCGCGTGGTCTGTAGGGATTTGAATTCTAAACTTGTAACCAACTCAGTTATTGGGTCACCAAGTGGCTCGGTAGCTTAGTTGGTAAAGCGCTCGTCTAGCATACAAGAGTCCTGGGTTCAAATCCCAGCCGAGCACGTGGATTTTTTTCATAATTTCACCCATAATTTGTCCATCTTTACCACGCGTAATGAGTTAATTAATTTAATAACCATGCGGATTGGATTACCGAACAGCTCAATATAAGTGTCAGTTTATATTAGAGTGTACTGCCTCTCTGTAGTAGTCATGTCGTCACTTGAGTGAGAACGACACGTTGATAGCCTTCCCACATCTTTACTCTTCCACAATACAGTTGTTGTGGAAGCGATGTAGGTACGATAGGCAAACAGTTTCAACACTAAATAAATCGCACTCGCTCGCTCCGCGTGTGTAGGAACAAGAGATGGATGGATATTGGTTATGAAAGGGGTCCGCGTGGTCTGTAGGGATTTGAATTCTAAACTTGTAACCAACTCAGTTATTGGGTCACCAAGTGGCTCGGTAGCTTAGTTGGTAAAGCGCTCGTCTAGCATACAAGAGTCCTGGGTTCAAATCCCAGCCGAGCACGTGGATTTTTTTCATAATTTCACCCATAATTTGTCCATCTTTACCACGCGTAATGAGTTAATTAATTTAATAACCATGCGGATTGGATTACCGAACAGCTCAATATAAGTGTCAGTTTATCTTACTGGTTCTATCGATTTCTAGACACCGATTTCCAGCACTGCCAATGTTCGCAAGGGTGACGTAAACGCCACTAAAGTTTTCAGCATATTTCAATTTTTAACGAAAAATATCGAATGCGTTAAGGTTTTTCCACGCAAGTATCCAGATAAGGGTAAAAACGAACTCTATATCGATATCAAATCGTAGAATTCTCAATCATACGCTGAGTAATGTAGTTAGAGTGCTGAACTATAAAGCGCTTACGCTGACCTTGCAGACAGAGGTAAAGCAGTCGCCAGCTGGTGTTATACGTATAAAAGATGTACTGGTATCTCACATTTCCGACAAAACTGATGTGCAGCTAAAATGAGACGATATTACAATGTTTTTTGCTGTGCATGAGATAAGAGTGATATAAATACGTGAGAGCTTTCCATTGGGAAGCAAGGCTCCGAGTTTTCTGTTTATTTTCATACACAATCTACTTTTACTCAACTATAACTTCATTGTAGGTAAACCACTTCTTCTAGCTTCTATTATCCGTGAATAGTGCTGTAAACATTGTACACTAGACTGATGCAAATTTTGAAGTTTTTGCTCCCCTATGCTTAAACGATGTCAATTATGATGAAAATGATCCTCCCAAAATTTGAAGCGATTCGGAAGAAATTTGGTTGTGCACACGCTATTTGAAGTTTATATGGAAATTACTATGGCAAAGGCAAACCTTTTGTGTTCAGTACTCTAACGGCTCGTCATAATAATCTATGGAAAAGTGAACACACTCATCTCATGTGAAAACTTCCCAGCTACAACTTTGCCGAAGACCACATTTCGGTGGGACGTAAGGATAATTTGTTATTTTTGATAACAAAGTCTAAATCATGCTGAGATGATCATTCAACTACTTTTAGAGCAACACTGCTTTTTTGCTGTAGAACATAGTAACCTGGATTACTTTGATCTATTCTTCCCGCCAGGAGCACCACTGTTGCCTGCCGAACAGTTGGTGAAACATGCTACATGCAAACCAACTTTATGATGATGAATAACAATTTATCCTGACGTCCAATCAAAAAGTGATATTCGGCAAACTTGTAGCTGGGAATATTTCACATAAGATGAATGTGTTCACTTTTCCATGAAATATTATGACGAAGAGATAGAGGGCTGAACACAAAAGATTGGCGTTTTCCATAGAAATCTCCATATAAACTTGAAATGGCGTGTGCACAACCAAATTTCTTCCGAATCACTTCAAATTTTGGAAGGATGCCTTTTACAATAATTAAAATCGTTTGAGCATAGGGGAGCTAAAATTTCAAAATTTGCATCACTCTATTGTACACTTTTCACCACGTACGTTTCGCTTATATTGTCAGCAGTGAAATAAATTCTTTACACTCATCCACTACCATCATCTCTCACACACAGCACCAACAGAATGAACATCAAGAAATGAGAACTGTGGAATGAATGTCATTTGACACGATGACATTTTCATAAATCATGAATTTTGCATAGATTTTAGAAATGTCTGATCATAAACAACAAGAGTGGATTAATCTTGCTTGTTATGTCGAATGCGGAACACATACAATGTAAGCAGCCCTTATTACGATAAATGATAGAAATAAACATAACCGTACCGTGTTGAGGTGACGCCATCGTGGTCAGTAGCATTCAATTGACATTTTTCTTTCACGCATTCTTTGTTTGCACATGTTGTGAATGCTATCGAATGTTAAAGGCTGTCGAATGTCAACGAAAATGTGTCGACTACCGTGACTACTGTCCGTGACTTAAACAAAGCGAAAATTAACCTTCGCTTATTTCCACAGCTGGTAAAAGTTTAGTTCCTCTCTCTCCTATCCATGGAGGTTTTGTCCTGCATCCATCGCCACGAGCAGCAGTTGCTTTTATGCACCAAATTTTCCTCTACTTTCTTCAAGTTGATGTGGTTGTTTTAGCAATGTTCTAGGTTTAAACACCGTCGCCAACATCAAAATTTGTATAGTTATTTCTCAAAATAATTCAAACGTCATTGTTACGTAAAAATATACGTGATTTTTTTCCATCGCACATTTCACGTAGCTTTTACGTGAATCATAGGTAGTTCAGAATGGACGCATGATCTGAAGCTCTTCAAAAATCAAGCGGGCACCATCTTAGGATTTGAGCTCAACACTGAATGTACGTACAATATGCAGATGTCAAAATGAACTTAGGTCCCTACGTGATTTTCACGTGAGTGCGATAGGTAACCTCAGTAACAATTACCGAGGCCCTATTTGGTGGCTATGAATTGCTTAGTGATCTTTCAGTCAGGTGAAGTGGAGGTAAAATGAATTTTGAATGATCTACGTGATTTTTCACGTAGCAATGACGTTTGGATTATTTGGAGTGTATATGTAGTGATGATTCTCGAGAAAAGTGAAAAAGAAATATCTTCAGAGTGAAGTGATTTACCATCATCGTAATTGTGGAAAAAGGAAGCGTGAGCAAAATATGATGTTCACTTGAGAAAGCGAAAACGTATACTCCTTCCATGCGAAAAATCGTGGATTTCGCATAATTGATACGAAAATTCATAAACCTATTGAGAAGAGAGTGCACTTTAATAATCTAAATACTTAGTGGGCCCAAAACTGGATAATATTGAACTCCTTCTTTTGTAACATGCCATTTCAACTTTAAATAACACCTCTACGATTTTGGTCAACAGGGACCATATGTTCTGTTGAGTACAAAACCTAGTTGCACTAGGCATTGATAGGAACTGTAGTGTTAACATTTGTTCTCCGAACACTTATATACATATTTATTTTTATCACCTCCGGCTTCCTTGCTGGGAAAACATACAAGAGATACTGCAGCATCGGGAGTTGAAGAGTAAAAAAAAAACAAAAAAGTCGTAAATTATCCTGACTTTTTGCTATGAACATACATTGGAGAAAAGGTGGAATCCTAGTGAGAGAACGAGAAGTATAAAATTGAAAAGCGTTCTGGGAATACTTTTTCAAGCTGCACAATAGCTTCGCAGCAGTTGCTGGTATGCAGGGGGGAATCCTCTAAAACGATCCATCGGAAGCAAATGGTCAAAAAGGGAAAATCAACAATCATAACTTTCCACTTCAGTTTTTGTCAAATAAGTAGAAACATTTATTTGTTGATAATGTCCTGGACTTCTTTTCTTCTTCATCTTCTTTTGATAATATGTCTTCGTTCGCAGAGCGTGCTTCTCAGTTTTATGTTATAAGGACATTTCTATAGTTATATGTGATAATGTTTGTTTGCCATAGTTGCCACTTTGCAATCGCATAGGGTGCAGAGCTACTTGGGCACTTCCATGATTCACTTTGGCATGGGGGGTTTTTCTCGGCCGAATCGTCTGAAATTTTGCAATAAGGAGCACTTCAATACGACGCATATTCTGACCAATTATGAGCTAAGTAGCTTTCAAAAAACCCCACTGCCGAAGTGAATCAAAAGTGCCAAGAATTGGGTCCGAATCCCTATTGTGTTTTTCTGCAAGGGAGAAATCTGGTACCGTAAAACGGGGTAACTTTGATAGTTTTTTTCGAAGAAAACTTCAATATTTATGCATGTTGTTTCAAAGAATTACGATTTATATTTTTAAAACAAGTACTGACATCCTAGCTATCGATTGCCCTTGATATATTGCCAAAAGATTCATTCTGAATGAATATATTATTTTTCAAATAATTAAAACCCGGTTTTATGTTTTGGGGTAACTTTGATAATGGAGTATAAATCGAACAAAATGAAAGAATTACCGAACATTTATAGGGCGTTGCATACCTCTAGGCGTTTAACGCTACATGGAAATTTCTGACCTAGATCACAAAAATGGTCCCAGTTTGTAAAAATGGATTTCGCTAAAAGATTTTTGGCCGAATTCATGTTCTACTATAACTAGGCTGTCATGTGTAAGTAACGAACCCATTATGGCTTTCTCAAATAGAGGTCGTAGAACAGATTGTTTGTAAGCGTTGCAAAAATCCTAATATTTGCATAAAAATCCTCAAATGCACTTGATTTTAACGAAAATAGCTTTAACATGAAGTGTCATACTAAAACTCTTAACTTTTGCATTCGTTTTTATTAACTGATTTACAGAAACTTCGTTATTTCGTTTAATATGTTGGGGGTCTCGCACTATCAAAGTTACCCGCATTATCAAAGTTACTCCGTTTTACGGTACTTATTCTAAGAGGTATCAATGCTTAGCATGTAGCAGAAATAGCCTAGGCAAACTGCTTCTCCTAGCCGACCTAAACAGTGCACTGTGTTTTAATTCCTCGTTTTCATGCGCTTTTTGAATAGCGCCCTAACCGTTGATTTTAGCGATATAGTTTGTTCGGAGAAGTTTCTTGATATATTAAGGCGCAACTTTTGACGAAAAAATTTTTGTGATCAATCCACCTAGCAGTGAGATAGAAAAACTATTTTTTCAAAACATTTAGATAGACATATGGTGTCTTCGGCAAAGTTGTAGAATTGGCAATTTGAAACAACTTTGTCGAAGACACAATTTTTCTATCTCTTATACTTTTTGAGATATATGCCGTTGTATGTGAATGACCCCTAAAAATCATATTTTTTATCATAACTTTTTTCCAAGATTTTTAACATTTTTTGTGTTTTCTACAAAGTTGTTTGTCATAGAAAAACCCGTGTTTTTGCTGAACATATCATCACCCTATCTTTTGAAGTAACAAAGTTATTCATGAATTACTCTTTTTTCAAGGGGTAGTTTAGGCCTCTATAACTGGCTTCGGCGCAAAATGGCGCAGACAACTCTTACAAATCATGAAAGTACCATATCTTCCCTTTCGGCAGTTGATAAAAACTTTTGTCTATAAGCGTCTTTGCATGGGTTTTTACTATCAAACAAATAAGCCTTATTAAAACTAATTCGACTGATAATTCTTTTACTTTAAGAGATAGGGAGGTGCAATGTTCAGCAAAAACACGCGTTTCAAGATGTTTAACAACTTTGTAGAAGACATGAAAAATGTTTAAAATTTCAGTAAAAAGTTATAATCGAAAATGATTTTAAAAAAATTTTTTCATACAAATTTGTGTACTATAAGTTAAAAAATTCGTAACTCTTTTACAAGATTTTTAACATTTTTCATGTCTTCTACAAAGTTGTTAAACATCTTAAAACGCGTGTTTTTGCTGAACATTGCACCTCTCTATCTCTTTAAAGTAAAAGAATTATCAGTCGAATTCGTTTTAATAAGGCTTATTTGTTTGATAGTAAAAACCCATGGAAAGACGCTTATAGACAAAAGTTTTTATCAACTGCCAAAAGGGGAGATAAGGTACTTTTATGATTTGTAAGAGTTGTCTGCGCCATTTTGCGCCGAAGCCAGTTATAGAGGCCTAAACTACCCCTTGAAAAAAGAGTAATTCATGAATAACTTTGTTACTTCGAAAGATAGGGTGATGATATGTTCAGCAAAAACACGGGTTTTTCTATGACAAACAACTTTGTAGAAAACACAAAAAATGTTAAAAATCTTGGAAAAAAGTTATGATAAAAAATATGATTTTTAGGGGTCATTCACATACAACGGCATATATCTCAAAAAGTATAAGAGATAGAAAAATTGTGTCTTCGACAAAGTTGTTTCAAATTGCCAATTCTACAACTTTGCCGAAGACACCATATGTCTATCTAAATGTTTTGAAAAAATAGTTTTTCTATCTCACTGCTAGGTGGATTGATCACAAATTTTTTTTCGTCAAAAGTTGCGCCTTAATATACCAAGAAACTTCTCCGAACAAACTATATCGCTAAAATCAACGGTTAGGGCGCTATTCAAAAAGCGCATGAAAACGAGGAATTAAAACACAGTGCAGTGGTACCAAGAACCAGTCTTGGCAGGGCTAATCCTCTGAAGCCAACTCTTGGTCGGCGCGCCATAGGCGTTGCAATTCTAGCCTAATGTGAGTGACAGCCGTAGTTTCTGCATTCCAGCGGCATCCGCACACATTCCCGCTGTTTCCTCCACACCAACAAAATTGAGGCACGAAAGAGATTCTGAGTGCCCGAATTTATGGAAGTACTACATATAGCAACCATGACCGGACAGGAACTGCGTTCACTCTACTTCCTTTATCGATTCGCCATAGACCACTCGTCGGGTCCAGCATTGAACCTTGAGATACTTCCTCGGCAATTCAAACGCTCTTCTGACACTCCTCTGTGTCATACATTAGAATCCTATCACCGAAATAGAATAGCTTTCTAGAAGCTCACACAACTGCACAACGTTACTTTGAGGCGGTGAAGTGCGTGGACAATCACTTCCCAGCTTGCGTTGTTGAACTCATTGCGCAGTGACAACTGCGCAGTAGCGGATGCCGCTACTTTTTATTCTCGATTTCATACATCTGGGAAGATTCCTCGATCTATGCAGTATTCCGGCCTGTGAGAGGTCGCATGCTCACTACATGCGGAGGGGACACGTCCCCCGACAATATTATAGAGAGAATGTGTGCGGATGCCGAGTGCTGGAATGCAGTAACTACGGCTGTCACTCACATTATGTTAGAATTGCAGCGTCTATGGCGCGCCGACCAAGAGTTGGCTGCAGAGGATTAGCCCTGCCGAGGCTGGTCCCTTGTAACATTGTTTAGGTCGGCTAGGAGAAGCAGTTTGCCTAGGCTACTTCTGCTACACGTGTTGTGCTATATGCACTGGTCCCTTCCCGAAGAAATACCGTAAGGTGGTTCCGGGGAGATGAGGGTCTGAGTCCAAGGGTCATGTCGATGCACTGTTCACCACTTGAGCAATTCTAAATGAATTGCTCATGCACAGTGCATAGGCTGGTTTTAGCGGGTCGTCGTTGGTGCGTCATCCCCGCATTCCCTGAGTTATCTTCTCAGGGGATCTGTTTGCAGATTTCCCCCTTGTAAAAAACAAAAAAAATGCAGTATTCCGGCATAGATTGTCAAAGCGGGTATTTCCGACTCTTGATCTCCTTTTTGAGAGCTAACTTTGACTCTCTGAATGCTGCACCGCGTTCTTCTTCTTGTACTTCTGTGCATGTGCGCTGCAATCCTCATTTAGCCTGAAACAGATTTGCACTAACAGTACACCTTTGGCTTTTTCTCTCTGGGAGTGGCTTTACTCGGTATGGAAGCATAACACGCCCGTGATATCACGAGAGCTACAGTGCTGTTCTGAATAATAGCAGCGCATGTCGATTTTCATACAAAATGCTCAACTTTGACATGCTGTAGTTTTGTTCCCTTTCAAGCAATCGAGTTGAAATTTTCTCCACAGAACTACAAATATGCCCAATTTTGTAAACACAAAATTTCAAAATTTTCTAAGCCCCTGCCGGAAAGTGAGATACTAGGTGAAATTGTTCGAAAAAATAGCAGTTTTAAAATTTTGAATTTCGGCTTGGCATTATAGTTTTAAATTGTATATCACTTTTCATTGGAACAATCTCCTCCTACTTATCAAACCTACAATTAAACCGAAAATGTTTAAAATATTTGTAGAAGAAAAATTTTAAAATGAAAAACTGCTATTTTTTCGAAAAATTTCACCTAGTGTCTCACTTTTCGGCAGGGACTCAGAAAAAACTGAAATTTTGTAGTTACAAAATTGATCATATTTGTAGTTCTGTGGAGAAAATTTCAGCTCGATTGCTTGAAAGGGAACAAAACTACAGCATGTCAAAGTTGAGCATTTTGTATGAAAATTGACATGCGCTGCTATTATTCAGAACAGCACTGTAGCTGTCACCGTTTAGGTCCAGAGTACTTCAAGCCTTTGAATACCAAAGAAATTTTCATAACGAAAACAATGTAGACCAACCCTGAATCAAATTCATACATCTTAAGCATGGCTTTGTAGTCGTGAACGTAACTACAAGGCTTATCTAAGTTGTTTTTATATAAAAATAGGTCATCTGCATATCTTCTCCTTCTTTTTGACATTAACGTCCTCACTGGGACAGAGCCTGCTTCTCAGCTAAGTGTTCTTTTTCTTACTTCCACAGTTATTAACTGAGAGCTTTCTTTGCCAAAATTGCCATTTTCGCATTCGTATATCGTGTGGCAGGTACGATGATACTCTATGCCCAGGGTAGTCAAGAAAATTTCCATCACGAAAAGATCCTGGACCGACCGGGAATCGAACCCAGACACCTTTAGCATGGCTTTGCTATGTAGCCACGGACTCTCGCCACTCGGCTAAGGAAGGCCGCACTGCACAACTGGGGTACCCCAAAATACAAACAGTATTTTAGAATAAGTATTGAAACGGAATTATTGCCGGAAAACATAATTGGTATATTTTAGTTCACTTTCTCCAACCAACATATATGTAGGAAATATTACCCGCTGCAAAAGTGCACCATATTCCCTGCTTCCTGTAAGTGGCAACGGTGTAATTAGAACCGAACGAGTAAGATGGAAGTTCATAACTTGGTCATAGAGCCGAGACCGCAAAATTAAGAATAAACTCAGGTGAGCAGAGTCACGTAAGCTATTGATTTTTAGTTTTAAATTAGTGCAAAGGTTATCGGAAGCACGTTTTTTAATCATGGTCATGAAAATGGTTCCTAAAGTAAAAAAATCCGAACCTCTTTGAATTCTCAACATAACCGCAAGGTGCAAATTAGAAATGCTTTATCGAGTATTACCTTGCACGAAACCGTATTAATTACGTTTTGAAAATAGTTTCTCGGATCGCCGCCGTCGTCATTCTGCTACCGGGGCAAAGCGAATAAGTGCAATATCAAGTTCATCGTTTTTTTTTTTCGCTTGCCTCATCCGGTAGTCTTACACGCCATGCTTATGCTATTATGGTAAATATGTAAATTAGGACCCAGGATGCAAGACTGGAAGCTTTGCATGTTGTGGTGGTGGTTCCAGTGAATTTTCTGAAAGCAAAACCACTGGAAAACGCTATACATCACTGACTACATAGTGCTTAGAACAAATGGAATAGACTTACAAGTCTTGCGTTATATGTTTCGCTATTGTTGATGAAAAAAAACTTGAATGCATAAATAATGAACTAGAGTAAGAAAAAGCAACTTCAACGCGGAAGTGAGAATTGACGACTGAATCTTTAACGCAATCAACAGTTCTATAGTCTGGCGTGATAATATGCGGTGTCAAAATTGCATATTAATAAAATGAACGTACCTAATTGAGCATCCGTCCAAAACCACATAAGGTACCGCGGGGCAAGTGGGAACGAAAAAAACGATAGTTCAAACAAATTGTTCAATAAAATTTTAAAATGTCAATATTTTTCAAATCCAACAACACAATCACGTTTTGGCAACATATTTGCTGGAGTGTGCCTGAAACTAATCGAATTATTTCGAAATTGTGAAAACCTTGGAAGAAAGCTATAGAATGAGCCAATGGACGCAGTTATCTCGCTAAGCGGGGCAAGTGGGACACATCCAGTTTCATGCGTCAATCCACATCAGTAAGTCAACCATTACAATAATAGGATTGATAAGTCATAGATTTTTAATATAAGGTACATATTTGATGTACATAAGGGATCAACCATAAAATACGTTACGTTTTAGGAAGAAACCCTTTATTTAATAGTATGTCACCTCACATTTCATATTAACTGAAAATTCCTCAATAAAAGCGTAAAGAGGAATTAAACATGTTCAAAATATAACATTTATAAGTTGTTAATTAAAATGTAGCACATAAACAATCAATAATTGACGAAATTATAAATACAGTATCGGACATATAAAATGCACCAAAGCCGTTTTCCCATACAAAATGGTCAACTTCAGAAAGCTATATCTCCGCCGTTTCTCAACCGATTTTTCTCATTTTTTCTGTGACGAACTAAAAATTACCTCAATTTTTGACAACTATTGTAAAAGTTGTGTGAAAACTATTGATTCAAAAGTTACAGATAGGTTGAATTTTGACATAAAAAATGCACCAAGACACAAAGTGATGTAGCATAAAAACTATGCGTCGTAGCATCTTGGTGACTTCAGCGCATTTGTTCATTGCGTGATAAGGACCAAATGCGCTGAAGACACCGAAAGGATACGACGCATAGTTTGTCTGATACATCACTTTGTGTCTTGGTGCATTTTTTATGTCAAAATTCAACCTATCTGTAACTTTTGAATCAATAGTTTTCACACATTTTTTAAAAAAGTTATCAAAAATTGAGGTAATTTGTAGTTCGTCACAAAAAAAAATGAGAAAAATCGGTTGAGAAACGGCGGAGATATAGCTTTCTGAAGTTGACCATTTTGTATGGGAAAACGGCTTTGGTGCATTTTATATGTCCGATACTGTATGTTTTGTTATTATTTATATGCATGGTAGAAAACCACCTTATGGGATGGAATTGTTTTCCATCACTACTTAATTTGGTAGAAATAACAAATAAAGTTCAAATAACATAGAAAAGTAATCGTTCTCATGATGCATTTTAAATTTCAGCTGTGTGTTTGTTCAATTTTGAAGTCGTATTTCAAAAATAAAAATAATAATTTAAAATAAAGAATAATAACACTTTTCTTCTCCCTCTTATGCAATTACGTAATATGAGGTTGATCTTTTTTTGATAAAAATCATTTGTTTGAATGCTTTAGTGCTACTCTCTAGCAAAATGTATGAAACTTGTACGAAAAGTTTTGATTCTGGTTTTTGTTTTGATAGGTCCCACTTACCCCAGGTACAAATATATTTTGGTGTCATGCAAGTTGAAAATGGCGCTGAACTGACAACTGTTATATGAACCACATGGTAATAAAAATAACAATATGTTTAGTACTAATTACATTCCTTGTCATTGTATCTTCAACTTTCTAGAAGAATACCCCCATGAAAAACTTTTCCTAGTTGAGCTATGACAAAACGCCCCACTTACCCCGGATGCTCACTTGCCCCGGGGTACCTTATATTAAATAATGAATAAAGGGGCCCAAAAAATCAAAGCGATTCGCATCGGTGGAGGATCTTTTTTTAAATGAAAATTTCTTGTCTTCCCATAGAGTATTTTCGTATTTGCCACTCGATATAGGGTAAGTGCTCCCTTAGTTGTGGGTGTTCCTATAGTTGCAATAGTGCCGTTTTCACTGATTTCATTAAATTAGCCACAGAACTGACACTGCCAATCAACGTATTGGCTTGTTGATACACGAATTAGTTGAAAAGAGCGTTGAAATTGCTTTAAAACTGATGAAATATCACTAAAATTGCTAAAACTGTTATTGCGTGTACCAATAGTTGCGGTAAAGTGTTCCTATAGTGGAGGATCCCATAAGAAAATACCGGATACCCCAACTATAGGAATGCAAATTAAAAATATACCGCAACTAAAGGAACAGTGTACCAATAGTGGAGGTATTATTTTTCACTGACATGCCGTGGATTACTGCGATGAAATATTTTTTCTCATTAAGCCATTGGTCGTTACTTCCCGTTACAACACTAACATGTACATTAATTGCGCTTCTTGAATTTAGGCGATTAAATGAAGTTCAATAGGGCTTAGTACCTCCACTATTGGTACATCTACCCTACAGGTAAAAAAATTGACAATCGACAAAGACTGCTCTCAGTTAATAACTGTGGAAGTGGAAGCAGGCTTTGGCCCAGTTGGGACATAATGCCTGAAACAAGAAGAAAAAGACGCTAATGAAGAACTCCAAGCGAATCCCGCCAAAGCTGTTGTTTAGCATTGAGAAATTAGGCTTTACAACAAATTTACGCGCTTTTTTTGCTCAGAACGGAAAGTAGTATGGGACAAAATTTAGATTCTCGCTCCAGCCCACTTTTTGGATTGCATTAAGGTCCCATAACAACCGTGCAAAATTTCAGTTCGATTGGTGGAACTTTTTTTCAACGCCAGCTTTTCAAAGTTTGTATAGGCTTTACTATGGGAAAATTTACCTTTTCCAAGGAAAATTCGGAGAAATGGGGCATCTCTGGCGCTTTTTCTTTGCAAACTTATGTTTTCCCATACAAACTTTGAAAGGCTGACGCTAAAAAAAGTTTCATCGATCGAGCTGAAATTTTGCACTGTTGTTATGGGACCCAAATTCAAGCGAAAAAGTGAACTGTAGCAAGCTGAACACAAAATGTTATCGTTTTCCATATTAATCTCCATATATACTTCATATGGCGTGTGCACAGTCAAATTTCATCCAAATCATTTCAAACTTTGGGAGAATGCTATTAACCATAAGAGAAATCTTTTAAGCATAGGGGAGCCAAAATTTCAAAATTTGCATCGCTCTAATGTTCCATGCCAAGTGACCTGTACACTCGTCTGAAACGAGAAGTCGCAAAAGTCGGACTTATGGTTAATATCTAGGAAGCAGTGTAATCATTCAAGTCACAATAAAGAGTTCCTGCACAAATGTCTCCTAAAAAGTAGTAGGATATTCATAAGAAATACCTCACAACCTTTTGTTATTGCTTCATCAAAAATGTCCTGCTGCAAATTTATGAATTTCAATGTATTTTTTTCAAAAATTTTATCATGATGTATTCTATGATGGCTTTCACAAAGTTTGTTGAAATTTGGTGGAAGGATCAATGAATATAATCAAGCTGAAATTCCGTCCGTAAAATCTATATGACATCTTTTTCTAATTAATAGTAGCAAATGCGGAGGAGTAATCAAAGAGAAAGGATATGGGATGCTTTTATCCTCCTAAATCATGTGTCAAGTATTGATTATTTCTTATCATAAATTTCCAAAGGCTCTGGAGAATTATTACAGATGAGTTTCTATTCCTGAGACATTGCAAGCCAGCAATAATGCTCATTTTGAAACGAAACCATAGTTTATGCCAATGTAATAATGTGTACTATGATCTTTGCATTCGCTTTCATTTATCTGTTATTACTTTATAACGGAAGAGGGGCCTGTATTTCATTTCAGAGAGCGAGTAATGGCGCTTAAGCCTAGGCTAAGCAGTTCGGGCAAATGGCGGAAATACCTTTGTTCTATCTCACAGGATTCAGCATCAATGGAGTGATATTGCGACTTTTGCACCCGTGATAATCGTTGAGTCTAATCGAGGAAATGCGTCGCAACGAAATTATGCTTGAAAGGATGTCAAAACTATCACAGAAATCAATATATTCGTGAAAGATACAACATTATCTTTCTTAGCCACGTCACTCCCAATGATTTCTAATATCCTCTAAATCTGAAATGTTTTTACGACTATCCCCGTTTGTTAATCTCAAAAATCAAAACCCCATCTCTATAAAGTAGGGCTGGCTGTTCAAATATTTATATAATTTTATCGATATGTAATTGAATGACAAAAAAAAGAAAAATGTTGTCGATTTCTTTATTTTTCAGGATTCTTCCAAGTACTTTCAAGCACAGACAAACATACGTAATAGCTAGAACAATATCTATATAAAACATAGTCATGTGAACACTTATGCCCAATGCTAAAAATACTTTATTTGGCCAAACGCTAGCTATGTGGGAGTAGTGAACGAATGTCAAACTCAAACAAAAGTAATGCGAGCGGCCAACCACCAAATATTAGAATTGGGTGCTATTCTGCTGTGCGATGATTTATAATAATTAAAGTGTTACGTCTGTTTGTCTGTGTTTCAAGTATGAGTGGCTAGATTAGACCCGAGATGGGGTGCGGCCCAAATCATCTTCGGTGCTTCACGCGTTGCTGCGAGACAGCACTTTGAATAGTCCATTTTACGAGACGTTTTTGAACAGCTGATCGCTTATTTTATGAATGAAATTTTGACAGTAGGCGGTGTCGTAACGTGTGAAAGGAACAGCAATATCATCAGTGTTGCCGTTTCGTAAAATGGACTATTGGAAACGTGCACGGCTAGTTTCTTATTTTCACTCTTGCTTTTTGCTAATAGATTCTAGACTGAAGAGACTGAATTCAAGTTCTACTGTTGCTAAGCTGTCAAGTATAAGTGACAAAAACCCTTTAAATGTTTATCGAGAAACGACTGATTGTAAACGTTTCAAAAATTATAAAACTCCATCAAACTTCAAGTTTTAAATATAAAAACTAAAACGTTCTCGACTCCAATGAAAATAGCTTTAGCATGACGTGTCGTACAAATAATTTAGTACTTTTGTATTCGTTATGCTTAGCTGAATAAAATAAATTACAATGCCTGTTCGATTTTGGCACGGTTCGTTTTCGGAACGGTTCGATTTCGGCAACATGATTTTTTTTTTACATGTTGCCAAAATCCAACGGTCACTGTATATTATTTCGTTCAGTACGTTATGAGTCCCACAGTACCAAAAATACCAGCATTATCAAAGGTACCCCGTTTTACGGTAATTCTTCAACTCATGTTAATTTTTCTGAGACTCTGTTTTCAGAAACTTTGAAAATTTCTCCTACAATAATTCTAAAACTTATGTATTTCAAATGATATAGCAACATTTTGCCAACGAAGTATATCTTCTAATCTTCTTTTTCTGGAGATTGAGTCGAATATTCTTGGACCAGAACCACATTTATTCTCTCTAATTTGATCTCCACAACAAGAATAATATTGCAATGTCTTTTGAATGTGAGTACATACTTACCTTTTCGGATTAATCCAGGAAATCATAATAATGAAGGAATTTCTTACAACAATTCCACTGGAGGTTCTTTCCAGGAGCTTCATATATGAATTTTTCCTTATGTGTTGAACCTTCAAAAGTTGCTCAGCAAATTGTTAAGAGATTTCAGGAATTGAATTATTTTTTCTAGAACTCTCTCGGAAGATATTCAAGAGACTTGTGATGAAAAATATTTCTCCTGTTCCTCGAAAACTTCTTCAGGAATTTCTGTTAGGAGTTCTGGAGTAATAGTAAGAATGCCATATTTGTTGGAAAATTTTCGAGGAGCTCTTTAGAAAGTTTTGAGAGAAAGTTATTTCACCAAATGCTTTTTTTCCCGAAGAAGGGATTGAATACACCAAATAATTATTTTATGTTGAAGATTATGAGTGTCGAAATCTTTTTGAAAAAAAGGCTGCTTAGAAAAACGGAGTATTCGGACATGTGGTTTTCAGAAAACTGATGGTCTGGGAAAGAAAATTACAGTAAAATTATCACACTGAAAGAATTTCAAAAAATGCTCCTTAGTTTTTTTAAAAGAGCTACTGATACTATTACTACAGATATTCTACTGTAAATCTTCATATAAAGTTATTTGTTTACTGATTTCTTTTCCAATGATAGTTTTGAAAGTCTACTTTGGTTAAAAATCTTACTCAAATCATTAAAACATGAATAAGCAATGTAAAATATATCTCAGAGGTTTGCATCGATTTGCCGGACGCTTCGAAAGCCAGACACCTTGAATGTTTTCTTATACTATGTAATGTTAGAGTAAGTATAACTGAATTGTTATTACACAGATAGATTCCTTGGTTTTGATCTGGGAGGGAGGCACAGATACTACACACGAAATATTGAACAACACTTTTCCAAATTGCAAGACAACTTCCGCCCACCAACGACAATCAAGGCAGGCTTTGTAAAAATCGCTAGTTTTTTTTTATGTATACCTGCGATCTTTCTGGACAAACTTGGAAAAAGGGCCATAGGTTTATGTGCATTTAATTTTAATTTTGATTGGAAAAGAGTAAAAAGATGCGTATTTCAGTACTTTATATTCGATCAAATTGAAAGGTGCTATCGTGGCATTGCTTTTGGGTGTGCAGGAATTGATTTTTAATCGATTGTTGTCAACTTTGTTGAAATGCAAAAATATGTTTTGATTAATTACGCGCTTTTTTCATGTTTGTTCATTCTTTAAGATCTGGGCTCACAGTGACAGTTCGTGACAGCAGAATCTCGGCTCACTATGACGTACATAAATTTTGTATTGGTTTCTCCCTCCCAGGTTTTGATTGTTGATTTTAAATGTATTTGCATCCCAGTAGGCTTTGAAATCGTGAAAATAAAAATAAAAATGTGTTACGTGTCAAACCGTCTGCTGGTTTTCAACTCGGGTCAACATTTTGTTAAGATTAGTGCTTAAGTTTGTGTTAGATGTTTTGAAGACTAACGTTCGCTCCTGTTCCATCAAACGTGATGAACAGAAGGAAAAAACTGCATTACTATTGACAACTAGTGAAATACACAAGACAATAAGTGAAAACATAGTTAATCATGGTGAAATATTAGTGTCCGGATACGAGGCATGATTTTTAGCTGCTTTAATAGCCGAATATCCGTGATTATAAAGTGAAATGTGCCTTAATCTGTGTCAAGAAAAAGCCAAAACAACTATTTAGTGGTTGCAGAAGTGGTTTCAAAAATCCCCAACAGATAAAAAATATTACCTTGTGATTTGATTGAATAATTCGAAAAGAATCCGATGTGTGTGAAGTTCAAGATGTTGCATGCCGCTGAACAAGGTGTGGCGATAGAAAAAAGTTGTGTTACTTTTCATGATCTTTCACATCATATTTGGCCTTTTAGTTGTAAAGCTAACGGCAACTTGTATTGAGAACTGGTCGAAGTATTAAATGAATGACATAATTTTCATGCTTAAATAAATTATTTATCAACTATTTCTAACGTTTCCAGTTCCATGGAGACGCATTCAATTTCGTTATTTTATGCAATTAAGTTCCAATTAGCACAAATTTCAAATCATTGAAAACAGGTCTGTTTGTGTAAACTTGGTGTTATCCCTAATGACGAAAGAATGTTCGCCTCACTGTATGAAACAAAATGATGAATTTTCACCACGAGAAGACCAAAGAAAATCCAATTAGTAATAAAAACGTTTTCTGCCCAATCACAGCCAGAAAAGATTGCACACGGTACAGTCGGAAATTGCACACCATAAAATTCTTCCCAATGCTCTATTTTTATCCGCCTTACCGAACGATAATGATGACTTTCAAATTACCATGGCCTCACTCACAGCATAGCACACTTCCTCCAGCGGACGTGACGTAATAAAGCAGCACCCGGTAATCAATTGTCATTCGCCCGCCCACGACCCACAATATGACAAAGTATCTTTATACAAGGCGTCGGATTTCCCCAATTATTTATATGTAATAGTGTGAAAAGTAAAAAAGCAAAACACAGTTATGAAGTTTGCTTCAAATTGTAAGAAAATGACACTTTTTAATGATGTTTTGCGGAATTAGGACTTCAAAAATTTATTATACTATGTTTTAATCATATTATTCTTTTCGAAACTCACACCCTTAAACTGGTTAAAAAAGCAATTTTTAACAAATGTCATGGGAGCTGAAATTTGCTTCAAATCCATTCTGAACGCAAGATTTTATAATTCTATGCGTTAAAATAGTTGAACAAACACGGATTTATAGTGAGCTTATTTTCGAGAATAGGGGACGGGCGTGGTGTAGTAGTACACATACATATATCTCTCACGCCGAGGACCTAGGATCGAATCACAACCCCGATATAGTCACTTTTGATCTCAAGGTTATAGGGGCAAATCCATTTGAAGTAAATCCATCGATTCTAAGATGAACTAGCCTTGGGATAAAAATCTTGTTAATATAGTCAAAAAACAAACAGGAATCCGTTACCTTGTATAAAGATACTTTGGGGATATAAATTCTCCCTCTATCTTCCAGTTGGATGACACTTTTGCCCTGCTTGCCTGCGGTTATGTTGGTTGATTTCAGCATTTCCTCCAGGATTGTGGCTTTTTGTCATAGATATTCGGAGATAGTGATCCCCAACTCCGGTTAGGGAAGTTTACCTTTATGGCAGACTCATCAGGTCGGGCAAGTTATATTAATGAACTTTTCATTCCGACCTTGTCCTGTGGTTTTGGTTTCTGTTTTACAGGGATGTTGTGAAGATGCTAGCAAATTGGAACGGGTTGCCATGTGAACTCATCAAATGATGGCAAGAATGGACTGTGTTTGACGGTGGAGTGGGATGCTTGGTGGGATGTACTCCAATGATATTGGATAGTGCGATAGCTGTGACGTTGTAGCTTCCTAGATTAATTAGTTAAATTATCTTCTCCAAACAATCTTTGATTGTGGCCTTGAAATTGAGCTTGATTACCTTGACGTTTGGAGAGGTTTATAGCAGTAAGCATTGATAATTTAAGACACTACATTATAACCAAACATGAATCATAGAGACGTAAAGTAAGAGAAACTGCAATTGGCATTGGTTTTTCCTTTAGTGTGGACGTGTCACATAATGGACGTTTGACATAAAGATATTTATCCACCTGCACTTATATGAACCGTCTTTCCATTATGCCAGATGGGAATTTTTTTGTAAAAAATAATAATATATCAATATTTTCAGAGCATTATAAAAATAGCATCCTGCACTGCAATGACAATAGTTGTAGTGCAAATATCTTGAAAACAAAGAAATTTGGGAAAAAAAACTGTCTTCCGGTGAGTTGTCCACAAAACTATTGTCTTCCACTTGGTGAATGGTTAAATTCCGAATTCACTCACCAGGTGACGCACAGACTCCAACAAAAATCGCATTTTGAAGCAACATATGAAATAATTGTTCGGCGTACAAATATTTGTACAAATTCTAAAAACATATTTAACGAACCCGTTTATGAACAACAGCAGATTTGGCCATATGTTGAAAGGATACGTTGAGATAACCTTGTAAAAATTTAAGAATTTCTCAAGCATGCCTCATGGGACCCTTAGAAAAAATCTCTTAAGAAATTTCTGCAGCGAACCCTAAAAAAAAATAGTGAAGAAATAGGTGATACTTATATCATGAAGATTTTTTTGAAAATCAAGGAAGAGCACAGAGATTAATTTCTAGAGGTATCTTAAAATTTATTCCTTTGAGGAATATTTGAAGGGGTTTTAAAGAATTTTTTGCAGGTGTTCTGGCATAAAGTAATACTTGGAGTTTTTCTTTCAGTAATTCTTGGAAAATTTCGCCAAAAGTTCGTGCTAAAACCATAGAATAACCTAAAGAAGGTCTTACAGAAATATTCAAATAAAAACTCACAAGAATCTGTAAAAGATTCACTTGGACATATTTTAAGGAATTTTTGGAATAATTTCTGAATAACTACTTTAAAAATTTCTAAATGATTCTTTCTGAGAATTTATATAGAAATCCTGAAGAAATAATTGAAGAAACTGAAAAAAATCTCACAGGGATACTCTATATCCTCCTAAACTTCCTGGAAGATGCGGATAAATTCATAGAAAATTCCCTGAATAACTTCTAGAACCCGTGGGAAACTATAGTGAACATTTATGAAAATATTTCAGAAGGAGTCGTGAGATGAACCGAGTGGCGTACCTTGAATAAACTTATGATTGCATTGCAAAAACATGTTTTGGAGGAATCACTAGAGGAAGGCATAGAGCAGTCTCATGAAGTATTTCTGGGGTTATTTCTGAGGAAATACATAAATGCAGGAGGTTCCAGAGTAAAGTTTTGAAGGAATTTCTGAAGTGATTCTTAAGCGAGTCTCTGGAGAATTTGCAAAAAGAATCACTAAAATATTAAAAAAAATCTCTCTTAGACATTTTTGAAGCATTCTTTTGAGATTTTTAGAGAAATATATAGAAGAGTTCTTTTTATCTTTGGAAGAATTGAAATACAGTACTTCGTACGTAGAACTATTGTTTTTCAATCCGAGTTGACCAATTTCACATGAAGTAGCAAAGCCGATATTTTTCTAATGAGATGCAAAGATAGCTCAAAATATTACGAAAGCTATGCTGAAGATACCTTAGTTGAAATTCATACATGTTATTTTCTTAAAATTTTTAAAAAAATATCGACAACTTTCTCTTATGAATGCATGAAAAATCCTCGGAGTAATTATCAGACAAAATCAGAAAAATTGCTAGAAAAAAAATCCATTAAAAATTTACGATCCCAGAAGGATTTCCATTGGAAAAATTTCTCATCGAATACCCGAGCAAAGTCCAACATCAAAAAGCAAGCAAGTCAAGAACATTTCCCGTTTTCAACATCAAGATGACAGCATAGTTTGAAATCTAATTATCATTATTGTATTCGATATCATTCTTCAAATTTAAGTGTTTAATATTTGAAAGTATAAAAGTATAGTATAAAAATTATTACATTATTCTTGTTAAATGCTCGTTTTCATATATAACAAATCTCAATGATAGCAGAAACAATTTTCAATTTGTTTTCACTGACAGCAAACATTGTTTTCAATTTGATTTCATGGGAACATTTTTCTGCTCTTAGTATTGGTATTTTAAACGTTAAAATGATGAAAATGACAATAAACTGAATTATAAAATTCCGCAACAACATAAAATCAAAATAAGTATTCAATATGATGTAAAGCTTTGCTCGGGTATTTAATGGAACGTAAAAAGGATACCCTTCTATAGTTTTAAATTTCTGGAGGAATTCTTGTGATTTCAATGTAATTATTTGTAACTTGAATTGATGGATGAACCTAATGAATTTCTGTTCGTAATCCCTGAAAAACTCTTGCTTAAACCTCTTACAATCATTTCAGAACATTGTGAAGAGATTACTAGAGAAATTTCAGGAGGATTTTTCTCGCCAAAAAAAAACTGAATAAGTTTCAGTTACCCTTAAAAAAAATAGCATGACTATTTCAAAAACCCCACGTAACAATCCTTCGAGGAATTAACTGAGGGATTCTTGAAGGTATTGAAAAGTTCTAAGGGTAATGTATGTAGGAATTTCTGTAAGTATTGTAAGATTTTGTTTGAATCCCATGGAGAAATTCCTTTACACGTTTTCAACTTACAAAATTAGGATATTGATTTTGACTTTTGCGAAGATTTTTGAAGCGATGTCTAGACAAAAAATAGTTGTGCAAACATTTGTTTAGCGATTCTTCGAAATCTCTTGACAAACATCCAGATTGTTTATCCTGTGAAGCAAATTAATTAGCAAATAATTTACAAATAATCCTTGGAAAAGTTTTTGAACATAAACTGTATTAAATTCTCAGAATTCTGGTGGAATACTAAGACGAATATTTTTAAGACAATGTACCCCTAGAGAAGTTTTTGACAAAATTTCTCGGGTATCTGTAGAAAAAAAAAAATTACACTGTCTTTAGCCAAAGACTGAACATTCTTTCATTAGAAAACGGGCATACAGAACAACCAGTAGCTCAGTGATGAATTTTTCGTTTGAATAAAAATTTTCACCGACTGGAGCAGGAATCGAACCAATTCTCCGTAGCACAATACGCCTACACGACTGACACCGCACGGCTACGAAGCCCAAGAAGGAAGGAAGAATCTCCGTAGAAATTCGTCAAAGAATTAATAGAGGAATCTTTGAAAAATCGTTTTGGAATACCTAGTAGAATTTTTGGCGAAAGCACTTGTGGCGGTCTTTAAAAAATTACCTAGCTGAATACTTGGAGAAATTGATAGAAAAACAAAAAAAAAAAACAAAACGAATGATACAATTCTTGCCATGATTATTGCGGGAAACCATGCAGATGTTCACGAAAATAATCCTGTTAGCACTCTAGGATGAATCCCTGGAGAATGCATTGGAAAATTCCCAAGAGAAATTCAAATAGACATCATCAGAAGGATGCGACTTACTTGTAATAAGAAGGATTTTCGATGGAATCCGTAAGCGTAAATAAAATCCGTAATTCTTTCTGGAGGAACTCCTGAAGAAATTTTTAAGAAATCTGCATAAGCTTCATAAGCAATTTCCAAACATCTCCTGTAGGTTTTCTTACTAGTGACAATTTTTGGAGCTGATTTTTTTATTGGTGTGAAGGTACAAAATCGGTGAAGCGATGTTGATCGTTAAATGGCGCGCCACCGATATCTTATTCGGTGTCAGCATAACGTAAAAAGGCCCAACATTTCTTTTGCTTATATCTCAGTCCAGTGATTAGATATAAAGTTGATCAACTCGTTTAGACTTATTGTATGTATGTATGTATGTATGTAGGTAGCCACCAATCCTTGCTTGAGTCTTGCTCTGCATGCGGCTCCACTCAACAGTAAGGTCAAATTTTATTACCAATCTGCATTCAACATACCGCTGTATGAAGGGTCAAAAGGGGGGTGGCGGACCCGTAAGCAGAAACACTTACGCGAAACCCGCGGGAAATAGAGAATCTCCTTCCAGCCATATGATCCAACAGATTGAGTATTAGAATTTGCAATACTTGTCGAGCTTTCCACGGAAAGGTTTGTTTGAAGAAGGGCGCGTCAAATCTTTTACAACTGTTGGAGAGAAAAGTACTAGACGCGAACGACTAACACTTTTCCTCCTGACTCCGATTGGCACTCCACTTCATTGTCCAGTTGTAACTTCAATGATGCCCTGATGCTCCCTCCCTTCCCAAAACATGTTATATTCGGTAATATTGAAATTTTATATAGTTGAGAAAATTATAATATATAATAATATGGTAATAAAGTATGAAAATAAAATGGTAGTAACAATAAAATATAACGCCATGAAACAGAATTTTAATGCATGCAGTATTATATCGGCCAACACCTATTTTTCTTTTGAATATTTGTCCTACTGATGATATTGGGCTGATCGAGGGAAGAATGGTAAATGGTAATGGTATGGTATGATAAAACAAATAATTTGAATAAAAACAAAAACTCATCGATTTGTTAATAAAGTTTACGGATACATCAAAACAAAATTTCAGCTGACAAAGATTCAAAATTAAATTAGTATTAGCATACAAATAAAAATAAAATCACTGAGAACCTAAAATATAAATCAATATAACAAAATAATATTAAGTGCAATATAATACAAAACAAATAATATATCTGCATATAAAATGGTGTTCGTGCAATCGCGCATTTTATGAGAACGAGTTGTTCAAATTGAGTCGTCCCTGATGTGCTGTTCATTTTCCTGAAAGGTTTGATGATGAATTTAAAGAATTATTTATGTTTTGTAACTGTTCCATTTTCTGTACATCCCCTAGACGAAGCTTGTAAAATTAACAAAAGTCATTAGGCATAACAAATTTTATATAATATTATGCATCCGGTAGAAATCAAGGCCAACACTTATTTCAAATTATTGTTTTCTCAGGCCCCGAGCGTCGCAGCTAATATGTGAATAGTGCGCTGTGTTCACAAAAATCGTAAGAATGCAGCGCTACACTAAAACACTGATTTCAAAATGCTGCGAGTTGAAGCGCGTCGCGAGTCTCACTGGCGCGATCCGGTTTGGTGGCGGTGCGATAATATAACATGATGGAATACAATATAAAAGAATATAATATAATATAATATAATATAATATAATATAATATAATATAATATAATATAATATAATATAATATAATATAATATAATATAATATAATATAATATAATATAATATAATATAATATAATATAATATAATATAATATAATATAATATAATATAATATAATATAATACAATATAATATAATATAATATAATACAATATAATATAATATAATATAATACAATATAATATAATATAATATAATATAATATAATATAATACAATATGATATAATATAATATAATATAATATAATATAACATAATATAATACAATATAATATAATATCATATAATATAATATAATACAATATAATACCGCAATAAAACATTATATAATCTGTAAAAGTTAAAAACGTAATTTGTTTGCTTGTAAATGTTCATCTTCCAAATAGATTACCAAAACAACATATTATTCTCCACTGATGCATGCCTACATGTACCTGCGTGGAAACAGTTTAGATAATTTGTGATGGGGATAAAAATGCGTTTCAGTCTCATTTGGAGGCAGTATAAGGTCAGCTAGAACACCTAATATAATTTAAAATGATAAATCATTATAAAATATAATATGGTTTTATATAATATTAAAAAAATATATATAATATAATCCCGTTGATGCGCCTATGATGAAGATTAAAGAACAACCGTGAAGTAGCTGTTGAGGTAGGAAGTTAACATTGACTACAATATTACAATCGCTCACACGGAGCATGTGTCCAAGTTGCACCTATCTGCCCTACTGGGCTCTGCACAAAAATCATTCGCTCTCTTTTACTCTACCATGAAGTTAGTGAACAACAAGGCCAGTAAACGTCAAAATCCTATACATGATCAAAACAGAACAGAGTCCCAGCTACACATCTACACATCCCTTCCTCACCCACAGCTCCTCCACCCCCTCCGTGTAATATTGGGCGAAGGTTTCACACATGGATGTGAGCAAACCTTGTTCTACCGCGACCGGTACAAAAAAAAAAAAGGGTGAAACAACTGTACAGACGTTCGTGAGCATACAACACAAAAAAAAAATGAATAAAGAATAAATAAAGGTTCACATCCACAACGTTGCGTTGACTGGATTGTGGTCGTGGTCGATATGTCAAACTGCTAAAAGAAAGAGAGATAGAGAACATCAATCCGTATCTTACCATACTTCAGTTGTATGTATGTGTGGCTAAAAAAAACAGTCAATGATGATGATGATGAGGAGGAGAAGAAAAAGCGCTAAACATGTAAGGACAAACGCGTTGCGATCAAATATATCAAATATTTCATATTGCTAATATTCTGCTTTGCGGGTTCGCATACGCACACGCATCGCATGACGCGTTCACTATGGCAGCACCCTAATGCTAAAAAATAACGTCGATGGAGATGATGATGATGAGGAGGAGAAGAAGCGCTGAACAGTGCAAAACCACAATTTTCAAGGAAAAATATATGATATAGGCAAACAATGTGTAATCTGCTCCTATAAACGAGATAAAATATATATTCATTAAATAATACTTAGCTGCATTCCCGCACTGCTAATTGCCATGTTTTAATTTTCCACCGACGCTAAAGGTGCCGGCATCAGCGACGCTGCATGGACGCACTTTCACTCACACTCTATTACACCACTGTGCCTGGCATCATATAACCCAAACGCACATTTTCTTTATCATTTCACAAACACATGAACTGTTTTCGACAGTGCAGCAACAACGGCACCATTTTGTTTCACTCACACAGGCATATATCCTATGCCATCAATTTTGCAACCATTATTTCTTGTTTCTAACGAAATTAACGAAGTTATTTCACGCTCTACTTTCTTTCATCACACATTTCCACTTTATATTCATCACAATCCAAATTCCATTTTCATGCTCTCACGCCACTCGTCTCGCATTCGGAATAAATAACAGCAAAACTTTTAAACTTGTACAGCTTGAAGAAGCAATGCGCGAACACGACTGCACTTGTTGATAGGTCGATGCGAACTGTGATCAACTCGTTTAGACTTATTCACCTAAAATTTCAATAGTTAGGCAAAGTCTCCCAAGGTGGCACTAAAGGGCAAACATTTGATTCGCTTATATGTCAGTCTAGTGATTAGATGCAAAGTTTCCATACGAAATATGTAATATTACCAGTGATTGGGGTGGATGTGTATGATATTACACATTGCTGAATCTTTTGAAGATTTTTTGAGCAATTCCTATAGAACTCCCATAGAACCCTCTCTAGAAATTTTAAGTTCATTTAGATTTACAAATTTCTGGAAGAACTTCATAGTTAATTTCCGAAAAATGATTTGATCAAATTCCTACTGATATATTGTAACCATGGGGCCTTCATTAACCGAGTGGTTAGTGTCCGCGGCTACAAAGCAAAGCCATGCTGAAGGTGTCTGGGTTCGAATCCCGGTCGGTCCAGGAATTTTTCGTCAAGGAAATTTTCTTGACTTCCCTGGGCATAGAGTATCATCGTACCTGTCACACGATATACGAATGCGAAAATGGCAACATTGGCAAAGAAAGCTCTCAGTTAATAACTGTGGAAGTGCTCTGTCCCTGTGAGGACGTAAATATCAAGCAAAAGGAGAAGATATTGTAATTATCATTCATAAAAATAAGAGCAGATTAAAACAATTTTTGAAAGACTTGGTCAGTTGTTAAAGCAAAATATTTGATGGAATTTCTGCTTGATGAAAAAATTTTCAAGTATCTTCATTTTCTCTTGAAAACTTTTGCGATAAGCCGGGTCACAGCGAAATGACAAATAAAAAAAAGTACACAAAGTCACCGAAATTTGCGTTCATCCTTTTGTTATCAATTAATAGATGATGAATTTGGAACAACGCATGAGGTTTGGTTTTTTTTTTATTAAATTTGATTAATAGAATTGATTTTAAAAAATGATCTCAATGTCAGGCCTAGTTGTAGATTTCGTTTTAGAGACTTGGTCTCAATTTCAATGCAAGCCGCTGAAAATTCTATATCTTAAATGGAATGTCTCCTAAGTTTCTATTTCATTCATGGTATATAAAGTATCTTTTGCTTGCATTGAATCCTGGTGCAAAATTGTATGGGCTTAAAAGAAACCTTCAGAAACTATAACGATTTCAACAGGCTTTCCAAAAATTTGGTATCAAATTCCTCGAGGAAAAGCTTCTGTGATTTTATAAAGATTACTTTCAAGATCTCCTACTGGGATCGCTCTAGATTTTGTTCTAGAGATTTCCCTACCTCTTCACCCAGAAATTCTTAAAGTGATTTTTCAAATGATGCTTAGGAAAATTTCTCCAGTATTTGCTCCAGAAGACGGCCTTACAGTTGAGGTCGAAATACGCGTATCTGTCAAAAGATAAAAACTCTAGTGGAATTAAATGGTATAGTACAAAATTCGATTTTTCATCTACTTATAGGTATTCCACTAAATAGCTCGAAGATTTATTGTGATCCTCCTCTAGTTCTTTTGGATGCCTTCAAGACCCCATTCATATTTCTGCTAAAAAATCCAAAATTTCTTGAGGGTTTCTTCGAACAATTTTTTTTTTCTCTAGATTTTTTTTACCCCTGCATCCAGTTGAAGTTGAACCAAACATTTTTAGAAAGTTCCTCAAAAAATCCCATTTAATCTGCAAAAGTAAGTTGAAATAAGTTTTATCAGTAACTTACTTGAGTAAATTCCAAGGAACTACTGAATGAATTTCTGTAGGAATATTAGAAGGAATCTCTGTAGCAATTGGACTTCCCTGTAAAAGTTCTCAAAGATTTTCTGTATGAGTTCGGATGATTTCTCACATAATCTTCAGAGAAATTCTATTTCTGTGGCTCTCCTTGGGAAAATCTAGGTTAAATTCTCGAGGCATCCTAAAAGTTCAATTCCCTAGGAAAATTCGTGACGATATTCCTTGGGAAATAATCACTATATGAACTCCTTCAGAAATATCAGATTAATATCTGAACACTTGGGCAAATACCCGAATAAATTTCTGATAAAATTTCTAGAGAAAACCTTGGAAAACACATACAGTAACACTTGTAGTAATGCCACGAGGAATTTAAAAAAAAAGTCTTAAATTTTAGAGAATTGTGTGCTCTGATGCAATGAAGAATCTAACTCTTATTTAATGGCTCCTGACGGATTTCACGCCAACTCGACAAAGGGATTGGCAGCACCCCTTCAGAATTCAATGAAACTTTCTGGGTGTGAAGACTATGTGAAACTAAGATACTTTGCATACTTTGTTTTTTCAAAATCGATCTAGACTAACATTTGGAAAGGGTCAAAGTTTGTTTTACTTTTTTAATAAACCCGTATAACTCGAAAACGTTAAGACCTACAAAGTAGTGTTGTATGAGGGACTGTCGTGAAATTTCCTGACGTTTTAGTAAAAAATATTAAAAAAATAATAACACATTTTCTACACTGAAAAAAAATTCAAAACTTTAAAGTCGATTTAAAATAAATGGCCATTTCAGATTTTGATCATCCTTAAGCAAACAGTTACGTAATTAAATTTACTAAATGTCGTCCATACATTGCAAATTGGGCATATATTAGGGAAAAAAGTTTTTCTAACATCGAATTGTTTAAGTCTCAAAGTTTTTTTTTACTTTTTTTATAAACCCGTATAACTCGAAAGCGGTAAGACCTACAAAAAAGTGTTGTATGGGGGGGGGGGATGGTCGTGAAATTTTCTGAAGTTTGAGAAAAAAATATTGAAAAAATAATAACACATTTTCTACACTGAAAAAAAAAAAAAAATATTCAATACTTTAAAGTCGATTTAAAAAAAACGGCCACTTCTGATTGTGATCATCCTTTAGCAAAAAGTTTCGTAATTAAATTTACTAAAAGTCGTCCATACATTGCAAATTGGGCATATTTTAGAAAAAAAAGTTTTTCTAACATCGAAATTTTCAAGTCCCAAAGATTTTTTTTACTTATTTTTATAAATCCATATAACTCGAAAACGGCAAGACCTACAAAAAAGTGTTGTATGGGCGACTGTCGTGAAATTTCCTGACGTTTTAGAAAAAAAATATTAATAAAATAATAACACATTTTCTACACTGAAAAAAAAAAAATTATTCAAAACTTCAAAGTCGATTTAAAAAAACGGCCACTTCAGATTTTGAACATCCTTATGCAAAAAGTTTCGTAATTTAATTTACTAAAAGTCGTCCATACATTGCAAATTGGTCATATTTTAGAGAAAAAAGTTTTTCCAACATCGAAGTTTTCAAGTCCCAAAGATTTTTTTTTACTTTTTTTTTATAAATCCGTATAACTCGAAAACGGCAAGACCTACAAAAAAGTGTTGTATGGGGGACTGTCGTGAAATTTCCTAATGTTTTAGAAAAAAATATTAAAAAAATAAAAACACATTTTCTACACTGAAAAAAAATATTCAAAACTTTAAAGTCGATTAAAAAAACGGCCATTTCAGATTTTGATCATCCTTAAGCAAAAAGTTACGTAATTAAATTTATTAAATGTCGTCCATACATTGCAAATTGGGCATATTTTAGGGAAAAAAGTTTTTCTAACATCGAATTTTTTAAGTCTCAAAGTTTTTTTTTTACTTTTTTTATAAACTCGTATAACTCGAAAGCGGTAAGACCTACAAAAAAGTGTTGTATGGGGAACTGTCGTGAAATTTTCTGAAGTTTGAGAAAAAAATATTGAAAAAATAAAAACACATTTTCTACAATGAAAAAAAAATTCAAAACTTTAAAGTCGATTTAAAAAAAACGGCCACATCTGATTGTGATCATCCTTAAGCAAAAAGTTTCGTAATTAAATTTACTAAAAGTCGTCCATACATTGCAAATTGGGCATATTTTAGAGAAATTTTTTTTTCTAACATCGATTTTTTTAAGTCCAAAATGAACTTTTTATTTAATTTTTATTTCGCTTCAAATCGTCTAGTATTATCATATTTTCAGCTTAGCTTAGCTTAGACTGACTACACATATCAATGGTTGCTATTCCGTGATTGACCGAAGTCAGTGAAAATGCACAAAGAATCAACTAGAAGTTCAGCTGGGATTGGCCATAATCTTCTTCAGTGTGCATAATTCAGTGCCTCTATTTATACAAGGTCAATAACGGCGCCGGCCACGTCCTTGCAGTCAGGTGGGATTGAGGGAAGGAATGTTAGTGTGTAACCTTTGCTATTTGGAGACCGTGTTTGCCCCTGCATCTCCACAAAGGTTACTGGGAGGGATGTTTGTTAATGGGGAGGATCGTTGGGTCAAAGGATTCACTTTGATAAGCGATTAGACCATGATAAACAATGATTTGTGAGATATATACATGCTTATACGTAAGTATAATTGTTCATATAATTTCTATGAAGAGGAAAATTATGCCGACACTTGAGGTGACGAACCATTCAAAGTTTGTTGAACAAATACCTAAATGTAACATTCCTACAGCTGTTAGTACGAAAGCATGTGTCATTATATTTTACTCTTTTGAAAAGAAACAAAAGACTCAATTGGTTGGGACATCATAGAACACTCTTATTCTTATGCCGACACTTACAGTGGCGAACCATCCAAAGTTTGTTGAATAAAGTGAACCTTTCGCAAGTCTACACTTGTAGTGTCGAACCATTCAAAGTTTTTTTAATTACAAAAATAAAGGTATATAAGGGGTGTTCTGAAAAAAAAAAAAAAAAATGTTAAACATTAATAAATCATGAATCAGAGTTTGTGTCGACACTCACAGTGACGAACCATCCATAGTTTGTTGAAACATCATATTTACGTCCCACCATTGTAACGATTAAATGTGCAGTCATACATATTTTATAGATTAGAAATAGTAGCATGAAACGAGCTCACCAATTGATCCGTTATCCTTGACTGAGCAGCCACAATCCACTTTCAGCTTCACTCGTTTGCTCGGCTAGCACTCAGAAAAAAAAAAATAGGCGCGCGACCCGAAAAAGAAACACGGACGACAGCTCGGGCTTTCTTGACGCACTGCCCAGGAGCAAGCGTCAAGGTCGTCGAAAGATCAAAAAGAACGAACCGATCGCGGCACTTTTTAACTTACTCCAACCGAACTCCCCGATCACGCCACTTTTTCACTTACTAGACCGACGCGCGACATGTTTGATCCTGCCCTCGTCGCTCGCTCCGGCAAAAGCAAGCGTCATGGTCCCGTCTAGTATGATCATATTTTCAAGTGATAAATGAGTTTTAATCACAAAATAGATTATGTTTGTTTTATTGGGAGTAGTTAAAAGAAATAAAACGGAATTATACAGTTTTTTTTTCTTAATTAAATTCAATTGATCTCGCACCATACCGCTTATGAGAAAATCAACTCCTTCTAACAATCCGATGGGTTTTTTATGGTTGGAAAGATATCACAATAATATTTAATTTCTTATTTGGTCAAAGCCAATCTTAACAGGTGTCTGGAAAGGGTCAATATTATGCTTATGAAAAAAGTCGTGGTTTGTTTTTATTTTTATTATTGCTATATATCCTAAAACTTAGTATCTGCACATGAATATTTACATTATTTTTGGGCTTTACTGAATAAATTGAATATTTTTGGTTCATCCTCTGAATTGGTATACCGTTTGGCTTCAATTTGTGTATCACTAGTAGGCATAAAACAATGATATTTTTGGGTACCAGGGACAGTTTTAATTTTATCAAACAATTCCACCAATTCCTCTGACATTTGAACATATTGTTCATTAGATATATAACAGAAATTTAATTTGGTGATACATGTATCAGTTTGTTTCACTGCCCAGTCGAATAGTTCTCGCGGAGTTGCGATTGTGTTTCTATAGTATTTTGCAAGACTTGCTTTTTTTGCCATTCGCTCGAGAGTGCCACCAATAGCGTCACAGGGGCCTTTGCCGTGGGATGTGGCAAAAAAGTGCCACTCTGCTTCCAATCCATGTATTTTCTTGAAATTACATAAGCTGGCAATTTTTTTCTATTTTTATAATGAGCTACAGCTCCATCTGACTTAAAAATAACTTTTGATTTGTTTAACAAAATTTATCAATTTTGAAATAAATAGCTGAACTGCTACTGTGTCATGGGTCTGATATTATAATAAAACTAACATTTTCCAATTTATTGTCTTTTTTATGATAAATTTAGAATTGGGAATTATTCCAGTGATATCCTTGAGCAGCGTTATAATTTTCAGAAAAGTCGCTAATTACCAGTATTTAACCTTGTTTTAAGGAGTCTTTTTTGTTTCGTGAAAAAGAAGACTGTTATTTGCAAATAAAATCATGAGTTATGAGCTTATCAACTTTTTTTAGGTAGATAACAATACAAACATATTCATTATTTCTTATTCATCTGACGTTTAACGCAGGTACGTTTAGTAAGTTATTTTTCACAAAACTTTTTCTAGAAGAGAATATAATGGGATATGGATAAGGTTGTAACTTTTCAATGTTTGCAATACTGTTGTGATACCTTTAGAACCATAAAAATCCGTCGGATTGTTAGACGGAGTTGATTTCCTCATAGGCAGAGGCGAAGTCCATTGATTGCCTTCATTTAAAAAACATAAACACTGTATAAATCCGTTTTTAACTATTCTCAATAAAAAATACAATTTATTTTCTGATTCAAACTCATTTATCACCTGAAAACACGATCATATTTGACGGTTTAAAACAAAATCTTTGAAAAAAAATTCAGTTTTGGACTTAAAAAATTCGAAGTTAGAAAAACTTTTTTCCCTAAAATTTGCCCAATTTGCAATGTATGAACGACTTTTAGTAAATTTATTTACGAAAATTTTTGCTTAAGGATAATCAAAATCTGAAATGGCAGTTTTTTTTAAATCGACTTTAAAGTTTTGAATATTTTTTTTTTCAGTGTAGAAAATGTGTTATTATTTTTTTCAATATTTTTTCTCAAACTTCAGGAAATTTCACGACAGTCCCCCATACAACACTTTTTTGTAGGTCTTGCCATTTTCGAGTTATACGAGTTTATAAAAAAAATCTTTGGGACTTAAAAAATTCGATGTTAGAAAAACTTTTTTCTCTAAAATATGCCCAATTTGCAATGTATGGGCGACTTTTAGTAAATTTAATTACGAAACTTTTTGTTAAAGGATGATCAAAATTTGAAATGGCCGTTTTTTTAAATCGACATTAAAGTTTTGAATATTTTTTTTTTCAGTGTAGAAAATGTGTTATTATTTTTTTAATATTTTTCTCTAAAACGTCAGGAAATTTCACGACAGTCCCCCATACAACACTTTTTTGTAGGTCTTACCGTTTTTGAGTTTTACGGGTTTATAAAAAAAAGTAAAAAAAACTTTGACCCTTTCCAAATGTTAGTCTAAATCGATTTTGAAAAAACAAAGTATGCAAAGTATCTTAGTTTCACAAACTTTTGACATCCAGAAAGTCATTGAATTCTGAAGGGGTGCTGCCAATCGCGTGTCGAGTTGGCGTGAAATCCGTCTCCTATAGGTTTCGTTTTGTTTTCTTGATTCCTGTTTGGTAACTTTTCGGCTCCTTTTGGGTTAGTTTTAGGTCCTACCATTGTCATTTTGTATGCAAAATAGAAAAGTTGCAAATGTTTTGTTGAATACTGTATACTTTACAAAGGATTCAAAATAAAGTTTTTAAGTTCGTTGTGATGCTTTAGTTAGTAAAGGAATTGAAAAAAAGTTGTTCGGAGATTAAAAATAAAAGGAGTTAAATGAGAACAAAAGAGACGAATTGGAATTTGCAATTCATGAAAGCTTATGCAGTATGATGAAACGTTTTCAATTTTTACTTGATTTTTGTAAAACAAGCACTTTACAATGATGCACACGAAACATTTCACATTTTTGAAGAACCGTCGTTTTGTCTTTATAATCGAATGGCTGCGTCACCTACAGCACCTCAAAAATTGAGATAATTTTTCTACAGTAACCACATAGTTCTAAACTTACAGATTTTCAAATTGTGCTGTCAATCTATACGCTTATGTACTTCTTGTTGCAATCATTACCTGAAAAGATAAAAGAAAAAAACTTCATTAGAAATATCCAATGACATAAGAAATGAGCAACAAATTGAAATATATCTACGATCCCCTGTCAGTTTTATATGTAAATACAATCCTCGTGCCGAAACATCAAGAAAATGGCATGACTTTTTTTGGAGTGTGTAGAGACGAATATTTCAACATTTTTGAAAATTTCATGCTGCCTTTCATTAAAAGATAGAAGATTAAACTAAATGTTAACATTGAAAAAAGTTTGTTTTATTATTGCTAATTATCGATCTATAGTACTCAACTGGAATGATTTCAACTGTGATTTTATGGCTTTCGCGGTCTAGGGAAATCAGAACGGAAAGTTTCGTTTTAATTTCCCTAGACTGCGAAAGCCATAAAATCACAGTCATTGCTTATTATTTTAATCTCTCACAAAGATGCTTAATTTGAAGACTGTTGAGTAATTTCAAGTAAATAATTATTTCATGTAGTGACAGTGACACTGGAATGAACGCAATAATAACAGAGTCCCTAAATCTTTATCAAACGGAAGCTTTAAATAATGTTCCATTTAGCGTTAGCGTTAGCGTTAGCGTTAGCGTTAGCGTTAGCGTAGTTACGGTATACTTCGTAGATTGGATACTAGCAACATTCATGTTTCTTTTTAATAATCTCATCCTGACTACTTTCAAGAACAAGGCAGGGGAGTATACCTTGTTCAAATCATAAACAAGAATACTAAAAGCATGAATATCGCTATTCCCGGCCACGCCCATCTTTACCGTAACTTGGGATAGGGGAAGGAAATGTTGATGTAGCACTTACTTAATGAGAGGCCACCGACTCAGCGACACCCTCATAAGTGCTACGGAGTTGGAGGTTGGGGAAGGTATATTGTCAGGATTCGCCTAGAAAGCTGGCGATAGACCATAAATATTTGTTGTTTAAGCGTTTTCAAATTAATCTTTTGAATGCCGGCAATCAAAAGAGAAAACAATAGCTTATTTATAGTATAAATAGTATTTCGCGAAATGCTTGTCGATTGTGCAGTAATATTTTTGCTCAACAACCAGTAAAAAGCAAAACCGATCCCTCCAGGGTCATCGGATTGTGTAACGATACGCGTAAAAAAAAAAAATTCACGCCTATTGAAAAACTGTACTGTGCTCATTGAAAAACTGTACTGGGTGGTACTGTATTTTTAGATAATCGAAAAACGAAAGGAAGCGCGTTCGAACTAAACACCCTAGGACACAGTCGGTTTTTCTGCTCAAAATTATACGAAAAGCAGGATCGATCCCTCCAGGGTCATCGAACAGTTAAAAAGCATCCACAACCGATTGTTAGTTGCGTTACACCCGCCCGGACAGAATGCGCAATCTGAACATAATTATCAAACTCCGAAAATAACATTTTCCGTTCAAGAAACGATCAGAAGTTCCACGACGCGAACAAAAACGATCCGGAAGGCTCACAAAAGAAAAAGTATCATACTGGAACAAACTCACCGGATTGATTCTCTAAATTTATGTGCTGCATGTCACTTCCGGATGGTTCGGTGAACTTCGGGCGGCCAAAAACCAACAGTACTGAGGACACAAATCAAACAAATCACTTTTTCATTTTTCACTTTTCACTATTCCATTTCTGAATGTAAAAACGGTCCTGCTTGGGCTTCACGAAGCACTACCCAGCAAGACGCTCCAAAACAGAAGAAAAAAAAAAAAAATCTCCGGCGACGAAAACATGCGCGAAACTGTGAGCTAAATCTATTGGACGACGCAAAACCGAACTGTCCTGCTTGGGCTTCACGAAGCACCGCTTTAAATAATGTTCCATTTAGCAAGCCATTATTAATTTTCAACCCAAGTCTCTTCTAAAACGCTTGCCATTAATTTTAATTCTTCCATCAAATTAAACACCAAACCATAAGCCCACCCACCTTTTCGCAGCCTCATTTGCCAACTCACGAAACCACATTATTTCGCATTAGACAACCAAACAATTCACTTTCGCACGTCCGCACAAAAAATATATCACTCACCCATTTAAACGAACGACTGTTCCGCTGTCAGTCGTCGTCACTTTCATTCGTGTGCCAAGCCGCCAGGGGTGTCGTAAATCAGAGGACGCATTTTTCCAGCCAGCCCCTTTGCCGTCTTTGGCCTATACGCTGACGACGGATGCAAAATGAGCTTTTTGCTGTATTGCTTACGAGTATTGTTGAGAACACCTGTGTTGTTTATTTTGTTTATTTTGATGCCCTCTTTCGCATGCCATTTTCGTTCACCTGTGCAAGTGGAGAGAAAGCTTTGCGAGCTTTCCCATCTTATGTTCTCTCGCGTATTCATGTAAACCACGCTCGCTCTCTCACTATGTCTCTGCGAATGAGCAGCTAAAATTAAAAAGCTTTCAATGATGATGCATTACAGCATTCCCTCAATGTGCGCGTACACCTATCAGTCGTCATCAACTCACCAGTACCAGAAGTAATGATGTTTTGTGATTTTACATTTATATCAATTATCTAGACAAGTTTTTTTTTTAACGAAGCTTAGTATGTTTCAGATCTATTTCAGAATGGATTTATTGAACATAATAGCTTTATACAGTCAACTCTCCCTTACTCGATATTCCGTATCTCAATATCGATTTAAAGAGCCATAGTAAAAGTTGGTTTTCATGGCTACCTCGATGGTCCCTTGGATCGCATTTTCATTGGTTATGTGTTCTGTAACTCGATACCTCCCTAACTCGATGGTCCCTTCAATATCGAGTAAGGGAGAGTTGACTGTAACATGTTTTGCTATCGGTTTTAGAATTGAAAACAAGGCCACAGAAAATCTTTGACATACTAATGAATAAGTCGGAGAAAGAATTATTTTCATCATTATTTTATAACGTTTGCACCAATTTCAAAAAGGGTGCATGCAAAGAAGAAGGTTGAAAACCACTGTGTTAGAATATTAGATAAATGAGATTAGCTGAGAAAATGCGATGCAGGGCTAACTGAACACGAGCAACAAAGTGAAAGCTTATGTTGCAATAGTCTTCCGTAAAGCGTCGTGAATCCCATGAATCATAGCTGTAGTGCTTTTGATGATGCTACGCAACATCACGGTTTAGAATAATGAAGTGAGGTGTGTTGCAGGAGAGTAAGAGAGTAAAAAAGAAGAGAAACATCTAAGAGAGAAAGCTCCAATTAGACCTGCTAACACCTTCTGGTTGGGAAACATTGTGTTTGTTTTGAAATCGGTAGCCAGATGAAAATTTTAATCGTTCCAGACTGATGAAGCTATCAACAATTAACGAAGGGTTGTTTCAACGCAATTCGGAGCCCAATTGCTCAATTTCGACAAAATTTCCAAGGTTCCTACTAGGTAGATTATCTTCAATTCCATTAGAAAAATATACTCAATTTTGGAATGATTGAACGCAAAGTTAAGTTCTTTCAATCCAAACATAAGAAAAGTTGCATATACCTGCTTAAATATGTATTTCTGGGTAGATGCAGTTCTCTCTATTTTTGACAACTTGCGTAAGGAAGACAGTGAATACCGTAAGATTTTGGGTTGAATGATTAATCAATACACCTAGTTTTGGGTATGGTAAACTCAAAATTTAGATACAACAAAATTGTTTGTGTACGTAATCTGTTTATCATAAGACCATCAGAGCGAGTAAAGTTTTGAAGGAATTCATACGGTGCCAATAAATTTAAGTAATTTTCTCACGTTAGGACTGTAACGAGCTTTATTTGTAATATTCAAACAACAATATTTTAAAACCATTACAACTACAATAGGAAAACTGTGGGTAAAATGAACAGGTTCGTGTTTTACGGTAATTATGTTATAAATCTATGCAAAACATAGCACCATCCATAATCCTCAGACTAAGAAACTATTTTGTCAACTCTAGCGCGATCTAGAACTGTCAAAAGCTGGGAAAATGAACAAAAAGAAAGTAGGCCTCTCCGTTTCCTCATATGATGTAAATTTTCATTCGTGGAATTCAAGGTTTTTATGGCAAAAATCATCAAAAATCTATTGATCTGCGTAGCACATCATATCTTTAAGATATTTATGATAAGTAGACGGAAATTAAAAGTATTTTTATCTTCTGAATTCATAAAACAAGTGATTTGTTTATTTTGTTTCTTTGGGTGTAAAATGAACCACTCGAGATGGGGGTAATATAAACACCATGGCAGGGTGAATACTACCGGATTTTATTTCAGATGCCGAGAGTTTTCCGAAGAAAATACAAAGACAGACATTGACAGCCATCCAAATGGTCACAGCTCAACGTTCCATGGATTCCGAAATGTCTGTGAGACATGCATTGATCATGTACCAGATGTCGAGAATCGTGCTGCTACCCGTTCAATTTAAATGGTGTTCATTTTACCCCCAGCATGTGTTCATTTTACCCCCAAGTATATGTTCAAATTACCCCCGTTACATGTTCATTTTATCCACATGTTTGGAACATTGGCTCAGTGGAAAGAATTTTTCAAAACTATAATAATGATGATAAAATTCTATTTCCATCACAATATTTCAACTTGTTACATTACATAAACATCCTTCTTCAATTGTGAGCTATTAAAAAATCATCTGACAGCTTCATAAGCAAGAAAATATGAAAATTGCTTAGGGTGTTCATTTAATCCCCAGTTCCCCTACACTTCTGGTTTGTTTCATTGATTGAGCAATAGTCTCAACAATATGTCTAACGTGAGCACGAGTATGGACAATAATGACCGCCTGTGGTGGGAACCATCATGCCGTTTACGCAAAATGAACCAATATTAAGCAGGATCCACGCTCACACGCTTACGAACGATTCTACCCCATTACCTCGAATGCCATTAACCCGAACGCCATTACCCCGAATTCCAAATCCCCGAACGACCCATCACCCCAAATGACATTACCCCAAACTCCAATATCATGGGGAAATGTCGTCAATATCATCATGTCAAATTTTCAAACTGAATGTTCGAAAGGTTGTTGCCTGTACTATTTGCCGCTGTTAGCGTTTAAGAACGAAATAAACAGTCGTTATCCTATAGCGAGTGGCAGGTTCCTCGATTTTCTATCGTACCATCCAATGAAGATTAAGTTGAATGTGGTCAAAAACTTCATTCATCACATCAATCGATTGTCAACAGACCTAACAGAAGAAAAACAGAACATCATTGATAATCAGCTGGAAATCAATCACTGTCTATCGTTCACAGGATGAATGAACGACGTCATCGCAGGCAAACGCAGGCGCTACTTCTTCTAAGAATGTGCCATATTGTAATCAGAGAGCACAGTATCAACAGAAGAACAGATACAGATGGATTAAGTGCAATATATGCAGGCAATGCAATCAAGAATCAAACAAACATAAACATGCAAAATTTACCACCAAAACAATCACAAAATGTTCAAACACAATAAATACACACAACATCAAGGAAGATCATATTAGTTCATTTTCATCAGTAGAAAAGCAAAAGCAACTGTGCGCGGGTGAATATCGCGTAGAGCTGTTATCGAAAATCGTAGGCGCCGGCGAAAGCTAGCTTGAAAGCCTAGTGAAACATTTCGAAATACAGTAAGAGCTACAAAGAATGATACGCACAGAGTAAGTTGAAAAGTGAAATATTTCACCAATAAATTTTGATGTTAATTTTTGGAAAATCAGTCATAGTGGGACATCATTCGCAATTTTAGACGGTCACATGTCGGACAAGACACCAATACACACTACAAAACGCAGCCTCTGTAAAGAAATTTTAAATCAGTTTTAAATCTTGTACCTTATAAATCGCCACACTCATTTATAATTGTAGAAACCCTTGAAGAAGGCGAAATATACGCCGAAACGTCAGAGAAGTAGAAGCAAAAGTCATTTTAGCTGCCTCAAGACTGATAGATATGAATTAGAGATCAATTCCAATTGTCCCCAATCGAAGGTTCCCTCGGGACATTCGGTGCCCCAAAGGTGGACACTGTAGTCAAATATCCACTTTGAGTGCCCTATTCACGACAAAACATGAATAATGAGCCGTCTCATGATATCTGTTGTTGTTAAAACCGAAATATCCCGTTCCCCTTCTCGGGTCACTCATTTTAAATTTATAATAGGATAATTCAAGATGAGCTATGGATAGGATTACCATATTTGCTCTCACTGAAAAGAGCACATTTTTTCAACTCTGTAAAAGTGTACTTAAGACTAAAAGTACACTTAGCTTAGAGCTTTGTTCCATAAAATGGGGTGAAGTTGATCACTTTTGAGCGATTCTGTTTTATAATCAGTAGTAGGATGCATGTATTATCATCCAAATATTTTTTAAACCTTCATCCAAACATCCAACTATTTGTTTATCGTATAATACAAACGAAATGTTTATGAAATATTATTTTAATAATAAAAACATTTTTTAGAAATCAATAAGTGGACATTTTGATTCCGGGGTGAAGTTGATCAATTACTGCGACAGATTTTTTAAAATAAAAACACATGCTATTTACTAAATTTGGGGTCACTAATAATCAAAGTCTCAAAAATCTTACAACTTGTTGATAAATCCGTCAATTTTAGAATTGAATGTTGTGAATTACAGAATACATCACATTAAACGCCTGAAGGTATACAATTTACTTTGAAATTTGCAACTCGCTCACAAAAAGAACTTTTATTTTCCCTGAAAATGAATTTTTATCGTCAAAGCAAATTTAAAACAGGGTTTACAGAACATATAAGGAATGTATGGAACAGTTTATCAAAATGGTGTCTTTTTATATCCTTGGCAATAGTCGAATGTTTGGAGTAGAACCCTTCAACATCGAACATTTCCTTAAAAATATGTTTCCATGGTATAGCTATCTCGAACGGCGAACCGAATTTAGAAACGTCAAGACCAGCTATCAGGTAATGTGATATAACAGAAGTTGTGATAATTGAAAACGGATCATAGCTCTCTTGGCAGTTTATACATGTGGGTACGGAAATGATCAACTTCTCCCCGCTAATCAACTACACCCCGAATTACGGTTCATAAAAAAATGAATCGCTAAAACGACGTCTTGATAAAAAAAGTTGCTTCAATAAGATTAAATTGTTCGAAACAAAGTGATTTTGAATTTCAACTGGATTCAGTATCCGGTGGTCATAATTCATCTCCGTGGGAACACCTCCTAGATTAGTTGACCCCTTCAGTACTTCTTAAAGAACTAAAATCGATCAATCTTTGAAAAAGTAACAGCTTTCCGAAGTTGACCCAAATTCTCAGGCTCTGCAAAGTTCAACAATCATTGACACATGAGCCAAAATTTTATCCCATTTATCCGCCTGCATCCACACAACACGCATGACATTTATCGTTCGTTGAATATAACGAGCCGCGAAAGGACAAAAGACAGACACACACCACCCACTCATCACTGTGTGTCAACACTTGTAACATTCGTTGACACATTCTCATTCTGATCAAGAAACAGAGGCGAATATTTTCCAGTTTCTGTGCTATGTTTGCAACCAAAGTAATGTTCGACGATCCAATAGATTAGAATCAAGTTGTTTACGGTTGCATTACCAGAAAATATAGGAGTAATTACTAATTTTATGCCAAACATAAATCACCCGAAAGGCTCGATACTGTTGCAACCTGTGAGAGTTGTTGCTCTTCAACGCTCTCGTGCCACGTATTAAACGAGAGAGTGAATGTTTACATTCATAGGGCTCTCCGATTGCGATGTACCACAAACTGTTATGGTTCGCGAACTGTTACACTCTCCGAATATGGTTCGATCGGTTTATTCGGATCAAAATCCAAACAATGATTGACGACTTTTGCATTCGTAAATTCAGGTAATGACCTTTATTAAAGACACTCATAGCACAGCGATTTTTCAAGAAAGCAATAAACTTTTTTCCTAGGAAAATACATTACTCTATGATTCATATCATCTATATTACAAAGTTATGGAAATTCTAATTCTGACGTCTTGATGCGCTTATATGAAAAAACGAATGAATTCCAGCCTAATACAAATACCAATCAACATCAATTAATAATAAATATGAATACCAGTTGTGAACATATCAAGTCTTACCTATGTAAATCGCCACTGTTCGGAATATGAGTCATGTTCCAAACTTAAGACAATACGGTACATAACTGATGTTCCAATTAACAGATTGTTGAAACATTTCCATGCGAAGAATTCCGGAGAAATTTCTGACATAATTTCTAGTGGGATTTTATAAACAATAAATATTGAAAGACTTGTTTTTATTTATGAATCGTGGTTTACGGCTAACCAGCCCACACTGTAGCCGTCGCTGAAAAAACGTGATCGAAATTGTTTTGACCTTGAAAACATGATTTTAGTGCTATAGTGTCTTCGGGAAAGTTTTTCCATAAAATAATCGCTATTTTATGAAAGTATCAGTTTGGTGATTAATCCACCTATAAGTGAGAACGAAATTTTATTTTTCGTATTTATGAATTTAAAAATAAACCTTATTCGGGAAAGTTGTAGGTAATATTAGAAGAAACAACTTTGCTGAAGACACCGTATGCATATTTCTGATTTTCATGTACATTTGTGGAGTTTTTTGTGGAACACCCCTAAAAATCACTTTTTTCATCATAACATGGTTGGATGATTTTGTACAATTTTCAATTGTTCTAGTGTTATTTGTTACTTGCAAAAACACATAACTTTCTCCAAAAGAGCATATTTTTATCTCTCATACTTTTCGAGTTATTGAAGGTTTTATATAAAATTTTGCACCTTTTTGACACTAAAAATCATTTGGACGCGCAAATTTCCGCAGTCTGAAACATGTTCATCCAATGGTTTGAAACTAATACTATAAAATACAGAGAAAGCCGTTTTTAGCCTGCTTTAGCCTGACGGTCAAAAGAAAGTCTGAAAATATGTTTACTTGCATGCAGATATAATTTACACTTATTCACTACCCCCTATATTGGCTTAACTTGAATATCTGGCATCACTATATCGAATTTTATGCAATCAAATCAACAATGACATCAATCAACAACAGATCGGAATAATCTGTTCAGACAGGTTTACCACAGACAAACAGACGAAATATCATACACTCTTTTCATCGTTCACTTTTCTAACGTTAGTTTCATTTATGAAGTAGGTGGTCAATTAGGGATTCCGGCTCCGACTACTTTTGCTGAATTGCTGAATACCGATTCAACGGTACTACATCGATCAGAATCGGTAGGGTTCATTTAGAAAAGGTCGAAAGACAAAACGTCGAAAGGACAAAAGGTCGAAAGACAAAAAGTTGAAGGGACAAAAGGTCGAATATGATTTGCTTGGTGAGAAATTTTTCCTTCTTTGAAAAAAGATTTTCGACCTTTTGTCCCTTCTTTTTTGTTCTTCGACCTTTTGTCCTTTCGACCTTTTGTCCTTTCGACCTTTTGTCTTTCGACCTTTTGTCATAGATTCATCGGTAGTACTAGTAAAATACCGATAATGAAATTTTTTCCCACTAAACCAATAAAAAATGTTATAGTTTTCGTTTGTTCATAAGAAATCCCTATATTTTAGTTTTATTCACAATTATAACATTTATGCATTTTACAATAAATAGTTGATAATTTGTGAAGAATGAAAAAATATACATTTGTTGAAATATTTTAGAATATTAGTAATAGTTATCGTGTCATGTGATTTGCCATCACCAGAACCGCTTGATTGATGATACGATTGGCGAAGGTTATTTATCAGCATCATACAAAATAAAACAGCGGAATTACTGAAATCTTAAGATGATCATATTAAAGATCATGTAACAAAATTTGTTCATACATTTTTCTATGATAACATTTTGTTGAATTTGTTCATTTGTGGTGATCGAACCCATGTATAAAAGGGACCATTAATAAATTACAACCTGCTTACACTGCTCATCTACACCTACTTGTCCCATTTTCTATGTAAACCTTATGAGCTGCGAGCCAAATATGCGTAGAACGACAGTACACGAAGGTGATTGTGGATTGTTTGTTCATAATTGTGTAAATATGTTTTAATGCGAGAAAATCGGTAAGTATGCATTTCAAACTGTTTAATTGCTTTTTGGTTTATATGAGTGGCACCCAATATCAGCATCCGTACTAGCTTTGGCTGAGTTTAAATTGATATTTCGAATATTTAAGTTGTCATTACGATTAATCGATATTTTGAATCGATGTTTGGAGCATCTAGAATCGAATGAATTGATTTTATTAATTCGAGTTTTTGATTCGATTTATTTTGTAGAAATCGATAAATGTTTCTTAATGAGTTGATGGGAGAGAAACCAAATTTTTATTTATTGAATTTGTTGTATCGAATATGAAAACTGATTTTATTGAAAGATGTTGGTGTCGACTGCTAATTCATTTGATCCCATCCCAAACTTCATAAATTTCAATTCAAATATATAGATGCAAAGGATTCGATTAAATCGATAAATAGATTTGACAGTTCAAATGTGAATCGATTCAGTAACATCGATGCTATGAAGAAATTTGCTCAACGCTTTGTACACTGAATCCTTATACGAGGATGTGAGGTAATTGTTGTTGTTGTTGTTTGAGAGGGACTTTAACCCGAAGGTCATTCGTCCCTTTAATACTAGTGAGGTAATTTCTTTCTTGGTCTCTATTGGACAGTTGACCGAAGAGGCTCAAGAGGTTGTAACAAAGATATTAAGAATTGCAGGGAGGATCTCCAGAATTGATACTGACTAAGAATTATTACACTGTTTGTTGGCGACATCAAATCCTGTGATTACATCTATTAGAGCATTCCCGAGAAAAAAGTGTTTCCTTATCAGGATGGGAAAATCTTTTGGTTAAAAAAGATAACGAACAAACCAGTGATAGCGGAGCTAAAAATAATGATGATAATCTTAAACATTAATATTTACTGATGTATGGATTGCATATGAATTTTATAGGAAAAAATAAATGTTTCATAGTTATATTATACATTTTAGTTTTTGCTGCGAGCTCCGAAAAATTCTCAAGAAAGGACTGAGACTTCCTGCAGAAAAAATAGCAATAAGTGTTTTTCTGCAAAAAATAAACAGCTAACGTTGGAAAGGTGAACGACGAAAAGTGTGTTGGATATGTTGTCTGTTTGTCTGTGATAAACTTGTCTGAATAGATTATTCCGACCTTTTGTTGATTGATTATATTGTTGACTTTATTGCATAAAATTCGATACAGTGATGCCAGATATTCAAGTTAAGCCAATATAGGGTGTAGTGAATAAGTTTAAATTATATCTGCATGTAAGTAAACATTTTTTCAGACTTTCTTTTGACCGTCAGGCTAAAGCAGGCTAAAAACGGCTTTCTCTGCATTTCATAGTATTAGTTTTAAACCATTGGATGAACATGTTTCAGACTGCGGAAATGTGCGCGTCCAAATGATTTTTAGTGTCAAAAAGGTGCAAAATTTTATATAAAACCTTCAATAACTCGAAAAGTATGAGAGATAAAAATATGCTCTTTTGGAGAAAGTTATGTGTTTTTGCAAGTAACAAATACCACTAGAACAATTGAAAATTGTACAAAATCATCCAACCAAGTTATGATGAAAAAAGTGATTTTTAGGGGTGTTCCACAAAAAACTCCACAAATGTACATGAAAATCAAAAAATATGCATACGGTGTCTTCAGCAAAGTTGTTTCTTCTAATATTACCTACAACTTCCCCGAATAAAGTTTATTTTTAAATTCATAAATACGAAAAATAAAATTTCGTTCTCACTTATAGGTGGATTAATCACCAAACTGACACTTTCATAAAATAGCGATTATTTTATGGAAAAACTTTCCCGAAGACACTATAGTACTAAAATCATTTTTTCAAGGTCAAAACAATTTCGATCACGTTTTTTCAGCGACGGCTACAGTGTGCAGCCGAGTGGAAGTTTAACAACTACCGAAAAGCTAAACATTACATATAATTTGCAATTGGATTAGATGGACAAATTGATGTGAAGATTTGCGAAAAAGTTACACGTCTTCTCAGTGAGAATCGAACTCACAACTCCCCGATCTCTAGTTGGGGCGCGTTACCACTACGCCATGAGAGGACGGTTACGGTCGTTTGAGAACGTCGCGACCCATTGGAAGCCCACACAATAGAAACCTCAGCCAGCGCAGTTGCTGGCTAGTGTAGTGCGCTATTCCATACCTAAAAAACAATGCGCTTTCGGGCTAGGAATTGGATATATATAGACAGCGTTGTGTTTGGATGGGCATCTAATTCTTCCGAAAGAGGTGCACTTTGCGAAAAAGGACCACGTGATTATTGAGCTGAAATCGAATTCAGGTTAACTTCTGCGTCCATGAGTCCTCTCATGGCGTAGTGGTAACTCGCCCCAACTAGAGATCGGGGAGTCGTGAGTTCGATTCTCACTGAGAAGACGTGTAACTTTTTCGCAAATCTTCACATCAATTTGTCCATCTAATCCAATTGCAAATTATATGTAATGTTTAGCTTTTCGGTAGTTGTTATTGAAAGATGTTTTGCGCAGATTTGGCGTAAAAACAATTATCGAATCTATTGAAGAAATCTTGTTGCTATTGAAATGTTTTGCTAATCTTTCTAAAAATTTTGACGAATGTCTCATAGGATGTGGACTCCTTCTATTTTTTATTGTTTTTAAAATTCCGTCGAAAATTCTTTAGACGATTCTATCCCTCTGGGCCGAATGCCGTTAGGCCGAAAGGGTCAATAATAACCATTAATTTTGATGTATCGTAAGATCAAATGGGTAACTAACAAGGGTGCATGATTTGAATTACCTAGAAGTCACAGAATTGATTTCTGGTTCGAATGGATTAATTGTAAGTTTTTACATCAGTACAATTGACATTATCTATGGCCACACAACATTCGCTGTGAAATATAACTAGAAAGAACAACCTTTGATGCAAAAAAGAAAAACACGCATGAATGTGTCAGCAATTTGAAATAGCAGTAGATAATCAAATGTTGTTTCAGACTAACAACCCTTTCGGCCTAACGTCCCTAACCTCCGGCTTTATGACATTCAGCCTAACGACATTCGGCCTAACGGCATTCGGCCTAACTACCTGCTTCTTGAAGGATCTACCATAGTCTGTGGACTTCTCCTGAAAATTTCTTCATAATTAATAAAATTCTTTAGACGAACCGGAAGACAGCTGATTTGATTCATCAATGATTAAAAAGCGATGACAGCAAAAAATTCTTCAAAAAGCGATGTTGATAAAATAGGATTTGTTTCTGTGCAAAAAATACTCAGAAAAGTTCTTCTGAGTAGAGCTTAAAACATGGTTAAAAATTTGATTGTTTTGGATATTACTTTCCTTATATCATATATGTCTGGCCAGAGGTTGAGCACAAACCCACTTGATACATAGATATCCCGATTTTGTCAGCCACCTTTGAAAACCTTGTTGCGGCTCCGTTTAAAAATGTAAGCAATTTATTAATGTTATTTCTGTCACGGTGCTCCTCTGATCGTTATTATCAGAAGAAAATCTCTATCAAATCTGTGCTCACCAGTTGATTTCTATAGTTAGGCTGTATGTCTGGGCAAAGTCTTAAAAAATCGTAGGGCCCGTTTTGAAGTTATACCCTTTTGATTGTATAAGTCCACAAATTCAAAGGAAATCTGAAATATTTAAATGGATTTTTATTGGCCGTGATTATCAGAAGAAATAAACCATCAAAATAAGGCTCAAAGTATGTGTTTTTAGTTATTTGTGACCTCCGGGTGGAGTTTTGAATGAGATGATCGTCGTAATTTTGAGTTACACCCTTTTTGAAGTGTAACTATTAAAATCACTAATTTTCAATATATTCATTAGGTATTCTAACTCCGGGGTAAAGATCTACCAATGAACCCTAGTCCTGACTGCTTCAAACGAAGAGAACAGGATGCTATAGTAATCAAAGGAACACTATTAGTCCTTGTTACATTTTGAACCTTGTTAAAAGTGACAAGTCTCCCAATCCAAGTCTGCCAATGACACATTGCACTTACATGCCATCAAATTCTTTCACAATTGACTGCTTTTTCATAGCCTCAAGTGATATAAGGCATTACGGAGCCAATTTTGTAACGTTATTATATGTGAGAGACTAGCGAAGAGGAAAGATGACAACGTCATATGCAGCCCATATTCCACTATCATAAAACGTCAAACGAAGCTCGTCGTTTTAATGGCTGAAAAAGTGAAAAGTATTGAATTCAAAATAAACTGATATTAAAAACCTCATTCACTAGAAGCTATTTTTCTAAAAATGCTGATAAATCTAAACACAAAACTAATTATTCCCAATGCATGCTACATTTGCTGCCATGGATTCCATTCAAAAGGCTATTTATGCTACGGTGTGATGCGAACCCGATATTTTTTTGCTGAGATGTTCATGTGAGAGCTTGAACGCCTTGCACATGATTGATGTAAACACAGAGTGGAATAAGAAAAAACAATCATCAATCACAGAAAAAGAAGACGTCTTCACGAGTCTCGTCTCAGGTTGTTACTAGTCATAAAATCTTGTTATAGCCAAACTAGCTGTCCCTCGGCTGTTCTAGCTAACTTTGTACTGCCTCAGAACTTAAACCTCAATTACTGAGTAACACACTATTGGCCAAAGACCACTATCAAAACTTTAAATAATTTAAAGAAGACATACCTTCCAGTTTTTTTTACCAGAAAATCTTAAATTGTTCTGTGGCCGTATTGAACCTGCTAATCTATGTACCATAACAGGTTTTGAATCCTACACCAACTGATGATTTATCTGTAAACTTTCATTTTATTTCGTTGCAAACCGTACCTGTGAAGTAAGCACTCACCCGCTGCTATAATAAGTAAAGACAAATGAAAATATATCACACTTTGCTAAACAAACTTCTCATAGGTGACAAAGACACATATTTGAAAGTAAGTTCTGTTAGTGCTACGATTTAAAATTCCATTAGACAAAATAATAACGGATGTTCTAAACTTCGCATTATTGTTTTCAATTTTATATCTCTGCTTCGTACATCGTTAATTTGACTATCCATAACCGAAAACTCAAGTTTGAATGTATTCTTTGACGTCAACTTGCGCTTCTATATACAACATGAATCGCATGTTCAATAATCTGAATCATGAGTTCATTGCTTCACCAAACTATTGAATAATGTTGTATAAAAACTACTTTGGTAACATGATGAAATTGGCTCCGTAATGCCTTATAGCACTTGAGCCTATGAAAAATCAGTTACTTGTGAAATACTTTTGCGGCATGAAAGACCAACGTGTCATTGAAAACATTTGAACATACTTAACGGTATTATAATACCTAAATGATATATTAAAAATTAGTATCATCAATGGTTACACCTCCAAAAGGACGTAACTCCATATTTTGTTGATTTTCTCATTCAAAACTCCACCTAGAATTTACAAATAACTAAAAACACCAACTTTGGACCAAATTATGATGGTATATTTATTCTGATAATCACGGCTAATGATTCTCGCGTCGCGTTTCGTGAATCTCGCGTCGCGTTTCGTGAATGTAATGAAAATCCGCTAAAATATCTCAGATTTCCTTTGAATTTGTGGACTTATACAGTCAAAAGGGCGTAACTTCAAAACGGGCCCTATGATTTGTTTTAAGTTTTGCCCAGATATGCAGCTCAACTATAGAAAACTACTCGTGAGCACAGATGATTTTTTTTTTCTGATAATAACGGTCAGGGGAGCACCGTGTCTGTCCTATGTTATGCGTATTCAGAGTACTATTAACAGGATTGTAATAAATTTGGAATAAATACGATAATAAAACGGTGACAACAAAAAGCTCTACACGAAAAGGAGTTGAAAAAATCGGGTCAGTACTTTAACACGGAAACTCTCTTACTCTCATGGAGGTTTACCAGAAAACTCACACTGTCGGAATATTACGCATGATATACCGATCACTTTCAGTTTAGTTTAGTACACTGGTCATAATGTAAATGAAAACAATTCCCTATTGACATTTACAGATTTTAAGATTGAGGGAAGGAATATATTTTCAAACATCATTGTTCCACATAATTGATCGCTAGATGATAAAGCTTTATAGCTTCTCTTCTTTCCTTACATGTTAGGCTTTTTATATTAGACCTCTTAAAACTTCGAAAGGCTTGCTTCGCTCTATGACTTATTTAATAACTCAGCATTAAAACATCTACTAAATCTTTCCATATAATAAACGCAGAGAAAAAATATTTAGTACCATTTTTGATTAATGTTCCGAACACTTGAGGCTTACAGTAACACTTATAGCATGAAATGGAGGTTAATTAACCTATACTTGCGAGATTTCTATTGCTTTTCAAAATTCACATGCAAAGTATTGATTGTGCTGATAAAAAATGGTTTATCTTTTTTCACTTTTAGTTTTTCGTAACACTGGAATCATTCTGTTTTATTTTCCAAACACCTTGATTCAAATTCAGAACAATATGAGAGCATTTTATACAGTAAATTATGAAATCACAAACCGTCTAAGCTAGTTGTTACAACCTAGATCTACAAAATCGATAGAACGCCTTGAATCCAAATTCACATTTAAGGAATCAATTTTGCGATGAGCAATCTTTCTTGAAACTATATAGACTAGGGCGGTTCAAAATTTGAAAATATTTCAGAATCCAATTTCCCATATGTTCCTTACCATAAAAATAGTATTCTGTGAAATTTTCAGCTTTCGAGGTGGTGATTTGAAGGTGACCCAAAGACAATGTAGGTTTATATAGAAATTACAATAAAGACATATTGAGAAATGTTCCAAACACGCTAGTACTGTAATGTAAGTACAAAATTATTATCTCGTAGCAACAGCTCATTATTCAAATTATAATAAAGAAATTTGTTGAAGAGAGTAATTCAATCCTATTGATAGCAGAAGAGATATTCATGAGTTTGTTTGATATTATTTACCTTCATATGGGATTATAGCCCTGAAAACATCTACAAAAATCCCATACAAAATTAGCGCAAATGGATTTGTGTCTTCAGAGACAAACTTCATTAAGGTTTGAATAATAAGTTTTCAATATGGGATCAAAATTTCTCCATAGTAATTTCCATATAAACCTACATTATCTTTGGGCCACCTTTAAATCACCACCTAGAAAGCTGGAAATTTCACAGAACACTATTATAATGGTAAGAATGGTAAAGAACATTTGAGAGATTGGATTTTCAAATATTTTTTAAATCTGAACCGCCCCAATATAGATATATTGCAATAGATGTTTTAACGAAATCCCCATTCAAAGCTCAAGTGATCGGATTATGAATCTGCTCAAAATTTGAGACAAAACGGTCCGTTCTTAAAGCTCCGCTTTTACGTTTTTATCGTCGTGTAGTCTTAAATCTGCCTCGAGTGTATTCTTTTTCTCATATTCAGAAAAATGTTAAAATTAGATTTATAAGATAATTCTTGTAACATTTACGACCGAAAACATTTTAAGAAAAAATGGCACTGTCACAATTTATCGAGTACTATTCAGACGATTTTTCAAATGTGTTGGATTCAGAATGCTACTCAGAGTTTGCTACTACATGTGCAATCAACTGAACAGACAGGTGAGAACAGCTCAGTGAATGTCGTTGAACAGCATTGTGGTGGACAAACAAATCAAACCACATTTTATTAATCCGTAATTATGCAGGTAATGATAATGCCGATGAAATCAATTGATATCGAAAATTTGGACCACGATTTTGCTATTTCTATTCTTCATCTTTTTGCACCTAGTTTTCCGCTCCCACATTACTCACCACTGAGCGGTGCTGAGACCGGCCAGAGGTTCGTCGATTGATTTCTCCCCTTTTGTTGATACTTCCCATTATGAGCGATGAGTGTTTTCATTGACTGCCGGGGCTCGAGCGTGATTGGCCTACTATCGGATCGGGCCCGACATGTTCAAGACGTTCTTCGTTGGAATTCCGAACCAACGTGACGAACGATGTGGCTAGACTGACGGCGGCGGCTACGCTTTCAATGTGTGGCGAATCCATCATCGTCCATCATGTAGAAGGAGTAAATTGAAAGAGAATCCACACATATCGGTATCACGATCACATGAACCCGATTCCCGATGTAAATTGGAACGCGCGATCCATGAAAGTGAGATTTGGACTTGGAATCGAAAAATCTTGCGAGACGTTTGCACACTGGAAATGGGTTAATAGAACGGGTAGCGATTAGATAACACTAGCTAATAAGTTCGGTTTTATTTTGCTAAACGAATTTTTTATTCCTTCATAAGTATCATTTCAATTATGAATACTATCTAGGTATTCTAACTTTCATTGCTGGAAGAGCTACCACGTGATCATTTTTTTGTTGCAGTGATTTTGGTCTAGAATCAAATCACTACTCTTTGTAATCATATTGAAATAATATTGAAAGTTTGATAATGACATTGAAAGATATTGTTATTGAGTCATCAACTGGTACGATTGATAGTGAAAAACTCTGGTTTGAGTTTTTAAAAGACTGCAAAGATTCATGCATTCGTATTTATGAAATAGTTGCATCTTGATCAATTTCCTGAAGATTCTGGGGAATCTACAAAACAATCAGGCTCTGGCAAAGATCTTGGCAGAAATCATTTGAAAGTTTTATCAGAAGTCTGAATCTTGTGAGCAATCTGACTTAAAATGTATTTCGGAACTTAAAAGTTTATATCAAGTTATTCTAAATGAAAAGGCACAGGGTCCAATTGAAAAATTTTATTTCCAAAATTTATGTTTCTTAATCCAAAAAAACTGCTATTTGACATGATTTTTGGTTACATAAGCCAGACTCAATCTGATAATCAGAATTCTTTTCCCTAATCAGTTTTCGTAACAGATCGTAAAAATGTTAATTTAGATTCCATTATTGTCATTTCCTTCAATCTCTCAAAGCTTCCAGATCCATTCTCAGACGAAGCCTTCACCTAATGCTTTGACTCGCTTCCACGATCTGTACAGAAAACCGGCTTAGCTTCGCACCTTCTTCTTTCGTTCTGTTCTCGCCGTTCCTGACCACGGCATCGGAAATTTCAACAGGTTCTCGGGAGTTCTCTTTCGAACCAGCATTCCTAGCATCGTGGCACGTTTCCACATTTGGAGGTCATTGGAACTAAGTCTCTAGGTCAGATTGAGGCAGCCAGAAGAAGAGCCGCTTCCATTCAACCAACAACCGTGTTTCTGTTTGTGTGTAGACAAGATCACTGAACTCCTGAATGGACGCATTTGAGCGAAGAATCGAAAACTTCAACCGTGATGGAAAAGGAAAGTTGAAAACCGATTCGAAAAGGGCTGCACAATGTTTGTCATTTTCTGACACTTTAAGTAACCAAACTCGATTTTAAAAGACTCAATTATGTCGTTTTATGTTTTGTGGTTGGGCGGTGATGGCGTTATGCTCTCTTCCCAGTGCCACTGCGCGGTACCTTCGGCGGTTAAGGGTATGCAATATGCATTTTTTTCCGTGTCGATATGAAACGAAACAATACACGAAAAACGACTTTCTCATGAATATTATTTAGTTCACTTTAACAAAAGTGATCTAAATAATATTAAAGTTTTAGAAAAGGCAAAACTAATGTTCGATATCCGAGTGACATGGAAGCATTCACAACAAACTGGTGGAAATTTACAGAATACCACTCAAAACACAAAAAGAAATTAAAAAACGTTTTTCTCCATTAAGAAACAAACATTTTGAAAAAAAAAATACTTTTAATTGGACCCTGGCTCTTTGGTTTTTGGAAATTATCTAAAATTTTGAAAAACGTCAGAAGCTAATTTCGGCATTGAAAGAGAAAACAAATTATTACAAGCTTATTGCGAAAAATCTCAAAAACTTGCTAAACAGTTTGAAAGCGTGCACAATTTCAATTTAGGAAATAAAAAATCAACTTACCCATAATTTCGAAAGCATTCTCAATCAATCACATACCCTTATCGTGACCATCCACGGTTGGAAAATATTTGTTCAGCTTTATTTTGTTTTCTTCGTTCAAGTGCGATCGGTTCCACTCCACGGAAGATAAATGCCTATCCGAGTTGAGCGCGTGCGTATACTTCGAAAAAACTCCGGTGAGAGAGAGATAGATGGCAGAGCGGCCTTGCAGCAAATTATTCAATGCCTAGATGTGTAACCAATTAAGAGCGGCTCAATTTCACTGGTCCAATTTCTATTGACTGTGGAACAAGTGCTTCGAATAATTGACATGCTTTCCCGGATGTGTTGCGCGATTTGTGAAAAGGAAAATATAGTGATAGGGGTTTTACGAATGATTTTGTTGAGTTGGAATTGCTGGCAAATATTTCTCATGAATTTTCGGATCCTAGCTAACGTATGTTCGCATAGTCGACGTAAGCGTCACTATAGATTCATGCATATTTTCGTTATTTAGACGACAAGTAATCAATACTTTCAGTGTTTTTCCTCACAGGAATCGAGAAGAGGATAAAAACAAACATATTGATATCAAAATATAGTATGTGCTGATTTTGTGACTATTAAATTATCTCGCCCTCCTTTACATATTGTCCACTCATACTGTGTTTATTCGAATAGTCCATACGCTGTGAATCTCGGACACCGCACCTAATCCACTCAAAAATTAATATTTCGTCAACTTCAATTCGTGGAGAATGTCTTAGACGTCTGAATCAAGGGCTTTAAGCGAGTAAATGCCACTTTGTCCAAGAACACCATTAAAAAAGCGTGTATTCGGCAATTCATAGCAGTACGGTAAAAGCTAATAGTTTCGTCTAAAAAGCTTATTCACCGTGTTGATTCGAAGTCCAGATACCTTGAATCCCGGACACCGGCCTTGAACCACAAAAAAAAAATCGACCGCTGAGAATGTAAAAGACGTTATGGATTCTAGATGAAAAAAAATCGGAATTTGGTCCAAAAACACATTTAACGATCAACGCTCCGTCATCGTAATCATCGTCATCATCAAAACTTCTAAAGCAGTTTTTCTGTTCAAAATTAAAAATTATTCAATGAAAATGTGTTCACTGTGTTTCATTTGGAGGAAGGAATACAGTGAACACATTTTCCTGTAAATTCTCTTGGTTTTGAACGAAAAAACTGCTTTTGAAAATTCTAAAATCAATGACGGATCCTGCCCCCTTAAAATACCAGTGTTCGCTTTCGAAGCGTCTGGCAGTTCGATGCAGCACGGTGCCACCAAATTCCACAATAGCGGAGATAAGACGGGAAAGTCTTTAATATTGGCAGATAGAGATGTGTTAGCCAACTTCTTCTTCTTCTTTTTTTCTGGCATTACGTTCCAACTGAGATAGAGCCTGCTTTTCTTATGAACACTTCCGCACTTATTGACTGAGAACTTTCGTTGTTGACCATTTTTGTATCTGTATGTCATATGTCCAGCTCGAAGATACTCTACGATATGGGAATCGAGAGATTTTCCTTGACGAGAAGATCCTCGTCCGGTGGGATTTGAACCTTCGACCTTCAGATTGGTATTGCTGAATGGCTGCGTGTTTATGAAAAAATAATAACACTTTCACTTGGAATTCTTCAAGGAGATAAAAAATACTTTCTACTTTACACACTCCGAAAAAATCATGCGATTTTACGTCTTTTGAATGCACATAAAAGAAGCGAGCCAAATGACGTGAATTTGTGTAACATTTTAAATACGATGGTGTCTGATTCGGGAAATGTCAATCATAGCGGAATCGTTTTCATGTCCTTCATCATGTAAAACTACATTTTCCTTATACAATACTTCTTTCAGAACCCATTTTTACGTCATTTCATAACTTGCATCATGTGTCATTCAGTCATAATGTGAATTACGTCTGGAGTGATTTTCATTATTATTAAGAGTGCATTTTTCCACAACTTTGTATCGGATTTTTCAACAAATGTTGTAACATCCAACAAACAACTTTTAGCAGTTCTTGACATTTATTTAACCTCAAAAATTTTTCCTTTTTGAGGCCCTTACTTTGAAAAAAAAAAATCCTTTTTGAAGCCCTTACTTTGACAATCTGTTGTTTCGTTACCAACCAATTAATCTGAACCGTCCTTATACAGTTGAATAGGTATTTATATGGACTGTGAATAGAGATTCTCGAATCATTTTCTTAGGGGAATTTGGGGTAAAATGAAAACCCTAATAAAGGATGTTTGCGCAAAGTAACAAGTTAATATATTGTGATTAAAATATAATTCAACTAACATTATAGTAATATTGAAAATTTCTTTCCACAGAGTCAATGTTTCAAACATGTGGGTAAAATGAACATGCAGTGGGGGTAAAATAAACAGCATCCAATTTGAACGGGTTGTGGTATAATTTTCGGAATCTGGAACATGATCAATACAGGTCTCGCAGACAATCCGGAATCGATGGAATGTTTAGCAGTGGCCATTTGGATGGCTCTCGTTTAACAGGCATCTAAAATAAAATCCTTAAGTATTGTGACCTGGTGTTCATATTACCCCATCTCGAGTGGTTCATTTTACCTCCAAGGAATCAATATCTTCAAATCATTTGTTTTGAAAATTTAGAAGATAAAAATACTTTAAATTTTCGTTTGAATACTTTAAAATTATGTTATGCGCAGTTCAGTCAATTTTTGATGGTTTCAGTCATAAAAACCTTAAATTCCGCGAGTAAAACTTTACATCATGTGAGAAAACTGAGAGACGTACTTTGTTTATGCTTACTTTTCCAGCTTTGGACAGTTCTAGATCGTTCTTGAGTTGTCGAAATAGTTCCTTAGTCTGAGAATTAAGGTTAATGCTATGTTTTTCATAGTTTAACATAATTATTACCGTAAAACAAAAAGCTGTCCATTTTAACCCCCCCCCCCTCCGTTTTATTTGACCCAAAGCTCCCCTATTCATACATACTACACTACATCTCCTGAAAAATTCGGTCTAGTATGGTCTAAGCGGAACTGGTTCCAGGTGTCCCGGAAAACGAACAATCTGGACAATTCGATTAAATTACTCGGATTTATTCTACTCAATTCGAAGTTAATTTCGAAGATAATTCAAAATATTACGGCGATCAGTTTATCCACGTGTAAACAATACGATAAACGCAAATATTTGTTCTTTTCATAGAAGAAACGGGGACAACATTTCAGGGAGATAGATAAAGTCGTTGGGAGTAGCTCTGCTAAGAATGTTAATGCACACTCAATGAGTTACTTCTCCTGGGATGGGATACAGGTATTTCTCCCTTATGCCCTGGCTCAAGAGCCTTGGCTTAAACGCCTGTCCTCGCTCTCTGGAAAGAGATGAAGACCTACCCATTTACAATAAATGTAGTTGAATATAAAAAAACAATCGACTTCTGGTCTACATAAAGAATAAACACATTTTTAAAGATTACATCGGAACGAACTCACCAAATCATCAAATCGATTTTGTTATCCAACGAATACAATGGTGTCTTCCTTTTTATCTCTTGCCATTGCCATTGTTATGTTTTTAACAATAAAAGCAACTATATATCTATTATTCGCTTTTTCTAGAATTATGATTTTACTAATGTTCACTTTTAGCACAATTTGATTCGAAGTACAAGCACAAATTTGGATTTTCACTTCCACTAACCGTAATCACCGGTTTAGTTTTTCCCAAAGCACACAATATCATAATATCATAATACATTTCATTTTTGCCAGCCGAATTAAAATAATACGCGTAAACGGGAAAAATCATGACAGCTGGTTTGAAACCCGTCCACCCACGCGCGCGGTTTGCTGAAATTTCCTCCGATGAAATTACTCGGATTAATGGCCCAAAACCAAAAAAAAAAGTGTCCAATTTTGTACCACTTTTTATGTTTGGATGTATTTTGCCAAAAGGATAAATCGATGGTTATTCTGGTCCTTTTGGAGCATCGGAATGGCCACCGGGAAACCCGTAATGTGGGACCATTAGATTCAGCACAAAAACTAGACATGCGCCGGCTCAATCTTAATGGTTTTGATTTTCTATGACTCTTCTTGTTCTTTAAAAAAGTTTGAAAAAATGATCCAGTATCCTATATTGTCCTTACCATATAAAAATTGTGTTATGTGAAATTTTAAGCTTTTTCGGTGATAATTTAAAGGTGGTCCATGTATAATGTGGGTTTATATGGAAATTACTATGGACATTTTTTGAAAAATGTTTCAAACACGTTAGTACTATAATGTAAGTACAAACTTAGCATTCTACAGTGAAAACTCATTCTTCAATTCTTCATGAAAATATAGGAGATTGGATTTTAAAACTTTTTTAAATTTTGAATCTCCATAGAGTGTTACTTGCTCAACAACCAGGGATATTGAGCTGTCGAATGCTAAGTTTTGGTACAAAAACGGAAATGTTTCACAAAGCGGGTTTATTTCTGTGTTAAGGGTACAAAGATTCAAACTGGCGAAAAACGTGCATATAGATCCGGGCTTCTGAGATGGGTCTCATGCCTAAAAATATACAAAAAAATCAACAATCGAATGCCTAGGTTTGGCACAAAAACTATTATTGGTGGTCATACCTTGATTATTTCGGTAATCAAAGAGAACCATTTATATAATTTAACTGAAAGAAACATAGCTATTCAAAATCACAAAGATTGAGCTGTCGCATGGCTAGTTTTGGTACAAAAACTGAAATGTCCCACTATACAAGTATTTCTGGTGGTCATTCTTGGCTTATGTTGGTGGTACAGGATATCCAAAGTAATTGCTGTTGGCAAAATAAATCCAAACATAAAAAATCGTACAGAATTGAACACCATTCATTTTGTTTTGGGGCATAAGTCCGAGTAATTTCATCGAATTGTACAGATTGTCCATTTTCCGGGACTCCAGGAACTGGTTACGCATGGACCATTCTGGAACGATTTTTTCAGAGGATGTAGTCCGGTTATTGGTTCATTATTACAGATAAATTTATGCCAAAATATCCATCAACCGAATAGTACCGATGTGAATTACATATACAAAACTGCGATGGAAACATACTTTTCGGAACCTGGTATGAACAAGTGAATGATTTGGGAATCTCTATTCACAGTCCACGTGAATACCTACTCAACAATATAAGAACGGTTCAGATTACATCCGATTTTGTTTTTGCACGTCTGATACGTACCGTGCAAAAAAAGTTTTCATTTCAAAATTTCAAAAACCGTGCAAAAAAATAACACCATTTCTCGACGTTTCATGCAAACATATGGTTTTGGCGGAAAAAAAAATGCATGGACAATTATTTATCACGGCCGTGTAAAAAAAATCCGTGCAAAAACAGAATCGGTTGTACTTGTTTAGCTTGAAATCAACAGGTCGTCAAAGTAAGGGTTTCAAAAGGGACTTTTTTCAGATGTAACAGATTCTGGGTGACCACAGTGACCAAATACGGATTTCCAGATCATCAATTTGTAACTTTGTTCATGGAAGCCCTCCTAGGGGTCATTCAAAACTTTTGTTTACACAAAAACAAAATTTCCTAAAAAAAAATATAATTCTCAGAAAATTTCAAATTGTTTGGTTATTTGAATCAAAACTAACATTTATTTGAATTTTGAAATGGGTCGAAAAAGACCCAAGGTTCTTACTAAGTTTAACCTCTCTACCGGCAGCTTCATTTTTTACCGCAAAAATTATATTCATATCGCGATAACATTTTTGTTTCTCTATATTTTTGCACCATTTCCTCACAAGTTCTCAAAAAACTCTTTTAGTTTCAGAATCTCTGTCGATCTGGATCTGAAGATATTCTAAAATTCCTTGAGGGATCAACGTCAAACCATATCCTCCCGTTCATTTCTCAGGTTACAAAATTTGTATCGTATTCGGACATTATCTTTTCGAAACAATACATTAATAAGAGCATGTTGTGAAAAATATTAAGCAATTTGGTGCAGCCGTTTTTGAGTAATGAGCATTTAGGTTTCTGATCACGCTGGTCAAATAAAGACCTTGAAAACTTCAAAAAACATCATACCGTAATTTTCAGATACCTTAAAGAGTTGTTGATCGATTTGTATGATTTTTTCGGATAAGCTCCTTATTACTTTGTATTATATAGTCCACATTTTTTTTTGAAAAATTAGCCAAAAACAAAATGGCCGCTGAAGACATTTTATATGGAGAATGTCGGTTCCCCAAGGAACATCGGAATATCTTTAAAACCAGATCACCAATGATTAATATCGACACGGATTCTTAAACTTAAAGAGTTTTTTGTGAACTTGTGAAAAAATGGTGCAGAAATATTGAAAAACAAAAAAGTTATAACGATTTGAATATTTATTTTGCGGTAAAAAGGGACTAATGATTCATTATATGATCATAAAAATAATTCATAACTTTCTCATGAATAACAAAATTTATCAAATCTTGTCAAGTTCAAATATTTAAAAAATCCAAAAAAAGTCATTTGCCTTCAGATCGCTTAAACTTATCTGTATTATACAGTATTTGACAAAACATTTGAAACTTTTTCGATTTTCTATACAAAATGACCAACTTTGATAAACTATATCTCAGTTATTTATGGACCGAATAAAAATGTCCCTTAAAAATCTAAGTGTAAAATCGTAAATAAAAATAGCTGAAAATCCTTGTTCAGGTATTTGCTAAATATCAAGTTATCTCCAAGTTTCCAAGATAAATCCATAAAATAATATCAAGAATGATATCTGAAACATATAAATATTGGGAAATATTTATTGAGTAGTACCTAAAGAAATTCCACACAATATATCTAATAAATATTTGGACCCTTGAGTACTTCTGAATTTGAAGGAAGGTTATATTCCTGATAAATTTCCAGAAGAAACTTGGAACTCTGACGGAATGCTCAATTCTTGAAAGTATCTTCTATTCCGAAAATTATCTTCAATACATTTACTTTTTTTTAGGATGTACTGTATAATCAATAAATTTATAGAAGAATTCTAAAAAAATCAGAGAAAAACTGTGGAAAAATTTCTGTGGGATTGATTGTCATGAAGCTTGAAAATCCAATGATTGATCCGGGTAGAAGCAATAGAGAAATTTAATAACACACAAGATAATTATGGAGGAATATAATGGAGTAATAACGAGATTTCTAATAGAATCTGACAAAATAAATCAAAGAAAACTCTTAGAAGATTCTCAGAATAAAATAACCTTGAGCAAGAATTATTCTCGGATGCATTATAGATTGAATTTCCAGAAACTAATACGGAAAATGTGTAGAGCGAACATTTAGGAAAAAAGACCTCGCCAAAAATTAATAGAGGTGTTCCTGAAAATATTTTTTAAATAATCAGCAATTGGAATTATGGGATGGATTCTTCGAAGGACTGTCTTTTAAGAGTTTGAGAACATTAAATTCATTAACATGTTATATTGCTCACATTGAAAATTGAAATTTATTAAGATTGGTGAATGCGCAAACTGATTTAAGACAAAAAGACTTTACAAGCGAAAAAATCATAGAACAGAGCAGTGACTAAAAATCTATGAAAACTACGAGATTTGTGAAAACCAGGACACCTCCAGAAAAAAAATCTTAATCACGCCAATGAAGACTCTACCTTGAGGGCAATCGCAAACACACAATTTCAGAATAACTGCTTTACGTAATGTCGAGAAAGGCTGTCGGCCTCTTGACAGCACATAAGCAGAAAATTGCAACAAACGCCGCCTTTGTTGAAGAAAACGAGATTGATTAAGAGGAAATTGATTTAACGCATGGAATGGGAAGTGGCTCCCGTACAATGAGCATTCCCGATCGTAGATCAACACTCGGACAGGTAGCAAGTGCTCTTTCTCGTCTGTTGCGAATTTGGGCCACCGCAGACAGAATTCAGGTCAACGATGTGGTGGCTCCTTTGGAATCAATTCGCTAATTGATGGGTTTGCATAAAGTGTTAGCAGTTTTGCTTTCGCGAGAATTTGGCTGGTGGTGGTCCAATTTTCTCACCGTGGTCTAAATTACCTTCCAAATAATCTGGATCGCGTTGGAAATAGAAAGTTATTCCCGGGGTGCACCGAACGTAAGTTCCTTAGGTATTACATCAGTAATAATACAGTCGAAAGCAAAACCGTCCAAAACAGCCAACCGTTGGCTGTCATCGTCATCATCTTCGTCGTCTCCCGTCTAGACGGAAACCATTTCACCTTGGTCTTACTTAATAGAACCAACTTGGACGTCAAAAAAACAACAATACCGGGCCAAGATGATGACGATGATAAGCCGCACTTGGAATGGTTATGTTACCTCAGTTCACTTTCTCCGGTCCACGACTGTATAGGATCACAAACATCAACCGGCAGCATCTCGTGCCACACCGCCGTAGAGAAGAAGAGAACAGAAGAACGTCGTATCCAACAGCGTGACGAATGAAAGTACAAGTCCTCTTGGAAGGCGATGGGTGCACTCTCTCAAGTGGATATACCTCTGGGCACAATAAAACGTGAGACAAACAAAATAAAGAAAGATCATTATCCACCAGAAGTGACCAATAATAGCTTTAAGAAGTGTAATGGGAGTAGCATTGTGAAGAAGATGCCATGTACGAAGAGCATACGATTCAGAAACGGGTGGTCCGAACCGAACGAAATGATTTATGGTTTATGTCTCGTCTATGACTCGTGAGGTTAAGGTGTTCTGTTCCGTTGGTGCACCGAAGTCTGTTGTATTGTAAGTTTAAAATAATTTGGGATACAGATTTTGTTTATAGAAATTCTCTTTATTTATTAGTAAGTGGTGTTCTGTGGATTACTCAATATTGTTCCAAATGATGAATCTCTGCAATATTTTTTACGATCCGGCGTTTAATTATCAGTTTTTATTATTCTCTGTCATCCTTTCCTGAAATATTCGTAAATTCAAACCTTAGGTCGTTTTCATCGGTGCTCCATTTTTTTGGTACAATTGACAATAACAGTTCCAAAATAAATAGACCACCAAAAAAGAACAAATTTTATCCGATTCCACCGCAGTTTGATCTAAATTCCATTTCAAATAAATTTGCCATTAATTTAACATCAGCTTCCCTGCCGGATAATGAAGCAAATCAAAAACATTTTTGCGATGATCTGTGATAGTGGATATGGCGATTACTGCTTGTGATCAACCATGAATGGATTTTCTCGAACTTCGGAAGCGGTGCGTTTTTATTCGTATTGTGATGTGCATTCATGATCTCAATTTCCAAAGTTGGATATGTTGTATATTCTAGATGAAAATTTATTAGGCGATAGGAATGTTTTGTTTGACCACCATATCAACAAGAACTGGGAAGAGTATGTATAAACCATATCAGAGTAAAAATGCATTACTCCAAGGTTTTGTCAGCGAATTTTTCAAAAGAGATTATGCAGGCAATAGTTCAGAGATTTTTTATTGGAAAACTTGTCCAGAGAATGCAGTAACTCCTTCAATGATTTTTTTCAAAAATTTCACCAAGAGATATGTCAGATATTCTTATGATAATTCTTAAAGGGACTCCTCCAGGATTCCACCTTCTGTTTCTTTAAAGAATGCCAATTTTTTTCTAGAAACTTCATCAAGGATTTGTTTACTGCTCTTTCTCGAGGAATTTGTGTTGTAAAATTCCACCACGAAATAATTCAGAGTTTTTTTTTATTTTTCAAAAACTCTTCCAAGGATTTCAGTGGCTCCTTCAAATATTTCACCTAGACATAGTCCAGTTATTTTCCAAAAATTCATCTACGGGTTCCTCCAGGGATCTCTCCAAGAACTCCACCTGAACTTCCTCCAGAGTTCCACCAGGAATTCCTCCTGGAATTTGTTCTACAAAAAACTCTACTAGGGTTTCCTCATGAGAATTCTGCTGAAATTTTTAAGGTGATTATAAAACGAAGCCAAACTTTGAATTTTCAAGCGCACAAGACTGGACAATCTGACAACAGTTCGCGTTGAAAAACCAATCAAATTGTTTGCTTGCTGGAGGTGACCAATGGGATAAATTTTCAACGCGAAGCGCTGTTCGATTCTCTCGTCCTGTGCTCTTGAAAATTTGAGGTGTGGCTTCGTTCTATAATCACCTTAAAGGAATTTGTCCATCGATTCCTTCTGGAATTTGTCGAGGATTTCTCTAAGGACATATAAGCAGGAAATAAATCAGAGATATTTTTGTCAACTTTTTTAGGTTCTCCAGTGTTTACTTGAAGGATTTTTTCAAAGATTACACTAATAAATAATGCAGTTATTTGCCACAAATTCCCCCAAGGATACATGCAGAGATTTATCCAGAGTTTTTTCACAGATTCAAACAGAAATTCTTCCCACAGAGATTCATCCAGGGTTCTACCAAGGATTCCTCCAGAAATTCCGTCCGAAATTTCTCCAGGGATTCCTCTAGAAAATCTTTCTGGAACATCCCAAGAAATTTTTCTAGGGAAATTTCGCCGCCAAATTCTATAGAAAACTCCTCCAAGGATTTAAGTAATTCTTTATTAAATTTTACCTTTACATATTTCAGATATAATTCCACCAAGGATTTCTCCAGAGACTCCTTCCCAAATTCCTCCAAGAAATCCCAAGGGCTCCTCCAGAGTTCCATAAGAAGGTCCTACAATTTCTGCACAGTTTCCCTCAAGAAAATCCTTCAAGGATTTCTCAAGGCAGAGATTGTTTCAAAAATTCCTCCAAGAATTTTAGTTATGGTGAAATCTACCTCGATTCCCTAAGGATTTTTCCGGAAATCCACTTCAAAGATATCTCGAAGAATTTTTCTAAGATCATTTTGCCAGGATATAAAAGATATTTTCGAGAACTTCTACGGGTATTCCAGTATTTCCTTCAAAGCTTTCTTCGAATAATTTATAAAGAAATAATTTGAATGTAACCCTCCTGCAATTCCTCCAGAGAATACTCCAGAAATTCTATCGAAGATTCATCTAGGGATTCGTCCGGAAATTCCCACGAAAATTCCTCTGCACATGTCTCAGCGGATACCTCAACAGTGTTCTTCAAGAAAATTCTTCAGGGAGTTCTCAAGGAATTTCTCTACGGAAATTTCACCACAAAATAATTCAGAGATGGTTTCAAAAATTCCTTCAAGAATTTCAATAATTCTTTCGAAGGTTTCACCAAGACATAATTCAGATATTTTTCAGAAATTACTCAACAAGTTCTCCAGAAACTCCTCCAGCAATATCTCCAAAAAATACCTCTAGAGTTCCTTCAAGGGTTTCTCCATGAGTTCAATCTTTAATTTCTTTATTTTACAATTATTGAGAAGAATTTCTCAATAGGATTCCTCTAGGAATTTGTCGAAGGATTTCATCAGGAATTCCTTCAAGAGCTCCTTCAGAGATTCCTTAACGAATTTCTATAGCAAAATTTCCACAGGTAATAATTCGGAGATATTTTAGAAAACTTCTCCAGGAATTACAGTACTTTCTCCAAAAATTTTCTAAAGAGATTTCTCCAAGAAATATTTCAGATATTTCTCAGAAATTCATTTGAAGAAATCTCCAGTAACACTCCAAAAAAATTCTTGAATGAATTCTCAAAGGGTCTACAGAAACTCCTACAAGGAACTTTTCAAAATAGTTCAGGCATATCAGTAAATCCTTCAAAGATTTAACCTGGACAGATTTCTAGAAATTTCTTCAAAGATTCCTTCAGAAATTTCTCCGGAATATCTCCAAGGGATTTCTTCAGAGTACCAGCAGGAATCAGACCCAGACAACCAGAATGTACGTATACCGAAATCACCTTTTGGGTTTTGCGATGCTTATACGCCCAAAGTTTCACGTATAAGATGTTGCGAAAAGGCCTTATACGTACAAAAGTGGAGGCGATATATGTGCATATTTTATATGATAGAAAATAACTGTGATTTTATGGCTTTCTCAGTCTAGGGAAATCAAAACGGAAAGGGGCAAAACAAAACTTTCCGTTTTGATTTCCCTAGACTGAGAAAGCCATAAAATCACAGTTAAAATCCTTCCAGTCGAGTATCCTAGATCAACATAGAAAATAACATATAATGCGAGTATGCAAATTTTATTGCGAACTAGTCTGTACTATTATGCGACTTATTTTATCATAACAAAGTTAATTTGACAGCTGCTACGGATTGGTCCGACTTACTTTGTACGAGTATACGGGACGAAACTAAATGTACATTAGAACTCATAAAATAGCGTTTTATGCGAGGAAACTCATCGATCAAACGATACCATCCACCATGTAGTGCGGGAGTGACGAAATTTGTGTAAATAAACGACTTTGATCGTAAACTGTTATGCGACTTCTGGTTGTCTCTTTCAGGGAGTTCTCAACGAATTTCTTTAGCAACATTTCGACAGGAAATGATTAATTGATTGTTTTCAAAACTCGTCCGGACAATACAGTGAATCCTTCAGATAAATTCTTCAAAAATTTCCCCATGATATACTTTAGATATTTTCGAAAAGGGTACACTTGCGATTTTGTCCGGAATTCTTCCAAGAAATCCCAAAGTGCCTCTTTAGGGTTTCAGCATTTTTTCAGAGATTCCTCCACAGAATTCCTTTAACTCCTTCAGGCATTTTTCAAGATTTTTTTTTGGGAAATTTCATCACTAAATAATTAGGATTTTTTTTTTTTGTAAACTCCTGCAGGGTTTTCAGTAATTCTTCCATAGATTTCACCTTGACATTTTCTAGAAAGTTCTTTAGAGATTCCTCCAAAGACTTAATTCTATCATAGGTTCCTCCGAGAATTCTCTGGAGTGTTTTGAAGGATTTACTCAGAAATTTTCCCATGAGCTTCTTAACCTATTTCTTATGGAATTTCTCTATGATTATTTCGAAAAGGAATAAAATATATTTTCGAGAACTTATACATGAATTCCATTAGTTTTTTCAAGGATTTCTTCAAAGATTTAACCAAGAAAGAATACCTCCGGCGACTCCTCCCAGAATTACCCCTGGGATTTCTTTCACCCGTGACAAGGAATCCCTCAGTAAATACTCTGCATTTCTCCAGAGAACGGGCTTCCTCAAAGTTACTCAATGTTTTCTTCAGGAATTTTTCAAGGGCTTCCTTCAAAAAATTCTCCAAGGATTTTACTCGATATTCATTCCGGACTTCCATTTGAAAGTCGTCATAGAATTCCGCTGAATATTGTATGAAACGTGATCTGTACCAAACCGACCAATGATAACTTCAGTAATTCCACCAACAACCTCAGGAACTACAACAGAAAATTTCCCAACAATATCATCATGGATTCTTCCCGAAATTACATCTGGGGTTCTTTCAGAAATTCTACCAGCAATACCTCCATTATTTCGGCCAGTAATTCCATCAGGATTAATTCCTATTCCTGAAGAAATTACCACGAATATCGTCAAGAACACTCCAGATATTTTGCCAGTATTTCTTGAGAAATTCTTTAGGGATTCTTCCAACCTTTTATATAGCTCCAGGCTATGGACAACTTCAATTCAAACAAAGGCTGATTTGAATTAGTAATAAAAGCGTTTGAGCGGCATCAAATTGTTATCTGGGAATAATCTTTCCCGGATTTTTTTTACGGACACCTTGTAATCATAAAATTATTCAGGAATTTTATCACTATTTGGAGGATATTTGAAAATTTTATTGCAAATATCGTGCTAGGCAATTAAGGTATCGAGATAAAAGTATGCTAGATTAAAGGGACCACGCATTCCCTTGAATTTGGGGAAATATCGAGTTAAGAAGAATTGTCAATATTGTCTCATTGTTATTTCTTGGGAAAGAAAGGGAAGAAGAAGAAGAAAAGAAGTCGAGTCTAGTATACGACACTGAAATACGTGTATCTGTCAAAGGATATTAACTTTAGTGGAACTTTATTGGAAGTAAGGCTGGAAACTATATGATTCAAATCCGTCATAAAGCTCGAAAAACGGCTCTCTCTAAGACCGCTCATTACAAATATTTGAAATTTGTAATGTGTCAAATTTACTATTTAAGAACATAATACGTTAATATATTAAACCATGATAGAAAACTGGATTTACTACGCTTGGTGACATACAGCCATACCTTCAAAGTTTGTACCTACGGATAATTTGCGGACACCCTGTATTATCTGACATTTCTGTAAAAAATGAAAGGCATATTAATCTTACACTTGATTTTCATAGCTTATCCTTTCCCCATGTATTTAACTACAGTGCAAACCATCCACGCTTAATTTGTACACTAAAATAACCTATTCTAACAGTATCCAAACAAACTTCCAAATGCCAATTACAACCTTCGCCTAATTAGTTGATTACCACCCACTCTGCTGGAGCAATCAGCTATTTGGCGAAGATACGTACGTGATCACCCTCCCCCCCCTTTCCCACTGGGAGTAGCGCCAAGACCGCCAACGAAGATGAAGAGTTTGTTCGATTGCTTATTTACCAACGAAGGCACTAATTTTACGCTCAATCGTTTTGTGGGTGAAACATCGATTGCGGCATCATTATGGTTAGCTGCGTGGGAAAACAAACTTGCCGAAAGGTAGAACTGAGCATAGTTGGAGATGTGGGTCAATCGTTCAAGCTGTTAACGGAATGCTGAACGCTTGGGAGCATTTGGAATCGTTACTATTTTTGTATCTGTTTGATAGGCAAATATTTTTCTTATATTGGGAATCAAAATGCGTTGATTTAATCGTAAACTCATGGAAACGCACTGAAATGCACCTCTTTTTCAGAATCGCTGCTACATCTAGTGTATAAATACAAACCAAACAGCAAAGTGGCTGAAGGTGTGGAATTGAGGACATAACGGGAAGCAATGTTTAGCGTGTATTCAAATGAACCTAACACAGCAAGAAAAAACTTAATACGTTCTGACAGAATTTTTAAAAAATTGCCTAATATATTTATGAAATTCTTAAACTCTCGTAAAATTAAGTTCATGCCTTAGTGCAACATGTGTGTTTATTTACAACTCGAGCAGAATCGAATAATTCGCCCCTATCTGTGCATCTATTACACAATATTTAATCATTGTTAGCACCTCAATTTGGTATTGATATGGTGTTGAGAGTATTGTTAAAGCATTTAAAAAACCTTAATGAGGCATTGGAAATTTATTGAGAACTTGAATACCTCAATTCAACTACTATTTAAAAATTCCACATTTATATGAAAATTCATCATGTATCATTCAAGTATTCAGGTATCAGGTAACACCTGATCCAACTATCATTTTGGTTTTTGTAGAATACGTATGCTATAGTATATAAGGTGTTTTACCTCTTATGCTGGGCTATTTAAAACCTTGTTCAGGTCAAAAGTACTGAAGATTTTACTCGAGTAGGAATGAAAACTAGAAATAATATGTTCTTACCATATTTTGGTATCATGCCATAATATAGCATACATTAGCTTGATGTTCAACAGCAATTTTGTGCTCCTCAGGAATGATGAGATATAACATATTATTTTGTGCTGTGTACTCTATGCAACCGGTTGTTGTTTCGCGATGCAACCTGACCGACACACTAGGCCGATGTTCGTCACAGCGCAACAGCTGATGTGAGGTGTCATAAGAAGTAAGACAAAACTATTGGGGTGAGAAAACATATTAACAGTTGACTATATTGTTCAGGGAAACAAGGTGTTGAATGAATTATAGTGCGAGACACAAATAAGTACACAAAACTGTTTTCTGGCTAACAGCTCGTTTATTGGAGCCGGAGCCTATTTTTGGCACTTTTGATTCACTTCGGCAGTTTTTTAGTTTTTAAGCTACAAAGCTCATATATTGTCACAATTCGGCAGAGAAAAACCCTCCATGCCAGAGTGAATCATAGAAGTGCCCAAGTAGCACTGCACTCTATCTATGTTCAAATGTATGAACACCTATATTTCTTGATTTCCGAAATAATGACATAAATTCTTCAGGTAAAAACATTAAAATAAACAGAAACATAAAATACAAAGTGTACGCAACAAAGAATGATAGTTTTAGCAGCATGAGTTCGGGGCCCAGATAGCCGTAGCGGTAAACGCGCAGCTATTCAGCAAGACCAAGCTGAGGGTCGTGGGTTCGAATCCCACCGGTCGAGGATCTTTTCGGGTTGGAAATTTTCTCGACTTCCCAGGGCATAGAGTATCTTCGTACCTGCCACACGATATACACATGGAAAAATGGTCATTGGCATAGTAAGCTCTCAGTTAATAACTGTGGAAGTGCTCATAAGAACACTAAGCTGAGAAGCAGGCTCTGTCCCAGTGGGGACGTAACGCCAGAAAGAAGTAGAAGCAGTTGAAAATGTGTTCAACGAAGTTTGTCAAGTTGAATAAACATTTCTAGAGATTACAAAAAAATTCAAATAATTTTCAAAGGTTCAAAAAAGATTTTTAGAAGATCATACAGGTTCCCAGAAGTTCGAATGAACTTCCCAAAAAATATGAAGGATTCTCCGATGCATGCCACACCCCATAAACAGTTTTGTTTAATAAGAGCTGAACAAATCACTTTGAAGCTTATTTCAACTAAGCTACTAGTGTTACTTGGGCAGAGTTGCTGGTTAAGATGCTCATTGGATTGGAACTTCAAAGTTCTTAAGCATTGAGCATACTAAAGCATACTATCAGTCAAGCAATGAAAGTTCATTTCGGAATTTTATCCCAGATTTTTTATGCTTGTGAAAGTGTAATTTATCATGAGGCGCTTATCTTTCGGTTACATAGAAAAAAAATCAAAGCCAATGTGATAAAACTCATCTTATAAATGTACTTGTCAGAATAATCAAGATTATATTTTAAGAAACAGACCATAAACTAAGATAAAGGCCCAATAAAAATCTTTTCAGCAATCACCTCGAAAAGTATGACGAAAAAAGGTAACGTCAAGTGAAAATGCATACAAAGGTTCACAAAGGATTCAGAATCGTTGCCAAATCCGTGAGAAAAAAGTCCTGAAGAACCTTAGAAGCCACATCTTTTGATTCTGTTTGGTGGCGTAACGTCCCAGCTGGGATATAGTCTGATTGTAAGCTCAGTGTTCTTATCCTCACTGTCACAGTTATTATGTTATAGCTTTATTTGCCAATTGACCATTTTGCCTGTCTGTAGCGTATGGCAAGTACGAGAATACTCTATGAGAAAATTTCCTTTAGGAAACGGTTACCAGCCGGCGGGGTTTGCACCTACGACTCTCAGCATGGTTTTGTTGAGTAGCTTCGCGTTTACCGGCTAGGAGTCACACAAACCTTTGAAAGCTTCTTGAGATCCCCTATCAAACATGAGAAACTTTGACTATCATTTTAAAATTCTTGTACTCTGTGAATGCCTTGGGAATTATTGAAAATTCTCTAAGAATTATCGAGTTATTAAAGAACCTTAGAACATCTGAGGAAACTTTTAGGAAACTCTTGAAACCTCTTTAAATTACCTCAAGGAATCACAAGGAACCTCCTGGTGAGCATTAAAAACTTCATGATTCTGGAAATACTATGAGAACCCCCGATAATCTATTAGGAGCACCTTATCAGTTCTCAAAAACTCTTAGGATTCTCCGGAAGTCTTGAAATCTTAACCTTAAAGCAAAAGAAAAACTGTTTGTCGTTTGGGTACCCCCGTTTCAGAAACTCTCAGAAAACCCTCTTAGAAGTCCTAAATCAAATCTTGTACATATAATGTTGCTAAATATTTCAATTATGTAAGGTTTCCGTAAAAAAAGATAAGATTTCAATATAAATGCTGTGAAAAAGATTTCAATATAAATATTGTATGAAATATCAATCCGCTCTTTTTTTTTTTAATTTCTTTATTTATATCATTCCGAACATTCTGTGTTATGCAACACTATCATTCCAATTTGGTTAAACTTAATTAAGCCTTTATTAATATTTTTTCACCAACATATTACATTTCATTTGACGTAGCAGTTCAGAATTTTTACAGGTGAGTTGATTTCGCCTGCTTATATGAGAAAAACGTTTTTAATTTCCCTAAACTAACTCAACCTAAATATATAACGCATTAATCGTGACAATAAAAGATTGTAACGATTTTTGCCTGAAATTATTAATTATTAATTATTATTATTATTACTTAGTCCATCTGACAACTTAGTCTTCATGAACATTCAGGAACACTAAGATCTAATAAAAAAATGTTTAACTCTTCTCATAAAAACAGCTACGGATACATTAAAATCAAAACACTAACGACACTATGAAAACGTTACACATCGCTCTAATAGGTTTATTTTGCCCATAATCTGTACGATGATATTCCAGCCGCAGAAGGACTGTCCGTAGAGGGACGTTGAACATTGACGTATGACAACAGCTAGTCCATATTGGTACAGCATACAACATGGCTGGCCTGAAAATTTGTTTGAATATGAATAGCTTGTTCTTAAGACAAAGTTTTGATTTTCTATTGATAAGAGGATAGATACATTTTACATTTTTGTTTGATTTGGCTTGAATGCCCTCAATGTGATTTTTGAAAGTTAAATTCTTAGCCCTAGTTACTTGACTTAATCTGACCCATTTATTGGAACCCCTTTCATCGTGACAACATGTCTACTTGAAGGTTTCAAATAAAGAGCTTTTGGTTCATGTGGGAATATTATTAGTTGAGTTTTAGAAGCATTAGGAGAAATCTTCCATTTTGCAAGTATGAAGAAAAAATATCCATACTCTTTTGCAATCTACTACAGATGACACGCAGACTTCGTCCTTTGGCGGAGAGACCTGTGTCATCCGCAAACAAGGATTTTTGACATCCCTGAGGTAACTCAGGTAAGTCAGATGTGAAAATATTGTATACTATTGGTCCCAAAATGCTGCCTTGAGGAACACCAGCTCTTACAGGAAGCCTTTCAGATCTAGAGTTCTGATAATTAAACTGAAGTGTACGATTTGACAGATAACTTTGAATTATTCTAACAATGTATGTTGGAAAATTAAAGTTTTTCAATTTTACAATTAAACCTTCATGCCAAACACTGTCGAATGCCTTTTCTATGTCTAGAAGAGCAAGACCAGTCGAATAGCCTTCAGATTTGTTGGAACGGATCAAATTTGTTACACGTAAAAGTTGTTGAGTGGTCGATTGTCCATGGCGGAATCCGAACTGTTCATTGGCAAAAATTGAATTTTCGTTGATGTGGGTCATCATTCTGTTCTGTGACCTTTTCGAAAAACATACTGATGAAGGAAAGCAAACTGATTGGACGATGGCAAGAAGATTTGAAGGATTTTTGTCTGGTTTTAAAATTGGTACAACCTTAGCATTTTTCCATTTGTCAGGAAAATATGCTAATTAAAAACATTTGTTAAATATATCAACTAAGAATGATAAGCTACTTTCTTGAAGTTTCTTGATGAGGATGTAGAAAATTCCATCATCACCAGGAGCTTTCATATTTCTGAATTTTTTAATAATAGTTCTCACTTCTTCCAAATCAGTCTCCCAGGCATTTTCGAAAACGTTCTCTTGATTGAAAATATTTTCGAACTCCTGAGTAACTTGATTTTCAATTAGACTAGTAAGTCCTAAATTAAAATTGTGCGCACTTTCAAACTGCATAGAAAGTTTTTGAGATTTTTAGCAATTAGTTAGTAATAATTTGTTTTCCTCTTTCAATGTCGGTATTGGCTTCTGAGGTTTTTTCAAAATTTTAGATAATTTACAAGAGGGCTTAGAGCCAGGGTCCAATTGAGAAATCTTATTTTCAAAATGTTTGTTTCTTAATTGTGCAAATCGTTTCTTGATTTCTTTCCGCAAATCATGCCATATAATTTTCATAGCAATTGCCTTCTCCTCACGTTTTTAAGTCGGACCAAAAGTTTAAGATCATCGTCTATAATCACGGATTCAAATTTTACTTCACATATTGGGATTGCAATGCTCTTGGCTTCAACAATGGAATTTGTTAAAGTTTCAAGAGCATTGTCAATATCAAGTTTTGTTTGTAACGAATCGTTAACATCAAGAGTCAATATACGTTTCATATATATTCAAGTCGGCTCGAAAATAATTGAAAGTGGAGCTGATAGGATTGAGAATCGCTTCATGGGATATTCGAAATGTAACAGGGACATGATCAGAATCAAAAGCAGCTTGAGTAACTAGTTGGCTACAAAGATGACTAGAATCGGTTAAGACCAAATCAATCGTAGATGGATTAGAAGAGGAAAAACATGTAGGGCTATCAGGGTATTTGATTGATAAATATCCTGAAGAGCACTCATTAAATAAAATTCTGCCGTTGGAATTACTTTGATAATTATTCCATGACCGATGTTTGGCATTAAAGTCACTAATGACAAAAAAATTAGCTAATTATTGACTTTTGAGTCAATTTTCTCAAGTCAGTTTGAAGCAAATTGACTTGCTGTCCAGAGCATTGAAAAGGCAAATCGGCAGCTATGAAAGTATATTTACCAAGTATATTTACAAAACTTGAGTTTCCAATGACGAAAACAGTTGATGTTTTATGCGCCAAAAAATGTTGATGATTGCAACTCCCCCACATGCCCCATCAAATCGATCATTACGATAAACAAAAAAGTTAGGATCTTTTTTTAGTTTGGACCCAGGTTTTAAATACGTTTCAGTAATAACTGCTATATGCAAGTTATTAACTGTAAGAAAATTCAACAGCTCGTTCAGCATGGCTTTGCTTTGTAGCCGCGGACTCTAACCACTCGGCTAAGGGAGGCATTCCAGTTTAAAATATTTAAGTTATTATTTATTGGATACATTAGAAAAGCGTAATCCAATAACAATTTGATTAATGAATTTTATACCAACTTGGTCATAGTGGTGGCTTTGAACATTGCATCAATCAATGGATTCAATTGTTCAGTTAGAAAATTAAAATCAGAGGCAGACGAAGAAGCGGAGTAGAAGTTTCCTGTGGCGGCAGGGTTTTTTCCATTTGATTTGAAGCAATTAGATCGTTTACTCGTAGTATGAAAAGAGAAGGAGTTAAAATTACCTGCTACGATATCGGCGACGGATTTTCCTTGGATATATACATTCGAAATTAAAAGATTTGAACGGCTAACCGACGGATTAAAGTTAGTTTGTGAATGAGCATGATTATAATCTTCCTGATGGGTATGTCTCCTAATCAAGCGATCGTTAACTGAAAAATGAGCATTGTTCGAAGCTCTACCTGGGAAATTCCGGAAACGACCGTTATCGTAACGGATATAACTGTTCATCTGCCTGGCACGAGCCTCGATGACTTGCCTACGCGAAAGGCAAGTCCAAAAATTAGACTTTTGATTGCCCCCGCAAATCGCGCATATGAACTTATCGGTATATTCCTTCACTGGACAGACGTCCTTAGCGTGAGAATAACATCCGAAAATCATGCATTTAGCGTCCATGCGACAATTTTTTGTACCATGACACCACTTTTGGCACTGACGGCACTGATTGGGGTTCTGGAAATTTCCTCTAGGTTTTTTGGAACTGTTCCGATGTCACACGGACATCGAACATAAGTCTAGCATTTTCTAAAGCCTTAATATGATTTAGTTCTTTTTTGTTAAAGTGAACTAAATAATATTCTTGAGAAAGCCCTTTCTGAACAATGCCAGATTGGGTTCTCTTTTTCATAATGATTACTTGGACTGGGGAAAATCCAAGTAAATCATTTATTCCATTTTTGATCTCTTCAGGTGACTTATATTCACTTGAGAGACCTTTCAAGACGACTTTGAACAAACGTTCAGTTTTGTCGTCATAAGTAAAAAAATATGCATCTTCTCTTCAAGCTGTTTGAGAAGATGTTCGCGATCTTTAAGAGTTTCCGGCAAAATGCGAGTCTCCTTTTTTTGCAATATGGAAGGAAACCTTGATTCCCCTAACAGAGTTCAAGATCTCCTGCCAAAATCCCCAACATTCGGAACAACTGACCACGATAGGCAGCACTCTTTACTTCCTCACTTGAATCAAAGAGCCTGGGCTAGAGACTGCTTCGATTTGGTGTTCGGAAAATTTGTCTAGAGCATCGAACTGATTGCTCATTTCGATGCAATTATCAACATTATCGATTTCACTCTTGGAAGAAAGTTCGCATTCCGGAGAAACATCCTTTCTTCCATTCTTGCCACGTTAAATGACACTTTTAAATCCCACTTTTTGCAAGGAAGAAGACCGGGTTGGTGGTCTAATTCTACCGCTTCTGCTTCATTAGTTGAAGGTTATGGGTTCAATTCCAGGCACGTCCCCTTCCTCGTACTTTGTAGTTGTATCTCTTACTTGCTGCTATGTTCCACTCTCAATCTGTCACATTTACACCCTATTCGTTCATAGCGAACGCTTAAACCAGAGACGGACAAGAAACCATTACCCTTCGCTACCACTCTATCTCATCATTACAGTCCACCTTTCCTTACGCCTGATACTTAGACAGTCTGCTAACCAGCAAGCCTCTCTGCCATAAAATTTACCACACCCCTTCACCCTTCCCGCATGAACTGGCGTAGACGCAGTGGTGTATAGTGGGAGCCAGTTGAATCATCATCAACTCCTTCCCCTTCCCTTCATTGGTCTGCATTCTGACGTGGCAGGCGCCATTGTTGCCTAAAAATAGAAGATCACCATCACTTACTTTTGTCTGTTAGCCCCAAGCAGTCATTCGGTTGGTTCCTTATGTAAGTGCAGCTGATCTGGCAATACTGGAGTAGCATCCACGGGCGGCCAATCAAGCTCAAGCTCAAGTTTTTATCCCACTTTTTTAGAAGGAAGTTGTGAATTCAGAGATTCATCCTTTCTTTTGTTTGTAGTTGCAAAAAACTTCCAAGAGCAGATAGAATTCGTGTACGTACAGCACGAAGGTACGATGCGCACTATCTAGTGGCTATTTAAAACGTATTCTTGGAGCGGGCCACACTGTTTTCATTGTTTGCTTTGATTATAGTGGATCGAAGTCAGCCTCAGAGCACAATGTCATCCCGCACGACGGTGAATCATATATGAATGCGTTTGGAATTCGTGAGTTAGAGTATCTCTGGAAATTTCACAAAATTAGCAAGGAATGTTTCTGAAACACTAGCTCTGGGATATGTTGAATACTTTCGAATTGTCAAAAAACCACTATGGTATCCCTAGGGATTTGTAGCGGTTACGAATGAACATGAGCATGAGTATGTTTAGCCGCAAGCAGTTGCTACCCCGTTATTGCAAAAAAAAGCTGTACTTACTCAGGGAACCAACAGACGCTACTCAGGATCACTAGCATCTTCAATGTGTAAATATTGGCGCTCTCATCATTCTAACAAAATATAACGGCGCCGGTTGTGTCCGAATGCAGGTAAATTTGGGGTTGGGAGGGAAATGTTGACGTGTAACTTGCTTTATAGAAGCCGAGAAGTCCTCTGCACTTCTACAAGATAACACTGGGAGTTTCGGTATGGGAAAGGATTCGTTTTGATAAACGATCAATATATAATTTGAAATGAATACGTGAACATATATACAGATGAACGATATCGATAATTACTACGCGAACCGGACCGATCTTGGTTTGTTACTCGCTCCACAGAAACATGCAATAGATTCGACGGATCAAAAACTACTGACTCGCTTCATATTTTTTTTCTCCCGTGCCCTTGGTTTTTTCTCTACCCGCACAACGCGAACCGACTACAAATGGAACTGGATTCCGTCGTTCACTCACAAAGCAGCTGGCAACAGATTCAACGGACCAAACACTTCTCCATTTGTAGTGGGTTAGAAATCTCGGGAAACTTGGAAAACCCTCCAAAAAATCCTAAAAATCTTTCAGAAAGAGCTGGTAAATCCCATAAATTGGAAACTTTCACAAATGTTTTTAGAACTCCATGACCACCGTGTGAACTATTGACTACAACTGCTTTCTGATAACACTTTTAAAACATATCTTCTGGATATTCACTTTTTTGGCATGCAACACGTAATCTAGTAATATTGGGAATCCGGTTAGGCGTGATTTAAACGTTCGTGAGATTTTTGCTCTATGAGAATGGTTGACCAATCCCAAACCCCATTCATTATTTCTCTGTGAAACTTCTATTGTTCTGCAACTTGCAACTACGAATCAGTCATTTATGCTCATGCTCATGCTCACAGGGTTTGATCCAGGAGTTTTAAGTGTTAATGATGTAAGTGTGATAACACTTATCAGGGTGGTTGTTTCAATGTACCCAGGGAGTAAAACCACATTAAGGAAGCTAGTTTAATTTTTCCAGGACATCGCACTCGGGCAACCACCCTTCAATTTGTTGAGATATTTTTCTGAAATTCGCTTTCCTGGAATCCTAAATGTTCCCACAGGAGTTTTAATTTTTAAAAGCATCAACCCATAGGTTTTCAAGGATTCGAAAAGGAATTGCACGAAGGACAGCCCCAAGGGACTCATATATGGATTTCTAAAATCCTATCATCATGAATTTCTCGACAAGCTACTAAAGATATATCTCGGATTCTTCCAAAACTTACTCCGACTATTGCTACATGTCGTCCAAGAATTTAGCTAAAAGTTCTTGAAGAGTGCTTTTTCAGATTTGACAAGAAGTGAAAAAAAAAACTTCCATGAATTCTAGGTATTTCAAGGCTCGTATTGATAGCAATTTTTTAAGCGGATGTTTTCTTGCGTTACGTACGCTTCTCAGCTTTGTTTTTCTAGAGCACCACCACAGTTATTAACTGAGAGCTTTCTTCACCGATTGACTATTTTGGTATGTGTATTTCATGTGGCATGTAGGGTAACTCGATGTTATACGCCCCACCCGGGAAATGTGCCCCTCTTCGATATTTAACAATCCAGATTCAATATGAAATTCAATATATTTTTTAGCGTGCATAAGCATTTGACAGTCCTGGGCATATAAAAAAAGACACGGACACCGTTTTCAGTCATTTAGCTGCACAGACTGTAACTTAACACTAGACAACGGACAAGCATGCTCCTATGGTACAGCCGAAAAACATTCCTCACGAAAAGTTCCAATGGCTGCAGTGGGAATCGAACCCACACCCCATGACACGATACGCTCATTGCCTGACGACACTAACCGCACGGCCACGAAGCCTTATACTGTGGAGCATACTATTCATTTCTTATGGGGCGTACTATCCGTTTGTTATGGGGTATAATATACTGATGCTGGGGCATATTGTTCAGGCTTTTTTTGAAGTACGAGATTTAGATGATTTCACAGAAGATAAAATACTCAGTTAATGAAGTAGATTTTGAGAAAAAGGTTGCGTTTTTCTACAACTTGAAAGACAACAAGCCTATTGATGTGTTTTATCCATTAGAGATAGTGCTTTCGACAGAGATGTTTCCATTTTCTCTTAAGGTGAGATCATATTATACCGGGTTACGAAGATATTCTTTGCGTTGCGAAGTGGAGAAAATTTGCAACCCAAAAAGATCATCGACTTGATGGGATTCAAATCGGTGTTACAACTACGGTTGTCTTGGCCCCAAACGATATGCATGAAATTCCAATGGACACTTGCTATTTTTCATTGTATTGTGAACCCATCGTTCACCACAAGTGATTTTGTAATGAGGATATATTGCTTCCCAAAAACTGTTGCTTGTTGAACTATTCAGATGAATTGATCGTAATTTTCAAACATCCCACTCAATAGACCATCTTAGTCGCAATTAACTAACATAATCTCAAAATTAATCACCATTTATTATATATTTACTGAGCGTATCATTTATTGTCCGCATCTCTAAAAAGGTGAAAACTCAACTTCATCCATTTCAAGCGGACTTAATTACCTCTCGTTTTCCAAAAAAACTCGTATCAAACACCCTTTCAAAAGGGCGTTTAATTTTCACACCGGTTAATTACTAGCGGATGCACGTGTGGCGGATAACACCTATTCAGTGCGCCACAATACCACAGTCATTAGTTGGAAGCGCAACCAACGCGCGGTTATACGTCAATTGCCACAACGCTCAGCGGCCACTAATTTGGATTCGCCCCAGAAAAATCACCCAAAACCTGGATACCGATAGTCGTAACGGATGGATGATACTCCACCAACACCTTCATCAACGCACTGCGCAGTGGTTGAATTCTAGACGAATGCTGACCAAAATTACAAATCTAACTGAAATTGATTAAAAATCTCAATTCACTGACTAATGAAGATTTTCTGGAGGCAATTCCATGGAAGTAGCCGCTGAAATAAAAAAAATCGATCGTCCATATGGCAAAATTTATTAAAAAATAGTATTGGACAGAATGAAATACGCACTTGTCGTTTTTAATATAAAATGATCAATTTTGGTACCCTGGATCTCGGATTTCGGAAATTGCAACTAATTCACAATTTAAATTTTTCTTTAAATCTTCGAAACCTCAACCTGACACTTTTGATCATCTTTAACGGTTTACTGCGCTGACAAAAATCTCAATCAATATCTCCACACATCTCCACAATTCACAACTTTTAGAAAATCGAAATGCTTGCCAATCTTCATCAAACTTCGAGAAATAGTTAAGAAAAATATGAGTAAAAGTCAAAAAAAACATATCAGTAAAAGTAATCGCATTTTTTTCAATTTTTGATCAGCTTTGGGCCACTGTGCCATGGTCAGAATTACGGCTTGAGAAAAGACCAGCTGTCGGTCGGAGTCGGGTGCTATGCTCATCACTCTCTCCGATACGCTCTCTTCAGCGCGGACTCTTGAATTGCATATACCCGCGAGGTCTTTTCTCGACTCGTGGAACTGACCTTCGAATTCGGCACTCGGGCTGGCGGGCTTTCAAAGCACCTCCCGCCTGATTAGGTCTGATTGATGGATCGAAAAATTGGTCAATTAATTGTTTGTTAGATACAGCCGATTAGCGCGCGTTGGCCGTGGTTAGGTCTATCCAGATTATGATGTATTGTGTATAAATGGTGTTTTGGGATGGGGCAGCAAATCACTGTGCTGTGCTTGTGGGATAATGCTAGAAATGGGGTATTTTATTTACTCGACTGTTTGTTTGATGATGGATGAGCTTTGGGACCATGTAACAGGATCAGGATGAATTGTTCTGGAAGTATCCGACAATGGTGGCAGGTAATCGATGGTCTTACCTGTAAAAGAGATGGTAACAAAATGACTTAATTAGACTTACTTTGTACGCGATGTATGATGATTAAAACAATTTTCCGAAGTGATTTGGAATAGTTCGGTACGGATCTTATGAGCTCAGAATTGAATGTGTTATTATATGTCTATCTGTTTTTTTTTCATCTTTTTGACATACGTCCCTACAGGGTTGGATCCTGCTGTCCAGCTTGGTGTTCTTATGAGCACTTCCACAGTTATAAACTGAGGAAAGCTCAAGTTTGCCAATGTTACAATTTTCGCATTTGTACATCGAGTGGCAGACGCCATGATACTTTTTGCCAAGTGAATTCAAGAAAACTCCCATTACTAAGGACCCTATACCAAATGGAAATCGAACCCAGACACCTCCTGCATGGCTTTTCTTTGTAGCTGCAGACTTGGAATGCGACTGAATAAATGGGAAAATTCCATTCTCAAGACACTTTTATTTGTAAGCTTGGCTATTCAGATGTTCCAGAGATAGCAACCAGTGATTGCCAAGTCATTATCTTGTGAGTGAATTCATATGCAACAAACAATTTGAACATATCCGTTGCATCCACTTCAATTTGAACAAGGTAAAATTATTGAATCAGGATTTGAAAATGTATGATATAGGATAGGGATTTAATTAAAAATCCAATTATAAAAAGAAAATAATGTAAAAAACAAACAATCTGTTATGACCTATGCCAAATAAACAAGATTAGTAAAAAAAAGATTGGCATTTCTTCGAAAGTGTGCAGAATTCTACCAAGTCTTTTGCGTTCCATTTAAGATAACTTTTTGCAAATATGCATGAATCATCATGATTTTTTTTATAAACAGTGGGCTTAAGTAGGACTTAAATGACAGACAGTTTTTGTATTCCGTTCAATTTCAAAGCTCTCAATCAATCTTTTCTTGTGAACTGCTTTCTAGAGCAGTATTGCCAATTCTCAAAAAACTCTACCAAGAAGAACTTCTTAAAAAAATTAAGTCCAGTTCTGACAAATCTGTGAGCATTAATAAATAAAAAAAACCGAATTAGTATCACCAATATAGATGACTCTCCTTCTTTCCAGTGAACCCTATTTGTGAATATGACAGCAAACATAGCAGACAAAACGGTTCCCGGTCATTCGGCCGAATGCCATTTGATCGAATACCGTTTGGCCGGACGCCATTTAACCAAAAGGGTCAATTGACCGAATGTTATATGGCCGTATATCGATTGGCCGAAAATATATAAAACTAGTACTCTAAAGAATGTATTTTACCAATTAATTCGGAAGCTACATTGCATAAAACAGCTTATCCTTGAAGAAGAGTCATTTAACAATGATATTCAAATAACTAGCTTTTAAGTGTAACTCGAAAAAACTATCCGAATTTTCAGAGGAATATGTTATTTTATACTACGCGTTCACGTTCGAAACCACGGATAGGGCAAACGTTGGCAAATATTTTGTGCACAGTGAATTTGAGTAAAATGTTAACCCTATGGATTCCTAAACTGCAAATTGAAAGTTGTTGTATTTAAGAGACCAAGGGACTAAGAAATCTTTACGTCTTTAGAGAACGACTGAGTACTTAAAAAAGGATATTGAAGACCTGTTGCTTGAAAAAAAAAATACTTAAGAAGCACTAAAACGAAGCCAAACAGGAAGCAAGAAAACAAAACGAAACCTAATAGCAGCCAGAAAATAAGAGTTGAATTCTTTATACTACCAGAGCAGATATTTCTCTAAGATCTAAGACTTTTTTTAAGAATTTCTAAATTTCTAAAAGAGTACAGTTGGCTATTATTTCTCAAGAAATTCCAACATTCCTAAGGAATTTCCCCAAGAATTTGGCTTAGGATACCTCGAAAATTCATCCTGGATTTTATCAAGGAATATTCCAGAAATAGAATTTCTCCAATGATTATTTCGGACATCATATAAATTCCTCTAAATTTTTTTTGAGAAATCTCCCTTGAAAGTTTTAATTCCTCCAAGATTTTATCCAATGATTCATCCTAATATTCCCCTGGAACATTCTTCAAGATTCTTGGTCTTCTTAAATTCAATCAATAACTTCTCCAAAAATGTCTTCAGGTATTTCTAGGGATTTCATATGAATTTGTTTTTCAGGATTTATATAAGATTTAACTTAAAATTTATTTGAAGATACCTTCTGCAATTGCTCCAAAGATTCCTTATAATATTTCACAATAAATTCCTTCACTAATTCTATGAGATTATAAAAGGTAAGTCTTGAAATTTTTTTTCAGGAATTCTTTCTGGAATGTCTCTAGGGAAACGCCAAGAATTTTTTTTCTGAGAAATAAATCCGTGAGTCATTTTTGAATAAAATCCTCAAGTAATCTCTGATAAAACCTATGTAAGTTTTAAAGTCATCATTAATGAACAATAAGGACCTCTGAAGAACTCCTGGTCACATTGGACAGAATCTCGAAAGAAATTGTGCAGTAATGATTGAAGGAATTATTGGGAAAATTGCTGTAGTATTCTCTGGTATAAAAGCTTATATAGACTTCAGAAGATTGCATGGGAATGTTTTGAGAAACATTTGAGGAAATATTTGAAAAAAAAAACTGCAGGGGTAATATTTGGATTGACTGCTGAAGAATATCTGAAGCAATGGACATGCGTAGAAATTTATGCAGGGTTTCTTAAAAATACCTTTAAGCCATTTTTTCAAAAACTTTTGAATAAATCTTTGAGGATTTCCTTGGGAATTCTTTGGAAATCTTTGGAAGATCTCATATAGTAGAGGAAAAGCACCAATTTTCGACCCTGTGCTAATTTTCGACCCATTCATACGATTTTGGCTTACTTTGTATGAAAATCCGAAAATTGGCACAGAACTCTTGTAGGTCGAAAATTAGTGCTTTTCCCCTAACTGGATAATTCGGTTGAAGGATTAGAGGAAAAATATCTGGAGAACATTCTAGCATAGTATTGAAAAAAAAAAATATTTGAGAAAAATACTGGTGGCAGTAGCTTTGGAGTTCTCATGAATTTCCTGGAGCAAACCGCTGGAAGAAGTTCTGGGAGAATTGACTGAGAAATCTCTAGAAGAATTTCAAGAGAGATGTTCTAAATAAAATCTCTATGATAATTTCTGAAGATTTTCCTCGGGAATCTGAGATGAAATTCTTGAAGAGCCTGCCCGAGCAAAGTTGAATAGCAAAATGATAACAAATCTTGTTACCTGGTTATCATCATTTTAAAACTGATTTTGTTATCACCTTGACTGAATTAACAGCCAACATAACAAAAATGAGAACTCAAATTTGTTTGTCGAATTACAAAGTAATAGATAATTATGTTATCATTGAGTACAAGTTGATAACTTAAATTACATCATCATATAATTTTGAATTTTATGGTCATAATTCAGGGAAAAATTTTGAGAGATGAGTGTTTTAGATTAAACTTATGCTTCAAATCATTTTACAGAATTTTGTATGACAAAAAGTTAACTTTAATTAATAACACACGCTTTATAAAAACGTTATAGAAAAGATTTATGATAACATATTTTGTTATTATCCTGTTATCAAAAATTTCTGTGACGGTTACAATGATAACAAATGTTGTTATCATTCGGTTATCATTGCTAACATAATATCAAAATGATAACAGCGATAATAAAAGTTGTTATCAATTTAATATCATCCAGTTATCCGCCTTTGCTCGGGTGTTGTACCCGATTTAATCTACAAAACAAATACAGGGTTGGTCGTTGATATTTTCAAGATACCATCCATTGATTCATTCATGCCTAAAAGACTTGCTCCATTATTTATTCTTACAATTAAAGAAGTTTTTTGTAACAATTATTACAGTTTCCCAAGATTTTCACTATAGATATTCTCAATAATTCTTCACACGAGCCAGACGTTTTCGGGAGTCATGCACAAACTATGTCACACTTCACTAGGCATGAGAAACCATAAAAACCTTATCGTGTCTTCCATTATCCATAAGAAAAAGTACGACGTTGATCGAGTTTGTATGTGTATTGAACAGATAATAAATAGTTTAATTTATTTTTCAAGCCTTCTGCTGATTTTGTATTTGTTGAATAATGGGCAGGACAACCCTTTGACTGTTATACCCAGGTTTTTTTGTGCGTAGTACATCTCCTACCTGTCCTACCCACTTCCCGCGCCACTACTACACCAGTATTCACTTTAATGATAAGGCTTTGGGAGAACATGTCCTCTTTTTAGATCATATGTCCTCCCATCCTCCTTGAGGGTTAAAATATCCTTCTCTTCCAAAGTCATCGAATAATGCCCATGATTTTGAAAAGCTCTCAAAAATCTATTTCCGAACCGATTTTCGTTCTTTTAGCTTTATATGAAAGACATGGAACTCTGAAATAAACATTTTTTGGGAGTTTGGCCATTCTGGGAACAACGACCTGTTTCAGAAGGAACTGGTACATATCATAATACATTATGTATGGTACGACGGTTCAAAATTTATAGTTTTTTATTCCGATTTACAAGAGCATCAAGAGGATCAACAACTAGATTTGACAGAATTTGGTCGAAGTATTCCGGAACCGGTTCTGATTGGGTGTGTTGTGCACATTTTCATACCATCATATAGTTCCATCATGAGACAGCTCAAAATTCATGATTTTTCCTGCAGACTATTTCTTGTTTATGGTGTTACGTCAAATAACCGATATAAGGAAAGTGTACCAGTTATGGCCATAGTGGTTCCATATTTGGCCAAAAGTGACATTTTGATAACTTTCACATTTCAAATCTTTTTGAATGCTTTGACATCAAGATATATCCTAAATCTAACTACTACAACACACCAACAATTTCAACCTTTGAAAACATTTAAGTAATTACGTATGGCGAAATAGGGAACCACTGTGTCCATAACTGGTACACTTACCCTAGAACCTGTTTCTTAGGGTTAAATCTAGTCTAGAAGGGAGCCAGGGAAGGGGAGCCAGGGAAAGGGAGTTTATTATTTATTTTTTTTAAAGGCACTTTGTGCTCGTGGCCACTACTGTGCCGGAATCAGTTGATCTGTAGCTTCTTTACCGATACAGATCTATTTTCAACTTATCTATATTTACATCAACTTTCACTCTCTCCTACTCTTTTATTCTCACACCGAGTAGGTAGGAGAGAGCTCTGCTGTTAGTCCAATCGAGTCGTTAGAGGCACGCTGCCTGGCTGAACGGTTTTTTTGTGGAGGCGCTGGGAATCGGACCCATGACCTTCCGCTTATGAAGCGAAAGCGTAACCTCAAGGCTACAGACCCCCTAAGAAGAAGGGAGTTTAGTTATGCTAAACTTACAAGAATACAGTACTGACCAGATTTTGTCTCCCCTAAATTTAATATAAAAAGTGTAAATTTTGTTTGTTTCTTTTTGTGTATTTTTTTTCGCTGCCACTATTTCATAATCGAATATTTTCCAATTCTTTTTCAACCCAGTTCAAGTTATTATGAATATGCATAGTATGGCGACGAAAAAACTCTGAAAAAGTTTTAAATATGGAAAGATAACTCTTTAATGAATGTTCGAATCCTCTGAGCAGAATCTCAAATAGAGAAACTTAAAAGTAGATGGAGTACCGTGTACCTTTTAATTCCGCTCCTAAATGCTTATCTTTGACAGATACGCGTATTTCGACTACCACTTGCAGTCTTCTTCAGTGTCAGTTACTCGTATCCACTGATACGTGGATACGAGTAACTGACACTGAAGAAGACTGCAAGTGGTAGTCGAAATACGCGTATCTGTCAAAGATAAGCATTTAGGAGCGGAATTAAAAGGTACACGGTACTCCATCTACTTTTAAGTTTCTCTATATGGAAAGATAGCTGAAAATCGTTTTGAAAAAAGGGCTGACAAAATCGGGTCATCTACTATTAACTGTAAAAAAAGAAAAAACCAAACAAAAAATTTGGTCACCATTTTGTTTGGAGCCGCCCCATAGTGTATTCCTTCAAAAATTCTTCTAGAAACACCTCTAAGGATTCCACTTTGAAAATCTCTATAAGGATTATTGCAGAAATGCCTTCAAAGCTTTCTCCAGGTCAATTTCTCAAAGGATGACATCAGAAATTTCTTGAAAAATAGAAGAAATTCTTCAGGTACCGTAATCCGGGGTATCATTGATCAGCGGGGTAACATTGATCGGAATGACTCATCTCATCAGAAGTTCGTTTTATCATTTATTGATGAAACATTTCCAAAATGACGTCGCCAAAACGACTCTGTTCTCAAAACATTTATAAGTATGCTAAATTAGGCAACATTACCGAATTACTGTTATGAATGTAAAATTTCCTTAGGAAATTGCCTACCTGTAGGCGTATTCCCTGGTTCGAGGTGTTTTTAATTTTAAAATAACTCAAAAATCAAATGACTTGTAAGCGTTTGGCCTTCACATTCGGCTTTAGAAGCCATGCTTTAAGTAAGTAACGACATTTTCAGTATTACCGAACGTTGTTTACATAGGTGATCAATGTTGCCCCATATCAGGTGAATAAAAAATCACCTTAAACATTTTTTTAAGACGCTTAAATATCTCAACAAACAAAATACAGTATACAGTATCGTGCTTTGGGTGGCAGTACTTGTTTTAAAAATATAAAATTTGCTACATTTGCATTTTCAAAAGAAATATAAAAAAAAAACATTCAGAAAAATGATCAATGTTACCCCGGATTACGGTACTCGAGAATTCCAAAATCAGATCCTAGAATAATGCTTGGAGAAATTCCTGGAAGAATCTCAGTAACGATTTTACTGGAGGAGTCGATGAAGGAATCACTGGAGACATTTCTGCAGGCAATCCTTGTGAAATCTCCAACTAAAGGAATCTCTGTAGCAATATCCCTGCAAAAATTCTTGGATTAACCCTTGGAGGAACTCCTGGAAGAATTGCTGGAGATATTCCTGGAGCCCCATCAGAACCGGTCTAAAATGTTTCATGGCGAACAAAAGTTCTTCCCGGAGAAATCTATGGCAAAAGCCTTGGTTGAATCCCTGGAGAAATCGTTGTAGGGATTTCCGTAGAGATAACCTTGGAGGAATTTCCGGCAAAATTCCCAGAGGAATCTCCGAATAAATACCTGGAGAAATCCCTGGAAGAGTCTTTGAGGATTTTTCGAGATAAGTTTTTGAACCAATCTCCGGAGGTTTTCCTGAACTTGTCCCAAAATTTCGATTGCTGTCGTTCAAATAATAAAAAAAAAACATCGATCATGACTTGTTGAATGATGCCGATTTCTTATATTATTTTTTTTTATATAATTTGGCCGTATCTTCGTATCAGCCCCATGCAAAAATGGTCGATCAGCAAAAGAAGCTCTCAGTAAATAACTGTAGAAATTCTCATAAGCACAGCTGAGAAATAACGCCAGAAACAAGAAGAAGAATTTTATATTTGATTTTTGGCATGGTGTCTATTTAGATCTGGATGAAAAGTCATAAACTTGACTGTCGCATGATGGAACTGTATGATGGACTGAAAAACAAAAGTTAGACTTATGATTGCTTCTGCAATTTGCGCATATAAACTTTTTGGTATCTTCCTTCTCATGACAGACGTCCTTTGCGTGAGAAGAACCTCCGCAAATCATGTATTTAGCATCCATGCGGCAATGTTTTGTTCCATGACCCCACTTTTGGCACCGACGGTACTGAATGGGGTTCTGAAAATTTTCACCAGGTTTCTAGAAATGTTCCCATGTCACACGGACATCGGACATAAGTCTTGCTTCTACTAAAACTTTGATATTATTTAGATCACTTTTGTTGGTGTGAAATAAAAAATGTTCTAGAGAAAGCATTTTCCGAAGAATGCCAGATTGTGTTTTCTTTTGCATAATGATTATTGGACTGGGGAAAGTCCAAGTATATCATTATTTCATTTTTGATCTTTTTGGGTGACTTTCCAGACGTTTCCAGACGACTTTGAACAAACGTTCAGTTTGGTCGTCAATAGTAAGAAAAAATGCTTCTTCTCTTCTAGATGTTTGAGAAGAAGTTCGCGAGATATGTCATAGCTAATCTTTATGTTTTCATACCATATAATGATACAATGGACGACAGTTGGGGGCGTTTGGGTAAGCGCTTTATGGCTTTGGGTATGCGATTATTGGCTCTCATACACGCTTCTTACACACATCAGTGAAATTTCTTTCAATGCTTCACGTGACGAATTTCTTATCCGCCAAATTTTATTACAGTCGTAAAAATATTAATAAAACGCACATGCTTCAATTGTGAGGACGAAGCGCCATGTTTGTTACAATGGAGCAAGAGCGTTCTAAACCAGATATGAATTAACTTTCAAATTTCGAAGGGATTTTAACTAAATTTAATCTAACTCGCTCATGCTGTGTCCAACGGTCGGGGCTCTCTCGTTAGAGCTGTATCATCCCTGGATGGTTCAGGCAAAAATACGTGTAATAAATTCCTAAGTTTATTCAAACATAATCTGATTGTAAAAACAAACATTTGCATAAATTTTGAATAAACGTGTAAAACTATGTTTTTTTTAGACTAGTGATAACGTTCGTGGCTACATAGCAAAGCCATGCTGAATGTGTCTGGGTTCGATTTTCGTTCAGATCAGGGCATTTTCGTAATAGAAAATTCCTTGACTTCTCTGTACGTATAGTATCTTCCTAACAGTTCAACGAGATACACATTCAAAATGGCTTAAGCACAGAAAGCTCTTAGTTAAGAATTGTGGAAATGTTTATGAACACTATGCTGAGAAGCAGACTTTATCCCAGTCGGGACGTAATGACAGGAAAAAGATTAAAGGTATGCTAAACAGTTGTATTGCACCTTATCATTTTGGGGTCATTTCGTAATAATAAAGGCGTAGCTATGAGTATAAATCCAGTCGCGGACCTTTTTGGAATGGAAAGGCTTGACGCTAGAAAGCCATTTTGCAATAGCTTACTATTTTCATCTTGCAAAACTTTTGAAAATCATCCTTTCTTGTAAAAGTTTCACTAAGAGCAACTTTCTTCTTTTACCAAAAAAAAAAGCATGGAAACATACAAGAAAATAAAGTCCTTAAAATTTCCGTCCAGTTTAATCTTGACTTTCAGGATTTAAATGATATTTTCAGATGGCGCCCAACAATGTATTTAACACGCCATTAAAATGGTAAACACTGCGTCACTGCTATACTTTTTATCTTTCATTTTACTTCTTATCGTTCATTGCAAAGTGCAAAATTTTAATCCATTAAATGAACCGCTTCCCGTCGGTACGAACCAAATAACTGTGGGAAAATAAACACCTGTGTGGGGAAGCCACCAAACCGCAAAGTCTTGTGCGCGTGGTGGCGCAGAGAATTCAATTTCCGAACAAAGAAGAAAAACGATCCATTGTTCTTCTCGGTTAGTTTTCACGTTTTTTTTTTCGAATTACCATGACCCCACAGTTATGGATCAAATAGTGTGGAATCCAACCTATAAAATTCAATAAAACGACATGGAAAACGTAAAATTGTATTTTAAAAGCACGAACTGAATCGTTTCAAACTGGAACTTCGATTAGTAATCTGTTTTGAGTATAATATTTACTCAGGACTGCATAAAAAATAAAAATTGTATCGGTATCTGAAGACCATATTATGGATCAATTTTCATATTATGGATCAAATTGTGACATATTACGGATCAGTGCGCAAAATCAAGAGATTTTTAACTCAATGCATCTGTATTGCATGATTTGGCGAAAGTTAACAATGCGTCACATATTACTGCAAAAAATAGCAGTATTAGAGCTGAAAACAAGGGTAAAATGCCCTTTATTTTGTGATACTGCATTGTAGTAACTGAGACATGAACTGTGTTCGCTCCACACCAAGTTTTCCACCCATTTTTGTCTGCTAAAAAATGAAAATTACAAACCTTGATGTTATATTAGTTTTATCCTTAGTGCTATTGTCTGAAAATGTCGAATCCAATGCCTAAAATGTCAGAAATCTACATTCTTTGGAAGTGATCCATAACCGTGGTAAACAATCATTTCCTGATCTATATTATGGATCACTATATAGAAGTGCTAACAGTCGGTATTTAGAATCAACAATCAAGAAAAATGTTTTCCAAAGGTGAATTCATACCAAATCGAAGGGAACGAGTATGTTTTATGCTATAACATTTGAATTTTACCACCTGTGGGAGCTTATGAATGCTGACGGCACTTCTTACAGAAAACGACCATATAATGATAGCTGTGTGGTAGCAACTAAACATTTGTCAAATACACCGCTATTTAGCGGTTGAACGTTGTGCTTAACACTACAAATGGTAGAAGACAAATAGTATAAAATGGGAAAAATATGTTTTACGTCAACGTTTATGTTTCAAACGAGTTATCCGATGTTGAACGCCAAAGTGATCCGTCACTGTGGGTGATCCGTAACTGTGTGGGCATGGTACCATTCAGTTTTACATTGGATTGGAATTGCTTCTTTTACACTCTGTTGATGTCTCGACAGGCAGTAACTTTCACTTTCGATTTCATCGAAGTGAGACATTTCAGGGAAGTGGCGCGGTGCCACAGAGAATGATCTTTCTTGCTTTATGGTGTTGACTTCAGTTTAAGCCACCAAAGAACGGATAGGGTAGTTGTGCCAATTAGGGGGACTGGGGGTAGTTTGCCCACGTTAAGGAAAACAGCGATTTTAGATGTGAAAAACATTATTTTGTGCTCTTTTTTATTTATGGTCGGATAAACAATCATGTTTTCTTTCAAATAGTTAAAACAGCTATCCATTTTAGCTTTTCTGGGGTTTATAAATTATTTTAAAAAAATGCTTGCTTTAGAGTGCTTCGTGAAGCCCAAGCAGGACAGTTCGGTTTTGCGTCGTCCGATTGATTTTGGTGACGGATTCGCGCGTTTTTGTTGCCGGAGAATTTTTTTCCCCCTGTTTTGGAGCGTCTTGCTGGGTAGTGCTTCGTGAAGCCCAAGCAGGACAGTTCGGTTTTGCGTCGTCCGATTGATTTTGCTGACGGATTCGCGTGTTTTTGTTGCCGGAGAATTTTTTTCCCCCTGTTTTGGAGCGTCTTGCTGGGTAGTGCTTCGTGAAGCCCAAGCAGGACAGTTCGGTTTTGCGTCGTCCGATTGATTTTGGTGACGGATTCGCGCGTTTTTGTTACCGGAGAATTTTTTTCCCCTGTTTTGGAGCGTCTTGCTGGGTAGTGCTTCGTGAAGCCCAAGCAGGACAGTTCGGTTTTGCGTCGTCCGATTGATTTTGGTGACGGATTCGCGCGTTTTTGTTACCGGAGAATTTTTTTCCCCTGTTTTGGAGCGTCTTGCTGGGTAGTGCTTCGTGAAGCCCAAGCAGGACAGTTCGGTTTTGCGTCGTCCGATTGATTTTGCTGACGGATTCGCGCGTGTTTTCGTCGCCGGAGATTTTTTTTTTTTTTTTCACCTGTTTTGGAGCGTCTTGCTGGGTAGTGCTTTGTGAAGCCCAAGCAGGACAGTTCGGTTTTGCGTCGTCCGATTGATTTTGGTGACGGATTCGCGCGTTTTTGTTACCGGAGAATTTTTTTCCCCTGTTTTGGAGCGTCTTGCTGGGTAGTGCTTCGTGAAGCCCAAGCAGGACAGTTCGGTTTTGCGTCGTCCGATTGATTTTGCTGACGGATTCGCGCGTGTTTTCGTCGCCGGAGATTTTTTTTTTTTTTCACCTGTTTTGGAGCGTCTTGCTGGGTAGTGCTTTGTGAAGCCCAAGCAGGACAGTTCGGTTTTGCGTCGTCCGATTGATTTTGGTGACGGATTCGCGCGTTTTTGTTACCGGAGAATTTTTTTCCCCTGTTTTGGAGCGTCTTGCTGGGTAGTGCTTCGTGAAGCCCAAGCAGGACAGTTCGGTTTTGCGTCGTCCGATTGATTTTGGTGACGGATTCGCGCGTTTTTGTTACCGGAGAATTTTTTTCCCCTGTTTTGGAGCGTCTTGCTGGGTAGTGCTTCGTGAAGCCCAAGCAGGACAGTTCGGTTTTGCGTCGTCCGATTGATTTTGCTGACGGATTCGCGCGTGTTTTCGTCGCCGGAGATTTTTTTTTTTTTCACCTGTTTTGGAGCGTCTTGCTGGGTAGTGCTTTGTGAAGCCCAAGCAGGACAGTTCGGTTTTGCGTCGTCCGATTGATTTTGGTGACGGATTCGCGCGTTTTTGTTACCGGAGAATTTTTTTCCCCTGTTTTGGAGCGTCTTGCTGGGTAGTGCTTCGTGAAGCCCAAGCAGGACAGTTCGGTTTTGCGTCGTCCGATTGATTTTGGTGACGGATTCGCGCGTTTTTGTTACCGGAGAATTTTTTTCCCCTGTTTTGGAGCGTCTTGCTGGGTAGTGCTTCGTGAAGCCCAAGCAGGACAGTTCGGTTTTGCGTCGTCCGATTGATTTTGGTGACGGATTCGCGCGTTTTTGTTACCGGAGAATTTTTTTCCCCTGTTTTGGAGCGTCTTGCTGGGTAGTGCTTCGTGAAGCCCAAGCAGGACAGTTCGGTTTTGCGTCGTCCGATTGATTTTGCTGACGGATTCGCGCGTGTTTTCGTCGCCGGAGATTTTTTTTTTTTTTTTCACCTGTTTTGGAGCGTCTTGCTGGGTAGTGCTTTGTGAAGCCCAAGCAGGACAGTTCGGTTTTGCGTCGTCCGATTGATTTTGGTGACGGATTCGCGCGTTTTTGTTACCGGAGAATTTTTTTCCCCTGTTTTGGAGCGTCTTGCTGGGTAGTGCTTCGTGAAGCCCAAGCAGGACAGTTCGGTTTTGCGTCGTCCGATTGATTTTGCTGACGGATTCGCGCGTGTTTTCGTCGCCGGAGATTTTTTTTTTTTTCACCTGTTTTGGAGCGTCTTGCTGGGTAGTGCTTTGTGAAGCCCAAGCAGGACAGTTCGGTTTTGCGTCGTCCGATTGATTTTGGTGACGGATTCGCGCGTTTTTGTTACCGGAGAATTTTTTTCCCCTGTTTTGGAGCGTCTTGCTGGGTAGTGCTTCGTGAAGCCCAAGCAGGACAGTTCGGTTTTGCGTCGTCCGATTGATTTTGGTGACGGATTCGCGCGTTTTTGTTACCGGAGAATTTTTTTCCCCTGTTTTGGAGCGTCTTGCTGGGTAGTGCTTCGTGAAGCCCAAGCAGGACAGTTCGGTTTTGCGTCGTCCGATTGATTTTGCTGACGGATTCGCGCGTTTTTGTTGCCGGAGAATTTTTTTCCCCCTGTTTTGGAGCGTCTTGCTGGGTAGTGCTTTTGTTACCGGAGAATTTTTTTCCCCTGTTTTGGAGCGTCTTGCTGGGTAGTGCTTCGTGAAGCCCAAGCAGGACAGTTCGGTTTTGCGTCGTCCGATTGATTTTGCTGACGGATTCGCGCGTGTTTTCGTCGCCGGAGATTTTTTTTTTTTTTTCACCTGTTTTGGAGCGTCTTGCTGGGTAGTGCTTTTGCGTCGTTTTGCGTCGTCCGATTGATTTTGGTGACGGATTCGCGCGTTTTTGTTACCGGAGAATTTTTTTCCCCTGTTTTGGAGCGTCTTGCTGGGTAGTGCTTCGTGAAGCCCAAGCAGGACAGTTCGGTTTTGCGTCGTCCGATTGATTTTGCTGACGGATTCGCGCGTGTTTTCGTCGCCGGAGATTTTTTTTTTTTTCACCTGTTTTGGAGCGTCTTGCTGGGTAGTGCTTTGTGAAGCCCAAGCAGGACAGTTCGGTTTTGCGTCGTCCGATTGATTTTGGTGACGGATTCGCGCGTTTTTGTTACCGGAGAATTTTTTTTCCCCTGTTTTGGAGCGTCTTGCTGGGTAGTGCTTCGTGAAGCCCAAGCAGGACAGTTCGGTTTTGCGTCGTCCGATTGATTTTGCTGACGGATTCGCGCTTGTTTTCGTCGCCGGAGATTTTTTTTTTTTTTCACCTGTTTTGGAGCGTCTTGCTGGGTAGTGCTTTGTGAAGCCCAAGCAGGACAGTTCGGTTTTGCGTCGTCCGATTGATTTTGGTGACGGATTCGCGCGTTTTTGTTACCGGAGAATTTTTTTTCCCCTGTTTTGGAGCGTCTTGCTGGGTAGTGCTTCGTGAAGCCCAAGCAGGACAGTTCGGTTTTGCGTCGTCCGATTGATTTTGCTGACGGATTCGCGCGTGTTTTCGTCGCCGGAGATTTGTTTTTTTTTTTTCACCTGTTTTGGAGCGTCTTGCTGGGTAGTGCTTCGTGAAGCCCAAGCAGGACAGTTCGGTTTTGCGTCGTCCGATTGATTTTGCTGACGGATTCGCGCGTGTTTTCGTCGCCGGAGATTTTTTTTTTTTTCACCTGTTTTGGAGCGTCTTGCTGGGTAGTGCTTCGTGAAGCCCAAGCAGGACAGTTCGGTTTTGCGTCGTCCGATTGATTTTGCTGACGGATTCGCGCGTTTTTGTTGCCGGAGAATTTTTTTTCCCCCTGTTTTGGAGCGTCTTGCTGGGTAGTGCTTCGTGAAGCCCAAGCAGGACAGTTCGGTTTTGCGTCGTCCGATTGATTTTGGTGACGGATTCGCGCGTTTTTGTTACCGGAGAATTTTTTCCCCCTGTTTTGGAGCGTCTTGCTAGGTAGTGCTTCGTGAAGCCCAAGCAGGACAGTTCGGTTTTGCGTCGTCCGATTGATTTTTGTGACGGATTCGCGCGTTTTTGTTGCCGGAGAATTTTTTCCCCCTGTTTTGGAGCGTCTTGCTGGGTAGTGCTTCGTGAAGCCCAAGCAGGACAGTTCGGTTTTGCGTCGTCCGATTGATTTTGCTGACGGATTCGCGCGTTTTCGTTGCCGGAGAATTTTTTTTTTTCCCTGTTTTGGAGCGTCTTGCTGGGTAGTGCTTTGTGAAGCCCAAGCAGGACAGTTCGGTTTTGCGTCGTCCGATTGATTTTGGTGACGGATTCGCGCGTTTTTGTTGCCGGAGAATTTTTTTCCCCCTGTTTTGGAGCGTCTTGCTGGGTAGTGCTTCGTGAAGCCCAAGCAGGACAGTTCGGTTTTGCGTCGTCCGATTGATTTTGCTGACGGATTCGCGCGTTTTCGTTGCCGGAGAATTTTTTTTTTCCCCTGTTTTGGAGCGTCTTGCTGGGTAGTGCTTTGTGAAGCCCAAGCAGGACAGTTCGGTTTTGCGTCGTCCGATTGATTTTGGTGACGGATTCGCGCGTTTTTGTTGCCGGAGAATTTTTTTCCCCCTGTTTTGGAGCGTCTTGCTGGGTAGTGCTTCGTGAAGCCCAAGCAGGACAGTTCGGTTTTGCGTCGTCCGATTGATTTTGCTGACGGATTCGCGCGTTTTTGTTGCCGGAGAATTTTTTTCCCCCTGTTTTGGAGCGTCTTGCTGGGTAGTGCTTCGTGAAGCCCAAGCAGGACAGTTTGGTTTTGCGTAGTCCGATTGATTTTGGTGACGGATTCGCGCGTTTTTGTTACCGGAGAATTTTTTTCCCCTGTTTTGGAGCGTCTTGCTGGGTAGTGCTTCGTGAAGCCCAAGCAGGACAGTTCGGTTTTGCGTCGTCCGATTGATTTTGCTGACGGATTCGCGCGTTTTTGTTGCCGGAGAATTTTTTTCCCCCTGTTTTGGAGCGTCTTGCTGGGTAGTGCTTTGTGAAGCCCAAGCAGGACAGTTCGGTTTTGCGTAGTCCGATTGATTTTGGTGACGGATTCGCGCGTTTTTGTTACCGGAGAATTTTTTTCCCCTGTTTTGGAGCGTCTTGCTGGGTAGTGCTTCGTGAAGCCCAAGCAGGACAGTTCGGTTTTGCGTCGTCCGATTGATTTTGCTGACGGATTCGCGCGTTTTTGTTGCCGGAGAATTTTTTTCCCCCTGTTTTGGAGCGTCTTGCTGGGTAGTGCTTTGTGAAGCCCAAGCAGGACAGTTCGGTTTTGCGTCGTCCGATTGATTTTGGTGACGGATTCGCGCGTTTTTGTTACCGGAGGCGCGTTTTTGTTCAGGCTGTTTGGGCACGTCAGGAGTTAATCATCAATGTTAACTTTCTTTTCCCGATCAGCCTAGATAGCCGTGTAGTGTCGGTAGCGGTTGTTTCAATTGGCTAAGAATTAACACTACGGACCGCCTGTTCCGGTGGTAAAAGTCCACCTAACAGGTGACCCCTAATTCATGCGGCTTTAAGCTTTCCGTGCCTAAGAATGAATGGTTAGGGGGGTCTAAATAAACCCTAACCGAAAACGGAGCCTGTGGAGTACCAGGGCGCCCTCTACAGTATTGTGCCCTTCCTGTGCTACCCGGAGCAATGGTGCAGGTGACCTTGTGTTTCTCCGAGATAATCGGCTGTCCTTCTTCAGTCTCAAGCCTGAGGCTAAATAAGGGTGGGATTATTAATACGTTGTAATTTAGTTTAAATTTTCACCTCTATGGTCTCACATTATGCGTATTACACAGTGTATTCTGTGCTTTTCGCCTTTGGCGACTTTTAAGAGATACCGATCTGGTTTTTTCGCTGCTTGTATTTTTCGTTCTGAGATTGCGAAAAGCTTAATCCTGCCTAGTTTGGGTAGTGGCTACGGTTAGGATAGCTTAGTTAGACCAATCTTCTGCATAAAATATCAGCAACGATCAATCTTTGTAGACTCATGCGAATGGTACAGTTCGAATGGCACAAAAACCTTACTTTTGTTAACTTTTATCTATGTGACCTTGTGGATTCAGTTTTTGTTACTTTCAGAAACATGAAATGGCAAACTCGCGTGCCATACCTCGTGAATGCGTGCTCGTAAATAGCGCTGACGTTGCTACACTCATTTCTGAGTTAACAACCAGAGATGTATGTGCTGTCACAATTGTTGGTGACCTCGATAGGAAATACGTCTTTCGTTTTGCGGTTTATTTACCACATGATGAACCGTCCCCAATTGATAACTTCAAACGAGTTGTCGTTCACTGCCTACGAAAATGCCTTCTGCTGATTGTGGGCAGTGATGCTGATACTCATCACTTCATCTGGAGCAGCTCAGATATCAATTTGAGAAGCTCCAGTCTGATGGAATGCTGAAGTAGTTCAAATCTTGGATTACTTATTATAGGAAACCACCCAACCTTCATGGTATCTGCTAGAGAAGAAGTGTTAGATATAATGCTCTGCTCGAACAGAATCAGTCATGAGTTGACGAATTGGCATGTATCAGATGATGAATCATTATCTGATCATCGCTACATCTCTATATGAACATATGAATGTAAATTCGCAGACTTTGCATTTGTTATACTCACCAAACTGCGAATTGGTAGTGACCAATTTCTATGAATTCTCTCCGTCCATTGGAAATTCTAGTGATTTGAATGTTTCCACTTCCGGTGAATTGGGACACAATTGTCCTTGCTTCGAGTGAATCCCACAATTGCTTGTCACTTTGTTCCTCACAACTCCCTTCACGGGACGAGTTGACGTCTGGCTATTTGTAAAGGAATATGTCAGATAGTTGGGCTGCTTTTAAAGCTCTTGCTTCGGCCAACTCAAGGTCTAAGCTTGTTATCGCACGTCGAACTCAATTTGAGGAACTGAATTCAGTAAACTCTGTAAAACTTATGTCGTTTTCGTTTTTAGGAACTGGGTCGGTGATCAACACATAAACAAACAAATGTCAAGCAAATTGTAGTTCGGTCGAACCTGAATCGGGTTGGGGTTGAAACTGTGATTCAGAACGGGTTGCGCCAGTTCCAACCTGGGTTCAAAAACGAATTCGACATTATATGGGTCCTTGCTATTCTTCCATTGCTGGGAATGAATTGACATATGAATTAGCTCGCAATGGAGCATCGCATGACTTCATTGGCTCTCAGGCAGCTATTCCAATTTCGATGTGCTGGGTGAAGCTTCAGAAATTCTAGGGCGGCAACTCAGCACCAGCAATATTGGAATAACTTTGAGTCATGTCGTCAAACAAAATTGTACATTACCAAGGATGGAAAAAAATCGCCTCTAGCGACTAACAACATAGTATTTGAATGGTCTAAGAGGGCCGTTGCTTTTGCAGAAGCATGATTCGAACAGCTCATCACGCGTGCATAGTAAGGATAAATGGAGCATCCGATGCACTGTTTGTCGCGGGACAAACCGTTTGTCGGATGTTGTTACAAGTCGCGATTAACATGAATCAGAACGCGTTCACGGCATAATTTTTCACTCAGATCATACCCGATAAGCATTTGAATATTAAATGACATACCACAAGGCAGATCGCGGAATAAAAACGTAAAAATCCCCCAAAAGTTATGACTTTGGTTTGCGAACACTTGATCGTTAGCACACATGCCGAGCGATTCATTTTTCGCAGAGCGGAGTTTGTTGTTAGGACTTGACGACTAATGGTTAATCGTTGTTGCTATGATCGCACGATAAAGAACAACCGCGATGCATCGTTTATTTTGTCATGATCACTGGATTTCCATCCTTGTACATTACTGAACCATCCCAAAGGTGGCTAAGTATTCAACAAATCTGTCAAAGCAGAATTGCAGTCTATTGGTCAGAGCGTTGTCAGGCCACTGCCGACTCAACTATCACATGGGAAATATTCAGTGTGTTGATACATTTGTGTGTGATAGTTGTGATTCCGATTATGGATCTTCGTATCACCTTATATGTAACTATCCAATCTTCGCGTAATTGCGATTCCAATTACTTGGTTAACACTTATTAAGTGAAACTGATTTCAGAAACCTAATCTTCAGGACATTCTGTTATTCTTAACCCGCTATGGTAATGAGCTATAGGCTCTCTTTACGCTCATGCGTTTTGCAGTGTCCTTTTAAGGGCGCTGTTCGAACCCATTGTGGTATGGAGCTACATGCTCTCAATTCGCTTATGCGATTTTCCCTCTTCAAGGGACCCCACTCCTATTTCCTCCCATCTTTCCCTTCCCTTTCCTCTCCCATCGGGTAGATGATGAAATAGGCTCAAATATGGCGATGGCACAAATCTCTCAAATGGCGGGGAACGTGCCTCTGGAGCCGGCATTCTGATACCTGATACCTGATACCTGGGTAGTGCTTTGTGAAGCCCAAGCAGGACAGTTCGGTTTTGCGTCGTCCGATTGATTTTGGTGACGGATTCGCGCGTTTTTGTTACCGGAGAATTTTTTCCCCCTGTTTTGGAGCGTCTTGCTAGGTAGTGCTTCGTGAAGCCCAAGCAGGACAGTTCGGTTTTGCGTCGTCCGATTGATTTTTGTGACGGATTCGCGCGTTTTTGTTGCCGGAGAATTTTTTCCCCCTGTTTTGGAGCGTCTTGCTGGGTAGTGCTTCGTGAAGCCCAAGCAGGACAGTTCGGTTTTGCGTCGTCCGATTGATTTTGCTGACGGATTCGCGCGTGTTTTCGTCGCCGGAGATTTTTTTTTTCACCTGTTTTGGAGCGTCTTGCTGGGTACGTATTTGGGAAGGCCCAAGCAAGACGGTTTATTTTCGGGACGCCAAGAAGTTTTGCTGTCAGTGTCAGTTTTGTGTTCAGTCGAGAATGGATTACCAACTGGTGAGTTCGTTTCATGCTTATGATAACACATATTTTCTTGAAAGCGTAACTTTTATGTAATATTAAAACAAACTTTGTATGGTTCGTCACTATATGTGTCGGCATTATGCTTTTTTCTTATACAATTTGAATATACATATATTTTTCACTTTTTGACATTATTAAAAATTATTTATTAAAAAAAATCTTTTGAATTGTTCGACATTGTGAATGTTGACGTATTTTCTAAAACTTCTACCATATCGAGACAAAATGCACAGTAATACTTATATGTAATTTTCAAACAAACTATGTATGGTTCGTCACTACAAGTGTCGGCATTATTCCTGTTTCATATAAGTTAAAATATATACATGTAATTTTCAGTTTTCGTCATTAATAAAAACGTCTTTTGAATTGTTCGACATTATAGATGTTGACGTATTTTTCCAAAAACTTCTCGAGACAAAAATACAAAACTAGCTTTAAATACAAGTCGTATATTTCCCCCTTGTCCATGGATCGCATCACCGACCAGAGGTGACTCCCAGATCTTTTCCTCCCTCACTAATAAACACCCTTCCCGTGGTGATTGTGGAGATGCAGAGGTATTCTCGGTCTCTAGAAGCAACAATCATTACACCCTAACATTCCTTCCCCATCCCAACTGACTGTAAGGACTTGGCCGGCGCCGTTATTGATCAATAATATTAGATCTGCTAAAATTGCACTTCGAGAGTAAGCGGAAACTCCCATCCCTTATTCATTTGGATCGTAATGCAATTCTTACCAGTTCCGATCAATCACGGAGTAGCAACCATTGACATGTACAGTCAGTCTATGCTATGCTATGCTATGCTATGCTATTTTAAAAAAATGCTTGCTTAACTGCGTATGTATTGTTTTGCGGGGTAAAATGCCCCGTAGGTTGCATACATCCGGGCGTTTGTTTAGATGTTATTGTTCAATAATAGTATACATGCTGATGCGAAAAATGTACATTTGTAAGGTTCCAATTTGTGCGTAACTTTAACGTGGCATTACGTTTGGTAGAATTTGAATTCAAACGGCTGTTGTGGTGTTATGAAATAAGGGTGGGCGTTTTGCCCCCAGAGTTGATTAAAGTTTAGGTCCTTCAATAAGCTTTTTGAGGGCAAATTAAACATATTTTTTGCATGTAATACAAACTATAACAGTGCACAAGTTGACTCTCGGTGATAGTTTCAAAAATTTGATTATTTATCGACCTAAAAATGAGCTTGAAAATCACACAAAATTGCAACGAAAGCAGCGAAAAACGTTTTTATACGTTTTTAACGATATTTTTGAGAAAAACACATAAAAATATATTAATAGAAGCATTTTTATCCATTTTCTATGATCGAGGATAGAAAAAAACGTACTAAAACACATCGTTCGTCCGAATCGAGAGTGGCGCGTTTTGCCCCCTATGGGCATATTACCCCCAGTTCCCCTATAGTTATAATACCAATTGTGACGAAAGAGGAAAATCATGTACGAGTACAGTTTTCCCGGGAAGCTCACAAAATAATAAGAGCAACGATGGACGATGTGCATAATAACGTGAAGATTTCGAGCGAACATTCTAGTTCGTTCGAATCCAGCTGGAGACTTTGTCCTTACTGTTGACTTATTCCATCCACAATTCGTGTACCTACCCTACATTTAATCGCGAAAACACGCGAGCACCAGCCGCTTGAATTCGGAAATAAACCAGTTGAGGTGTGTGTGCAGTTAGTATCGCATCACTGAGCTGGACAGAAATCGAAAGCTTCTTCTGGCATTTATGGCCCCGGATGGAAACAAGAAACAAATAGAAGGAAAAGGTAGAATGGCTGCCGCAGCGTCGACTGCCTCAGTGGGGCACTTATTTCGGAAAATGAAAATTGAAAGGGAAATGGTAATCGGTTTTCGTGTTATGACTGGCGGCTGCCGGTTTTACGGCGTTTAAGTCTCTTTTTCTGTTTTTGTTTACGTTGCGATAAATTGGACGTTTTGACTGCCGGTGAGGAATTGTTTTGCAGGTTAATGTTGAATAATAGGGGATTTCGTGGAATTATTGTCGTAAACCTTAGTAAACGGACTATCATAAGACGTAGGGATTATTCCAGATGGTAGGATCATTTCGTAGCATTTTCTCTTAATTATGTGTATTGAAAATAGAGCTTTGAGTAATTCCAGTATCTAGAACCATTTGATTAGAATCTTTATTTGAAGAAATATGAGTGTAGATTGAATATTTCGTATTTCTTAAATTTTTGGCCTATCACTAGAGATGGTCGGGTTTCATATTTTTCAAACCCGAACCCGACCCGTACCCGACTTATTTTATTCCTTCAAACCCGGACCCGACCCAAACCCGAGACAAAAATTTAAAAGCAAACCCGGACCCGACCCGAACCCGAAAAATTTTCATTGTTCGAACCCGAACCCGACCCGAAACCTGAAAATGTTTTCTAAGAAAAACCTGAATAGAACCTGAGTTCGAAAAGATGATAAATTCATCGTTTCTGATGCATTGGGAAGCTTTCAGGTTGTTTCTTTGTGAACAATTCTCACCAAAGCCGACCCAAACCCGACTAAACCCGACTTTTTTCAAGCCCGAACCCGACCCGTACCCGATAATTTTTTAGCTTTCAAACCCGACCCGAACCCGCACCCGAAAAAAATAAAAATTTTCAAACCCGAACCCGACCCGAACCCGTCAGGTTCGGGTTCGGGTCGGGTTTCGGGTTTGAAAACCTGAGGCCCGACCATCTCTACTAGCCACTACTTTTCCGGTAGATTCTGACTATCAACGGATGCAGGCAAGTAAATAACTACTCCGGGTCCATCTTTCGTTATAATACTATCCTTTCCAGCAGTCTTGTTACTCTTGAGCTGTTGAACAGCATCTTTAACTTCACTCAAAACGGAAGCTAATTGGTTCCCAACTATATGTACAAAACAAAATTTTATTAGCTTATGTTATTATGATATAAAGATTTTATCGAACATAGGTTGTTACAAATTTGATGCAGGATGTTCTTCAAATAACTAAAGCTACAAAAAATGTAAATATGTTAAGTAGATGAAAAAACCGAATTTAATTTAATTCCACTAGAGTTTGTATCCTTTGACAGATACGCGTATTTCGACTTCAATTGTAAGGCCGTCTTCAGTGTCATGTACTAGACTCGAGTTGTAAATATGTTATCATTTGCAATAACTCACTAATTGAAACTCATTAATTAAAAATTAGGAACAATGGTGTTCTTTGACAAACGAAACATTTTATTTCACTTTGTAAATCAAAAACTCAAGTTGGACAAATTTAAGTAAAATTTGCGGAAAAGTAACACTTCTTCTCCGCGGAAATTGAACGGTTCCTTGCTTACTGGATAGGGCGCGTTATCCCTACGCCACGAGAAGACCCATGAACGCAGAAGGTAACCTGAAAAGAACGCCAGCTAAGGGTTGCGTACATAGCTGGTAATGCAGACAGGGTACAGTTGTACTTTTTACATCAGCTAGATTGAGGAGGTGCGTCTTGAGCGTCTGTACACCAAGGAGGTTCAGCTCGAACAACGTCTGCTCTGACATACTTACTTTACTTCTGGCGCTAAGTCCTTCAAGACTTCACCTGCGCGACAATGTAACGCAAACTAACTCGGTCCATGGCTGCTATCCTCCAGTTTCTCGATGTGGGGCCTTCCAAGATCCTGCTACACTTGGCCAAACCACCTAGCTAGTTGCGCACCTCTTGGTCTAGTACCTACCGAATTCAAGGTGAACACCATTTTTGCGGGATTGTTGTCCGGCATTCTCACAACGTTCCCCACTCATCGTACCCTTCCCGCTTCAGTGACTTTCTGGATACTGGGTTCACTGTAGAGTTGCGCAAGCGTGTTTCACTCTTCTTCTCCATATGCCATTCTCACATACTCCGCCAAAGCACACGCCGTTCAAAAACTACTAGCGTTTGCAGGTCTTCTTTGAACATTGTCCACGTCTCATGCCCGTGGAGGACTACCGGTCTTATCAAAGTCTTGTACATGGTACACATAATACGGAGGTGACCAGAACGCAAGGTCTTGTGGAGTCCGTAGTAAGCAGATCCTGGCTATCAATCAGTAGCCGACCTGTCCGGGCCCATTTAAATTAGTTCCACTCCAATAACATCCGTTCCAGTTGCTTTGTTGTTCTTGAGCTGTTTGATAGTATCCTTAACTTCACCTACTGTGGTAGTTGGCACGTATCTCTTATCCTTACTGATGAAGCTGTTCCTCTTGTTGTATTTGTCTTCCTCCTCGGCGCAACTCAGGTGTTCATCTTAGTGCTACTTCAACCATTCAATCACGTTTTCCGTCAAGATGCATCCATCCTTATGTCGGCACATTTCGGCTCGCATTGAGTTTCTTGTAGAACTTACGCGTTTCTTGAGAACGATACAACTGCTCCATATCTTCGCATTCCAACTCTTCCAGGAGGCGCTTCTTAACCCCTAATATATCGATTTGCTGTCTTCGCTTCTGCTTGTATCGTTCCACGTTTTGACGGGTGCTTGTTGCAGCACAATCGCCCGCACTGCATTCTTCTCGTCCATAACCGTTCGACACTCTTCGTCGAACCAACCGTTCCGTCGATTTCCTTCCACGAAACCAATGGCACCTTCCGCTGCGTTGTTAATGGCTGCTTTGACACTACTCCAGCAGTCCTTAAAAAAGGCTTCGGTGAGCTCTCCCTCATCCGGCAACGCTACCTCAACGCTCTGCGAGTAATCAGTTACGACTTCGGATAGCTTGAGTCGTTCCAGATTGTACCTTGGCGGGCATCGATATCGAATATTGTTCACAACGGAAAGTCTTTGGCATACTTTACCATCACACACTTCCTTTTTGTTTGTTCTGACATCCAGCAACAGCTGGAAATGCTCTTTTCCGGAAGTTATACCTAACATGGCGGGTCCATCACGAGGACAGGAAACCTTAGGCTAACAGCCACTAAATCAAACGAAAAACCGACAGAGAAAGATTACGAACTGATGTAATGGCAACGACCTTTAGCACGAAACAAAGGACAAGATTTCGAATATTTGATGTATTTACCCTAGCCAAACAGTGTAAACTAGCATTACTTGCCTATAAGGCATGAGATCCTTGGACTAAGCAAAAATCATTGGCCAAACTATGGTGAAAACAGTTTGTTATCGGGCAAATTCTGATATACTCTGACTTACGAGGTGAACAAATTCTTCAAATTCTTCACATGTTGTGCGGAAGAGCTGGATCCGCGGCATCGTGACCGAGGTCTACCCGAGAGCGGGTGGTCGAGTCCGGCAAGCCATGATGTAGACAGCGAAGAGTAAGTTCCGTAGACCGGTGAATAGGGGCAGCAGTAAATCTGGTGCGGCAAAAGGACCCTCACCAGAGTTACGGGGAGGAGTATGTTTGCACCGTCGCTCTGCGATAACGGCGTTTCTGGCTGCGTACACTCGGAGCGTAGCATAACTTTCAGTGAGTATGTTGGTACGCAAGAGGGAGAATGCAAATAAACAAAAATATTGATACGGATGAGGAGAAAAAACAATTAAACGGTTAGTATAGAAAAGCATTAGGATTGAACATATTTGCTAGGAGAAGTTTTTGTGCAATTTATTACAAATGAGTGAATAAAGAAGTAATCTCCCGGTTACTGAAAAGAGTAAGAAGACAGTAGTATTTTTGGTTCGGACATTTCCATTTTTTTTAGAAGTTTCAATTTCGCCACCTACTACTCGGCACGACTTTCAAGGGCTTGACGCATTACTCGAGTCAACACCGAAGTTCCATCCGTGCTTGAGGGGTCGTTTGCGTATCAGCCGAGATGCTCAAGACCCCGTGATTTCGGCACAACTGTTATTGCATCAATTATTCTTCAATATCTGGGAAACCAAGATCTCTCGGTGGATGGGATGATCGATCGTGAAGGTACCTAAAAAGGATAACCTGACTGTTGGCGATAATTGGCGAGGCATCATGTTATTATGTATAGTTTTCAAAGTTCTGTGCAAAGTGATTCTGAACCGGATACAAAAGAAAATTGACGTGACTCTGGATGATCTTGTGGGGATCATATTGTCACTCGCCGATCATTCTGGAGTAGGTCAACGAATTCCAAGAGTCCCTATACTTGGTGCTAATTGACTATGAAAAAGTTTTGACCTGATCAATCACAAAAATATGTGGGGCGCTCTGAGGCGCAATGTTGTCCCTGAGAAAATCATCGGCCTCATTGAAGCACGGTACAAGGCGTTTATATGTAGAGTTTCGCACAACGGCGTCTTGTCCGATCCTATCCGGGTTGTAGCTGAAGTGAGGCCAGGATGTATACTGTCGCCGCTACTGTTCCTCATCGTTATCAATCAGATCTTGTTTGGAGCCATTGATCGTGATCCAAACCGAGGGTTGTTGTGACAATCCATTACTATGAAGCATTTAAATGACTTCGAATGATGTTGTTCTATTGGTACAACGGTGCGCAGACAATCAGAGTAAGCTAGATGATCTTGCCGAACGCTCCTTAGCGGCAGGTCTAAAAATCAATGGTAACGAAACCAAATTTTTGGATGTGAACGCATCTAGTGCATCCAACTTCACGGTAGCTGGGCAAACTGTGAAGAATGACGAGAGCTTTCAATATCTTGGCGTCAGACGACAGCACCAAGATCGACATAGGTGCACGGATTAAGAAGGTGAGGGCTATTTTTGCGAGTTTAAGATATATCTGGAAAACAGTCAGATTAGTCAACGCACGAAAATCTGAACATTTAACTACAACATAGCATCTGTGTTGCTATACGCCAGTGAAGCGGCGGAAACGAAATTTGCAAACAGGCTTTAGACTGGAACCCAGTAGGACATCGCAGCAGAAGCAGACCTATGTTCGATTTACGACGTGATGAAAACTTTATGACAAGAAAAATTTATGTACAAGTGATTAAACTCTACTCATGTGATATCTTCCCAGCTACAACCACATTTTGGTGGGACGTAAGGATAATTTGTTATTATTGATAACAAAGTCTAAATCATGCTGAGATTATAATTCAATTACAGTCGACTCTCCATAACTCGATATTGAAATGACCATCGACTTATAGAATTATCTAGTTATAGAATATTCCAACGCAAAAAATCCCAAAATCGAAGAAACAAATATCTGCATTTCCAAAACATATATGATTACTACCCAAGTAACAATATAACAGCAATTCAGCATTCGTGTGGATTTATGAATGTTTTATGACAGTTACGTGAATGCTATAATAGTTAGAGGCGACATTTAACAATGCGAAAATATGATTCTTTGTAATTCGACTCATAGCTGTTTTTAAAACCTTTAAGAGGCAAAATATAAAGTCAAAATTTTGTGGCTACAAAACCTGCTTTATTGCAGCATACAATACCTTATTTAAAATGCTTGCCGTGGCCGAACGACTCTTATTTGTTACGGCTCTGATAAAAGACTCATATAATACACCTTGTTGTCATAAAAGCTGCTTTTAAGCAACATGATTTTTACTTGTTTTTTGCTAACTTACCTTATTTATACCTCTCAAAACAGTATTTGGGCTCCTAAGATGCGAAAACATTGCAAATTTATTACTCTCCGCACCAATACAACACCACAAAAATTGCTTTATTATTGAAGAACACTCATTTTTAATGTGAAAATGCAAAACTATTTTTTGTTTTTATAGTTTTTGCGTCTATACTTTAAAACAGCACACTCAATCTGTCAAAATTTGTTAAATGCTGCTTAGTTATCATAAAAGGCGAAAAAAAGCTGAATCATCTTCGATCAGCATTCATTGAGGCAATTTTACATCCACAAATGCCGAATCATAGCAGTGTGCCCTCACTTGTGTATTTATGATAACAAAACAGCATTTGTCGATTGCACTCTACCAATTATGTTTCCGCCATATTAATTTCTCTCCGGTTGCCACAATTTCACTTTTTTCGAATCATATTGTCTCCATGAATTCGCTCATAGGATGCAGCGGAATGACAATTAAACTGAATAAATATTATTTAAAGCACTATTACCGCACAATCAAACCCATACATGTTGAATATGTTTTATTTTTCACCTGGTGGTTTATTTTAGCAAATGCTAAATAACTAGATATACATCACTTACAGAGGGGGCACACTCAATTTTACTTCTTTTTCGTCACATTTCACAGTAAATTTCACTCGGCACTAGTCACGTGCTTATCTACAAGAGGTTTTGGGGGATGCGATGAAGGCAACAGTGCCTTGACCGTGGTTTTATGAGCGTTTCTTTATAGCACCCTGGAAGTAATACGTAAAACTAAAATTGTTACTTGGGTACCGTAAGAAAGCAATAATAATTTGTTGATATTATTTTACAATCAATTATTTGTAAACTGTTTTCGAATTGTTCGAAAAATTCCATTTTTTTACCTTCAATATTTTTTTATATCAATGTTTTTAAACATTTATTACAACTTGCAAGTATTTTTTCACTTCCAAACAAGAATTAGTCCAAGTTTCCCCGTATAAGAAGGATTTTAAAATGGATATCGAGTTATGGAGGGAAATTTTTTCTCTCACGTGACCAGTGATGCGTTCGAACGCGTTCAGTTCGCGTTCCAGTTCAATTTGTTGAACGGAGTGATCAAGTAGGCTTGCTCAATGTTCAGTTCAAAAATTTGAATGCTAGTGAGCAAAAAACTGAACGCAGATTGTGCTGCCAGCATTCACGGCATCTTACCGCGCTAAAGTTGTTTAAAAGGTACTCAAAGCAAGACAGAATATATTTTTTCAAACTTAATTGGTTTCACTATTAATTCAGGAAATCTTTTCTTGGTAAAAACCTAAATCTACGCTTTGATTACCATTGCAGTGCATTGCGATCTGAACGGGGCGTTCGAGAGCAGCAGTGGGCTCCGGCTCGGGAGATCACTGTCTACTGCGTTCTCGAGCAAAATTTGAACTTGCTCCGTTCAGTTTTGGCTCGCGTTCAGTTCAAAATGCATCACTGCACGTGACATCGACTAATGGAGATATCGAGTTATAGAAATATGGACTTATGGAGAGCACGATGTATGGGAATTTGAAGGGACCGAAAAATCCATCGAGTTATAGAGTATACCGAGTTAGAGAATATCGAGTTATGGAGAGTCGACTGTACTTCAGGAGCAATACTGCTTTTTTATTGTAGAACATAGTAGCTTTGATTACTGGATTACTTTGATCTATTCTAAGTGTTAGGTGACAATGTAGATAACGTTAGTTGAAGATACAACTAACGCAACTTATGCATCAGAATGTTTGTTTTACTTTTTGCAATATTTCTTAGGATTCCAACATTTGTTTAGCTCAAACCTCTTATAAGGTACTCACAAAGAAAGGCAACCGTTTTCAGTGGTGCATCGATCACATACAATCAAACTAAAAAAAGCCCCATAATTCACAGTAAACAAATTCATAAAGGCACCCAACGCTCGCACCGCAAAACTTCGTTCATCAATCCCTTCAAAGCTAACGGCTTTCTAGAAAGCGCCTTCGCCGTTAAGACGACAAATGAAGCCAGCTGATGACGGCCACGGTCATCGGTGGCTCATTCCCAATCCGAGCCTCGTTTTTTGTTTCGCTCGTATCAAAACAGAAAGACGAAATAAAAATACATAAATCCAAAAAAAGCGCACATAAAATTCAATGCCATTCTGCTTCCTGGGCAACAAATCGCATCCACGTGAAACCAGCATAAATTGTAACACACTCTCGGCGAAGGCAAGCGTGAGGATGGGAGGAAAAAATAGGTTAGTAAAACAACCTTGTTTTCCATGTGAGAGTTGTTTGCGAGACGTTGGGAGAGTGGTGGGTTGAAGGTGGAATGGAGGGGTGTGTGTTTCATTTCCAAACGATGGGTTTTCCTTTGCGCTTTTCATCCATTTCTAGTGCACACATATAAATCGGTTCTCTCTTGCTTACGCTTCGGCACCAGCGGCGCACTGTGGTGCAGAACAATGGTTGGCGGACATTCTCTCTTTCATACACTGAACATAAATTTTGTTTTATACGAAATCATTCACTCTTTTCTGCAGCGAAACAGTTTCATAGCATGTTAGTCACCAGCTTCGTAATAAAATTCAATCTCTAAGATAAAAACAAACACTTGTCGATTATTTTTCAAACCGACGTACCGTTTTGTCTCAAAATACGAACAGATACATGTTCCGTGCAGTCGGATTTTGGTTGAAAACGTTTCACGGAAACTAATCATTAAACTTCCAGGAAATGGCAGTCGATTGCAACTCAATCACAAAATATTTCGATTTATTATACACGCTTAAAGTTTTGTGCTTTTTTGTCACTTACACCCCTTTGCATCGAATTTCCTCGAAAGGGTGCGGCTTATATTTTGAAAGTTTTTCAAACTAAAAATTCGAACTACCGAAAAACTAAACATTACATTTAATTTGCAATTGGATTAGATGGACAAATTGATGTGAAGATTTGCGAAAAAGTTACACGTCTTCTCAGTGAGAAACGAGATCACTCTAGGTAGGGCGCGTTACCCCTACGCCACGATTCCGTGGTCCTTTTTCCACGATTCATAATTTAAAACAAGTATTTATCGAGCAACGGAATCATGTTTCGTAACCGGTCGTTTGAGAACGTCGCGACCCATTGGAAGCCCACACAATAGAAACCTCAGCTAGCGCAGTTGCTGGCTAGTGTAGTGTGCTATTTCCATACCTAAAAAATAATGCGCTCTCGGGCTAGGCATTGGATATGCGTAGAAAGCGTTGTGTTTGGATGGGCTTCTAAAGCCCCAAGCACAATGTAAGCGGCAGCGCGGTACAACGGCAAAACGGCAAGCCCATCTTGAGCTACACTCTACTTGTCAAGTCAATGTTGAAAAGGATTTAGTCAACATGGGATTGATAAGTAATGTGTAGTTCAAAATGGGCATGCCGTTTTGCCGTTGTACCGCGTTGCCGTTCACATTGTGCTTGGGGCCTAATTCTTCCGAAGGAGGTGCACTTTGCGAAAAAGGACCACGCGATTATTGAGCTGAAATCGAATTCAGGGTAACTTCTGCGTTCATGAGTCCTCTCATGGCGTAGGGGTAACGCGCCCTAACTAGAGATCAGGGAGTCGTGAGTTCGATTCTCACTGAGAAGACGTGTAACTTTTTTGCAAATCTTCACATCAATTTGTCCATCTAATCCAATTGCAAATTATATGTAATGTTTAGTTTTTCGGAAGTTGTTAAACTTCCACTCGGCTGGTTAGCCGTAAACCACGTTTCATAATTAAAAACAAGTAAAAATTCGTGTTCTTTTCTGAATTCAAAGAACATAAGAAAAGAAATCTCAAAGTTTTAGCCACAAATATTAAGATTTAGAGGTGGCGATTTCAAGGTAAATTTTCAAGTTATAAAATGCAATAAATTAAAAATAAATAAAATGAAACTCATCATTCTCTTAAAAAATAAATGCATAAAAAGTTTGTGGGACATCAAAAATGTCTAAACCTAAAACTAGTCTACATAAATAAATATGGAGTGGTGTTTGTATGTCACGAAATGAGAACGGGTCAACGGATTGACGCAAGTTTTTTACCGTTACACTCCACAAGGGATGCGACGTGTTTGTGCGAGGAAAAAGTTCGGGAAAGTCAATGGAATAATTTGGAAAACTGAAAAATACTAAGGTTTATTTTGTATGGGGAATTCTTCACGTTTTCCAACAGCCTACTTTGTGGCTGCTTGGTCGTTCATAGAAGTTAATATTCAATGTTATCTTCTTTTCCAAGAAGCCTAGATAGCCGTGTAGTGTCGGTAGTGGTTGTCTCAACTGGCTAAGAATAACACTACGGACTGCCTGATCCTGTAGTAAAAATCTACTAATCAGGTAGCCCCAATCCCAAGGTGTGATGCGACCCGTGCTGATGGATGAATGGTTGAGGGGGTTTAAAATATGCTCAATCGCTAACGGAGCCTGGAGAGCACCAGGGCGAACTCTCCAGTATGTAGCTCTTACTGCATTAGGGCGGGGCAATGATGCAGCGGACCGTCTTTCCCCAGCGACTCGTGGGACCAAAAAATGAGTGCAAATAATCAAACCAAAATAAAAGGTGTCGACTGCCTCCCTCAGTTCGAAAAAGGTGACGACTGCCTCTCCCAGTCGGACGAAACGGAAACAGAGAATGCTTTTGGTAAGCTTGGACTGACCGAAGATGAGCTTCTCAGTAGTTCGCATGAAAACATGGAAACCGACCTCCCTCTGACACTCCCGAACGACCCAGGACTCCATCCTTCGGTTGAACCAATGGACGACGAAGAGGATGGAATTACAGTCACAATAAACTTGACAGGATCGCAGCCATCAATCACAGGATCGAACGTCACCTCGGGTCCTATTGATGGGAAGACCGATCAACATCCAACAGATGACGCGAACAAACAAAAACCTACTGGCACCAAAAAGATCACTCGGAGCCAAAGGAAGCAGCTAAAAGCACTCCGACAAAGTGGCTTAAGCCGCCCTGAGGCCCTATCCAGAATCACGGGGGGTGAGGCTATGGTGTCAACTCCTTCGAAACGCACTCGGCAGGACCTTGACAAGTCTACAAATGCTGAAGAAGAACATAAGCAGAAACGGATGAAACAACACCTGAATCAGAGAAAGCGCGTTGGGCAACAGGAAACCAACAGCTCAACAGCCTCGATGATCAACAAACCCCCTCCAGAAGATAAAAAACAGACTAGTCTAAGCTACGGTGAAATTACCAGTCGCAGGAGAGTCGGAATAATCCCAAAAGACTTCCCCACGACCCAACTTTCAACGACTCAGCTGGACGTTCTCCAGGAGGCACTGCTGCTTCGGGTTGAACAACAACGGAACGCGACAATGAAGCCCAAGTTCTCTAACCTTATCTACAAGTCTGGCCATATGGTTCTTATTTGTAAGGATCAGGAGACTGCGGAATGGGTAAAGGAGATAACACCTGCATTAAATCCCCTGGAAGGCGTTGAGTTGGTTGCAATGGATGAGGATAAGATTCAACGTCCAGAACTGATTCGAGCCTTCTTCCCTCAAAGCGCACAATACACCGATGATCGTATCAAAGCTCTCATCGAGAGTCAGAATGATCTGATAACCAACAACTGGCGTGTCATGCAACGGCTCACTCCTAACAACAAGCATGTGGTGTGGGTCTTTAATGTAGATGGACCGTCCATGGAAAAACTCATTCAATCCAAGTTCATCCTCAACTACCGCTTTGGAGAAATACAGTTGAGGAAAGTAAAGAGCACAACCCCAAACTCCAATGACAATCCAACTGGACAGCCGACCCAAGAGAAATCTGAGGAGGCCTCTAGTAGCATCCCACAACCAACTCCCACCATACAGGCTAGCTTGTCTTCCTCTGATGGAAAAGATGCATATTTGACCTCACTTCCTGGCCCAAGCGGTGTCACCTCAATGGCTCCCAATAAGGGCAGTGGAAATGTCAAAAGTGTAAAATTGACCACAGGGGATAAGCCAGCAGGCCTAGGTAAGGGAAAGGACAAAAACCAAAATCTAAGACATCCCCCAAAATCAAAAGTTGATGATCCGCAACATCCAAAGAAGGACGGCAAACGTCCGGAAAATGCGGAACGCCTCAGCAATGATTAAAATCCTCCAAGTGAATCTCCATCATGCTCAGTGCGCAACAGATGTGCTTTGCAGGAGATTCACAAAAGAACACCTTTCCGTGGCACTGATTCAAGAGCCATGGGTCAACAAAACTCGAATACAAGGTATTCAACTAAACTCGTGTAGGTTGGTATATGATGACAGTCAGCTCTCTCCCAGAGCGGCTATTCTAATACGCAATGATACTAAATGTTTTCCAATTACAGAATTCATCAAAAGGGACATCGTGGCGGTCAGGATGGAGGTTTCTACTGCTAGGGGCAGTACTGAGATCATTATGGTTTCGGCGTATTTCCCTGGCGACGCAGAAGACATTCCTCCTCCAGAGATGGCTGCTCTTGTCTCTTACAGTCAAAACACAACATCCCCTTTGTCATCGGTTGTGACGCCAATGCTCATCACCTTGTATGGGGAAGTACAAACACAAATATCAGAGGTGAGCATCTTTTGCAGTTTCTTTCCTCCAAAAATATTGACATATGCAATGTCGGTGATAAGCCTACATTTGAAAACATCTTACGACAAGAAGTCCTTGATCTGACTTTATGCAGTCAATTCATCTCGGATAAAATAAAAAACTGGCATGTTTCTAATGAAATATCTATGTCAGACCATAAACATATAGTCTTCGAGTGGGAAGGGGGTCTAATGATTCAAAAGTCGTTTAAAGATCCCAAGAAAACTGATTGGGAAACCTACTCAGCTATTCTCCGTTCTGAAGACTATATAATAGAGCCGAATATTCAGACTATTATACAGTTAGAAGCAGCTTCGGATTCTATTAAAAACAAAATTCTAAATGCTTATCAAGAGAGCTGTCCGATCAAAACAGTTAGTTCGAACAGAGATGTTCCATGGTGGAACTTCAACCTTGATAAACTCAGGAAAACTGCTCGGAAGGAATTCAACCGAGCCAAACGCACTTCTGATTGGAGTCTATACCGAAAGGCTCTGACAGAGTATAACAAAGAAATGAGACGAGCAAAACGGAAATCATGGGTTCTCATGTGTGAAAGCATTGAGAAAACTGCTGCTCGACTTCATAAAACTCTTTCGAAGGATCACTCCAATGGTTTGAGAAGTCTTCAAAGGACTGACGGTTCACTCACTGTGGAACCTCGTGAAACACTGAGTGAAATGCTAAGAGTTCACTTTCCTGATTCAATCCCACAAACGAGTCTAAATGCTGAAGGTGCCAGACTTGACGTCTCAGTTCCACACGGGTTCCTATCAGGGGACTCAGGAGCAAAAAGGGACGCAATAAAGGTTGCCAAAGAAGCTTTTACTCGCGATAGGGTTGTTAGGGCAGTGAGATCTTTCGAGCCATTCAAATCTGCTGGCATGGATGGAATCTTCCCAGCGCTTATCCAAAAAGAGGAAGGGACACTGATTCCACACATGGTAGAGATTTTTAAGGCAAGTTTAGTTCTGGGACACATTCCAAATGATTGGCGTCAAGTTCGAGTTGTCTTTATTCCAAAAGCAGGAAAAAAGGACAAAACCAACCCTAAAGCATTCCGACCGATAAGCCTATCCTCGGTAATGCTTAAAATCATGGAGAAGGTATTATGCGAGTATATAGATTCTAAATTTATGAAAACTATGCCTCTTTCTAAATCCCAATTTGCTTATCAAAGCGGAAAATCAACGGTCTCAGCACTGCACACGCTAGTGAACAAGATCGAGAAAACCGTTAATGCAAAAGAAATCGCTCTTATAGCATTTCTTGATATTGAGAGCGCGTTCGATAACGCTTCTTATTCGTCTATAGGTTCGGCAATGTTGAGGAGAAACTTCGATCCATGCATTGCAACCTGGGTACATGCTATGCTAGCAAATCGACAGATCTCATCTGAGCTGAGTGATTCGCGCATTACTGTAATGGCTACAAGGGGATGCCTTCAAGGGGGAGTACTATCTCCCTTATTGTGGTCATTAGTGGTGGACGAACTGCTAGATAGCTTAGAAAGAAGGGGTTTTGAAGTTGTTGGATACGCAGATGACGTAGTCATTATTGTACGAGGCAAATTTGACAGCGTTATTTCATCAAGGATACAAATTGCTCTCAATCACACACTCTCCTGGTGTCAAAAAGAGAAACTAGGAATAAACCCTTCAAAAACAACAATTGTACCGTTCACAAAAAGACGAAAGGTACAACTCCACCCTCTTTTCTTGAACCAAATACAATTAGTTTACTCAAATGAGGTCAAGTATCTTGGCATCACACTTGACGCAAAACTAAATTGGAACACCCATCTTCAAACAATCATAAATAAAGGTCTCAATTCACTCTGGGTTTGCTCAAAGACCTGTGGTAAAACATGGGGTCTAAAACCCAGTATGATCATGTGGATCTATAAAACAATCGTTCGGCCTAGAATAACCTATGCGTCCCTTGTTTGGTGGCCTAAGACAAAGGAAGCTACGGCTAGAGCTAAGCTGAACAAAATTCAACGTACTGCCTGTATTGCCATAACCGGTGCAGTTCGTAGTACCCCCTCGTTTGCCCTAGATGCTATACTCAATCTGCCCCGGCTGGATCAATTCATAAAGCTGGATGCTGAGAAAAGTGCTCTTCGGCTAAAACGATCAACAGTCCTACTGTCAGGGGACTTAACAGGTCACCTCAGTATATTAAACGAATTTTCGATAAATCCTATTGTTGAAAAATGTAGTGACTGGATGGAAAAAGTGGTAAACTATGACTCGCCATTCACGGTGGTCTTTCCTTCTCGTGAGGAATGGGAAGGAGGTGGACCCACCATTTCACCGGGATCTATTAAATTCTACACAGATGGTTCAAAAATGAATAATTTGACAGGGTCTGGAATATACGGACCGAAAACCAAAATCTCTGTCTCTCTTGGACAGTGGCCTACAGTATTTCAAGCAGAAGTCTATGCAATCAAGGAATGTGCGCAGCAGTGTCTGAAAAGAAATTACAGACATGCCACCATCTGTATTTTCTCTGATAGTCAAGCAGCGCTTCAATCTTTGAAGGCTTTCACTTGCAACTCAAAACTTGTGTGGGAATGCATTCTTGCACTGAAATCCCTAGCTGAACGCAATCGAGTTAAACTATATTGGATCCCAGGACATACGGGTCTAGAGGGTAACGAAATTGCCGATCAGCTAGCAAGGAATGGATAAACCAATATGTTCATTGGTCCAGAGCCATTCCTTGGCATTTCAAACTCTGCACTAAACACGGAATTGAACAACTGGTTGTTCGGTCAAATTCAATCAAATTGGAATACAGTTTCCAATGCGAATCAGTCCAAAAGGTTCGTAACAATAAACACGACACAAACACAAAAACTTATAGGTCTCAACAAAAGGGATCTCAGAACATACATCGGTCTAATAACTGGTCACTGCCCAAGCAGATACCATTTATACAAGATCGGTGTCGTCCAAAACACAAATTGCCGTTTCTGTGACGAGACGGACGAAACCTCACAACACCTTCTCTGCTCTTGCAGTGCACACATCCATCGTAGGTTCAAAATATTTGGCAAGCACTACTTACAGCCAGCTGATATTTGGAACGCATCCCCCAGGGAGGTGGTTAGCTTTATTAGGCTGATCACGCCAGATTGGGGGAGCTACAACACTGCAACCTAGGACTTCTGCCCATCAATGGCAGATGGTTCAAAGTTCAGTCAAATGCGCAAAGTATTCCGGAGGCACATTTGCTACTGGAAAACATTGTGTACATAGAGTAATAGGGTATATCACAATAGTCCTAAAAAATGGACGCAGTGATCCCACACCCGATAGAAGAAGAAGAAGAACAGCCTACTTGATGGCAAGACGCAGTTTGCCTGGACCACTAGTGTAAGATAAAACCAGTTTTCTCTAAAATATTCCGCATTTCACTAAAAAAAAAAATGTTGGAACATAACTTCATGACTTCATCCGATTCCAAATATTTTAACATGCTGTTGTATCTTATTTAGTAATTTCATGCTCCGTATACAACATATTTAATTGAAATTTTTTTGATTCAGTTATTTAAACAAAATTGCTCACAAACATGATTTTTTAGGCACAATACCAAATCCTTAATTTTTTTGCTGGTTGAAGGTTAATACTTAAGATGAAACTCGTTTTTCTCAATTTTTAAACCCTTATTAAGGTCTTAGCAACAATTTTCAATGATTTTCATGACAAAGATATTTTCGCATTCATTAAAAATAAGTGCACTTTTCAACTAATAGTTTTACAATATCCTTTATAAACTTCAGTTGAATCGTAAAAGTGTAATTTCCAGCAAAAATTGGAACAATCCGGAGTAATTCGTTTTTTTAATCGAAAATCATTTCTTTGAATAGTTTTTGTTGAATAACTAAATAAAACATTTTTTCAGTTAAATGTCATACACAGGTTGAAAACATCTAAATTCCAAATTCCTGAATCATGTAGAAAGATTTAGAAACGGTTTAGTATTTATTAAGTTATGGCCCAACAAAAAATATGTTTTTAGTAAAATGAGAAAAAAAATATGAGAAAACTACAGTCGCCCACAGATGTGGATTATGGATAGCACACAGATATAGATCAGAGCTGACTTAACAGGAGAATATCTCATAAAATAGATTTGCAATTACGCAGAACACATTTTACCTACGTGAACCATAAATCTGTACAGCATCGCAATCAATTATGATATGATCTAGCATTTTTTTTCGATGCTTACCGTCAAACGGGGTAACTTGCAACAGGGGTGAAACTTGCAACACATTGACGTGTTACCGGATTGACGTTTTCTTTAGCATCGAGTAAAATTATTTGAATGTTTTACAACGGTTATTGGCCTAAGGCATAAAATAGAAGATTTCGGCGAGGGTTTGAGTATGATTTCTAATATGGTTGATTTTCTGGTGGTGAAAATCGTATAATACGTTTGAACGTATAAAAACAAACCCGAATATCGTATTGGCTATAAGTTACAGTATATATTAGTGTACAAAAGAACTAGATACAAGTTTTGTTAATTTCACTTTTAAACACTAAAAAAAATCAAAAACGTTTTTGACTACCTTTGTGGGGCAACAGCAATTTCAATCTCAATTGCTAGATGTTTCTTGCCATTTGTCATCAAAAACACATGAAGAAGTAAAATTGAACATTTATTTGTACAATTACGATAAAATCGTTGTACTTCAACTAATTAATTACGTACTTGGTACAAAATACAAGATTCGATATATAAATCCTATTATTATTGGAATTATTTTTTTCTCCGTGAAAACTGTGATTAATGTCAAAAATCTGTATCCATAGTAACTTACAAATCTGTCATTGTAAACTTTTTGCACAAAGTATATTGATAGCTATGTTAAAACACCAACAAAAGCCATATCAAGACACATCATGTCAATATATGAAACGTCGCTCTGTTCAAAACATGTATAAAAAAAGTTTTGGAAGCATAACCTGAACAATCATTCTATTTGTAGAAAAACTTGCAATACAACTTTTGAATAGTTTTCCATTAGCCCTCAAGGCTTGTGTTTGGCTAGAATTTTCTCGTGAAAACACCCAATATAATGCCAAATGATTTTACATTTGAATAGGTTAAAAACTCATATTTCAATCAATTATAATAAGTTTTCAAAGAATAGGGTACTTGTTTCTGTTCATTATCATGCTTTTACTGTAGTAAAGTATTGAATTGTAGAAAAAACACGGTATTGCTTAAGTTTTTGATAGTTACCTTTAGATACCACTGTGTGTTGCATGTTACCCCACATTAGGGGTAGCATGGAAAATGCAAATTTTTTGTCTCTCCTGACCTCAGGAAACCAAATTATAATAAAATAAATACTGCGTGGTATTCTTTACGTGGCGATTAGGATGTCAGATTGTTTTTGGTTAATCTGAATCCTTAAAATTTTCAGCCACATAGCTTTGAAGTTGAAAATTGTTGCAAATTACCCCGTTTGACGGTACTTACTTACTTACTTATGGGTCCTGGGCACCCATTCTGGTGCATAGGGCCGACGTGAAAGATTTCCATCCTGGGCGATTACCAGCTATCGCCTTGACCTGCGGCCAGGTCAAATTGCCGTCGACTTCTTTTATTTCTTTGTTGAGGCTGCGCCGCGATGAGCCTCTGCTGCGATGTCCTGCTGGATTCCATTCCAGCGCTTGTTTGCAGATTTCGTTTCCGCCCCGACGTAGAGTGTGGCCGACCCACCCCCACTTTCGTTGTCGAATTTCGGTTTGTATCGGTTGCTGGTGGCACCGACGATGGAGGTCAGCATTAGAAATCCAGTTGTGTAGCCACCATGCCCGAATTATATACCGCAGGCATCTGTTGATGAACACCTGCAGCCGTTGAGTGTTCTCCGCTGATACACACCACGTTTCACTGGCGTATAACAGCACAGATTTGACATTGGAATTGAATATTCGAATTTTGGTGCGTTGACTAATCTGACTGTTCTTCCAAATATTTCTTAAGCTCGAAAAAGCAGCCCTCGCCTTCTTGATCCGTGCACCTATGTCGATCTTGGTACCGCCGTCAGACGCCAGTTGGCTACCAAGATATTGGAAGTTTTCGACGTTCTCCACTGTTTGCCCGGCTACTGTAAAGCTGGAAGGGCCGGCCGTGTTTACATCCAACGATTTGGTCTTGTTGACGTTGATGTTGAGACCTGCCGCTGAGGAGCGTTCGGCAAGATCGTTTAGCTTACTCTGCATATCAGAGCGCCGTTGAGCTAGTATAGCAATATTATCAGCCAAATCGAGATCATTTAATTGCTCCATAGTAATAAGCTGCCACAGCAGCCCACGGTTTTGTTCACGGTCAATGGCGCCTATCAGTTTCTCTTAAATCACGATGAGGAACAGTAGCGGTGATAGTATACATCCTTGCTTCACTCCAGCTACAACCCGGATGGGTTCAGACAAGACTCCGTTGTGCAATTCTCTGCACGTAAAGGCCTCGTACTACGCTTTGATGAGGTCGATGATTTTCTCAGGAACACCCTTGCGTCTCAGGGCACTCCACATATTTTCGTGATTGAGTCGGTCGAAAATATTTTCTTTTTGGATCCGGTTTAAGATCACTTTGCATAAAACTTTGAGGACAATACATAGCAACATGATGCCCCGCCAATTATCTCATACAGTGAGGTCACCCTTTTTGGGTATTTTCACTAACACGCCTTGCATCCAGTCGGCCGGAAAAGTCGCGGTGTCCCAGATATTGCGGAATAGTTGATGCAACAGTTGAGCGGATATTGCGGGGTCTGCTTTGAGCATCTCGGCTGATATGCGATCGGCCCCAGGGGCTTGGTTAGATTTCATACTTTGGATGGCTGTTTCTATCTCATGCAGTGATGGAGCTTCGGTGTTAACGCGACTTATACGCCGAACCCTAGGCGGATCATGCTGAGGTGTTGGTAGCCGGGTTGATACTTGGAAAAGTTGTTCGAAGTGCTCAAACCAGTGTTTTAGCTGGTCAGTGGGGTCGGTTATCAGCTGTCCAGTCGTGTCTTTCACGGGAATCGTCGTATTCATCTTTGCCTCGCTAAGGCGCCGTGAGATATCGTAGAGAAGACGAATGTCGGCGGCTGCTGCCGCTTTCTCAACTTCGTCAGCAAGGGAGTCCGCACACGCTACGTTTATTGCGCACATCAAGAAGGCTCCGTTTCCACTTACGGCTGATACAGATGTGGTCAATTTGATTTTCAGCATCGGTTGGCGCATAACATTGGACTATAGTAAGGTTTCGGACCCGTGTTCTAAATCTGGCGACGATTATTCTCTCATTTATAGGCTCCCACTTCATAAGCGCGGCGTAAGCTTGGGCGCTGAGCAGAAAGCCAACTCCACGGTACAGAATCTGTCCCGATGGTATTCTGTGTTCTCCAAAGTTTGGTCAACGGACTTCGCTCTGTCCTTGGATCTCCAGCTTCATGCGACACGCCTTGTTGGCAAGTTGTGCCAGTTTACCCTGCTGGGCTTTTTCGATCCGTAGGAAGTAAATTGTCAACCATATTTCTGGAATCGTTGATTCATAATTGCGGGGCATTTAAACCATACCGTAATTTCGGGTGAAATTGATCATTTTTCACGTTTTTTCTAGTCTGTTTTCTATAATGTTAACATAGCAAAACAACTAAATGCAGGAAAACAAGTACGAAGGTGAGCCTCATCGACTCATGTACCGAAATTTTCTAACAAACGTTATTTTAGTGTTAAAAAATATATCTAAAACAAAAAATCAGGGGATCTCATTTCGGCGTGAAATTGATCACTTGCCAATGCCATTACTGTTAGTTTTCAAAACAACTCTACATGATAAATTTGAGCTCCCTGAATCCGAATATGCTTGTCAAATTCTTAACCATGCAATATTTATATAAATAACGAATAGTTCAATTTCAAGAATTACGCGGAAAACGCCTAAATGTATGCAATTTCCTGAAGAATTCAATGATATCTAACAGAAATTCAATTATTTCAACCATTTTAGCTAATTGGTACGAGTTTTGGTGATGAAATCTGGTTTGGGGATATATCTCAAGCATCCTCATAAACTTTCAGGTTTATACCATGTTCAAATCCTTGCTTAGAAATAGAAGTTCATAGGTGTTTGTCAATACTGCACCCTGCATGATTTTGAAATTTTACATTATTTTCATAGTAATAAACATTCTCTAACGCAAAAAACTTCACAACACACAATTCGACAATAGTTACGACAAACAACGTTCACTTACTGCAGGTTACATTGATATTTGTGCTCCATAACGAATAAATGAAATCGTGTGATACGATGATCAATTTCACCTTTCTGATCAATTACACCCGATTTTACGGTACCACAGTTATGAATCAAAGATTAGACCATTTCGATAAAATGCCAAACGTATACTTTCACTAACACCAATCGTTTACCTCGCAGATAAATTGCTGTTTCGTAGGGTGGCCCTATGTTACTGTAATGGTTCGTATCATTTCCCCATCGAGCATTTCCTCTCGTTGGGGTGCAATAAATCGTTCAAGAGTATTCAGTTTACGTGTTCTTACTCGTCGCCCGGAGTCCCATCGTGTAAAAGTATAAAACACAACGTAGGGCCTGGTCAACCCTCCATAATAAGGACTCTCCTCTTCCACTGATCCATATATGTGGGATGGACAACATTTAAAATTACTTCAGAAACTGACACTTTTTTTTTCGAAAATAACCGCAAATTTTGATATGTATTCTCGAAAACAACTGTATTCTGAATTGCCTGGTATAGGTAATTTTGTTTAGTTCGACATCACCATGATTTATAATCATATTTTATTCTGAAAAATTACCTTTAGTATTTCATAATCTGAAAATTTACCTTCAAGTCGTGTGTATCACCCGAATTTTAACAATTTCGACTGAAACTTTGAGGTTTCTCGTTTCATGTGATTTGAATTCAGAAGAGCATATGAATTTTTGGTTTCGAGTGCTTTTAGAAAATAAGCCGTACCCTACGCCTCAAGAGTACTGAGCAGAATTTTCGGTTTTTCGTATCGTAGTCGGTTTTTGATTTCTCGATTCGGTTTGCACGTGTTCTGCTGGACAGTGCTTCGTTAAAGCCCAAGCAGAAATGTTGTTTTTTTTTTCTATTCTCAAACCAAAAGTTCGTTTTTTCGTTGTCGTCAAAGTTTGTTTTAGTGCTTCTCGATGGTCCTAGCAATCGAGTTCAGGTTTTCGCATCACAGAAATGATTTTATTGTGCAATGAGCATGCTGATTAAAGTTGATTACGGCCACTCAGTCAAGGATGGATTATCAATTTGGTGAGCTCGTTTAATGCTTTTATTTTGAATGTACAATATATATCGAAACGTATTTTTGTCTTGACAACTCCTTCCCATGACAACCATGGAGATGCAGAGGTGATCTCGGTCTCTAGTAAAATGGAGTTCACTCTAATATTCCTACTCTTCCCCGATAAACGTAAGGACGTGGCCGACGCCGTTATTGACACTAAGTAAAGTTCTCGAAATTGTACATTGAGGGTGGAATACAATTTTGATTATTCCGGTCAATCTCGGAGTAGCAACTACGAATTGTACGGTCATTAATGCTTATGCTTATGCTTTTAATAAGCCGCACCCTACTCCTCAATTACAAAACATCTGATATAATTTGAGAATGTGCTTCAGATTAAGGCAAAGAGCTCAAATTTGAAGAAATCAAGTTTAATATGCTGTAACGGTGCAAAATGAGACGGGGGTCATAAGCAGAAGGTCATGGGTCCAATCCCAGGCCCGTCCCTTTCGTCGTATTTTGTAGTTGTAACTTTTTACTTGCTTCTTTCTTCCACTCTTAATATATCACAGTTGATCTATCACAGTTCATAGCATTTGCTTGAACCCGAGACGGACAAAAAAAAACCTTTCCCTACGCTTCCATTCTTCCATCATCATAAAACGTCTTTTACTACGCCTGATACATAGGCAGCCGGATAACCAAACAGCTAGTCTCTCTGCCATAAAAATTACCGCCCTTCTACACCCTTCCCGCATGAACTGGCGTAGACGCAGTGGTATATACGGTCTACCGTGGGAGCCAATTTAATGCATCATCAATTTCTCCCCCTTCCCCTCAGTGGTCTGCATTCTGACGTGGCAGGTACCATTATCGCCTAAAAATAGAGAAGATCACCAGACTTTATACACTGAGGGTGTCTGTTAGTCCCAAGCGGTCCTCTGGTTGTTTCCTTGCGTAAGTGCAGCTGATCTGGCGATACTGGAGCAGCAACCACGGGTGGCCAATCAAGCTCAAGCTCTAACGGTGCAAAATAAGATGGCATAGAAAAAAAAAGTCAAGTTGAAGGGTCAAACATTTGGCAATAACATAAAAAATACCATAAGATAACCAATAGATCAAATTAATGATCGCAGTGGTATCATGTCCCCACAAAGGAAAAAAAAAAACCATAAGATAAAAGTAATTCCAATGTACACGAAATACCGCTGACAAAATAAGAACAACTTATATTCATATCAGAGTTTAGAAATTAAAATACAAAATGAAACAAAATATTTTGATTAGCTACATTTTGTCTAAACTTTGGCGTGTCTGAAAAAATACACCAGTACCTAACAAATTTGTTGCAGAAATAAGAAGGAATCAGTTTATTAAATTTCATAGAGAGGAGGTTTAAGTTTAATTCATGTAAGCACTGTTCATTTGTAACATTTGTTATATATTCATATACATAGGGAAAGTGTACCAGTTATGGCTATAGTGGTTCCCTATTTGGCCATATGTGTTTTCTCGAAAACTTTTACATTTTGAATATTTTATAATGTTTCAACATCAAGATTCATTTGATATCAAACTACTGAAACGCACAGAATGATTAAAAATATGAAAATAATCAAATTATCACGTATGGCGAAATAGGGAACCATTATGTCCATAACTGGTACACCTACCCTATACATTCAGAGGCGCATCCACATTCAAAATTATGGGTAAAACAAACGTTAGCAAATTTTTTATGTCCAAGGAAGTCCAGAATTTTTTTAAATTTATGGAATCCTTGACAAAAAGTTGAAAGTAACTATGTTCATATCAGTCATTGCCACAAGACCTAGAAAGCTTCAAGATTATTGGTAAGATCAACTTCATTAGGGATTTATTATTAAACTAATTTTTTTATCCTTTTTTTGTCCTTCAAAACGCAGTGAGCTTGAGCTTGAGCTTGATTGGCCACTCGTGGTTGCTACTCCAGTATCACCAAATCAGCTGCACTTACACAAGGAACCAACCAGAGGACCACTCGGGACTAACAGACACCCCCTGTGTATAAATTCTGGACGGGTCTGGGATTGAACTCATGACCTTCTGCTTATGAAGCAGAAGCGGGAGCCATTGGACCACCAATTTCGTCATTATTGCTTGCAGTGAATCCTACTGACATATGTAAAAGGTTCTAGAGGAAACTTCGACGAATATTACGCGACTATTGCATAGTTCTTCTTATTTCAGATTCATCGAGAAAGAGCTTCAGGAAATCTGCTAGTGTTTTCTTTGAAGATTTCTTCTTGCAAACTTTCAGGTGCCCCTTCAGAGATTCCTCCAGAAATTCATCTTCAGAATAATTTACCAATTCTCCAAGGGAATTTTCCAGCGGTGTCTCAAAGGATGCTTAAAGGAATTACTTCAGAGTTATCTTGCTTCAGTAATTTCCACAAGGTTTAGTGTGGAATTATTTCTCAGTAATTCCTTCAGATATTTGTTGACTCTTCCGAAGAATGGTCCAGTTTCCTAAAACGAAAGGAAGGGTCCCTTGGGAAGTCCGTAAAAATCAAGAAATTATCTCCTGAAGAAATCTTAGGAGGAAACTCTTTGGGCAAATCCCTGAATCAATTCGTGGAGGAAAAGATGTAGAATTTCAAACGGAAATATGAGCAGTAATACTTGTCGTAATATCATGAAGAATTTCCAAAAAATATCTTTCAAATATTCGTAGAAAAAAGTTTGATAAGAATAACAATCTTATCTTATGATTCCCATTGGGGTTCTTTTTGTTAGCTTGGTTTCTTAGTCATCTCTTTTTTTTTATCTATTTTTGATTCTTGTCTGGTCTTTTCAGGTCTCTTTTTTTCAGGCAAGAGTTCTCTAAAGTTCCTATTCTCAAGACCAGCCCTGTTAAGGGAGAATTAAATAATTTCTCGCGTTTAGTATCATACAGGCGTATCTGCTGTGGTCGATTTCTCTCCATCGACTTTTTCTTTGGATAAGTACACAAAATTCAAACGTTTTTCGAAACATTTTACGATGCAGGATGACGAAGGACGATGAAAGTACTGCATAACAAATAACAATCGAAAACATTCGCCCGGCCAAGTAATTAGCTAAAAAGTAAAATCGATAAAGAGAAATCGATCATTGCAGTAACGCCCTTATGACACTGAACGCGAGATTTTTGTACTGTCGTGAATTGCAGGTCAGTCCCATATGTAAAAAGTAGGCATTGATAAATCAAAATGAGAAGTTTTTGCGCATTTTTGCCTAATTTAACAGACAGTGCTCTGTCATTAGTGCAACTGAATGGCCATTGGAAGATATATTGAAAACTGATATTAACTTTATTTGACTTGCGATTCATAGCAATGGTGCAAACTGGAAGTCATTGAATCTGGGCAAATTGTTAAACTACCTAACAAGCTAAAGTTTCTTGATAAATGGTTCAACGTGCTGAAATTTCTTCAAATTTCGCTAGAATTTCTTTAACAATTCTGAAAGCATTTGTTTTAGTTTTCCCTACCAGAAATTTTTCAGAAATTCCCGAAAATAAACTTTAAATTTTAGGGGCCTAGATAGCCAACCAAACATTTAATATGCACATTCAAAATTTCTCGACGTATGTTTCAAAGTGCCACTGTATTGCTAAAATCAAAATTCACAGTGAACTAGTTCAGCACCTACCAGTGAACCAGTGAACAATTTTGGGCATGTGAAGAAATATAGATATAGATTATCGTTCGAAAAAAAAGAAAGAGCTCATGAAAAGTATGAAATTACGCAAGCAGACCTATTGAAATTTAAGATGAAGTATTGGGAAAAAACAATGAAATATTTACACTTTGGATGCTTACGAATGTAACTAATTAAAATTTGAAAATAAAAAATTGAATGGTTTTAATTTCATGATTCGGTCAGAATTATAGTTTAACAAGACATTGTCATGAATTGACACTTGTATTGAGCTGTTCGGTAATCCAATCCGCATGGGTATAAAATTAATTAACTCATTACGCGTGGTAAAGTTGGACAAATTATGGGTGAAATTATGAAAAAAATCCACGTGCTCGGCTGGGATTTAAACCCAGGACTCTTGTATGCTAGACGAGCGCTTTACCAACTAAGCTACCGAGCCACTTGGTGACCCAATAACTGAGTTGATTACAAGTTTAGAATTCAAATCTCCAAGACCACGCAGACCCCTTTTATAACCCATATTTATCCATCTCATTTTACTACACACGCGACTTTGTTGAACAGCGAATTTGAAAATGATGTTAGTTTGGTAACGATTGTTTGAAACAAAAATAATGCAAATTTCTAAAAAGTATTTTACCCTCGGGAATAGTTTCAGATAGGTCTCAGGGACTTTTGATCTTTTCTAATATCATATTTTCAGGATATCTAGGCTGTATATTCTTTCAAAGATATCTCACTAATCCTTCCATGAATTCAGCAGAGGTTTTTTAAAGGATATTTAACAGATATTTGATTTTACACAATTAGCTCTAGTAAATTCAAAGAAACAACATCCAGAAAATTCTAAACAATAATTCCAAAAAATCGATTTTTTTACATTTCCAGCCATTTCCCATAGAGTTTCAGAGGGTTGTTCAAAGACAAAACTAAGTAACCGAGATACTTGTTAATATAACTCGAAAACGGTAAGTTGTGGGTGGTTGGTCTGTTTAGAACAACTTACCGTTTTCGAGTTAAATTTACAAGTATCTCGGTTACTTACTTTTGTCTTTGAACAAACCTCTGAAACTCTATGGAAAATGACTGTAAGGTAATAATTTCTTCACAGGCAAAACTTCAAGTTATTTGTAGTTCGTCATTCAAATTTTCTGCCAATTCGGACTACAAGAAGCTGAGATACAGTGCTCCAAACTTGGTCATTTTGTATGGGAAAACAGCATTTGTCCCTGACTGTAAATGAGAGTTATTCATGCAGAAATTCATTATGGAATATCTTTAGTGATTTCTGTGGTTTTCATTAAAAAATTTTAGGTTGAATTCCTGAAGGTATCTTGAACAAAATGCATGGATGCGTCTATTGAAAGGCCGTTGAGGAATCAATGAATGAATTACTAAGGGAATCTTCGAAGCAATATCTGATGGAAATATTGGATCTAAATTTTGTTAGGATTTGCCTAGGGCTGGAAATCTCTTAAATAAAGATAATAATAATTATTTTGTAAGGAACCAGAATTCCTCAAAATAAATTATCCAGTAATACTTGTAATGCACTGACTGGTAAAAAATAAAAAGAAAATATTCTGCCCAATTTTTCGAAAAAAAAAAAAGTCATGCAAACTATCTCTTGGTATTTGTTTAAATTGTTTTTAATGTCCTGATTTCATTATGGTTTCGTTATAGTTCCTGTGTTCAATGTTTGGTCATATTTTTCAAGTATGAGTTTTCTGAAGACTCAAGCCCTGGAATTAGGATATTTGTGTTGCCTCACACATAAGACTAGGTGTAAAAAAAAGAATATATTGTTTAAAACGATAGAAATTAAGAAAAAAAAAACAAAAACAATTCCAGTCGACAAAAATATATTCGAAGATTTTTTTTTAGCTATCCATCCCATAGTGCACCCCGGCCCTGCACAGAAAAATATGAATCGAATGCGCTTTTCTCCCGTTGCATGGCCACTGAGCGCTCGCGGTGCGCAGCGAACTGCTGTTTTTCTTGTTTGGCCCCAGACACGAGCTTTCGAGTCGAACCGGGAGGAGGGAAAGGCAATATAGGAAAAAAAAAAGTTTCCCATGGTTCCCATAGCATAACGAACCCAACCGACCGCAATAAACGGCTGGGCGACCGACGATGGAACCGAAACGGGTCGGATTGGTTCTGCTGGAGTAAACGCGATTGGTAGAGTTGGGGAAACTGGGACTTTAAATCTAACAAGTTTTTGGAGTTGGGATGATTGGATTGAGGGACAGATGGGTTGATATCCGGAAAATTTAATGAATCGAGTTGTCCACTAATGTGATAAGAAAGAATTCGTTGCTTCTTCAACATGAAACAAGGTTATTAAACTCTCTAAGAATTGCTTATCACACCAGTATATTGAAGATATTAACTCCAGGAAGTTTTTAGATGAACTAGAACATCTGTTGCACTCTTTTAGTAATCACCCCGTTCCCATCTTGACGATACAACGATTCCTCAAAACAACATACTCTTCTAGGTCCACCTATGAAAAACCTTAACTTGCATGTATTTCAGCCTTATTAAGAATCAAATAAATCAATGATATGCTTTGGCTGCTGAAAAAGCATTTATAAAGTGTACTTACTATAAAAAGTTGATGTTTCCAATTTTTATGAGTAGACATAGTTGATAGACATGTTTTACCTGAAAGAAAAATAGAAAAAATAATTTAGTGGTTAATACATAGCCATGTCTTAAAATAATCATTTTTTTTATTAATTTTTAGTCATATTTTACAGTAATCTTGTAGTAATAAATACTGAAAATTTACACCCTTACACTGAATGCAATTTGCTTTTTTTTCAATCAAAATTGCTCCAGAATTGAGTTTAGCGTTAGCGTTAGCGTTAGCGTTAGCGTAGTTACGGTATACTTCGTAGATTGGATACTAGCAACATTCATGTTTCTTTTTAATAATCTCATCCTGACTACTTTCAAGAACAAAATTGCTCCAGAATTGAGTTTGAATCACAAACCAATATAAATTGTATATTGGGATCGTGGTGTAAAAGTGACAAATGGAATTGGGTGAATCTGAGTGTCTTTTAGTTTTGATTCTGATGAAAAAGTTGACGATATGTGCCCATGTTTTTTTGCAAACCAAATAAAACAAAAAAAATAATTTTTGTGTTTAGATTTTATGAAAAATTGAATATTGAAATTCCGAACAAAAATTGAAAAAAAGTAAATTTAAATCTTGTTTTGTATTACGATGGTAACAAAGCCCTCCGTAATTGATAGTTTTTTAAAATAAAAATTATAACGTGGTTAGTTAACAGAGATTTTAATTCAATTGATGAAAGTCGTGCGTTGAGATGTGGTGTGTAAGGCCTTTCTACTACACTGCTGTTACAATCAACAAACTAGAATCTAAGAAAAGCATAATTGTCAAACAAAACGACATCTAAAGACTTTCTAATTGTAAGATTCATCTTATAATTGCATGCAATTATCGGCGCTGCAGCAGAAGCAAGCCTTTCCCGACGCTGCATTGCCTTGCAGAATTTCACTGAAATCCCGTCACGAATCGTTTCTGGCGTCGAAGATATCTATCTTCAGTTGCGCAATCATCCCGCGAATGATGTTTTTTCGAGAGAAGGAAAAAATAAACCTTTCTTCTAGCTCTGAGCAAGCAGACAATTCCATCCAGCCAGCCGTCAGCTCGACAATGACGTTGGTTGGCGTCATCTCCACCTCGCTGCTTCCGTTGCCGATGCTTGGTGTCTCGTGATGGGAAAAAGAAAGGTGAAATGAAATCATCCGTGTGGTGTGGTGCCTCATGGTTACAGCTACAGATGATGTGAAATTATATTGCAGCACGCTCCCTTCGGGCGGTTTTGGGACTTCTGGAAACGAACGGTAAGACAACGAGAGCTCAGAGACTTTCGTTGATTCGCCGAAGGTGTGAACATAAGCTGTTTTTTCTTATGCCAAAGACAGCTGCCAAGACGGTTGGGTAATAGTTTCTCTGGTTGCCGCCACGGTTGTTGAACTTTTAGACTTTGCTTTGCTAAGGTAGGGTAAGGTGGTTCAAACTGTCAATTTAAGCTCAATTGCTTTTTACACACAAATAAAAATGTTAAAACAGAAACTTATGAGTAGTTTACTGTTCTTCTCATTTCCGAATAAAAATTTTATTTAATGTTTTTATTTGTCCTGGAAATGCATGTTAAGGGGGATTGAGGGCATAATGAACACGCGGGGCAAAATGGACACCCCTATATTCTTTGAGAATAAGCATTGCATCAAAATTGTATGCACTGCATGAAATTTGTATTGTATCTGAACTGCTTGATGGTATAAAAGTTCATTTTTGCTTCAATTGTGCTTTGAAGTTTGATTGTGCCTTTTTTTACCCAGTTTTCTATCCTGTTTTTCTGGGAACAGTTGAACTAGCTATTCACGTTGGTGCCGCCCCGCTGAAACCATTCCAGTTTTTAGATAATTTAAATATGTCTGTAGTTTTTCCTTTTTTTTCTTATATCTAGAAGAAAATTGCTCTAGATTTCGACCAAATTAGCTAACTTACATTTAAAAACATATCAGAATATTGTCATTTGTTGTAAAGTTACCTTTCTTCACACAAGTTTCATCCATGAAGATCCGATATATCCATGAAAATGATCATCTAACAAAAGTCGCTCTAGAGAAGCACTTTTTTTTAAACATTCCAATCCAGCTTTTTACGCTCACCATAAAAACAATATGCTATAAAATATTTGACAGATGCTGACTATCAGCACTGAACTGAAACTTGGAAATATATCCTCAGCATGCCTTGACGAACCGTCAAATTTCATTGTTTTTCTTTCTGTCAATCAAACGAAAAGTTTGTTTGAATTTGCGGAAATAATCTTATTCGTTATTGGCCCTGTCCTTCGGTTCAGAAAGGGGTATGGGCGCGTTAAAGTGTTGTGCTTGTAGGGAACACTTGAAGATGGGATAGAAGGTTATTACTTCGCGTTCGTGCTTTACTTCTGCTTATCTAAAAAGTTATATACAATAACCGACCCTTAGCTTAACTATCAAAATTGACAGTTGCAAATACAATAATCGTTCTGAGCAATAGAATTATTAGTAGTAGAACGCTAATAGCGTAGTTGTCACAAAACTGATTTCAATTTTTATTACCTTACCATGATGTTGTTTTGGTTCTTAAAATTAATCTGACACTTTGAAGCCCGGTACTCACGCTGTCAGTTCGTGGCAAACTAGATGTTGGTAACACGAACAGCAGCGACATTAGCATTCTTAGGTAAATGCTTCTACTTTCTGAGCTTACTAACAAGTCGTCGCGTTAATTGTATCATAATGATCTTTTATCTACATCAGTCGAACCATTCTGAATGGCCGTTATGAGAATATCACCAAGCACTTCTCACATGCAATAAAGCTGGATTGTCCTACATTGAAACATCAAAGTTTTCACTCTTTCGGATTCATTTTTTGTTGTTTATCATTAGTTTCAGGGATGGTTATCGTGGGAATCCGAAGAGCGAATTTTATATAACTTCAATGTAGACCAACACTGCAATAAAGCATGTAACAATCACTAACATTCCTTCTCTCTTTATCCTTGTTTTCATATCTAACCCAACTGTTTCAACTGTCCGCAGAGGGAAGGCTGGAACGTCTGTTGAGTGCCTGCGATTTGGGAGACATGCGGCCAACGCACCTCCTCGCGAAAATGATGGAGCTTGCCGCCGGATTGAATGTCACGGACGACCTTCTCAAGATGTTGTTTTTGCAACCACACTTGATCTGGTAAGGGCGTACCATCAGATTCCGGTTGAAGAGGCTGATATTTCGAAGACGGTCGTTATAACTCCGTTCGGACTCTTCGAATTCACGCGAATGCAGTTCGGTTACGCCACAATCTAAATGAAACCTACAACAAAACAAAAGAGATTGATAATTAAGCGATTAAAGCATTATCTATGCAAATCTGAATTAGATTTTAGTTTGAGTCTAAGACAAGACAAGTCAGGTCAGAGTGCAAAAACGAAACCAATTGCCTGTCAAAAAAGACCACTTCTCATTGGTCGTTTTGGCAAAAGCCTACTTTCACATCGTTGAGTTGGATTGCAACAGGGCACTTTGTTGCTAGCCTGGCCGTGTTGCTAGTTCATAAATTAGAGTTTTAATAAAAAGTTTCAAATTTTTTATGAAATCATTTTGCTTTAAATTCATTTATATTCGATTTAAGGTTTACCGCGTGAGCTTCTACAATGCTAAAATGAATTAAAAATACTTACTTCAAAGCAATGTAATGGAAATTGTTTCATTTTTCTCAAAAAATATCGCCCTTTTTTAATATAAACCTGATTTTCTAATAAGCTAGCATCCTCTATTACACTGCCCGCATAAATATGAACCATATTTGTACTGTATCCGAAACTCTCCCCAACAATTTATAACAATATCTAAACAATTCCATATAACGCCTAAAATAACAATATGCCTACCGTATCATGAATGGTTTTAACAGTCTGGGGAATGGTTATTGGACAAAGTACAGTATGGGGAATAGGCGGTTAAGTTATGTAACCATTCAAAAACGCCGATTTTCCCGAACAATTTTTTATCGTTACAATTTGACCAATTGTCCATATACTATCCATTTTTTGATCAATTTACTGTAAAGGAAACAGTTTCAGAATAGTGGGACTATAAAGTTTGAATGAAACTAAATAATGTATGTGTAATAGTATGTTTACAGTGTGATATGGTATTTTTACCACAAATGATACTGTTCCTTTATGTTTATATTATAAGCAATGAAAAATAGTACTACAAATTTTGTTTTATTTTTTATTATTTTACTCTGTCATACACATTTTATACTTCCATGACCTAAATAACTGCGGAAGTTACATAAATTGCTTTTAGGGCCTGTTCACAAATTTCATAACGCTAAAGAAGATGGATGGGTGTCCTCGAAATGTTACAGGTCATACAAAATTCGAAAAATATTCATACTAAAAGCGTTACGAGGGGGTGGGAAGGTGTCGAAAATGACTATTTCCGACGTTATGAAATTTGTGAATGAACCCTTGTTAGAACCCTCACGGATGTGGGCGTTCGAAAAGAACACCAAAGAAAACATCGGATTCGTCTGATTCGCCTTCTCTCCCTGGTTCTGGCTTGAGTCTAGTCCTTGCGAATGGAGAAGTCTAGTCCTTGCGAATGGAGAAGTCTAGTCCTTGCGAATGGAGAAGTCTAGTCCTTGCAAATGGAGAATAAATGTTCGTTTTCAGCTGTCAGGGAACTTGCCGAAACTTCCATTCCGGCCCTTCGTCAACGGAAAATGACTGCTGTGGGAGAGAATGAAAACTTTTACAAAACAGAAAGAAATTATAAGATATAGAGGAAATATGAATGCATGAAACACTTACCGATGGATTACGATCAAGCACATATTTTAAAGATTCGTTCTGATCGCTGGATTAACAACGGATTCTTTTCACTCTAGTTTCTGCTAGCAAAACATAAACAGAAATGAAACACGCTAAAAACCATTTACACACATTTAAGTTTTACTTGACTTCTAAAAATATATATATATATTTTTAATTTATTTGATTTAAAACATAAAAAAAACATACAAGACCACCATAAAAAATTCTTTGTTACACATTTTTCATCGAAATGTGTGATGCCATGAAATAACGTTTAATTAATAATTGCGTGAAAGCTAAATAGCATGTGTGTTGATTTTTAAGCGTGTCTAATATATTGATGAAAATTTTCTCACACATATCAATGCGTTCAACAGTTTGCCAAACTGTTAAAAAATAGTAAAATATAGTTAAATGCAAGTGTGTAAGTGATGTTCGTCTCATAAACACAAAAACCATTCGACGAACATTGCATAAACGTTTCCACTATTTTCCACAGATTCACATCCCCGTATTGTTCAACAATATCTGAGCTTTCAAACATATTGTCACTATTTGATTTGATTTAGTCAAGCTGTTCTTTACAGTATACAGCTTTGGGTTCCTTATTGTTTTACAACATAACAACTGTTCGCGATACGCTAACCGTTTCAGTTGGAAGACATTTGTGGTTTTGACTATAAGACAAATTGGATTTTTCTATGCGGGTGAATGAATGAAACGTATAAGAAACAACAAAATCATGAACCTTGATGTTTTAATTTGTTCACAAGGTTTGCGTTAAAAGGATTCTGGTTGCACTGGCTTCTGTATCGTCAAGGTTATCGACTGAAAAACAACAGGGCAGTCTCAGTTGAACTGTCGCGTCCTGTCCTCGGTTTGAGTGACAGAAAAGCAACGATAATTATTTCAGTGAGGTATGGGTTACTAAGATTTATTTTCGAGTTTCAGTTCAGTGGTGATAGTCAGCTTCTGTCAAAGATTTTATAGCATGGCAAGCGTAAAAAGGTGGATAGTTACTAAACGGTCAAAACTGATGATTTGGTACATGTATCTACCAGAGTGACCAATAAGTGGACCTCCATCGCTTATACAGAGAAATTTTACTTCAAACTTTTGGGCCAACAACGAGACCTACATTTCTGGAGAGTCTACTCCTTTATTCCACGTTGCACGAATTCAAGTGATATGATCTAATACTACCATCTCAATGTTTCAGACAGAAAACGATACTGAAATCTGCGATCATTCCCACATTAAGGAAATCAGGTCCTATTTTGAGACCCTGTATTCTTCAGAAGAAGCCCCACACTCCATGGATTTCATTCCAATCAGAGCGATCCCTGAAAATAACCAAGTAAGCGAAAACTTGATGCAAATAATAATACAAGATAAAGTTTTAGCTGCAATCAAGGAAGTAGTACTCGTAAATCTCTTGGTTCCGATAGGCTACTAATGGATTTTTTTTCTGAAAACATGGCAGATTATTGACTTAGAATTCACAAATGTCATCAATGAAGCACTTCAAGGTAAGGCAACGAGACAGTACTAAGATGATATACTTGTTCTTGTGAAGAAGAATGGAGTCGTTAAAAGCGTTAGAGGGTATCGACCAACATCGCTTTTGAATTATGACTACATAGTATAAGTTAGAATTTTGAAGCAAAGAATACATTTTCTCCGGCTGTTAGTTCTGTCAAACAACCAAATTGCTCAAATGAGAAAAAAACGAAGCATTGAACCGCATCTATGAAAAAAAAATCAACTAAAACGTCTTTGCTGGTGTCTTTTGGTCTCGATCATGCGTTTGATTAAGAGGGCCATCAATTTCTACAGAAAATAATGACTAGGATGAATTGTAACACCAATTTCGTAGAGCTGCATGTCACGATTTAAAACCAATCGTACAGATTCTTATTAACGGTCACTTGACTCCGGAGCTCAAAATAAACCGATCCGTCCGACAAGGTCACTGTCAATGTATCTGTTTGTGCTGATCTCCAGCTGTTGTTAGGTGCTATTTCACGAAGTTTTCATTATGCTGTAATGAACGCCTATGCAGATAAAATATCCCTGTTCCTAGAAAACGAACGTTGTCTAATACAATAAGCAGAAATGGCTTCACATCGAAAACTACGTTAACATTTTGGGAGTCAAATACGGAGATAACATCAAGTAAGCACAGAAGCTGAACTGGCAGTCTGTTTTGAATGAATTGCGAACCCAGCTTTAGTTGCATCCTCGCAGGAAATAAAGTCTGTGTCTTTCTGACATTCATTCAGATCAATGCGTACATCACCTCAAAACCTTGGTATATGACCTCCAATATATCGCTCACGAAAGGATTTGCAACAAATATTAGGGCACAGCATGTGGAATTAATTTGGCACGGTCAAACATTGCAAAGAATAGCTATGATTTACCCAAAAAGAGAGGTGGCCTGAATGTCCAGTGTCCTTAGACAATGTCGAAAGCTGTGCATTTGAATCGATTGATGAATCCAGCTGATAAACTTCCATTCCTTCTACAAAATTCTGAGCAGTTCCATTCCTGCGATGTTCGATCATGCATCCTAACTACAAGCAGAACTATCGCACCACCCGGATCGTTTTATCAACACACCCTCATTCAGAGAAATTTATCATCACTTTTTAGAATAGGGTCCTAAAGACCTGGCCAAATTTTGGTACCAAACGCTTAAGTTTAGGCCAAAACACATGTTTACTCAATTTTTATATGATTTTCGATGGTTCAAGACCAGAAATCATTTTTGTTCATTACCCCTTGGTTAAGACTCAATTTGTGGGTGTTTTTTGTTTTCCGTTTGCCTTCCGAAATGTCAGATAGGAACAACCCAGTGTTAAAAAAAAAAACCCTGTGGTATTTTTGTCGACAAAGTGAACGTCAAACATGATCAAAAGTGTCAAAGTTCTAATTTTGAATCATTTTTAAAATTAAAGTTAAAATATGTTATACCCGTTATTTGAGCTGGAAAATTGCTGAAGTAGTTGCAAGTAGTTGCTCTTTCAAATTATTAATCCAAAACAAGAATTCATTAAAAAATTTAGGATCCAATTGAAACCTGTTCTTGGATTCGTGGCAGCTGATCAACGAAACGGGGAAAGCATCTTCAAAAATTTTCACAATAAGAATTTATCATCTGCGCAACGCTCAAACTGGTTCGTGGTAATGCACAGAAATATGAGACACCGAGAGCTACTATATCAACGGGGTGTAGTGGAGGATCCCTTCGGCAAACCATGTCCAGGAGAACTAGAAACCATTATACATCAACTTTTCCGGTGTCAACGTGTAAGGGATATCTGGAGTTATCAATGAAGACAGGTAACGAATCTCATTCATGAACTAGGTAGACTAGTATCCGAAAGCTTGGTTTATCCAGGTCTTACAAATATGATTCAAACTACTAAGAATTATATTTTCAAGTTGTTTGGCTTATGCTTTAGTTATTTAGTTGACTCTTCTGAGGGCCCAATAGGTTTAGATGGTTTTATATTTTTATTAAACATTGGAAGATTGGACTCGGAAAATATGCGACACTTTGCTTTTGGTGTAAATTTTTATCACGTGGGTAAAAATTAATGAAATTTAGGATCATACTAGTTTAGAGTGCAATGTTTATGTGTGCAAATTTTTATAGCGATCTGTCAAGTAGTTTTTAAGATGCATTCGAAACAAGAAGAGCTACGCCAGCAAATCTTGGGCGCGGTGATCGATAATCCTGGTCACTCGCACAGATGGATCGGCAAAAGGTTTGGAATCCACCATTCTAACGATTTCCGAGCTTTGAAGATCTTTCAGGAGACGAAGGTCATCGAGCGGCGCGCTGAGAGCGGCCGAAACTCGAAAACGGGAACGGATAGAAGATAAGGCAGTACTTTAAGAATCACCCGAATCTTTCCACCCGAGACGTGGCCAAGAAGGTCAATTCGTCGAAGTGGTTTGGCCAGCAGACGATGAAACGGGCTGGGCTACATGTTAAGGTCAGGATGGCGCCAAACCGATGGGTGGAAGCTGTAATTTAAACTTGTCTCATATAGATCAGCTGCATTTTACGACCCTGTAGGACAGTATTTAAAAATTTCAAGCTGCATAACGCCCTGGATTAATTTGACTTCATCCCATGTAAATCAAGTGCATCTTGACGCCCTGTATGACATCAATAGAAACTCCAAGCTCTATCAACGCCCTGGAGTAATTTGACCGTATCCCATATCGATCAAATACATCTCAATGCCCAGTAGGACAACAATTGAAAATTTAAGCTTTATCAGTGCCCTGGGAAAATTTGACCTCCTTTTTCGTAGACCAAGTGCATCTTTAAGCCTTGTAGGATAACAATCGAATATTCCAAGATTTAATAACGTCCTGGAGTGATTTGACCTTGTTCCATGTAAATAAGTTGTATTTTAACGCCCTGTGGGACAATTGTCAAAATGTATAAACGCCCTCCACTTATCCGACTTTGTCTTACGTAGATTAGGTGCACCTCAATGCCTTGTATCGATTGAACATTCCAATCTGTATTGATGCCCTGGAGTAATTTGACCTTGTCTCACGTAGATCTTAGATAAGGTGCATATTAACGCCCTGTAGGACATCAATTGAAAATTCCATGCTGTATCATCGCCCTGAAGTAATTTGAACTCGTCATGCATATCAACTTTATGTAAACGCCCTGTTAGATATCTATTTTCCTTGTATTTTGACCTTGTTGGCTTACGTAGATCAGGTGCAACTTAATGCTCCGTTTCCATTGAAAATTCCAAGCTGAATCAACGCCCTGGAGTATTTTGACCTCATTCTATGTAGATCAGGTACATCTCAACACCCTGTAGGACATAAATTAAAAATTTCAAGCTTTAGCAACGCCCTGGAGTAATAAGCTGCAACTTAACGCCCTGTAGGAAACCAATTAAATATTGTTTGCTTTGCGACCTTAACTAATGTATATCAAGTGAAGAGTAGTGTTTGGTTCTTTCCGATTTATATGTTGTTTATAATATCTATAGTTTGTCTTTACTATTTATCAAACGATTGTGCCACTTTTCCTCGAATATCCTTTCCGCGAATGACAGTTTCCAGAATAACCCTTTTCCTCGAATGCCATTTTTCCGAATGGTTTGTCTCTTCGAGAAGTGATGCAGTTCATGAAGGTGCAAGAATAGTTCTCAGTGTGCGTACCAGATGACTGGTCTTTTCACTACCCTGAGTTGTAAAACGGGATCCCTTAATTTAATAGATATTACTATGGCTGTATGCGCTTGATCCTTAATATTCGGTATTGTTAAATGTTCTTATGACAGACAGTTAATACCCTTGTTTTTTTTAGGCCAATAATTTTCATGTGATAGTGATAAATTTCATAATCAAGTATGCACCACGAGCAATATTTTTGTGTTTTTAAATTTGATGAAATAGGTTTGAAAACCATCTGTAATTGATACTTGGAAATTCCAAGATTCACTAATATATCTATCGTAAAACTACCGTTTTGAAGAAAGAATCTCACTACCGTGACGGTACCAATATCCGGACACTCTGGTAACTTCTACTGAATACAATGTAAATTTGAATAATAATGTGGTTTTAATGATTCACATCTGAGTTTATAACATTGCTCATGATTTGACTACAATTTGATCTAGTGGCCATTGTCATATAATTAATAAAAATAAAAATCAAACATCAGTTTGACACCATTATATCGTAGTGCAGTTTTCATAGTTCAAGTCATTCAGCAAAACAAAGAGCGGTCAAGTTAACGATAATAAATTTCAATGACTCTTCTTTCTTCTTTTCTGGCGTTACGTCCACACTGGGACAGAGCCTCCAACCCGAAAAGATCCTCGACCGGTGGGATTCGAACCCACGACCCTCAGCTTGGTCTTGCTGAATAGCTGCGCGTTTACCGCTACGGCTATTTGGGCCCCTCAATTTCAATGACATTGTATGCGAATTGTTGAAAACCATAGTTTGTGTTTAAATATGTTAGATAAATATTTGGAACACTTTAAATCTGTGAAAACAAGTGTAAAAGGACACTTTTTCGTGTGATAAGTGAGTGTCCGGATTTGTGAACCTTGAAATCGGAACGCTATACGTTTAACTTGTAGTTTGCTTGAGTGAACATCTATTTTGTAATAAAAATGCACCGAAAACTGAAATAAATGCAAGGAAATGTGTATGAAATTAAATTGTAGAGGAAAAGTCGACTTTATGATGACGATTGTTGCAGATTATTTGCTCGCGGCTACAACCAAAAGATATGAATAACCGAAATACAGAATAATCTTGATTATTCTGTATTTAACAACAAAAAATATGATAGAATAGCCACATTTAAACTGAATTTTCTTTATTTTATTTGAATTAAGCTGGCCCTAACACGGATGTCCGGAAATTGATTCAAGAATGTCCGGTTTTTTGATTCACATGTCCGAATTTGAAAACAAGACATGTGTAATAAAAAACATTATTTCCATATTATATTCGTTATTTTAACTTGAATATTTGCAATTATCATTAAGATAAAAGTCGAAACGATTCGTGACACGATAGTGCGTTAATCAAATCTAATGCAAATATATTGATATTGGAATTAGATCGATCATGCTGCACCGCTTAAGCGTCCGGGTATTGATTCATCACGATAAAATAAAAAAAAGTTCCATTGTATGTCTTGCTTCGAATTCCGGACATCGCTTTCGAGCTGATTCAAATTCCGGACACATTTGCTTCGGATTCCGGACACTCTTATTTTATTAAAAACTCAAAGATTTTATAAGTATTTCATTCGAATTGAATTTTTAGCACTTTATTTAAGGTTATATCACCAACTCAATACTGAAGACTATTAAACAGTTAAAACTGATGTGAAAAACGAAGACAAATCACATAATTCTCTTCTATCGCCGCATGAGATTAAGTGACGTGCGTCATCTGGAACTTAACGAGTCACATTATTTTCAAATTATTTTTTCCGAAACGGAAGGTAACAATTTAGTTTTTTCTACCGAATGTTTTCTAAATCACTTTTACAATCATCAATTGTCCATTTAGATCATTATGATTAAAATAGAGGCACATTTCAATTCACACCAACCTTAAGAAATTGTTTATCAGGCGAAAAATCAACTGACGATTTCACGCGCAGTTTTTTTTTGTATTTATGATTTTGAAGCCTACTGTGATACGTTGACATTCACAATAAACATTTAAAATCAAAGAATCGAACTGAGTGTTAACATTACAGTTACACTTTCTTAAACATGGCAAAAAATAAGAAAATGTTCAAGGTATCCGGCTTTCGAAGCGTCCGGCAATTCGATGCAAAACGGTACAAAAGATAAAACCATAGCGAAATATATTGAAAACCAGAGAAATTGTTTACTTTTTTCCATATTGTTATCACCTCAACAGAGATATTTTGTTTGTAATTTAAGCCGTATATTTGGCTAAAAATCGAACACTTCTTCTTTATGTAAAAAAATAGTTCAAATTTTCTAGATGTTCTGCTTTTGGAAAACTCAAGGAAATCTTAGTAAACTTAATTATTTTTTTAGAATAAAAAATATCATATATTTCTCTAAGTATGCTTCATATATTACTTAACGTACAAACATAATCAAACATTCGAAACATCGAATCTCAGGTATTGATTTATTTATGTTTAACTTTAAAATTTTTCTTCGCATTCTAGTCAAGTCTTTTTCTGGTCTGACATGACTGAGAATACGCATAATATTTCGTTAAAAATGTTCCGAGTTATGGTTGAGTAATAATCGCTGAAACGCGGTTACCATCGGCATATATAATTAGAAATACAATTTGCGTCGTATTTTGCCTAAATTTTATAAATCTAAAGGAGAAGCATTTAGGTTGACTCAAATTGCAAGACCATAGCTTGAAAGTTGGCAAAAAAGCTCAGTTTTTGATAAATTCTATGTATTTCTTCTCGTATCTTCTTCTCATATATTCCCTGAAACACAAAGAATCTTAAAAAAAAAAAAATGAGAGAGACACAAAAACGGTTCTATGTGGCTTTAAGATTGGCACTAGATGATTCCTTTTACACTGAGTGATAGGTTCTACAGGCCTAAGTTTATTTCATGGATTATGATTTCTATTTGAATAGTATGACTCTATGAAATAGTCACATAGCATATACAGTAGGTATTGTTAAGGTAGATTCAATTGATACTAGGACAAAATAACATTCACTTTTTACATCAGCAAATTTTTCAACTAAATAATGTTTAAGTCCATGTATCCGTCCATGATCTCTTCTTTCCATATTTCAATAGAAATGGAACACAAACTAAATACGTGCAAATGCATTTTGATTTTCGTTCGTTAGGAATGTATGTTAAAATATTTGTGATATTTGCAATTTTGATATATTAAAATGTTGCCAAGGGTTTTTGGATTTCCGTTTATGATCTTTATAAACTGAAAGTCGAAAACCCATAGCAACATAACCTCCATCACAGTTGATCCCTATATGTTAAAATATTTGTGATATTTCTTATCAGCCGACATCATTAACGCCTGGGAATAGAAGCGCCCTCTGGGCCATAGCAACGTCCCCCTCAAAAAGGGACGACTAAGAAGCTCAAATTTTACGACAGGGCTGATGATAGATAGTTTAAGTTGTTAAAATTAAAAGGTGTTAAGGGGGCCCAGATAGCCGTAGCGGTAAACGCGCAGCTATTCAGCATGACCATGCTGAGGGTCGTGGGTTCGAATCCCGCTGGTCGAGGATCTTTTCGTAAAAAGGAAATTTTCTCGATTCCCAGGGCATAGAGTATCTTCGTACCTGCCACACGATATACACATGCAAAAATGGTCAATCGGCAAAGAAAGCTCTCAGTTAATAACTGTGGAAGTGCTCATAAGAACACTAATCTGAGAAGCAGGCTCTGTCCCAGTTGGGACGTAACGCCAGAATGAAGAATGAAGAAGGATATAGAAAACTATTCAATCCGCCAGCTCCTCATCAACTCGCGTATTCGTATGTCATCCATAAGAAAAAAAAAACATCAAAAACATCCAACGACCTTGAAAATCGATTCTATCCCTTTGAAGTTTGATTGCACAAATAGCTAATATTTAAGCGGCTGTCTATGGTTTTTGTAACACATTTTTGAGTGTTTTTCAACCAGAGAGGGGGTTGCAAGATTTTTTGTTTGAAAGTAAGAAACTATTTATACGGCACTTAAGAAATCTTGCAACCTCTTCCCCCATAACGCCTTACATAACTAATGGACTGCCCCAAAGAAAGTGTACCGTTATTACGATACATTAGGAATGTTTGAACAACCCCATCGTTTTTCCCTTAGTTGTGGTCAAATTCGCAGCAAGTACTAGATGACTGACTGACACGCGGATCATTGATTTTATGTTTTGATTTCTTTTAAAAAAAAGCGAGAAAAAAATTATTCAGTCCAAGATCCCACATGGTAAGCTAATATTAGCACAATATAACCAGGGTTGCCACATATACAGATTTATCTGTATTTTACAGATTTTTTCGAATATTTTGTGACCAAGAATCTATATTTACAGATTACAGATTTTTAGGAAAAAGACAGATATACAGATTATGTATACAGATTGTTGCTAAAATTATGCAGATTTATACAGATTTTGGAAAAAAATGAAAATAACTATTATTGTAAACCTTAATATACAAGCTAAGATGTGACAGTTCTGCATTGCACTTATAATTGATTGGTATTTCCATGAAATACTCATCAAATTCTCACAAATATCTTCATTTTCAGGGATACAGATTTAAAATACAGATATTGTTCTCAGGGATATAGAAATACAGAAATATTCAAGAAAAAATACAGAATTCAATGTGACAACCCTGAATATAACGATTCTTGATCGAGGGCATAAGTTTATTTTAAAGTGTTTGATAGATTCCCCAAAAGTTACGAATTTCTGTAATAATTTTCTGTTAAAGTGGAATGGCAATGACATTATACCAACAGTGCAGTATACCCAAGTAACCAAATAGCACTTTAATTTGCCCTGCGTGCTAATATAATGCTATTATACAGATGACAAACAATATATCAGCCGTAGTATAGCTCTATAAGCCCAAAAAGCTAAATTAGTGTGCTACCGGTTACTTGGGTATCCTACCCTGTAAATAATGTGAATGATGATTCTTCTTCTTCTTCTTGGCATTACGTACTCACTGGGAGAAGGCCTGCTTCTCAGCTTAGTGTTCCTATGAGCACTCCCACAGTTATTAACTGAGAGCTTTAAGTGCCAAAGTTGCCATTTTCGCATTCGTATATCGAGTGAGAGTATACTTGCTCTATGCCCAGGGAAGTCAAGGAAATTTCCACAACAAAAATATCATGGACCGACTGGGAATCGAACCCAGGCACCTTCAGCATGGCATTGCATTGTAGTCACGGATTCTAACCACTTGGCTCAGGAAGGTCCCCATTATACTCCATGAATCAATTCTGAACCACTTTACCCTACAAACTGGATGGAAATCGATTCAGAGTTGCTTTCATTGGTTTGCATTAGAATTAGGCACAGAGCCGCTCGCAGTGACTCACGGATCAATCCGCACCAATCCGGTCCGCTATATAAATTCGAATTTAATTCACTTTCACCTGGCTGCAAGTCACAAACCTGTCGGGTGCCGTATGTGTAATACGGCTGCAATTTTCACTCGCCACAAACGTTCCCATTTACATACCTACATCGGAATATTATCAATATTCGGTTCCAAAATCCTATGACATCATCTCCCATCGCTCTTACATAGTAGAAGCCGGCAGCAATTTCCTCAAAACAAAACCTCCGTCCCCTGGTCTGTCTCAGATTGTGCGGTTGAATCATCGTTTTTACTTTCTCGCAGAAATGACCGTCATCACATCCGTCCGACAATTTCGGACGAATCACAGTGGTCCAGATTTATGATTCGTGGATAAAATACGTCTTTTCGATATTTCACTATATATTTCTTCTTTTTGGCATTACATATCAACTGGAACAAATCCTGCTTCTCAGCTTCGTGTTCTTATGAGCATTTGCACAATTATTAACTGAGAGCTTTTCTTGCCAAAGTTGCCATTTTCGCCTTCGTATATCGTGTGGCAGATACGATTAAACTCTATGCCAAGGGAAGTCAAGGAAATTTCCATTACGAAAAGATCCTGGACCGACCGGGAATCGAACCCAGACACCTTCGGCATGGCTGTCGAGGCAGATTTCCCGTGTGAACAAGTTACAACATGGACGTTCTAAAGTGCCAGAATGAAGTGTTGTGCTTGTGGGAAGCACTTGAAGATGGGATGGAAGGTCATTACTTCGCGTTCGTGCTTTAATTTTGCTTATCTATAAAGTTATATACAATGACCGACCCTTAGTTTAACTATTTAAATTAACAGTTGCAAATACAATAAGCGTTTTGAGCTTACTAACATGTCGTTGCGTTAATTTTATTATAATGATCTTTTATTTCATCCGTCGAACCATTCTGAATGGCCGTTGTGAGAATATCACCAAGAACTTCTCACATGCAATAAAGCCGGATTTTCATACATTGAAACATTAAAGTGCCCGCTCTTTCGGATTCATTTTTTTGTTTTTTTTATCATTAGTTTCAGGAATTGTTATCGTGGGAATCCAAAGAGCGAATTTTGTATGACTTCAATGTAGGCCAATACTGCCATAAAGCATGTAACAATCACTAACATTCCTTCTCTCTTTATCCTTGTTTTCATATCTAACCCGCTTCGAGGAATAATTCATCGGAGAGCAAAGGCATCTCTTATCATGGCAGCGTAATGGCCAAGAAAACGTCGGATTGCGGTCGCATCTCTCCATCCTCGGTTCTGCCCCACGCTCGCCAAATCGATACGCACTTGATCCGCCCACTTAGCTCGCTGCACTCCACGCCTTTGATAAGTATAAAGTTCCTATAATCGTTGAATACTAATTGAAAGGTAAATCAAATGAACTTAATATTCAACTAATAACAAATTTGTTCCACAGAGCGATTTACAAAACACCACACAAAATCCCTCCTTTCACATATCCTTAGGCAAAACACTTCACTACCGTTATATGTATGACTGATTCATGTTCTTTCGACCTTGCATCATTCATATGTGTAGGGGAAGTCTAGAGTAAAAGCAAAACTTAAAGAACCTTCTGGTCAAAGATGTTGCGTTGCCTACTTCCTAAACTCCAAATCCCCCGGTGTATTATGGACGGTTTGAGTTTTCAAACTTGTACTGGAGACTTGGCCCCCAATCCCCTTGTACATCAATAAAATAAAATAAAAAACATATTACATTTCATTTGCCGTAGCAGTTCAGAATTTATACAGGTGAGTTGATTTCACCTGTTCATAACAGAAAAAAACTTTCAGTTAGCTAAACCTAACTTAACCTAGATATGTAACGCATTTATCACGGCAATAGAAGATTGCAACGATGTTTGTCTAAAATTTTTAATAATTTCATTCGACATTTAATCCAATGTTTCAACATTGGACATTACATAAACCATACATACATCATTACAGTAGTACTATACCAGGGAGGGAGCTTCAGAATCAGAATCAGACGCAACAGCATTCAACATGACTGGCCTGAAAATTTGTTTGAAAATCAAAAGCTTGTTCTTAAGAAATAGTTTTGATTTTTTGTTAATAAGTGGATAAAGACAGTTTACGTATTTGTTACATATTACTTGAATGCCACCAACGTGATTTTTGAAAGTTAATATTTGTATCTAGCATGAGCCCTAGATACTTAACTTCATCTGACTAATTTATTGGTACCCCTCTCATTGTGACAACATGTATACTTGAAGGTTTCAAAAAAAGAGCTTTTAGTTTATGTGTAAATATTATATGTTAAGTTTAGGTTAAGGTTTAGTTTGTTATATGATTTAGTTTAGGAGATTTTAATTACTTTTTTTTTCGTTCTCTAGGACTCACATCCACATTGACGTTGCTCTTGTTCAGCTATCTGACCAACAATCTGGTCGGTTACGTCTACACCGATGAGGACTGCAAACGGGTGAAGATTTCCTTTGTGGACTTCCACGGTAAACGACAGGATCGGATATACTCGATCGACGACATTGCGCCGAGATCGGAATTGGGACGATCGTTGTTGAAATTCTATTTCCCAGTCAAAAATCACGATAACGGCGACGAGTACCGTCTCATACACAAATACGGTGAAGTTTACAACGAGCAAGCTTTCAATAAGGTGTTCGGAAGGGATTAGCTGCGTTTTGTTAGTGGGTAAGTAAACTTTGTTTTTGATCTTCAAATGCTGTTCGGCTAGGAAATTATTTCATCTGAAATTCCTTCTTGTGATGAGCTGTATAATTTTAATTATATTGATCTATCGATAGCATGCAACATTGCCTTTTTTAATTTTCGTGTTTTATGGATTTACCGGAATTAGTGTTTTACTTAAGGTTAAGGAAAATTGAAGCCAAACCTTAAGTTTTCAAGACCACAAATCTGTAGAACCAAACATCCGTATGAGCTGAAAACTTGATCGATTTGTCACCACCAGCAAGTTTTCAGTTTAAACGGATGTTAAGTTCTCCAGATTTTTGCTTTTGAAAATTTGAGATTTGGCTTCGATTTTCTTCTTTCTGGCATCTGTCCCAGAGGCTACTGCTAGGAGCACTTCCAAAGTTATTGACTGAGAACTTGCTTAGTCGATTGATCATTTTTGCAGTGTATATCGTGTGCCAGGTACAAAGATACTTTATGCCCGGAAGTCGAGAAAATTTCCTTTACGGAATGATCCTCGACCGGTTGGAATCAAACCCACGACCCTCAGCTCTGTTGAATAGCTGCGCATTCACCGCTACGGATATCTGAGCCGCTTGGGCTTCGATGTTAACCTTAATGCAACACGATAGGTACTTCGAAAAGTGTTTATCACATATTCAACTTTCTTAGCATCTGTCTCGAAACCGTATTATAAATGATGGATGCTTGTTTTTTAACTGTCAAAGTTCACCTCAATGTATTTGCAATGTCAAAATTCACCTCAATTGTTTGGCGGTGACCCTTTATAACACTTTCCGCTGCTAACCAATATCTGTGGATAGTTGAATATCTGTTTTCGTATTATTTTTTCGAGGAATTTATCAACTTAAACTTGCTTATTCAGATGGTTTCTTTATAAAGCTAAGTATGCTGTTCAGCCCAAGAAAAGTGAAAATATGTATAAAAGAATTGGTCAAGAAATTTTCTACAGCGAACTCAATTTGAAATGACATTTCTTTTCAACTATAGGCGATTAATTTTCAGGTGCATGGTCCCCATACCTCCGTAACCTTCGTACTTGCACTATGTCAGTTACATTTACACTGTCTCCGTATTCGATATTCTGCTATTCCCTGCTGAGCATTTTCCAGCAAACCTAACAGATCTCATCTGTCATTTTAGCTGCTCTCGAATGCATAGTCCCCATTAGGCAAGCATATTTTTAACCTTCCGGCTGTCGCGCTGTGATTTATATGCTATCATTGTGCAACAAAGATATCCATCTACATGAAACCAAAATGTATTCCTCAAGAATTTCCTTAAGATAATACTGACGTTTTTACAGTATGGTCCTTTGTAAAGCGGTAAAGAGTAGTGTTTGATCCTTCGACCTTGACGCTTGCTCCTGCGAGGGTGGGCGATGAGGGCAGGATCAAACATGTCGCGCGTCGGTCGGGTGAAGTGAAAAGTGGCGTGATCCGTTAGTTGTGTTTGATCTATTGATCGCATCGCTTGCTCTTGCGAGGGCGAGCGATGAACACTTGTCCGGCGTACAATGCGATTATCGAATTATTTCGCGAATTCGGTTAGGTGTAATTATATCATGGATCGCATCACCTACCATTGGTGACTCCCAGATCTATACCTTACCCACTAACCCAATATCCATGACAACCGTGGAGATGCAGAGGTGATCTCGGCCTCTAGTAACAACGGTAGTCGCACTAACATTCCTTCCCTTCCCCGATGACCATAAGGACGTGGCCGGCGCCGTTATTGACTTTTAAAATTTGAGCTCTCGATTTGTGTACATTGAAGAATGGTAAGCTAATCCCAAGCCCCATTCATTAATTCCCTGTGCAACTTCGATTGTTCTGGTCAATCACGGAGTAGCAACTACGAATTGTACGGTCATCTATGCTTATGCTTATGCTTATATAGAACCATGTATGGAAATATGAGTTTCGCAGCTTAAAAAAAATCAACCACTGTGCAGCTCCGGCGGCGAGATAGACATAGAAAGGTTGGTGGCAGCGATCAAAACGGTGATGATGGCCTCGTGCTCCCCTATAAGTTGGATAATCAAATTTTGCGCTTTGGTCATCGACTTTTCCTTTTCCTGAGACGTTTTTGCACACGCACTGTCTCATCACAGAATATACACTAGGGTGTGGCTTATTCTTTGAAAGTTCTCAAAACTAAAAAATGCATGTTATTTCAAATCACATGAGAAAAGGAATTATGTTAGTTCAAAAAGACATCGAGAGAGAAACCTTCAAGTGTTATATAATCAATTAATAAAAACTACATGATAAAACACAATTTAAATGAAAAATTCAAATTTTCGATGGAGTATCCATGAAGTGTATGGTCAAGCCAAGTGCAATTATTTTCATGGAATTAGTTAAAAATAAAATACATTTTCTTTTATCATTTCTAGTTGAATTGTTTAAAAAAATTTCCTGTTTCACTAACTTGCTGTAAATTAAATTTTGAAGAAAACAGTGCTAAAGATAACATATAAGATTAATTATAAAAAATAGACTCACTCTAATATAAACGTTCCATTCGGATCGGAGGGGCCGTTAATTCGGTCTCGTGATGCCAATGCCGCTATGTATCGTCTGTGCTTTCTTGATGGCACAAAACAAAATTGGAAAAATCATCGATTTGCCAGTTTCCTATCGTTGTTGGCCATCGGTCAAGTGTTTTCGGGGTACCCCCGGAGCATGGATGTTTTTTTTTTGTTCAACTGGAGTTCTTTAACTTTTTTTTGTACGGTACGTATTTTTTTTTCTCTTACACACAAACAGAGCACATCCTGATGTTTGATAGAGAAAAAAATCGAGGTACAGTTTAAGACTGTAATACTGGTACAAAAAAAATTTACTGGCATTGACTGGAAACGGAGTTTCGAGAGTTTTTGTTTTCCTACCGTTAGGTAAGTACTGTTTTTCTTGGTTTCCAAATGGTACGAACCCACTTGTAAGTTGACTAAGGAAATCCAAGAATATTTTCAACCGGAAATGATATCGATCAGGAAATAAACCCGTCATTTTCAGCCCCGTTCACCTGAAAATACGCTTGTCTTCAATTTTATTATTATAATTATTACTAGGAGCCCCGCGATCAGAGATCAGTTGTACCTTAAACTTCAATCAGTCATATTTCAGCAACGGTTCAACCGATTTTCAAAATTCTTGCGCGTATGTCATGTTCATATCCCATAATCAGTAGAAACAAAAATCAGTAGACAAACAATGCATGCAAAGCAAAAAAACAATGCGAGCATGCCTAACGAGGCAGTTTATTGTAGATCACGGATTTCGCATACCAAAACCTCAAGAGCTCTTGATTAACATGCTAGAGGTTTGGAATCTTCGACTAAACATTTTGGAATAAGTTGAACTACGTTTTGATCCCTTTGGATGTGATCTGAATAACTCATAACTGATCTAGATCAGCTTTGTCTCTTAAAATGACCGTCCTAGTTAAAGATTTCCTTCTGTCATGTTGCACAATGAGACATTTTTGACATTTTTTCGACACAAATTTGCTTGTAAGGGGGGTCTGTAGCCCTGAGGTTACGCTTTCGCTTCATAAAGCGGAAGGTCATGGGTTCGATTCCCAGCCCCTCCACAAAAAAAAACCGTCCAGCCACCAGAAGACGCCTCACGGAGGACCGTGCTTTGGGGAGCACATCCATCCTCCGTCAGTATCAGATGGTGACTGAGACAAACTGACCCTCTTCGCAGGCAGCTAGCCTCACTAACAGCAGAGCTATCTCCTACCTGCTCGGTGTGAGAGTAAAAAGAGTAGGAGAGAGTGTAGATGTAAATATAGATAAGTTAAAAATAGATCTGTATCGGTTAAGAAGCTACAGATCAACTGATTCCGGCACAGTAGTGGCCACAAGCACGGAGTGCCTTACGAAAAAAAAAAAAAATTGCTTGTAGAGTTGCAGAGAACATGTTAGACCAGATGACGTAGCATTTTTGGGGGGAGAGGTTGCTACTAATCATGTATTAGGTATGGGAAAACAGAACACTGAACAGAATTGTTCAGTGATTCGTTCAGAATTATCTTCAGATTTCTCTGGAAACTTACAAACATTAAACATTTTGAGAAAAATGGGTTTAAAGTTTACCATCTTGCAATTTTTGAACTCCTGAAAATTTTTGCTATATATATATATATATATATATATATATATATATATATATATATATATATATATATCCTTACAAGTTTGTATTACTTTCAAATAATATAACGTTTTGATCCAAATTCTAGACAGCTTCGAATTACAGACACTCTACTTTGTATGGGAAACATACAAATACGAAATGTTTAAATATTTGCCATTCAAAAATTCATACTCTTGGGGCTCATTTTAATTGCAGAATCATAATCTTCACTCATAATTCGAAAGTTAAATTTTTTCACAGCTCAGTAACGGAGAGGAATCATACATAATGATTTTTTATATGGTTTTACATAAGTCATACTTCACTGTTACATTAAGTGTCCGTAAAATGAATCAAAACGGTAATGTTTAGTGATGATCAAGTGAAAACATAATTCAGACCTTTAATAAAACAATCTTTGTTGGACTTATGTGCATTTCGTTCAATAATACTGAGCATTGTTCAGTGTTTTAGTTCACTCTTACTGAAAGATTTCTTGGAAAACAATAATCATTAGTTTTTGCATAGTCAAACTGGGTCCCAATTCAAAAAATGGACATTAGCAACGTACATTCTTCGAGAATCCTTATCTTCAATTCAGTGTCACTACTTCAGTCTGAAAACTAAAATTACATTGGATCAAGGCATGGATGTTTAAGTTATGACGGAAATCTGCGTGAGCCATTGGAATTTGAACTCGAAACTTGTAACATTCTCTACTACTGGATCATAAAATGGCTCAATAGCATGAATGTCAACGCACTTATCTATCCAACAAGGGTCGAGGGTTCGATTCCTCACGTGGATTTTCCCTTAATTTCGTTGATACAGCTAGAAAACTTAGTGTGATATCCTACAGGGCGACAAATACTCATGACCTCGTTTATGTTCGGTGAGGGTCAAATTCACTAAGGTGTTGATACCACTAGGGAATTTCGATTGAATTCATGAAGGGCGTTAACATACTCATGACCTCGCAAGGATCCACGTGTAATAACTCCAGGGCGCAGTGTTGCGATGGATCTTCTTTGCGAACGATAATCTACGCATCTTCGCGATCCAACATTCCCCAAAATTCATTTTTCATTTTTGCGTTACGAAGAGCATCGCAAAAAGCGAACAGATGCAACGCTAAAGAAGCAAAATGAAAACACCGATAATTATCTTAAGATTTTTGATTGAAGAATTGTAAAAGGGTGTTAACATTCTTATGACCTCGCAGATATCTATGTCAGATAAAATCAAATCACACTAGCGCGTTATAACATCTTTGAAATTTCGATTGATGTCCTGCAAGTGCGTTCAAATTATTTCAGAGCGCTAACATAGCTAAAGAATTTCGATTTATGTTGTACAGAGAATTAACATTCCAAAAGTTCTATTTGAGATAAGGACCAATTTTCTCCAGTTCTACAGTTTGTTTGATGTTCTACAAGGCGTTAAGAATCACCTAATCTTCCTAAGATGTATTACAAAACTTACCATTTTTATTGAATCCGGGCGAAAAAACATTCTGAGAAAAGCTAAGCAGCGACTAAGTAGGACGACAGGGCTGTACATGTCCAGTGAGCATGTTAGAGCAGAAATAGAAATTAAGGATTGCACTTAACATTTATTTTACTAAAATCTACGCAAACCCCTACATTCATGTTTGTCTCTAAATCAATATTCATAACAACACACTTAGATTTTTTTCACGAGCTCGGTTGTGCGAATCTCGATTTTTTTAATTTTAACCGAGAATCAGCTAACAAATAATTCGGTTGCTAAGCAACGAAACACGATTTACTGACACTCAGCTTTTATTTCCTGAGATCCCAGAAAATTTGTTTGCCGACTGCCGTGGTGAATCAAAATCCGGACGGTACCAATATCCAGACACTCCAATAATATTCAATTAATTTAGCTAATTGAACAGATAGCCGTAGCGGTAAACGCGCAGCTATTCAGCAAGACCAAGCTGAGGGTCATGGGTTCGAAACCCACCGGTCGAGGATCTTTTCGGGTTGGAAATTTACTCGACTCCCAGGGCATAGAGTATCATCGTACCTGCCACACGATATACGCATGCAAAAATGGTCATTGGCACAGTAAGCTCTCAGTTAATAACTGTGGAAGTGCTCATAAGAACAATAATCTGAGAAGCAGGCTCTGTCTCAGTGGAGACGTAATGCCAGAAAGAAGAAGAAGCTAATTTGAATGTTAATATGTTTTGATTTTATTCATACTCTTTAATTTAAATATTGAAGATTACATACTATTATTTTTCATCTAGTTGGCATTGTTAAATAATTACTAAAAATAAAAATAAATTAGTTGTTCTCGACGGACGTCATTCCATTTTGATTCAAGTTTAACGATGTTTGAACCTAGGCACGAATAACGTTTAGTGGAATTAGAAGTGTGTGATCTGTTTTTTGTGGGTTGTGTTGAAACAAATTAGGTCCAGACAGATACTGATATTGTTCGATGACATTTCGGGTGCGAGAAATGATGCAAATGTGTATTTAATTATATAAAAAGTGACTGTCCGGAATTACGAGCCAGTGATTTTGAATCCGGACAGCATATGGAAATCCTCTTTTTTACTAGTGTAAATGAATTTTTCGAAGATAAAATAAGAGCAGGCTTGAAAAATATGCATGAACAACGTTGAGATTTAAATGAGCTCGAACTACACACGCTTCAGTTCAGGTGTTCAAAACACTTATAATAGTTACGTTATTTTCTCGTTGTGGCATTATAAGAAGAATACGTACATCGAATTGGAACAAGAACGATATTTAAACGAGTTTGTGAAGTTTTCCTGAAAATAAATAAAAATATACCACATTATATTATAGGTGTCCGCATTTTGATCCAAAAGTGTCCGGATTTAAAAACATTATTTGTATAAGGTGTCCGGATTTAAGGACAAGATAGACTCTACTATTTCATTGACTTACTTGTAATAATCATTAAAAATATCGAAAATTCCATCACTTTCATAAGGATCTGAAGTAAGGTACAGTGGGGGAAGTGTATCAGTGGGTTAAGTGGATCATTTGTCAATATAAAGCCTAAATAGTTAAATATGTTGAATGTTTTCGCACCATTGCTTCGTTTTAGGTTATGTTCTTACGTCCACACTGATACTATTGCAAAACTGGTACTACACGTACACTAACACAAGCAAACTTGTTAGCTGCAGAAAGTAATTAATTTGAAAATTGTTTTCCATCAATCAAAAATCCATTGTATCTCTGTCTAAAAACGAATTCTATTATTTTTTTCGACACATGGTGAGCATTTCAGTTCTATTTAAATGAATCACAATGAAAAAAATGTCATTTTTATAAATAAATACGAATATATTGGACATGGTACACTTACCCCTACTTTTCAATGGGGTGGGGTAAGTGGATCAAGAATAATTATCATTTATTGGCAGACTGCTTATGAGAATTTTAAAAAGCTTTAATATCCGCAAATGTTATTTTCCTTTATTTTGTTCTATTCCCAGCTTGAATTTGTCAAATTGACCATAGAAAATTTGAATTAATCCACTTAAAAGTTTATTTAACCTTTCTGGTATAAAAAATATAAAAATAATAATAATTTCAAAATTCACACGAAACTTTTCGTGGTTTATTTAAGTTGAGTTGTAAAAGAGCAAAATATACTAGTTTTCCAATCGAAAGCATAGTATCTTTGCTAATAAGGTACTTATTTGAACATATAAATTGTTCCAGACAGATGATACACATATATTCTTAATTAAAATAGAACGATTTAAGTTTGTTATTCAAAAATAAATGTAACTAATATTTTTAAGCCAAGAGTGTTTTTCGAAAATATCATTAGGAATTATATTACAACACTTCTGTATAACTTATGCGTATAAATGGATGAATTTTCTCCAAATTTTCCTACTTACAATGTATTTTTTTTGTTCAAATTAGTATGAGCTCATATATACATACTTTTTATCATATTTTGATTTAATAAAGATACTTTTTAATTTTCAGGTTTTCAAATGTAACATTACTAACACTTATAACAAAAACGAGGGTTATATGATTCTTATTAAACATAATCACACTACATTTGTTTCGAGAACCGATTTTTTTTAATGGTGATCCACTTACCCCACCATGGTGGGACAAGTGGATCATTTGGCGCAAATTTTTAAGTCTCTCATACTCAATACATAACAATCAGAAAAATCGGAATAAATGACGATTTGAAGTATAATAGTCCCTTATTTGTTATTCACAGAAAAAAGTTTGAGTGACATTATTCACGTTAGCTGTACATAAAAATGAAGCTAACTATTGATTTTTCTGTATCCACTTACCCCACGGTACCTTATAAGAATGTGTTAAATAATAACACTTTGAGAAAATTTGCCCTGATGATACATAAATCGGCTTTTGAACATTCATGTCGTCTTAAGTGTCCGGGTATTGATGCATCACGGTACTCGGCTGTGTGGATCTCGGTTAAAATTAGCCGAGATTCGGCATTCTGAATTAAGAGTGAATGACATTTAATTTTTGCGGCATAAATAAGCTTTCAGAAATTCATTGAATATGTTTACACATAAATAGTAATTCTAGGATACACTCATAATATAATATACACTTATTTATAAAAGTGGCATTATATTGCGAAATATTTTTGACATTAAATTGATTGTTAAGATAAGGTTAATATTATAAAGTAGGAATAGAATTTTCTTTACTTCAAATTTTATTTTACCTAATCCTAGAGTATTAAACCGATTGCTTTAAAATTAGCGAATAAAGCAATCTCTATGACAGTGGTTCTCAACCTTTTTGCAGCTGCGACCCCGTTTGAAGTTCTACAAACATCCCGCGGACCCATAAAACAGATGGTCTCGACAGAACTCTACAAATTCTCATACGTGTGTACAAACAGATAATGCAATATTTCTGCCAAAATCATCTGGAGTCCACTAAATTAACAAAGAATCTTGCCAAGAGTTAACTAAATATCTTTCTTAGAGTCCAATAATAAACTCAGAAGCATCTTGCCAAAATCAACAGAAAACCAGGTAGTTGAGATGCTTCCAATAAAAGTTCTTGCTGTCTTGTTAAAAATATTCACAATAGTACAATGAAGTATTGTTCGAAATCCAATTACTAGATTTGAAAGAATTCTTTGGATATTCTCAAGCTTTTCATTATAATCTTCGAAACTTTCGCCAAGATTTTTTCCCAAAGAAAAGCAAGCTGCTTAGAATAATTTCATAAACCTGCAAAAAGCTTTTTAGAAGCCAACTGAATGCCGTTGCAGTAGTTTGTAAAAAATCGCCAGGAAGTCTTTGAAAGTCTTGTCAGATCAAGAATCTTTGCAGAAATCTTTATAGGATCACTACGGCAGTATTTAGTCAAACCTCTCACTAAAATTATGCTTATTAATTCTAGAAGATTGGTATGATTATTTAAAAACATAGAAGAATTTCAAATTCCTTCAATTCCCTCAATAGTTCGCTAAGGAACTTCCAAGAAATTTTCCGGGATTCTCGCCAGGTAGCTGAAAAGTTTGCCAATGATTATGCCAAATTATTATTATTATTATTATCTTTATTAACAAGATTTGCAGCCCGAGGCTGGCTCATCTCGGGATTATGCCAAAGCTATGTCAGGAATTTTTTTATAGAACGAAATTAGGTTAGTTGTCAGACCTGGAAAAAAAAATTAAGAAAAGTCAGTGAGGTAAAATTAGAATTGTAATTTCTTATTGGCAGAAAAACATTGCAAGTATTGATTAGTCATTGTGTACATGAAAAATGAATTCGTCCATTTTTAATATTCTTTATATAAAAATCTGAACCCCACTACTATGCAAAACAAAAGATGTAGAGATTCCTTGAGTTTATTTATCAATCATGAAAAATGACACATTTATAATGGCTTCGCGGACCCCCTGAGAAACCCTGCTCTACGATGTCTTTGAACATAACTTGTAACTTTCGATTACAACCAAAATTTCTTGTGCTTAAAAAAAAAAAAAATTTTTTATTCAAGCCTGATTGCGAATTGATTGTGCCTGATTGCGAATCAAAGTTAAAAACGATGACATACGTTGTTCTTTCGAAAAAAAAATTGTTAAAAATAAGGTTTTCGTAATTTTTAGTGAAATAGCGCAACATTTTTTTTTTTGGTTTCTACACAAACATGTTGGATGGATTTTCACAAGCCAATTAACGTAGAAAAAATACATGTGTTTGCTGTTAATATTGTTTTACCTTTGGATGGTTTTCGTTGTTTTTTTTTTCAATTAAAATAAATTTGGAATGTAATCAAAAATTTTGGTTTCTGCTTGGGTTGAAGCTTTTGGGTTATGTGGGAATATAATAAGTTGAGTTTTGGAAGCATTAGGAGAAATCTTCCATTTTTACAAGTATGAAGAACATATATCTAATCTTTTTTGCAATCTACTACCACGGTGCTCCCCTGACCGTTATTATCAGAAAAAAATCTCCATCAAATCTGTGCTCACCAGTCGTTTTCTATAGCTATGGTGCATGTCTGGGCAAAATTTCAAAATAATCGTAGGGCCCGTTTTGAAGTTACGCCCTTTTGATTGTATAAGTCCAAAAAATCAAAAGATATCTGAGCTATTTATAAGTGTTTTCACTGGCCGTGACCATCAAATGAAATATACAATCAATAGTTTATTCAAAATCTGTTTATTTGTAACTCAAGAGAGGAGTTTGGAATGAGAATATCGGCGAAATTTTGAGTTACGTCCTTTTGGAAGTGTAACCATTAAAAACACTAATTTTAAATAGAATAATTACGCACTCTATAACAGTTAACCATGTTCAAATGTTTTTAATGACATATTGCCCTTACAAGTCGCAAAAATCTTTCACGATCAACTGATTTTCCATAGGCTCAAGCGCAAAGAGGCCTTACAGAGCCAATTTTGTTTTATTATTATTATTATTATTATTCAAACAATATTGTTACAGCCCAACTAGCTGCCCTCTCGAATGTTCCTGAAAACGTTGTACTGTCCAGAATTTAAACTTCAATAGCCGAGTCATGCTATATAGGCCAAACTATGGCACTCTAGACCATTGATCATATTTTGTGATCATTTATAGCATACAGCCCTACAATTACATTTTTCACAAATTTACAATTTTACTTTTTACGTACTTTTCGATCGCACAAATACGTAAGAGCCCTGTATAAAAAAAACATTCTCAAGCTAACTCATGAAGAGAAATCCTCAATACATGGAACACGCTTAAGAGGAGTAAGAAATATCCGTTTAAATTTGGTTTCATTCAATCATAACACTTACAGAGCTTAGTTTTACATGTCTTCCTTAAATATCAATACTCTCATCAAAACTCTCTTGAGAATATTCTACCTTATAACCTCAAATTTAATTTCCCCGCAAACATTAGTCTGAATTACATCACTCTGTACGCACCAACATTTTTCGTTTTGCTGTTGCACCGAATATATAGTCTCCTTGAATGCTTTGTGATAATGGAATTGTGGGCAATACCATTCTACGAACTGAATAAATTATTTGAAATATGGTCAATACAGGGATGTTCATAGATTTTGTGTAATTTCCAGTTTTGGTTACATAACTTGATTTGAATCCTATGCAAACAGAAGATTTCTCTGTAAACTTTAATTTTATCCGGTCACAAACTTTGCCTGTGAAGTTGAAGCTCATCAGCTGCCATAACCACTAATGAAAGCAGACGGAAAAACCGTACTTTGAGAGCTACACAAATTTTTCCATGCTGACGAAAACAAACATTTTAAAATTGAGCTGTAAGAGTGCTGCAATTTTGTTCGATTGAACATCAAACAAAATTATTATGGATAGTCTACACTTTGCATTGTTTTGAATCTTTGCTTTCTACGTCGTTAATTAATTTATTTTTTTTTCCATACACCACTTATACTGAAAAACTTAACCAATATGAAGGATTGCTACCTATTGCGCTCAAGTAAATTTATTTTGACAGCTGATCCAGTATAAGCAAAATATCACTTTTACTTGAGGATTAATTGAGCGGCACATTTTCCGTACGGAAAAGTGACAGCTCCATTTGATGTGTACAGCAGGCGTCACCGATGTAAAGAAATCAGCTCTACTTCTCAGCAGCGTACAGCTCAAGCAATTACGGTAGCACAATTATTCCTTGACCGTTTCTTGTCTTACCCTTTGGCACAGTACTTATGATCAGCGTACTAGCCATATAATAGCATACTCAACCTTGAAAATATTCTTCGACGTATACTTACATTTTGGTACCGTAAAACGGGGTAACTTTGATAATGCGGGTAACTTTGATAGTGCGAGACCCACAACATATTGAACGAAATAGCGAAGTTTCTGCTAATCAGTTAAGCAAAACGAATGCAAAAGTAAAAAGTATTAGTATGACACTTCATGTCAAAGCTATTTTCATTGGAATCAAGTGCATTTGAGGCTTTTTATAAGAATATTAAAAATTGACACAATTTTATCATTTTCGAAACGCTTACAAACAATCTGTTCTACGATCACTATTTGACGTAGTTTTGAATAGTTGGCCACTTATCTTTGATTGCCTAGTTATCATAGAACTTGAATACGGTCTCAAATCTCTTAGCGAATGGCATTTTCACAAACTGGGACCATTTTTGTAATCTAAGTCAGAAATTTCCATACAACGTTAAACGCCTAGAGGTATGCAATGCCCTACAAATGTTCGTTATTCATTCAATTTTGTTCGATTCCTACTCCATTATCAAAGTTACCCCAAAACAGAAAACCAACTTTCGATCATATGAAAAATTATGTATCCATTCATAATAAATCTTTTGGAAATCTATCGACTGCAATCGATAGCTAGGATGCCAGTACTTGTTTTAAAAATATAAATTATTATTCTTTGAAACAGCATGCATAAATATTCAAGTTTTCTTCGAAAAAACTATCAAAGTTACCCCGTTTTACGGTACCAATGAGTTGCATGTTGCATTTGTACATGGACTCACCACACTATCCAGAATATTGTGCTACAAAAACTAATTTGGTTACATGATAAAGTTGGCTCCGTAATGCCTTATAGCGCTTGAGCCAATGAAAAATAAGTTATTTGAGAAAAAACGCAACCGGCATGCAAGTGCAATGCGTAATTGAAAACATTTGAACATGCTTAACTGTATTAGAATGCATAATTATTCTATTTAAAATTAGTGTTTTAATGGTTACACTTCCAAATGGGCGTAACTCAAAGTTTCGCCGATAATTTCATTCCAAACTTCACTCTTGAGTTACAAATAACCAAAAAACAAATTTTGAATAAACTATTGATTGTATATTTCATTTGATGATCACGGTCAATCAAAATCCGTATAAATAGCCCAGATTTCCTTTGAATGTTTGGACTTATACAAGCAAAGGGCGTAACTTCAAAACGGGCCCTACATTTTTTTTTGAAATTTTGCTCAGACATGCACCATAGCTATAGAAAAAGACTGGTGAGCACAGATTTGATGGAGATTTTTTTCTGATAATAACGGTCAGGGGAGCACCGTGACTACAGATGACCCGCAGGCTTCGTTCTTAGGCGGCGAGGCGTGTATCATCCATAAACAAAGATTTTTGACATCCCTGAGGTAACTCACATAAGTCAGATGTGAAAATATTGTATAATATTGATCCCGAACTGCTGCCTTGAGGAACACCAGCTCTTACAGGAAGTCTTTCAGACCTGAAGTTCTGATAATTAACTTGGAGTGTACGATTTGACAGATAACTTAGAATTATTCTACCAATGTATGTTGGAAAATTAAAGTTTTTCAATTTTACGATTAAACCTTCATGCCAAACACTGTCGAATGCATTTTCTATGTCTAGAAGAGCAAGACCAGTTGAATAGCCTTTAGTAAAAGTTGATGAGTGGTCAAATGTCCATGTCGGAATCCGAACCGTTCATTGGCAAAAATTGAATTTTCATTGATGTAGAGCATCATTCTGTTCAAAATTACCGTTTAAAAAAATACTGATGGAGGAAAGCAAGCTGATTATCCTCCCGTATGAAAAAGTATATTTCCAATTTATCTGATTTGCTTTCTATCTGCCAGCAACATAATTTTCTTTCGACAATCGTTTTCGATGATCGATTATTGACACCCATTTGCGCCATTACACATCCTGATCAGCACACCACAAATTCGCCAATCTCAAATCGCATTTTCAATTACCACTACGCACTCAAAGAAGGTTCATCGCCCATTCCCCCTTTCCCATCATAATTGCATTAGTTTGAATTTTCTGAACCTAATATGAAATCAAATTGCATTCATCGCCCGCCGAAAAGCTTGAAGCCTAGCGATAATTTCCCCATTACTGCCAATCTGCATCAGGCGCTGGCACTTTTCGCTCACGAATTCGCCACGATTAGCAAGGGAGAAAGTGAATAACTTACCATCTTTAATCGAGCGGTTGGCAAATCATCAGTAACGATGCGACAAAACAAAGCTCTGATGGCGAATCCATAACCGCGACGCGATTCCACAATGTCTCCAAAAATTACAGATCAATGGAAATAGATAATTTGCACGAATAAAGCACGATGCTTAGCACGGGAAGTCGTGAATCGCCATCACCTTCAAAAATTTTCTCCTAGAAAGCGAAACAGGCGGAAAACATTTGGTCACGCTTTCGATGTTTCTCGATGCAAGTTACGCCTTTGGTTATCAGCAATGGTAATGCGATTATTAGCTGTTCCAGCAGCGTTTAAAATGGGAGACTGTCAATAACTTCTCACTTCATGCTGTGTACAAGACAATTGGGTTTTGAGGGGTGTTGAAAACATTTCGTTTTCAGAATCGTCGTTCAAAATTGACTTCTTTGAAGACAAATATCAATCTAGACAACATAATATTGACGAACCAAATATTACTGAAATATATTGGAGCCTTATAAATATGATAATACTCTAAGTAATAATTGATGCAACACTCTTATGTGACCTTTTGAATTCTGCTGGCTTGTTTGCCTGGAGAGCTACAATCAATTCGTATAATTGGCATCACAAACATCAGCGAACTAACTAATTAAAGTTCACTTTCCCTCTTCAGCGCCGGGAATGGGAATGATTTCACCCATCAAAAAGCACCAAAATCAACAACCCAAAACCAGCGCAAGCAAACCAGGCTAATAATGCAAAACATGTACGCGCTTTACGCTGCCCCTGGTCAGGTATCGTCTTCCACCGTGCACTGCTTCACACCAACGAGGAAGAAAAATTTCACATACCATTCATTGCTAATTTCATTAACCAGCTAACATAAAAATCCACCTGGCGGCCAGAGTTTCGGCGCACAGTTTCGCCTAACCTTGTTAGGATGGGCTGGGCATCACTTGTGCACATTGTGCCAACACACGCCCGCCCATCTTCCAAATGGGCGTTTTACTCCATTCTCCTTCTTCGCCTGGCTGGCCAATGACGCACAGTGGGACGAATGCTCATAATCGTGATTTTTTCGATAAATATAGAGCATTGGATAACCATTTACAGTCAACTGTCAATAACTCGATATTGAATGGACCTTTGAATTTTGAGAGAACACAAAACCAGTGTAAGTGCAATTGCGATCCGAGGGTCCATCGAGGTAGCAATGAAAACTAACGTTTACTATGGTTCTCTAACTCAATATTGAGTAAGGGAGAGTTGACTGTTGTTCGAAATACAGTCGACTCTCCACATCTCGATGATCTGCATCTCGATATATTTCTCTATGTCGATGATTTGTTCAGTCCCTTCATTGTGCACACAATTTTCCTCTCCATATCTCGATATCTTCATGTCTTGATGTGATTTTCATATACGATTTTCTCTCCGTATGTCGTTAGGCCTATTGTTCATCCTTTAACAACCAAATTTTCGTGATTCTGAATAATGTAAAAATACGAAATAACATCTTGTTGTTTCAAATTTTCCCTATTTCCTGACAACGAAGCGGTTTTCAATCTACTATTAATAAAAAATATGTTCTTTGTCTCGATTGCTCCCTATCTCGATCGTTCTTTCGATATCGTGATGTGTAGAGTCGACTGTACTGCAAGAGGTGGCACTAAACATTTCAACTTTTTGATGTTTAAAAAAAATGTTTTTTTTTTTTCGGAAAAGTTCCAGTCTATTGAAATTTACACTAGCTTCCTGAATACATCAAATTTTTATCTGATCACCCTACTGAAATACAGAGGTATACATTTTTCCTTTTTTTTTATTTGAAGAGGAAGATGGTAACAATGTTGGACGAAATTATGTAAAAAGTCAAAATAAATGACTTCGTGAAAGTGAATAGGGTTCTAAAATGCAAACAGCAAATGTTGTGGTCGGTTTTCAATCAAAAAATAAAATTTTCATTGGTTTTGTTAAATATCATTAGTGAGACAGATGCATGTAGGCTTCATTTTTCGCTTAGTTTATGATCTCGCCCAAAAAGCCATTGGTAACCAAGTGTGTAGCTTGCTGTTACTGAGCAAACGAATGGATTTCATGTTATTTAACAATGCTACGATGGAGAGAAGATTTTCCCCTATCTCACAGTGGTGGTGGTTTTTATCTTTGTCTATTAATTTTCTTAAAAACTATGAGCTACACACGTGGCTACCAATACACTATGGCCAAGGACGCAATCTGGTGGGACAAAATTAATAACTCGCTAGTGTAATATTTCTGGCATTTGGTGTCTTGGGCAAAGTTTTTTGTAACAACGAGAACCATCTACTGACATAAACTAATAGTTCGTAAATCGTCCGCATAGGAGGCGCTACAATCTAACTGTTTACTGTGACGTTCTAGAGACTTGGCATGTTCGGCAAAGTTGTTCATTTTGATAAAATACACAACTCTCCCGAAGACGTTAACATTCCACAGCCTACCGTTTTCGAGTTATCAATAAAATAAAACCAAATTAGTATTTGACATTTTTCTTTAGAACCATGTCATCATATCATATTTTTTGCTGATAAAAATATGACAAACACAAATTTTAGTGGAAAAATTTCAGTAATACGACGCATACAAATTAAGAAATAATGGAGAAACTTGGAAAATAGAGTAATTGTTTAACCTTAACATCTTTATAAGCGGAAAAAATCGCAGGCTCATATTTTCAGGCAACATAAAACAATGCTAGATTAGACGGATGTCAAAATTGCAAAGAGGTTTATTCTGGTGTTTTTGAGGTTTTTATTTTTCATTTTTCTAAGTTTTTTTTTTCATTTTGCTATTGATATTTATAGTGGTTCATGAGATTCACGTTTCCTTGTTTAAAGACTCATGGATACAGATGGAAACGTTAGAATATGAAATTGATTAAATTTTGATTTGAACCCAGGAGGGTTTTATTTGTATTCATATGTTTGCTTCCCAATAACTAAAGCATGAAAAATTTACTTTTTTTGTACCATAAAAAAGATTATTACAAGAGCATTTTAAAACCATATCCACGGTGTTTCACAGATCCCAGAAAAATATCCATTAAATCTGAGCTCACCAGTCGTTTTCTTTGGCTTAGCTGCGTGTCCGAACGAAATTTAAAAAAATCGTTGTGCCCGTTTCGTAATTACGCCCTTTTGAAGTTACGTTTGAAGTCGTAATTACACAGGTTCAAAGAAGGGCAATGATGTTAAAACGGTTTTTCTTATATGTGAGTGTCAGAAGTAAAGTACAATCGAAATTAAGTTTCAAGTTAATTTGTTGAGTGATATGTAACATCTGGGCGCAGTTTTGAATCACTACATTGATCAAATTTAGAGTTACGCCCTTTATTGGCGTGCACATTAGAATTTAATTTTAAATAGATCAAACAGGCCTCGTAATAATGGTCAAATTTTGTCATTTTGATAATCTGAAATTAACTGTCATAAAAAATTTTGAAAACAAATGAGTATTTGAAGGCTCAAACGCTTCAAAGCCTTACGGAGCCAGTTTGATCATGTAACTATTTTTTTTTGTCGCATTGTATTCTGGATAGTTTGGTGAACCCACATTCCGAAAAATTTCACACGCAGTACAATGCGAAAGTGCACCTAAAGAATATTTACAAATTTAAAGTTTTTTAAGTTGTCAGTAGCTATCGGTCATACCTTGTTTAGCTTTTTCGTTCCCGGTTAGATTGTATGATCACTACTTATAAAAATTGTTACCATTTTAAATTCAATACAGCGTATTAAATAAAAAAAAATCAACGGCATCAAAAAGCAACAGTACGATATATATGCAAATAATGAAAACAATAAAGCCCTCGTTTTCATTTTGTTCTTTGGAGTTGAACTTCGTGAGGGGTGAAATCAAACTTTCGCACGATGACCTGAATGACTGTTCAATGGATTTTGAATAGCTCTCAAATTTTTCCGCCAAAATTTCGTGAGCGCGCTTCAAAGACTATAAGATTACCATTCTAATGATATATTGATTTAAAATTTTGGTCAATCCAAAGCTGAGGAAATCAACCTTGTGTTTTTCAGTGTACTTTTTGAAAAATTTCCTAATTTCAAGTAAAAATTTGTTGTACAAAAAATGTTGTACGAAAAATGCTTTGAAAAAAAAACTACGAGGTAAGAATAACTCATTGCCTTTCAAATGCTATGATATGATATGAACAAAACACATTTGTATGTTTTTTAAGGGGTGAACCCAAACTTTTGCACGGGAGTGTATTAGGCTAAAATAATAAAGCATAAAAAATCAAGCTCTGCAAGTGTCACAATTTTGAATGAAAATGAAAATACAAACAATATAATATTTGGATGAAATCTACATTTCATGATCATTTTTCAAGTTTTACTAACTTCACTCAACCGTAAGCTATAGTTTGATGTGAGTGTTCACGTTTATTATCTGATCATTCTGCTATAAAAATTATTCCATGATTTATAATAATGTAATATTGCCTCCGTAATGCTTTATAGAACTTGAGCCAATGAAAAATCAGTTAATCTTTGATAACTTCAGCGAAATATATAAGCAATTTGTAATGAACAACTTTCAAACATGATTAACGCTTTCAGAATGCATATTTATTTTTTTAGAATTAGTGCATCTTATAGTCATGCCTCAAAGAGGGCGTAACACTAAATTTGATTTAATTATGATAATAACGATCTGGAGAGCACCGTGATGTATACTTTAACATTGTTATCAACAAAAACTTCTTTTATTTTTTTGAATGCAATGATATTTTAGGATCTTTTTAGCGAATAACTCTGTATATTGATAGGGTAACCAGATAGAAAGTGTATTATCAATACTGCCCATAAAAGCATAACTGTCCTATATGGATTTTCAAACCAACACCTTTTTTCGTCGCAACTATGCATATGAAAATTAACAAACTTTGTTTGAAAATGTTGTGGAAAAATATGAAGTTTGTGCAGTCCTATATTGAAAAATAAAGGCATAACAGTCTTTATATGAACTTTTGACTTAAATAGCTACTGCAAAACGTGAATTGTGTTCAAGATTATATTTTTTGCTGAATCAATTTAAGTATTCTTTGCGATTGTGTTAAATGAATAATGCATGTAGAAATGCACTAGAAAATTATGAACATTTGTATGAGAAGAAAAAACTCAAACTTTAAGCGCTATTTTCTCAATGCCTACTAATTCAATATGGGACAGTTATGCCATTATGGGCAGAATATTTTTCCATTAGTCTATTGATTCAATATTATCCATAACTATTTTCGAATATACCTGATCAATCTCGTACACCATCCAAAGAAACAATAAATCAACCTTATCATAAATGGTTTTGACAGTTTGGTAAACGGTTATTGGGAAAATTACGATATGGGTAATTGGCGGTAAGGTTGTGTTGCTATAAAAATACACCGAAGCTACTCCGAAAAAATCATACAAATCGGTTGAAAATTCTTCTTCTTCTTTTTCTTCTTATCTTAAAACCACCATACGATGATTTTTGAAGTTTTCAAGAACTATATATGACCAGTGTAGTACAAGAAACCTTAATGTTAATTATTCAAAGATAGATGCATCAAATTGAGTATCTAAACACGATAAAAATTCTGCAGCCTGAGAATTTAACCCCTCTACCTACAGCTTCACTTTTTCACTACGAAAAATATTCAAACAGCGATAACTTTTTTGTTTTCGATGTTTTTGCACCATTTTTTCATAAGCCTTCAAAAACTCACATTTCAAGAATCTGTGTTGATATTGATCGTAAGTCATTTGGTTCCGGAGATATTCCAAAATTTCATGGGGGACCGACGTTTTTTTATGACTCACGTAAATATCTCGTGCTACAGTTTTTTTCTCATGTTCTATCACTCACTTCTCCAAATAATACATCAATAAGGGTCTGCTATGAAAAAACGAAGCAAATTGGTGCAACAGTTTTGGAGTAATGAAAATTTTTGTTTCTGGTACCAATACGGCCCTATAATTTTTTTGAAATTTTCACTAAACATCATATCGTAATTTTCAGATTTCTTAAAGACAACTCAACTGAATTCCATGATTTTTTTCAGAGAAGATCCTTCTAACTTGACATTGTATAGCCCATGGTAACCAAAGAATGTTTAAATTGGGAATGTCGGTCCCCCAAGGAACATCTAAATATCTTCAAAAGCATATGAACGAAGGTCAATATTGACACAGGTTCTAAATCTAGAAGTTTTTTGAGGGCTTGTGAAAAAATGATGCAAAAATATCGAAAAACAAAAAAGTTACGGCTGTTTAAATATTTTTTGTGTCAAAAAATAAAGATGCCGGTAGTGCCAGTAAAGGGTTATGGTGGCATATGTCCTCAAGGAATTTTGGAATATTTCCGGATCCAGACGACCAATGATCAATATCGACACAGATTCTTAAACTAGAAGAGTCCTGGTGCAAAAATTTCAAGAAACTTAGTTATCGTGATTTGTATATTTTTTGTGCTAGTAGAGGGGTTAATATAACAAACATAATCAATACTAATCGGAAAGCACACGTTGTTTTCATAGGGTTTTTTTTTATTATGCTAACCATTTTCTGTACAGTTGATTGTTCATGTATGGGTGCGTGAAAAAAACTTGGGACAGATTAGATGGAAATGATGATATTGGAAGTTTTCAGCAGATGCTGACGGCACGGATGAAACGTACTTGAAAAACTGCAGGTAATGATTTTATGAAGCATTTGATGCAATTTCAAAACTTTTTCAAACATTTTCAATAAAAGCTTTACGGGATTTTTTTTTGTTTGTGCTATTTTCACTTCACTATTTTTGTGTTTTTAATTTTACTCAAAATGAAGTTAACATGACACGCTCTAAAATCTGATTTACCACATTTGAATAAAATAAGTAAACAAATAAACAATAAAATTCATGTTTTACATGTTTTTAATGAGATATGTAAAAAGAAAATAAAAAAAAAATGAGTGAAACAACTGCTGTTTATTTTCAACGTACAAATGCCAAAGTTTTTAATCATGTGTCATATTGTTGAATGTAAGTATTGTACAGTAAAATTTAGAAGTGTGTGTTATGCAAATATACACAAAACTAATCATCAAAATGTTATGACCATATCTCACAAATTTTCATTCGTACAACATACAATAACATCGTGACACTATACCCTATGGTCATCGTTTAGTATGGAGTAATAAAACCTTCTTAATAGTTTAAAGTTAAATAGTCTTAAACTGTCGTATCGCTCAACATCGAAGCTAACATTTGTGATACATTACCATCAACAGTTAGAATAAATTTACTTTTTTTAGCGTATGACAAATGATGATGGAGCATATTTCAACGCACTATTAAAAAAAAGTTCATGATTTTGACCAGTCGTCCCACTGTGCATGCGCGCAGCAACGCACAGTGAAATGAAGGCGCTGATAAACTGACCCAATGTTCCACCTGGGAACAAGTGGAACTGATCCCTCCCCTTCCTGGGCGGCCGGTCATGGGTGGAGATCGTATTAACAGCATATGCATGCATATTAACGTACACTTTTCCTCACTCCAAGACGCGGACAGCATGCGCTTGTGACGAACATCGCTCATCGCCGGAGATGATAGGGGGCTAGTTTGGCTTCCCAAGAAGAGACGCCCAGGATGATCGCAATCGAACAATATTAAAGCCCTCGCCGGGTAGCGTTGGATAAAATCTGTGTCAGACAGAAGCGCTAGAGCAGTGTTTCCGAAACTTTTTGTAATTTTATAAATTAGAAATAAATAAAATTTCTAAATTTTTAAAAATTATACAACTTATGTGGAATTTAACTACAAAATCGTGGCACAATATATTGACATCCAGAGTTTTAGTCAACCTTAACATTACTTCAAAATCTCACACTGCAAACACGTTTTTGTCTCAAGAACCAAAATAGCGCTATTTGTTTAGTTATATATTGCTAAATTCATTGTCGTTTTCAAAAATATCATAATATGTCTATTTTTGGAGATATTGGCTATTGAAAATGCTAAATTTGACTATTTCAACTAACTTGCCAACTCTAACTCAACTAACTCTTTTTCATCGTGCAATGTCAACCAAATTATATCTGTATTGTATTGTCCAATTTTGCAAGCTTGGTAGAGTTGGCTTTTGGCAGCACTGGCTGTCTCTAACAGTTAATTTTCCTAGCTCCGTAATTATTAACGATTTTTTATTGTTTTCAACGAATATCCTTCTGTAAATGTAAATTAAAGTAATAATAAGTGCTTAATTCAGTTGTAGAAAGTGGAATCCAAGTGAATAATTCTCCTTATTGTGTTGAAAAAGTGATTTTTATTTGGAAGAAAGAGGCCGCAGCAAGAAAAGAAAATGGAAGCATGGAATGTGATTTGGAAAAAGCTCGCCCGATACCATGTTTTAGTGATTTCATGAAAGCTTGAAAAGCTCCTTGGTGTCCGAAAGTGATGCCAAATTACAGAAAATAATACGTGCCGTTACCTAGTGCCAAAGTTAAATCATAAGATTAAAAACTATTATTCACGTGATTATCAAAAATTAATCGGTTTGGGGGTTTCTTTTGTTTAAGAATGTTGATGAGATCATTATTGAGTGCTTTTAATTTTGAAAACAAATCACCGCAAAGAGTAGTAACTGTGAGGTGAACTAATTTACATGTATGAAAAATGGCTACACTGATTTGACGAATCGCGATGACTTAACGACAACAGTCGTCAAAAGCTCATTTTATGGCTGTCACCTTCACTTGCAGTGACAGCACCAACTTTGAATTCGCCGAATTCACATACATCACAACGAAGTAGTATGAGTATCAGAATCGAGAGGTCCATGTGTTTGTGTGACTTTCCAGGTTTTCGTGCCTATTCTTCGCGGCGTGTGAGGTGACACGAGTCGAATGAGGTGACAATTGTCGACTCGCTCCCATTTGATTAACATTAGTCGTCTCACGTCACTCGCGGTGAGAATGAGTCGTCTCGACTCACACGCCGCGCAGAATAAGCACATTTATGTTTTAGAAATGACTGTGTTTACCTTTTTCACTAGAGCAAGAGCCGTAGGTATTTATTAGAATTTCAGTTAGTTCATTGCAAAGGAAATGACGATCCCGCGTGAAAGTCGGATGAGTGGTCTCTTAATACGTTTCATTTAAAATCTACTGTCGCCAAGACATTGCCGTTGAAGTTTTAGTAAGGGGTCATCCAAAAATGATGTCCATCATTTAGGTGAGGGGGGGGGGGTCTATGAAATTGTGACAGTGCATGTATTAGGTATTAGAAAAAGCGTGACAGAGGGGGCAGAGGGGGTCTTGAAATCCCGATAAACGATGGACGTCATAATTAAATCATCCCTAAGCTCTGTGTCAGGATAACTCTGTGGAATGGATATACAGTCAACTCTCCCTAACTCGATATTGAAGGAATTCATGTTAAAAAAAATCGTCAAAAATTAAAGCTTATAATCCTGCAATGGGTGGTCGTTCATGAAAGTATCGAGTTAGAAAGATAAACCTGCATCGTAAATTAATCGTAGGTACAGAATTTCGAGTAGATAAGAGTTGACTGTACTGATTACTGCCTATAGAAACTTGCCGGCCGGTGCGTTGGATTTGCTCGATTCGGGAATTTTTACTCTGAAGCGGGGCTGAAACACATGGGGAGCATTAAGAAGCGTGCTCCGCTCAGGTGTTGGGGAGGGTTCCCGTGCCAGATGAGCTCGGTTCACTGGTAGAGAAGTAAACTAGTTAGCAAGATTTATGAAGTACTGCAAAGAGGATCATGTTGCTTATACGTAGTTAATTTCTATAATTTCGACATTTATCAAAGTCGAAATTAATGAATCGCATCACTTAACAGAGTAGTGTTTTATCCTTCCACCTTGACGCTTGCTCCTGCGGGGGCGGGCGATGAAGGCAGGATTAATCATGTCGCGTGTCGTGTTCGCGTCGTAGTGAAAAAGTGCCGCGATCGCTTAGTAGTGTTTGATCTATTGATCACGTTGCTTGCTCTTACGTTGGCGAGCGATGGACACTTGTTCGGCGTACAATGAAATTATCGAATTATTTTGCGAATCCGGTTAGGCGTGATTGTATCATGGATCGCATCATCAAAAATTGATGACTCCCAGATCTCTACCTTATCCCACTAATCCAATGCCCTTTCCATGACAACCGTGGAGATGCAGAGGTGATCTCGGTCTCTAGTAACAACGGTAGTCACACTAACATTCCTTTCCTTCCCCGATGACCGTAAGGACGTGGCCGGCGCCATTATTGACTTATACAATTTGAGCTCTCGATTTGTGCACATTGAGAATGGTAAGCTAATCCCAAGCCCCATTCATCGAATCTCTGTGCAACTTCGATTGCTCTGGTCAATCACGGAGTAGCAACTACGAATTGTACGGTCATCTATGCTTATGCTTATGCTTATGCTTATGCTTAATTTTGCAAGCTTGGTAGAATAAATAACAAGAAAGTTTGATAAATCATACTTAAAATTCCATGTAATCATCAATGAACCTTAGGCGACCTTTAGCTAAAAACTGTGACGTGTTGAAACATTTCTGAGATCGGTATCAGACTCAGCAACTCCAAATCTAGAGACTCATAATTTGATCCTTGAGACACGCAAAAATGTTATTTTTCCTACGCTGTGTAACGAAAGGCAACTTTTTTTAAATAAAAAAAAAAAGTTCTTGATTTCCGTCTGTCATCTTCTTCTAGGCATTACGTCCCCACTGGAACAGAGCCACGTTCACAGTTATTAATTGAGAGCATCCATTATCAATATTGTCGTTTTCTCTTTCGTATATCGCGTTGCAGGTACTCCATGCCCAGGAAAGTCCAGGAAATATTCATTGCGAAACTTGCATAGAAACTAAGATAAAAAAGAGAGTAAAACGTCAACTCGAAATCATTTGGGAATCACTGCACTTGAGCACTAGAGGAGGTAAGATCAAGATCGACCCACACGAAGATGTGGTAGGCCACGAGAGAGGAAGGGAGAAAGCCCCAAACTGAAGGAATTAATCATCCGCTCCGCTGCGTGAGGTGCAAGATTATTTTTTTCAAGGTTTTATTTTCATCGCGATTTTCGTTGCTGGGTTGTTGCCACCTGCCGTTGGAGCCTCTGGAAGATATCATAGCGGGAGCTAATGAGCGTAAAAAGGTAAATTTCGCTGTCGGGGTGAGATTTGTGAGGCGTGGTAAATGTTATGACTGTATCAACATGTTTGAATATTATTAAATAAGATTTTGGGTTGCTTTTTACGGGCATGTATCTACTGATAAGTAGAAAAGCATTAGGAGTATCAGATAATACTAGAGAAAATAAATTTTAACATCACATCAGTTAAGGTGCACATCAGAACCATCGCAAATATAGTGTACAATTACTTCTTCTAAATGCATAAATCCAGTAAATATTTTAAATTGGAATGTTCGTTTTTTGAATGGTAAAGTGGGCGAGCTGTTTAATATTCTAACAGCTAATAATATACATATAGCAGTTATTACTGAAACTTATTTCTGGATCCAAACTCAAAAAAGATCCAAACTTTTTTGTTTATCGTAATGATCGACTGAATGGATCATGTGATGGAGTTGCAATCATCATTCATAGGCGCATAAAACATAAACTTTTTTCGTCATTTGAAACCAAAGTTTTTGATACTTTGGGTGTTTCTGTTGACAGCTTGGTAAATATACTTTCATAGCTGCCTATATGCCTTCTCAATGCACTGGACGGCAAATTTATTTGCTTCAAATTGACTTGAGGAAATTGACTCGCAATAAGTCAATTTTTTTTTTGTCATTGGTGACTTTAATGCCAAACATCGGTCATGGCATAATTCTCAAAGTAATTCCAACGACAGAATTTTATTTGATGAGTGCTCCGCAGGATATTTCTCCATTCAATACCCTGATAGCCCTACATGTTTTTCCTCTTCTAGAAACCCATCTACGATTGATTTAGTCCTAACCGACTCTAGTCATTTATGTAGCCAAGTGATTACTCATACTGATTTTTTATTCTGATCATGTTCCTGTTACATTTCAAATATCCCATGAAGCAATTCTCAATCCTATCAGCTCCACTTTCAATTATTTTCGAGCCGACTGGAATATATTTGCAACATCTATCGACAGTAATCTTGATCTTAACATTTCTTTACAAAGAAAACTGGATATTGACAATGCTCTTGAAACTTTAACAAATTCCATTGTTGAAGCCAGGAGCATTGCAATTCAGAAAGGTTAAGTAAAATTTGAATCCGTGATTATAGACGATGATCTTAAACTCTTGATCCGTCTTTAAAACGTGAGGAGAAGGCAATTTCAACACACTCGCGATCCTGCTATGAAAATTATATGGCAGGATTTGAAAGAAATCAAGAAATGTTTTTCACAATTAAGAAACAAAAATTTCGAAAATGAAATTTCTTTATTGGACCCTGGCTCTAAGCCCTTTTGGAAATTATCTTAAATTTTGAATTGAAAGAGGAAAACAAATTATTACTAACCAATTGCGAAAGAGCTCAACAATTTGCTATGCAGTTTGAAAGCGTGCACAATTTTAATTTAGGACTCACTAGTACAATTGAAAATCAAGTTACTCAGGACTTCGAAAATATTTTCAATCAATCCTGACGTTTTCGAAAATGCCTGGGAGACTGATTTGGAAGAAGTGAGAACAATTATAAGAAAAATCAAAAATATGAAAGCTCCTGGCGATGATGGAATTTTCTACATCCTCATCAAGATACTTCCAGAGAGTAGCTTATCATTTTAAGTTGATATATTTGACAAAGGTTTTCAATTAGCATATTTTCCTGACAAAGGGAAAAATGCTAAGGTTGTTCCAATTTGAAAACCAGACAAAAATCCTGCAGAAGCTTTTAGCTATCGTCCAATCAGTTTGCTTTCCTCCATCAGTAAACTTTTTGTGAAGGTCATTTTGAACAGAATGATGGCCCACATCAACGAAAATTCAATTTTTGCCAATGAACAGTTCGGATTCCGCCATGGACATTCGACCACTCATCAACTTTTACGTGTAACAAATTTGATCCGTTCCAACAAATCTGAAGGCTATTCTACTGGTCTTGCTCTTCTAGACATAGAAAAAGCATTCGACAGTGTTTGGCATGAAAGTTTCATTGTAAAGCTAAAAAACTCTAATTTTTCAACATACATTGTTGAAAAAATCTAAGGTTTTCTGTCAAATCGTACACTCCAGGTTGATTATCAGAACTTCAAGTCTGAAAGACTTTCAGTAAGAGCTGATGTTCCCCAAGGCATCATTTTGGGATCAATATTATACAATATTTTCACATCTGACTTACTTGAGTTACCCCAGGGGTGTCAAAAATCTTTTTTGGCGGATGACACACAGGCCTCTTTGCCAAAGGCTGAGAATTTCTAGGACGAGCCATACCGGTCTCCAGAAATGCTTTCTTATTATGAAAATTTTTTTGGCTTTTTTCGGTGAATACAATATCTATACTTAGAGTGAAAGGGAGTAACGAAAGTAGTAAACCGAAAAAAGCCAATAAATTTTCATAATAATAAAGTCATGCGGTGATTAAACCTTATAAATGTAGAACATAATTGGCAAAGTAAATCTAACTTCAGTTCGAATGATCACTTGGGCAAATTAGGGGTATGCGATATTAGACGCGAAAAAATCCAATAAGTAACGTCAATTTCGTATCAATCTCCGAAAATATGCCAACGATCGATAGAACTGTTACATACGCCGAACAATATAGTTAACAGGTCGAGGCGACAAATTTTTGCCTGTCTAGTGTTAGTAGTGACCAACACTACAACATCTAGCCGTTCGAGACCAGGACGTTAGGCAACGATTTGTCGTTTCGATTGTGTTGTTCACACATATGGCCCTCTGTTAAAACAAATTTTCATCTTCTATTAATTTCTCTCGTCGCTCGCTTGCGATTCTATCCATCTTGTCATTTCATTACTTTCGTTACTCCCTTTCACTCTGAGTATAGATATTGTATTCACCGAAAAAAGCCAATAAATTTTCATAATAATAAAGTCATGCGGTGATTAAACCTTATAAATGTAGAAATGCTTTCTGCAATTTGTTCAGGAATTTTATCAGGGAGTTCCCTCAAGGATTATTCTATGGATTCTTACCCAAGGAACACACATGTTATAATTGATGCATATTAACTCTTATATGAATAGATTTTGTCATATAAGAGTTAATATGCATCAATAATAACCTGTGTGTTACAAGGGCAGCGATTTCACCAAGAGTTTCTGCCCGATTTGCCTCCAGTGGTTCCTCCGGTAGAATATTCACTGGGATTTATCCAGGAATTGTCCAGGGAGGAGATTCCTCTAGGAATTATTCGTCAGTTTTCATCGGGATTCTTCCAGTGATTCCACCAGAAATTTTACAAGAAATAATTTCATGAATTCCTACAGTGTTTACTCAATTGTTTCCTTCAGGAATTCCAGCAGATATGTAGAGATTTTTTCTGGATAAATCCCTTGAATAACCCTATAAGGAGTCAATGAAGAAATTTCTGGAAGGATCTTAGGAGAAATTTTATCGAGAATCCATGAAGAGATGTTCCAGAAGGAATTTATTTCGAGATTGAACCGGAGGAATTATTGTACAAATTTTCCAAATGTAATCCCTGGTGAAATTCTTGTGATAACTTATGATAAAATTACTCCAGGAATTCATGGTAGTATCTCTGGAGGAATTTCAAAAAGAACTCTTGAAGGAATCTTTCAAAGGATTTTTAGAGGCTAAGAATGAATTCCTGGAGAAATTCCTCGGGAATCCCTGGAGAAACCCCCTGAAAAAATATCTGGAGAGATACTTGAAGTAAGTCATTTAACGATTCCCTTGGACGTAACTTTGGGAGAATTCCTCGAGAAAATTCTCGAGAAATCCCTGGAGGAATTCGTGAGTTGTTGAACGCCTGGAGGAATTCTGATGGAATCCCTTGACGAAATACCAGGAGCGATCCGTGAAGAAATCCCGGAAGAAATCCTTGGAGAAATTCTTAGGAAAATTTAGGATGAAGTTCCTACATGGGAGAATCTCTGTAGGAATACCAAGAGGAACTGTTGAAGGAATCCCCGGAGGATTTTTGGAGGGCAAGAACGAATCCCTGGAGAATTTTTTGAGGAAACCCTGTAAAATAATATGGAGAATTTCTTGGAATAAGCTATTCCTGGTGGTAACACTGATTTTCAGGAAATTAAATGAGGAGTTCCTAGAGCAGCTGGGGGAACCCCATAGAGCGATTCGTGAAGAAATTGCGGAAGAAATTTTCGTAATAATTCCTGGACGAATCTCGAGAAGACTACTTGGGGATATCTATGTATGCATCCGTGAAGGAATCCTCTGAGGAAAATCTGGAGGATTCACTAGAGAAATGTCATGCGTAATCCGTGAATGGATTATCCTAGTGTAACTTCTGAAGGAATTCCTGGAGAAAACCTTCAAGATATCTCTGCAAGAATCCTTGTACAGATTTCCTTGGAGGAATCTCTAAAGGAGTACCATAAGACATCGCTTGGAAAATCCCTGGAAAAATCTCCGGAGAAATTCCGGAGTTTTCCTGGAGGAACTCTTTGAGAAATTCATAGTAAAAACCCAGTAAGAATTTTACACGGAGAATCTATGAAGGAATCGCTGCACATTCCTGCTGGAACTCCTTGTAAAATCCCTAAAGGAATCCCTGTAGATATTTGCTTGCAGGAATCTCTTGTTGAATCCTTCGGAAGAACTTCGGAGGAATTTCTAAGGTATTTTTCGGAACAGGTCTAAAATGTATAATGGTGAACAAAAGTCTAAAATAAAATAAGTACTTGAGGAAATCAAATTCAAGTAAGCTTTAAAGTGATTTATTCCGCTCTAGTTCAACAAAAATGTTTGTTGGGGTTCTTCCTGGATGAATCTCTGGCAAAAGCTCTCGAGGAGAAATCACTGTAGAGAATACGATGGAGATTATCTTGGAGGATGTTTTGATAAAATCTCTGGAGAATTCTTCGAAAGAATTCCTGGTGAAATCTCTGGAATTATTTTGAGAGGAATTTTTGAATGCGTCTATGGAGGTGATGGAAGAACTCATGAAGCCCCCACGGTAAACAGATTCCAAAATTGTGATTTCTGTCAAAAGTTATAAATCTTCAGAGATAAAATGTCTTATAATTAATACATAAAAAACATGGCAATTCTAACTTGTCGAATGATTTCTTATACTATTATTTTTATTTTTTCAATTTGGTCATAACGGAAATGGTATTCGAGTATTTTATGTTTTATGTTTGAGAGCCCATATAGCTAAGCAGTTAACGCGCAGCTTTTCAGCAAGACTAAGCGGCGGGGCATGGTTTTGAATCCCGCCGGTCGAGGACCTTTTTGAAATGGAGATGTTCTAGAGTATCTTCGTATCTGCCACACGATATACGCATGCAAAAATGGTCAATCAGCAAAGGAAGCTCGCAGTAAATAACTGTAGAAGTTCTCATAAAATCACTAAGATGAGGATCAGGTTCCATTACGGTTGGGACGTAACGCCAGAAACAAGATGAAGAATTTTATGTTTTATTTATGGCATGGTGTCAATTTAGATCTGGATGAAAAATCATGACTTTTGAGCTGTCGCATGTTGGAACTGTATGATGGTCTGAAAATGTCCACTTGACACCCTATCGGAACCGATTTCGGAGTACTCCGATCAAACCCGGCAAAATCTAGTTGTTGGTCTTCTTGATGCCCTTGTAAATGGGAATGGAAACCCATGGAATTTGAACCGTTGTACAGTACAAAATGATATGCGGAAGGAACTGGAACAGATTCCAGATGCTCTTGTGCCCTTGTGTCCAGAACTGTGTCGTAAAAATTCAGACGAATGATTCCCGATCAGTGCAAAAACGAACAAAAGCAAACTCCGCTAGCACGAAGCCAATCTGACTATGAGAGCGAATGCGACGAAAAAGAGTGTGGGTGCAGTGAATCAAATTGTCATCAAAATAGACGAAAAACAAACAACAATGCAAGCTCGCTCACAACCGTATGTCATAACTGTTGCGGATAAAGACACAATCAAAAGCAGAATTGTCATGACAATCACAGAGCGCAACATTGTTGCAACCATTTCAACTCGCGATTAATCAGTAATTTTAAACACAAAACCAAATTTGTTTTATGGATGCTGTTTGATAATGTGTTAATGTTTACCAACACGGAGATAGTTCCCGAAAATTGCAATGCGAAGCCCAGAAAATCGCCACGCACGTGGTGATCGATCTTTGTCATATTCTGTTCAAGTGATGATAAACTCATGTTGCGGAATAAAATTGATGCAACAAGAATAGGAGGTGACAATGTCTTGGTTGCTGCGTGTTGGGTGAGAATTTATTCACTGAGTGGGTGCAACACACGCTCGCATTCCGTTTCACCCACTGTTGGTGTCATTTCGAAATTCAATTTCACCTAGAGGCACTGAAACTGAAAAGTGAATATGAAAAATTACAAATGAACTTTATATTAATGGTGTAAGAAAACGGCAATGTGATGTCTCCAGTTGATGTATCATGATTGTCTTTCAAGAAAAAATACAACTTTTGCAATTTGCGGATGGCGAAATTGAAATTTGCTGCTACTAAATGTCAGTAGGTGGATGAGAATCAGTGTAGAAAAAGTAATTCAAAAACGGAATGCACGTTCTACCAGATTTGTGCATGTATTGTCAAAAAAATGTTCACACAAAGAAGAAATCAACGATGAGGGATTCTACTGAGCGTCGGTGTTGTTGACTGTATATTGCAATATGCAGACACTGGTCCAGAATGGCCATTCTAAAAATAAGTCCTTTGTTTTATTAGGGTTCCATATCATTCAAATAAAGCTAAAAGAAGATAACCGGTTTAAAAATGGATTTTGGAGAGCATTTTAAAGCCATGGGTCATTTTTGACCCTTAATTCATAATGTGTAACTTTTTCTTAATGCATTAGGAAGGTTAAAAGAAAATCGTAACTTTGTCGTAAGAACAAGCTTATGAACTTGAAACTAATTTTCAGACCGGCCATGTTGTATGCTGTACCAATGTGTACTAGCTGTTGTAATACCAGGAAGAACCCTCTGCAGAGAATTAGCATAGCAGTAACGACTGTACAAATCGTGGGTTGCTGAACAATGCTCAACTCTTTTAATTTTGAGAAACGAAAATGGGTTTTGAGAAAAAAAATTAAGAGAATATCTGGACGAATTTTAATTGTTGAAGTATATGCAAAAAATCCAAAATGTTTCTAAAGTATTAGAGCTTTGCAGAGAACTCTGAAATTATTTCCAAATTGTTTGTGAATATTTTTAAATCAAAGAGAATATATATAAAAAAGGAATGTTTAACCATAACCAGAAATTCATATGATATTTCTCTATTACTTTGACGGTCATTAGTGAACTGTTTTTGAATACTTTGGAATTTTTTGGAGAATGACTGGTCAAATTTGCTTAAACTTGTAAAACTTTCAATACAAAACTTCTCCAGGAATATCTCACGGATTATTTTCAACGAAAAGTTTTCAACAGGTATTCTCCCAAGAAATATTTGTCAGTGATATCTCCAGTCATTTAAAAGCTTCTTCATAATTCCCCACATGAACTTGGCAGGAGTTTCCTCCATTTCCCTTCAAATTTATCCAGGAAATTCCTTCAAGTATTTGCTCCAGATATTTCTTCAAAATATATTTTTGTCAAACCTCCTGTATTTTTTTCAGGGATTCTTCGGGAAATTTCATCAGCTCAGCAGAGGATTCATGATATGATCTGATGGGTTACATAGAATGTCCAATGTTGAAACATTGGAACAAATGTCGAATAAAATAAATAATAATTTTCGACAAAAATCGTCGCAATCTTCAATTGTCTCGATGAATGCGTTATATATTTAAATAAATTAAGGCCAAGTAAATTGAAAGCGTTTTTCTCTCTATAAGCATTTGAAATCGACAAACCTTTAAAAATTCTAAGTTGCTACGGCAAATTATATGATATGAGTTGTGACCAAATGTCAATAAAAGCTTCATTTAGTTTCACCAAATTAGGATGATAGTGTTGCCTGACATAGAACAACTAGATTTAACTAACGGATGTTATATTTCAAATGATACTGAAAGGAATTAAAAAAAGTTCACATAGGGTGCAGAGCTACTTGGGCACTTCCATGATTCACTTTGGCATGGGGAGTTTTTACCGACCGAAATGTCTGAAACTTTGCAATAAGAAGCACTTCAATAAGACGCATATTGTGGCATATTTCAAGCATGAGCTCAGCAGCTTTCAAAAAACCCCACTGCCCAAGTGAATCAAAAGTGCCAAGAATAGGATCCGGCTCCCTATAATATATCCGAAAAACGCCCAGATAAGTGGCAAACGCGCAGCTGTTCAGCAAGTCCAAGCTGAGAGTCACACCGGTCGCAGATCGCAGTAAAGGAAATTTTCTCGACTTCTCAGCACATAAAGTATCTTCGTGTGTGCCACACGATACATGAATGCAAAAATGCTCAATCAACAGAACGCTCTCAGTTAATTACTGTGGAAGTGCTCACAAGAACACTAAGCTGAGAAGCAGGCTTTGTCCCAGTTGGGACGCAATGTCAAAAAGAAGAAGAAAAATAGCCGAAAAACGCGCAACCAAGCGTTTATCTTCTGTTAGGAAATGTGCTGCTGTTTGATGATATGCCAGCCGCAAGGTACCTTCAGCCACCACCGAATGCCGCACCTTTATTATCTGACTACACTTTCTTCATATTGAACTTATTGATAGTTCCGAAAATGAATCCCTTCTTCACCCGTCCACACTTCTCCATCGCAGGCGCACGCCATCCATCATCGGTCATTTGTTGATCAACATCGATCAACATTGATCGAATAATGCACACGCAGTGCTCCAGAGGTGTAAATCTGCTAACGGAATATGAGAGTTTTCCGTTCGGTTTTCCAGCCACGGTGGTGGAGGAGGTTGCAACGCAACATTCACTCGGCTCACGCTGAGTAGTGGGCGAGTTTGAGAATATTTTGCACGCGCTCTAAGTTTTTATCTTACGAGCGATCTCATGAGATGCGGCGAATGAAGAATTTGAAACTATGTAGCAGAAGCAGCCCATATGGCGTGTGCAGCTAGTCGATTCCATTGGATCTTTGTTTTGATCAGTTATGATCTGACGAGGCCATCACTGAGAATGAAAAGTTTTTGGATCCGTTTGTTTTGCTCAGTATTTTTCGCGCGGTTTTTTATGTGAGAAGTTTTGCGGAGAAGTTTAAAGAGGGAGAAAATGTATATTGTGGTCTCCCGTTGCTGGAAAGAAGTAGAATTTCAATGCTGGGATGGGAAATGTTTATTTGCTGTTTTGCGGCTACAAATCGAAGCCAAGCTGAAAGGGTTCTATTCCCTGTCAATCTAGGATCTTTCCTTGACTTCCCTGGGAATAAAGTATCATCGTACCTGTAATTCGATATACGATTGTGAAAATGGCTACTTTGGCAAAGAAAACTCTCAGTTGATATCTGTGGAAGTGCTAGTTGAACACCAAGCTGAGAAGCAGACTCTGTCCCAATGATGACGTAATGTCATGAAAGAGAAGAAAATATGGCTGGAATGGTTAACTGTGAATTTATCGTTCTAATTTAAGGTATCACACAGAAACTGACATAAATAAAATCAACTCATGAAACTTTTAGGTGAATAGCCATACAAAATTTCAGTTTTCAGGTTTCTCAACCCACTTCACATGTTCCCCACAAAACTTTCTTCATTCTGCGATCCCAAGCGACGAACCCTAGCAGTAGCTCAGCTCCAGCCATGGACTGTGTGAATCAAGAGAGACCGACACCGCTCTGTTTACATACAACAACGCGACGACGATGACGATGACAACGTTTTGATTTCAACTTATACTCACTTTCACTATTTTTCGAATCGCGGGCATATGCATAGGCAAATATGTACAATAACCGTTAATAACAATAAGTCACCGCGGCGACGTGACGACGGGAGATACCGTAAGACGGGGTAGCTTTGATAATACGGGACCCACAGTGTACCAAAGGAAATAACATAATTTATGTTATTCAGTTAAGCAAAACGATCGCAACAGTATAGAGTACTAGCATAAAACTTTATGCCAAATATTGAAAACTAGCGAACATTCATCAATTTAACCAAATATTCGAAGGCTTGATGGTGTTTGTCATATTGCTTTCATCTTCAAAAAGAAAAAAACATTTGTATGTGATTTTCTGTATCAATTACGTACATAAATGCGTAAAATCTAATCTACGTTCTATATTACCATTCTCTGATTCAGTTCCACCTGCAATGATGTCAAACAGTAGCTTGGTTGAGGATTCTCATGTTCTTATTCTTAAGTTACCCCAAAACCGGAAATCCACATTTTATCATATGAAAAATCATACGTTCATTCAAAATTAATTGTTGTGCAATGTTTTGACTAATATACCATTTTGAAAAGAAATTGAAATGATCATTTGTCATCTACAAACTATAAATCACGGAAAATTTGTGAAACCAAATAGACATTTAGTATCTTTGGAGAAATGGCTGCATGGTACCCATCTAATCAAACTCGACCCATAATCTTCAGAACAGAAAATATCAGATTTTATTCCAAAACCAATTAAAGCTACCCCGTTTTACAGTACTTACATACGCAGCCCACAAAGCGAGCCGGCTTGAAACTAGAAACCATCGGCAAGTCACTTAATTGTGTTCGGGGAAGCACTAAAATTTCGCGCATATCATATTGAGATGTTGAACCAACAACGAGAGCGTCAATGTCTCGTTAATAGTTGCTTTCAGTTGTTTTTTTTTTTTTTTTATTTCCATCTTTGCATTCCCTACGGAGAACTAGCTACGTGAACCGTGGTATATCTTACCGGCTTCTGGTGGCGTTTTGCAGAGTTTGCAGTTTTTTTTGCGCAGTCTCACCAGCCGGATTCTCATTTGCCGCAGTTTAAATGGTAATCTAACGGTTCAATTGATACTTTAACGATGCAAACGAGTGGTTGGCACGCGAAAGTCTCGGCGTTTGGGTATAGCTGAAAGGAATAGGAATGTTTGAGTAGTGATCACTCGTATATCGAGTTTTGTGTTTAATTGGACAAGGGTTTTGCCATTTATAGTGCTCAATCACAGTGAAAAAAAGAAATCTTCAAGTCCCAAACATACGAATGATAAAAAGATGGAAACATTTGAAGGAGGAGGATACAAAAATTCAAAAAGTACCGTCACATTGATCATTTTGAATTTTTCAAAACATAAATCTCGTTGTTCAGAACACCTACAAGGCTGACAAGTTCAGGTCTTTCAACAATCTCTTGGAATATAAGTATACCTATGATTCTTCATGTACAAATAGAGATCTTGTCACATTTTCTGCGAATAATAATATCTCGTTATTCTAAAGATTTGAATTTTGAAAAAATGCGACACTTGGTTTTGGGTGTAACTTTTTATCGCATGGGTAAAAATCAATGAAATTACTCGTTTAGAGTGTAATGTTCATGTGTGCAAAATGTTATAGCGATCTGTCAAGTAGTTTTCAAGATGCATTCGAAACAAGCAGCCCTGTCGTCCTTCTTAGTCGCGCTTAGTCGACGACTAAGAAGCTTTTTTTTTTAAAGAAAGAGTTTTCGAAATCAGCTTTAATCTAACGCCCTATAAGACATCAATCAAAATTTCCAAACCCTTATCAAAGAACTTTGCGAGATCAGGATCGTTTTAACGCCCTGTATGACATCAACCAAAAATGTCAGGCTATATCAACGCCCTGGAGTAATTTGGCACTTTTTCATCAATAAAACATTCCCAGCTGTATCAAAGCCCTTGACTAATTTGACCATGTCTCATGTAAATCCGCAGCATCTTGACGTCCTCTGGGACATAAATTTAAAATTCCTAGGTGTATCAACGGCCTGGAGTATTTTTTGTAATCCTATTAAGATCAAGTACATCTAAACGCCCTGTATGACATAATTTTATTTTGTCTTACGTAGATCAGGTCATTTTAACGACCTTTAGGACATTACTTAAAACACCAAGCTGCATCAACACCTGACCTTGTCCTTTTAAGATCAGATCTTTTTAAAGTCCTGAATGACATCAAAAGAAATCATCAAGCTGTATCAATTTCCTGGGAAATTTAAGCTTATACCATGTAGATCAGCTACATCGTGACGCCCTGCAGAACATACATTGAAAATTCCAAGCTGTATCAACGCCCTGAACAAATTAGATTTTATCCTTTTAAGACCAGGTTATATGAACGCCCTGTATACCATCAATAGAAATTGTTATACTGTATCCACTTGTCAATATGTATCAACGCCCTGAAATAAATCATATTCATCTCACGTAAATCAGGTCCATCTTAACGCCCTTTAGGACACATTAACAAATTCCAAGCTGTATCAACGCCGTGGAGTAAAGAATTTTAACGCCCTGTACGACAACAATAGAAATTGTCATGATATATCAATGTTCTCGAGTAGTTTGGCCTTGTCTCACATCCATCAGATCAGTAAATCGAACTCGGAGTAAATCGAACTCGTCTCACGTAGATCAATTGCAACTTAACGCCCTCAAAGACATCAATTGAAAGTTTTTAGCTTTATCAACTCCCTAAGGAAATTTTACTTTGCCCTCTGTAGGTCAGCTTGCAGTTCTTTTGGACGTACATTGAAAATTCCATGCTGTATGAACGCCCTGGAGTATTTTTTTTGTTATCAGGCGCACCAGTCAATTTGGCGTGTCCCAAGTAATGGCCCTTTTAACCCGAAATGACCCAGCCCCCCACTCTGGACACAGATAAATACCAAAATTGAGTTATTAAAAGAAAAAAGAAATCTTGGAAGCAATTGCAAAATTTTCAATTCAAGGACAGTTAATGAAAGTATACTAGAAAACCCAGGTAATACTGATAGCTAAATAACAGTTTATTGAACTGAAAAGGGTTTATACAAACAGCCTTTTAGCTGCATAGGCTGTCATTCAGCTATCAATGTTATTTCGGAAACTCACGCAGGTGAATTTCATAAAATTGAACGTTATTGTTTTCTATACTTTCAAGGACTTTGGCCTTCGTGAACCAATCAATTCTGAAATCGCCATTTGGTATAAACATCACCTGTTCCGTATGGGAAACAAAATTGTTTTAAAATTTTGGCTTACACTTTAGCATAAGTGAAAGCATATCGACCGAATTATTTCAAGCATCTCATAAGAATTGATGAAATGAGTGAAAGTGTGAAGCTGTAAAAATCTTCAACTCATATGTTCTTAAGGTGATTATAAAACGAAGCCAAACTTTGAATTTTCAAGTGCACAAGACTGGTGAATCTGACAACCGTTTGCGTTGAAAATCAATCAAATTTCTTGCTTGCTGGTGGTGACCTATGGGATGAATTTTCAGCACGGAGCGCTGTCTGGTTCTCAAGGCTTGTACTCTTCAAAATTTGAGGTGTGGTTTCGTTGTATAACCACCTTAAAACAGTCAGTTCATATTCTTGTGGGGTGACCCATTTCGCATAAAGACGTTTCGCATAAGGACATTTTGCATACGGACGTTTGGCATAATGGACGTTTCGCATAAAGCAGTTTCATACAAGAACACTGTTCTTAGAACAGGTAGCATTTTGAAGAAGGCATATAATTCTCTTTATGCCAAAAGTCCATTATGCGAAACGTCCACCCATAAAATTATGCGAAACGTCCTTATGCGAAACGTCTTTATGCGAAACGTCCCTCACCCTATTCTTGTACATATTGAGCCAATTTTAGCAAAGCATACACGTAACATACATTAACAATTTTTTATCAACTTTTTATTAAAAGTAACACTTTCATTCTTTCGCTAAAATTAGTTTGAAAATCTGAAAAAATAGTCAAATCTCGCATAACCTGTGATCTCGCCCTAAAAGCCATTGGTAACCGAGTGTGTAGCTTGTTGTTACCGAGCAAATGAATGGATTTACACGTTATTCAACAATGCTACGATGAAGAGAAGATCCTTCTCTATCTCCCAGTGGTGATAGTTTTCATCCTTGGTCATTCATTTGCTTAGAAACAAGGAGCTACACACTCGGCTACCAATGTCTTTTAGGGCGAGATCACAGGCTATGCGAGAAATGTAACAAAATACATACAGCTATCGTCAACTATAATTTTGCTTTGAAATTACTTCAAGCTCGACATATTTTAATTAGGCGCTATAGTTGGCTACAGACCTGCTTATTATGGACCAAAAAACCATTAATCCTTCTATTTGTCCTGCTTTCTAAAATCTCAAAAATAGTTACGGGAAATTAATTTTTCAATTCACATATTTTCTTTGGAAAAAAATCATAAATTTCTCCAAGCCAGCTAGGTATCCAACAGCGCCAGCTTAGTAAACAACTACGCAAAATAAATGATGCAAAAATATCGTTAAACAAGATAAATGGTTATCGCTATTGTACCACATTTTTTTGGTCGAATACTGAGCTGCAAATTTAGGAATTAATTAAAACTGTTTTTAACCAACTTCTCAAAAATCCTACAACATTTTCAAAAGAAATACTTTTACAGAATCAGTTCTATGTTATTTATTGAAATTTGACCTGGGGATTAATTTATTAATTTATTTGTACGAGATTCAATTCATTGGAAACTTAAACATTTCTTCTGAAATTGACATTTTAGTTGAATTAGAATACAAACTGAACTCGTGAAAATGCATATTTGTTCTCGTGTGATAAAGTATTAAGGAAAATATTATTATGAAACGACCTCATTAACGCTTGGGAGTAGAAGCTCCCCTCAAAATTTTTACATTTTACGACGACAGGGCTGGAAACAAGAAAAGCTACGCCAGCAAATCTTGGGCGCGGCGATCGATAATCCTGGTCAGTCACACAGACGGATCGAAAAAAGGCTTGGAATCCACCATTCCACCGTGTCACGCGTTGTGAAGATGTTCCAGTAGACGAAGACCATCAAGCGGCCGAAAATAATTTTAAAATTTTGAGAGATGGCAGTTGTGAGTCGAATGAATGCTTTTGATCAAATGGACGTGATCAACAGTCCTGTCGAACTGCCACACAGTATCAACAGCATCATTCAAGTCACTTGGATTTTCAATGGGTGGAGAGAATCCATATGATTTGGTCGCAAGAGTATGTATCTCATACTTTCGGTACTCTACCGACGATTTTCAATGTCTATGCGAAGATTCCGTTGTCCTTATCGATAAATGGTGATGATGGCGTGGGTAAGCAAGCTTACACTACTCGTTGTTGGCGGTGGCGACACATCGCACCGTCCAGCCGAGAGAAAGGGAAATTAAAATGCCATTCGGAGGGCACGTATGAGAAAGTTGACAACCGCAAAACGATGGTCAATTACGTTCGGTAGCCGAAGCTCCCGCATGATTTGAACTTGCGCACCGAGAGAGAGAGATTTATTTGTTCAATGCGAAGCGGTGTGTTTAATGATGATGACACCGGAGAGGTGAAATTGAGCTTTTGTCACGGCCGGATAAAAGTGCCATTTTAGGACGCTGATGTGAAATGTACGATTATTGGATTAACCGCTTTTGGCTAGGTCGCAGAGTGGAGCCAGCGACATTTTTATGACACACGATTTCCCTTATCTTACCGGTAGCCTTATGGTATTTTAAGTAGCATGGCGATTCTCGTGCGTACCTGTGAACAGAGAGAATAAGTAATATTAGCAACTTTCAGTGAGGGCATAATTTTATATAATTGGATTTTGGACGGAAATGGCTTCAAAATATGGACATTTGAGTATCTCTTTCTGAGTACTGTTTGCTCCAGTGACTGTATTGTTTACTCCAGCAGAAGCAAACTAATTCGTTTGGTGGAATATCATTAAACAAATAAAAACCTTATTTTGTACTATACAATTTATTTCCACTAGAGTTTGTATCCTTTGATAGATACGCGTATTTCGTCCCCAACTGTAATGCCGTCTTTGTGTCGAGTACTAAGTCAAGTCTAGTACACGACATTGAGGTCGAAATACGCGTATCTGTCAAAGGATACAATCTCTAGTGGAGTTAAATGGTATAGTACTAAATTCAGTTTTCATTCAGTTAAAGTCATTCGATAAACTTTTTTCGTACTATGAGGCATGGGCATATCGTTGAATGCATCTCCAATTAATAGTGACTTACAGATCATTATCCCACTGACTCGATATCCTTTCTATGACAAATGCAGAAATGTAGAGGTATATAGGTCTCCATGTACAATGGTTGTCTTACTACCATTCCTTCTTTCCCCGATAATTGTAAGGACGTCGTTAATGACTTTTGTATTTTGAGCTCTTGATTTGTACACATTAAGAATTGTCCCAATAACCACACGATCGTGCATGGTAGCATCTAAGAGTACAAAAGTGGAGTCGATATACGTATATTCTGCATGCAGTCTTATGATTTCTAGCTCCGTTTATTGGACCGCGAAACAATCCGACACCTGTGAAAAAAGTAATTCAATGAAAACCTATTGGGAACGCGACGTTGATTAACACGTAAAAGAATAACGATAATAACAATATCGGGCAAAATTTCCGAATACTTACTTACTTATTTGGCTTTACATCAATTATCTTGATAAAACCTCGCCAATTCACTCGGTTCATGGCCGCTTCTCTCCATCCTCGACTGTGACCCACGCTCTCCAGGTCCTGGTGCACCTGGTCAATCCACCTAGCTCGCTGCGCCCCACGCCTTCTTGTTCCGACCGGATTTGTAGCGAACACCATCTTTACAGGGTTGTTGTCCGGCATTCTTGCAACATGCCCTGCCCAGCGTATCCTTCCAGCTTTAGCTACCTTCACGATACTGGGTTCGCCGTAGAGTTGAGCGAGCTCGTGGTTCATCCTTCGCCGCCACACGCCGTTCTCCTGCACGCCGCCGAAGATCGTCCTTAGCACTCGGCGTTCGAAAACCCCAAGAGCTTGCAAGTCCTCTTCGAGCATAGTCCGCGTCTCATGCCCATAGAGTACTACCGGTCTTATGAACGTTTTGTACATCGTGCATTTGATGCGGTGGTGAATCTTTCTTGACCGCAGTTTCTTCTGAAGCCCATAGTAGGCACGACTTCCGCTGATGATGCGCCTTCCCGACTAACATTGGTGTCAGCTGTCAACAATGATCCGAGGTAGACGAGTTCGTCCACCACACCGAAGGTATCCCCGTCTATTGTAACACTGCTTCCTAGGCGGGCCCTGTCGCGCTCAGTTCCGCCAACCAGCATGTACTTTGTTTTCGACGCATTCACCATTAGGCCGACTCTTGTTGCTTCTCGTTTTATGCGGGTGAACAAATCTGCCACCGTTTCAAATTTTCTCCCTCTAATATTCACGTCGTCCGCGAAGCAAACAAATTGTCCGTATCTCGTGAAAATCGTGCCTTGACTGTTAAGTCCGGCTCTCCGCATGAGACCTTCAAGCGCAATATTGAAATTTTCGAATAGTCTATGCTTAACAACTTTTTTCACAAGCATCGGATTGCTTTGCGGTCTTCGGCAATGTTGTTCATCGTAGAAATACGTATCGAGATCTGTATTTAAATTTTTTATAGAAGTCAATGGGCGACCTCTGGCGATTTTTCTTTGCAAAAGTAAGTTTCCACAGTAAATTCCATACACACTTTGAACGGTTGGCGCTAAAATATAGTTTCTCTGATCGATCTGAAATTTTGCACAGTTGTTATGGGACCTAAATGCAATCCAAAAAGTGGACTGGAGCGACAACATAAATTGTTCATATAACCGTGTCCCAGGCTAATGCTTATTCTATGTATGTGCCAACAAACATATTTTCTATCCAGCTGACAGATTCTAAATGCAATCTTGTTTGGAAAATGTTGACGTGCGCACTGTTAGATGGTTTCTATGAAAGCATGTGAATTTTTATCAAAGATTACGCGCGAATTATTTTATGCATTATTTTACCGTAGAATTTCGATTTTAGATTTCAATTTTCTTTTTGTTATTTTATATAGGATGACTTGTATTTTCGACAGCTTTGTTCTCTTCGTCATAGTGGGTTTTCTAAAAGCTATTAGATTCAAAATTGATATCACCGCTTTTAGCATATAAGAGCATCTTACTGCCAAATTTCAGAAGATTTGGCCGACAAAAAGCTAAATTTATATAGACTCCATTGTTTTTCTTATATATTTTATCTTTTCATCATCGGTAACATTGATACGATAATTTCCTGCATGACACAATTCAAGAAACAGTGTAGTGAAGTGAGCCAACCTAAATCTGAGAGATCATTAGGCTTTTGAGAAATGTGTTAAGAAGATGAAATGTGTTGATGTATACGACAGACAGGCACAAAAAAATATTTTTAAACTTTGAGGTATCGACTAAATCTTATCCATAAAAATATGTATATTTGGATCTGTATTTTGTTTCAAATTTGTTTAATGCAAATCTCGCCAATTGATTCGAATTAATTTCTATAATATTCACTATTGCAACAATCTTGAACCTCTCATATCTTTTGATGTGATTCAGAAAAGTTAATTCCATTTGAACAGTTTCTTATAAATATTGTATCCGTGATTTGTGGAGGCCTTTAAAATATGGGGGCCTGAGCCTGCCAAATCTGGTCAAAGTGAAACGGAGGTAAGGTAATTTCGCATCTAATGAGAGAATAATCCAATTTTCCCAAGTTTTGTACTCGGTCCCCTCTGACTTAACGCCGACCATTTATAGCCTCCTTTGTCTCGTATCCGCGTATAACTGACACAGAAGAAGGCTACAAGTGGTAGTCGAAAGACGCGTATCTGTCAAAAGATAATGCAATAAAGGTGGCATTAAAAGGTATAATACTCAATCTATTTCAATATTCTCTCTATTGAGATTCTGCTCAGAGGGTTAAAATTGATAAAAAAAGAGTTTTGGAAACAATTTACTTTCGTTTGATGGGTAAAAAATTTGATTCCGAAACTTGAAAGTGAATGAACAAATAGAAATGTGCGCCATGTTTTTGATTCTTATTCCAGACATAACCTCACTTTTGTGGGTCGCTCACGTATAGCATACCTTACAAAGTCCAATCAATAATAATAGAAAATTCTTATTTAAACGAGCATTGAAAATGGGATCGTTTGAAGAACGGATTTTGAAATATTTCGTACGATGTTTCTCATACAAATTAGTGTCTGGAATTTGAAGCCATCTTGTATGTCGAATGGATTGAAAAGGCTTAAACGAAATCATAATATTTACACAAATGTTGAATACTTATTGCATGAAACGTTTAAGGTTATTATAGAACGAAGCCAAACTTTGAATTTTCAAGTGCACAGAACTGGACAATCTGTCAACAGTTCGCGCTGAAAATCAATCAAATTGTTTGCTTGCTGGTGGTGACCGATGCACTATGGTTCGAAGGCGGCCAAAACCTCAAAAATCAAAGTTGTTTTCTCCAAACGGTAACATTTTTCCCGACTTCCTTATCACATTGGTGGTTTAAATCCAAAGTTTTAGGCAGATTCATTGAATTTTGAATTTTATACAACTCTTTGAGTGGACCGTGGACATGATTTTTCGAGAAAAATAATAATTGCGATCAATAATTCACCTGCCATTTATGAATAAAGTACACCTGAATTGAATACAATTTTCCATTGAATTTATACAAAGTAAATTAGGGCAAAAAAAATCTTCAAAAAACATATTATTTTCTATAAAAGTACCCTAAGACATTAGTAGTCCGCGAATGCGCGCGATGAAAATAAGCTCATTCGAAAGCTAAAAATAAGAGCTTTCAAGTAGGGTACAAACTATTTTGTGAAAACTTGCGATAGACCACTTTCAGCGCGTTTGAATGTTTACGGAGTGCAATTCTAGTTGAATAATAACAATCCTGTGATACGCTAGTACGTGCATTGCAATCGTAGTAGCCATGAATGGCATCCCTAGAAGGAACGAATAACTCGCACCAATATTTTTCTTCATCTTCTTTCAGGCGTTACTACAGTCGACTCTCCACATCTCGATGTTCTACATCTCGATATCTCTCCCTATGTTGATGATTTCATAAGTCCCTTCATTTTCACTCTCCATATCTCGATATCCTTCTTATCTCGATATCTCCATATCTCGATGTGCTTCTGAAGGATATTTATATTCCTTTTTCATTTACAATGAGCAAAGTGGAGTTCAGAATACGTTTTGGTTTAATTTGTTTCCTAATTAAATACATCTATGGACTTCTTCAAGTTCTCTGAGAAAAATTGTAATGTTTTTTATAATTTCTTCAGAAATTCATTTAACATACTATTCTTTCAGAATTAACACTAACAACTAATCAAGAGTTACTCTTCGATCGCCAAAATTCCTCAAGAGAATTTATGGGATCCGATTAGTAATAATAATAAAAAAAAAAACAAATTTTTTCGGTAATGTTATTAGAGATATTCATAAATAAAATAAAAATAAAACCAGTTAAAAGCATTGGAAGCGCTCTTCAAAAACATCTAAACTTTTTTTTATGTGTCCTTGGAAGAATTTCTGATTCAATATTTGAACGAATTCAGAGAAAACATATTCTGGGGAAGTTCTTCTATCTGGTGTTACGTCCCAACTGGGACAAAGCCTGCTTCTCAGATTAGTGTTCTATGAGCACTTCCACAGTTATTAACTGAGAGCTTTCTTTGCCGATTGACCATTTTCGCATGTGTATAATCGTGTGGCAGGTACGAAGATACTCTATGCCCTGGGAATCGAGAAAATTTCCTTTACGAAAAGATCCTCGACCAGCGGGATTCGAACCCACGACCCTCAGCATGGTCATGCTGAATAGCTGCGCGTTTACCGCTACGGCTATGTGGGCCCCTTTCTGGGGAAGTTATATTCTCGGAAAATAAAATGGGGGAATAAAACGAGGAGATCATAACATAACACGTTAGGTACTTCTGGTTATATTCTTAGAATTGTTGGAAATTTAAAAGTTTCGGAAATTTGTTTACGAGTTTCTGAGAAACTTTTTTAAGAAATCCTTAAAATAACTTCATGGAGAATTTCTAGATCAAATTCTTGAAAAATCACTGACAAATTTCCAAAGAAATTTCTGGATGGATGTCTATGCAAGAAGCGTTTTAAGATTTCTAATGTTATACCTAAGGTAATTCTTACAATAATCCGAGAAAGAATGCTTCGAAAACCTCCAAAGCTAATTTCTTTTATCTGAAGAATTCTGCAAACTTGGATAATCCCTAGGCCTTAAGCAGTTTTTAGGAAGTTCTTTGAAAAATTCAAGATTTGATGTCAATTCTGTATTCATTCCAAAAGAAAATGGAATTTCTGAAAAAATTTCCAAAAGAGTTCTTGATTGATTTTCTTAATTATAGAGGCTTTCAGTCTAAGACCTAAGGGTTCACCCGATAATTTCGGGTGAAATTGAGGATAAACTTTGAAAAAAAAAAGGGGGTAATTATTTTGAGATAATGCTGAGCAACGCCCTGGAACAATTACTGGAATAAATCATTGGGATGGTTTTTGAAGAAATTTCTTGAAGTATCTTACGAAAAATATAAAGTTTTAAGTAACGAGCAATCCCAGAATTCCAGGCAAATATGTGGAGCTATCGTTTATCGAGTTCTCCGAAGAATTCACGGATGATTATTTAAAAAAAAAACAAATTTCTCGGAACATCGTGCAGAGCTTAATGCTGAGCCTTCTAAAAGATGTTTGATGCTCTGACTATTGTATCGATCAGCTGTTCAAGACGTCCTAAAATTCTTGTCCAGAACCTGCAATTTTCAGGAATGGCAAGAAAATCACATTTTTTTGGTGTCTAAGAATTACACAGCACCATTTTTATCGTGCTTTTTACATAATCTGATTCTTTAGTCGTAATTGACAAGTCATGAAATTTGGTTAGGTTAGGTATGATATCATGACGATAAATCATGATTTTTGGAGTAATAATCATAGTTCTTCATAAGCGTAGCATCCAGAATGATACCACAAACGGGTGCGCTTTGTATCGACTCATTCGTGTTGATCACCCACAATTCAAAATGACAAAGTGATAATGGGGTAGAGTACGTGGCTCTCAATCGGAAGCTAATGCTTCGAATTCCGCAGTCATGACTCATGATGAAGAGCAATCGACAACAAAAAAAAATAAAAGAGTTACAAAAATTTTACTCATGCTACCATGAGTCCAAATCATAGTGTATTTTCATAAATCATGATATCATGAGTCATAATCATGATTTATGGATTCTGTTTGCTACTCTTGTAAAGGCGCTTATATATGGAATCTTATATCACACGGTTTTGAATTTAAGTTACGAATCTGTAATATTTGAATTCCAATAACAATTCAAAATCATTTTGTTATGGCTGCCCAAGTCAAGAGCTCATTGAACTTTTCTCTCCGTCGTCGTATCCGGCATGCATCCTTATCAAACTATTTAGTTGCATGCCAGTGTTGCAGTGGCCTCACGCCTCACGATTAAGCCAATTAAATGGCTACGAAAAACCCCATTCCGAGCCCCCGGTAAATCTCAAGAAGAGACGGTCGATGTTTTTGGCGGGTTCATCGCTACTTTCTATCCAAACCGAGCGGTCGTCGCCTTCGTTGTATTCCACATCGATAACGATTTTTTTGATGCGCTCCGTTGCACAGTGGCGCGTTTTAATACAAAAGTCAGACGAAACCTGAAATGCGTTCCATTCATTCTGTTGGAAATTTAAGATTCTGCTTCTAGTAAAATTTGACCAGATTAAGTTTTTTCACTCAATCAAATAAACAAACTATAATCACATAAAGTTTGGTTGTAACGCAAAAATTTGAGGAAAAAACACTAACAAAAGAAACTCATTTAACTTCCTGTTGGTAATTTGAGTTCAATTTTCAACGAGTTATAAAACAAGATACAAATTTTAATAACAAACCAGCCAATCACTATTTGTTTTGAATTTTCCATACATTAAATTTCGGGAAATTACTCAATAGTACAGAAGACTATACAAAATGTTAAGAAGTGAATGTCAAGGACCCCCTCTAAAAATTCTAAACTGCTACGGCAAATGAAATGTGATATGTTGTTAACGAATGTTAATAATACACAGAAAAAAATATTTAATTTTCAATGTGATGTAAACTGAAGTCTACTGTAAAAATAAATTTAATTCGTGTGTTGTTACAGCATCATGTAAATATAAATGAATATACATTCAATTTTCAACTAGAAATGGTTGAACATTACATGATCGTGTAAATTTAAAGTGAATTCGATTGAAAAATAATTGATTGGTCGTTGAAATTTAGGTTTATTTTGATGGTCCAATTATGTGCATGAAAATAAACTTAAATTTACAACATATTTTTAGCTGTGTATCTTAAATTAGTTTACCAAATTAGTGTGGTATTGATGCCTAACACAGTTTAGGTGGACATAAGAAATAAATGTGATGTTTAAAATGATATTAATAAAGGAAATTAAAGATAGAAGAAAATGATTTTGAGAACAAAAGTTTTGTCCGACATACACCACTGTGCGTTGCAATGAAAATTTGCGGTGGATGCTTTTTGCTTACCATCACCTTTTTTTGCGTGCCATCTTCTATTTCGTTGGCGAAGCATAAAAGTTGGCAAAAGTCTCGTTTCTTGTGACGAAACAGTTCACCGGATCTTGGATGCGTTACCAGAGTTCGGAGCAAGCAAAGCTGCATCGCAGTCATCGGCACCAATTTTATTCAGCCATTCGAAGGTGTTGAAGCGGACGGAGTTTGGCACATCATCGTTGGAAAGTTGGTTACGTAAATCGTGCTCGAAATGAAAATGCTTGTCGGGTTGCGGGGTGCAGTAATCGCATTGTGTGGTAAGGTGATGATGAGGTTCATTAGCACAGGAAGTGACCGGGAATTCCCGTGAATGTGAAGGTGCACCTTTTTAAATCGCAAACGGTCGTCGGAAAGGTGAGAGTTGTGGTTTGAAATATTCATGAACTGTTTCAAAGCTTGCAATTTCAAGGGAACTGTACTACGTCTGTCTGTATCAGGATGTAAATTCGACTGCCCACATCTCAATGATCTACATCTCGATATCTTTAGATATTTTTGCAAGTATGAAGAAAAAATATCCATACTCTTTTGCAATCTACTACAGATGACACGCAGACTTCGCCCTTTGGCGGAGAGACCTGTGTCATCCGCAAACAAGGATTTTTGACATCCCTGAGGTAACTCAGGTAAGTCAAATATGAAAATATTATATAATATTTGTCCCAAAATGCTGCCTTGAGGAACACCAGCTCTTACAGAAAGTCTTTCAGATCTGGAGTTCTGATAATTAACCTGAAGTGAACGATTTGACAGATAACTTTGGATTATTCTTAAAATGTATGTTGGAAAATTAAAGTTTTTTTAGTTTTACAATCAACCCCTCATGCCAAACACTGTCGAATGCTTTTTCTATGTAAGTAAAAGTTGATGAGTGGTCGAATATCCATGCGTAATCCAAACTGTTCATTGGCAAAAATTGAATTTTCGTTGATGTGGGCCATCATTCTGTTCAAAATGACCTTTTCAAAAAGTTTACTGATGGAGGAAAGCAAACTGATTGGACGATAGATAGAAGCTTCTGCAGGATATTTGTCTGATTTTAATATTGGTACAACCTTAGCATTTTTCCATTTGTCAGGAAAGTATGCCAATTGAAAACATTTGTTAAATATATTAACTAAATATGATAAGCTACATTCTGGAAGTTTCTTGATGAGGATGTAGAAAATTCCATCATCGCTAGGAGCTTTCATATTTTTAAATTGTTCAATAATAGTTCTCACTTCGTCCAAATCAGTCTCCCAGGAATTTTCGAAAACGTTCTCTTGATTGAGAATGAATGTTATCGAAGTCCTGAGAAACTTGATTTTCAATTGAACTAGTAAGTCCTAAATTAAAATTGTGCGCGCATTCAAACAGCATAGCAAGTTTTGGAGCTTTTTCGCAATCAATTAGTAATAATTTGTTTTTCTCTTTCAATGTCGGTATTGGCTTCTTAAGTTTTTTTTTTCAAAATTTAAGATAATTTCCAAAAGGGCTCAGAGCCAGGGTCCAATTGAGAAATTCTATTTTCAAAATTTTTGTTTCTTAATTGTGAAAAATGATACGTTTATAAAGCCTCATTAAAAAACTAAACCGAACGACTTGCTGAACGCTTACGTTAATGGAGCTGAAACTGTTTCTCCGTTGTGAATAGAAGAAGCTAAACTTGTAGTTGCTAGAAATTATTTAGTATACTAAGTACTATCAGAAGGATTGAAGCAAATCTATGCTACAGAAAGACGAATAAGACGTAAACCGTTTTACTATGCTAACTGTAGTTCACTATTGCGTTCAATTTCGGTCAAACGGCATTCGGACAAATGACCCGGAACTGTAAAAAATGTGCTTTTTCTCTACAAGATGTTTGAGAAGAAGTTCGCGATCTTTAAGAGCTTCCAGCAAAACGCGACCGTCTCTTTTCTTTGCGATTTGGAAGGAAACCTTGATTCCCCTAATGGAGTTCAAGATCTCCTGCTTAAATCCTCCAAATTCGGAACAACTGACCACAATAGGCGGCACTCTTTGCTTCCTCACTTGAATCAAGGAGTCTGGGCTAGAGACTGCTTCGATTTGATGTTCGGAAAATTTATTTAGAGCATCGAACTGATTGCTAATTTCGATGCAATTTTCAACATTATCTATTTCTCCCGTGGAAGAAAGTTCGCGTTCCGAAGAAACGTCCTTTCTGCCATTCTTGCCACGTTTAGTGACAGTTTTAAATCCCACTTTTTTGGAAGGAAGTTGTGAATTCAGAGATTCACTGTTCCTTTTGTTTGTAGTTGCAACCATGTTTAGTATATAAACGAAAGAAGACGAGACCTCCTAAGAGGTTTTTTTTTCCAAGACGGTGTCCAAGAAGGATTACCATCGCTAGCTTTCGCCAACGGGTGGATTAATAGTAGAAAACAATAGTACTTAAAAGTACTGTTTTATTGCTTTAGGTAGTTTAAAAAAGCTTACAAGAGCAAAGAGTATTCGTGTACGCACAGCACGAAGGTGCTTTTCGCACTAATCTAAATCAATCTCGTAATGCTTAACTTTCGAGGTAATGGCATTTAAGGTAGTGTCATAGAATCCTTTTAGAACAAAAAGTTCAAAGCTTCAGAACTATAGAAAAAAGAGCACAAATTTCAAACACCTATTGTAGCGTACTTCTGTAGCGGTAATCAAACAAATGTTAATCCTTAGTGCATCTCTAGCACTATTTAAGCCACTATTCGTAAGAATCAAACTAGAAGAGCAGTCAAGCTACATAAGTGTTTCTCGCAAACCCTTTCTCAATGTTCTCTTGGTCAAGGTTTTCGGAAAAGGAAAAAAAACTAGATTCCGTCCAGAGATATAAAGCGCCATAAAACCCTTCAAACTGGGTAAGACCTTTTTGCACTCCATAGCCATATGTTTCAAGAAACGACTAGGGAGTCAAAACAGAAAAGGGTGCTTCAGCGCAGGGATTCCGTGAGAACATCCATCAAGTGGTGTTTGTTACCACGGTTTAGTGCCTTGCTTCGCTTCCCTTTTTCTGTAGCGTGCGATCACTAGACCGGACCGAAAATGTGGGTCTCTGTGTCGAATTTTGATGTGTTCACGTTTGTTTACTTTCCATTTTTATTGTTTTTATTTCCACGTTGTTTGCCACGCTCAAGGCATCGAGTCGTCGTCCTACTACCGTTGTAGCCGCCAATGAGAAGGGGATACTGGGGAGGCTCGACCCCACCCAATTTTCTCGGAATCTAAAACAGATTTATTACATGTAATTTCATAAAATACTTAGACTACAGGATAGACAATGCCAGCGCTAGAAATCCATCAGAGTGTGTAACGAGTAATCTGTAATGAGCATGAGTTTGTTTAAACTAACTGAATTCAAATTAAAAACTTTATGTAGTATGTTTTGGGTCCCGCATTATCAAGTTACTCGCATTATCAAAGATACCTACCCCGCATCATGCTACTTTCAAATTTCAAAATTCAATTTCAACTTATTTTGTGATGTATGATCTTGAAAAACGTGTTTACTTGAGCGCCTGTGCAAAAAATCTCATCAAATTATATTTTTCTTGCCTCCCCAGTCTCCCCTACAGCAAAACTACTCATCACAATGAGGCTTTTGCTCCCCCTGCGTACATGTATCGCACACCTGATCGGGAATTGGGAAAGTGCGATAATGGCAGGTAAATTTTCTTTTTTGCGCGCGCGTCACCATGAGTGACAGTAGAGCTCTCTAAGGTTGCGAATGCGGATGTTGCCAGTGACATCATTTCGCTCCATGTTTTTGTCAGGGGTCCTCACTCCGGAGGTAATCAAATTTCTAGCAAATGTGGCCAATTGGCTCGGCCAGAAAGTGGGGTAGCTCACTCAAGTTCAAGTCCTCTAACGGTGAAACCACTTTTCTCATTTCCCCTGCCTCAATCGCTGGCTCAAGCTATGGCTATTTATATTGCCAACCGGAAAAATCAACCTGATAACAGATATCACCCAGTAAGCGAGTGGATCTTCATGGGGCTAAATACGGACGCAGCTTCTCACATCATTCCCAACTAATGGCTACATTACTCAACACCGAGACCTCAATAAGACGCATGTCCACATGCTTGTTCATTGGCGATGCTCGCTTTTACCCTGAAGCATTTCTACACCACCAGCTAATCGGCAGTGAATAATTCATTCAACAACGAGGAACGCCACGCAGTCGTCTATATTGTCAATTTGTTTAACTTTAGTTGTGAGCAGTGATGCCATGTTAGAAGACATCTTTTCCATTGGAAGACATTGAGGTAGATCGGGAGACGTTTGGACGACAATTTGGAAGATATTTCAAAAATTTTAAAAACATTTGGAAAACAACTTTAAATTTTTGAATTATTTTGCATTTACAAGATTTAAATAATTAAATTCCAATCACCTCAGTCTTAAGGTGTAAGTAAATCGAAACCAACCCTGAAATATGCATGAGCACAAATCTGGAGAACCATATCAGACATCCATTTATGTTGAAAACTTTATTTATTGGTCACCTGATGGTGGTAATCAATTGATCAAGTTTTCAACTCAGATTGATGTTCAATTCTTCAAATTTGTGCTATTTTCGTGTAAGCTTCGATTTATCTGCATCTTCTAAGTAATGAAAATTACTGTAGACGTAATTTTAGTTCTCAATGACTCAATGGCTCTCTGACAATAACATATTTGAAATTCGACACAAGTTTACGTCATTCGACTCGCTTCTTTTATGTACATTCAAAAGACGTAAATCACATGATCAGCGGCCTTTCTTAGCCGATTGGTTATAGTCCGCGGCTATAAAGCTAAGCCATGCTGAAGGTGTCTGGGTTCGATTCCTGGTCGGTCTAGGATCTTTTCATAACGGAAATTTCCTTAATTTTCCTGGGCATAGAGTATCATCGTACCTGCCACACGATATACGAATGCGAAAATGGCAATTTTGGCAAAGATAGCTTCAGTTAATAACTGTGGAAATGCTCATAAGAACACCCAGTGCGGACGTTAATGCCAAGAAGAAGCAGAAGAAATCACATGATATTTTGGGAGTGTACTGAACTCCTCAAGATGATTTTTGCAACACGAAAATTCCATGGACGATTTCAGGTATTCATCTAGAAATTCTTCTAAAATTTCCCTAGGTGTTGCTCCTAAGATTTATTGCAGGAATTTATCAAGATATGCTTCCAATAATAATTTCCATATTCCAAAGATGCCTCAAAGGAATTATTGAGGGATCCATACAATCATTTCTGCTGAAATTCACTTAAGTAGCCAGATTTGTTTCATTTTTATTCCGGTCTAATCAAACAAACAGGATCTATTTTCCTTTTGGGATTTCTACAAGGACTGCTCTTGAACATCATCAAGGATTTGTCCCTGGTTTTCTGCATAAAAAATCCTTGAGCTTGATTGGCCACCCGTGGTTGTTACTCCAGTATCGCCAGATCAGCTGGACTTACACAAGGAACCAACCAGATGACTGCTTGGGATTAACAGAAACCCTCAGTGTATAGGGTAAACAGGTATAATACGCCCCCCTAAGGAAAAACTGCTCTATCGCAGTGGCAAATCCATTACTTATATAGTTTTTAGTGTCAAAGTGTTGTTTACTTAGTTAATCATGCTCTGCATGCAACTTTCTCTTGCCAAGTAGTTTCTAAAGCGAGTACAAGACGTTTTCTGCAAATGGTCGAAATCTTGACGTTTCAAAACAAACCGGACAAAATGCACCTCTTGTATGAAATGTTCCGCAGCGTTGCAGAAATGCTTCCAAGGAGAATTTCACCACTTGCTAAGCTTAAAAGGGTCCATTAGCAGTCGTCTTCCGGTAAAAGTTTTTGTTATAAGTACAATAGTAGAGGTTGGGCTTCATTTACAACGAGGCTTGCCCATCGGACCCAAAATTTTACGCCAAAAAGCTGATACTCGATATTTTTGGTATTTCTTTTGGTTGTTTATACTTCCCAAAGATCTTATATGCGCAACATCATTTTTTTTGCGGATATTTAAGATATGTAATCATATTTACGTGTTAAAGAAGCCCCAATCCCTTGAAAATGAAGTGGGCGTATTGCCCGGTTGGGGGTCATGCACAAATTACGTCACGCTCCGAGGGGGGGAGGGGGTCAAGCCAAGCGTGACAAGCCTTACAAAAATTTTGGACGACTCATACAAAAAACGTGACAAAGGGGGGGAGAGGGGGTCAAAAAAGTTGAAATTTAGCGTGACATAATTTGTGTACCATCCCTTGGGGCGCATTATACCTATTTACCCTAAGTGCTGGTGATCTTCTATTTTTGGGCGTCAATGGCGCCTGCCAATTCAGAATGCAGACTAATGAGACGAGATGGGAGGAATTGATGTTGCATACAAAACTGGCCCACAATAGACTGGATATACCCCTGCGTCTACGCCAGTTCACGGAGATGAACCAGCCAAGGGCTGAAAATCTCCCTAATAAAGATAAATAATAATAATACGCCAGTTCATGTGGGAAGGTATAGAAGAAAGGTTAAGTTTTTTATGGCAGAGATGCTTGCTGTTTGCTTAGCAGACTGCCTATGTATCAGGCGTGCTATAATGATAGACGAATGGAAGCGTAGGGAAACGGGTTTTCGTTCGTCTCTGATTCTAGCGATTGCAAGGAACGAATAGTTTCAAGCGTGATTGATTTACAGTGGAAAAAAAGAGCAAGTGATAGAAACAATTACAAAAAAAAAAACGAGGAAAGGGACCGGCCCTTATATTGAACCCATGAACTTCTGCTTATGAAACAGAAGCGGTAGTCAACCTCGTCTCCGGAGATATTTCTTTATCATTAATACAAAGACGAAATAAAGATGTTCATGTTTTCGCAGTGAATCAAACTGTTATCGCACATTAGACTTTAAAGCACAATCTAGAAACTTTAGAAATTTGTACTGCGATCTGCCAAACTTGGGTACAAATTGTAGTATCAAAGGACTCAATGTAGTACTAGAACTTACTTACTTACTTATTTGGCTTTACATCAATTATCTTGATAAAGCCTCGCCAACAATATTTCGCCAATTCCCTCGGTTCATGGCCGCTTCTCTCCATCCTCGACTGTGACCCACGCTCTCCAGGTCCTGGTGTACCTGGTCAATCCACCTAGCTCGCTGCGCCCCACGCCTTCTTGTTCCGACCGGATTCGTGGCGAACACCATCTTTACAGGGTTGTTGTCCGGCATTCTTGCAACATGCCCTGCCCAGCGCATCCTTCCAGCTTTAGCTACCTTCACGATACTGGGTTCGCCGTAGAGTTGAGCGAGCTCGTGGTTCATCCTTCGCCGCCACACGCCGTTCTCCTGCACGCCGCCGAAGATCGTCCTTAGCACTCGGCGTTCGAAAACCCCAAGAGCTTGCAAGTCCTCCTCGAGCATAGTCCACGCCTCATGCCCATAGAGGACTACCGGTCTTATGAGCGTTTTGTACATCGTGCATTTGGTGCGGGGGTGAATCTTTCTTGACCGCAGTTTTTTCTGGAGCCCATAGTAGGCACGACTTCCGCTGATGATGCGCCTTCGTATTTCCCGACTAACATTGTTGTCAGCCGTCAACAAGGATCCGAGGTAGACGAACTCGTCCACCACCTCGAAGGTATCCCCGTCTATCGTAACACTGCTTCCTAGGCGGGCCCTGTCGCGCTCAGTTCCGCCAACCAGCATGTACTTTGTTTTCGACGCATTCACCATTAGCCCGACTCTTGTTGCTTCGCGTTTCAGGCGGGTGAACAAATCTGCCACCGTTTCAAATTTTCTCCCAATAATATCCATGTCGTCCGCGAAGCAAACAAATTGTCCGGATCTCGTGAAAATCGTGCCTCGACTGTTAAGTCCGGCTCTCCGCATGACACCTTCAAGCGCAATATTGAACAACAGTCCGTCGCCCTGTCGTAGTCCCCGCCGAGACTCGAACGAACTGGAGTGAGTGTTCGCCAGAGATCTTCACGCAGTTTTGCACACCGTCCATCGTTGCTCTGATCAATCTTGTGAGCTTCTCGGGAAAGCTGTTCTCGTCCATGATTTTCCATAGCTCTATGCGGTCGATACTATCGTATGCCGCCTTGAAATCGATGAACAAATGGTGCGTAGGGACCTGGTACTCACGGCATTTCTGGAGGATTTGCCGCACGGAAAAGATCTGGTCCGTTGTCGAGCGGCCGTCGATGAAACCTGCTTGATAACTTCCCACGAACTCGTTTGCTATAGGTGATAGACGACGGAAGAGAATCTGGGATAGCACTTTATAGGCGGCGTTTAGGATGGTGATTGCACGATAATTTTCACACTCCAGTTTGTCGCCCTTTTTGTAGATAGGGCATATAACGCCTTGCTTCCACTCCTCCGGTAGCTGTTCCGTTTCCCAGATTCTGACTATCAGCCGATGCAGACAAGCGGCCAACCTGTCCGGGCCCATCTTGATGAGTTCGGCTCCGATACCATCCTTGCCAGCGGCTTTGTTGTTCTTGAGCTGTTGAATGGCATCCTTAACTTCCCCCATCGTGGGAGCTGGTTGATTTCCGCTGTCCGCTGTGCTGACGTAGCCATCGCCTTCGTTGTCCTGACCTTCTGTGCCTGTGTTTTCTGCGTCATTCAGGTGTTCATCGTAGTGCTGCTTCCACCTTTCGATCACCTCGCGTCCGTCCGTCAAGATGCTCCCATCCTTATCCCGGCACATCTCAGCTCGCGGCACGAAGCCTTTGCGGGATGTGTTGAGCTTCTGATAGAACTTCCGCGTTTCTTGAGAACGGTACAGCAACTCCATCTCTTGGCATTCCACCTCTTCCAGGCGGCGCTTTTTGTCCCGGAATAGGCGGGTTTGCTGTTTCCGCTTCAGTCTGTATCGTTCCACGTTTTGCCGCGTACCATGCTGCAGCATTGCAGCCCGCGCTGCATTCTTCTCCTCTAAAACCTCCTGGCACTCCTCGTCGAACCAATCGTTTCTTGAGCTCCGTTCCATATATCCGACAACGCTTTCGGCAGCGTGGTTAATGGCTGCTTTGACTGTCCTCCAGCAGTCCTCAAGAGGGGCCCTATCGAGCTCGCCCTCATCCGGCAACGCTGCCTCAAGATGCTGCGCGTACGCATTGGCGACATCCGGTTGTTTCAGCCGCTCGAGATTGTACCGGGGCGGGCGTCGGTACCGTACATTGTTGATGACGGATAGTTTTGGGCGCAGTTTCACCATCACCAGGTAGTGGTCGGAGTCAATGTTGGCGCCACGATAGGTTCTGACGTCGGTTATGTCGGAGAAGTGCCGTCCATCGATCAAAACGTGGTCGATTTGCGATTCTGTCTGCTGAGGTGATCTCCAGGTGTACCGATACGGGAGGCTGTGCTGGAAATAGGTGCTACGAATGGCCATGTTCTTGGAGGCGGCAAAATCTATCAGTCGTAGGCCGTTCTCGTTCGTCAGCCGGTGGGCGCTGAACTTTCCAATCGTCGGTCTGAACTCCTCATCCTGGCCAACCTGAGCGTTCAAATCTCCTATGATGATCTTGACGTCGTGGCTTGGGCAGCGGTCGTACTCGCGTTCGAGCTGCGCGTAAAATGCGTCCTTGTCATCATCAGTGCTTCCGGAGTGTGGGCTATGCACGTTGATTATGCTGAAGTTAAAGAATCGGCCTTTGATTCTTAACTTGCACATTCGTTCATTGATCGGCCACCACCCGATCACGCGCCTTTGCATATCACCCATCACTATGAAAGCTGTTCCCAGCTCGCGTGTGTTGCCGCAGCTCTATGTAGATGGTATGATTACCTCTAAACGTTCGCACCAATGCTCCTGTCCAGCACACCTCCTGCAGCGCTACGATGTCGAAACCGCGGGTCTTCAGTACATCGGAGAGTATGCGAGTACTTCCAATGAAGTTGAGAGATTTGCAGTTCCACGTACCGAGTTTCCAATCGCTAGTCCATTTTCGTCGCTGTGGTCTTTGCCGATTGTTCCGGTCCGTATTCTCTCGTTGACGTTCCTGTGCTGATGTGTTTTTACGGTTGGCTTGCAGGGCCTGACACCAACCCCCTAGATTTCCGGAGGACCATTCCCCCTAAATGTTCGGAGGGCCATAGTGCGCAGTTTAGCTTAGAGTCCTTCTCTGGCACTCGGACGATGATCAGCCGCCCCTGACATGGGGAACAGACGCTGTTGTGAGCCGCTCCTAACGTGGAGTATAGACGCTCCAGGTTTGCAAAAGCAAACCCCCCCTTCCCTGTCAGCATACGACCAAAGTTCCCACCGGGGGTTGGTTACCCGATCTTCCCCAAGGTTACTCGTACCCCGGCCAGTACCACGAGGAGGTAGGGATAGGAGTTGCTGGGCAAGAGGCTAAGGACCGCACAAAGGGGTCTATTTTATTCCTGCAGGTACGCGAGGTACCAATGGTACGCCATGCCCAGCCATTTACTGCGCCATGTAGTACTAGAAGTTTTACCCATTATTAGACCGACTATTTTGTCTCTATTTCTTGTTTTCTTAAATATCCGACATTGCCTCTACGGAATTCCTTAAAATTTAACCCTTCAGAATCAGTTTCTTTTTTTTTATTTCAATAATTCTTTCAAGGATCTCTGAAGTAATTTCTGGAAGAATCTGTGGAATTTCTTTGTTTGCTTTTGAAGAAGCCTGTTCAATACTTTTTGATAAGGATTGAAATTCCACAGAAATCCTGCTGAAAATTCTTAAAATAATCTTGGAAAATTAATTGTGGATTTTTGGAAGATTTTAAAAACAATGCTAATAGGAATTCCTGAAAAGATGTTTAAATGAATCCTTGGGAAAAATCTGATTGTAATTATCCGATATTTAATATAAAAAACCTTTAAAGAGAACTCTTGAGCACATATTGATGATATTTGTATGGCAATTTCTAGGCTTAGAGTAATCCCGAACAACCAAAAACTTAGTTTTTACCCAAACAGTGAAATCTAAATCATTGAAGACTGATAAAGTTCCGAGAAAAAATTTCTTACTCTCTGGTTTGCAGAAATTTGTATCTTACATGAATGCCAGCAGCTTCATATTTTACCGCAAAAAATATTCAAATCGCGATAACTTTCTTGTTTTCCATTATTTTCAACTATTATTTTCAACCATTTCTTAATAAGTTTTCAAAATACTCTTCTTGTTATAGAATCCATGTCGATATTAATGACTAATGATCTGGTTTTCAAGATTTACCGATATTTTTTGGGGACCGTCATTCTCCATGTATAATGTGTCTAGTAGTCATTTAGTTATTAGCCAATTTATCAAAAAATAAAATAAAATATGGACTACACAATGCCATGTAATAAGGAGCCGCTCAGAAAATAGCATTTAAATCGATTGAGTATTCTTGGAGCTATCTGAAAATTACGATTTGATGTTTTTTCAAGCTTTCAAGATCTTTATTTGGCAAGCGTGGTACCAGAAACCTAAATGCCATTACTCATAGACGGCTGCACCATTTGTTGCACAACACACTCTCATAAGAATCTATGACAGAAGGTCAAAAGCACAGAAAGTCGAAAGACAAAAGGTCGAAAGGACAAAAGATCGAAAAACAAAAATGAAGGGACAAAAAGTTCGAAGACCAAAAATGAAGGGACAAAAAGCCGTTAGTATTTTTGCAAAAAGGAAAAATTTCCCACCAAGCAAATCATTTTCGACCTTTTGTCTTTTCGAACTTTAGTTTTTCGACATTTTGTCCTTTCGACGTTTTGTCTTTCGTCCTTTTGTCCATAAACCCTCTCATTAATGTATTATTCTGAAAAGTGAATATCCGAACTCGATAAAAATTCTGTAGCCTAAAAAATTTATTTAGGTTATGACTACGCGTCGCCCCTAAGGAAGTTTGGAAAATATTCGGATCCAAATAAACAGTGATCAATATCGACGCAGATTCTAAAACTAGAAAAGTTTTTTGAACAATTGTGAAAATTTGAATTTTTTGTGGTACAACATGAAGCTGCTAGTAGATGGGCTAAGAATATTGCAGTTTAACGGTCTTGAATATTCCCTGGGATCAGGACAGCAAAACAACTACAGTGGTCACACTATAATGGTTCATCCACTATTAAAGCTATAAAAGTGTGATCAGTGTAGATAATTAAAAATAAATCTGTAAATAAATAAACTGAAAAATATTTCGGGGCTTTATGAGTCTCACTCATGATCACACAAGACATTATAACAAGAATTTTTAAACTTTTTATAAGGTATCTCTAAGGTATTTTCGAAAAGTTCCATGAATGTTAAGTCAGCAACTCATATAATCACAACTTTGGTATTTTTGTAAAGCTTTAACAAGAAATTCCTTCAAACAGGGCAACCTGAATCATTCCAGGAATAACATTACCAATTTTTCTACGGAATGTTGACACAACTTTGACAAGAATCATTTAAAAGATATACAAAAATCTATTTTATTTATGTTTTTTTTATGCAGGAAATTTATTAGGACACTTTTTATTAAATTACTATAAGTACATACACTGTCTGTTAAACTTCAATGAATTCCACCAAGATTTACAATTGAATTATAACCGGAGATTATTTAGCAAGTCCATCCCTAAGTTCCATTGGGAACTCCTCTCTGAATAATTATTTAAATTCCACCAGAAATTCTTCAATGCATTTCTCTTAGAACTCTTCAATGAATTTCTCTTAAAATTCTTCCATGAATTCCTATTCAATTTCTTTTCAGAAAAAATACTGGCAACAACTACATCAGTTTTCGTGGATTTCTGGAAGAATGTTTCAAGCATTTTCAGGAAAATTATACTACCTAAGAATTTTCCAAGATAAACTCATCTAGGAAACCTTTTAAGGTTTGTTCCCGGAACCATTTTTAGACAACTTCTCAGGATTCTTCGAGAGATTCCATTTAGAACATTGTTCTTTCTTGTTTAGGGATTTTTCGTGAAGTTCTAGGGATTTTTCGTGAAGTGGCTTTTGGGATGACTTAACTTTCTTCTTCAATTCTTCCAAGAACATATTCAAACTTTGTTTTTTCATGAACTATTTGATGGGGTTCTGGTTTTTACAGATGTTTGCAAGGATTCCTCAAATATTGGTTATGTCACTTGGATCCGTCACTTGGATTCTCTAGAAGTCATTTCAGGATGTTCATTAAGTTGACTTCAGAAAATTGTCTGGTATAAAATATAAAACATAATAATTTCCTAGAGGCAACTTCCTCTAGAGACGCGTGCCAAATTTCTGGGAAGGGTTCCTTAAGAATTTTCGGATGAGTTCGGATGACCATATCCTAAGGAAGATGTGGAATAAAATATATGATTAATCATTGCTTAAATTTTCGAAGGTATTCTGTTTGGAATTCCTGAAAGAATCTAGTACCGTAAAACGGGGTAACTTTGATAGTTTTTTCGAAGAAAACTTGAATATTTATGCATGCTGTTTCGAAGAATTATAACTTATATTTTTAAAACAAGTACTGGCATCCTAACTACCGATTGCAGTTGACCGATTGGCAAAAGATTTATTCTGATTGGATGTATAATTTTTCATATAATCGAAAGTCGGTTTTCTGCTTTGGGGTAACGTTGATAATGGAGTACAAATAGAACAAAATTGAATGAATTACGGAACATTTATAGGGCGTTGCATACCTCCAGGCGTTTAACGCTATATGGAAATTTCTGACTTCGATTACAAAAATGGTCCTAGTTTGTAAAAATGGTTTTCGCTAAGATATTTGAGACCAAATTCATATTCTACTAGAACTAGGCTGTCAAGAATAAGTGGTCGTAGAACAGATTGCTTGAGAGCGTTTCAAAAATGCTAAAATCTCACAAATTTTTAATATTTGCATATAAATCATCAAATGTACTTGATTCCATCGAAAATAGCTTTGACATGAAGTGCCATACTAATACTCTTTACTTTTGTATTCGTTTTGCTTAACTGATTAACAGAAACTTTGTTATTTCGTTTAGTATGTTGTGGGTCTCGCACTATCAATGTTACCCGGATTATCAAAGTTACCTCGTTTTACGATAACTATTGTTTAAAAAATTTGTGAAGGAATGAATCCAGAAGAATTTATTCGGGAATCTCCAAGAGGACTTCTGGCAGCAACTCTTCCGAGAAATCCGTGAAATAGCTTCTAAAGATTGGACTCGGAAAAAATGAGACACACAAAAATGATCACCAAAAATTCATTTAAAATCGGTACTTCTCAAATTTTCATGAATTTAATAACTATATATTAGCTATGTTTTGGCATAATTTATTTATTGAATTTTCTCCCCCAAGCTGAATGGACGTACATTTTTCTTAACACTGCTCCTGAGCCTCGCCCAAGAGCTTTGCACATCTTTCTTACACAATTTATACTAGTTTTTCTTCAAAGCTTCGTCGGTTTCGAATGTTTTTCCTTTTCTTCAACTCCTTCTTCATTATCGCCCAAAACTTTTCGATCGGACAAAATTCTGGTGTATTTGGCGGGATCGCCTCTTTCGGGACCACATTACCGACCTCCACTTCGTACCAATCTATTACAGACTTGGCGTAATGGCACGAAGCGAGACCCGACCAGAACAGCGTGGGACCACGGTGAAAGTGGAGGAAAGGCAGCAAACGCTTCTACAAGCATTCCTCTCGATAAATCTGCCCGTTTATGGTGCCGGTTGTAACGAATGGCTTGCTGTACCGTCCACACTCGCAGATCGGCTGCCACAACAGGTACATCTTCGCGAATTTGTCCATCTTTCTCCATACGGGATGTTCCGGCAAAAGTCTCGAGGCCGGTGATTTGTTTGGTGTCGGCCTTGATGTATGTCTCGTCGGCCATGACGAGACAGCCTAGCTTGAACAGCGACTCACGGTACAGTTCCCGCGCACGCAATTTGGCCACCGTGATTTGCTTGTCAGTTCGGTTTGGCACCTTCCTGATCTTAAATACACGTAGCTCAGCCCACTTCATGGTCTGCTGGACGAACCACTTCCACGTATTGACCTTTTTGGCCACGTTTCGGGTGGAAAGGTTCGGGTTATTCTTAATGTACTGCCTTATTTTCCGCGCCTTCTCTGGGTATTCCGCTTTCGGTTTTCGGCCGCTTCCAGCGCGCCGTTTAAAGGTCTTCGTCTCCTGGAACATCTTCACAACGCGGGACACGATGGAATGGTGGATTCCAAGCCATTTACCGATCCATCTGTGCGACTGACCAGGATTGTCGATCACCGGGCCCAAGATTTGCTGACGTAGCTCTTCTGGTTTCGAATGCATCTTGAAAACTACTTGACAGATCGCGAGAAAATTTTGCAACATAAACATAACAATCTAAACTAGTATTACCCAAATTTTCATTAATTTTACACACGCATTAAAAAGTTACACCCAAAACAAAGTGTTGCATTTTTTTCGAGTCCAATCTTTAATGAATGCCTTGGAAGGATGTCATGATGAATCGCGTGAAGTAATCCCCAAAATCTGTAGTCGAATTCTTGTAGGAACGAAAGACATTCAAGGTTTCTTATTTTCCTGCGTGACGTCCCAAACGGACAGGTCTTACTTAAATTGGCGTAAATACGGGAAGGGGAGGTAGCTAGTAGACCCCCTTGAAAAGTTGGAGCTCTCCCTAGAAAATTTGAACTCTCATGCTCAGTATGTACCTTGCTTTAAAGATTGTTTCGATCGAATGGGTCAAGCCTCCTCTAGATTTGAGTTCAAGTTACGCTTATGCCTACTTCACAGCTTATTGTCGTATATTAAGGTGAAGATGAATCGAAGCCAAAGCTCAAATTTTCAAGAGCACAAACCTGGAGAACCAAATATCCGTTTAAACTGAAAACTTAATCGATTGGTTACTAGCTGGTGGTGAGCAATCAATTAAGTTTTCAGCTCAAACGGGTGTTCGGTTCTCCAGATTTGTACTCTAGAAAATATGAGTCTGGCTTCGATTAATCTTTACCTTAACATGGTTCATAACAAAAAAGGACACTTCATCAATATATGTATGTGAAACAAATGGTGTAAAAATTATGTACATCGTTCAATGCAGAAAAATGAAACTAATAAATGATTATTGCAATTAGGTAGCCAAACTACAATCTTCGCTTGCATTTAATTGTTTCGTTTATTGCATAACACGTATATGTTCCTTGAAGCGTAATAAATCAAGTTGATTTAAAATAAATTTCAATTTAAAAATTCACGTATTTATTCATAGCTGTCCGGATTTTGATTCAAAAGAGTCCTTGAACCTATTAAAGATATTCTAACATATATGTCGACTTAAGTCTCCGGGTATTTATGCAGCACAATATTGAATATAAATTTCAGGAAACATGACTGAAAAAGTTGGTGGATGAATAATTGGAGGAATATTTTTAGGAATTCAGAAGTAATCCGCGGAGGAATTTATAAAGGAATTCCTGCTAGGATTCCTGGAGAATTACGATACGAATATCGATTCAAAATCAGAGAACGCACGATGGGTTTCACTGCGAAGATCTTGAATTTATTCGTATCACTGTAACTAGTGGAAATCATTAAAGGCTCGTAGAAAAATAATCTAGCATCCCTAGTTGTGAGCGAACATCAACCTAACTAATGAGGCAGCCCCAGCCCTCTTTCGTGGCCTGATGTGATGACCAGTTAGTTGATCGATTGATTTGCGACGCTCTGAGGCAACGACGCTGGAGAGTTGCACAAATGTAGGTGAGAGCTAATTGATTAGTAGATAGAGAGAGGTGGTTGCAGTTGCGCACACACGGCCGAAGATGAAGATGCTGCGAATAACGATGCCTAATGGCTGGTGTTGCACTAGTTAAACCTGTCAGACCCGTCCCGTGGACATCAGTTTTACTGATCTTGAAACACGCAATCGGTAAGGAGGCTACGGCTTCCGGTTCAATCGTTTGCGCTAGATATGGACGACGGATCTTGTGATTGAGCATGGGAAGGAAATGGTATATGCAGCTGTGAATTTGTTTCAACAAAGTTGAAATCATTTTTGTGGTTCTTAGTTCCAGAAATATGCAAATTTAGTGTGAGGTTTACCTTAGATTTCTAATGTTTTTTTTGACAGAGAGTTTGAAATGTTGATGATTTTCAGATTAATTTTATGATCATTCTGGATTGGTATTCGATTTCAAGGAAAATAAACATAATCGTGCCTATCAAACCATTGTCGAATGCTTTCAATCACTCTTCGCATGTGCTATTCCTTGAACACGATTCCAAGTGTTTTAACGAATAGAATGATCTTTCATTGCAATTGGTTACCGTAAAAAGCATTGCAATTACCCCAAAAATCTCCCTTTGATAGCGCCACTGCTTCAAATACTATTGAAGCACCAACTCTAGACATTTAGAATGAAATAGAATCATAGAACTACGTCCAGTAGTTTTTATGGCCAGATGCATTTCCACGATTTTCATAGATAGGAAGAAATTCTTTAAACACGTTTATCAAGTTGTTTGACAAAAAAAAAATACAAAGAAAACACATTTAGTAGGAAATAAATTAAATTGCTCAAAATTGTAAAAAAAAAATATTTATAATTTTCTTTGATGATTGATAAGAAACTTTTGAAAGGATTTCTCCAAAGCTTCTGCGAAAAGTCCAAAAGTCAAAAAAAATATGTCTTTACATTTTGTTACACGAAATTTGTAAAACTTAACATTTTCTATGAAGCTTGAATGAATCAGCTTGAGCAACATGATGATAACTACCAAAATAGCCTGATAGATATCCGTGAAAGGTACTGGATTATCACCGTCATGTATCCATGCCTATTAACATGTTTGATGTTTCACCACATTCCCCGAGAGATTACTTCCAACCTGCTGCTGCTGCATTGGCACCGATACCAAACCGAACTGGGCCAGCAGGAAGCACCGAGAGGAAAAAGCGATATCTTCATTTGTTGCCGATGAGCGCGGAATGGCAAAAATGAGGCATCTCATCAATCATCCATCCGTGGTCGTCTCTCGATGAGTTGCAATGAGCATGTCTAATCGTGTGTGCACAAACTTGACCACACCGGTGATGATGGGGGCCGCATTCAGGATCGCTCATTAGTCGCTGTTTGACGAACGACGTTTTGTCGTATCGACGGCGACGACGTGATCTCGATAACTGGGTTAGAGAGCGCTATCTATTCATCTGATAGGCTGCAATGGTTGATCATCGAGAGACGGCTAACTTCGGTGGAGGACTAGAAGTGACAGAGCGAAGGAAAACGAGTTATCCAGGGCATGTGTTTGTGGTTTCTTTGAAATCGGGAGCTGTGGAAGAATGTGTAAACTGTTAGAATTCCAGTCTTGGCCGCCGTTGTCTCACGCATGCAGGCAGCAGTGTAAGACGGATAGAATCGGTCAAAGATGCGAGACTTGGCGACAGTTTCCAAGTGCATACAAACGAGTGCCCTAGAAAGCAGATAGCAACCGGTCGGTCAAGGCAAGGCTCCCGGGTTGGACGTGTAGAGCCTAATTTCTTCTAATTATACTGATCATCTTTCACCGTCGTCATCATTGTTGCCGGATAAACTGTATCAATTTGTGTAACGGATCGTTGCGTCCACTTGACTTGGTGTCGGTTGGTTGAGCCGCAGCGAGGAAAGTGTTTCATTCAGAAAACTCGGCGATGCATGAGCTAAGGGTTCAGCAGGTTTTTGCTTCTTCGTCTCGGGAACGAACCACGGTAAAATATGAGTTGGTCCTGTCGATTAAGTGCTGGGTGCAAAATCAAAAGTCTTAGATTGATCGTAGTTTTTGCCATTAGCTGTAATGATCACTTGGAGCGAACCACCTGGAGTCTGTGCGGAATAAATCGCAAAAATTAACTTGAGTTCAAAACACCTGGCAAATTGATGGAAAGCAGCATCGATATAGGTCAGGGTTATTTTCGACTGGGATTATCCATGTGGTGCTTGAGATAGGTCTATGGGGTTTCGCAACAAATGCATTGTAAAAGCTGTATGTTGACTTACGGAAGGTTTAAAGTGGTATGGTATTGAAACCAATAATTGCTGTTTAAACCGAAGTCATATGTTGTTAAGTTTATACAGATCTATTGATATTACTAATGGTATAATAGGATTGGAAATATTATACCTGAAACACCTTTTATTACAGATTTTGTTCTTCTTCAAAAGATACTTTTATAAACAGTTTTTTAGCACAAGCATAGCATAGGTGACTGTTCAAATCGTGGGTGGCGGTACAATGCTTAGTAGACTGGTGAAATTTTGAAGTTTGGCTCCCCTATGTTTAAATGGTGTTAAATGTGCTAAATATCATCCTCTCAAAGTTAGAAAAATCCTTCGATGTCTTCCCAGCTACAACTTTTCCTAAAACAATGTTTTAATTGCATATCTGAATAATTTGTTTTTATTTTTTAAATCACTTGTGATGATCATTCAATTGCTTTCGAAGCAACTTGAATCGAATGACTGTTTTATTGATTTTGAATAGTTTTCTGATTTTTCCGCCAAAATTTTGTGAGCGCTCTTCAAATAATAGAGAGGGTGTACCGGTATATGCCATGTCCCAGTTATTCGCCATCCCAGATTATATACTGTTTTATGACATATATGGTAGCCAATTGTTTAGTGTTCGCTAAATTGCTTACGGAAACATTCTTGAAAACCGCAAAATTTTCTCAGAAAATAATAGAAAAAAATAATTTTCCTTAAAATTTTTGATTTAAAAATAATTGTGATCTATCTTTTTCCATGACGGTTTTATCAAAAATATTTATTCTGGTAAGTTGTCAAAATTCGAAAAATCATTGTTTTTCTCAAATACATCAATTTTCTATCGCATCTTTTTTGAAGCTATTAACAATTTTAATTGAAAAAAGTCACTTTTTGTCTCAAAATATCATAGAAAACAGCAGAAAGCGGCAAACCAAACAACCACCATCTGAAGGATAATCCTATAGGCTAATGGTCAGTCATTGTTTCATTTTGTTCCATCGTGTTCCAATGCTTATTAGGAAATACTGTTTATGGACCCATTTGGAGCAATTTAAAAATAATAAAAATAAAATATCATGAAAAAATGCCCCATTTGATCAACTGTCATTTTCTACCTTGCCCACATTTATTCACAATAACATTTGAAAAATATTATTCTGTGATGAGCGATATACTTGTGTTGGTTGAATGACATAACTAGTGAAATGAGAACTGAAACGAACGTCCATTGAAATAATGTTATGATATAAGTGAAAATTATCATGAAGTTATTACCTTAGCAGTTTTTATTTGTGAGGGCAGTTGTTTCCAGAACAGAGATGCTCTATAACTACAAATAATTTTCAAGTACAACAACTCGTGTAAACATATTTTTTCTGTGAAGTTTTTCATACTTTAAATGGACCCATAAACAGTAGTTCCTAATGAGCAATGGAAAACGACGAAACAAAATATTACATTGCCTGATCGTTAGCCCAAAAGAAAATCTTTCAGATGAAAGTTGTGAGGTTTGCCGTTTTTCATGATATTTTGAGACAATAAGTGACTATTTTGAAACTAAAATTGTTAATCACTTCAAAAGAAGATGAGATAGAAAGTTGGTGTCTTCGAGGAAAACGATGATTTTCCGATTGTTGAAAACTTATTAGAATAAACATTTTTGCTTAAACCGTTATGGTAAAAGTTATTTTGAAATTTTGGTTTAAGGAGTATTTTATACAAAATGCTCTGTAACTCTTGAGCAAACGTTTGAACAAAGTTAGTGTCTTAGAAGAAAATTTTTCAATTATCATTAACTACAACTTTACTGAAGACTGCTACTCGATTTAAGCAAATAAAGAAAAAAATCACACTGCACTGGATAGATCACAACTAATTACATTTATATCGAAGTAAAGTTTAACTCTTCAGAACACCCTTCTAAAATCACGTTTAGACATCAAAAACTAAAAAAACGCACATTTTTTCGGGCACAGTGTTACTCAATTATGTTATACTTCATGCCAAGATTGCGCAATTCACTAAATTGAATCATGATTTCTAATCAAACTAATTTGGTCAATATGATCGATAGGTATGCGGTTTTGAACTAAAGTGATTCAAATTCCCTACCGGTACTGTAGTCTAGATTATTTATTTGGAAAAATGTAAAATTATTGTGTGTTTTAATTCAGATATAAGTTGAATTTACGTTGTAATATTATCTTGAGAGCATCTGATCTACAGGTTTTTGATCATCTTATTAACAATAATGTTTATAATTCATCTTACATCAACATAGGTACTCTCAAAAAAAAAATTTTCTTTTCGGTATTAGTTATAGCACCCAAATAACTTAAATAAAGCTTTTTGCTAGTGGATACATTTTCATCAGTCAAACGAAAAATGTCAATTTACGAATGTCAACATTGTAAAATTTGCAGTAATGTTTACGCACATAACCAAGCTGTTTTTCTTTTCAGACATTCATCGATGAAGGGCGTATCTGACTACAATGCTTCTAAACCGCGCAGAGAAAAAAGTTGCTTTATTGTAATAAATACTAATGGGGGATTCATCATTGGGATATTGTGTTTCATGAGACAAGAGCAAGTTTAAAGTTATGTTGATTCCTGTGACAAAAAGGTGCCTGTTGTACACAAAACGCTAGGTACAATGTGATGTAGTAAAATTCATGAATTGCTCTAAAACTTCCAATCCTAGTAGATAAGGCAGATGAAGTTGGCAGAACTTGTGTTCAGCTTGAAAATATATTTATTTTTGCCTATTCGCAGTAGTATTACAAAATAAAAACCAAACCGTATGTTTTTAATTTTATGAAAAGTAATAGAATTCGATTTGTTTTCCTCGGGATATGAATATGTATTTTGACCCATCTTCAATAGTCGAATGATATCAAAATGGCACACAAGATTTATCGAAGATGAAGAATCTATCGATGTTTGAATCTTGTATGAAAAACATTTAAAACACATTATTTCTACTTACATTTTGTAACTGCGATACATAAAGTTTTAATCCTTCTAAAATTATATGCATGTCTGTAGAGCGTTAAACTAATCAGGTCAGGTTGTCACATTTGGAATAACTGTTTTGAGGTGATTTGTTTTTCGATAGCTATTTTATAACTTTTATATAATATTGCTGAGTGCGTTTGAAACGCAAATATCAAATGCGGGTACACCAAACGCGGTAAGATATTTCACAAGGAAGGCAAAGTCAAATTTTGATTTTCTATGCTAGGTTGGCCGCGATATGGATCATGGTTGCCAAGTATCCTTTGATTACTTTGTGTTACCGCATTTGGAGTCAAGTTCAACAAGATTTGCACGTCAAACGCAAACAGCAGTACAAGATGTTATAAAATCACTATTTCAACTCTTATATGACAAGAATTGCTATCTGTTATCGATCTGCTATCGAAATGATGTTTTAGTTGTTTCTTGGGCTACATTACAAGGTGCCAAAACTTCGATTATTATCGAATTTTCACGAAAACGTTCAGCATTGGGGGTAAGATTTTGTAATTAGAAGTTTAAACAACATTGTTTCGGTAAATTTTTTCTCAAATATTTTGTTTGGGACAGGCTTAGCTGCAAAATTGGCTTTCCTTGAATTTATTATGGAAAATATCCCTTAAAGTTGAAGAAATCTAATTTTTCGCGACAGAATATTTTCAAATTTTGAGCATGTGATTCTTCTGTCGGGATACTTATCATCGTTGAAAGACATCAGAGGCATATCCATCTTCTATAATAATCGAAATCTTGACACCGTGCTGTACTTGATAGAATAAAGTACGCATTGGTCGATTTCATGAAATGATTAAGTTCGGAGGCCTAGATTACGGCTTAAATTATCACTGTAACTCAGAAAAGCAGAAATTTCACTCCGCAACAAATTAACAATATTGAACAGACAAACTTTTGAGTTATTGTAAATTTTACATTTTACGAATATAAGCCTAAACTGAGTTTGATAATATTTTGAAAACAAACAATCATTATGAAAATTGTTTTTCTTAAAAATTGTATGTCATACCGTGTTTAACAATGTAACAATTTATTTGTATTTAAACAAATCATAATTTTTGACAATTTTTTTGGTTTGCTATAACTCAAAAATTTGTTTATGCAAAGCTATGAATTTTCAGCTAAGGTAATTCAGTTTATACGATACAGTGAAAAATTCAATTTAATTTGAGCTCTAATCGCCCAGAGCTAAGCCTCCGAAATTGACCATTTTGTATGGTACCCTAATTTTCAATAACACCAAACAAAGGGCCTTACTAATACAAACAACTTTGTAGAAGACCGTTTTTGTCTAATGTTTCATTCTAAAGTTCAAAATGCATCTTTCCGTGTAAAACTGATTTATGGACCATAGTGCAATAAGGCAAGTTGAAACGGCTGGAGTAAGATGAAAAGGTGGTAAGTTTTCATAGTGCAATTTTATAATAATGAAACATTTACTACAAAAATATATTGACATGATGCCCAAAACTTTGAATTTGAATTGCCCCGATGTATCTTATGTCATTAAGTTGACTTAAAGTTAAAACTAAAAAACTAAAATGTAGATGAATCGAAATCTAATTTTAAATTTTCAAAAGCACGGGTCTGCAGAACTGAATATCAATTTGAGCTGAAATCCTGATCGATTGGTCATTACTAGCAAGTGACCAATTGATCAAATTTTCAGCATGAATGGATATTTGATAGGGGCCCACATAGCCGTAGCGGTAAACGCGCAGCTATTCAGCAAGACCAAGCTGAGGGTCGTGGGTTCGAATCCCACCAGTCGAGGATCTTTTCGAGTTGGAAACTTTCTCGACTCCCAGGGCATAGAGTATCATCGTACCTGCCACACGATATACAAATGCAAAAATGGCCATTGGCAAAGAAAGCTCTCAGTTAATAACTGTGGAAGTGCTCATAAGAACACTAAGCTGAGAAGCAGGCTTTGTCCCAGTTGGGACGTAACGCCAGAAAAAAGAAGAAGAAGGATATTTGGTTCTCCAGATTTGTGATCTTAAATATTTTTCAACTTAACCTTTATCTGAACTTGAACAATATATTTTGATAACAGTTTAGCTAAACTGTCGAAAATGAGAACGTAGGAAGGCGCAAGGGAAAAAAATTTGGCACTCTAAGCAAGAAGAAGGGAGTAGGGTGTATTTTCATGTTATGAAAATACGCCATAACCAAAGAAAATCATGAATCACTTTTTTTCAATTTTAAGCGAAGAAAAGTTTTAACTTAAATCATCAAATCATGAAGCATGTATACTGGGCCCATGAATAAATTCATGAAAATATAAACTCTTTTCGTGGATTTAGTTGCCTGCAATTTATGATTCTCATTGTTGGTAAAAAAAAGTGTCAATTTTGGTCATGAAACCATGAAGCAGGATCTGGGATCATACATTTATTTCATCAAAACAAACAGTATACGTCAATTAGTATTACAGTTTATAAAGATAAACAAATAACATGAAGATTGCAATCGTTCCGGTAGTTTAAAAATAAACCGTTAAAAACTTCAAAATTGTCAATGCATCGTGCAAACAACAAAAATGGGTTTTGTACTGATGCTATACGATTTACATGGGTCCCTTGGCACCCAAAATGCTGGTGGATTGCGTTGACGATGGAACGAATCGCGGATGAGATTGTCAAACAATACCTTCGCTTAACGTCAATCGTTGGTCGGTACTGTATCGTTGGATGAAAGCTTGCAAGTACATTTTGGAATATCAAACAGCGCCGGCAGATTAATTTGGTCTTGGCACAATGTGGATACTACACTTTTTTACATTAAATTTCGGGGATACTCTTGGAAATGCCGTCAAGAATGTCATCGATATGATGACAAAGTTCCGAGAAGCATAGTGTCCCATTAGAGTGATGTAAATTTTGAAATTTTAGCTCCCCTATGCTTAAACGTTTTTTCTTATGGTAAATAGCATCCTCCCAAAGTTTGAAGTGTTTCGGAAGAAATTTTACTGTGCACACGCCATTTGAAGTTTATATAGAGATTACTATGGAAAACGCCATCCTTTTGTGTTCAGCCTTCTATCTCGTCGTCATAATATTTTATGGAAAAGTGAACAAACTCTACTCATGTGAAATGCTTTCAGCTACAACTTAGCCGAAGACCACATTTTGATTGGACGTCAGGATAAATTGCTATTAATAATCATAAAGTGGGTTTGTATTTTGCATGCTTAACCAACTGCTCGGCAGGCAACAGTGGTGTTCTTGAAGGGAAGTATACTGCCGTTATACGCATAATTGTCCCATGTTACTTTTTGTGCATTTTGACTTTTTGCCATCAAAAAGTTTATTTTTACGTATAGTTTTAGACAACACTTACCAAAAATTAACTTTGTTCGGAAACTCAATAAAAAGCATGCTAAGTCATTTTCGACACCCACCCACCCCCTCGTAACGCTTTTTGTATGAACATTTTACAAATTTTGTATGAGCCGTAACAGCACGAGGACACCCACATACCCCATTCGGCGTTATGACATTTGTTAATGGGCCCGTAGGCAGTTTTAGAATTAGCTGGTGTTTGGGAAAATCGTTTTTAACATCTTCTTTCGTTGGATTTGCACCCCATGTGGAACACAACCTGTTTTATGTGTTTGTATTATGGGGATGCATTCATCATTCATGAGAGCCTGACGTCAAATTTGATTGAAATTTTCAATATCAAAATATTATTTCCCATCCGTTTTCCAATGAATTTCAGTTGAATTTTCAGGGTTGATCACAAAATTGTTCTAGTTTTTGGAACCACGGTCATCGATTATAAATTTTCCGTAATTTTGGATTCATCTCGGGGTTTACTGAAATAATCCCACTTGAAGGTAATCACTTTAGTTTTGAGTCCATGGCTTGCGACAAATCAACTTCATGATTTAGCAAACCAAGTCTAAATAAACATAGTTCGCCCGTATTTGGATGACTTGGCAACATGTTGGGTTGTTCTGAATACTTGTTCACTGGTGGAAGTGGTAATTATATTGGCGAATCTGAAACCTGGCTTGTGACACTTCAATTTTTATGAATTTGCAAATCAATCCTAAAGGTGGTTCAAATGGATTTGAATTACTTGACTACATGTCGGATTGTCCTGAATTCCCGGTTCCCTGAAGGAAATGCCCTCTAAACTGTCAGTTCTGAAACTTAGCTGGCAACATCAAACTTCATAAATTCCAAAATCAAGGCTAAAGAAGGGTAATTCAAAAGTTCTTGGATGACTTGATAACATGCCAGGTTGTTTTGGATACCCTGTTTCCCAGAGAAAGTGGCCATTATATTGGCGGTTCTGAGACCTATCTTGCAACATATCAAACTTGATGAAGTCAAGACGAAGTCAAAGTCAAGTCAAAGAATAGTTTAAGAGGTTTTGGATGACCTGGCCACATAAGTACTTGGTTATTCCGGATAATTACCCAGTTAACCACGTATCGTATAAGAATGTGCATCCAAAAGCACATATTCATGTGTTCAAAATCAGAATTGCACAAGATGCCATATTAAGCGTTATCAATGTCAATACAAGTTGTATATAAATCCCCAATACGATTCATAAACAACAGTCTGTGTTGACAACAAAACATGTCGTAAATAGTGCAACATAGTTATGTTATATAAACTGACAGATCATATACCAATCCAGTAAGCATCGTATGAAATCGCAATAACTTAGCAAAAATTGCCACCCAAACTTTGTCTATCTGTTGACGATAGGCCTCAAAGAACAACAAAGTATGTGTCGCTGTACATGAAACATGTATTAACATTGGCAAATAATCACTCATCGGACAAGTAACCCTTGGTGGTACAGTGGTAAGGTGCACTAATCCTGATCCAGAGGTCTCGTGTTCGAGACTCGCTGGAAACTTTTTTTTTTTATTTTCATCCAACTTTTGTGGCATCGTATATCTGATCGCAGAAAGTCCGTAAAAGTCGTGCCAAGTACGCATATAGCCTCCACTTTGATATGTATATAGCCTTTTCGTGCATTCTATACGATTGAATTGATTCGTATAGAATGATGTATAGCAAAAGTTATACCAACCAAAATGTTGACTGGGTAGTTCTTCGGTGCAAGTGGCATATATGTTGGTGGTTATAAAACTTAATTTGCGATTTATCAAATGTCGTGATTTTGCAAATCAAGTCCAAAAAAGTGTCAAATCGTGTGAAGATTTGTGTCGTGATTTTTGAGTTAAATATATACTCCGCAGAATAACCTTAAATTTGAAGACGAGTTTCTGTCAAGACTGTAGCTGGAAGAGTCGATATAGGAATTTATTACATATTATCCATCTTACTTACTCATCCACTCTTTCTTTCACTGACTCATACATTTTCTGTTTATCACACATACAGAAAACTTTGGTTTCCATCCCAAACTATAAAATCGTATTTCTTCACTTCCTCACACGCGGCTCCGTTTGGCACATGTCACTTGAGCCCTCATTAGTTGCCTTTACATACTCTTGCGAATATACGTCCTCTACATTCGGTCTAATCTATACGGAAGAACGGTCATCTACAGCAGTATGCTTAGCACATAATTTGTCACTACAACCAGTGGGACTGTTATGCGTAGAAATTCACCAAAAACCCCGTGTTTCTAGGCATAACAGTCCCACTTTGAATTTCGTAGCTAAATTTACATTTTTCCCATAATACAAACTCTTGACTCTAATGAACACGCTATTCTTTATACTATCGTGAAGATTGTATTTTAATTAACCACACTCCTGGTCAATACGAGGCCTAAATGTGTTAAAATCTTTAAACGCGTTTTTCTCGATTGCATATTTTGGAACATGGGACAATTATGCGTATAACGGCAGTATAGATCAAAGTAATCCAGGCTACTATGTTCTACAGCAAAAAAGCAGTGTTGCTCTGAAAATAAGTGAATGATCATCTCAGCATGATTTAGACTTCGTTATCAATGATGACAAATTATCCTTATGTCCAAGCAAAATGTGGTCTTCGGCAAAGTTGTAGCTGGGAAGATTTCATATGAGAAGAGTATGTTCTCTTTTCCATAGATTATTATGACGAGCAGTTAGAGGACTGAACACAAAAGGTTCGGCTTTCCCATAGTAATTTCTATATAAACTTCAAATGGCGTGTGCACAAACAAATTTCTTCCGAATCACTTCACATTTTGGGAGAATGATTTTTATCATAATTGACATCGTTTAAGCATAGGGGAGCAAAAACTTCAGAATTTGCATCAGTCTAGTGTCCCATTCACCCTATTTCCCAAAACATGTTTATTATAATTTCACTGGATAACAGCACTGATCGCAATAGATACGTTGACATAAATGAAAAAAGTGACAGTTAGATTTAAGTCCAGAGAACAAAAATTCTTGAATAATTGTCATGGTTTCATAGCTCGTAGTCATGATATCATAAAACATAAAATTTTAAGATTTAATGATTTTCTTTTGCATGAATCCGGCCACGGATTTTTTCCGAGTGGATATGAGATATCAAAACATTTCATATTTAGAACGGTAATCAAATTTTAGTTGATCAGGCGTAGATGCATTGACGATTCCATGATCTTCAGGTACAAATTTTCATTTTCTAATATACAATTTTTGGCATTTCATGTTATCTTCTTGCCAGTCTTCTGTTTATAACAGTGTTTTCATTGGCCAATCAAGTGTTATTTACTGCTTGATAATTATAGCTCATTAGTTTGTTTTCTCACTAGTAAAGTGTCACTTTACAACTTTCTTTGCCATCAAGTGCCATCGAACGGCCGCAATTGCCACTGAAGAGAAGCTCCCCACGATACCCAGTATCGCAAGACGTCACCTGGGTGCATTTCTTACCTCTTTCACCTGTTGAACTTAGCCCATTTACTCCGTGCAGCGGCATCAACATCGCCATCAGCAGGCAGCTCACGGCGAGCGCAAATATCGGCACTGCCCCCGGCAGTCGCCACTTGACGTTCCCCGTCACCATCGTGTCACTTCTATCGTGGGCCTTCTTCGCAAACACTTCTTCGCTTCTTTCTCTCTCTCGTAACGTATCACCAAACACTGACACACCCTTATCCGAGATGATCTAGACACGCCGTCGTTCGAACAGCTCCTTAAGAATTCTTCCGACACTTCAATTCTGTTTGTAGGTATCTCCGCACGTTTCTTCCCGGTTTATTTGTTTTTGATCAATCCCATCGAAACCGGGACAAGGTTGGTCGACGCAAAACCGCACTTCGCTCGCGTTGACGACTACAGCGATACGAACATCACACACTTTCTCCCGAGAGCCAGATTCCAGACGGTGGAGCAAAAGTGGAGAACCTTGAACTCTTCCGTTGCTTTCCTGATCCCTGCAAAGTTATGGAACACGGTTAGGTCACTTTTCTTCTTTTGACGAAATCCATGAATTGATTGACTGTCACACTCCGGTCGAGCGAAAAAAAACTATCGATGACCTAACGGGGCTGAACACTGAATCGGGCTTCCTTCACTCGCGCGATCACCGAGATATCACGGAAAAACACTGGGTCACTATCCGGCAGACGTACGCCCGGCCTTAAGAGGAGTCGAGAAATTTGAATAATTATCGTTTGCAAATAATCCGTTGGTTTTTCTCTTTTTTCCCCAGATCGGAGTATTGTGTGTTTTTTGTATTGTAACGCGGCCGAAGAAAACCGCAATCTCCGTCCGTACTGTTTTGGGTTTGGGGCAGTGGCTCGTTCGGCCCCTGGATCAAGTGTTCGTCCGGGAGCAACAGCAGCAGCAGCGAAAAAGAAAGTACCAACCAGTCCGCGAAACGGCCGAAAACGGTTTGAACTGGCAGCTGGCAGCAAGGGGTATGTAAAGCTACCACCAGCACTGGCGCATTTCTCTTCGCTGGATGCCTCTCTTCGGCTTAACGTGGCGCGCACTTCTTCCTTCTTCGTCCACCGCACACGATTGGATAGGCTCGTTGGATTGCGTTCGACAGCCCGACTTTCTTTTTCCGCGCGCGGACTCACTCAAACCACTTTCTTTCGCCTCGCGATTCGCAGATTCACAGGCCACAAAGCACGATACGATGATGCCTATCTACGGACGGCTCTCCAGTAGCGTCGTAGTAGCGAGAGGGAATGTCATTCAAGGTATCTGAGCGTGGTGTGACCTTCCTCAATGGCCAGTTGGGATTCGACTGAAGATCGACTTGCATCACGGTGCGGGAAATTGCTTCCTCCTATTGCCCAGCTGAGCTCAAAAGCAGACGTGGAACCCTTACGCAGCATCACCTTTCTCTCTTTCGGTGGGAGATCATTCTCTCTCTTGGTTGCTTTCTTTCCGATCTAATAGCTGTTTCATATGATCGCTGTCACACAGTGGCGCATGGCCGGTCAAAACATCAAAAACATATGTTTTCAAAATCAAATGGTTTACATTTTTACAGTGACGAATTATCAAATTTTGAGATATTCAGTTTTTTATACATTTTCTGGCAGTATCTTAAGCGTGAAAAAGTTAGCAATATTGGACTGTTTTGATTTCATCAAGCGTAGTTCACCTAGCAAACTTCCCAATGAAACCATAACCGATTTAAGCTCAGTAGGCTTAATTTGAAAAAGAGATCCTAAGCCATCAATTTGACGTTAGTTATTTGATTTTTAACAGATTTCGTTGTATTCGTAACAACATTTTTTTTACAATCTTTATGGGAAGTTTTAAGGGAAAAATAAGTCCCTTATTATTAACACTAGGAGCCCCGGGATCAAAAATTGAGGCGGAGCTCCAGGATTGAATCTATGACAAAAGGTCGAAAGACAAAAGGTCGAAAGGACAAAAGGTCGAAAGACAAAAGGTCGAAAGACAAAAGGTCGAAGAACAAAAATGAAGGGACAAAAGGTCGAAAATCTTTTTTCAAAGAAGGAAAAATTTCCCACCAAGCAAATCATTTTCGACCTTTTGTCCTTTCGACCTTTTGTCTTTCGACCTTTTGTCCTTTCGACCTTTTGTCTTTCGACCTTTTGTCCATAAACCAGTTGGGGCTCATGGACTCATGAACGCAGAAGTTAACCTGAATTCGATTTCAGCTCAATAATCACGTGGTTCTTTTTCGAAAAGTGCACCTCTTTCGGAAGAATTAGATGCCCATCCAAACACAACGCTTTCTATATATATCCAATGCCAAGCCCGAGAGCGCATTGTTTTTTAGGTATAGGAATAGCACAGTACACTACAAATCTTCACATCAATTTGTCCATCTAATCCAATTGCAAATTATATGTAATGTTTAGCTTTTCGGTAGTTGTTAAACTTCCACTCGGCTGGTTAGCCGTAAACCACGATTCATAATTAAAAACAAGTACATATTTTCTATTAACAGAAGTTGCATGAGAATTGTGTCAAATATTACCAGAAATGTTGTTATTTTAGGGTTAGATAAAAGTTGAAAAGTTAATTGATATTCATTTTAAATCGGTTTGAGACGAATTTTAGACCGATCTTCATAAGCAGGCACGCCACTGTGCATGATCGATCCCTTGCAGAGCTTTCCAACATTAATATGCTGGTGGTGCCTATTGGTGTAGCAGAGAGTTTAGAAAAGGTTGCATCGTTGCTGATCGTCATTGAAGTATGCTACGCTCTGCATAGCGCTGATGTTGGTCAAGCGGAGAGTGGGAGAGAGCAGTGGACTTTTGTCGATAGAAGAGCGGTACGTGGGTGGCAGTCTTTGGGCAACTTGAGGATCGCTGTTGCATGCGTTGCTGACTTTGACTCGTTTGACTTGATTTTGATGGAAGGAATAATATTTTACAATGTAACATTAACTTTTGATGACTAACATTTTCACAATATTCAAACAAAGTACACTCCAACCTCTTTTTACGACCGTTTTTTACCGACGGTTCTTTTTCCGACCATTTTTTTTAGACCGAAATTCAGATTAACGACCGTTTTTTTTATAAATGATCATTATCTTAACAAGTATTTAAAATAGAGGATCATGATGTTCAGCAAAATTGTTCAGTAGTTCAAGGGCTAACATATGGTGGTTATTGAATAGCGCAATCCTGCCACTAGGTGGCGTTAGTGAGCATAGAATGCTTAACAAATAATATATGCTCACTAGCGCCGCCTGGTGGCAAAATTTCGAATCTCATAACTTTTATAATGATAGCGCTTGAGCTACTGAACAACTTTGCCGAAGGCGCCATCTTTCAAAGTGGCCTGGATCCTAAGATAACCGCAAAACAAAAGTTTCATGCTCACTAGCGCCGCTTGGTGGCAAAATTTCGAATTTCATAACTTTTATAATGATAGTCCTTGAGCTACTGAACTGCCGAAGACGCCATCTTTCTAAGTGGTCAGAATCCTGAGATATCCGCAAAACATAGTTGCATGCACACTTGAACTGCCTGGTGGCGCAATTTCACTTAAGCAGTGTTGCCAGCTACGAAAAAAATGTTGAACCCTTCATGAAAAACTGGATTACAGTTGAAGAGTATTGCCATGTTTCTAAGCATTATATTATTCTGTTCCGCTCAAGTTTGATGGTTTTGATCTTTACTTTTTTCTTCTTAAACAGTGTTGCCGGCCACATGAAGTTTTGTGATTCGGCTGACTGTATGGCACGCAACACGCAACACTTCCTTCAACTTTGGTGAACATTCGGTATCGTTATCTTTATTTTTTTTGGTATTTGCATATCACACCCCCATAAAATTGGCTCTTTTAACAATCGAGCAGTGTTGCCATCTTTTACCAAAATATGAAAACTTGAACGGCCATTTTGGAAAGTTCTCAACCCATGCTTCAACTTTACCGAATATCTCGAATCAGTATTTCCGCATCTAGACGTTGCATTTTTCAAAAGAGGTTGGGGTGTACACCCGATTCTGTTTTTGCACGGGGGATGCGAACCGTGTAAAAAAGTTCAAAGTTCAAAATTTCAAGAACCGTGCAAAAAAGTAACACCATTTCTCGCCGTTTCATGCAAAAATAAGGTTTTGGCGGAAAAAATGCATGGATACTTTTTTTTGCACGGCCGTGCAAACCAAAATATGCGCAAAAATAGAATAAAACGGGGTAACTTTGATAGTTTTTTCGAAGAAAACTTGAATATTTATGCATATTGTTTCAAAGAATTATAACTTATATTTTTAAAACAAGTACTGGCATCCTAACTATCGATTGCAGTTGACAGATTGTCAAAAGATTTATTCTGAATGGATATATAATTTTTCATATAATCTAAAGTCGGTTTTCTGTTTTGGGGTAACTTTGATAATGGAGTACAAATCGAACAAAATTGAATGCATTACGGAACATTTATAGGGCGTTGCATACCTCTAGGCGTTTATCGCTATATGGAAATTTCTTACTTAGATTACAAAAATGGCCCCAGTTTGTAAAAATGGTTTTCGCTAAGAGATTTGAGACTGAATCCATGTTCTACTATAACTAGGCTGTCAGGAATAAGTGACGAACTCATTATGGCTTCATCAAATAGTGAACGTAGAACAGATTGTTTGTAAGCGTTTCAAAATGCTAAAATCTTACAAATTTTTAATATTTCCATATAAATCATCAAATGTACTTGATTCCAATGAAAATAGCTTTAACATGAAGTGTCATACTAATACTCTTTACTTTTGCATTCGTTTTGCTTAACTAATTACCAGAAACATTGTTATTTCGTTTAGTATGTTGTGGGTCTCGCACTATCAAAGTTATTCGCATTATCAAAGTTACCCCGTTTTACGGTATCTACATTGGGGCGGTTTCAAAATTTGAAAATTCAATCTTCCATATGCTATTTACCATAAAAATTATAAATTAGTATACAACTATATGATACAATTTTTTTTCAAAATGGTTAAAATTAAAAATTACAAAAGTGTGCTAACACATATTAAAGAAATAAGGTGTGAATATGATAAATGGGTGAAATTGTTCAATAGTTTTAACTAAAATGGTAGACTTTCGTAAGAAAATATAAAATCTGGTACTTCGATTTGACGGAAATGCATCATTCTAGTTACTTACTTGAAAAACACATGATATGTGGTCGATGATTATGTTTTCAAAATTCCAAAATTAAATCAACTTTTTTTTTCTTGTAAAGCCTATACGAAACTGATACAAGCAGAAAAGTATTGATCACTAATTTTTGAGGCACGCTGGTTCTTTTCCAGCCTGAAACGAGCATTGAAACTCCTAATATTTTAATAACGAATGTTCAATAAAAGTCAATGAGCAATGAAAAGCTATAAAAGGATCAGCATCGATGTCATCACATAATTTGAATATTGTTGGGTATGTCTAAGCAAAGAGATTTTGACAGAAATGGGGGTATTAGAGCTACTAATTTCGACGCTGCAGTCTTGGATAATCAAAACGACTGTTTATATTTTGCCTGAAGCTTCGACTATAATCCGGGGAGAATCCCTTGAAAAAGACTCGGATTAGAGTCGAAACGTTGAAAAAAATCTCAAACGGTCGTTTTGATTACCGTAATTCGGTGCGCAGTGCACAGTGCTTCCAAGGGCCTAACTTCGTGTTCGAAAATGTTTTGCATAAGAAAAGTTGGTTTTAGAGGTATGGTGTCTTTAGAGAAGTTGTTCGGGATGTTAGAGCCCTTCTTAAGAAAGTATTATTTTCGTGATGAATCCACCTTGCAAGGAGATAAATTTCACTTATTTGCAAAAGTGGAGATACACCAATGGTGTCTTCGGCAAAGTTGTAGATAATTTCACTACATGAAAATTTGCTGATACGCTTTAGCTTTATCTATTTAATTTTAAGAGATGTGGGTCATTTAAAAACTAGTTTTTTCGTTATATCTTTTTTTGGATATTTTTGAGTTTTTTCTTTTGTTCTACAAAGTTGTTTAAATCAATAAAATACGCATTTCTGTAGAAGACATAAAAAATGTATCTCTTACATTTTTGGAGTTATATGATATTTTTTGTAAAAAAATCGACTATTTCGCCTTCCTCTAACATTTACAGGGGCAAATTGGGGCAACATTTTTAGCTTGCATATAAAACAGTAACTCAACTGCTATCAAACCCATGCTTTTCTTGACTACAAAATATGTTCTGTAAAATATTTAAAAAATAAAATTATGCAGCTTTTAATACCGTGTATTTTTCAAACACGTCATTTCGAAAGCTAAAAACACAGAAATTGCTGCTCCGGCATGTACCTCACTCAGACCATCAAACCGTCATAGACGAAGTTCACACTGTGTCAAAATTATTTTTTAGTTGATAAATCTTCAATTTGTTAAATGGAATACCAATTAGTTAGAAAAAAAAACCGAATCCTACTCGAAATCGAGTCTACTACACGGAACTGAAGACGGCCTTACAGTAGAGGTCAAATGCGCGTATCTGTAAAAGGAAAGAAACTCTAGTGTAATTAAATGGTATATTACTACGTTCAGTTTCCATTTACTTAAAATTAAGTATTGTTTTCTTTGTTTAAATAGATATATAGATATATAGAGATAGTTGTGCTGCTTTAATTTATTTCAGTATGCCTGCTATCAATATTTCACTGTTCGATGTCGATGACCTCTACTAAGATTCACTAGTCGTATCGGATACTTATTTAATGGTAAAGTTGCCACGCTCAATTTGTAACGTATTAGCAAAATCCAACCATAAGTTTTTCACTCAAAATAATCACCTTATGCATTTCAATTAATTTGTCTACAACACAAGTGGGCAACCAGCGTTCAATTACAGTATCCGATGATTTTCCGATGCGATTTTCCAGCCTACACCTCCATTCGCTCACCTGAAGCAGCGATGGAGATAATTGGATACATTGATCTTGTTCGACGATGATATCATCCAAATTCGATCCGGATGGTTTCGGTGGTCTTACGTAACTGTACACGCATAAATGCGACAAACAAACGAAAGGTCATACACTCGTTGGATCGAATTCGAATGTAAGTGGAAGTGATCCGGAATTTGTTTGGTATTTTTTTACGCAATTCAATGCTTGCGCTAGCTGCTACCTTTACTATCTTATTTTTATATAAAAGCTATTCGAAAAAGTGAAATCTGAGCATGTGAAAAGTGACTTACTCGATCATGATTTTGCACCAACTAGTATATCTCAAACATCGATGATGATTGCCCATCCAAATTAGACCCCATAGAAAAAACCCGCGCTTGTAGCTCAAGTGTCACCACTTGCCATTTCACTAATCGTTGGCTTTCGCTTTTATGACTTTTCCATCGCTCTTAATTGCACTTCATTTTAATTTTTGGATATTTACCGTCGCCGGAGGGATGTGGTGCGGCCGCTGAAGAAATCTCGCAATTTTTTCTCACACTTGTAGGCCTCTACAATGTTTTCAGCTTCATTTCGGTTCGTTGTACGACGGAAATGCGACACTCGATTAAGGTTTTCGCACCACGGAATTAAAGAAATGCTTTATAAAGCGAATTTGATCATGAGCTATTTATTAAAATTATTGGGTAGAAGTCATTCATAAACAATAAAAATATCTTACATCATAAGCTATGTTGTTGTTTTGCAGACAAAAGGTATAGAAATATTCATACACATTACGAACAAAATCAATAGAATTGTGATGAGTTCGATGCATTATAATAACCACCATAAATTTACAAGGGATCTCAAAATTATATGATTTGAGTATCATTGATGTAAGCCACCTCAAGCTCAAATAGTTTATTGATGTAAATGAAAGCTTAATGTAATCTTTTCCGGTATGCAGAATTTGAGATGGAACTCAAATGGTCTTTGGAACTTTTAATACAAACCAAAAATATCTTATATTCACACGTTACGTAGTTTAAGCTTTACTCATGTAAAGCCATTTGTAATGTATTATTCAATGATACATCCTACAGACACATTTGCTAACAACATTGCTAACAAAATCCTAAATATTAAACACAAAACGTCCTCTTGCAAAGAATTTGAGCAAAACCGCTTGGTTTACATGATTTTACGCTGAAAAATGAATCATTAATAATGCACATGAAATGACCAAGAAGAATATTCAGCGCATAATCGTTTGATCAGAGCATTCTCGTTTGCAGTTGTACTTTCAAGATGCAAGAAAGAATGCAATATTGGCGAATGTTGGATGCAAGAACATGAAATGTTCCAGTTCAGGATTTCAAGCATTCCTGAATTGCGATATAGAGTAAAGTGGGGCAAAATTACAAGTGGGGTAAGAGTTTCTTTTCAAGATTTCTAGCTCAATTCAAAACAAATCTTATAAATGACATGGTGGTTCACTATTCAAGTAAGAGTCTTTCAACCCAAATATCATAAAAATCAATTAAGATTTGGAAAAGTTATGGCAAAAGATCGAATCAGCGGGGCAAAAGTTCGACCCATGTATAAAATCACGGAAAAATTTGCAAATTGCCTAAAATCCACATATGATCTTCAAATTTAGTTAAATTTGTCTGATCGTGAAAACTGTCACCAAAATTTTACATTTCCACTTAGTTTTGTGAAAAACTGCTATTTTTGAGTATATTACAATCAACCCGGTTTTGGGCAATTTTTTGATGAAAATTTAGTGTGTATTTTAAGTCAAACTTAAGTTTACGGCTGGTGTAAAGTATGCCTGTCATAAAAGGATCGATATTTTGTGTTTTAGCCAGCGAACTTTTGCCCCACGCTAGATTCGAACTCTTGCCCCACCGGTGGGGCAAAAGTTCGAATAAGACAATCAATGTTGAAACTATTATAACTAAAAATGGGTAAATATTTTGACACAAGTTTGTTCAGCAAAATTATCGCCAATATGTTGAAGGTTCACTGTATGGTATTTGTTTTGTTTTAACTGCTATTATTTTCCTGGAATCTTTGATTAATACACTAAGGTCGAACTTTTGCCCCACCTTACTCGATTCATCGTTGAATATTTAATTAAATCTCGTTTTACGTGACAATCACAAAAGTTTACGTGCCATGTAAATTTAAGAATTTGTTTGCTGTGTATGTTTTGCATTTTCCCAGTTATTTCTTGTATTAGAAGACATATTCAAGGCAACCAATTGTTTACATTTTTGCAATTTCTCATCGTAATAGGCTGTTTTTCATCACGCCAATATGTCATGAAACGGCCTACTTTCCTGCACTGAAGTATGCAGTGCGGGAATAGTCATTACGCAACTGAAACCAGTGCATTAATGATTCATTACGCAACGCATTCACATTGTGGGCTTCGTGGCCGTGCGGTTAGTGTAGTCAGCCATTAAGTCGCATCGGGTCATGGGGTGCGGGTTCGATTCCCGCTTCAGCCATTGAAACTTTTCGTCAGGAATGTTTCATGGCTGTTCCACTGGAGCATGCTTGTCCGTTGTCTAGTGTTAAGTTACAGTCTGTGCAGCTAAATGGCTGAAGACGGTGTCCGTGTCTTTTTTTTTAATTACGCAATTGTTTTGAGTTGCGCAATGAATCATTACACATTTTTTTCAGAAATTGTAAAATAATGGTGAATGCATTCCGATATAATTTTTGATACCTTCAAGTGGTCTTCTACAAAATTGCAAAAAAAATGTTGTACGTAACTCGTTGCAGAACTCGATTTTTACAGCACTTGTCGTAATTTTCGACTCGTGCTGTAAAAATCATCATTCTGTAACTACTATTTTTCGAATTTTTGCGATTGCCGAATCTGCTCATTACATGGTCGGCGTAAAGTCAAAGGGGACACTTTTGCACTCTTATGCGCTATCGTATACGAGTTTGTGTTCACTGGGAAACTTGAAAAAAATGGACATTTCAAGAGATTTGTCCGATTTTTCGGCATCGAATGATTCAGCCATTTATTGAAATTCATTAATATTCCTTATTTCGATGCATTTTAATTTGATTTTTGATCGTTTATTACATTTGCATGGGTGGCCAGACATTGCAGCAATTTCTGTGCAGACAGAGCGGAGCAAGTGTCAAAAAGCAATAAACTGATTGATTGTTGTATTTTTCGAGTCGATTTAAGAGTCCTATAGAAGTTTATGTTAGTTCTATGGTGTATGTTTGGAACGCCCTAGAACCCGCCTATTGGACCAGTATATTTTGGTCGCTACTCAAGATTTTCACTTGGTCCACTCTGACTGAACGCTTATTTGAATATTCCTGGCCGTCAATGCCCTGACCCTGCAAAACCTTCATTTTCAAGCTTTCGTAATGCCATAGATATTGGGATTGAAGATATGGAATATTGAAGAATTTACTATACTGATGTCGAATGATCTTGATGAATTCCATGTCAAATCGGTCATAAGTGTTTTCCATAGTAAAATCGATCATTTTGACTGGAGAATAACTTATGAAAATGAACTATACAATTTTGAATGCAACTTATTTGAAAAATTCTAACTCTAAAACTGTTGATTTGAGAGCAAAATATTCTATGAAGAAGTTGTAGTGAACCGTTTGGCCTACAAGACAAATATACACTCTGAAAAAATATTTTATGTTTTTTCAAGAAAAAATCAAAAATAAAACTTAAATTTTAAATTACACAAAAACCTTATTTCTAATAGTTTTTAAATTTTCACCATAGAATCTTGATAGTAGACAGATGTTTGGGACAAAGTTTCATGATGGAGAAATTTTAAATAAAAAAATTTTCTAAGAACAACTTTCGATCGATTTTCAAAATTTTGGGTTTTTGTCAAAATAAATACTTTCTGATGATACAATAAGAGTCTTGAAATGATTTTGATTTTGAAGTCATTTCCGAATTATATCGAGTTAAATGCAAAAAATATTATTCATATATAAAAATAGGCCATTTTCATTAGTTTTTTTGCGATTCCTCATCAATAATAATATGTTTTCGAGAGAAAAGACCTTATTTGTTTACACTTATTTATTTTTCTTGATGGAGAATAGCGAATAACTAATGAAAATTGCTTATTTTTATATTGAAATAATAATTTTTGCATTAAACTCGATATAATTCGAAAATGACTACTTCTAGAGAAATTATCCATATGATTATTATGGTTCAGAGTAATATCGAGAAAAACTTTTTTATTAAAAATTTATTCATCATAATACTTAGTCCCAAACATTTGTTTATCAACATTCTATGGTGAAAATTTGAAAACTATTAAAAATAAGGTTTTAATAAAAATGGGGTTTTTATGTAATTTAAAATTTAAGTTTTATCTTTGATTTTTTTCATGAAAATAAGTAAAATATTTTTTCAGAGTATATTTTTTTCTTATAGTCCAAACGGTTCACTACAAATTCTTAATAGAACATTTTTCTCTTAAGGTGAAGATGCATCGAAGCCAAACCTCGAATTTTCAAGAGCACAAATCTAGCGAACCTGACAACCGATCGCACTGAAAATTCAATCGCTTGGGCACTACCAGCGAGTGACCAGTGAGTAAGGTTTTCAGCACAAATGGATGTCTGGTTCTCTAGATTTGTGCTCTTGAAAATTAGAGGTTTGGCTTCGATGCATCTTCGCCTTAAATCAAGAGTTCAGGAGTTAAAACTTTTCAAATAAGTTGCGTGCAAAAATGTATAGGCCATTTTCAAAAGTTATTCTTGAGTCAAAATGATCAATTTGTATATGGAAAACACTTATTCTATCATACCAAATATATGTGCAAAATTTAATCTAAATCGAAGACTATCGAGTACGATTTTCATTTTTTTTTCGGCTCATTCTGGATGGAATTCGTCTCTTGATCAGGGATGGGAAATGTACCTTAGCAAACATTTACCACCTCGACATTCACATTTTTCTACACGACCATAAAATTCCAAAGCAAACCATGACCGTTCAAAACAAAAAAATATCACGGCTCTTCAAAACTGTAATCTTCTTCTTCGCAAAGTTTTTTCAAACCCGCGAAATGACTCGAGCACAGTGGTGACACGATTTTTTCGCTTTTCGGGGGTTTGCATTTGTGCTTGGTAAAAGCAGCATGAAATGGAACTTGTTTATATGTATCAGAACAAAATGATTGTGCTCTTGCTGTTAGCGCTAAAAGATTTCAATTAGTTGAAAACACAAGCGAAATATTAGCGATTGCATTATTCAACATTTTTTTCAATCATTCACCTCGAGATGGCTACCCGAAAACGGTCATAGTGGAGAGACAAAAACAGTCAACCAGTGTGTGGATCGTTGGCAGCGCAAAACCTGATGGTATTGATGCTGCTGCTGCTTCGTGTTTTAGTTGACTGACAGAATCGATGAACTGTGGCAAATTGTGATCACAGTTCCCAAGCCTGCTCTTGATAATATGTTTATCTTGGAGATCTTGTTCATTAGGCTGTCCCTTATTTTTCGAAAAATCGAAATGTGCGAACTTATACGTTATTTTAAAGTGCTTGTTTTGGTAAGAAAAAGATCAGGTAAAAATTTTAAGTCCGTACGTAAGTGGTCCCCCAATGCCCCTAAAGGTATTAGGTGTAGATAACCCCCGTGCGCTGAATCAAGCTCGCTGTTCTAGTGAGTACGAAAAGCCACTAGTAACAAATTGAAAATCAGCATAGCATTTGAAGTAAAATAATAATTTATACTGTGAATGTCTTCATAACACTGCGCGCTGACATAAAATTCATAACTACAAATAGATCCTTCGAATACAATGCAATAGGGGGAGGGGGTCTCCGTAGTGTTACGGTCCATAAAAAAAAATTAAATTTTTCATACAGAAGCTGTAACGTGGGGGAGAGAGTAGGTCTAAATTTGACAAATTTTGCGTTACGTAATATTTGAATCATCCCAAAGAAAACAAACTTCTATGCTGATTATCAACGCTTGCAGGACAATATGTTACTGGTGGCTTTACGTACTCATGCTGTGTGCACTAGAGCAGCGAGCTCGATTTTGCGCACGGGGTCATCTACGTCTAATACCTTTAAGATCGTTGGGGAATCACTTGGCATTCACATACGAGCTTCAAATTTTTACCTGATTTTTTCTTATCAAAACGAGCACTTAACAATGAAAAAGTTATAAAATTTCGCATTTTCAAAAAATAAGGGACGGCCTACTGTTTATTTAAGAAAGTGGACACCTGATTGTTAACATTTTGGTATGAAAATTCCAAGAAAAAAAAATTATTTCAGTGTTTATTTTGACAGCATAAAAAAGTTGACATCAAAACAGTTGTAAATTCCAAGCGATGGGTCGGTTTAACATGGTGACACGCAGATTTATTCTGCACAAATGGTGTTCAGAAAAGCTGTCGTTCCGAGATTTAGCTTTAATCGCGAAGTGTCCAAATTCCATTTTTTGAACAATGTATCGATAACAGATGCTAATGACGACGTACGATACATCCGAACATAAAAATTGGGGAAAACAGTTTTGGTATGGCAAGCAATTTGCTCCTGCGGTATTAAAAGTACTACATATATCACAACGGGTTCAATCATCGGTGAAAATTACAGAACTGAATGCATTAAAAAATGTCTTCTGCCCATCTACCGAAAGCATACCAAGCCTACATTGTTTTGGCCAGACCTGATATCGACTCACTATGCTTCAGCTACTTTGGAGATGTTCAAGAAGGAATAAGTTGAATTTGTTGAAACATGGCAGATTCTACCGAATTGCCCATGATGGAAGAGTAGCATGTTCCATGGATTTGTTCAAGAAAATGTGATCAGTAACACAACGAAAAGTGGGAGGCATCAAGAGGAAAGTCTGAGGATTCTCCAGCAACGCTCAATAAATGTCCAAACTTATGTGGATTCGGTCCAAATCACCCTGATTTCCATGTATTTCAAGAGAATTCATAGAATTGTTCAAAAATAAACAGTTTTCTTTAAAAAATACGTGTCCACTTTCCTAAATGAACAGTCCTTATGCACCCAGTTTGACCATGCAAGCGTTAAGTGATTGTTTTTTTCCTAGAAATTGTTCAGTCAGAGTGAACCAACTCACTGAACGGTGATCTTTAGTTCAGTCAGAGTGGACCATGTGCACATAGTTCATCAAAAAATTGCTGTATCAGAGGTTGTGTTTTTTGTGATTTTTCATGATTATCCTTCACATTATATTGTTTGAAAGTAACACAAAGATGTCTAGAAATATTGAACCAAAATTTTAACGAGTTTAAAAATTACAAGGTGTCGAACCTTGAGTACATTTTTCTCAAAATATGAAAAATGTTACATGGTCCATTATGACTTATCGCGGACCACATCTGTGCAAAAGTTTTTTTCTTCATAGTTTCAAACTATACCTAATTTAAGTGCTCTGTTGGTATTGGCTGAAATTAAGACTTGCAGGAAACTCATCAATCCTGCTCAATAATCGTGTCTCAAAAAGTACATTATTATAGAAGCGATAATAAAATGGTTTTTAAGCCGGTTACGGGACACGAGTTTGCATTCTCCGATCGGGCACCAGGCTGGACAGAAACTCCTTTGCGATGCAAAAATGGGGCGATTTCGGGGTTTTTCTGGGGAGTTAGAATTAAACTCAAAATTCACAACACGAAGTCTCAAACGATTCGAGGAAAAATGCGAGGATTCTTCTGGTACTCTTTCTTTCTTGCCCTGTCATACCGTTGGTAGCTCCAGATATAACAACCATGAGCTTTGAGTCTTGACGCAAAGAGTGGGGTTTACAAATTATTACTAAATTAACGGGTCAATTTTATCATTCTCTTGGAACACTTATATAGTGACAAACATTACGTCCCTTCACATCAATTAATTCAATTAAAGTCAATTAATTAGCTGATCAATTATTGGGCAACACCTTAGAATCATACACATATTTAATTGTTGTAGTTATTTGCTATTTTTTTTGTTCGTAATTCGGCCAAACGGCATTCGGCCAAACGACCCGTTCGGCCAAATAACATTTGGCCAATTGGCGTTCGGCCAAACGACATTCGGCCAAACGGCATTCGGCCAAATGGCCGGCCACCGAAAAAAACTACACAAATTCAATGGATTCTTGCAGTTTATTCAAAGAAATAAGTGAACAACCTCACTAGTAGTAAAGGCAAGAAGTTTGAACTATTTTCGTCATCTCAAAGTTTGGGCTGTTTTCGTCGTTTGCTTGTGAAATAAAATTGATGAAAAGATGATATAAAAACATGAGATATTATTATTATTTAAATATGAATGATAACAAAAGTGGATGGAAATAAATGTCATAAAGACAAGACTGGTGGTCGATTTAATTTAAGACACTTGGTCTCTAATTATGTAAGTCTCTAAAGAGTTTATATTTTTAATGGAAGGTCTAAACCAGTGCTTCCCAAACTTTTTCAACTTTCGCCCCCTTTAGGCCAATATTTATCTGAAATCGCCCCCCTGATATGTGATTCAAGTATGTTAAATAAGCTCTGAGCGCCAAAAATATCTTCGACTCACATATCCATAGAATCATAATACAATAACTTTTATGTTCATTTAAAAATATTTTCTTAAATATTTTTAACCCATAACTATTAGGAATGATTTACTGAACTGTAATTTATAATAGCAAATTTAAACAATATCTTGCGTGCCAAACAGGCTACTGAATCAGTTTTCGAAACAAGTTCGGTCCAGTTTCAACTATTTATTTGTAATCTATGCATTGGCGTATGTAATGTAATGTTTTCCAAACAAATGCACTTATTTTCACATCGATATGTCATATTTGGATGCACTGCATCGATTTTGTTTGCAACAGTGTGTTTTTGGAAGGTCTCGCTCCTCTCACCCCCCAAAACACGTCACTAGTTGGCGCGTTTATGAACGCTATTTTATTCAATCCAAAAACCCTGAAAAACTATATGCAAAACCAGAATGTTTTTCTTCAATTCAATATTTCAAAAATATGCTAATTTTTTCAAAATTTGTTTCTTATATGATTTGTGCCATAATAAATGATAAAAATAAGTGCAACCGAGACTGCACAACGGGTACCGTAGATTTTTTTTTTTCCGAATAAATGTAGATACCAATATACATTGGGCATTTGCAAAAAATATATAACAATTCTCAGATATGGTTTGTACATTCAAAATATGTTGTGTGTTTTAATTGTTATCATCCCAACCTAGTGAAAATCTCAAATACCGACCATTCTTAAAATTCACATATCATTAAGTGTTGTCTATCATAATTTTAAAATGACCATGATTAGATATATAACAATCTAAAATAGTCCTGGGATTAGTTAAGTTTGGAATTGAACCTTCAGATGTGTGTCCTCCAAAGGCTATGAGTAATTATTCTGATATGCTTTCGTGTTAGCTTTTTTGCCCCCTTACTGGATTTTTCGCCCCCCCCCCAAATTCAGTTCAACAAATTTTCGCCCCCTTGAGCATAAAAATCGCCCCCCGGGGGGCGAATTCGCCCACTTTGGGCATCACTGCTAAACAGTATCAATAACCCGTAACGCTGGTAGATCACCTTTTCGAGGTGCGTTACAGGGTAAGATCTACCAAATTGTACTCTTGCTGTATCTGTTCTTGTGAATACTTATGAGTTACGGTCGGAAGAGTATAAGAGAGTAAAAAGCCACTAAGACCCAGTTATTTGTCCTAGATGATGAGGAGTCGAAGTGGAAAAATGGCTCAATCAGCATCTGAGGTTGGTTTCAACTCATGAGACAATTTCTTTCCAAGTTCAAGAGTTTATCTTTCGATATCTAGGAGGGAAACGATTCCGAATCAGTGGAGTAGCAGACCGCTTAACTTCTAAAATAAGCTTTTTGTTTCAAGGAATCTAAATGTCTCATGCGATGAAACCTGTTCACAGTTTCAAAAAACGACTTTGAACCTTATAAGTAGAAGCAATAATTTGATACGCTAGAGTACCGATGCATGGTCAAAATCAGTATCATTCAACCAGCTTAGTGGCCGAACCTGATTAAGGGGCGCGCTTTTGAGAGTTTAATGGTGACAAACTGTCTTCTCCAAAAGGTATAAATAGCGGTATCTTTTTCTAAAGAGGCTCTATGCAAAATGGTAAAGAATGATATTTGTATAAAAAACGACTACTTCATTATTTCTCAATAGTAATGGAGTAGAACGACATGCACTAAACAAAGGACACGGGTATACCACAAAAGATCAAAGAAAACTGGTCACAGTAGTTCATCTCGAACAGAAACAGAAAAAAAAAAAACAGTGTCAATATTCACCAAAATGGTCTCTAAAGTATCTCTTTTTCCTTATTCTGCTTGCATTGAATACTGGCGCAAAATTGTACAGGCTCCAAATAAATTTTCAGATACTATAACAGGTTCAACAGGCACTTGAAGAACTTCATCTCAGAGATAAGCTCCAGAAATTATCATAGTGATTTTATTCAGCGGAAGACTCCACTGGGTTTTCTTTAGAAATTCTTCTAGAGATTTCTCTACCATTACACTCAGAAATTATTTCAGCGATTTTTCAAAGTATGCTAAAAGGAATCTTCGACTACTCCAAAGCTACTAGCTCCAGTAATTTCCTCAGGTATAACTTTGGGATGATTCAAATATGACGTCCATCGTTTTTCGGGATTTCTAGACCCCCTTTCCCCCTCTCTCACGCTTTTTCAATACCTAATACATGCACTGTCACACTTTCATAGACCCCCTCCCTCCCCCAAATGATGGACGTCATTTTTGGATGACCTCTTTCCAAAACTATGCTATGAATTGCCTCCAGATATTTTTTCACTAATGCTTCAACCGAGTTATCGACTTATTATTCCCAATTCCCTCACATTCTGCAATAATTTATTTAAGTTTTCACCCCAGTTTATGCGACAACTTTTACAATAATTCCTCCAATTATACCACAAATTTCAACAGAGTTTCTGTCCAACGTTTTAAAAAAAATCATTTAAAAATCCTGTGGAATACTTTCCCAAGATTCGGTTGATTGTTTCGTTGATTAGCAAATTATCTGGGGAAACTCCTAAAATTTCTTTTAGAGTCCATGAGTTATTTCATAGATTCTTGTTCATTAAGAGTGACTTCAAATCATATTAAAGTTCTATCAGAAGTTACTATAGAAAGTTTTAGGGAAATCAATGGATGAATCACTGAATAAAATCTTGGAGAAGTTGACTGTTATAGAAAAATTCTCGAAGAATTTAAATGATTTCTGAAATATTTTTTAGAGAAAATCCATTTCTGTTCAAAAATTCAGGTTGAATTCTTGAAGTATTCAGGTTGAATTCCTGAGGTATTCTAAATAAAATGCTTGGAGAAATTCTCTAGGAAAATTCGTGGAAATCGCTTGACCACTAAATGAACTCCTTTAGGAAGCTCCAGATCGCTACTATCCCGACGAAAAGCTTCCTCAGTTATTTTCAAAAGTTATTCTTGAGTTATGAAAATTTATGATCTATGGAAAACACTTTTTCTACCGTACTGGGAACATGTGTAAAGTTTAGAGTGCTTTGCGAAGGCCCAAGCTGTCCGATTCATTTTTCGTACGCTAGGAGTATTTTTTTTATCAGTTAGCACTTCATTCGCGCGCCATCGGAGTGATTTTGTATCCCTGCATGAGCGTGTTGACGATGAGATTGTGATTGCTCAGTCGAGGATGGATTAACAACTGGTAAGCTGTAATGCTTGTAATAACAAGTTTGTACCATGACATGTATTTTTTATGTATTTGTTGAACAACTATGGATGGTTCGACACTTAAAGTGTTGACATAAGCGCCTATCAATGTTTTAAAAAATGTTGAGATTTTAACCTTTGAATAGTTCGATGTTTAAGATATTGACGCATTGATAGATAACTTTTTAAACAGAGGTTACATGAATCGCATCACTTACCAAGGTGAATCTTGATCATGTAGCTTTTAAGCCCTCCTACTAACAAAACTCCTTCCCGTGACAACCATGAAGATGCAGAAGTATACTCGGTCCTTAGTAAAAATGGATGTCACGCTAGCATTCGTTCCCTTTCCCGATGACCGTAAGGACGTGGCCGGCGCCGTTATTGACATTACTAATTTCAGAGTCCTCGAAAATGTACATTGAAGATGGTATGCTACAGGGAAAGTGTGTTAAATTTAATCCAAATCGAAGATGGTCGAGCATGATTGTCATTTTCTCGACTCATTCTGGATGGAATTCATCACCAGAATCTGGCCAACGAACATGTTTTTATTTTATTTTTTACAAATTTTAACATGTTTATTTTTTTAAATTGCACCATTCATTGACAGCATTGATTATACTAAATCAAGTACAATTTAATTTTAATTTCATGAAACAAAATTGTAGGGAGGCTACATAATAATGCTTCATCTGCTCAATTTGCCCTGACAACCCCTATTTAGAATATATTGGATTTTTGGATGCTTTTCATATAATAATGAGCGTTATTAGTTAAACTAAAACTTTTTCGTTGTGTTTGTAAATACATATGTATGATTTGTCTCGAACAGTTTCGATTGTCAATTTTGCTCAGGCCTACCATGTTTGAGCTTTAAAAATTTAACATATGCACTTTTAATAGCCTATAGATTGCTTCTCCATAATTGATCTGAACTGAAAATCCATAATTGATAATTGTATTTTAATCCAAATGAATCCATAGTGCACATTTCAGTAGATCTTATATTATTGATCAAAAACGGCGCCAGTCAAGATGCGGAAAAAATATTAGTGTAATGATTGTTGCTTTCAGAGACCAAGAATACCTCTACATATTCACTATCTCCACGGGAAGGAACTTTATTAGTGAAGGAGGAAAAATTCTGGCAGTCACCTTTGGTTAGTGATACTTTCCATGAATAAGAATGAAAAAACAATTCATCCATGGTTAAGGATGAAAAACAAGTTTCGATCTGTGATAACTAAAAATGTATAAATTTTTGTACAAACTTATTCAATTAACTGTAGCCATTTGACAGAAGATTCTATGTACGGTATTCATTTTTTTTAACTCTTACAAATTTTCTGCAATTTTTGATTATTCCACTCACAATTGAATTTCACTGAACATGTATGTATAAAGTTCTTATGATAAATTTGTAGCAGGTCAATGATGGGGGCACGACGTTAGGCATAAATGCGTTAGGCATAAAGACGTTAGTCATAAATACGATAGGCATAAATACGATAGGCATAATGGACGATAGGCATAATTTTCAAAATGAAAACAGAAATCGTTTTCTGGAAAAGTGTACTGACTTTTTTGATATATTTTTTCCATCTTTATTAACGAGATTTTTAGCCCTGGCCTAGTTCATCTCGGGACCAACGGCTTTACTTCCCTTCCGAAGGAAGTCGTTACTATGACTTTCACGTCATAAGTGACTATCTCGGGGATGGAATTTGATCCCAGGTCCTCGGCGTGAGTGGCGTGAGTTCTAACCACTACACCAGGCCCAGCTTTAAAGATCTAAAGCGTGTCCTTTGAAATGCGATGGCCTTGCAGTCATTCCATAGTTTTGAATCCTTTGAGGTCAATCCGGGTCGATCCAGGATCTTTTCGTTTTCTTCACTTTCTTGGCCATGAAGCATAATCGTTTATCGTGCACAAATGAGAAAGCCAAGAATAAGAACGACGATGTACATGATATGTTGCTCATCTTTTGGGTTTGGTTCTACACATATAACTGGCAAATTTTTCATCAGAGATTATCCCTTCTTTAAATTGAAGGCTGTTCTTTATAGTTTTGATGCCAACAAAATTATTGGAGTAAGTGCTGCTAATGTCTCAATTAGAAAATTTCCCTTCTTCTATAAGTAAGCTGTTCTTTCGAGACATTCATGTTATTATTGCTTTTAATATTTCCATCATACATTTTCCCTTCTTTGAATCATAGGATTTTCTTTATACTTATACGGTTAATTAAACGGCTGGAGGAAAAGACTGTTTGAGGAATCACCTTCTTCCACTATATGTTGTTATTTGTATTCTTGTTTTTCTAATAGTTTTTGGAATTGTAGATGTAAATATTTCCATCCGAAATTTTTGTTTCGACTTGCTGTTGATTGATTATGAGTAACACTGGGTAATCAGATAAGTTGTAGGTGCTCTATGCAAGGACATTGGGAATATCATTTTGCTCCTAAATGCACGCCATGTTTAATGCTGGATACTGTGCTATGTTGAATTTGTACTTGACTTTTGTAATTAAAATAATATTTAATCAAATTTTACTTTTCAAACTGGACGAATTTCGAGGAAATTGATCGAAAATCATCGAAAATTGTTTGCATAAGTAGCAAAGGAACCGTTCTCACTACATTTAATTGATGAGCAGACTCGAAGTATGTAGCAATATAACGCCAAGAAGATAGTTGCCATACTAACAGAAAATTATTGCTGAAGATAATGTCACCTATCATAAATTCTTGACTTGCCTCTCGATTATTGTCTTCAAGGTACTCATTTGCACTATAAGTATTAATATTTATATGGAAGATTTCCCTTCTTTAGAATTAACTCAATTATCTAACAGAAATATAACAAAAAAATGTCATATACTCATTAAAATAAACATCTTTAGAAACAAATAACACTTTGATTGCACATCGCAAATTTAAATTGTTACTTACAAAAATGGATTGAGCTGGATTTTAAAATGATAACAATAACAATGACAACCAATTTTCTTCCATATTTGTCATTCGGTTCATGGTCACATTTTATAGAACCGAAAAAAGTCAATTAATACCAGCCAATCAATCCACCCCCTCGTAACGCTTTTTGTATGAACATTGCACTTTTTTATGAGCTGTCACACCTTAAGGGCACATACCCACCCCCATCAGCGTAATTGAATTTGTAAATGGGCCCGAAAATTTTTCGATATAAGAAGAGTTTCAAATGGCACACGCGCAAATTATTTTATGTCAAACGTCCATTATGCCTAACGTATATAATGCCTAACATCCATTATGCCTAATGTCTTTTTGCCTGACGTCCATTATGCCTAACATCCTTATGCCTAACGTCCTTATGCCTAATGGGGTACACTCGGTCAATGATAGATTTGTTTGAACAATGTGATCAGAAATCAATAAATAAAATATACACTATCTTGGTCGAATAGACGTACCATTCCTCAAAACCAGTTAGGTGCCCATTTACTTTTAACCCGGTTTCTATGCAACAAAAAAAGAAGAATCAATATTGCGCGAATCATTTCTCATTGGCGCTAACAAAAAAAAGCCTATCCGAAAGAATTAAATCAATATTTGAACAATTCCAATCGATAAACGGTAAACTCATCGGCCCGAGTCACAAAAACCCCATCAGCCACTCTTCATAGGAGGAGCCTACCCAACCTGTTGACCGAACAAAACCGAAACTTCCTCTCAAACGCAGCGCACCACCGATTCTGTGTGCTCTCCAATCTCTTGAGTAAGCAAGCATCCAGCTCGCCAATAAAAACCCGTTGAGAACCAATTAACATTGTTTTCACACTTTTCTTTTCACCCGATCTCGAGTTCCACGGGGCACAGTGGTCTAGGTTTCAGAAAATCGTGACAAGAATTCCACAAAGTTAATGTTTTACTAGTTTTTCCCTGAAAAATATGTTAGAATACTACGAATCTGTTGTGAAGAAAGTCATTCACATATTTTGATTCACATAGAACTTGTTACCTATATGTTGAGACATTCATTTATTCTAAAACTAATGTTTAGACACGCTTAGGCAAGAAAAATATTCTCAATCTAGTTGAGAATAGATTATCAGCCTGAAAAATATGCCGTATATTTTTAAGCTTTGGTGGAAAAGGAGTAGTTCATTAAACAGAATTGGTTGATAATAGTATACAAAAAAAAAACATCAAAATTTATTGACATATTATTATTTGCATGGCATTGGATCCGCAGTGCAACAAATATATAAATTTTAGTATCTTGGCGTGAAAAGAAGCACAAATAGAGCCATTGTACATCAAATACTATGGAAAAAAAAATAACGCATGAAGAGATTAATGATAACTTAGAAACAATTCCTAGATTTACTTTGAATAATTGCAAATTTTTTAAGTAGTTTTATGTTATACACTTGATGACATACTCAAATGGTAAACAAGTCATCTCTTTCTAACAATTCTCGTTGAGATAGATTTGGAGGAAATCCAGTACAGAAACCGCTTATTCGATGGAACAACATAAACGAAATTAGATGCATTCATAAAGATCAATTCCATGTCTACAGTTCACATTAGGTATATGAAATATTGGGACAATTGGTAGATGGTTAATCAACACTGATGAATTTGCAAACTTATTTTAGAGTTTTGACCAGCTTTGGGCCACTATGCGTTCCTCCCGTTTGTCGATGATGATCATAGCCAGGAAAATCAATCCAAATTAGTCTCAAGTCTACGCTCTCGTTTGGTCGGTCCCGATCGACTTGAGCACTGCCTGGTGGCAATAATCGGAGGCGCACTTGACGTGTTTACCCGCCCCCCTTCAAGATGAAGTCAGTATTCGCGGAAGAAGGCATTCCGCGCCTCGTTCCACTTGTGCTGCAGCAGTGGCTATACAAACAGATGAGCTTTCAATGAATGTGTCATTGAACTTTCGTTTTTTTTTTTCGACGATCCGGTGCACATTTTGTGTCTTTTAGCCGGAGTAGTATCGCTTTCGCCACTGACTGTCGTGGCTCGTAAGGCTCATCCGCGGAAGTGATACTGCAAACACAGACAAACAGACGTAACACTGACGAAATTTTTCATTTAACGAACTTTTCAAATCCATTTTGCTTCAAATCGCACAACCAGAGGAGCGCGTATAGTTTTTACTCCTGCTTGACGTTCCACAATAGAGCCTTATGCAGGTCTTAGTTACACAAAACAGTATTTCGTGCAACATGCTCACCAGTGGATGATGGTGTGACGATTTTAATGGGATTTGATCTAAATGTGACGTCTGATTGTCTGTGCTACAAACGTAAATCACAAGGAACGTAGATACTGGGCATTGCGACAACGGTATGGCACTCGACTCATGGTCGAGAGATTAACTGAAGAAAAGTGTCCTCCTCGAGACTCCTAAAAAAACCGCGAGAAAGTGAATGTGTTGGACGTTTGATTTGATACTTCTTTGGGGGCCGTCCATAAATGACGGAGCATTTTTTCACTGATTTTTTACACCCCCTCCCCCCTCGTAGCATTTCGTCACAAATTCTGATACCCCCCTTGGAAAAAACGTAGCATATCAAGCACCCCCCACCCCTTGTTTTTTTCTTTGATTTCCTCAGCTAAAACCAAAACAATCCTGAAATTCAAAACAAAGTTTTATTTTAATTTATATTAACTACTGACTAAAACGTCAGGATAATCTGACGAATGATAGCGCTGAAACCGTAGCGCTCAAAAATCATTTTGAAAACAGTTTAAACTAGCTTATTTCCTGTTTAAGTTACTTAATAGTGGTTCCCAGTTTGTTTTTTCTTAATTTGGTTAAATTTAGGTTACATTTAATTTGCAGTACTTTCGCTTTTGTTAAAACCAATAACAAGTTTACAGCTGAAAATGTAAAAAAATGGTCCATATTGACAAAACCAACAGCTATGAGTAAGGGTTCAAAATATTGTATAATATATTAAACAAAAAAATTGTTATATTAGAGGAATTTATAAATTATTCGTAGTTAAGGAACAGGTTTCAGTAAATATGATCAACGAAATACCTTGACTTAGAATGGATCTACAGTTATTATTCTCTAGATTCAAATCCACAATAATTGTAATATTGGGAATGTTTAAAAAATCAGCGATTTTTAATTTCAATATTTCGACTTAATTTGATTATCGCCACCTATACCGAAATATTCTTTAACAACTCATTATATAAGGAATCAATGTAATTTGCTGAATTATCGAGTGATTTAAACAACTTAATGATAGGACAATTTAACAAATTAAGGATATCACTCGAAAGTGTTTCCATCATTATTATGCAGACTGTTCCATTGAGCATTAATATATCAAAACAAATCATTGAGTTGGCTGAGTGGAGATCTCCTGCAACATTAAACGCATGGAAAATTTTTTTTTATCTTATTTTATTAATGATTTGAAACTTTTATAAATTAAGTTCGATAATTCAGACAAAGAAGTTTGATAAAAAACTGTATGTCATTTTTTTCAGCGCTACTCTTTTTACCGAAATTATTCAAAATGCTACCTCCATAAGTTGAGACCCCTCCCTCCCCCTCGTCACACATCGTCACAAATTCGTGAAGACCCCCCTCCCCCCTAAAATGCTACGTCATTTATGGACGACCCATTGGCAGAAGTACTTTATGTGCTTCGGGACACAACGATGCTATCTGAAGCTTCTTTGATGCTTTTTGCCTTTGTCACAAAGCTGCAAAACGCCATATCAGGTGTACGCGCACATTCACTAGAGTATTGACACTTTGTTTTTGTATGATTTCACAAGGGGTAAAACGACAGCCTAAGATTTTTTAAAGTTTTTAACGTTTCTTCTCCTTCGTTTTGATCCGTATTGAATCTTCTTAAAGGAATAAGCAATTTATTTTGATAAGACTAATGCGGGGCAATTAATTTAATATCAGATGATGCCAATTCAATTATAAGCATGCGAGATCCAAATTTTAAGGTATATTATACCTCAACATATTACCTTAAAAACGTAGTACTAGATTTTCAAAAATTTCAAAAATCTTGATGTTACGTCCCTAAAGCAACACATGTTATTTTTCATCCTCCTCAAAATTTGTTGAAATTTTCTGACATAATGTTTTACCTCTCAGTTTCGTATTTCCAGTAGCCTTTTTACATTAATGTGCCAAATTGAAGTGGTTTAAGGTATTTCGATTCTTTTGCTATGAAAATCTAGTGCGAAAGTTTGTCTCACGGCTACTGCGAACTTTTGCTCCAAAACCGTGTTAACAAAAAATAGTCTTTCTCTTCAAATATTTATATTTTACGTCAAATCAAATGCATCCTGCAATCAGTTATAATATAAAACAAAAATGTAAGTGGCGTTTCTGAACTTTTACCATTAAAAAATCATAAAGTGTTCTTTCAGTGATAGATCACAATGACACAATGTTTAACTTCGTACTACTTTTATGAAATGGTTTGTGTTTATATGTGTGAACAGCTGACTTAATGAGGTATCAAACTCACACAGTGTTGTCAGTGTTTATGTCTCGTGTGCTGAAAAAGACCCACTGTAAACTTTTACCCGTGCGAAGTTTTGCCCTGAATTTCTTCACACTTTTTCAGAAAATTTTCAAATTTAAAAATCAAATTTCGGAACCCGAGCCTCAATTCACAGACAAGAAATGAGGGTTGATAATTTGAAAAAATAAAATTTTGGCGATAAAACTACGTTTATTTCGGTATGCGTTAAGTATTGAAAGCCGTGTAATTATGATCGAAATAAATTACAAAATCTCTGAGGAAAATCCAATACCGATAGAATCGTTACAGAAAAAAAAAACTGTGGTTTATGATTCCAGAAATCCCACTGAAATTATCAGTACGACCATGAGCATAGATGACCGTACAATTAGTAATTGCTACTCTCTGATGGACAGAACAATCGAAGTTGTTCAGGGATTTCAAGCATGGAGGTTCAGATTAGCTAATCATTCACAATATGCACAAATCAAAAACTCAAAATTCTGAAGTCAATTACATCTCCACTATTGTCATGGAAAGGATATTGGGTTAGATGGATAAGGTATGGATTGAGAAGTTGGTTTGATTGGTGATGGGATCAATGAAATGTTAAAACCTAACCGGATTCGACAACCATATTGTACGTAGAACAAGTGTCCACCTCTCGCCCCCGCAAGAGCAAGTATCGCGATCAAAGTATCAAACACTACTCCCCAAAAATCCGACTGGAAATCCAAAACCGCTCAAAAACACATCCACCCTCTAGCTCGCTGGAATGACGAAAATGGTTGCTGGTGTTTTGAGCGAAAATGGTAATTCAAATAAGACCGATATTTTTAAATAATGTTAACTTTTAACTGAAATTCTCATGACCCAAAACCATTTCGCGCAAATGGCAATTTAGCTAGATTATTCGACCAGTAATGTTTTTTTTTTTGTACGAGGATTAAACATGTCGCGCGTCGGTTAGTTCTGTTTGATCTTTCGACCTTGACGCTTGCTCCTACGGGGGCCAGCGACGAGGGCAGGATCAAACATGTCGCGCGTCGGTCTAGTAAGTGAAAAAGTGGCGTGATCGGTTAGTTCTTTTTGATCCTTTGACTTTGACGCTTGCTGCTGGGCAGTGCGTCAAGAAAGCCAAGTTTTTTTTCCTTTTCGGGTCGCGCGCCTTTTTTTTTTCTGAGTGCTTTTATATAGCCGAGCAAACGAGTGAGGCTGAGAGTGGATTGTGGCTGCACAGTGAAGGATAAAGGATCAATTGGTGAGCTCGTTTCATGCTACTATTTCTAATCTATAAAATATGTATGACTGCACATTTAATCGTTACAATTGTGGGACGTAAATATGAATTTTCAACAAACTATGAATTGTTCGTCACTGTGAGTGTCGACACAAACTCTGATTCATGAATTATTTATGTTTCACATTTTTTTTATTTTCAGAACACCCCTTTTTACCTTTATTTTTATAATTAAAAAAAAAAAAAAAACTTTGAATGGTTCGACACTACAAGTGTAGACTTGCGAAAAGTTCACTTTATTCAACAAACTTTTGATGGTTCGCCACTGTAAGTGTCGGCATAAGAATAAGAGTGTTCTATGATGTTCCAACCAATCAAGTTTTTTGTTTCTTTTCAAATAAGTAAAATATAATAACACATGCTTTCGTCCTGACAGCTGTAGGAATGTTACATTTAGGTATTTGTTCAACAAACTTTGAATGGTTCGTCACCTCAAGTGTCGGCATAATTTTCCACTACATAGAAATTGTTCATATCAAATGAAAATATTATATTTACAAATAAGCATGTATATATCTAACAAATCATTATTTATCATGGTCTAATCGCTTATCAAAGTGAATCCTGTGACCCAACGATCCTTCCCATTAACAAACATCCCTCCCAGTAACCTTTGTGGAGATGCAGAGGCAAACACGGTCTCGAAATAACAAAGGTTACACACTAACATTCCTTCCCCCTATCCCATCTGACTGCAAGGACGTGGCCGGCGCCGTTATTGACCCTGTATAAATAGAGGCACTGAATTATGCACACTGAAGAAGATTATGGCCAATCCCAGCCAAACTTCTAGTTGATTCTTTGTGCATTTTCACTGACTTCGGTCAATCACGGAATAGCAACCATTGATATGTGTAGTCAGTCTAAGCTAAGCTAAGCTAAATTATTCGACCAGTAATGTTTTTTGTTTTGAAAATAATTGCTAAAGACGCCAAAGATAGGATGATCATATTAACTCTCACCGGAAAGAGCATTGGAATATTTATCTTGAGGGGCCTAGGGGGAGACTAGCAAATTCTTGTTTTACTGAAGTATTTACAATAATCACAATTTTCACAAATATCGTGGTTTGCTTAGGTTTGTATTGATTTTATTTTTTTGCTTGTGATTTTGTCTCATGACGCTACCCATCAGTGATACTTGTAAATGTTTGTTTCACTACGAAAAATATAAAATATTTAAAAAACTGTTTTTCCCAAATAATTAACGAGGATTCTTCAACGAACTTTTCAGGTATTCAACCATGTGCTCTAAAGAGAATCCTATCAAAATTCCTATGATTATTTTTTCATGAATTATTTCCATACTATTTCTATTCTACAAAAACATTCTTACCAGTTTTCAACATTTCTCCAGGAAGATAGAGAAAGTTTTTATTAGCTTAGCTTAGACTGACTACACATATCAATGGTTGCTATTCCGTGCTTGACCGAAGTCGCAAAGAATCAACTAGAAGTTTTGCTGGGATGGACCATACTCTTCTTCAGTGTGCATAATTCAGTGCCTCTATTTAAACAGGGTCAATTACGGCGCCGGCCGCGTTATTGTAGTCAGGTGGGATTGGGGGAAGGAATGTTAGTGTGTATCTTTGCTATTTGAAGGCCGTTTCTGCATTACTGGGAGGAATGTTTGTTACTGGGAAGGATTGTTGGGTCACAGGTTTCACTTTGATAAGCGATAAGACCATGATAACCAATTATTTGTGAGATATAAACATGTCATTAAATATAATATTATCAATTGATATGAAAAATTGCAAGTGAAAGAAAATAATGTCGACACTTGAAATGGCAAACCATTCAAAGTTTTTTGAATAAAGTAGAAATTTTGCAAATCTCATAGTGAAGAATCATTAAAAAAAAAAAATAATTACATAAACAAAAGAAAAAGAAAAGGGGCGTCATATTTACGTCTCACCACTGAACAATGAATACTGGAGTCATACACATTTTACAGATTTAAAATAAAGAATGAAACGAGCTCACCAATTGATATTCCATCCTTGACTGAGTAGTCACTATCCAATTTCAGCTTCACTAACGCAACAATCAAACCACACTCTGCAAGGTTCCCTACGTTTTAATTACATATAAACTACAATTTTAACTATTAAATACCATCCAGTTGTTAATTAACAATTCAAGTAACTTCCCCAGAATTGTCTTCAAGATCACATAGAAAGGATTTTTCCCACAATTTTTTCCTACCAATTATATTAATTTCACAAGCAATTGAATCCAATAAGAAAAATGTTTTAAGAGATTTCTCAGAGAATTTCTTAGCAGATCTATCCGCGTTTTTCACAGAAAATTCTGGAAATTTCCCATCAGTTTTATTGAAAAAAATATGCAATTCATTCGTGATCTTCTCAAAACATGTATCCAAATTCCAAAAGTTATAATTTAAGGTTTGAGAAAAAACTTTACACATTTTTCTCAATTCCGGAATTCTTCCATTAATAACATATTGAAATCTATTCACTCTCCATTGTTGGTTAAAAATCCACTGCAGAAATACCTCTATAAATTTTCTAAGTATTTCTCTACAAAATACTCTAAAGATCACTCCATATCCATTTTATAACAGATTCAGTAGAATTTCTGAACCTTTTGACGAAATTATTTACGATATATCCCACAGTGACGCTTAGGAGATTTTTGTGGAATCAACTGCAACAAATTTTGTTCTTTTTGCTTCGTCTTCGGTGTTTAACGTATGGAATTATTACTGAATATTTTTGAATCTTATATATTTGGAAACGTTCCACATGAACTCCGTAGCTTCATGATTGAACAGATTGATGTAGTAAACATTTATTCCTATTTGCAGAAATTCCGAACAAACTTTTTTTTTTAGGGAACCATTTTTAATTAGTTTGTTATTATTGCTGTAATGTAAGATTGTACAAAATAAAGATCTTTGAGGAAATGTTTTCGTTACTTTGAAAAATTGTTGAAGAATTCCTGATGGACTCTCAGAAATCGGGGACCATACCTATGAGACTTCTGCAATTTTTCAAAACTCCTAGAATTTACCTTTTTCTCTAAATTATTTACAGTGTTGCTTTGGAATGTATGAAAAGAAAACTTACAAGAAAGCGTCATGCGAGTTATTAAAAAAAAATATTTCAAGGGAGATCCTTACAATCTTTTAATTGAATATCTTAAAAAAACCCTTCTCCTGCCCAGTAATATTGCTAAATGCTTCTCTACAAATTTTTATCTCGATGTTCTGGTCTCAAAAACAAAAATTATACTGATTCTTAACAAAATGTTTCTCTGAAGATTCGAATGCAAGAGACATTCCAAAAACAATTTTCGTATGTAATTCTTGTATAATCCGGAGATCTTAAACAGAATTTCTAGTAAACAAAAACCATTAAAGAATTTCTTACTCAATTTGTGATATATTTTAGAAATGTTTCTGAAATGCTTTGAATGAACTTCGCGAAAGAATTTGGAATATTTTAATATAAAAACTATTTCACAAAACTCACATAGAAATATCGTGTAAAACTTTCAGCAGAATATCTAAGCATAAGATTTGACAGAATCAATGATATTCGAAGGGATGGGTAGGAAAGCGTTGCATTTTTAAAAGGTTTAGTTTAATTTGTATTTGTGAGTACATCAACTAATATGACAATACTATTTGACTAATTTCTAAGCGATTTGTAGTAATAGTCCTGAAGTCACCCTTCGATATTTCATGAGAGATTTGATTATACTTAAATTTTTAAGTAAAATCGTAGAGCGGCTTCAAAAGTTTTTTACAAATCTGTTGGAAATTAGTCATTTTTTTTTGGAAGGTGTTGTTTAGAACTTAAGTACAGTTGATTCGAAAAAATAACTTATAAAAATGAAACAAATAATTATTGTTGTAAAAAAACTGTTGTCAATTTTGATAAACTTTTTCACACCAGTTGGTGAATTCCGACGAACATTTTTTTCAAAGAGAAGAAATTTTCTGTCATTACTAACCAGCAAGAAAATTTTTCTTTTCTTAGAAGTAAATATGCGCCGGAATTCGCCTACAGTTCCTGTCATCTATCTGAATAAAAAAAAAACTAAATCAGGTTGAAATATCTTGGAAAGATCTGTGATGAATTAAGTCTTATTTTTCCTCAAAAATTCCCGCTATTTGTTGTCTAAGAAATTCCATTAGTAATTTTGCTATTTTCTCAAATAATTTTGTCGGCCATTATACAAGTTGTATGGATGGATTCGTTCAGTGACCGGACACCTGGAGCAGGGCATCCTCCAAAAACATGAAAAATCATAATGCAGTGAATATGCTGCTTTATGCCAAAATATTTAAAACAGCATTGTTTGCATTATTCAAAACATACAAATTTTCGGAACCGAATTTTCAGGAGTTCGACGCTTTTTGTACCACGATAGTCTTTGCAACGAAGATGTCAAGAAATTACGCTTTTCGCACACAATAGCTCAGTTTTTTTAGTTATTCAAGCGACAGCAGGACGCGCTGTGTACGACGAACGAGATTTGCTAACTATTGTTGTAACTAAAAGTACCTAAATACTGAAGAATTTGTTGTCAATAATAAGAGTCATGTAAATTGATTTAGAAGATTTTCCTTCACGTAAGAATCATGTGAATTGTTTTTTTTAAATAGTGATTATCATTCATAATTCTTGAGGGGGCTCGAATAATTCTGGAGGGTCCTGGCCCCACTGGTGCTAAACCAATGGAAAAGGTTTTTTTTTTCAACTTTAGAGTTTTTTTTAGAGTTTTTAGAGTGCTGCAAACCTTGTTCCAAAAAATATTGGAGATTAGTCTAATCATCCGATAATCTGGATAAATTTCCGATATTCACTATTGAAAATTACTGCAAAAGTTTCAAAAAATTGTTAAGAAGATTTGTTTAAATCGGTGTTCAAGCTAATTTTTTTTCAGCTCGAATTTCTTCATGAGTTTTTACGGGAAGTTCTTGCCAAAATTTCTGAAAAGATGCCCCTAGGTATTCCTTAAATAATTTCCCCAGTAAACCCTCCATACATTTCTGGGGAAACTGCTAGGAACTTCCTCTAGATTTGTTTAGGGACTATTGCAAGAAATTTCTCCATGAATACTGGTTATATTCATCTCCAAAGTTCTGCATAAATTTCTTAAATACTTTTTCAAAATGCTTCTAGATTTTTTGGACATTTTACAACACTTATTTTAGTTACGTATGTAGGATACAGAACTCGAGACTTTTTTTTCCTAATATTCAAGTTTTGGCTGCAGAAATTCTTTCATATAGTTTGAAGGGATAGTCGCATGTATTTTTTCAAACAAATTCTCACTATGGAAGATTTTATAAAATCAAATGTTGGAAAGCATATTTAATTATTGCATCATTTTAAGTATACTTGGCGTGAAATACGTGTAAATGTCATGTTTGTTATTTTACCTGCTTTTTAAATTATATTTATTCGTGCCTGCCACACGTAATACGATTGGCAAAATTCATCAATTAGCAAATTCATCATCAGCGGACTTCCTTAGCTGAGTGATTAGAGTCCTCGGCTACAAAACAAAGCAATGCTGAAGGTGTCCGGGTTCGAATCCCGGTCGGTCCAGGACCTTTTCGTAATGGAAGTTTCCTTGACTTCCCTGGGCATAGATTATAATCGTACCTGCCACACGATATACGAATGCGAAAATGGCAACTTTGGCAAAGAATGTTCTCAGTTAATAACTGCGGAAGTGCTCATAAGAACACTAAGCTGAGAAGCAGGCTCTGTCCCAGTGAGGACGTCATGCCAAGAAGAAGAAGAAGAAGAAGAAGACGAATAAGATCAATTGGCAGAGATTTTAGTTAATGACTGTAGAAGGGCTTAAAAATCCAAAATATTTCGGCACGTGCTGAAAAACTTAAATGATTTGCCTTGGGGAACAAGGTGTAAAATGCACCAAAATTTCCAAGTAATTTGTAAGGCAAACTCGACCGTCTTATACAATATATCTATCAATTTCAAATCTCTCACAGAAAAACATTTCCCGACTTCCGCATAAAAAAAAATAAAAAGAAGTTTTTGGTAACCAAGGATGTAAATGACGTGGGGCAAAATGCGTTATAGTTAATGGTTGCTCAGATGCTCTCGGTAAAATTTAAAATTATTCTGCAAAAACTTGAACTCAAATGAGACATAGAGCTGCAAAGTAGCTGCTTCAAACATTAAAATTAGAAAAACAGCTAAATTTTGAGACGAAAATCTGTTTGAAACTTAAGTGGCGCATATTACCCCGCTGTTATGAAAATCATTGATTTGGTTTCATTTCTTTTCAATTTAATTTCTTGGATATAATTCCCTCAAACCAATAACAGTTTTACTAATTTCGACAAAATTCACAATCAAAATTAAGCTATTCCGTAGGGGTCGAATATTACCCCGTCTTCCCTTAGGGGCCGTCCATAAATGACGTAGCATTTTTCGCTGATTTTTTACACGCCCCTCCCCCCTCGTAGCATTTCGTCACAAATGCTGGTACTCTCCCCTGGAAAATACGTAGCATATCGAGCACCCCCCCGCCCTATATTTTTTTTTATTTGTTTTCCTTAGCGACTGAGTTAAAACAAAAAATTGGAATTGAGAAGTTCAATACAAAGTTTGATATAAATTACTGACTGAAATGAAAGGATAATCTATTCTAACAGTTTGATATACAGTAGTGCTCAAAACTAATTTGGAACAGTTTTAAATAAACATTTTCCTTGGTTTGGTGTCTAGTTTCTTATAGACTAAATTATATTACTATTGCTGTTCTTACCATAAAAAACAAGTTTACTATAAAAAATGTGAAAAAATTTTGATTTGATTGATGAAGCTCGTTACTTTCGAGTTAGGGTCCAATATATTTTGTAATATATTGAACAAAAATTTCGTTATATTAGAGGATTGTTTTTTTTTTTTTTTAATTATTCGTTGTTAGGAAATAGATTTCAATGAAGATGATCAAGAAAATATATATATTTGAAATGAATCATCGTTAATATTAACCAATTTCAAATCATTTTAGCAAACAGTGGCCAGATACATAAAAGATTACAGTTGAAATATTTGGAAAATTTTAGCGATTATTATACAAATTCAATAATCTCTATTAATATTTCAGTTGACTTTCATTATCGTTTCCATACTGAAGTAATCTTACACAACCTATAATGAAACCGTTAAATAATAAAAATTCTTCAAATTACCGAGTTATTAACAAAATTTAATGATAGGGACATTTTGTTAACACTCGAATGTATTATCCTTATCAATATTCAGGCTATTCCATCAAGAGCATTGATATATCAAAACAAATGATGAGTTGATTGGGTGGAGATCTCCTGCAACATTGAAGGCATAATTCACGGAATAAATATCTTGTACTTCAAGTAAAAAATGTACTCAAAGTAGTTAGGGCATTGATTTTTAATCAATTCATTAAACTTGTTTTGTTTATTTATAAATTTATTAATTTGGACACGAATATAATATAATATTCACATAATTATTTAAAGCTTCAAAACATCTGTTTGATTGCATTTATCAGGATAATCTAAAGTTTCGTAGATATTTTTTCAATCTTGTCACATGGATGTTTTGAATAACCCAAGTTTATAAGTAAATAAAAGAAGTTTCATAAAAAAATAATTGTATGCAATTTTTTTTCAGCGCCTTTCTTTTTACGGACTTGATTCAAAATGCTACGTCCGCTAGCTAGGACCCCTCCCTCCCCCTCGTCACACTTCGCCACAAATTCGTGAAGACCCCCCTCCCCCCCCCCCCAAAAAGCTACGTAATTTATGGACGACCACTTATACAAATTAAATGTGGAATTCTAGAGATTTGTCTGAGATTTATGAGCATGAGCATAGATGACCGTACAATTTGTAGTTGCTACTCCGTGATGACCAGAACAATCGAAGTTGCACAGGGAATTTATGAATGGGGCTTGGGATTAGCTTACCATTCTTCAATGTGCACAAATCGAGAGCTCAAATTTTAAAAGTCAATAACGGCGCCGTCCACGTCCTTACGGCCATCGGGGAAGGGAAGGAATGTTAATGTGACTACCGTTGTTACTAGAGACGGAGTATACCTCTGCATCTCCACAGTTGTCATGGAAAGGATATTGGGTTAGTGGGATACGGTAAGGATCTGGAAGTCACCAATAATGGTTGGGGATGCGATCCATGATATACCATTTTGTCTCAAATTCCGAACAGACTCATATTCCGAACACTCGGTTTTTGTATGGTGATGTGGTTGAAATGTTTCGCTGAAATATGTCATCAAATTACTAGGAAATGGAAGCCAATTGCAATTCAATTTAATCATCTTCAAATCTACTTCATACCTCAGGAGTAGTGGTGATTCTGTAGTTCGAGGCCAGTAAAACTAGCTCAGACAAATTTTTTTGCTAAATTATTTATTTGAATGCGAATAATTCGTGCTGTTCGGAATTTGAATCAAGGTGTTCGGAATATGAGACAGATTGAACACAGTGTTCGGTATTTGGGACAAAATGTTGTTTTCACGTAAAATCAATACTTAACAAGTTAAATTAAACATTATTATCGGCTCAACCAACACCTAGCAGTTGGACTTTGTGAAGAAATTAAAATTTTCACAAATATGAGCTAATTAATGCCCACCGGATACATTTGAAGTGACTGTTAGTCGTAAGTGTTCGGAATATGAGTCAAAACGGTAACCATGCCTAATCGGATTCGCGATATAATTCGATAAATGCATTGTACCCCGAACAAGTGTTCATCACTCGCCCACGCAAGAGCAAACGACTCGATCAATAGATCAAACACTACTAACGATCCGCGGTGCTTTTTCATTTCACTACTTGACGTACGCTCGACATGTTTGATCCTGCCCTCATCGCTCGCCCCCGCAGGAGCAAGCGTCAAGGTCGAAAGATCAAACAGAACTCTAGAGATTTGTCTGAGATTAATGTCTGAAAAACTTAGTTAATGAAATGTGGGAAATAATCACACCTGGCACAACTTATGAATCGCCATTCAAACTATTGATACAAAATAGTTTTTCCTAAAATTTTCTTAGTTTTGAATAGTGTTCAATATAAAATTTTGTTATAGGAGTTATAAAACTTTGAAATATGGGTTTGTGGTCGTTCGAAAGACACACAGTTTTTCAGTTTCTGTCTATTTTGAGATTTTTCAGTAGGATAAAAAAGAATCTTCGCTTATTATTAGCAAAAAATAGTATCATTTAGGCATACTTATAAGCACTTAGTCAAAATCATAAATTAAACTTCCTAACATCCGCCCTAAAATGCACATCCCATACTAATCGACGACCATCTCTGCTTCCGCATCTGTTATATTGCCTTTAAATTACCGCACTAGATAACCCCACTTCGCCTGCAGCTTTGAAGTTAAATCACGTCAAATCGATCTGCTGAACCCGTTGCCTTCAGCTTCCTCCATCTAAAGCAATCGCCTTTGACTGCATCTCTGGGAAGCACCACACCGTGGAAGATCAAACGGTGCGAAGTAGCCTTTTGATTGGGAAATATTGATTTTTCGTTTGATTCAATTTTGTGGAAGCACGCTCGGAATTCCTCCCGGCTAGCCTTTTCTTGGCCTCCTCTCTGTTCCGAGTGACCGTTGCCCGGTTTTGGGGGGAATGTAGGTTCTTCGGCGTGGAGATGGTTTTACAGTTTCGGAACAGCTTTGTTTTGGCGCGGCTGATCGGAGCTGTTTTGTTGATTTGCATTTCCCAAGCGTACTCTTCTGAGAGCGGATTAACCAAACATCATTGACTTACATTGCCTCGGTTGAAGCAGACCTGGCGAATTGGACTTAAACCGGCGCGATGGCCTAGTCAGCTTCTTTGGTAGGTGGGCAAGAAAGAATTCCAAGTTTTTTTTTTTGGTATCTAGACTAGGTGCACTATTGGGAGAGACCTAACAATGATGGAGGTGATGTTCGTGAAATGAGGCAAAAGATATTATATAAATTCGATTTGCTCCAGTTCCGGATTGATTGCGCTTTCCGTCAGGCGGCGGGGAGTAAAAGTTGTGTAACTGTACACTGGATTCGATTTGGTCCAGCATTGCAGTTATGAGGGGCGTTTCTGGGACTACTGGGAGACGCCGATGCATATGGAAAGCATAAATTTCGCACATTGATCGACCAAATTTTCGAAGGTCTTTGTTATGTAAGCCGAAACTTGATAAAGAGGCCACGATTTTTTCTCCCGGCACATTAACGCCATTTGGCACATTTTTCTCGGTATCGGTTACATTACTGAAATTTGATACTCTTCTGATAATGGAAAAATCAATCGTAAATTGAAAATTATTAGCTGTAACGATTTGAAGTACGTCAGCAAGCTCTTAATGGCCAACTGTAATATATAGGGCCATCCGTCAATCTACATAATTCCCATGAATGCAACTCAACACAATCGATAATAGCTGACTGACCTAAATGGTTTATTCAAAATGTAAAAATTGTGTTCTCGATCGAAACGCTTCCTACGTACTAACTTATATTTATTTGTCTGTCATCTTATGTTTTAGAAATACATAAAAATCATAAATAGTTGACTTCATTTTCCTAGTATTTCAGGAACATTTCTCAAACGTTTTTTTTTGTTTCATCTATATATCCTTAAGTCCATGGTCCACGCTTTTTTTCAATTCTTGTATTGGCATAAATAGCAGACGAAAACACTTAAAAAGATAATAAATCTTCGAGCTGATTTGTAGAATACCTACACTCTTAAAAAAAGCTAAATTTACATGAGCCTTAATTCTAATTACACACAAATTATCGAGGACGTAAACATAAATATCACTTATATTTACGTTTTCTTTGATGCACACAGAAACCAACATTCATTTTCATAGCCTTTTCTAAAAAATAAGTCAAGTTTTCAGTTTTACATGAGTAAACCACGAAAACTAGACACAGGTCTTAATTTCGAATGTCACAAGGCGTAAATTTACAGGTCGTCGCTCGCCGCGTTTTTGATTTGCTAATCGTTCGCTGGTTTTGTTCTTTTCAAAAGTAAAATGAATTGTGTAACGTAACAAAAAAGATTTTCAGCAAATGTGTCATTTGGGAAGCAAAATCAGTGTTGTGTTAATAATAGTTAAAATCTGTATTTTCCCGATATAATCCACCACCCCCAGAAGCCGTCTCGAAGTTAACTTGAATGGGGGAGATTGTGTGGTTTTTCGTGATTTTGTCAATTGGTTGCTGAACAATAAGGGTATGCGAAATACCGAATGATTCCGTCAAACACGCTTCGAAACGAAATTCCGCGGAATTCCACGGAATTCATACAAGCGGAATTTTTATTTCTCGATTTCGTTTCGTTTCGCTAAATTGTAAAAATATTTCCGCGGAAAATTGAAAACAAACGAAATAAAACGGAATTTCACGAAATTTCGACATTTATTTCGAACAAAAACGGCATGATAGAAAGCATCGAAGATTTGCGCCACCTGAGTAAATCCAGAACATTATACAAAGACAAAGAGTGCTAGTGAAGTGCAAGCCGGTACGGTCGGAATTCACGAATAAGATTCCGGGTGATTAGTGTCGTATTTAAAAAAAATAAAAAATATTACGAAACCCCGTGCGATGTCCACGATTGTGCTAACTTATGATGATATGATGAAGCCATTGGTTTGTAGCCAACAAACGGACGAAGACAAAACAGATGAATGTAGGGCAAAATGGTCCAAAATGCCACTTTAAGGATTTGTGTCGTTTTCTCCTAATGAGATCCACATTTTAACGCCATTCGAAGTCCTAACAGTAACTTTACACTATTTTCTAGCTACCATCATGAAAACATTTTCCAAATTTGAGTTTTTAACGGGTTTAAATCGTGTAGAAAAGTTGGTTGAAAAATGGGGGTGGTTCAAAATGACCAAATGGATGGGGTAGAATACCATTTAGTATGGAGAACTACTAGTTAGCAACCATGTTTTTCCATGAGTTTGCTCTGTGGTATGGAAACGCTTATTCCTTTATGAAATCATCGGAAAACCTTAATGTTTAGCAAAAAAAAAAATGTTGAATTTCACCGGAAAATTGAGGAAAAATCTATATGATTATGTCCAAGGGTTGTGGCGGCAACTCTTAGCTAAACATATTTCAACTTCGTTTGGCAAAGAATACAAATTGAAACGATCTAGGAATGATTTAATGACGTGGGCCATTTTACCCCATCAGTGCATCTTGGACCATGTTCCCCTAATTTTTACATTGTGGTGTCGGGACACTTTGAAGTTAATGTAGAAGCGAATCAAAGCCACACTTCAAATCTTCAATAGCACAAATCTAGGGAGCCAGACGTCCATTCAAACTGAAAACTTGATCTTGTTCAATCCGTGGCCAATCGATCAAGGTTTTTGCTTGAACCGCTGTATGGTTCCTTAGGTTTGTGCTCTTGAAATTTGGAGGTATGCCTTTCGTTTTTTTTTGCTTAGACGAGGAAGATGTGTACATAGACCAAACCAATTGCCTGCGTAGTAGTGCAATGTTGACAAAATTTTCATTGTATGCTATGAGAACTGTCACAATATTGCTTTTGTTTGCTGTGAGAAAGCAAACATAAACAAAATTGCTGCGAGCATTCACATACTTGTTGGACTGATCGAAAGCTCAAATGACGTCAAAAAAATATCGATACGATTTCATTCTGAGGAAATCGACTTGTGTAAGATTGATCGTGCGTTGGTATTCGGGGCACTTTGCTTGTAGACCTCTATTAGTTTATATCAAATAAACTAGGTTTCACGCAGTGCCTGACTTACCACCTACTCCCCCTCCCCTCTCGTAACGGATTTTCTGAACGAACATAGATGAACTTTTCAATCTATTTTGCAGTTACTCTATGCTACGTTGTTCAAGATCAAAACTTTCTAATATTGTTTAAAATACTTTCGAGGCTCAACATTTATTGAAGACTTGATTTTGTCCAACTTGAACCAAGAATCTAAAAAAAACCTGCACTCCCAAAAACCCAATTCTCTTAGAAGTCGTCCAGATATTTCTTCACAGATTTTTTATTGTATCATTACTCCAGTATTCGCTTGAGAATACTTACGGAAATACCTTTAGTAATTTCTTATTTGTTTGTTTCAATCATTAATCCATTAATTTCTACGTGGATTACTCCAAAAATTTCCCATTCTCCCAGTCTCCTCCATTAATTACTACTACCATGTATAGAGGTGATACCTCCAAAAATGAATCCACAGTTTCTCTAGGGTTTTTTTCTAGTAAATTTATTAGAAACTCCCATTTAAACTCGACCAGGAAATCCTCATTAAATTTCTCCAGCAATATCTCTAGGAATTTATTACTCTTGCTCAATTGTCAACTGGCGATATGTTCCAACGGGGACAGAGCCTGCTGCTCTGCTTAGTGTTTTTATGGGCAATTATCCACTTGTGCCCCTAATCACATTCTTTCAAGCCACAAAGCATACAGTATTGCCAATAAAAAAATCGAAAACCATTATTTCATGTTTTATGTGGCTATTGACATAACAGTACTACATACTTTGCGGTCCACCTCTTAGTTTTAACTTTTTAAGGACACCCACCTATCCCCTTGAGCGTTATGAAATTTGTGAATGGGCATTAATCTCACAAGACAGAAGGTTTGTTCTTGAAAGTCAGAAAAGTTTCTAACACGATAAGATCCTTAATCTGACCGTTATTCAAACCTGTCATCATCAGCAAGGTTTGGCTGAGTACCGAAACTGACTTTGCGCAGCGACAAATATTGCGCATTTAACTGAAGCAGTAAATATAATGTTGCATTTTTCTCAAAATGTTTGAATTTTTCATAGTTGCTTATTTTTTTGCAAAATTTTTCAAAAATGCGCAAAGTTGGGCCCTATGGGCGGTCATTTGAAGAAAAACGCACGGAATGCTTATTTCGCCCCCCCCCCCCCCCAAATTTCCAACAAATTGAATAGAGCTGTCAAAAGTACACGAAGTCAGTCTACGGGTATGTACAACAAAATTATCACTACAAAAAAAAAAAATCGCGGAATATTCAGAAAAATTTCGTTTCGTTTCGAAAGAAATCGTGAGAATTAGAATTTCGTTTCGGTTTTACGGAATATTTAAATTATTCGTTTCGTTTCGCTACGAACGGTGCTGAAAATTCCGCATATCGTTTCGTTTCGTATCGTCATGGAAAATACTCATATCGCATATCCTTACTGAACAAACGATCCATTAGACATAATGGAATAGTGATCTCAAGATATTAAGCCTTCATTTACTCAGCAGTGAAGTGTGGTTAGTGCAAACACCGTTGTTGTTGATATTGTGAAAAAGTGCTGCATTCATATAGCCAAATGATCAGTTTTCCGGAAATTCAACAAGTTTGCAGGATGAAGCGCCAAATTCATTAGCTTGAATATGTACTTGGAATTTGACCGAAGCCCACGTCGATAATTGCAAAGAGGTAAATATTTTTAATGATTTATTTAGTGAAACGAATGAAAAAAATTACACGTCAAGATGTAAAAGTGAGTTGTAATGATTCACTTTTAAATCTTGACGTGTATTTTTTTTTTGGTTTTCTGTAATCATGTAAATTTAAGAAATGACGTAAACTTAAGTCTAACGGGTCGCTTCTTTTATGTGCATCTGCTATGACTTAGATTTACATGATTTTTTCGAAGTGTGTATCTGTAAGGCACAATAAATGTGTCCGAAACGTTGTTATCGTAAAATCCATTTTTGAGCATATTAGTCTGAAAGCCGTAACTTAGAGCATGATCATCACAGTCGTATTCTCGAAAAAGTTTAAATATGCGGGTAGTGAGGTCTCATAAAATACTAAACAGTAGAAAATAGTATCTCTTAATCAGTTAGGGCAACATAACTGATAAGCATAAGTATTTTTTTTTTTCTATCTTTATTAACGAGATTTTTAACCCTGGGCTAGTTCATCTCGGGACCAACGGCTTAACTTCCCTTCCGAAGGAAGTCGTTACTACAACTTTTTGTCAGTGACTATCTCGGGGATGGGATTCGATCCCAGGTCCTCGGCGTGAGAGGCGTGTGTTCTAACCACTACACCAGGTCCGTCCCAATAAGCATAAGTATTCATGGCCGTCCAATTAGTAGTTGGTACTCCGAGATTGGCGAAAAATAATCAAAATTGTACATAAAACCAACAGATGCAGCTGGAGATATGCATTTTTCAACGTATAAAACTCTGAACTTAGCAATGTCAATCACCACGCACGCATGCCTGGAATTAAAATATTAACAAACTTGAATGAACCTAAATTTTCCTTTGCAGGATCGATCCGATAGATTACCAGAATACCTTCAATGACTCTTATCTCCTGAACGGCTTCAAAAATCTAAAACAAAATAAAAAAGATAATTTAATTTGCAGCCAATTCAAAGACAAAATAGATTTCATCTTTGGCTAAGCTATCTATGAATATTTAGAGATGAACTTGCTTTTGGATTATAAAGCTTGATAATTGCTATTTAACCCGTAAGCTACGGGGCTAAAATTCAGAACTCGAATTGCTAGTATTCGACAAAATTCAATTTTATTTGTTGAGATTTTGGAGAAAGATGCACTATTTATTGTAGTTTCATGACTAATAGAAAAGTATTGATTTAGAGTTTTGTGGACAATGTTATTCCAGAATATCAGAGGCTAAGGAAGGGTAAAAGTCACTCACAAAGTCTTAAGAGACGTATCCATAAGTTTGGACAAGAATTTGAATATTGGAAGTCATGAAATTCAGGTCTATACTCACCCAATTCTCGTGAAACATTCTCATTTCTACCCATAAAGCTTAATATGACACCGAAAGTGTGCTGCTAAGAATAAAAATAATTTCAAAGTCATTTAATCACAATTTCATCAATTTCAATCAATTTCTGTATACAGCTTGACTTATTATTCAAACAAGATGTTTTTAATATATGCATACTTGATCACAAAACTCCACTGTAGGTCAAAAATAGTATTACGAGCTTATTGGTTCTACTACGAATTTTAAATTACTCTGATAAAAAGATTACTGCTGGATCTAATGGTGCTGTTTTTCACTTCACATTTATTATTCCCGAGCCCCTAGAGTCATCTTAAAAGCTCTAAAATGTAATACGGATATTCAAGGGTAGATATTTTTATGTATGTTTTCATGTGCGCACTTAAAATTGAGCAGTTAGCTCGGAAACACTGCAAAACAAAATTATATATACAAAATGGCCCATAAAATATGCGAAAATCGTCATGTCATGTTTAATGCTAGTTTTTTAATGGGAAAATGAAAATTAAAAAAAAAATATTATTTATTATTTGTTTTGTTTAATCTGTTTATTCTCTGTTTTTCACTTTGATTATGATTTTTATCTGTAAATTTTTCCTAACTAGAGATAAATTGGAAGCACAACTTCACTTTTAACCATGTAGCCGTCGTGTTCAATAACTTTATTATGAAAGCTTTTAAAACGCTAAAGATGGGGTGACATTCTACTCAGACCTTATCTTGAACATTGTAATGGATTTATACCTGCATTAATGGAAACTTGAACATATTTTGGAATATAAGGCTCATTTTGATGAACCGTGATTGAACCTTCATATAAGTGTGATAAGCGGCTCTGTTTGGCTAAAAACCTATGAGCCAGTATTGATCTAAGTTGTATCTAATAAAAGGAACAAACTTCTTCCTCAAAAAGGTTCTGTAGACCTCTGTATATAGTTTTTATTAATCTACGACAAAAAATAAATGCACATCAAACCTATAAGGTGCAAATGTTACCAAAACTACGACCCTGGCCAAATATTTTATTGTGACCATGGAAAACACATTCTCTAAGACCTATTCCGTCCTCTGATAACAAGCAAACTAATATTTTCAACGATTAAATGGGATTTTCAAAGGTGGAAAGTTCATCTCCAGAGTATACGACGATCAAACACTTTTTCTTACTTTTAAAGAACAAAACCTTCAAACCTGTTTGGTTTAGTACATTATTCAGGTTAGTAAAATAATATAAAAAAAATGTTCCTATTTAGCATGATGGGTTTCATCAATCTTTAAGGTGAAGATAAATCGAAGCCAAACTTCAAATTTTCAAGAGCACAAATCTGGAGAACCAAACACCCGTTTGAGCTGAAAACTTATTCGATTGGTCACCACCAGCTAGTGACCAATCGATTATGTTTTCAGGTTAATCAGGTGTTTGGTTCTCCAGATTTGTGCTCTTGAAAATTTGAGGTTTGGCTTCGATTCATCTTCACCTTAATAATGAGTTTATGTTTATCCAAACCTCAACGGAATCTTTTATTTTGCCGATCACTATATCTGTTTTGCTTATAGTACTTTATAAATTAGAAGTGAAATAAACACTTTTCAACACAGTTTGATCATGACAGTTTTTTTTACATACTTTTTGCACGTATCGAAGGACCTGTGGTGTACAGAAATTGTCATTAACCAATAACACATCAAGGTAATGTATCGATTTATGTCTATTCAGGGCTTTATAGACTCATTTTTTGTTGCAAAGGAATAACAAACAGCATAGAGTTTCCTATTCCGGGAACATTTCACGGGAAATTATATTTCCCGGCATTCCCATTTCCCGGGAAATGGTTTTCTGTTTCCCGGGATTCCCGTATTTCCCGGGATTCTCGTAGTTCCCGGGAAGCTCTATTTAAATACAGAACTGATCATCTATATTCAAATGAAAACCATAGCACAATTTACTTTTCATATTGTAGCAATGAATGTTTTCACTAGATTACTAATTATATGTTGATGTTTATTAGTTGTTTTTCGTAATCAAATAGTTATTGAAAAATTAATTAATTTTAATATATTTTTGATGACATGTTTTTTCAAAAAAGTTTATCCACATGAATTAAAATGGAATAGTATTTGTATGTCACGAAATGCCTCGAGAACAGGTCAACGGATCGACGTCATTTTTTCACTGTTGAGTTCTACAAGAGATGCGATGTATTTGTGAGTTAAAATTATGGTGGTAATTAACCAAAAAAGGGAACAAATCGGAATGCAATTCACTGACAGTTTGTAGGTGATTTTTGCATGGCTTACTTCTCAGCCTACTGCTTGGCAACTACTAGTTTGCATTACAATATAAATAAACTTTCGAGGGATCTATTTTATGATTTGAGTAGGATTATCTAGTTTTTGAGGTTTCTATTTGGTTATATTTTCAAGTATTTTTTTTGCAATTTCCCATCGTAATAAATTGTTTTTCATCACGTCAATCTGCCATGAAACGGCCTACTTTTCTACACTGAATTATGTGTGTAGAAAGTGCAGTGCGGTAATATAATCAGTTGCGCAGTGAATATTACGTAACGCTTCTTCATCACACAACTGTTTTGAGTTATGTAATGAATCGTTACTTAACAATTTTCAGAAATTAAAAAATAATGGTGAATGCGTCCCGATATGGTTTTTGATACCCTCAAGTCTACCAGATCGCAAAAAAAATTGCGACCCTCGTCGTAACTATCCATGATCGACTCGTGCTGTAAAAATCATCATTCTGAAACTTGTTTCGTCTTCTTCTTCTTTCTGGCGTTACGTCCCAACTGGGACAGAGCCTGCTTCTCAGATTAGTGTTCTTATGAGCACTTCCACAGTTATTAACTGAGAGCTTTCTTTGCCGATTGACCATTTTTGCATGTGTATATCGAGTGGCAGTTACGAAGATACTCTATGCCCTGGGAATCGAGAAAAATTCCTCGACCAGCGGGATTCGAACCCACGACCCTCAGCATGGTCATACTGAATAGCTGCGCGTTTACCGCTACGGCTATCTGGGCCCAACTTGTTTCGTATACTACTAATTAAATGTTGACAAATATTATTTGAACTTAATTTGGTTAGAATGACCTCCTCATAGAATTTTGCTCAATTTTATTGACTTTTTTTGTATAAAGACTGCCAACATTTTTTCAGAACATAAATAAATTACTCACAAAAAAAAACTAACCTACAAATGCAATTGGCTAAAATATACACTTCCGTGCATAAGTTTGGGTTCACCCCCTCAAAAACATGCAAAAGTGTTCAGTCCATATCTCTGTGATTATACGTCCAATTGAAACTCTCTAAGCCGCATTCGAAAGGCAAAGAGTAATTCTTACTTCGTATGTATTTTTCCAAAAACATTCTTTGAGCTTTGAATACTAAATTTTTACATAAAGTTGTGACATTTTACAAAAAACACACTGAAAAATCATATCTAATTTCCTTAGAATTGGATCGACCAAAATTTTAAATCAAAGTGTCTTTAGAATCGTAATCTTATATTCTTTGAAGAGACCCCACGAAATTTTAGCGGAAAAATCTGGAAAGTATCCAAAATCAATGAAACAGTCAGTTAAATCATCGTGCAAAAGTTTGGGTTCACCCCTCAGTATGGTGTATCGTGCAAAAGTTTGGGTACACCTGAACTTACTTAAATCTGTGAAATCTCAAACCAATCATGTACGTGCCATTATTTGCGCTCAAAAAAGCTTTAAACTATTAAAATCGGTTGAAAAATTGCAGAGATATTGACAAAAATGATGTTCGCGCGGCTCAGGTGAACCCAAACGATTTGCATTGTTGGAAAATTAAAGTTTTTCAATTTTACGATCAAACCTTCATGCCAACCACTGTCGAATGCTTTTTCTATGTCTAGAAGAGCAAGACCAGTAGAATAGCCTTCAGATTTGTTGGAACGGATCAAATTTGTTCTGTACGTGTAACGTGATGAGTGGTCGAATGTCCATGGCGGAATCCGAACTGTTCATTGGCAAATTGAATTTTCATTCGCCATCATTCTGTTCAAAATAACCTTTTCAAAAAGTTTACTGATGGAGGAAAGCAAACTGATTGGACGATAGCTAGAAGCTTCTGCTGGATTTTTGTCTGGTTTTAAAATTGGAACAACCTTAGCATTTTTCCATTTGTCAGGAAAATATGCTAATTGAAAACATTTGTTGAATATATCAACAAAAAATGATAACCTACTTTCTGGAAGTTTCTTGATGAGGATGTAGAAAATTCCATCATCGCCAGGAGCTTTCATATTTTTGAATTTTTTAATAATAGTTCTCACTTCTTCCAAATCAGTCTCCCAGGCATTTTCGAAAACGTTCTCTTGATTGAGAATAGTTGGACTAGTAAGTCCTAAATTAAAATTGTTCGCACTTTCAAACTGCATAGCAAGTTTTTGAGCTTTTTCGCAATTAGTAAGTAATAATTTGTTTTCCTCTTTCAATGCCGGTATTGGCTTCTGAGGTTTTTTCAAGATTTTAGATAATTTCCAAAAGGGCTTAGAGCCAGGGTCCAATTGAGGAATCTTATTTTCAAAGTTTTTGTTTCTTAAATCTGCAAAACGTTTCTTGATTTGTTTCTGCAAATCCTGCCATTTAATTTTCATAGCAGGATCGCGAGTGCGTTGAAATTGCCTTCTCCTCACGTTTTTAAGACGGATCAAGAGTTTAAGATCATCGTCTATAATCACGGATTCAAATTTTACTTCACATTTCGCATTGCGATTCCGGCTTCAACAATGGAATTTGTTAAAGTTTCAAGAGCATTGTCAATATCAAGCTAAGTTTCTAAAAAAATGTTAGTTATTCCAGTCGGCTCGTAAATAATTGAAAATGGAGCTGATAGGATTGAGAATCGCTTCATGGGATATTTGAAATGTAACAGGGACATGATCAGAATCAAAATCAGCATGAGTAACTAATTGGCTACAAAGATGACTAGAGTCGGTTAAGACTAAATCAATCTTAGATGGATTTCTAGAAGAGGAAAAACATGTAGGGCTATCAGGGTATTGAATTGAGAAATATCCTGAAGAGCACTCATCAAATAAAATTCTGCCGTTGGAATTAAGGTACAGTGGGGGAAGTGTAGCAGTGGGGTAAGTGGATCATTTGTCCATATTATGCATAAATACTTGAATATGTTGATTTTTTTCGCACCATTGCTTCGTTTTAGGTTATATTCTTACGTCCCCACTAATACTTTTGCAAAACTGGTAATACACGTACACTAACACAAACAAACTTATTAGCTGCAAAAATCAAATAATTTCAAAATTGTTTTCTATCATTCAAAAATCCATTGCATCACTGTCTAAAATCGAATACTATTAGTTTTTTCAACACATGGTGAGCATTTCAGTTCTAATTGAGTGAATCACAATGAAAAATATGTGATTTTTAAAAATAAACACTGATATATTGAACATGGTACACTTCCCCATACTTTTTAATGGGATGGGGTAAGTGGATCAAGCATTGTTATCGCATATTACCAGAATGCTAATGCGAATTAGTTTAATTATCCTCAAATGTTGTTTTCCTTCACCTTTTTTTCATTCCGTGCTTAAATTTGTCAAAGTTCCATAATTGAAATTATCCACCTAAAAGTATTTTGAATCTTTCTTTATGGTATGAAAAATATAAAAGAATAAATATTGCAAAATTCAAACAAAACTTTTCGTGGATTGTCTGAGCCGAATTGTAAAAGAGCAAAATAAACAAATTTTACAATTTAAAGCATATTATCGTACCTTATTTGGCGATATAAATTGTTCTAGACAGATGGTACAATTATATTCATAAATGGAATAAAAAGATTTCAGTTAGTTAAACAAAAGTAAATGTAACTATTATTTTTAAACTACGAGTGTTTTTCGAAAACATCATTAGGAATAATCTCACAATACTTCTGTATACCTTATGAGAATAAAACAGATGGATTTTCTCCAAATTATTCTAGTTACAATATTTCTTTTAGTGTGAATTAATGTATAAATATTTTTCATAATATTTTGATAAAATAAAGATACTTTTTAATTTCAAAAGAATCAAAATAAAGTATAACTAGCACTATAACAAGAACGAGAGTAATATCATTCTTACTATACATAATTACACCTCATTTGTTTTGAGAAAAGACTTTTTTATTGGTGATCCACTTACCCCACCATGGTGGGGCATGTAGATCATTTGGCGTAAATTTTCAAGTCCTTCATACTCAATACATAGCAATCAGAAAAATCAAAATAATTGACAATTTGCAGTACATTAGTCCCTTATTTGGTCGGCGTTAAGTCAGAGGGGACCAAGTACAAAACTTGGAAAAATTGGATTATTCGTTCACTAGATGAGAAATTTCCTTACTTCCATTTCACTTTGATCAGCTTTGATGAATACTGTGAACTGCGAGAGATATGTAATAAATTTACTTTGGATGATCAATAAAAATCAATAAAAGTGAGCAGTCAGAGTGGACCAAGTGCTTATTACCATAACAGCGAAAATGATCAGCGCGCTGAGGAATGCGAGGAAATGAAAAACATTTCAAGAGATCTATCAGATTGGTCGACACCGAATGATTCTTCTACTTATCCATCAACAGATATTTATAAATATTACTTAATTCGATGCATTTGATTTTGATTTTTGACCATTTACCGTATTTAGATGGGTGATCAGAAATTGCAACAATTTCTGTGCAGACAGAGCGGACCAAGTGTTGAAAAGCTCTGAACTGATTGATTATTGTATTTTTTTGTGTCAATTTCAGAGTCCGATAGAAGCTTAAGGGGTAATTCTATGGTGTATGTATGGAATGTGCTAGAACCCGCTTATTGGAGCAGTATATTCTGGTCGGTATGCAAGATTTTCACTTGGTCCACTCTGACTGAACACATATTTGAATATTTCTGGCCTTCAATGCCCTGACCCTGCAAAACCTTAATTTTCAAGCAATCGTAATTCCACTGATTTCGGTATTGGCGATATGGATTATTGAAGAATTTTCGATACTGGAGTCGAAAGGTCTTGATAATCTACTTATCTTAGAGATATGCACCCAGTTTTACCATGCAAGCACAAAATGAATGTTATTTTCCTATAAATTGTTCTGTCAGAGTGAACCAACTCACTTAACGGTGGTCTTTAGTTCAGTCAGAGTGGACCAAGTATACACGTAGTCCATCAAAAATCGTTCTATCAGAGGTTTGGATTATGATTTTTCATGATTAACACTTCACATTATATTGTTTGGAAGTAGCACAAAGATGTGTAGAATTATTGAACCAAAATTTAAACGAGTTCAAAAATTACAGAGCGTTAGACTTTAAACCCATTTTTCTCAAAATATGATAAATGTCACTTGGTCCACTCTGACTTAACGCCGACCATTTGTCATTCACAGAAAAAAGTTTGAATTACATTATTAACGTTAGCTGTACATAACAATGAAGTTGACTATTGATTTTTCTGTATCCACTTACCCCACGGTACCTTACTTTGAGAATTATTCCATGACCGATGTTTGGCATTAAAGTCACCAATGACAAAAAAATTGGACTTATTGCGAATCAATTTTCGCAAGTCAGTTTGGAGCAAATTAACTTGCTGTCCAGAGCATTGAAAAGGCAAATAGGCAGCTATGAAAGTATATTTACCAAGCTGTGTTTCAACTGAAACACCTAAAGTTTCAAAAACTTTAGTTTCAAATGACGAAAACAGTTGATGTTTTATACGCCTATGAATGATGATTGCAACCCCCCCACATGCCCCATCAAGTCGATCATTACGATAAACAAAAAAGTTAGGATCTCTTTTGAGTTTAGATCCAGGTTTTAAATACGTTTCGGTAATAACTGCTATATGCACGTTATTAACCGTAAGAAAATTAAACAGCTCGTCCTCTTTACCATTCAGAGAACGAGCATTCCAATTTAAAATATTTAAATTATTATTTGGATCCATTAGAAAAACGTAATCCAATAACAATTTGATTTGTAAATTTTACACCTACTTGGACTGCTTCAGTCATAGTGGTGGCTTTGAACATTGCATCAATCATTAGATTCAATTGTTCAGTTAGAAAATTAAAATCAGAGGCAGACATATCACTTGAAGTGGGTACATCTGATGATTTCCTATTGGAATTTTCGGTAGACGAAGAAGCGGAGTAGGAATTACCTGTGGTGGTAGGGTTTTTTTCATTTGATTTGAAACAAGTAGAATGGGTACTCATAGTACGAACAGGGAAGGAGTTCAAATTACCTGCTACGATATTAGCAAAGGATTTTCCGTGGGTAGATACATTCGAAATTGAAAGATTCGAACGGCTACCCGACGGATTAAAAATTGTTTGTGAATGAGCATGATTATGATCTTCCTGATGGGTATGATTCATGATCAAGCGATCGTTAACTGAAAAATGAGCATTGTTCGATACTCTACCAGGCAAATTCCGGAAACGACCGTTATCGTAACGGATATTATCCTTCATCTGCCTGGCACGAGCCTCAATGACCCTTTTGCGTGAAGGGCATTCCCAAAAGTTAGCTTTATGAGGGCCCTTGCAATTGGCGCATTCAAACTTTCTGGTATCTTCTTTCACAGGACAGACGTCCTTAGCGTGAGAAGAACCTCCGCAAATCATGCATTTAGCATCCATGCGACAATTTTTTGTACCATGACCCCACTTTTGGCACCGACGGCACTGAGTGGGGTTCTGGTAATTTCCTCCAGGTTTCTGGAAATGTTCCCATGTCACACGGACATCGAACAAAAGTTTTGCTTTTTCTAAAGCTTTAATATTATTTAGTTCTTTTTTGTTAAAGTGAACTAAATAATATTCTTGAGAAAGTCCTTTCCGAACAATGCCAGATTGGGTTCTCTTTTTCATAATGATTACTTGGACTGGGGAAGATCCAAGTAAATCATTTATTCTATTTTTGATCTCTTCAGGTGACTTATAGTCACTTGAGAGACCTTTCAAGACAACTTTGAACAAACGTTCAGTTTTGTCGTCATAAGTAAAAAATTTGTGCTTCTTCTCTTCAAGATGTCTGAGAAGAAGTTCTCGATCTTTAAGAGTTTCCGGCAAAACGCGACAGTCTCCTTTCTTTGCGATTTGGAAGGAAACCTTGATTCCCCTAATGGAGTTCAAGATCTCCTGCCTAAATCTCCCAAATTCGGAACAACTGACCACGATAGGCGGTACTCTTTGCTTCCTCACTTGAATCAAAGAGCCTGGGCTAGAGGTTGCTTTGATTTGGTGTTCCGAAAATTTGTCTACAGCATCGAACTGATTGCTCATTTCGATACAATTATTCATTTTACCCTTGGAAGAAACTTCGCATTCTGGGGAAGCGTCCTTTCTTCCATTCTTGCCACGTGTAGTGACAGTTCTAAATCCCACTTTTTTGGAAGGAAGTAGTGACTCTGTATTCACCCTTCCTTTTGTTAGTTGTTGATACCATGTTTAGTTAATAAACGAAAAAGACGTGACCTTCGAGAGGTTTTTTCCCAAGACGGTGTCCAAGAAGGATTACCACCGCTAGCTTTCGCCAACGGGTCCAACGAAAAATCGAAAATCTGATTTTCACTCATTTTATACTTTTACTTATCAAGAGTAGATTTTGAATTTTGGACGATATTTTTGCTTCCTGTTTGTTGATGGTGTTACATTTCTGGAAGCTTTTCTTACCAGTTTTTCACAAATCGCGTTATTTCTAAGCGACTTTGTTGTGCGAAATTCGTGCTGGGTCATAAAGTGCGCACAATAAAAATCTGAAAAAATATATTTATCAATGCTAATACAAATAATGATCAGACTATCACTTATTATATTGGAATTTATAAGCTTAAGTACATAAAATGTTAGCGTTAGCGTAAGCATAGTTACGGTATACTTCATTGATTGGATACTTGCAAAATTGACTCTATGACACTACTCCGAACGCCACTACCCCGAATGCCACTACCCCGAACGCCATTACCCCGAAAGCCATTGCCCCGAATGGATCATTACCCCGAACGCCACTACCCCGAATGGGACACTACCCCGAACGCCATTACCCCGAATGCATAACATTTTGAGACTTATTCTAGTTAGAGAGTTGGAAGATAATTGTACGATTGCTTATTAGTATTCAACGGGTTTGGCTCAACTATGTATTTTTCAAATATTTGAAGATAAAAAAACAGCTAGTTTTTCAGCAAATATTTTTTACATACTAAGTTTTGTTTGGATTTGTACTCTAATTTTGGAGATATTCACACAGCCACATTTCAATGCTTTGAAGAACAGCCTATTTTGAAAAGAAGGGTGAAATTATTATGAAAAAGATAGCCAAAATATGCAGAAAATTAGGATGTAGTAAAGTCACCTATTAGACATGCATACCCACTTCTAATTTGTGTAGTTGTCGGGCTACTAGCATTGAGATCTTCTTAAAGATTTTGTTTCGTAAACGATGGTAATGGAAGATCACCCTGAGATAGTCGCTGCAAGTGTTGTTCTACGAATCCCGCTTAAAGATCAACCTGGTAGACAACCGTTCCGCTATGGCTAGGAAACGGTAATATACTTGTACATGTTAGAAAAACGGCGGCCTCTGATTGCCGCTACTGTGAGAACGTTCGTTGGTTTGTGGGATCATTAATTTAAATTTCAAAACAGAAAAAAATCGATTCAAGACAATGGAGAAATGATGATGGCAGAAAAGTGGTAAGCAAATCCAGAAGGGACCTGTCTGTTTTAATTCAAGAAGAGAAAAGGAAAATTTCTGATTTGAATTATAGCACGATTTACTTTAGTGAATGCCTTCAGGATATATTCCTTTAACTAGCTTATCCAACGAAAACTTGGAAGAACAGTCTATTTAGGAATGAAGGGCAAATTTCTGGTGAAAAGTTTGCAGCTATGACGTGAATGATCACTGTGACAACGTGGTGCTAAGGCACAACCTTATTCATAAGAAAGGAAAATATTTGTTTAAAACAAAATTGAAATATGAACACCACCAAGAAGTCCAAACACCGGTGATCACGCAGCTGTTCAGCAAGACCACATTGAGAGTTATGGATTCGAATTCCTCCGGGGGCGGATCTTATGCATTGAACATTTCCTTGGCGTCCATGGGCATAGAGGCACATGTACAAGAATGGTAAATTGACAAGGAAAGCTCTCAGTCAATAAAAGGCTTAATTCATTATAAGACTATTCACAAATTTCGTAACGCTGAAGGGGGGAAAATGTAGGGGGTGGTTGTCCTCAGAATGTTACAGCCCATACACAATATACAGAATTTCCATATAAAAAATGGTACGAGGGGATGTCAAAAACGGCAATCTTTGACGTTATGAAATTTGTGAATGAACCGTTGAACTATGAAAGTGCCCACTGAGCTGATAAACAGGCACTGTCTAAGAAAGAATGAGAAGAAGATATATCGAAAGAATTGCTGACATATAAAAGAAGGGAAAATATATGATGTACATTTTACCGACGAATTTTACGCGCCTGTTCTCATTAGAGACGCATTTCTGTCCGCAAAACAAGATACTGCACTGTATTTCATACTATTCGGGGTAATGGCTCATTCGGGGTAGCGGCGTTCGGGGTAGTGGCGTTCGGGGTAATGGCGTTCGGGGTAATGGGATGGAGCCGCAAAATTAATGTATAATTCGATAATTTTATGCAGACTGCTTTCAGGAACAAGGCTAGGGAGTAAACCTTGACCCAATCTTGGACAATATAACGAAAAGCATGTATATTGCTATTCCCGGCCACGCCCATCCTTACCGTAACTTGGGATAGGGGAAGGACATGTTGATGTAGCACTTACTAAATGAGAGGCCACCGACTCAACGACACCTTCATAAGTAATACGGAGGAGGAGGTTGGGAGAGATTTGACGTCAGGATTCGCCTGAAAAGCTAACAATAGACACAGGGCATTTGTGGTTAAGTGTTGTAAATTTATTCTTTTGAATGCCGGCAATCACAAGAGAACATTTGTTTTATTAACTGGATTGATTATAAGGCACTTGTTATCAGTGTTGATAGACTCACACTCAAAATATCAATCAATACGCTCTCCCGTGAGAGCAAACTCATTAGAGATCTGCTTTGCAAATCTCACGCTTGAGATTTTGATGCAAAATCAAGTCAATCAACTCAAACCGTAAAAAATGATTCAGTCGCAAAACCCGGCAAAAACTCGTGAAACTCGAATGTTGTTGTTTACGTTAAAAAGGAATAACATAATTTTACCAGACTAACAAGAAATTATTGCCATGTGGGAGTAAACTGTGGAAATACGAGACAATTGTTGGTTTTCATTCTTTTTGTATGGAATGAAAGCTTAAAATTTCAACTATTCAGACAAAATTGAAAAATTTGATAAAAATATGTTTAAACGTGAAAAAATATAAAAAATTCTAGTTTTTTTTAGAAATTTTCATATATTTCAATACGAAAATTTTTTTTTTCAAAGTTTTCTTTTTTTTCTATTTTTTCTGAAAAGTTGAGACCTTAAGCTTTCATTCCATAAAAAAAGATTGGAAACCGGTTGAGCTGTTCAAAAGTTATGATTTTTTTTAAACATTACAAATCTAATGCGCTGAGATTCCAGTGTGTGCCGATGAAAAATGACTGATTTTTTATTTAAAAAAAAATATATCTCAAATACTAAAAAACATACATCGCTGAAAATTTGACAGTTTACGTAAAATTTTCTGAACTTTTAAGAAAAAATGAGAGCAGCAATAGCCCCTTTGGTCCCGAGGCCTTCAAAACACGGAAAAACGGAAACTATTGAGTTTTTTCATATAAAAAACACAATTTTTGTGAAATTTTATATTTTTTCTGAAAAGTCAAAATCTTTAGCCTCCATTTCGTCCAAAAAGATTGAAAATCGGTCAAACGGTTCAAAAGTTATAATTTTTTTAAAAATAAAAATTTTGCAAAATCGCAATTTTTCTGGTCACCCTATTTCGGAAATGGTCACCATAATCAAAAAATCCAAAAATACGTGTATCCTTATTTCGGATAAGGAACAAAATAGCAAATTTGCACGGAATTCGGAGACCCACTAGATCGGTTTTTCATGGAATGGCTGAATATAAAAAATAAAAATTTAATTTGTTTGAAAAATTTTTGTGATTCTCGTTATCAAAGTCATACCCATACTTTCTGGGATACCCTAAATGATTATTTCAACTTAAACACTTTTTTACCTGTTTTTTTTACTATAAAATCTGTACTTTAAGGTAAAGATTCATCAAAGCCACCGTTTAAATTTTCAAAAGCATAAATTTATAGAACCATTTGATCTATCGGTACCCAACAGCGAGTGACTAATCGATCAAGCTTTCAGCTCAAACGGTTGTCTGGTTCTCCAGATTTCTGCTCATGAAGATTTGAGGTTTGGCTTCGATTCATCTTTACTTTAATGCATGAAGTCTAATACAAGTCTTTATAAACATTCTCCAATCAAATTCCAACGGAAATTATGTCAACCAGTAGTTTGGGTGTGGATTCCCATGTGCTTACGTATTCATTATCAAAATTCCCCTAAATCAGATAATCTACTTTCGATGATATGGAAACTTATAAAGCATTCAAAATTAATCATTATGCACTAATATAACTGCAATCCATTACTAATATACAACCAATATTAATTGTAAATATTCAAAACAGAATCATGACTTGTTCTTAAAAACTATCAAAGATATCCCGTTTAACGATACTCATTATAATCATATAAGTTCACATCGTTAACCGAACAGGCATTAGCCTGCAGTCATCAAATCAATTTATGTCCAAAACCAACACCCATTTGCTTGGCGACAACAACACTAAATGAAATCAAATGACTGTAGAATTAGCTAATGGCAGTCACTTTCGCCAAATCCCGTCACACCATCTAATCTGAATCCGATTCACACCCCTTCTTGAACAGCCCAACCGGAGGTCACAGACTCGGCGAAGCGCCATCCGGGTGATGCTGTGCCAAAACAATATCATAATAATATCACACTTTCCATCATTACGACAATCAAGCAGCATTATTATGGCGCACAGATCGATATAATTTTCCTTTCGTTTTCATTTGACGCGAATCCGGATGGCATCGGAGCTAAGTGTCGACTGAAGAAGCATAGGCCGGCAGCAGACGGGCGTGAGACGCTTATGCTGTCTGTTAGTGCCAAATCACATAGATTATCTTCGGACCCTTGTGATTTTTGGTGCGGTATTGTCTGCCACACATTATAATTAATATAGTAATCCGGATTCGCACGCACCCAAATATGATCTTAATTGGGAGGAAGTTCGTCGGTTTGTGATTGGCGACATGGACATTGCTAGGATTTTCATCAGGGGTGAACGACATTAGGAGCATTAGTTCATATTTGTCAAAACGGCGATTTTTGACAGCTTGCGTGATAATTGAATACTAAACTACACCAGAAATTTCGCAGTTCATACATACATAACTAATTATTCATCCATTAATTTATTACCAGTAGCGTAAGGCGTATCGTTTTATATTACTGTATTTGGCGATTCATTGTAAATTTTTCATAAATAATAATTCTACAGTGGATAACTACCGTTTTGATTCATATTACGGACAGCTTTTAATTCCGGACACTCTACTATGTATGGGAAACATTTCACACGAAATGTTTCAATTTGTGCCGTTCGAAAGTTCACAATTTCGAGGCTCGTTTTAATAAGTTATTTTGATAAATATCTATGCAAATTTTAATGCACAACTGCATTAGACGCCTCTTTAGTGGTTTAACAATTTCATTTGATGGTTTGACCATTATTAATGATTTTCATGAGATGTCCGGAATTCGAATCAAAGCATCCGGAATATGAGACAAAAGTGAGGACGCGTCCGGAATAAGAATCGCCAAAAGGCCATACATTTCGATTAATTAAAAACTATTCAAGTTGCGGAAGCGTATTCTTTACCCACGATTCGAAAGTTTAGGGTTTCTGGCGCTCGATAATGCTGAGGAATCATACAGAATGATTTATTTTGTATGCTCTATGCTGTGCTATACTTCCCTGAGGCCTTGAGTGTCCGTAATATGAATCAAAACGGTAGTTACATTTTGCACAATAAAGTTTCATACACTCCAGAAATCCAAATTGTTTTCCTTGAAAGCATCTTCTGATGTTTCCTTTTAAAAAAAATGAGGCAAACTATACTTTTCATCTGATGGTTTGTTTTTTTTTTCCAGGAACTACATCTGAAAACACTTATTTTAGCTTTTATTTTCTGATTTTTACTACACTTTACATAACAAAATCAAGAACTGTTCATGATGTGACGTCTAACAATTACGCATTTTTTTCTGTTGACTAGGGGAGCATAATCTCACCCTCACTCTGGCCATACCCATGATTGGCGATGAGCATTTAAATATTGAAGCATAATTATTGATCTGATTAAACACCAGAGGCGTCATAAAATAATCGATATGTGGTTTGGGCACGTCAAACTGCATCGTCCATTTCCTGGTAATTTAAAATTAGATTGAAATCTATGGTTATGTCGCTGGTTCGCTATCACCAGTCGTAATTAGCACCATCACACGCATGCAGCAACGCACCCAATCGAGACCCATTGCTATCAGTCTGGCTGGAGATGATCATGGTGCGGGGATGACGATATTACCGCTATGATGTGTACCAGTGGCCCATATATGCTTTACGCTCCCCTCATCGCTTCGCATAGCACTCCAAAACCGCGAACGAGCAATCACAGCCACATACCTGTACGCCAGGGACTGACTGGTGAAACCAAACCAGATTTGGTATTAGGCGTCACGCAGTGGAGTGATAGTGCCATTTGAGGGTACCGGCTCAGATAGGGCACGTTTTGCAGCAGGGACTTTCAAACGGTCGAATGCATCTCATGATGAAAATAATCATTTTGACCACATTTGTGCCATCAAACGGCTTGCAACACTTTTCAATTGTAATCAATCAAAATCATAATCTAACTTCATATAAATATTTAAATTCCTTGTTAAAGTTTTCGATAGCCAAAAAGGTTCTAAGATATCTTACTGAATTCATTGTATTGGGAACCACAGCCCGATTGCCTTTCGTATCGCAATGGGATACCATTCCAGAAGATGAAAGGTTATTAAGCTAAATCGAATCGATTATCACGTTCGTTCGTAATCGTAACCGCTGCATGCAGCCACCAGCAAATCATCTGCCGAAAGTACGCTGATCGTAATGTGTCAATTCTCGCATATATTCGTAGATCATCTCGGACAGTTATTTTCTCACGCATGTGCGCCACAAAAGCCCACCCCGCTGAACAATTAACGTCTGTTTTAGGTACGGGGACAATGCGAAGCACAGTGGGTTAACATGTGCCCCAAAGCGCAACTTTGAGATGCCGCTGATTTGAAACGCTACCATATCTTCCTGTGAAAAATCACGAGGAATCAATTGTTAATAGTCTCGGTTTGTGCAGATATTCCTCATGTTTCATACATAATAAGATCAATAATAATTTTGACTATAGCCACTTATCTTCGGTCAAAGATAATATGTTATATTTATATTGCATAACTACAAAATATGTATTTTTATATTTTGCCTGTGCATACCGTTCTGTTTCCAATTCCGAACTCTCGAATTTGTTGAGTATCGTAAATTAAGTGATATTTATAAATAAATCAAACATTTTGCCTCAAGAATATTTCTTGAAAATGGCTTATGAGTTTCGGTTTGAAAAACACTAGTTTCGTAACCGTTGATTCTAGAGAAGAACGTTCTATGAAAAAGTTTTAGTGAACCGTTCAAAATTTAAAAATAAATACACTAAAAAATATTTTGTTTTTCTGTCACGAAAAAATCAAAAAGAAACATTAACAACTACTGAAAAGCTAAACATTACATACAATTTGCAATTGAATTAGATGGACAAATTTATGTGAAGATTTGCGAAAAAGTTACACGTCTTCTCAGTGAGAATCGAACTCACGACTCCCCGATCTCTAGTTGAGGCGCGTTACCACTACGCCATGAGAGGACTCATGCACGCAGAAGTTAACCTGAATTCGATTTCAGCTCAATAATCACGTGGTCCTTTTTCGCAAAGTGCACCTCTTTCGGAAGAATTAGATGCCCATCCAAACACAACGCTTTCTATATATATCCAATGTCTAGCCCGAGAGCGCATTGTTTTTTAGGTTAAGGAATAGCACACTACACTAACCAGCAACTGCGCTAGCTGAGGTTTCTATTGTGTGGGCTTCCAATGGGTAGCGACGTTCTCAAATGACCGGTTACGGAACATGAGTCCGTTGCTCGATAAATACAACGGACTCATGTTCCGTAACCGGTCGTTTGAGAACGTCGCGACCCATTGGAAGCAACAAAATTGTTCTCTTCCAAAATTGTACAAAAACTAGGTTATTTATTGGTAACTTTTCGTATTTGTTGACAATGCCTGAAATTGAACGTCACTCATTATGTTCTACTCGTTGAAAGGGCCAATGCAGAAAAATACAGACTACACTGAGAACAGCATTGCAGGTATAAATAGAATACTACTCATAAAAGCATAACTGGTCCATATTGAATTTCGAACCAACACCTTTTTTCATCGCAACATTCATGTTTTAATATACCCTCAATTACGCATATGAAAATTTATACACTTTGTTTGAAAATGTTGAGGAAAAACATGAAGTTGATGCAGTCCCATATTGAAAAAGAACTTTGGAGCTCAATAGTAACTGCAAAACTGAAATTATTTTCAGGTTTATATATTTTACTGATTACACTGCGGAACACGTTTTTGTCTCCAGCACCAAAATACCGCTATTCACTTAATTAAGGGTTGCTGAATCCATTGCCATCCATTTCAGAAATATCAAAGCACGTCTAGTTTTTGAGATATTGACTGTTGAAAATGCAAAAAATGACTATTTCAGCCAACTTGCATGCAAGTTTGCCAGCTTGTAAGGTATATTGGCTTAATTTGCCACAGAATTCAAACTTTATGTGGATAACAATACTTATCATCAAAGTTTGTATTACTTTCGATACGGAAAAGTTATTTTTTGATGGTTTAGAGAATTGATGTATTTTGCCATATAGAAGAAACGAAGAATTTTGTATGGAGACTGCAAGCATGTTGAAAAAATCGGTTAAATCGAAATTTAATCGCGCAATTTCAATCAAGTTATGTCTGAATTGAAAGTTCAAGTTCTATTTTGCATGTTTGGTGGATTAGATTGCAAAAAAGTATGATAAATTGTACTTTAAATTTCATGTAAACATTAATAAAACCATTGTTTTATACAACTTCGGCGACCTATAGCTAAAAATTGTGACGTGCTGGAACATTTCTGAGAAGGGCACCAGATTCAGTAACCCCAAATCTACTAGAGACACATAATTTGATCCTTGAGACATGCAAAAATGTCATTTTTGTTACGCTGTGTTAATATTAACTAAATGAGTTTTCTGTGAGGTGGATCCAAAAGAATATGACATTCAAAAATTTACTAGAAAATTTTAAACATTTGTATGAGAATGCAAACCTCACACTTTGAGCGCTATTTTCTCAATGCCTACTAATTCTATTTGGGACAGTTATGCCTTTATGGGCAGAATAGCTGAGAGTCAAATTAAATACACGACGCCACTAAATTTGTGCAGACTAAGGCGCCGTTACAAATTACGTAACGCTCTAGGGGGAGAGGGAATAGACTCAAACACAAAATTTATTTTTTTAATGCAAAGACCGTTGCGGAGGGGGGAATGACCGAACACGATTCTCTTGATTTGTTCTTATTGCGTATCAATTCTACACGCGGCGATCTGGACCATAGAAATTCATACATTATGCCTTAAGAAAGATGGAACGATTATTGCATAACGAAAGCTTTATGTATCGTTTAGCATCACCCCACATCAAGGCGTCCATAGACGAGGGGAGTGCGCACGAGCCTATCGATCGCAAGGTTCTTGGTTCGATTTCAGGTAACAGGCTTCAAATTTATCCCTCTCATTTACCATTATCACGTCTATCTTTTGATACTATCACTATGGGTAGTGATAGGGATACTATCACTACTTGAAAACTGTTGGATAGAAGATAGACTTTATTATCTCTATCAATTGATAGACGGATGTAGATATTATCAGCATTTTTTCATCACTGACGGATCAAGCATATCTTTATCATCTATCTTTGAGGAAAAATATACTATTTGCAAAATTCTATAGCTATCCCTATCTATCCTTTCATTGTAACAAATACTGAAACCAAAATCTTGCGCATAATGGGCAAAAGCCAATAAAAATAACTCAAGGTATGTTCTCATGGATATGTTCGGAACGGGCACGACGAGGGAATGACGGCAATCGATGTCCGACGCCATTTTGAAATCCATGATGACGGCCTCCGGTTAAGGAAAATCGTTGAAAACGTATGCAATATGGGTATTTTCGAAACGGGTGTGACGAGAGGATGGCAGAAATCGATGTCCGACGCCATTTTGATATCCACAATTTTGTGGGATAGGGATACTATCACTCTATCCTCTGATAGAAACCATTCTCTTAGTGATACTATCAGGATAGACAAGAAGTGATAGTATAATCTGGATGAACTGGTAGTATCAGTTGTCTATCAGATAGATGATAGTATCATCGTCTATCTGTTAATTTTGATGCCTGCCTGAGGTTGCCGTGAAATATATTTTTGTTTTCAAATTTAGTTTTATAACGTAAATTTATGAATTTCAATTTTGTGGCGAATTTTCATAAGGGTTTCTTATGTTTAATTAAGGCAAATTTTACGTCTCCAATTTAAAGGAAAATAATCAAATTTCAATTATTTGTTCAAGATTTGCAATGAGAATAAATATTTTTTTTTATTGAGCTGAACACATCAAGTCAAATTGCGAAATTTGTTCAAAAATAAATGAGGACTTACGCATTTTTGGCCAAATCTCACCCCCAACGACAGTACTTGCACATTTGTTTTCAAATTTCTTTAAATTCGAAAGGTAAATTATTTCGCCGTGAATTGAATTATTCGCTGACACGCTGAGTGGCTCGGTATGGTTGTGGTCTGTAAAGGTTGCTGCTCTTGAACGCTCTATCATCAAGTTATTACCGAGAGAATGAATGGTAACATTAAAGAAAAATTCCGATTGCGATTTTTTTTGGTTTATGAATATTGTTCGATCGGCTCATTCGGATCAAAATCCAAACTTTGCCAGTAAAATTCATTTGCGTTCCTAATATTCTCAGTGTATGAGAAAATCAGAATAGGCCCTTTGCAAATCCATTCACTTATGACTTGACACAAAAACATCATCCTCTAATTGCCTGTAGAACAACAGGAGTGTTGCCAAAATAATTCAACTATTAAAAGACATGTTTCTCAGTATATTGAAGATTATGCACTACAATCTTCTAATAAAAAAGTATTAAAAGGCTCAATTGTTACCAATGCATGCTTTGTTGCCTAATTCCAATAAATTAATTAGTTGTTTTCGATTTTTTCGGTGAATTTAAATCGTGAATAATAAATACACCGCAATTGAATATGGTTTTTTGGCAACCTAGCCCAGTAATAAAAAGTGATTGCCGAGGAAATCAAAGGCATTAATTTCAATCTGTGATTTAAAGCATAAAAATTAAGTATTTTCTAGTGCTTGATATACAAATCAAAAGTTCAATAGTGCATAAGTGATCGGTGCGTAGCTTTTGTGAAAAATTGGCATTGGAGCGGAGAATTGCACCTTTTAAAGAAGTGAGTTTTTGTAAGCTGTTCTTATGTTATTTTATTCGGCAGCTCAGGAATGACGATAATTTCGTAAGCATTTATTTCATTTAATAATAAAACCCATGTTATATAATATTTTTGTGAAAGATGTGATTTACCATGCCCACACAGTTACGGATCATTTTGGCGTTCAACATCGGAAAACTTGCTCAAAACATAAACTTTGACGTAAAACATATTTTTCCCATGTTATACTATTTGACTACTACCATTTGTATTGTAAAGTACAACATTCAACCGCTAAATAACGGTGTTTTTGACAAATGTTTAGTTGGTACCACACAGCTATCATTATATGGTCGTTTTCTGTAAGAAGTGCCGTCAGCATTCATAAGCTCCAACAGGTGGTAAAATTCAAATGTTATAACATAAAACATGCTCGTTTGCTTCAATTTAGTATGAATTCATCTTTGGAAAACATTTTTTCTTGATTGTTGATTCTAAATACCGAATATTAGCAATTCTAACTAGTGATCCACAATATGGACCAGGAAATGATTGTTTATCACGGATATGGATCACTTCCAAATAATGTAGATTTCTGCCATTTTAAGCATATTATTCGACATTTTCAGATAATAGCACTAAGGATAAAACTAATAAAACATCAAGGTTTGTAAATTTCATTATTAAGCAGACAATAATGGGTGGTAAATTTGGTGTGGAGCGAAAACAGTTTATGTCTCGGTTACTACAATGCAGTATCACAAAAAAGGGCATTTTGCCCTTGTTTCCAGCTCAAACACTGCTAGGGTCGGTGTTCCCTTAGTGGACAGTCCCCTATAGTCGCACTAGTGGCTTTTTAAGGCCGTTTTGCTATAAATCTTTTCAAAATAATTTTTGTAATGAAGGTCAGGAGCAATCTATCTAAGTACCATTGATACACAGCTTGATTTTGTTCAGAAAATGATCGAAAAAAATTAGTTTTGCTTAAAATTTTAGATCTTTTGAGCCTATAGTAAACCTATTGTTCCTATAGTAGCACTACTGAGAGAAACTATTTTTTATTATACGAAATAATTGATGAATTAAGAACTTTTTTTACATCAAATGAAAGCTTTTCATACACATATTGTAGGAAAAATATAAAAGTTTTATAAAAATACGGTTTTGATTAGTATTTTGCCAACGCCGTGATGCTTGCGCTACTACAGGAACAGAAATTAGAAATAGTGCTACTATAGGTACATGTATTCCTATAGTGGCACAAGCGATAATAAATACAAACATATGAGTTTTCGTAGTTTTCATATTTTTCTCACAAAACCAAGATAAAAAGCTTTCAGATGATGTAAAAATAATTACGCTAGCTTTATTTTTCAATTTTATATGAATATTTGTTCTTAGCTATGCGGCTATTGGTACATCGACCCTAGTTTTTGCTGTAATATGTAACACATTGTAAACTTTCACCAAATCATGCAATACAGATGCAATCAGTTAAAAATCTTCTGATTTTGCGCACTGATCCGTAATATGTCACCATTTGATCCATATTATGAAAATTGATCAAATGATTTTTAATTTTTATGCAACCCTATGTAAATATTACACTCAAAACAGTTTACTAACCGAAGTTCCAATTTGAAACCATTCAATTCATGCTATTAAATTACAATTTTACGTTTTCCATGTCGTTTTAGTGAATTTTGTAGGTTGGACTCCACACTATTTGATCCATAACTGTGGGGTCATGGTACATGGAAGATTATAGTTCAAGGAATGTGTTGAATACATTGAAGTTAACTCTTGTTCCGTTGATAAATTAAATCAAGGACGATTAGTTAGTGCTGCCGAAAATACCCTCAGGGTGCCAAAGCCATCTTTTACCCTATAATGTTTCTTCAAAAATTGGCATTTTTTGTGTCACATAAAATGTATAATAGTTTTTAGCGTGACTAAGTAAGATCGCACACTTATAGGCATACTCAGATCATTTTTCATGAAAATTTTAGCTTGACAGCAGCCTGGCTGCTTGTTGAGTCTTAAATTCCGCAGAATCAAATCCCGGATAATCGAGTCTGACATGTATTGCTTGGGGACGGACCTGGTGTAGTGGTTAGAACACTCGCCTCTCACGCCGAGGACCTGGGATCGAATCCCATCCCCAACATAGTCACTTATGACGTAAAACGTTATAGTGACGACTTCCTTCGGAAGGGAAGTAAAGCCGTTGGTCCCGAGATGAACTAGCCCAGGGCTAAAAATCTCGTTAATAAAGTCAAATCAATCAAATCAATCAATGTATTGCTTATAAAACACGTCTTTTCTGCTTGCAGGCCTGTTGCGGAATGATTAAAGTATTTGACACGAACTGACAGCCATCCATATTGCTTCTGTCACGCCAGAGCCTACACGGAGAAATCAGACTACCCAAAAAATAAGTTCTTTTTACTCAAACTTGGGTAAACTGCAATTAGTTTTTACCCACGGTTGGGTTGATTTGCCTCTCTCGCAACAGCAATGTTGTCAAAAACAGAGAGAGACTCACCGACCCAGCGTCGAAGTTCAATGGAATAAGCCAAAGTTGTGTTCTTTCGAGTATACCTAACGTTAAGTCGGAGACTTCGAAAGCTAACGCTGGGTAATTTTTTTATTTTTGCACTGAGTTGTTTGTTTTGCCGCTGTCAAATGGAAACAACCTAATGATAGGGAAATATCAGTTATCCCACGGAAGAGCCGAATTGCGTCAAAAGAAGTCAAAGTTGGGTTGTTTTGCGGCTCTGTGTAGTGCCACATTCTCGACCTCACTGGATGATGTCGCTACCGTCGTCTGTTTCTTACTTGACCAATAAACAGCGTTCCTGAATATCTGAAATTGAAAACCACTCACCGATTTTCTGTCCTGTTGGTCAGTTGCCCAATCAGCATCGGAATATCCACCCAAGGGTTACATTTGCTCATTGCATGAGAACTTCAGGGACGTCCGCATGGTGCCCTTCAGGAATCACACCACCCTCTTCAACGCTGTCCAGCGGGAAGCATCACGTCGCTGCTGAAAGCGTCCAAGGTATCCTGCTGGGAAGTATATGTCCGGTCGAGTAGCCATCATAATGTACATTAAACTCCCAAGTAATTCTCGATATGGTGCTTCTGTTACTTCTGATGTAGCTTGGAATAGCTGCATGCCCTTTTCCATTGGTTTTTTAGTCGTATTACAGTCTTCCATAGAAAAGTTCCTCAGAATCTTCTTGATACTGGCCTCTTGTGACAGCTCCATTCGTCCTTGCTTCCTATCAACAGAAATCTTCATTCCGAGGAAATGCTTCCGTACCAGGTGCTGCTTGCACGCCATCAAGGAACGCCATGAAAATGTTCTCTTTCAGTTCCCCTGCAGGAAAGCCGTTTTCACATCCATTTGATGAATGTAGTACCCCTTCTGCAAAGCAACTGCCAGAACCACTCGGATTGTCGTCAGCTTGGCCACTGGTGCGTAGATTTCATGATAGTCTATTCCTGTCTTTTCCTGTTCCTGTTTCCTGTCCTGTCTGTCTATTCGTCCTCGCGTTATGACGAAAAAAGTTTCTATCCGCATCCTCCTTCACGCAAAACACCCATTTGGATTGCAGGAGCTTCACTCCGAACGGACACGGGACAAGCTTCCACACGTAGTTGGTCTCCATGGATTGTAGCTCATCGCTAATCGCTGCCAACCAGGCGTCACGATCCTCACGATGCTCGATTTCCTTGTACGTGGATGGTGGATCTGAAGATGCGGAAATCTCAGAAGCAGTGGATGCTCTAAATCCAGTGAAAAAATCTAATAGCTTACCTGGGAGCTTGCGCTCCCGTTCGCGGTTGACTCTAAACAAACTTCACGTCTTTCTTGCGAAGGAAGCGCCCCAGGATTTGATGTATCGGACATTTGTTCATCCGAATCAGCTTCTTCATATTCGCTGTTTGAATCATTTGCCTCTTCAACCTCAACTTCATCTGCTCTAGTGGTATCCAAGAGCTCCCCTTATGGCTCATAGAACATAAGAAACACCAGCGGCTGTTTTGCTTCGGCATCGTTATAGGCTAGCGGAAAACTGTCGTCATCAAATTTGATATCTCTTGCAATAATGACCTTTCTTGACGACCTGTCTCACAAGTGATAACCATTTGGCGCATGGCCAAATATATTTGCTTCACAACTCTTTGGGTCTAATTTCCTCCTCAGCTGGGTCGGTCTCACATCATGGCCCGGCCCTTTCCATCGAGCGCCGCTGTGGGACTAAAGACAAAATAAAGACCTTCATGTCCCTTGTAGTTGCCCATTATGTTATGGCACATAAGGTAAAAGAGCTTAATCTAGAATGCCGTGAAAAGTGTACTGCGATCTGTTAAACTTGGGTACCTTTTGCAGTGTCAAGGGACCAAGTGCAGTACTAGAAGTGGTACGCAATGTAAACCCAAGTAGACCCAGTGGGACTACGATTCAGGATGTATGTTGCGCCATGGCCGCTTCTGACCACATCCACTTAGGCATCTGGGAATCAATTAACATTGACCTTACTTTCTCAACTAGGGTTCGATTAAACCGTTGAGCAACTCCGTTTTGCTGCGGAGAGTACGCCACTGTTGGCTGAACTTGGATGCCTCTCTTCTGACAGTATCGCTTCTCCTCATTCGAAAAATATTCGCGACCTTGATCGACCGTAAGCTTGCTGATCTTCGTTCCCCAGTGGGCGGTAACCAAAGCTTAATACTGCTTGAAGCAATTGAAGACTTCACTCTTACGCTTATCATTGCAAAATGGGTCCAATCATCGATGAAGGAAACGAAAAATCTTGATCCGTCCCAGGCCGGTGGATCAATCGGCCCACACACGTCTGAGTGAATTCGCTCCAACGGACGACTGGCTCTCTAACGTACTCCGTCAAACGGCTCACGGTATTGCTTGCCCTATGCAGTCCACTTTGTTCGTAAACCTGTCGCCATTTCATGCTTCGCGATGGTTTCCATGGCCTGTTGATTAGCATGTCCCAATCAACGATGCCAAAATCGACTTGCTTCCGCCGTGGTGATGTTAGCTTGACCGACGTATCCGACTTCCAGCTCCAGCTGATACAGATTACCTCTCAAGTATGACACGCCAATGACTTCACCGTTATGCTTGAATTCCGCACGCTCGAAACCTTGGCTTGAGAAAGCTTCTTTACAGAAAGTATTTTTTCTCGCAAATCCGGAATGAACATAACGTTCTTCATACGGAATTCCACGTTCTTGTTTGAAAATCCTGTCAGGTCTCCGGTAGACTTACCAACCAAGGACACGCCTTCCTTCGCAACTTTTACGACAAACGGTTCCTTCAACTTCCGTGACGACTTCAAACAGCTAGCACCATGCACAAGGTGGCCACTGCACTGCACCCCGAGTCCACAAAGAACAGGATTTTACCGCCACTGGACGTCTTCGACTCATTAGATCTTCCCACAAAAGCGACTGCCTTCCCATTATCGACCGCATACCGAGCGTTTCTATCGGACTTTTTCCAGGGACAGTCCTTCTTCAAATGGCCGGTGTTCTTACACCGGTGGTATCTTCCAGTCAATTCACGGATAACTTTCTTCCTTTCAATCTTCTTCCCTCCGATGAATGCTGCACTCTTGTCATCACTTGCGTAATTTTGACGATCAATTCGCTTCGACTCTTCACTGTTTCCAGGATCAAATTCGCCTCGTCCAGATTTTCAAGTGTGGTCACCAACGGGTCGAAGCTATCCGGTAGGGTCAAGAATAATTGTGACACCAAGTCACTCTTCTACAGCTTGGCACCTGCAGACTTTAGTTGGCGAACAAGATCATCGAAAGCCACGAAATGATTCCGCATAGGAGATCCCTCCGTCATACGTAATCTTGCCAGCTGCTTCCTCAAAAGGGTTTGGCTGGTCACAGATCGCTTCGCAAATGTCTCTTCAAGGGGCTTCTACATGGACTAGACGGTGTCCTTTTCACGGACTACTTTTAGACATTCATCCAACAGGAAGCCAACGAGCAACGATTTTGTCTTTCTGTCCAGCTGATCCCACTTCGGTCTTGTCGCATGGTCTGTGTTGATGGGCGATAGACGAATCGTTGATTTTGTTAATTTATTCCGGCGAATCGGGTTGAAATACAAAATTCCTGAATGGATTTTAGATGTAAGTTACGTAAATAGTGAATATGGAAACTTAAATCTTACGTTTTGTGATTCGCTACCTCAGCAATTCTTCACACTGGACGATGTGTCCTAGCAGCGCACTGATCACCTTGATTGTACTGTACAAATTTGTGTTTTAGGTTTAGTTTTTTAGTTTTTAGTGATTTCAATTTTGATAAAGAATTCAATGTCTCACCTTTAGTAAGTTTAACTAATTTTAGGTACAAATGGGTGATTGTATAGTTTAGTTAGATTCAATAGTTGTAGCTGTAAGAATAACCTTAGTTTAAGTATTTTAACCAGAATATCTCCTATAAATCGTTCGTCAACCAGCAATACCTTGTATAGCAATGAACAACTAGCGGTAATTCATAGATTAAAGTAAGTTCAAGTAAATTCAATATAGTTTTAAGAGCAATTTCAACAATTTAAGATAAGTTCTCAATCACTTTTTATGCACGATTTCTGTTTACGTTTCTGTCTCCTTCGTAGTCGATAGTTTGCCCTTGTTCTGTTCTTTTTAACCCGGGACAATCCCTTGGTTGATTCATGGGTGTGACCGTATAAGCCCGTCGGAGCTCGTTGGAAGGGGACCATTGGGGTTTGATGGATCTCTCGACGTGGCGGAGTTAACAGTCTGTGTAATGTTGATTTGGATTTGATTTGAAAGGGATTGAATTAAGTTTTTTGGATTGGATTTGGAATAGACTAAAGGATTGGATTTGAATTGGCCTTGGATTGGATTGGAATGGATTTAATTTGGATTGGATATGAATTGGAATGGATTTGGATTCAATTTAGATTGGAATGGATTTGGATTGGATCTGGATTAGATTTATATTACATTTGGATTGGAAATGGAATGGATTTGGATTGGATTTAGATTGGATTGGATTTGGATTGGATCTGGATTAGATTTGGATTAGATTTGGATTGGATCTGGATTATATTTGGATTCAATTTGGATTCGATTTGAATTGGATTTGAATTGGACCTGGAATGGATTTGGATTGGATTTGGATTAATAGGATTGGATTGGATTTGGATTGGACTTGAATTAGATTGGATTTGGATTGGATTTGGATTGCATTTGGATTGGATTTGGATTGGATTTGGAATGGACCTAGAATGGATTTAGATTGGATTGGATTTGGATTGGATTGGATTTGAATTTGGATTGGATTTTGAGTGGTTTTGGATTGGATTTCGATGGGATAAGGATTGGATATGGATTGGGATTGGATTTGGATCGGATTTGGATTGGACTTTAATCAAAGACAAATTAAAGACCTCCATGTCCCTTACAGTTGCCCAAAATTTTATGGCTCATAAGGTAATCTAGAATGCCGTGAAAAGTGTTCTGCAATCTGTCAAACTAGGGTACCTTTTGCACTACCGAGGGACCAAATAGTAGAAGCATTAACCTAAGAATGCTAATGTCGCTGCTGTTCGTGTTACCAACATCTAGTTTGCCACGAACTGACAGCCTGAGTACCGCGCATCAAAGTGTCAAATTAATTATAAAAACATAAACAACGACAAGGCATTGAACAAACAATGAAAAACCATAATTGAAGGTAAGAATAAATAAAATTAATTTTGTGACAACAGCGCTACTAGCGTTCTACTACTAATATTTCTATTGACCAAATGCATTACTAGAAGTGGTACCCAATCAGAGCCCGAGTGGGACGGACCTGCTTTAATTGTATTTGGATTTGTATTGAATTTGGATTGGATTTGGATTGTATTTGAATTGGATTTGAATTGGATTTGGACTTGGAATGGATGTATATTGGATTTGAATTAGTTGTTGATGCGATTGGATGTCAATTTTATAATATCGTTTACTACATGCAGCAGGAGCTTCCGCCTTCAACACTGAAGATACTTCCACCTCATCCAGGTAAAGCTCGACTCGGAACATCCAATTTTCATAATTTGGGCCAGTCAGCTGCGGGATACCGGAACCTTCTTTCATTGAGAGGCCCATAACCTAAAGGAGGTTCTCGTCGGATGGTCAGATAATATGTGAGCTTCAAGTTAAACTAAAATAGCTTTATTGAAGTATTGCTTATAAAACACGTCTTGTCTGCTTGAAAACTTGTTGTGGAATGTTTAAAGTTTCTGACACGATCGGATGCCTCATCATTTCATGGCCACCTCTGGTTTGGCCGATCGCTCACAGCCTCTTGTTTCTTCAATTTTGAGTTAAAACAAAGTGAAAATAGTCAAAACAAAACAGATAGTGAGCTAAGAAAGGAACGTACTTATGAGTAGAGCTCGCATATTTATTGTTTAACGTATAGGAGAAGTCTACTGAAGCAGGCAAGCTGCTATATTGTTAAATTCCTTCCTATTGGTGTGATTTCTTCAGGAGGAAAACATCAGGAGGAAAACATTGAGAAACTTTGTTCATAACTCTAGATGACAATTTGGGCAAAGTGTTGAGTATGGGTTTTGACTTAGTCATTGAAAAACGTTTATAGAAGAATTTAAGAGCGAGTAGAAGAAAAGCCCATGTTCTCTGGACATTGTTAAAATTTGTGTTCCTTCCTATTACATTTATCTAATACACCCATTTGGAAATTATTTCTAGTAATCTAGACCAGATCGACGCTTCTTCAGCAGTCAAAAGTATTTCTGACAACATCCTTGCAACAGTTAGAATGGTATAGAAGAATATATGGATGCCTACTTTTAACATTTGCCGACATCCCTACAATTATTTTTTTTTACCAAAATATGTTTGCAACAATCAAAAATAAAGTTTAAAGTTCACACATTATTCTGCAAGCAGAAGAAAGGAGTAATCTTTACTGAACTGCCGAAGGATCCCCGACATGTTTCAAATAATTCGTAGTAGTTGCCATGCATTTTCTGATACTTTTAGAGATAAAAATGATATAAAACATAAGCATATCAAAATTCCCTAATTTGGCAACATTCCCTTTTTAGCAACATAAAAATCTCGCCTGGTTTCCAAAATCGGTAAGGCGCTGTATTCAGATGACTTAAATGAAAGATTAGGGTGATTAAAAAACCAAGCCAAACTTCGAATTTTCAAGTGCACAAGACTGAAGAATCTGACAACAGTTCGCGTTGAAAATCAATCAAATTACTTGCTTGCTGGTGACCAATGGAATAAACTTTCAACGCGGAGCGCTGTTTGGTTCTCAAGTCATGTGCTCTTGAAAATTTGAGATGTGGCTTCGTTCTATAACCTTAAGAGACTGTGTCATAAAACTATCGATGGACCATTAATCACGCTTGTAGTTTCTAATGCCTAAGTTAGAAGGAAGTTCTTGGAGGACCTAGGACATCGAATTAAATTATAACAAGTAAAATAACTGCATTGAATAGATTAGGAGTACAGGTCCTTTATCAAAAAAAATCATAAAAGGATCGCTCAATACGCCAGTACATTGCAGGTATACATTCCAGGAAATCTTTGGATGAACTACTTAGCTATCAAAACTCGGATCTGACAATAAAAAACGATTCTTCAAAATTTAACAATCTTCTAGGGTCCAGTATTGTAAGGTATTCTTCTACATAGAAATGATAAATAGATCTCCATCAACTCATGTACATTCATATGCCTAAACTTCAAAGAGTTCTTGGAAGACCTTAACTTGCACACATTCTAGCCAGATAAAGAACCAAATATATCGATAATATGTTAATGGTACTAAAAGAGCATATTCCTCGTTTACGAGCTAAGCTTCCTCGTTTTACGCAATGATTCAATTTACGAACCGACCTAGTTCGTAAATTGAGGTTACAGTGATAACGTTTAAAATCATTGGCTTCTCATAGTTGCGGTTTTAGGTCCGCTTTTGCCCACTGTGCTCGCCACAAGCCCTCACACGAAAATTGTGGTGGTGACAATGTGCTAAACGGATCCGCCAATTCAATCAAACATTCAGCAGGGGTGCTCCGATTCGATATTGCATGCGCGCGGTCTCTAAATGGGCCTCCATGCCGACTGGAACCATTATTATTGTGTGAGAGGACGACGTGCGGGAAAGCGTGCCCCATTTAATCAGGCGAATCTAATTGCGATTGCGAACGTTTGCTTCGGCTGGACACTGACTGACTGCTGAGCCTCTTCGTCGGTCGGTAGGTAAATTGAGTGGCTTTGTGTGGAATACGTGTGCTCTCGATATGGGATGAATGAGATGTTTATGCGATCGTAAAATGTGAGCGGCAAGATATTTAATGATTTGGCTTCGTATGCCAAAACATGAAGGTATCTTCGAGAAATTGCAACGCTTATCTGTTGAACTAATAAATTAATTAGTTGAGCTTTCTCTTGTAAACGACTTTGTCATTGGATTTGGATTGGATTACAAATGTATTTGTAATTTTTTTTTATTGGGATATGTAGATTGAAATATAAAAATTCAGCGTGTTTCTTTAACAGAGCGATAATGTTTCATGCCTTGGGAAGTTAAGTAGTTCTTCATTACGAAAAGATCTTGGACCGACCGAACCCACCAACCTCTTCAGCATGGGTTTGCTTAGGACCACTCGGCTAGGTAAGACCCCTTATATGACAAAAAAGAGTATATGTAACCGTATTTCAAGGCCATTCAAAGTTTTTGGCACCTAGAAAGTATTCTATATAGTCGACATATAATTTGCTTAGCTTTCAGAAACCGAGATTCAGTTCACTGTATCACTAAATAAGGGAAACGACGAAACACATTGAATTGATGAGAAAATAAAATCTGTCATTTTTCCACACTGCTGATCAAAGAAAGCGAAAACACGACTCTCTTCAATGTGAATCACTATCGCATCAGTTCCTGCAACAATTCCTGCATCTGCCAGCTTAGGTATTGGCATTCCGCATTTGCATTTCCTTTTCCATGCAAGCGTGACCAGACCACTGCGGCGGCAGCGAGGCGCTATGCATTGAGCAACGATGATCGCAGCAAGTCCATTGCAGCAGCACCCGAGCGAGCGCCAAGATTTCTCTCCAGCTTGTGTCGATGCACTTTTGCGACGACGACGACGGCCAATCTTCCTCTGTGGCTATGTGAGGTACCTACCTGCCTTCGTTTGATAAAATGGGGGGAAAAATCGTGTCAAACGTTTTCGCAGGAAATTGTTCGCAGTTAATTGAAAACAGGCTCAGCGCGGCTATTGTTCACTCGACCGGGTTCGATGGCAATATGGTGCACTTTAGGATTATTGAATGAAGGGTAAGTGGAGGACCCATAAATAACAAGCTAGCGGAGAAAAAGAGGCGCATCATCCATTTACGACAGAATGGATGAATGATGAAGTCATTTTTTCCAAAGCTCGATGAAAGGTTATGCTTTCTTTGTTGAACGAGTCCGGGAAGCGACAAGGGTGCTCTGCTCAGATAGGAAAAGCAGATTTCTAAACAATTTAGTTCAACCAATAAGTCTTGGGAAGCCGGCATACATAGTGGATCTAAGTGGTTTATGTTGTGTGCCATGTCGGAATTGGTTTGGTCTTACATCTATGGAGCAAAAAGCTATCACACCGCAAGAACCATTAACTGCAGGGGGCACACGCATGTAGTTTGTATGCAAATAACTATCGCCTTCCACCCCTTTTCCTACTTACACATGACAATCCTCTTAAGTTGAGATGGCGACAACTGAAAACTTCACTTTTATTGCTCTATCACTCATGGCAGCGACGGAGGCAAAGCACAGTGAAAGAAAATGGACCCAAACCTAATTCATGCATCTTATTGCGGTTCTCGAAAACCTCTATATTACAAGGAAAACCAGTGAAGTTTTTCTCCAATTTTTAATTCGATACAAATTGTATTGAAGCCAAAAAAAAAAACAAATCAATTTTCTACAAATTCTGTTTTTTTTTTGTGTTCGACAAAAATCACTGCTGGTAAGCTTGAACACAGTGAAATTTGTACGTATAGGGTCGGTGTACCAATAGCCGCATAGCTAAGAACAAAAATTCGTATAAAATCGAAAAATAACGCTATTGTCATTCTTTTTTCATCATCTGAAAGCTTTTTATCTTGGTTTTGTGGGAAAAATATGAAAACTACGAAAACTCAAATGTTTGCATTTATTATCGCGTGTGCCACTAAAGGAAGACATGTGCCTATAGTAGAACTATTTCTAATTTCTGTTCCTGTAGTAGCACTAGCACCACGGCGTTGGCAAAATACTAATCAAAACCGTGTTTTTACAAAACTTATATATTTTTCCTACAAAGTGTGGTTCAAAAGCTTTCGAGTTGTGTTTGATCCTTCGACCTTGACGCTTGCTCCTGCGGGGGCCGGCGATGAGGGCAGGATCAAACATGTCGCGCGTCGGTCGAGTGAAAATGAAAAAGCGGCGTGATCGATAAGTTCTTTTTGATCTTTCGACGTTGACGCTTGCTCCTGGGCAAAGCGTCAAGAAAGTCCGAGCAGTCGTCAGTTGTTTTCCTTCTCGGTTTGCGCCCATTTTCTCTGTGTGTTTTTATATAGCTGAGCAAACGAGTGAAGCTGAAAGTGGATTGTTGCTGCTCAAGGATGACGGATCAATTGGTGAGCTCGTTTCATGCTACTATTTCTAATCTATAAAATATGTATGATTGCACCTTTGATCGTTACAACGGTGAGACGTAAATATGATTTTTCAACAAACTATGAGAGGTTCGTCACTGTGAGTGTCGACATAAACTCTGATTCATAAATTATTTACGTCCAATTTTTTTTTCTCAAAACACATTTTTCCTTTTACTTATATTTTTGTAATTAAAAAAAAACTTTGAATGGTTCGACACTACGAGTGTAGACTTGCGAAAGGTTCACTTTATTCAACAAACTTTGAAAGGTTCGTCACCTCAAGTGTCGGCTTAATTTTTCTCTACATAGATATTGTTCATACCAAATGAAAATATTATATTTACATATAAGCATATTTATAGCTCACAAATAATTATTTATCATGGTCTAATCGCTTATCAAAGTGAATCCTTTGACCCAACGATCCTCCCCATTAACAAACATCCCTCCCAGTAACCTTTGTGGAGATGCAGAGGCAAACACGGTCTCCAAATAGCAAAGGTTACACACTAACATTCCTTCCCCCAATCCCACCTGACTGCAAGGACGTGGCTGGCGCCGTTATTGACCCTGTATAAATAGAGGCACTGAATTATGCACAATGAAGAAGATTATGGCCAATCCCAGCCGATCTTCTAGTTGATTCTTTGTGCTTTTAACTGACCTCGGTCAATCACGGAATAGCAACCATTGATATGTGTAGTCAGTCTAAGCTAAGCTAAGCTAAGCTAAGCAAAGTGTGGATCAAAAGCTTTCGTTTGATGTGAAAAAGTACTCAATTCATCAATTGTTTTGTTAAACAAAAAATAGTTTCTCTCAGTAGTGCTACTATAGGAACAATAGGTTTACTATAGACGCAAGGGAGCTCAAATTTTAAGCAAAACTAATTATTTAGATCATTTTTTGAACAAAATCAAGCTGTGTATGCGACCAAGCCACTAGTGTGACTATACAGGACTGTCCACTAGGGTGCGGTTTATTTTTCAAAAGTTCTCAAAACCAAAAATTCGTGTGCTCTACTGAATTCGAATCACATTAAAAGAGAAACCTCAAAATCTGAGCCAAAATAATTAACATTTAGAGGTGGCGCAAGCGTCTTGAAGGTGAATTTTCAGGTTATAAAAAATGACCTTGAGTGAAGTAAACATAGCTTTGTTGTTTTTCAAGCGATTTTAAAACTTTTAGCATTCATACCTGCAAAAATAAATTAATGAAAACTTTGTTGAACATCAAATTTGTCTAAAATCAAAACAGATTCTAGTTAAAACTATATTATTCCAATTTTATCCTCATTTTACTGAAAATTTCAACTTTGTTTGACCATAACTCCATGATTACTAAACTGATTCTTAATCTTTTTACATGCTTTTGAAGCATTCCATTTTTTGGGTGTGCTAACGTAAGTTCTTCCACTACGATCACATAAAAACGCGACGCGAGACGGAACACAACACTTATTGTTCTTACAAATAAAAAGGATATTAAAAAATTACCTTTTTATGTCGACCGGTTTCGGGCTCGATGTTGCCCATCTACGGGACGATGTCCGACTGATTATTCAGATTCACAAACACATATTCATACTGATTGCAGCATACGTCGAGTGGGGGGGGAGTTTATTGCTAGGTCATCCATTTCGTCAAGTTGAAGAGGGGTGATGTTACGGGGCTCAAAAACAAGCAGCATTCCATTCGATGGCCCATCGGCTATTCAATATACCGATGGAAAAAGAGGATTTTGTGGCAGAACGAAAAAGAATTCACTCTGCAGCCGAAATGAATGGATACGGTAAAGACTTCGTTGACAAAATCCTCCGTAAACATGAACGAAAAAATCACATACAGACTGCCACAACTCTTCACCCTGACAAAGAAGAAATAAAAAGGATAAGTCTTCCGTTTTACCCCCAAATGACAAACCCTATTCAGGCGGCTTTGAAACATGTAACACTTTATGTAATCTGAAGGACAAGGTTCCTGCTGAGGAAAAATCAGGAATATATGAAATCCCGTGTCAAAATTGTCCTGCAGTGTATATCGGCCAAACCCGCCGTAAGTTCAAAGTTCGCCTGCGTGAACATAAAAACGCAGTGGACCATGAACGACCGAACGAATCCAGTGTAGCAGCCCACACTATAGCTCAAAACCATAGCATCGATTGGCAACAGGCTAAGTTGCTAAAAAATGTCCGAAAAGCTTCACACCTCAACGCATGGGAGTCTATGTATATAGCTACCGCTGATCGCCCTCTCATGAATGAGAATGACCCCCCAATAACATCACCCCTCTTCAACTTGACGAAATGGATGACCTAGCAATAAACTCCCCCCCCCCCACTCGACGTATGCTGCAATCAGTATGAATATGTGTTTGTGAATCTGAATAATCAGTCGGACATCGTCCCGTAGATGGGCAACATCGAGCCCGAAACCGGTCGACATAAAAAGGTAATTTTTTAATATCCTTTTTATTTGTAAGAACAATAAGTGTTGTGTTCCGTCTCGCGTCGCGTTTTTATGCTTTTGAAGCTACTTCAATTGTTTTCAAACCTTTCATACATCATATTTCACTAAAAAAAATGTCTTGACCAAGTTATTAAGCAAAAACTGCACAAAACCACGATTTGTTAACGAAAAATGCCAGTTTTTTTTTAATTTTTGCCTCTTAAATATTATCTCTAAAGCTGAAACTGGTTTTTTCTCATTTGTTAAACCTTTAAGCAGAACTTTGCAACATTTTTTTTAATAATTTTAAAACCAAAATATGTTTGTATGTGTTCAAAAAAATATACACAATTCATCTATTAATTAAGGCAAGATGCTTTATAAATTTATGTTTTATATAAAAAATGCAATGGCCGGCAATAAACTTAAATAATCCAAAGAAATTTGTTTTTTTCATTAAAAAATCATGTTTTTGGGTAGTTTTTGTCGAATAACTTGGTCAAACAAATTTTTAACAAAAATGTGCTGTATAGAAGGTTTGAAAGCAACTAAATTTTCTTCAAAAACATGTAAAAAGATATGGAATCGATCGAGTATTTAAGAAGTTATGATCAAACAAAATTGATTTTTTTAGTAAAATGAGGAAAAATTTGGATAAAAGTATTTTGAACTGAGACTAGTTTTGATTGTAGACAATTTGATATTCAACAATGTTTTCAAAAATTTTATTTGGTGCTAAAAGTTTTGAAATTGGGTGAAAAATAACAAAGTTATGTTTGCTTCACTGAATGTCATTTTTTATAACTTGAAAATTCACCTTCAAGACGCTTGCGCCACCTCTAAATGTTAATATTTTTGGCTCAGATTTTGAGGTTTCTCTTTTAATGTGATTTGAATTCAGTAGAGCACACGAATTTTTGTTTTTGAGATCTTTTGAAAAATAAGCCGCACCCTAATACCCATTGAAATAATTGTTTCGAAAAGTTGACAAATTAACCCATAAGGTAAACACAATTTGCGAAAAAATCTTCACTCTCTATGAATATAAGAAAATGAATCACCATTCATGATTTGAAAATGTTCCATCAATAAATGACGATACGAACTTTTTGCGAGATGGGTCATTCCGATCAATGTTACCCCGCTGATCAATGATACCCCGGATTACGATACGTACAACATTTTTTGCAATTTCGTAGAAGACCACTTGAGGGTATCAGAATATATATATCATTCACCTTTATTTTACAATTGCTGAAAAATAGTTGTGTTATGATTAATTACGCAACTCAAAACAGTTTCGTAATTAGAAAGCGTTGCATAATGAATCATTACACCACTGGTTTCAGTTGCGTAATGACTATTCCCACACTGCATACTTCAGTGCAGGAAAGTAGGCCGTTTCATGACAGATTGGCGTGATGAAAAACAGCCTATTACGATGAGAAATTGCAATAAATATCCTTTCCGTGGTGATTAAAGATATGCAGAGATATAATCGGTATCTAATAGATAATTACACACTCATATTCTTTCCCCATCCCAACTGAGTGTGAAGACTTGGCCGGTGCCATTATTGATCAATAATATTGGAGCTGCTAAAACGTGCACTTCAAGAATAAGCGGAATGTCCCATCCCTTATTCATGTGGATCGATGTGTAATTCTTACCAGTTCCGATCAATCAAAAATCAATCTATGCTAGGCTAAGCCGCTATGCTAAGTTTGGAAACCATTTTTGGCCCATAGTGGGGCAAGAATTCGAACAAGATTTATGGGATGATTTCAAAATCCAATCTCCCATATCATTCAGTTTTCTAGGTTGTGATTTAAAGGTGTAGGTTTATATGGAAATTACTATGGAGAAATTTGGAAAAATGTTCCAAACACATTATCCCATAGTGAAAACTCATTATTCAAACCTTTTTGAAGGATGTTGCTGAAGAAATAAATCCCTTCTGAGCTTATTTTGATTGGAAATTTTGTAGACGTGTGCAGGGCTAATATCCCATATTAGGTCATCTAATATCTAATAGCAAACAAACTCATGAATATCTCTTCTCCTATCCGTCGGATTGAGTTGCTCTCTTGAGCGAATTTCTTTATTACGATTTGAAGAATGATTGTTTATTATGGGATGACAAGTTTGCACTTACATTCTAGTACTAACGTGTTTGAAACATTTTTCCAAGTTTCTCTATAGTTATTTCCACATAAACCTGCATTGGCTTTGGACCACTTTTAAATCATCACCTAGAAAGCTGAAAACTTCGCAGCACACCATTTTTATGGTAAGGATGGTAAGTAAGATATGGGAGATTGGATTTTCAAACTTTTTTAAATTTTGAACCACCCTAATGCCCATCTGGCATTCACTTGGGGTACCCTTCCGGTGCTTCTAACTGAAGAACTAGCCATATGTCAATGTGCTAAAATTCACCTTAATAAAGGAAAAAAAGTTTTCTAAAAATTTGCAGGTTGCCCAAAACCCACATATCATCATAAAATTTAGCAAAATTTGCCTGATCGTAAATCTCCCCAATTTCAAGGTTTTTCTTAGTTTGTGAAAAACTGTTATTTAAAGATTTATCATAAATTATTACCCTAAAGAGTAGAATATGTTTATTAAATAATCCTGCTTTTAGTTATAATAGGATAAAAATTCAGGGTATAATGTCCTGCAAACACATGTTTATGGCTGGTACAATGTATATTTGTCATGAAATTATCGATATGTTGTGTTTCGTCCAGCGAATTTTTGCCCCACACTAGATTCGAATTTTTGCCTTTCCAGCGAGCCAAAATTTCTTTGAAATTCTAGAACTTAAGAACTGAAAATGCGTAAATAGTGTGGTACAAGTTTGTTCAGCAAAATTCTAACCAATGTGTTTGCCCCACATTACTTCAAGTATTTGGATTGAGAAATTAAAACGGTATTTAAGATTTATATATTTCCGTTATTGATTAACCCTCTAATACCCTAATTTTTATTTTCGATCTAAATATCATTTTTCGTTATCTAAAATCGTTCTAAACACGTTTTGATAAATATTTGAAGAGATAATTATTTTTAAATCTAAATTGCAGGAGATTTTTAAAGACTTTTTTTCATTTAAACTAGTGGTCCCGGCAAACTTTGTCTTGCCGTCAAGTAATCTGTTGAAAGATGTTATGAAAACTCCCATACCAAGTGACAGATTAGTTTTTTTTTTCATATTTTTACTATTCCGAAGACTAGTCCTAAATTTTTTCCCTACACAAGCTCGTCGGAAACCTTGACAAATGAAACAGTGAAAGAATCAAGTAAATCCGTTCACTTGTGCTTTCGTGCACAAGCCTTTTCGTGACATACAAACAGCATTCCATTTTTGTTAATATAGACTAGTGGTCCTGGCTAACGTTGTATTCAGGTTAACTTCTGCGTCCATGAGGAGCGTAGGGGTAACGCGCCCTAACTAAAGAGGCAACGTCCACACGTTACGTAATGCTTTAGCTCTCCCTCTAAATAGGCTCAAGCATTACGATTTTCAAAAATTGTCATGCAAAAAGTGTTACGGACGGGGGGAGGGGGTTCGAAAATTTCCAAATTTAGCATTACGTAATAAATGGACGCTGCCAGATCAGGGAGTCGTGAGTTCGATTCTCACCGAGAAAACGTGTAACTTTTTCGCAAAACTTTTCATCAATTTGTTCATTTGATCCAATTGCAAAGTATATGTAATTGTGAAGCTCAGAATCGATGTTGGCAAGCGGGAGCCCCACGAAAAACCTTTCATTCCATTCTGACGTTACTATAGGAGTGAGGCGTCAAAGTTGTGCCATGCTGCCGGTAGTTGTCAAATTTCCACTCGGCTGGTTAGCCGTAAATCCACGAATCATAAAAAAAAAAAAAACAAGTATATCGTTGTATTGCCTCATGCCTATTCTTAGCATTTTTTTTTTTTGGATTTTCCCGTTGAACATAAATTTATTTTTTGATTGCACAAAACGTCGGAACACTTCATAAACTCAATAGTGAAAGAATTTTCATAATCTGGTAATCCGTTGACGAGCCATTTCGTGACATATAAACACCATCCATTTATATTGAAGAAGATAGACAAAGTTGGGTCAAATGGGCTTTTCCAGTCAATGACACTAAATGAAGTGTGATCTATCGTGAAACCCATATTATTCTGAACCAGGTAAAATATTTTTTGTAAATCGAAATCAGTAACTTTTCTTTATTCCGAAAATATATCATATTTAGCAAGAAAAAAAATGAGTGAAATCGGGCATTTTGATACGAATCAAACTTTTGACATTCATTTGACACATTGAATGAAACTGACACCATTCGATTCCTTGATGTTAGAACATGGAAATTTGCAATAAACCACATGAATTGGTGGCCGTTTTGGATCCATTTTCCCCACTGTGCAATGATGGCCCCGATGAATTTCTGTGTGAAAATTTCAACGTCTTGAAATGCAAATATTCGGAGAAATGAACTTGAGCAAACAACAACAGCAGCAGCAACAACGCTGAGCGACATGCGGTTAATCGAAAGTGAGCATCCGAGTGGTTTGTGCTGCAGGAAGCGGGAGCCGGAATTTTTGACATTCTTTGCACTTCCATTACGCGGAGCGCGTGGTGATTCAGTCCTGGGATCGTAAACGAGTGCTTGCAAAAGAGGCACAGTACCTATATGAGCGCACTTACGCGCCGCCCGAAGATGGTCCCGTGAAAGTTATTGTTGCTGTTGAATCAAGTGTCATATCGATGGTTGTTTGCGTTTCAAGGGTCTGAAAGTGAAGTTCGGTTGGTTGGTTTGCTGGTTGGACATAAATTAGAAATGCCATTTTTTTTGGTTTACCGATGGGATGTTAAAACGAAGTTTCACTTTCATGTGGATGACTTCAAAACAGAGCCGAAATAAGTACTCTGGTGCTTGGAAGTCTTGATCTTATTTCTCACCGCTAGGATTACAGCTGTTGGAAAGCATCTTGAATCAACTAAAAAATTGGCGCCCAAAACAATATATATTGTAATGGAAATGAAGAGCTGGAGAAATTTTTCAACAGGGCACTGATTTTTAAGCTCATTACTTGTATTAGGCACAGGGTAAAATCAACAGTTAACATTATATTGTTGATAGGACATCAGTACAAAACATGTTATCCAAATTTTATGGAAGTGTTTATAACATCAGTAAGTGAATTCCGGCGCGTATTTTCTACGAAGAAAAGAAAATTTTCTTGCTGCTGAGTAATGGAAGAATGTTTCTACATTTCGAAGGAATTGTTCGCCAGAATTCACCTACAGTTCTCATAAATTTGAACAAGAAAAATAGTAACTTTCCGAGCAGGTGGAAAAAGCTGAACAAGATCATAATTAGTTAGTATGGAGAAGAATTAGTATGGAGAAAAAATAGTATGAAGAAGTATCTTGTTAAGATATTATAAGATCAAAATATCGGGAAAGTTTTTTGATTGAGCTTCATTGCCTGTGCTCTCAGAGCTATTTAGATATTCGTCGAAGTGCTGCTTCCACCTTAAAGTGGTCACTATACTCTTTTCAAGTAATACTCTCAGTAATGGAATTCGATCCTAAGTTCTCAGCGTGAGAGGTGTGGGTTTTAGCCACCACACCAGGTCCGTCGCCAATCAGGATAGTTTATTCTACAAAAAAAATAAAATAGATAGTCGTATTGACGAACATGTCAAACTGAGTGTCGTGATTGTCGAACCAATAAATATTCCAGGTTGAATTCAACAAAAATGTTTGTTAACCCTGAAATGACACACAAGATTGTCGAACTTGACTCAACTTTTTGGTGACTGTACAATGTATTTCTTTGTATGTACGAGTGCTTGCACGATTTAAAAAAGAATTTGTCAACCAATTGACTTAAAAATTCTTCAGGAATTCAACAAAGATGTTCATAAAACAGATATTCCTTCATAAACACCTTGACGAGAACTTTCTGGAGATATTCCTTCAAGAATTTGTCGATACATTCCTCTTCAAGAATATCTTGCAAGCTCTGCTATCACATGCTTTTCAGTATATGCAATTCTTACATTTTTCTCAAGTATGGGCATACCTTAAGGCACATAATGTATGAAATCTTTTACGCCAAAGTCAAGCAACAAATCTGCAATAGACTCAAAGCTCTAATAATACGTTTAAATATGAGCGTACACTTCATCACAATTGTTGGCAGCATCACGAAATCTCGTGTATGAGAATAAGGAGTGCAGCATCCATTATTATATGATGGCTCCATTTCATCTCTCAAAACGACAGCTAGTTTATGTGCAATTGTGGGCGTATGTAAGTGCGAATTGAATGACGCAAAACGGAGAAAATGGGCACAGTAAACACATGGAAATTGAAAGTGTACAACTTACTCTCTGGTAAACTCCGATTATAATGTGCTATTAAATCATGACTTTAACAATGTGCAGAACGAAATAGCTTAAGTTAATAGTCAGCTCGTGGACAACTAACAACAAGTGAAACTGAAACTTCTCTAGGGTGTCGTTAAGTCGTGGGTTGCATATTTCGCACTAAGGGGTATTTGGACAATCTAGATGGCCAAAATTATTTCGAAGCGTTTTTTTTTTTGCATTCTGCAAGTGTAGCTAATAACTAAAACGGTTCAAGCCGTATTTTGATCAATCATGACTAATTCCATTGCTGAAGCAAGAAGCATTGCAATACCAAAATGTGAAGTTAAATTCGAATCCGTGATTAGAGACGATGATCCTAAACTGTTAATCCGTCTTAGAATGTGAGGAGAAGGCAATTTCAACACGCTCGTGATTCTGCAATGAAAATAATTTGGCAGGATCTCCTAAATGAAATTAAAGGACGTTGTAAAAAAAAAACAAAAAACTCAGAAGCCAATTCCAGCAATCCAGCATTGAAAGAGAAAAACAAATTATTACTAACTAATTGCAAAAAAGCTCAAATCAATCAATCAAAATATCAAGTTATTCAGGATTTTGAAAGCATAGCATACTCAATCAAGAGAACGTTTTTGACAATTCCTGGGAGACTGATTTGGAAAAGGTGAGATCTATTAATAAAATATAAAATTGACGATGAAGAATTTTTTTACATCCTCATCAAGAAACTTTCAAAAAATAAGTTATTCTTGGTTGATAATATATCCAATATAGTTGGCATATTTTCCTGACAAATGTTTTCCATTTTCCGATACAATTTTGAGATTTTTTTTTGGCCAGCTAGATTCGCTAAATACCCCTTAGTGCGTTACCAAGAAAAATACGAATCTTGTTGCTTTTCATACTTCGCTCAAGTCTACTGCCCATATCCCGCTTTTCCGTGTCTACCACGGCATATGGTATAGTTGAATTGTAGTACAGAGGAGCACGGGAGGGATTGTGATTGTGATTGGCTATAGTTGCACTTCCAGCGCAGAGACTAGATTATCACTGAGCGCTGAGGAGGATGCTGGGCGGATTAGCTGCCATGCGTCCAATGAAACTCTGTGCCTCGCATCTCTCGGTTTTTTTTGCTCGTTTGCCGAGCATGTTTTCATTGCAATGAACGTTTGAAAATAATGTTATTATCCGGTTGGCTATCTAGCACATGTTTGGCGATTTTTGCCAGGGAAAGTTGACGACCCAACCAGACAGCGCCAGAAGACGCGTGCCGATTGAGATAGGGTACCGAGGCTGGTGCATTTTATGGACAAGCGTTACTTCCTTCCGCGTAATGATTGTGGAGATATCGTCGTTTTTGCGAACGATTTCATTGCATATTTGTGAAATTTTATGAACAAAGGAAGTTAGTAATAGATTTTTATAACATAGATTTCTGTAACAATGATTTATACATTTTTCTACAATATATTTACGATGTGTTACAAACTGAGAAACTTGTTCAACATGTTGATTATGTTTTCTTTCTATTATTTAGAATGCCAATTACATAATTCATCTCATGATTAAATCTAGAGATTTCAAAACCTTACAATTACTAACTTTGCAAACTTTTGGATATTTAATAATTCAAGCCGATATAAAAATGCAGATGGATTCAGAGGTTCATATTCTCAGCGAAACTCATTCTTAAGCCCTAAACGCAATGATAGCGGAACGGCAACGGAAAGCGGGACCGGTTCGCCAGCATGAACTATACCATGCTTGTCGACTCAGTGTTGGTTCATTTTCATTCGTTGACAGCTCAGTCGAGATGGTATGATTCATTTGCGAACCGGTTCCGCTTTCCGTTACCGTTCCGCTATCATTGCGTTTGGGCCATTAGGGCATGGACACATTTACACACCTGATAGTTCTTGGGTCGCAATTAACTTTAACTACGTTGAATTTACGTCCAATAGATGAGTCTTCTCCACTTCAATCAGTCCTGGCCAACTTTTTCCAGTCTCACTAAATGTTAACTGCCGTTAGTTCGTTTTCAATTGCAAATTACGCAAAATATCGGGCTGAATTTCTTACAAACAATTCAACATATTTATAATGAAAATTCATTGGCTTTTTCAGTGAATGCGATACCTATACTCAGAGTGAAAAGGAGTAACCAAAGTAATGAAATGAGTTGGATAGAATCACAAGCGAGCGACGAGAGAAATTAACGAAAGTTGAAATTTTATTTTAACAGAGGGTCGTATAAGTGAACAACACAATCGAAACGACAAATTGTTGCCTTACGTCCTGGTCTAGAACGGCTACATGTTGTAGTTTTGGTCACAACTAACACTAGACAGGCATAAATTTGTCGCCTCGATCTGTTAACTATATTGTTCGGCGTATATTACAGTTCTATCGATCGTTGTCATATTTTGAAGATTTATACGAAAGTGACGTTACTTATTTGATTTTTTGCGCCTAATCTCACATACCCCTAATTTTCCCAAGTGATCCTATTCGAACTGAAGTTAGATTTTTTTTTGTCAATTGTATTCTATATTTATAAGGTTTAATCACCGCATGACTTTATTATTATGATTATTTATTGGCTTTTTTTCGGTGAACCACGTGCTTTAAAGACATTCTTGTGAGAATTCCCGTGGGGATTTCTTCATGAATTATTCTCGTAATTTTCCAGTGTCTTTCCAAAACACTCCTTTTCCACTTTTTACTTAATTCCTCTAGGGTTTCCCACAGATAATTTTTCAAATTATCCCATGTTATTCTTGATAGAAAAAATCCCTATAGGATTCTTCCAGAGAGTGCCCAAGATGTTGTTTTTATTTTTCCAGCAAAGCCCACTTTTTATTTATTACTTATAAATTACAATTGTTAGCTTCAAATATCAACCAGTCGTTTCTCTAATTATTTGTTAAGGATTTTTTAAATTTCTCCAAGAAATATTACAAGACATTCAATCAATCTCATCTGAATTGTCTCTAGGATCGAAAAGTTCATCCAATCAAAACTCAATGTTGCCTTTAAGGTTTTTTAAAAAGTCTTCATATTTCTTCAACAAGTGTTTCAGAAAATCTTTTGGAATTTTTCTAAGGAATGCTTAATTTTTTAACACTCCTAATATTTCACAATATTTTTCATAAGCAATTACTCATTATTCAATTGGGGAAATGTTTTTATGTGATTTCTCCTAGAAATATTCTAAAAAAATCTTAAAAATTTCTAGTGAAATACGTTTAACTATTCTTTCTAGCACTTCCACGAAAAAACTTAAAAACTTTTAATCAAATTTATGTTCAGATTAGTTACCGTAATCCGGGGTAACATTGATCACTGGGGCAACATTTATGGGTATGACCCTTGTCGTTAGAAGTTCGAATCAACATTTATTGATGGAACATTTTCAAAGTATGAATGTTGCCTCTCTTTCTTTCATTCATGAGCTATTAAAAATTGAGGTTTGTGCAAAAATTTCATTTAGTTAAGGTGAAGATGAATCGAAGCCAAACCTCAAATTTTCAAGAACACGAATCTGGATAACCAAATATCCGATTAAGCTGAAAACTTAATCGATTGGTTACTCGCTTAAGTTTACTTAAGTTACTCGATTAAGTTTTCAGCTCAAACGGGTGTTCGGTTCTCCAGATATGTGCTCTTGAAAATTTGAGGTTTGGCTTTGTTTCATCTTCACCTTAATGCCTAAATTTGTCAACTTTTAGAATCAATTGCTTTATCTTCATGAATGACACTACTGATGGTTCATGTCTGACATGATTTCTGCAAATGGCATGAGGAAGAAAAATGCTGTTGTTACTAAAAATAGCATCGCCAAAAATGATTCTCTTGTCAAATTTTTCATCAGTTCATCCAATTAAGCAAGATTTGCGAAATACAATTAAGAATGCAGAATTTCCTTAGGCAATTGCATACCTTTTGGCGTATTCCATGGTTCAAAGTGTTTTATTTTCTGAAATAACTCAAAAAGTAAATGACTTTAGAGCGTTTGCTCTACATATTCGGCTTCAGGGGCCATGATTTAAGTAAGTAATGACATTTTAAATATTACCGAATGTTGTTTACATGGGTGATCAATGTTACCCCATATCAGCTAAATAAAAAAATCACTTAAAATTTTAATTTAAACATACCTAAATTTTTTGAAAACCAAAATACAGTATATAGTCACGAGCGGTGGGTGCCAGCACTTGTTTTAAAAATATAAAACTTGCGATATTTGCATTAAAAAAAAATAGGGACATCCCGAAAATTGATAAATGTTACCCCGGATTACGGTATGTATATTATTGTTTCTACTGAAATTTCTTCCTAGTGTTTATCAGAAAAATTCAACCGAGATTCATCCAAGTATTTTCATGATTTTTTTTTTTTCAATATTGCTAGCGATTTTTGATATTTTTAAGAAATTTTCAACAGATTTATTACAGAATTTAATAATTTATTCTTGAACTCATCCAAAATTTCTCCACGAATTCCATAAGATAGTTCAGGATTTTTTTCCGATTGTTAATCCCGGATCCGCGGGTGGAAATATTATTGATTATATTTGTATCAAACATCTTTAAAATAAATTTCTGCAAGAACTCAGAAGTTTCCTGATGCTAGGGCGAATAGTTTGAAGCAGAAACAGTATTATTCCTTCTTGAGGAAATCCCAAGCGATCTTTTTTTCGGTGCAACTATTTTTAAATATTGTGGTAGGACCTTTAAGGATTTTTTGAAACTTGAAGTCCAAAGAGTACAAGTAAAATTTGAGGCAAGTATAAGGTAACTTCCACCAGCATCTTTTTTTTTTTTCATTCTCGTAGAAATCATGCAGGATTCCTTACGTCTTCTGGATTCTCTCAAATTCTGCCAAATCGTTGAGGATTTTTAAGAATAATCTGTTTTTAAAATTCTTAAGAATTTACAACATAATAAGCAATCAGTCAATTCATGCAGAATTACCTTCACAAATTTCAAATTTCACTCCAGGGTTTCTTCACAGATAGAATAATTCATTCAGGATTTAAGAAAAAACCGTTCTGAAGTTATTACAAGGATTTTTATAAAAGATTTATTTCTCAAGGATGAGATCTTTCTCGGAACTCATCGAGCGATTCTTCCATAGAATTCAGAAATAACTTTTAATTTTAATTAATTTAACTTCTTATTTTCGTTCAGAGTTTTTTTTATATTGCAATTTGAAATTTATCTGAAAATTTTCTAAGAGATTTTAGGAATTCTTTCAAAATTTTCCCAAAGGAGAAAGCCTTGGATAAAAATCTCCAAAAACTGTTAAAGTAATTATTGGAAAATTTACCAAACGAAACCCTGCATAACTTCATGCGGGATTATCTCGATGAAATTTCTGCAAAAACTCGAGTGGAACTCTTGAAGAGATCACAGGAATATTTGCTGTAGCATTTTGTGATTTAAAAGCCTAAATGAACTAAAAAATTGAATAATAATTCTAAAAATATTTGAAGAACTCATTCTGGAGAAATTTATGAGGAATCCCCAGTTTAATCTGTTGTAAAATATCAGTAAATTTTGTGGAATAATCCCTGGTAGAATTCATGAAACAATTCCTGTGATAATTTTAGAGTAAATTCCTAAATGAGTGGTTCTAAAATGAAACAAAATAATACTGAAAAAAAAGAACTTGAGAACTTTTTCAGTTTGATTTCTTGAAATAATTTCTTCCCGAATTTGTTGAACCCTAGAATAAACCAATGTTTTATTTGTCGGAAGTACTTCTGTAGGAATATTACTTTAGTTAAAACTCTGAGATGGTAATTACAGGAAAAAAAATCTGTAGAACTGGAAGAAACTTTTTAGGAAATCCTGTATGAATCACATTGTTGGACTGGTGAACGATTTCCTGTAGAAACTTCTGAAGAAATTTCTCTTGAGAAATCATTTAAAAATTTTCAGTTCGAGTTCCTGAGACACTAGAGGAATCTTTATAACAATTTCTTGAGGAATCCGTGTCTTTGTTTGTATTCCTGAAAAAAAGCTCTAGACAAATCACAAGTAAGGACTGTTCATTTAAGAAAGTGGACACGTGTTTTTAACAGTAAACTGTTTATTTTCGAACAAATTCATGAGTTTACCTAAAATACATGGACATCAACGTAATTTCGATCAAATTCACATAAATTTGAACATTTATTGACCATTGCTGGAGAATACTCTTACTTTTCTTTTGATACCTCCCATAAAATTCTGCACAACTTTTTCGGAACTTTTCGAACTGCTTTTCGAACTGCTGACCACATTTTCTTGAAAAAATCGATGGAGCTTGCTTCTCTTCCATCCTTCTTAAGATGCCGTTTGATTTTTGCCCAATATGTTTCAATGAGGCGTAGTTCTGAGCAATTTGATGGATTCGATCATTTTTCTACAAATTCGACTTATTCCTTCTTGAGCATCTCCAAAGTAGCTGAAGCATAGTGAGCCGATGCTAGGTCTGGCAAAAAGAATGGAGGCATGGTATACTTTCAGTAGATGGGCAGAAGCCATTTTTTAATGCATTCAGTTCTGTAATTTTCGCCGTTGATTGAACCCGTCGTGAAATATGTAGTACTTTCATACCGCAGGAGCAAATTGCTTGCCATACCAAATCATTTTTCCCAAATTTTTCTGTTGGGATGTATCGTACGTCGTCAGGAATATCTGTTTTGGCCACAACGTTGAAAAAATTCAATTTGGACACTTCGCGATTTAAGCCAAATCTCGGAATGGCAGTTTTTCTGTACACCATTTGTGCAGAAAAAAATTGACAGTCGCCATGTCAATCCGACCCATCGTTTAGAATTTATAATTTTTTTATGTCAACTTTTGTCTGCTGTCAAAATCTCACACTGAAACAATATTTTATTTGTTGTTATGGAATTTTTACACCACAATGCTAATATTTAGGTGTCCACTTTCTTAAATGAACAGTCCTTAGAATATCTGAAGCTTTTCCATGATGAATCTGTAAACCTTCGGAATAGTGGCTTAGTAATCTTTGGAGTACAAACATTTATTATGAAAGGCTCGAAAACCTGCTTGGTTTATAATATGGGTCATAATAGAAATGTTTTTAGAACAGTTCCTAGCTTCCTTATATTTTATGATCCGAATGGCATCCAAATATTTTATGATTTACACAATAACGATTTATGATTTACAAAATAACGTATACTGTTTGCAAACGGACCGCACCCAACGCACCCCCTGTCGTATCCAAACTAATTCTAATAATGTTCGTAACCAAACTAAGTACCGTAAAACGGGGTAACTTTGATAGTTTTTTCGAAGAAAACTTGAATATTTATGCATGCTGTTTCAAAATATTATAATTTATATTTTTAAAACAAGTACTGGCATCCTACCTACCGATTGCTATTGATAGATTGCCAAAAGATTTAATTTGAATGGATATATAATTTTTCATATAATCGAAAGTCAGTTTTCTGTTTTGGGGTAACTTTGATAATGGAGTATGCATCGAACAAAATTGAATGAATTACGAACATTTGTAGGGCATTGTATACCTCTAGGCGTTTAACGTTATATGGAAATTTCTGACTTATATTACAAAAATGGTTCCAGTTTGTGAAAATGCTTTTCGCTAAGAGATTTGAGACCGTATTCAAGTTCTATGATAACTAGGCTGCCAAATATAAGTAGCCAACTATTCAAAAGTACATCAAATAGTGTTCGTACAACAGATTGTTTGTAAGCGTTTCAAAAATGCTAAAATTGTGGCAATTTTTAATATTCGTGTAAAAAGCCTCAAATGGTCTCGATTCAAATGAAAACAGCTTTTATATGGAGTGTCATACTAATATTCTTCAGTTTTGCATTCGTTTTGCTTAACCGATTTACAGAAATTATGATATTTCGTTTAGTATGTGGTGGGTTACGCACTATCAAAGTTACCCGCATTATCAAAGATACCCCGTTTTACGGTAGGTATAGTAATAAAGCCGAAACATTAATTGTCATCCGGAACCCAAAAGTCACGCGAATGCAGAAAAGCTAAACACAAATTTACGTCCGTTCGTCGTAAGAATCGTCAACAGAATGCCGAAGAAACGGGAACGCATTCACTTCTTCCCTTTTTTTGTCTATTTCACATACACACCGACACTCTCTCTTTTTCACTCGTTCTCGATCGAACATCCAACCGAACACATTCTTTTTGTTCTTCTCATTCATCACCATTATTCCAATCATCGTCCTTTCAAACATTAGAATCCACCTCTTCTGATTCATAAATCACCATTGATTCGTTCAAATAGGATTGTGCGCTTTCCATTTTAGTGATGCCGAAATAGTTTTTTTTAACACTAACTAAGTACTATTAAAATAAATATCCTATAATAATCTTATTTACTACACCCCCCTAGCTACGCTACTGCGTATTGTGTTACTTAAATAACCGAATCTGATAAACAGGTTCAGCTCAAGTTGTAAGATATATAAAATAACAGAGCTCAGAATCATGCTCCAGCTTTAATGCAATTAGGTTCTTCTTTGATTGTAGGACATGTTTATTTTTTTAAATACAAAAATGAGTGAACATAAGTACAAAGGAAAATATCCATGCAAAATCAACTCTATTGTCGAGATCAGACATCAATGCTTCGAATATTCACTAAGCCCATCACATCAAGTTACTCACTGCAAGAAGATCGCCTATAAAATGCTTTTCGGCGGGATTAGATCTTTTCGACCTCACGATCGGTACCGATCACGACTGGAAGACGGCATATTGTTGCATATCTACCGGGCGCAAAGATAGTAAAGTTTTTAAGCCGTCACACGACGTACATAAACTCTGCTCAAGCATGATGGAGTGAGGAAAATCCTACACAGGTACAAGACTTTGAGTTTCAAGCGAATAGTTCAAGCGACACGAGATTTGTGTACCATCAACAAACGGATGAATTTGGAAAAAAAAATACTAGGGGACAATTTTTATCAATAGTGTGAATTTAAATATCCAAGATCTTAACACAATCCAAGTATTGTTAAGGTGTTTCAGTTCATTTCCAAAGTAGAAAACGTAGAGTATGATGAATCGCATCAACCATACAAGCAATTTCATTCATAGTTTCCGAATCGATTGGTTCTCTGACGCCTTATATTTCTTCATACCATTTTTGTATAACCATAGCTTTATGGCCATGCTGGAATTCATAATGTTCTCAATTTGAGTTTACCTATTTTATTGTCCAGTAATTCATTTCAAATGTTCAAATTCAGGTATTGCAAGTAACCTATGTGCAATTTGTCCACAAGTTGTACCTGGTCTATTACTCACTTGGCTCAATTGATAATCGTTTCACCAGCTTCTGTTGTAGGGAAATCTTCCATAGCCTTGCGATATCGTCTGAAACTTACAATGGTATCTTTGAGAAAGAAAGCTCTCTGTTAATAACCGCAGAAGTGCGTCAAGAGTACTAAGGTTAATTTTTTTTCATGTAGGAACGTATTGCCATAAAGAAGACGAATTAAAGATAAATGTAAAAAACATGTTTTGCACTAATCGGCAGTACTTCCAGAGGTGGCTGCGTATGATGTTCAAATTCGTCCAATTTATTAACGTTTTAGTCTTGAATGGAAGTGTTTATTTAGATCACTGGCAATAAATCTCAGATTTGGATGTACGTGTACACGTTCTCTGGCTAAACTAGAAGTTTCAATAAGAAGAGCCACATTCGTTTTTACAACTCTTTACAATGATTTCAAATTCAGTTTGGTTCACAATAGTGTTGACAATGTTCCTAACAAAACATACTTCAAGCTTCTTGGAACATATTCTGGATATGGATCATATAAAGTGGATCAGTCACGGTATGGTATAGAGTAATGAAAAAGAAAGAAAAATATTGTTTGAAAAATAAAATGCTAGATTAAACATTTGTTTTCAGTTTTAGGCGATTATGACGCAGAAGATGAAACTGATGATTATTATTTTGACGAAGAATATTACTACGACAGAGATGAAACTACTATTGATGACAAGAACGGTGATCGGTACGGCAGTACCACTCTTTCAATTGAAAGCACAACTAAACGGGAAGTTTCTTTGCCTCCACATGAGGAAGGTAATACTCACATACTGATATCTACTTTGGACGTGGGACTTGGGAATTGTGTTCGTGAAATTTGATAATATAACCGGTAGAACCTTGAGTTGAAATATTGCCTTCAATGGCATTTTTCTTGTTATTCAGCAATTAGTTTTTTATACATAAAACTCAAAAAAGTACCGTTTTTAGTGATATAGAAGTATCTTGTTTTAAATAAGTAATCCTTTATTGCAGTTTGTGGCAGGAGGTTAGTTCCGTTGCATCGAATAATTGGAGGATCGAACGCAACTTTTGGTCGCTGGCCGTGGCAAATCTCCTTGCATCGTCGGAAGGATAACTCAAACTACACTCACCATTGCGGCGCCTCTTTGCTGAACGAAAACTGGGTTATCACTGCAGCTCACTGTGTCAATGAGTAACCCATCGTCCCTCTATTTGATTGATTCAACCCTCTAAGTGATTTAAACTTTCAGAGTACCAAAATCTGAGTTACTTATACGAATTGGTGAACTTGATTTGACGATTTTCAAAGGATCTAGGAGATTGGTTCAGACTGTGGTCAGCCATCCGAGTTTCGATCGATCAACTCTGGAATATGATTTGGCCTTGATAAGGTGACTAGAATTGTAACTTGAAAGTAATTATATTTCAAATTATACATAACACTTTTTTATGTATTAGGCTGCATAAACCGGTGACACTCCAAGCAAATGTAATTCCAATTTGTTTGCCGGACAGCAATGAAGACCTTATCGGTCGAACAGCTTACGTCACTGGATGGGGTGGACTGCATGATGGTTTGTTTTCTATTAAATCTATCTGCGAGAGTGCTTATCTAACAAAGCTAAATTGTTGTTTTTCCATTATAACTTTAACCATATCTTCTAAATTTCAGCTGGTCCCATGGCCACTACGTTGCAAGAAGTACAGATTCCAGTAATAGACAATGAAATCTGCGAAGAAATGTATCGCACTGCAGGATACGTGCACGATATTCCAAAAATTTTCACCTGTGCTGGTCTGAAGGATGGTGGACGTGACGCGTGTCAAGGTATTAATTTAACATTAGTTTCTATTTTTTTCAAACCACAATTTTAACCAATTCTTTTTGACGATAACAGGTGATTCCGGTGGGCCATTGGTTGTCCAACGACCAGATAAGCGTTTCTTCTTGGCTGGTGTCGCTTCGTGGGGCGGTGTCTGTGGTGCGCCAAATCAACCAGGGGTCTATACGAGGATTTCGGAGTTCCGGGAGTGGATCGAACATGTTATGAATACCAGACTTAGATATTCCGTGAAATAAATACATCATGCGTAGGGAAGAAGGCTTAATTGTTTTTATATATTTACATCTATTTACATCTGATTTACATAAACTGTCAAATAGGTCTTTTGTTGAACCTAGGAGAGTTTGGAGTTGGTTGTTTCTACTGGTAAAAACTAACTCAAATCCGAACCTTCTCGATAGTTGGTTTTCATGACTAATTCCATGGTCCCTAAGATTGTAATTGCGCTGGTTTTGTACTCTGTAACTCAATACCTCCCTAACTCGATGCTACCTACAATATCTAGAAAAGTTGGCTGTACATATTAAGGGCTTGTTCATAAATTTCATAACGCTGAAGGGGGTGGGTGGGTGTTCTCGTCACGATCTGACTAAGCGATTCTCTTCCGTTGTCGCCATTGACACAGTGGGTTCTGGTAAGCTGCGCGTCACCGTCAGTGACCGTAAACAGGCCAATGAGATTGTAGCTTGTGAGCTCTTTACTCGGGAGTATCAAACTTATCTGCCAAGCCATCGGGTTGAGATTGCGGGAGTGGTCACCGAAGGCAGTATTCTTGCGGGGAGAGACATGTGGATGGTGCATGTAATATACCGCCAAAATGCGTTTATTGCAACGAAAGTCCACCACATGCCCTCGAAAACTGCCCGACGTACGTACGCCGACAGCAACATCAGCGACGATCTTTAGAGCAGCGCTCTTGGCGGAGTTTTGCCGAGATGTTGAAAAGGCTGCTCCGTCTGCTGAATCTTCCTCCGAGATCGGCGACATCTCGCAGAGATCTCTCTCACATCTGCTCGGTTATGCCAGAGCCACGGTTGTTCATTTGGGATTTCAACCCCCACGGAACCGGCTGGGGGGAACCGTATGACGACCATCGATCAACGTTGATATATGACTCTGCGACGACTTCAATATGACAATTCTCAACACTGGGGAAGTTACACGAGTGGCATCTCCAGCTCAAGATGGAAGTGTAAGGCACTCTACCGCGAGAAATCCACCGCGTTTAAAGTCTTTCGGAAACGTGGTTCAATTGACAACTCTGAGCGCTATTCTTCCCTTGAACGCAAGTTTAACAGCTTGATCAAATCAAAGAAAGGCGGTTATTGGCGTCATTTTGTGGAAGGAGTATCACCTGAGACCTCGTTGAGAACGCTTTGGACCATCGGAAGAAGAATGCGTAATACATCGTCGGTTAATGAGGATCGAGAGAGCTCTACTCGGTGGATCATCGATTTCGCTAAGAAAGTTTGTCCGGATTCCGTTCCTGTTGATCGCGTGCGACGAGATATTCCAGTGGATAGACAATTTCCGATGGTTGAATTCTCACTTGCTCTCCTTTCATGTAACAATTCCGCTCCAGGAATGGATCGAGTTAAGTTCAATTTGCTTAAGGGCCTCCCTGAAGTCGCAAAGAGGCGCCTGTTGAACTTGTTTAATCACTTTCTGGAGTGTAACATTGTTCCGGATGACTGGAGGCAGGTGAGAGTAAAAGCCATCCAAAAACCCGGGAAACCCGCGTCGAACTATAATTCGTACCGTCCAATTGCAATGTTGTCGTGTATTCGCAAGTTGTTAGAGAAGATGATTCTCTTTCGACTGGATAAATGGGTCGAATCGAATGGCATGCTGTCAGATACGCAGTTTGGTTTTCGCAGAGCCAAAGGAACGAATGACTGTCTTGCGCTGTTTTCTTCAGAAATTCAACTTGCCTTCGCCCAAAAAGAGCAGATGAGTTCAGTGTTTTTGGATATTAAGGGTGCTTTTGACTCAGTTTGTGTTGATGTCCTTTCAGACAAACTCCACGCAAGTGGCCTTTCATCAATTTTGAACAACTTTTTGTACAATTTGTTGTCCGAGAAGCAATTGCAAATTGAAAGTAAAGGTGTATTATTTCGGCATTTAGTTTGTTGGCTCTAATTTCCATGAATAGTAATTTAAGAAAACACTCAAAATTAATTATACCTTCAGAACTAAGAAAATTAATTGTTCTGATATATTTTCTTGTACCGTTTTGACTCATATTCCAAACACTTAAGGCCAACAGTGACTTCAAATTCTTCTGATTTGCATAAATTGGCTGACATTTGTGTAAATTTTAATTTCTTCGCAAAGTCTAACTGTTAGCTGTTGGGTGTACCAATAATAATGTTGATTAAATTAGTTTTAGTATTGTTTTTACGTAAAAGTATGGAACAACATTTTGATTCAAATGCCGAACGCTGTATTCATTTTGTCTCATATTCCGAACACCTTGATTCAAATACCGAACAGCATGAAAAAATCGTTTTCAAATGAATAATTTCGCAAACAAATTTATCTGAGCATGTTCTACTAGTCTCAAACTAAAGAATCATGACTACTCCCGCGGTATAAATTATATTGGAGACGTCAAAATGGAATTGCAATTGATTGCCATTTCCTTATTATCTGGTGACATATTTCAGCGAAACATTTCAATCAAGTCGCCATACAAAAACCGAGTGTTCGGAATATGAGTCTGTTCGGAATTTGCGACAAAACGGTACATCACTTCAACACTTTGATTTAGATATTCCTGAAATATCAAAGCAAGATCATTTGTGATTTCATTGATTCAGTTGTATTTGTTCCACGAGTGGAGTTTAATACAGTGAGAATGGTCACTATGAATGAACTCGAATGAACTCTCGCTGTATGGACCAATGCACGAGTTCACAAGTTGACGTTTGAGCGGTGCCGTGTTATTTATGTGCCCATGGTAACGAGTGAATATGGCACCGCTCAAACGTCAAACAAAAGAACTCGTGCATTGGTATACTCCGAGAGTCGATATATTCGACTTTGGTCGTTCTCTCGTGACTTTTCTACCCCAACGGGAGTCGTTATGTCCGGGTTTATCGACTGATTATAAAATGGATGTGAAGAAGCAAATTTTCATTAAAAATATTTGAACTCAGGAATGTGCGTCAACATAAACAAACCATATATATTTATTAATCTATTATTTGGTTGCGTTGTGTGGTTTTTCTTTCAAACTCAGTGATTAATTTAGTTGTTGTTCTGTAATGTGCCATATCGTCATATGTGCCTCTAGAAGATCGTCCAGAAATGCCCTAGGAGGAGTCATGATGAGATATATAGGCTACGACGGGGGAGGGGGTGTCAAAGTGAACTCAAAAATATTACGTCATATTTTGACCGCCCTTAGTTTTGTTAACGACGGAGTGCTTTTAAGACGATATTTCAAGAAGAGTTAAGAGTTCCTCCAGGAGGGACTGTTCATTAACTACCATTAAATCCCATGGTATTTTTTTTATGAAAATCGAAAATAATTTGTATGGCTCTTGAACCCCACCCTTAAGCTCCTTACATAATAAATGGACAGCTCCATGAAATTGCGCAATGCATCTTAGGAGTTCCTCAAATATTAATCAATAATCATGAATATTCTAAAAATTGTGTATAAGCCGTAATATCAAAAGGACACACTCACTCACCCATTCAGTTATATGAAATAAGGCAGTGATACTCATCTTGCAGCCTGCGGGTCGCATGTGGCCCTCAAAGTCCTATACTTTTGGGAATACTTTTGGGCAAATGAAAATTGATAATTTATTTTTTTCAATCAATACTTCATGTAATGAATATTTCAGTTTCTATATTTAAATTTGTGATCAGATTTAGAGTTTTCTGTAACTTTTTATCTTTTACTAAATGTAGGTACTCCACAAGAAGCACACAAAATTTTGCAAATGTTACGATAAAAAAATATTGAACTATTTATAACAAAAAATTTGCATTCATTTTTAGAAACACTTTGTATTTTTCGGTTTTTTGTTTAAATGTTTTGGACTTACTTTTAGTTGGAATGAATGATTAGCTAAATATTGCTAATGACGACTGTAGGCCAAAAACACTAAATATCATTAGTTATATTAGTGAATCACATCTTCAGATATTCTCCATATTCCTCGAAGAAATATTCTTCGCAGTTTTGTGAGAACTCCTTCCGGAACTACTGGAAGGATACTCACAGGAGCTCCAGTAGAGAAACCTCCTGGCTCCAGAAGATTCTGAGCGATATCATGAACATATGCTCTTGAAGTAAGCACTGCAGGTATTTACAATCAGACAATGCAAATATTGTAATAACGCTGACAATTTTGTTTCTTTGAAATTTCTAGTTATATTTGTAAAGACATTATTGCGAAAAATTTTGAACAAAAATTGAAAATGATCCATCACATATTTTTGGAAACATCCTGCTGTAAGTAATTACGATAGACTTTCGGCAAACATATTCGAAAAGAACCATGCAGAGAATCCTGATCAAATTCATGTATGTTGAACATTGGACATGTTGCAAATCACCAAAAGTGCTACAGCAAAATATCAAATAAGTGTTCCTAGAATTCCTAAAAACGTTTCTGAAAAGAATTCTCTACAAGATCCTTCAGGATGTACTTGGAAGTCTTCAGAACTCAGTAGATAACAATTTTAAGATTATTATGCGAATAAATGCCATTGTTTGAAATTTGCAAATGCCAGAGAAATGTCTCAAGGAACTTAAAAAATAGAAAAATGAATTCAAAGCGTACTGATTTATGTTTTGAGGTTTTTTGGGAAGAAACCAGAAAAAAGTAGTTAGCATGAATAATAACTGCTAATTAAGCATTTAGACTATGAACCTGTTTGAGTTGTGATAGTTTATTTCCATAAAAATCCCTATGATTCATACGAAAAATAAATTTTATTCTCATAAATATTGTACAAAATTTAAATATACTTTTCCATCGTGTTCAATCCTTAACAATTACGTATTTACAAACAATTTTCGCCACTTACAGTAACGTTTACTCTTGCTTCCGCTTGTTGCCATCATGTTCTCCTTGCGGAGCGCAGAAGCCCTTCCTCATTTCGTGCCATTGTAAAAACTCCTAGTTTGGAAATAGCTTTGTTGTTACAATGAAAATGCTGCATGATTTGCGTTAATTTTACTTTCGTTATGGATATAAATAAATAAATAATTTCATTACTTTAAAACCTAACGACACACATTCAACCACGCTACGATTGTGTTTTCCTAAAAACAATTCTCACTCTCGGCACGCATTCACAACCAATTATCACAACTTAGATAAGATTGTCTAAAAGTACGATTCAACACATTCATATTATTTCGTCCACACTCGTCAAAATCCGAATATCAAATTCAATTCGCACCATACACAAGTCACGATTGGTTCTTCCGTAGTTTAAAACTTTAGCTTTCCATTTAAAAAAATATAACGAGTACAGTTTCTTGATACTTTTGAGGTGTTTTCGTTCACTGGTTGTTGCTTTGAGCGATTTTTTTCTGTGCTAAAATGTTTTCCCTAGTTCCGTAGTTCTGGTTTGCTCCTTATCGATCTATCGATGAAATCTCGCACCAGCAAATCATTGGCAGAGCGTTTCTCCAACACCTCTCCAAGACAAAATTCGATTCCATCGACAGATCAATGCATTTGCCCACCCTCGTAAGCCAACTAAAACAAATCAACAATGAAGGAACAAAGTCTTGGATTTTGTTCCGATCTCATATTTCTCTCGTTCCGAATGTAACTCGCGCGAATACTGAACACTGCGTTTCATGATCCCAGCTGAACGTGGTTTGTGCACTGCAAACCGAGCCGGAACCGAAATGCAACTGATTCTCCCTTGTACGTGTGCTTGTTGTGGGTTCGTTTCTTGTCGGCCGTCTAGAATTGCAGTATTTGATTGATCCAGTCCCGGAACTCCGATATCCTCGTGTAGACGCCCGGTTGGTTTGGTTCCGCACAGCCGATACCCCAGGAGATGACGCCGGCTAGCAGGAAACGCTTGTCCGGTCGCTGAATGACCATTGGGCCACCGGAGTCACCTGGAAGATGGAATGATAGTTACACGAATATCTATAAAATTTCAAGGATTATGTTACCTTCGCAGGAATCGTAGCCGCCCTTCTTCCACCCGGCGCAGATGAAGATATGGGGAATGTGCTCGATGTAACCCGCACTTCGGTACATCGTTTCACAGATCTTGTTCTCGATCACAGGAACCGTTACCTCTTGCAGGACACTCGGTAGTGGTCCGTCTAAAAAAAAAACGATTGATTTTTAATTAATAAGACGATACCCTCTATACTGCATATACTTTATGTAAGAATCAGAAAATCGCTACATCCCGCGGTTTTCCGTGGGATTAACCTCAGGTAGATCACTAGTTACGCATATTATACTACAAGATATTTTTTGGGTATTATATCTGCGGAGTTGAGCTCAAAACTAGATAAATTATAAATGTCAGTTCATAGGGTGTAGGTTCATAAACCAAAACTTATAATTAACATTATAATTCAATTGGTTTAACGTCGTCCAAGGTGAAAGTATAACAACACTTCCGTACATTATCTTGGGTAGGAGAATTCCGTAGACTCATTCATAGTATGATAAATTTTAAGTAATAGAATGTATTGTTGGGACTAGTACATAAGTAATTCTAAGTAACTAAAGACCGCTGCATTCCCTTTGAACGAGGTGATTCCGTTTGAGCAGAAAACTTAATCGATTGGTCACCTCCAGCCAGTGATCAATCGATTAAGTTTTCAGTTTAAACGGATGTTTGGTTCTTCAGATCCGTGCTCTTGAAAATTTGAAGTTTGGCTTCGATTCATCTTCACCTTAAATCATATTGTTTCATTCTACGGGCGTATGGGTTCATTCAAATATTACGTAACGCAAAATTTGCCAATTTTGGACCCCCTCCCTCCCCCACGTAACAGCTTTAGTATGGCAATTTTTAAATTTTTGTATGAACGTAACACTATGTCAGACCCCCTCCCTCCCCCTGTTGCGTTACGTAATATTTGAACAATCCCTATCAGACTCATTCACTACCAATCAGACTTTTGTTGGCTCGCCTTTAAGATGGGTGTATAGGTCTGCTAACTTTTCAAAGTGATAAGGTCAACGAAGCCGGCTTGATAGCTTGTCATGGACTCGTTTACTACAGACAACGGCACATGATTTGGATATCACTTCGTAGGCAGCGTTTGGAATTGTGATAGTTTGTAAGTTCCCACAATCAAACTTGTCGCGTTTGTGGTACAAAGGGCATATTATATACTACTTTTCATCCGTAGTCTTGGCCTATATTACAGATAGTCTCATCCTTATCCTAAAGTGCGTTGAGCTTCTGACAAAACTTCCGCGTTTTTTACGGTCGGCTCTGCTGTTCCATCTACTACAGGCAACGTTTTTTCTTCCGAAAGAGTTTGGTCTGATGTTGCCGTTTTCGTCTATAACGTTGCACGTTCTGCCGGATCGTTTGCTGCTTTCTCTTCAGAATCTGCCTACATTCTTCGTCAAACCAATCGTTCCTTTGACTATATACCCGAAGTTGCTCTCAGCTGGATCATTAATTCATCAAGCTCATCCTTTTCTGGCGCGTATGCAGAATTAGCCGCTGTAGGTCATACCGAAGCGGCCGTCGGTACCGAACATTGTTAATGACGGATTATTTTGGGCGCATTATTACTATATTCAGGTAGTGGTCAAAGTCAATGTTAGGTTTTAGGGATATCATCAAAGAGTTACTAATGATATTCATTGATAATGATATCTCTGATTTTGTTGGAGAAATATGTGATTAAAAAAACCGGGAGGTATTTGTTGATGAAATTGTAGACTAATCTCTAATCCAATTTCTGTAGGAATTCCTGATACACTCCTTCGAAGATCTCTGGAAGAACTCCTTGACTCCTTGAAGTTATAGATAGTATTTCTAGAAATAATATTTCATGATAATTATTGAAGAAATAATTAATCGAATCAATGCAATCAATCTTGTAATCCTGCAAGCATCCTTGAATATTTTTTTAAGAATCTGTCAAGATTCAACTTGGGGAATATTTGGAAGAACTGCTGAAGTAATTTCATGGTGAAGTTCTGGGTAAATTTCTATGTATTTTGAAAGGCATTTCATGGAGAAAGAGTTCTTCAAAAGTTTCTGATTCGTCGAAGATTTTTGGGGTTTTATTGGTATTTATGAGAAAATCTGCGGAAAAATCTTGGAAAAAGTCCATATGATAATGACTGAGAGAATGACGGAAGATACCTAAACGAATTTCTTTAGAAAGGCTGGCATGAATCTTTGTGAGTTTTCTATATTTATTTTAGAAAATCTCAGATTAAATACTAGACAAATTAATGGAACAGTAGTAGACAAAATTTCTGGTGGAAATACAGCGATTTTCCTGGGAAAATTTAGAGATCCCTACTTAAATTGATAGAGGTAATAGCGTTGGGTGCTCAACGATTACCTCGGGCAACTTTAGAATAAATTCTTTTGATTATTATTAAAAAAAAACGGTAATTAAATTTCTGGATCAACTTCTGGAATTTCTGTAATGATTCCTGTGGGAGTCCTCGAAAGTATTTCAAAAGAAATCTACTTGAAGAATTCTTTAAGGTTTTCTTTGAAGAATCTGAGAAGGAAAAATGAAGACTCTATGAAGTTTGATCAGAAACCTTTAAAATTTCTCCCTAGGATTGACTACAAGCAAAAAAAATGGAAAAATAGTGACTTTAGAAAACATCTTTGACAGTTTGCAGGAGAACGGTGTAGAGAAGAATGAACCAGGGGCTCGCTGAACTTTACGGCGAACCTAGCATCCTGAAGGTTCAAAGCTGGAAGGATACGTTGGGCGGGGCTTGTTTAAAGAATGCCGGACAGCAGCCCTGGGAAGACAATGTTCGCTTCTGATTCGGCAGGTACGAGGAGCACAGCGGGCACGATGGGCTTACCAGGTGTAGCAAGATTTGAGAGTGTGGGCCGCAGTCGAGGACGGTGGAAGGCAGCTGAGAACCGACTAGTGTGGCGTTGAACTGTTACCGTGATTTTATTATAACTACAATGATATACCGTTATCCTAGCGTATTTACCATTTTAATTCAAATTACGTACACTTAGTGCTTCAGTGAAGTAAAACTCATAAAAGAGCATATCAAATAAATCATTTGGTATGATGCCAATAAGGATCAATATATCGAAAATGTTTTGTTTGTCATTTCCTTGTATGAAAGTTCATCAACATTTGTGAGGCACGTAAGACATATTATCTCTAACTCCAAAGAACATTTGTAGATGACTGGAGATAATGGAGTATACATCAAACAAAATTGACGTAACGTAACATTTATAGGGCATTGCATACCTGTAGGCGTTTATCGTTACATGGAAATTTCTGACTAAGATTACAAAAAAAGTTTGTGAAAATGCTTTTCGCTAAGAGATTTGAGACCGTATTCAAGTTCTATGATAACTAGGCTGTCAAAGATAAGTGGCCAACTATTCAAAACTACATCAAATAGTGATCGTAGAACAAATTGTTTGTAAGCGTTTCAAAAATGCTAAAATTGTGTCAATTTTCAATATTCGTATAAAAAGCCTCAAATGTTCTTAATTCAAATACGAAAACTTCCCACCAAATGTCCTACTAGTGACAAAGAATACTACCTTGGTCTCCTGAATCACTGGTCTTTACGAAGTGTCCCTCTTCATAACAGACATTGTTCAGAGTACCGTTTTGACTCATATTCCAAACACTTAAGATCAACAGTGACATCCAAAGCATCTGATGGGCATACATGTGCTGATATTTGGAAAAATTAGGATATCTTCGCTAAACCTCACATTGGAGAAAACAAAAAAAAAACAGCTTTGAAAAAACATAACCATCACTGACCATAATTTCCTTTCAGATGTTAGTGCCTTTAAGCTCATAATCGCTTTCAATCAAAATTACGCTCTGCAGCACTAATTGGAAACCGTTCAGCAAACAACTTTACCACAGTGTTGGTAAGCTTCCTTATTCTTTTCTCAGCATCATTGTCCCGTTTTAATCATTTGAAATATTCCACTCATAATTTACACAGTATCGTGAAATATTTAAGATAACGCTCTTAAGTGAATACCTTCATTTATTAAGGGTTATAAATAATTACCCCTCTAATACCCAAATTTTTAATTTCGATCTAAATATCATTTTTCGTTTTCTACAATCGTTTAAACACATTTTGGGCAATGATTTGTTTTATTTGCGAATTTATGAATTTTTGTTTTTGATTTTTATATTTATTATTTCTGAACATCCCTATCCTTTTTCATTTTTTCTGAAGTCTTGTGGCTACTTTCGTTTGTACTTTCGAACATATTAAACTTTTATTTTTTTTCGGAACATATATTATTTTCCGTATAACTAACGTATAAACAGGTTTCAAATTATTATAATACTATCAGGCTCTTCTTCTATGATACGTTGATTGTAGAAAAATACGAAAGGTACGTTTTTGTATATTACAAGTCAAATAAACCCCAGACATGTGTACTGCCCATAAAAGCATAACTGTCCCATATTGATTTTTGAACCAACACCTCTTTTCTTCGCAACATTCATGCTTTAGTATGCACTTCACTAGGCATATGAAAATTTATACAATTTGTTTGAAAATGTTGTGGAAAAATATGAAGTTGGTGCATGGGACTGCAATAAAGGCATAACAGTCTCTATATGAACTTTGAATGCCAATAGCAATTGCAAAACTGGAATTATGTTCAACTTTATATTTTTTACTGATCAATATTAGCAAAATGAGTATTCTGTGGGGTGAAGCTAAATGAATATTGCATTCAAAAATATACTAGAAAGTTATAAACATTTGTATGAAAATGCAAACTTCAAACTTTGAGCGCTGTTTTCTCAATGCCTACTAATTCCATATGGGACAGTTATGCCTTTATGGGCAGTGTAGGTTATATAAAAATACAACTTTTCAAACATTTTTCTATAACACAAAGAAGTTTCAAAAGTCATAAAAAACTTCCCTTATATGCGTGTTTTGAGTCAAGGTTTATGCTAAAAATAAAATCGGGGTTGGGTATTAGAGGGTTAATCAATTGATCCTAGGAATGTATTGTTACAAGTGGTCGGGGTTCTGCTAAACCACACCAAACGCCATTTTTTCAAAAATGAGTTATTTACACTAGAGGATTCAGATTATCATAACCTATCTACATTTAAGATATTGAATAATTTGAACCATCCCTCGTTGAGTAAATTCAAAATTTTTCTCTAGCACGATATGTAAAACTGAAATTGTATCCAATCAGAGCGAACCATAAACCTTAGCTTATCATAAGAGGTTATTTAGTATTCTGATTAAAGACGGCATTTTTTTTTAATTCTTCCTTAAATATTGCTAAGTGGCCATTCCGGACAACATACAGTAACAACACCAAAGGTTTTTGTATGTCATGTAAGTTAACGGCTTTGTAAAACACAGTATTGTTTCGGTGGTGCTGATCTAATATCATTGAAATTTTGTTCAGCCACACCGCACCAAGTACCATTTATATAAAAATCGTGTTTTTGTATGAAGAAGAGATATCAACATTCGCAAGACGCTTACCTTCGCTTTATATATAATATGTCGATGGGTCCATATAGGAGCCGTGATTAAATAACAAGACATTTAAATTTGATGTTGTCTGAATAATTTGGAAGCACTTTAGCGCTTTAGCTGTTCAGAAAATGACGTTTTCATCTGTTTTCATCATCAAGCCTCCTAGACCAGAACGCGCACAGCTTGTTTCGAGTTATTCGCTCTCGATGCAACAGTTCTAAATGACCGAGAGGTAGCACGCCTTATCACCACTCGAAGGACACGAGTTCGAATCCCGATTAATATTTTTTTACGTTGTCCCTAACAGGGAGTCATATAAAATCAATCAACTTTCAGCTTTTATGACTATTTTTGAACAATAAAGCACAAGCAGTTTCATGTACAACAGGAATGATGAAACGCATGCCATTCTTGGTATCCACTTCACATAAAATTTAATAATCGTGAACTTGTTAAGCCAAAGTGTATTAAATGCGAGTAACTTGGTGCGCTCTGGCAGAACAAATTCATGGTTTTCTTCGATCGGCACATTCTTTAACTACATCATTATTATCTTTTTCGAATCTTTGAATGCGTGAGGGACTTGGTTCAATAACTCTTCTGTTGAAATAGATAATCCATCAAGAGAAAGTCGGTAGAATACGTAAGAATACGAATTGGCTTGTACCAATTCATACCATTGTAGCGAGTTCTATAGAAAATTACAAATCTTTTTCGTTCACAGTGCATAAACATTTGTGACAAGCATTCCAACATGCATGGCGATGATATGAACCCTTTTTATTTCTTTCTTTCACCTGTGTTCCTGGAAATCATGAAACACATTCAGCCATACCGAACTGAAAACCATTTTCTTCAATTTTTGTTCAGCCAGAGTGAACTGAGTACCTCTTGATTTGAAATCAAATCTAATTAAATGGAAAATATTTGATGATTTTTTTGAATACTCTATCTTGAGTTACTTATTGGACCCTATTAGTCATTTGTTAACGGTGAAATTTTCAAAAGAGTCATTTGCGATTTACTCGCTGATGAGTGAACTTTAAAGTTAAATATCTCAAAATAATGCTTTTGGCACTTGGTGCGGTTTAGCAGAACCCCGACCAAGTGATGATCCGAGGAGGAATTTATTGCAACGCATATTCAACGATGGCACACTGTGTGCCAATGGGAATTTAAGGATACTTACAATTCCTCTTTTGGGTAATGTGCGTGCCTAGAAATCCGAAAACAATCCGGGTCGTAGAACTGAAATACAGTTGCCTGTTTCAGCGCCACTTTTACTTTTGTTGTATCGATTCTGTTGAATACTGTTGTCGGTTGCAAAATGAGCTTGTTCGTCGTCATGCCTATATAACACTTAGAACAGTCGGCGCATGGGATATTGTAAATCACGTTGGATCAACTGTTTTTGTCTTCGACATCTTTCACCGGCAGCAACATTCAACATAATCAACACGTAACACAACATAACATTGTCCACATATTCCACCAAAAAGGCACAATACATGTGCCCATAACGTCAGATATGAGCATAAATCCGTTTTTGCGTTTTATTGAAGACTGAAAGCTATAATCCTGAACATCAACGTACCTCCTAGGTTGTTTATAATTATGTTTTCAGTATGGTTTTCCCATCTCCCACAGATTATATGATCTTTACTATCAATTTCGTTGCTTTGAGGCTTAATCGCATATAAAGAATTATGAAGCCTGAATTTGTTATTTTAATACTATACTTCCTGTTTCCTGTTCGTTCCTGTTTTTTCTAACTTTCCTGTGAAAATATTGAGTTTTTCATACACACAAACACGTCGGAACACTTCAGGATCATATCTATATGATAAATTTAAAAATCCGATAGCCCGTTCTCAAGTCATTTTTATTTATATAGAAGATAGATAGATTATCAAATTATTTATAAGATGAACCCACGTTCATAAAGACTACTCCAAGCTTTATTAGTTATTTGCTACATAAAGATATTGTATATCAACTAAAACACCAACCTACTAAGCATTTTTCCATTCTAGCCGCTACTATATGGCTTATATCAGAGATGGATTTCAGCTTTCTCAAGTAGAAATATATAAAAAAGGTCGTGGTTTTGAGATAATAGTGTAAGCGTGATTTGTGTTCCCATCTAGATAAGTGATTTTTTCTACAATTACTGTTGAAGAGCTTTAAAGAAGCATGAATCCTTCAGTATTTTTTCGGGTTAGAAATTTCGGTAGGAATCGCTGAAGGTAATTCAGATAGATTTCTGTGAAAACCCCTGTCTAAATGGAAAGAAGAAAATTTGGAAACAATAAGAAATAAATATGAGAGCCATCTCTAAAAGAAATATCTGTGGAAGCATAAACTAGCGAAATGCCATCGCAAACTCGATAGAGATGTCTCGATATAAATTTCTGTAGGAGGATTTTCTGTAGCAATTTATATACATATATTTGCAATGGCGCTAGTAAAGTTGTGGTAAAAATGTAGGTACAGTAATTATCTTTTACAGACAGTATTTAAAAAACTTGAATAGGTCCTGTACCACTTTCCTGAAGAGTACCTGGAGAAATCCATAAAGAAATCATTAGCAAATTGTCCAATCTGATCTCTTGATGAATATCTAAAAGGTTTTTTTGAAATTATTCTTAGAAATGTTTTCGGATAAATTCCTAGGGAAAACACAAAAACACAGAGAAAAAAGTCCTGAAGGAATTCTAGAAGGTAGCCTGAAAAAATCCAAGAAGAAATAATGATTGTGTTGTAAAATAAAGAGTTCTTTTTTTGTAAAAACTTTGGTAGAAATTCTTTTCTACTTTATTGAAAAATCTATAAGAATATAATTTTTGGAAAAAAAAAAATCCTGGAGGATTTCTTAAAATAATATGCGGAAAAATCTCTAGAAAATTTCAATCACTTGTAAAAGCACTTTTTTGTCATGATTTGAACAGATAACGCGTTTAGTATCATAAGGGCGTAACTGCAATGATCGATTTCTCTTCATCGGTTTTCTCTTTAGCTAATTACTCGGTCGGGTTACTGCTTTTGACTGCTTTTTTCGATTCATTAGAAAGAACTCATCGTTCTTCGTCATATAACATCGAAAAATAATACTTAAATCGATTGAATTCCCTGTACTAGAACAAAGAGAAAATCGACGGAGAGAAATCGATCAATGCAGATACGCCTGTATGATACTAAACGCGAGATATGTTTTATTCAAGAAGTACTTCATGCAAAATATTCGAATGACGCCTTGGAGAGAGTGTTTGGTCCGTAGAATCTGTTGCTTGCTCCTTTATGGGCGACCGACGAAATCCGGATCAATTGTGTCCGGTTCGCGTTGCGCTGATGAAAAAACGAAGTGTGCGGATGAAAAATTAAACGCGTTGGTCACGGTATACACAACAAGGTAGGCTATTCCCACGTGTAAACAACGATTTTCTATCAAAACCTGTGTCGTCATTCCTATCGTCAAGCCTGAGGCCTTGAGGATACTAAAGGAGAGCAGGCCTTGCTTTCTTTTGCACTCGTTCGAGTTTGCGATAGGAATGACGTCACTGCCAAATGTCATTTTTCGCAGTATAATAGCTTGCTTCTTTTTACCGTGCGCGTCAGTAGTGTTTGCCCCGTTGAATTTGTTGCTTGCTCCTTTGTGGGCGAGCGACGGAATCCGTATCAATTGTGTCCGGTTCGCGTAATAATCGCACTATCGGTATCGGTCACCAGTGTATATGCTCACGTATTCGTTTCAAACTTTATCTTTATCATTCACCAAAACGAATCCTTTCCCATATCCAAACTCCCAGGGTTTTCTTGTAGAAGTGCAGAGGACTCCTCGGCTTCTGTAAAGCAAGTAACACGTCAACATTTCCCTCTCATCCTCAAATTGACCTGCATTCGGACGCAGCCGGCACCGGTATTGTTTGTAATAATAATGAGAGCACCAGTACTTACACATCGAAGATGCTACTGATCCTGAGTAGCATCCGTTGGTTCCCTGTGTAAGTACAGCTGTTCTTGCAATAACGGAGTAGCAACTGCGGGCGGTCAATCATGCTCATGCTCAATATTTGAATGACGCCTTGGAGAATTTCTCGGTTGGAGTTTTTGCACTAATTACTGAATGAGTTTTTGGCTGAAATCTTCGATTACCTCACCTCGAAGGAAATTGCCGACATAAGTTTTGAACATTTTAAAATTATTGAATTGAAATGAAAACAATATGAAGTTTTTTATTGTTTCTGCTCAAATCATCAAGATTTTTGACCGAAATACGTCGTATTGATATCTGATCGCGTTAGTAGTGTTTGATCTGTTGATGATCGTATCGCTTGCTCTCAAACATCTTTCATTAAATCTCTATGCAACTTCGATTGCTCTGGTCAATCACGGAGTAGCGACTACGAATGAAAGCTTTTCATCAGATGCTAGAAATGTTACTTATTATACTGACTCAATTCTTTATGGACTCAATCAAGTTATTACAGAAGAATTATGGCATAACCTTTATCCGTTTAGTAATGTTTATGGAACCTAAAAGGGGGTCGCAGCTTCCAAAAATTAAAAACCACTGGTTTAGAGTTTGATTTTACGGAAAGTAAAATAATGAACAAACATTTCGAACAATTACTACAGAAATTTTTAGAGGAATTTCTTGAAGGAACGTTCAAGGAATTCCTTAAGAAGTGGGAGATGAGTTCTGGACGCTCTTAAATACGAATTCCTGGTGGAATTGAGTTACATTTGGTAATGTTATTTATCAAGAAATCATTACAAAATCATATTTTTAGGAATTTTTGGAGAGAGTTTCTCTAGAAGTTTTTGGAGGAATCGATGGAGCAATTTCAGATAAACAGTATATCATAGTAATTTATCGGGTTACGTTTTCCAGAAAGAAACCATGTACACCTTAATGGGTTTCCAATAGCCCAACAGCTAATAAAGTTTTATCGAGATATTGGTATGTAACAAATCATGATTATTTTCTAAAAAAACGGTGCTAGTCATATTGTAGGAAATTCTGTTTGAATTTTCTGTATAAATTCCTGTAGGAATTTTTGCGCTAATTTTCCTAGAAATTACCTTTTTGGAAGATTTTCTCAAAACACACGAATGACGTTCCAAGAGATGTTCACGGCAAATCTCTGGATAGTTGAATAAATTAATGGAGTTCATAGAAGTCAATTATAAAACCTTAAAATAATGTCATGGAGAATCCTTTTAAAATCCTGTAGCAACTTCTAGGGATATCACTAGAAGCACTATAGGTGCATTTGGAAAGGAATTTGTCAAGTAGTTATCAGAGGAATCCACGACGATTTTGTTGAACAAAACCTCTGTAAGAATTTATGGATATTTTCCTCCAAAAATATATGAACATTAAGAATCTTTTATCGAATTTCTAAAAACTTTCTAGAGTTAGTATTGCACGAATTTACAAAAACATTTCTTCAAGAAATTGCCTGTGCATTTCGAAAAGAAATTCAGGAATCCCTAGAGAGTTACTTTCAAAACCAAAACCAGCCAAATTCCTGAAGAAATCACTGCAGTATCTGAAGAATGATTTGAAGAGTTCTTGGAGGAATTCGGAGAAAATCTGGGAAGAATCCTTGAAGGAATATTGGAGAGAATTCTTGGAGTTCCTGTAGAAATCTATGAAGGAATCCCTGGGAGAATTACTTTAAAAATGCACACGTAAGTTCCAGGAGAAATCTTTGGAAGATATCTTGAGGAATTCATGGAGGAATCCATATGCAAATATCTTAAGAAATACCTGAAGAATCGCTGGAGGAATCCCTCAGATAATCTTTGAAAGTGCTTTGGAGCAACAATTCTTTGAGAAATACCCAGAGGAACCCTGAGAAAAAATTGTTTGAAGAAATGGCTTGATGATTTTATGGATTAATCGTTTTATCAATAGAAAAGGCGTGTAGCAATTTATGGAGAATTCGAGTGGCGACTGATGCTTCGGTAGTGTCACTTGCCCTTGCGGGGGTGAGCAGTTAAAATCAGAATCAATCGTGTTTCGCGTCATTGGTCTTGCAGTGTGAATAGTAACGCGGAGTGCTATTTATCTGCTGCTTTGCTTGATCTTTCAGAGACACAAAATATGTGTTTTAATGTTTATTCCTGTAACTAATAACAAGTTCTTTTTCAGCAGTCACCCGGTTAATTTCAAATCAATTGTCCGATGTCCTCTAGTAAATCTAAAAAAATATAATCTTTTTATAGAGAAACTTAAAAGTAAATTGGAGTACCTTGTACCTTTTAATTCCGCCTCAAATGTTCATCTTTCACAGATACGCATATTTTGACTGCCACTTGAAGGCTGCTTCAGTGTCAGTTATGCCTCACTAAAAAAATATTTTGAATATGCAAAACAGCATAGCAAATTTTCCTATAGATATTTTCCCCGTAGGGCTTTAGCTCTTAAATCAGCTTTTTTTTCTTGGGGAACCAACATGCGTGGAGGAACGTTAAGTATGTACACGGAGAAATAAGACTACCCAAAAAATAAGTTCTTTAAACTCAAATTTGGGTAAACTACATTTAGTTTTTACCCACGGTTGGGTTGTTTTGCCTCTCTCGCAACAGCAATGTTGTCAAAAACAGAGAGAGAGATGCACCGGCCCAACGTCGATGTTCAATGAAATAAGCCGAATTAGGGTTCTTTCGAGTTATCCCAGCTTTAAGTTGTTTTAACCCACTACGGAGACTTTGAAAGCTAACGCTGGGTAGATTTATTTTTGCACTGAGTTGTTTTTTCGCTGTTGTCAAACGAAAACTACCTAATGATAGCTATATGTCAGTTAACCCAAATTTGGGGTATCCCACGGAAGGAATCTATGATATTTTGACGAAAGACATTTGGTCGAATGACATTTAGTCGAATGACATTTAGTTGAATGACGTTTGGTCGAAAGTACAATTGGTCGAACGGACTTTTCGTCGAATGGACATTTGGTCGAAAAGGTATAATTGCAACAGAAAGCATTTGATATTTGGTCGAACCGACATTTCGTGGAAAGGATAATGGAAGTTTTACGTTTAGTTTGACTATCGTTGAGAGTAGCATTTTGTCGTCAATACAATAGTGATTGAATAATTGGAAGATTTATTTTCAGCCATTTTACCAACAATCTATGTGCGACTATCAAAGTTTTGTTAATTAACCCGTATAGGCCTGAGTGAAAGCAAACATACTGAAAAACCTCAACGCTCAGCGAATTCTTAACGGATTCAAATGATTTTTTACCAGTTCACAGGCCACATACATATCTAGTTTCCAGAAGTGGCCAGAGGAACTTGGAAATATTCCTGTGGCCGGAGTTATTCCGGTGGGTCACTGGGTCAAGTCGATTATAAAATGGCTACTTTATGGGACATACCAAGTTACCTTTATTTATTTGCAATGACAATCATTTTAATTTACATAAATCATTAAGATTTGATATTTAACGTTATAAATGAAGAGTTTTGCATCGCTAAAATATACCGGATGTGGCCAATCGGACGTAATGCCCGGAAGAATCGGCTGTAGATTTGTTGGATACTAAACCGTTTCAATTCTCGAAAAGTAGAAATCAAACATAATTGTGCACTAAAATGCGTTCCCATAAGCTTGGCACAGATGTTCAGATACAAATTGTCCACTTTATTCTAAGTTTTAGGCGTCCCGGGACCCGAAAATGGTCATTTGAAGGAACAATCAAATGCAAAACTCATAGTTAGCCAACTCAGTCGTTTCTCAAAAGGTTAACACTGATGCAATTTTTTTAAAATTCCGTCATCTAGTGGCCACATTATAGTCGATTCCGTAAATTATTCGTGACTTAAAATTTGCCTACCTCCAGAGGCACAAAAGCACAGTACCCTTCTCACCCGACCTGACCCAGTGATCCACCGAAATAACTCCGGCCACAGGAATATTTCCAAGTTCCTCTGTCCACTTCCAGAAACTAGATATGTGTGCCAGTATACCGACAAAAAATCATTTGAATTCATTAAGAATTCGCTGAGCGATGAGGGTTTTATAATTTTTGCTTTCACTCAGGCCTATACGGGTTAAATTTATGGACGCTCTCCTAACATACTGATCAACCTCTTGCGTTTTTGAAGTTTCATGCTGCTTTTTCATTCAGGCATGTTCTGATGTTCTGCGATTCAAGATAAGCTGATCGGAAATGGAAGCAAAGTTTTGTTTTGTCGCCTCAGTCAACTCGTCTTCCCTTTCCAGATGCATAGAATTAGCACAATTTTCATTTAAAAAAATCTACTTATACTGCAAACTCTGTTATTCACCCGTAGTCATCATCACTTCAAGCAAAGCCATATATTTGCTTGAGGAATGTTATTAAGCTGGAAGTCACAATAAGCCAATTGTCCAAATGTAGAGTTACCGACAACTAACATTCACTTCGCAACAACAGTTTTCCTTAAAGCAAAGTTTTCCTGCTTTTTTGGCAATTCTGATTTCCGCATTCAAAAATCTTACCCACGTAAGCTGCAAAATCCGAAATTCAAAGAAAGATCCTGAATACTCTTTCCGAATGCTCCCGTCAAATGAAGATCAGCAGTTCATTATGAAGAACGATGACATTTCAAAAGAATAATTAATTTTAAAAACATTATGTTCACATCCTTGAGTAATAAAATAATTTGATGAGCAGTTTTTCAAAGAATGATGATATTTTCAAAGAATAATAAATTCACTAGAGCTAAATATTTCAGTCAATGTACAAAAAAAAAACTACTACGTTATCTTATAAACTTTAAAAAACTTTGAAAATAATAATCAATAAACCATTTGAAAATAAGCTTTCAACCCAATTTACGTTCAACTTAACGTAATTCCACCAAAATAAATGTTCCAACGCAATTCGACCAAATGCCCATTCGACCAAACGTCATTTCGACCAAATGTACTTGCGACCAAATGTCATTCGACCAAATGTCATTCAACGAAATGTCCTAAAGCCCACGGGAGGGCCGAATTGCGTAAAAAAAGATAAAGTTTGGTTGATTTGTGGCTCCATGTAGATACAAACCAATACGTAATGCAATGTCAATCATGTTTATTATCAATATGTCTTCTCCTTTTCCATTGCCATCACACACAAAACATAAGAATGAGAGAAACGAAATGTTGTTACAATAAATAACATTTGATCTTTCGGGACACTCGTACAGCAACATAGAAGCATTTCGGTTGCTCAGATCTGAAAATATTTCTTGCAGTGAAAATGCCTCTTAACAACAGAGTGATTTCAGATGGCAATGCTTCTGCTGATTTAATACAGCTTGGCAATCAAACTGCTTAGATAAAACATAAAGCAGATCAAATGCCATAGCCATTCTGCTAGGTGGCTTATTCAAATGCATATTGGTTACCTGGGTAATGGATTTTATATTTTCTCTTCTTGTACTGGATCATCACTAAAAACTCACCTTCATACAGTCGACCCCATCCAGTGACGAAGGCCGTCCTTCCGATGAAGTTTTCGTCACCGTCGGGCACGCAAACCGGAATGATGTTCGGCTGGAATACCACTGGTTCGTAAAACCTAAAATTAATGTCACCTATTACATGTTCAATTAACCTGTGCACAAAGCACTCAGTATAAATTCATATAGATCCGTTGGAAAGACAGCGGAAGATTACCTCAGCAGGGCCAAATCGTACTCGAAAGTCCGTGGGTCGAACTGCGGATGGGAGGCCACTATCTGCACCCGGCGCTCCTGGTAGCCGTAGGGTTCCTCTTCCAGAGCCAAATCGTATTCGCCCAATCGCAGCAGCAAATCTGATGGTGGGACACTGAAAAATTCGAGAAAATTGGTTTTAATCAAATCGATTTGGATCAACGAGGGAACGATGCCGACTCAACGATCGCCCATACTTATCCACGCAGTGAGCCGCCGTAATGGCCCAGTTCTCGTTCAACAGCGCAGCGCCGCACTTGTGCAGGTAGGTCGAGGTCCTCCACTGACGCAGCGAAATTTGCCACGGCCACCGTCCAAAGGCTGCTTTCGTTCCGCCGACGATCCGAGGCTCCGGGAACATTCGCTTACCGCACACTGCCAACACAAGAAGGGTGGAGTTTAATGCACTGATCATATCGGTTGGGATTGAGAACGGGGATAGATGTTGGTTCACGAGAAGGAGGAGCAATTATAATGCACTAAAATGATTGTGATTGAAGTTCTGTAAGGAATGGAAGCTGGGATGGAATCGCTATATTGCAAAGATGCGCTGCAAGCTTCGAGGTTCAAATTGTTTCTGATCGTTTGTTTGAACTGGAGGGGTTGTTAGATCGAGTGTGTTGGGAAAAGTGTAAATAGGAAATAAAGTTGTTTGTACTTCCACTTTCGGTCAATTAAACCAATTCATCCCGTGTAAGACTGAATAAAGGGCTATTGATAAATCATGATATGATATTTTTTGCTCTATCTTTCAATTAATAAATTAAAGAATTTTGAAAGATAGTAATTTATAAATAATCTGCAATTATATTTGAATTAATGCAACGTCAATTTTTGATATATTCATTCTAGATTCTGGTAGGAAATTCTACTGATCCAAAAGTTGGTTCGCCGGCCGTCTGTGATTTCAAAATAAACGATTTATATGTGATATCTCCTTATGGTTAATTTTTCTATGATTTATAACTGACCTACATTTTTGAAGTTCGACTGTAAATTTCTCCAAATTTGAAGGATTTCTTGAATCTGTAAAAAATTTAGATGTAGCAAAGAGGGTAGAGTTTTGAAAGCTTTGCGCAGCTCTGGCAGTGCAATTTTCAACGTTTGTATGTATTAGGAAAGAATTACTATATTTATAATGATCTACCAATAATTTTGAAATTTCTTTGAATTTATCTTAACTGGATGATAGTATTGAGGATCTAAATCTAAATCTATATAGAGAGCTTGATAGAGAGAGCAAGTATCAAAGCTGCAATCATGTTCCATAATTTTGACGTAATTGGCGAGTGCAATAGATGAAAACATCATTTTTCACAAATTCTCCTTTTTTCTGTAAATTCTTCTTCAAATCCTCGGATTATATAGGAATTATCTACAAAAAGTATTTTTGGAATGCCTTTCTGCTTCGAAACTTAAGAGAAAATTTATTGAAAACTCCCAGGAATACTTTTGCTCCCAAAATAAGCATAGCAGTAAAGTAAATCTGTGGAGAAACATGTAGAATAATAACTAGGCAGGGAATAATTAAAAAAAATTATAAAGATATCCCTTGAAAAAATACTTTAGGAATACCTTTATAATTTTGCAAAAAATCCATATTCTGGAATTGAATTCTTGTGTAATTCCGAGGTGGAATTCTTAAAGGCTTTTTGGTAGAATTATGGGGAATCCAGAAGTCAAAGAAGGAATTCTTCTTGATTTCAAGAATAATTTCTAAAGAAGAATCTGATGGAGCTCCTAGAGAAATTTATTTTTTAATTCATTAGAGAGATTTCAATTATCCTGCAGTTATTCATCTCCAGAAGAAGAAATACAGATAATCATTTATCTATGGTTGGTTTGTTATCCATCTGTTGTTTCTATCTGCTTTAACATTTTGTTGTTTCTCCTTCTTTGGCATGACGCTTTCTCGAGAAACTTTGTTAAAAATCTTTCTCCAAAAGCATCATTTTAAAGAATCCAAAGGAAAAAAATAATTCTAAGAGTATTGAATAAAATCAGGGTTTTTATATGTATGGTTCCTGATTTCTTAAAGTCCATCAGGAATTCCCCAACGAATTTCCAAAGTAATGCACAAATTTCCTCTAAATTTAAAAATATTCTTTCGAAAAAGTTTGTTTGGAATTTCTGCAAGTAGAAAAAAATAATTTTCAAATTTATCAGTTAGCCATACTACCATGAAGTTTCGGAGTTCATGCAAAACATTTTCTAACATGTTAGAAACAAACACTTTCAGTAAAAATTCCATCCGTTTAAACATCAATGCCCATTACAAAAGACGATAAAAATGAATCAGATTTTTTGTAGTTAATCTTACACAAGAAACCAAAAAATCTTTTTCTGTGAGGTACATCGTTAGTATTTTCATCAAAAAGTATCAAAAATTCTATGGTGAACTCATGAAATTCCTGACAAGAATTCAGATTTTTTTCCAAATTCAATTTAAACACTCACAAGACGCGACGCGAGACTGGAAATAACACTTATTGGTCTTACAAACATAAAAAGGATTTAAACATTTACCTTTTTCGTCGACCGGTTTCGGGCTCGATGTTGCCATCGTCCTGTAGATGGGCAACATCGAGCCCGAAACCGGTCGACGAAAAAGGTAAATGTTTAAATCCTTTTTATGTTTATGAGAACAATAAGTGTTATGTCCAGTCTCGCGTCGCGTCTTGTGAGTGTACTATAGTTCTTACGTTAGCACAAAATCTTAAAATGAGTTTAATTTGAACTTCAATTAAAAATATAGAAGTCAATGAAAAGATTCGTAGAGCAATTTGTAAGGATTTTGAGGCATTTCTGGAGAAGTTTTTAAGCCAAATATGGAAAGTGGATGGATTTCAGATATTCTTCATAGAAGAATCCTTGAATAAATATTTGGAGAAAAATATGGAGTAATTTTTGAAAAATGAAAATATATTTTCATATATATACCTTATGGAATTTCAGGAGAATATTTTTTGAAATGTTCAAGAATTAATTTTAAAATCCTTTTGTAAATCTATTAAAAAAAATTTTTTTAAAATTTCCAGAAGAATCAATCATGCTGTTTAAAATAGAAAATGTTTGGAAAATTCCTGGGTGGATCTCTGGTGATTTTTTCGAAATAATCGATGACATCCCAGGGAAAGCGATACTATACCTCTCTAAAGAAATCTCTGAACAAATTTCCCGGGAATTTTTGGAGTATTTTTACGGAAGAGTTTATAAAAGAATAGCTGAACGTATTCCGCTAAAAATTTTTGAAAGATTGAATTAAAAAAATAGGTAGGCGTGATTGAACAACTTCTAAAATATTAGAGAGGAGTCTGCGAGAGAGAATTTTGAAGGAATTCGGGGATCAATTTCAAATTGATTTTCAGACAAATCTGTGAAAATAAAGCAGATAGATTTGTGGAAAACTTCTCTGACAAATCACTAAGGACATTTTCCCAATTGAATCTTATGAAAATCTGGTAGAATATTATAATCATGAATTAATCATCCATTTTTTTTTTGCAGGAAGTCCTGGATAATATTTGCTGCGAATTTTTCGAGCAAACCTTCAAGAATTTCTGAGGGATTGAATGAGAGATTTTCTGAAAGATTTGGTGAATGAATCTGAAGAGAAACTTTAGGAAGAATCACGAAGGCAAAGTTTGAAAAACCTTTAAGTGCACTCTCTGATGAGTTTGTGGAAAGAGTCCAGTATTGGTGATCCTGAAGACAGTTTTGGTAGTATTTATTGTACTATTTTCTGGATAAACCCTCGATTCGGAATGCAATTTACCGGAAGACCATTTACCGGAATGTACCATTACCCGGAAAAACCATTTACCGGAATGTACCATTTACCGGAATGCACCATTACCCGGAAAGCCAAATCTTCCATTTTCGACGATCATTCATTGATGCGCAGCACAAATTATGTCACGCCAACCATGGACATTCTCGACTCCCTCGGTTTCCATAAACACTATTTCAAAAGACATCTCCAAACAGCTTTGGACCAAATATGTTGTTCTTCTTGCTAGCGTTACGACTCAACTGGGACAAAACCTGCTTCTCAGCTGTTCTATCTAGGAGCATTTCTACAGTTAATAGCTGAGAGCCTATGTCAACCGACCATTTTTGCATTCGTTCATAGTTTGACAAGTATGTAAGTACTCTAGCTCTGAAACGTTGTCAAATTTGTCATCCAGAAATAATTTTGAACCGGCGGTATTCAATTCTGCCAACCTCAGCTTGATCTTACTGAATAACTTCACTTTGCCGCATAGTAAACCTTAAACTATGAGCGAATATCACGATACCAAAATTTGATTGAACATGTAATTTTATTGGCGACCTAATTAGAAAAGAATCGCCTTCTATAGATCGGAAAACTATGTCTTCAAATTTAGGCTATAAAACTTAATATTGCAGGCAAGGATAGAAAAAATGAAAATAATTATTAATTTTCTTTTAGGCGGCTTCCATTTATTATGTAACGCTAAATTTGGAAATTTTTGACCCCCTCCTCCCCCTTCGTAATGCTTTTTGTATGAATTTTTTTAAATTTTTGTATGAGTCGTAACGCTTGAGCCTACTCCCCCCCCTCCCCCTAGAGCGTTACGTAATTTGTGGATGCCGCCTTATGTCCGAGACCACTTGGAAGGTACCATCATTATACATCGAAATCGAAAATAGCCTAACAAATAAGGTAGGTTCCATTTGAGTAAATGGAACATCTCAGCATTTAAAAATGTTTGGAGTTATGATAGTTTTCTTATTCCTTCACGTTAGAACAGATCATAATCCAATTTTAATATTGACCAAAATATAAAAAAAAACACTTATCTTGCGAGGAAGCAACATACAGCAGTTCAATTCTCATGTCAGCTTTATGGTTTGGGGAAAGCTAAAAAAATCAAGACAAAAACTAAGAGTGCCTTGGTGATTGAGAGTAGGGACACAATTGGCCATTGTAACGTCCATCTTTGGAACCTCAATAGATTTACTTTTTCTATGAATTTGATTGCTATTATTCTCCAAATGTTATAACTCTGAATGTCTGTACCCCGAATTCAATGCCAGTGTAATAAACAAGAAAGAACAATTAGCAATCAAAATAATAAGATATTTGGTCATTTTCGACTAAGCACATTTTGCCAAAAATGCCGAGATCGGTGGAACTCGAAAGAACCGCCAACCAAATAAAGAAGGGTGAATATCAGATGACCCGAAATGGGTCATTCTAGAAAAAGGAATATACCGGGGATTTACAATCGGTTGAATGACGTTTGCGGAAATGCCATTCGGCGAATTGACACTCTGCGAGAAGTATTAAAAATTCTAATCATTGCTTATATATTAACATTTGGACATCGACGGTCGAATATTAAACGTAAAGTTACATAATTGTAGCCAAATAAAGCCAGTTCAGCCAAGACAAGCTGAAAAGATAAGTTGAAAGAACAGCTTATTTTTAAAAGAAGGGTGAATCATTTATGAAATGCAAATATATGAAGATGGTGCATATTGACATGATCAAGTATAAAGATATCTTAGACTCCTCTCTGGTGCATTTTTAACTAAGAACCTTATCCTTGGTGGTCATTTTAAATATTTTTAAGTCAACATACTGACATGAACATAAACGGTTTAAAGGACGTTAATGAAAAAAGTCGAGAAATGGAGATATATTTTTTTCCGGTAAATGGTCCTTCCGGGTAATGGTTTTCCGGTAAATGGTTCATTCCGGTAAATGGTTTTCCGGGTAATGGTCTTCCGGTAAATTGCATTCCGGGTAATGGTTTTCCGGGTAATGTCGGAGAACCTAAATCCTCAATATATCCAGAAATTATAAGTGAACAACTGAATTGTATTTTCAACCAAAAAATTAAATTTTATGTGTAATAAGTACGTAGTTTACCTTCGGAGAAATGTTCAAAGTTTGGAATTCTCCAAGAGCAAATTAATTTAGATTCTTCGAAAAAAAAAATATGGTAAGATTAGAAAGCCTAAAGAATCTCCAAGAAAAAATCTGTTAAATAATAATTTCTAATCCCGGAAATGATTTTCCGTGGGAGTTTCAGCAGGAACTTAGTGAAAACTGGTAGGGGTAAGTCCAGAATGCTCGGACACTTTTCGTTGAAAATTCATAGTTCTAAAAGTACATTACTTTTGGCGTGAATTTTGTTACTAATTAAAAGATCTACAATTGAACAAGAGGAATAAAATATGTGTGGCTCATTAAACTGTCACAATATGTTTTTGAAAGCTGTCACACTATTTGTAAAAATTTGCAAACATTTTAAGGTGTCCTCTATGTTCGGATACTAAATTCAGTTAACTCGTACAAGTGAACCAGTTGATGAAAATTCAAACCAATACCATAGACTGAAGATAGTACATTTGTTTTTTTCTGCTTCATATAAATTGATTATTGTTTTATGCCCTTTTATCTACAAAATCAGTGTTTTCCAGGGGTCCAAAATTAAGCTTAAAACTTTCATATAAGTGTCCAGCTTTTAAAACACATGTCTCTGATTTCATAATCTGTGAAGACAGAAACGTCATATTCTGTGTAACCAAATAACTTCCCAATAGGAATTGAATTATGGTGTTAAACATTTTAAATTACTCTTGATTTCTGAAAAAAACGGCTAGTGTCCGGGTTTAGAGGCTGTCCGGTCATACAGAACTCTCCCCTAAATGCGTTCTGGGAGAATGTACTGGAAAGGCTCGGAAATAATTCATGAAGAGATCCCCGCTATCTGAAAAGTTCCTGCAAGAATTACAAAGAGATATTCCTCGTGAGTTCTTTGGAAGAATTATTGATGGATTTTTTTACTGGATTAGACATAGATTGAATATTTTCCGTAATGTAAATTGAAATTTACAAGTAACGATATACAGGATGTGAGACAAAATCACAAATATATTAAATTTATGCAAACTACGAAATTTGTGATTATTGCGAGTGACATTACTTCGGTAAGTCAACAAATTTGCTAGGCCCCCCCTAAGCCCCCTCCAGGAAAAAATCCTAGCTACGCCAATGAGGACCACCCTAAAGTTTTAGCATATACTAGCGATCAGTAAAATAAAATTTAAATTCTTACGATGGGTGCCGATGGAGGCCTGGTTTCAGCGAGAGTTACTCATATACAAACACTATATACTGCGGCTGGGAAGTGAGGCACAGGCGCAGCGGCGATACGAATCTACTTTTGCAGCTGCTACGCGGCTCTTGGATGGACGCTCGAAACATTTAGTCGGATGTTGGAGGAGTTGACCGACGAGCTAGTTGGTCGAAAACTAGTGCTGATTGGAGGTGGCTTCAATACATACATAGGCCGTGGAGTTGGGTAGCAGGGTAACCAAAGTCAGAGGTTACAACCTACTGGAGGCTCTAGCATAGCTAGACGTACGATTGTGCAACGAAGGCAGCGTTAGCACATTTTGGAAAGACGGCTGGGCGTCGATCATCGACCTAACATTTTGTAGTCCATCACTGGTGGGCAACATGAAATGGAGGGTAAGCGAAGAGTACACCCATACCAATCACCAGGCGATACGCTACAGGATTGTCAAACGGAACATTGCTGCGTCAGCGCAGATGTAGGGTAACTCGGTGTAATACGCCCCAACGGAGCAATACGCCCCTCCTCATTTTCACGGGATTGAGGCTTCTTTTACACGTAAATATGATCACAAATCTTAAATATTCGAGAAAAAATGATGTTGCGCATATATGTTCTTTGAAAAGTATAAACAATCAAAAGAAATTCTAAAAATATCAAAAATCAGGTTTTTGGTTTAAAAATTTGCTTTCTAAAAAGCAAGCCTTAGGGTGCATGGAAGCCATTCTTTACTATTGTACTTATTACAAAAACTTTTACCGGGAGACGTTTGCTAATGAACCCCTTTAAGCTTAGCAGGTGGTGGAATTCTCCTTAAAAACATTTCTACAACGCTGTGGACCTTTTTTCTTTGAGAGGAGCACATTGCCCGGGTTGTTTTGAAACTTAAACAATGGGACCGTTTACAAAAAAACATGTTGTACACTTTTTTGAAGTAACCTGGAAAGAGAAAGTTGCGTGCAGAGCATGACCAACTAAATAAGGAACACCTTGACATAAAAAACTTTAAAAGTGATGCATTTGCTACTGCGATAGAGCAGTATTTCCTTAACGGGGGGCGTATTACACCTTTTTACCTTACACAATTTGCAATAGGCAGTGGAAGAAGAAGACTTTCGACAAAGATCTCTCCGTTGAGGGGCTTCGCACCGACAGCGATGCCCAAACCGACAGCGATGCCCAAACCGACAACGATGCCCAAAACGGGAGTCCTGCAACGATCGACGTCCCGCGTACTGGTGGTACGAGGCACTAAACGCCCTCCGCGCTGCTTGCCTTAAAGCCAGAAAGCGTTACCAAAGAGCGAGTAACGTATTAGTCAAAGAGGAGCAAAATGTCGTATTCCAAGCAGCCAAAGCTGAAGGAGATGTGCCGAGCAGCTGACGCCAACCCCAGAGGGGACGCTTATCGAGTGGTCATGGCAAAAGTTAAGAGTCCATCAATGTCAATGTGTTCTGAAAAGCTGAGTGTTATTGTCGAGGGTCTCTCCCCAACGCATGATCTGACACCATGGCCACCCAAACCGTATGTCGACGAGGAAGAAACAAACGCTGAAGATCGTCAGGTCATCAATGACAAGCTTGTAGCAGCGGCGAAAGCATTGAAGGCGAAAAAGCCCCTGGACCGGATGGAATACCGAATGTGGCACTGATAGCGGCGATCCTAGCGTACCCGGATATGTTCCGGAAAGTGATGCAGAAATGCCTAGACGAAGGTCACTTCCCAGATATATGGAAGATCCAGAAGCTTGTGCTGCTACCGAAGCCAGGAAAACCACCCGGTGATCCATCATTATACAGACCTATATGCCTGCTAGATGTACGCTATGTGGCTAAATGTACGGAGAGCGAGAACGGACTGTCAGAAAGACAGTTCGAGACGGAATTTGGACGGTCCTGGAGAGGGCCGAGAAGGCATCAAAGCAAAAATGAAGAGGATATCTTTACTATGCCGTAGCTACGATAGACGTTAAGAACGCGTTCAATAGCACCAGTTGGGAGGCCATCGCCACAGCGCTGCATAGAATGCGGGCTCCTGACTATCTGTGCCGGATTCTGCAAAGCTACTTCGAAAATCGGGTGTTGGTGTATGCAACCGACGCCGGCCGAAAGGAGTTAAGAGTAACGGCGGGAGTTCCGCAAGGGTCCATACTGGGTCCGACGCTATTCAATGGGATGTACGACGGGACCCTATTACTGGAGTTATCCGTGGGCGTCAATATCGTCGGTTTTGCTGATAACGTCGTCCTAACAGTAATTGGCGAAACGTTGGCGGAAGTGGAAGTGCTAGCCACGGAGGCAATGGGCACGGTCGATGGAGTCAAGCTGAACACAAAACGGAGGTGCTACTAGTTAGCAATCGCAAAGCGGTTCAACACGCTGAGATTACAGTCGGGGGACATGTCACAGCATTACAGCGGTCGCTCAGACACCTGGGGGTGATGATAGACGATCGACTAAACTTTAACGGCCACGTCGACTATGCATGTGAGAAGTCGGCAAAGGGGACAAGGATCATGCCGAACGCTCGTGATCTGAGAAGCAGTAGGAGGCGTCTTCTGGCTAGCGTATCGTCGTCGATACTGAGATACGGAGTTCCAGCCTAGGGTGCAGCACTGAAAACCAAGCGCAATAGGGACAAGCTCATCAGCACGTTCTGGCTCATGGCCATGAGAGTAGCAAACGCATACAGAACAATATCTTGATGATTCTGATTTGCATCACCCTGAGAGATGACATAGAATGCTATCATCGGAGAGACACAAGGCAGGTGAGGAAATTGGCGAGAATCGGCCCGCTGGTCAAGTGGCAGCAAGAATGGGATGCCTCTGCAAAAGGTAAGTGGACCCACAGACTCATCCCGAATGTGTCGACTTGGGTTAACAGGGAGCATGGCGAAGTGAACTTCCACCTGACACAGTTTCTGTCGGGTCACGGTTGCTTCAAACAGTATCTGCATCGGTTCAACCACTTGGTGTCACCGTTCTGTCCCGTGCGTGATGATTGAGAAGAAACGCCGGGACATGTTGTCTTCGATTGCCCGAGGTTACAGAATGGTAAGCGATCCTAACCTTTGTATTCTGGCGAACAATATGGTGGTGGAGATAACGTCTATCTGGCAAAGAAACTGGCGGGAATAGAAGCGAACAAAGAGCCAGAGAGCAGTGCCTGGCAGTCGGGCACCATCAATGCGGACGTCTCCCCAACCGGTACTGGTGACAACCTCCGACGACGGGGGAAGTTAGGAGGAGAAGGAACCGAGAAGGAAAGAAGAGGAGTAACGACGGAAGCAGAGAGAGAAGCGGAGGAAGATGATAAGGCAGTCTGCTTAACATGCAAGAGCAAACCACTGGTAGACTGCGCAGAGTGCAAGAGCACAGAGTGGGGAAATGTCAAGAGCGTAATAGAACTGCAGATGCACAACTCTCCCACCCAATTTACCTAAAGCCCGGATAGAGGTGGATGGTTTTGATGGCTCTGACCGTGGTCATCATGTAAAGAAAAAAAAAGGACTATGCTATATCGTATCAGCACCGAGGAGAGGATGTGGTGGTGCAAACCTGGTTAGGTGTCTTTACGATCACTCTTCACCAACCAAGAAAGGCAAACGTAGAGCAAACGGTTTGATTTTACGGCAATAGACCCAGCAACGAATGAAGGACAACGATTGGGAAGTCTTGGAACGTGAGAACTTTGAATGAACCAGTCCGGATGCGCTGCTCGTGAAGTGTGGAATGTTGGCGTGAACGTGGCAGCTATCCAGAAAATACACTGGCCCCAAAATCGGTAAACGTGAATATTGAGCGGCGGATCCCATCGCCAACACTTCATTCATGTACCACACTGCACAGTGGTCCAGGAATCAGTTTTACGCGGAAAGATGAATTTTGAGCTTTAGAATGAAACATTAGACAAAAACGGTCTTCTACAAAGTTGTTTGTATTAGTTAAGCCCTTTGTTTGATGTTATTGAAAATTAGGGTGGACCACATTTTCATAGAAATTGTGTAACTAATTTTCTTATGTGTAGAAATTATATTATACATGCTTCAGCAAAGTTGTAGACCATTCAATTTCAAGCAACTTTGCCAAAAAAAGTTTTTTTGTATCTCTTGAATTGACCGATTTAGAGCTTTTTTCCTACGGTGACATAGGGTGGTCCGAACAAAACTGGTTTTCTGGCTCTAGAGTTTTCAATTCACATTTCTCATCAAAGTAGTCTGTGAAACACTTTTAGCGCTTTGAAAAATGCGTAATTTTGTGAGTGAAGAAACTCGCTATCTCCTTCCGTTCAGGAGTTATTGTTGTTTTTCTCTCAAAAACATGCCTACTTTAATTGTGAATATCTCTGATTGGGGCAAACATAAAAAATATCTTTTGACGGTATTCAAAAGACAAAATAAAATTGTATATAATATTAAAAAATTACAGATGTGTTATTTTTGTAACTCTAATAAAATGCCTTGAAAAACAAAGGATTTTAAGCAGAAAAACTTTAATAACTTTTGAACTAAAATAGTTATCATCAATATTTTTGCAGTTCTTCAAGTCGTTCATAGACCGCTTTGACGAAAAATTCGAAATAAGAAAGATAGGGCTCTAAAACTATTTTGAAGATTTTCATAGTCTGTATTTTTTTATTATTTTGCATTTTGGGCATGAAAATGAAATTTTAGACAAAAATGATCTTCTACAAAATTGTTTCTAAAAATGTAAGCTTACATACTGTGTCATTTGAAACTAGGGTGGTCCACAATATAACACATATCATATAATTAACTTTTTATTTGCAAAAATACTGGTATATGCTCTTAAGCAAAGCGGTAGAACTTGAAATTTTGATCAACTTTGCCAAAAAAAGTTTTTCTGTAGCTCAAAATTTGACCAATCTAGAGCATTTTTTCCTAATCATCGCAGGGTGGTCCAACAAAAATAAGTTTTTCAACTCTAGTTTTTTTAATATTATTTTCTCGTCAAAGTCGTCTATGAACGACTTTTAGAACTTAACAAAACGCAATTTTTCATGCAAAAAGATTGTTGATATCTATTTTAGTTCAAAAGTTATTAAAGTTTTTGTGATAAAAAATAATTGATTTTCAAGACGTTTTATTCGAGTTACAAAAATAACACATCTGTAATTTTTTAATATAATATACAATTTTATTTTGTCTTTTGAATGCCGTCAAAAGATATTTTTTATGTTTGCCCCAATCAGAGATATTCACAATCAAAGTAGGCATGTTTTTGAGAGAAAAACAACAATAACTCCTAAACGGAAGGAGATAGCGAGTTTCTTCACTCACCAAATTACGCATTTTTCAAAGCTCTAAGAGTTGGTTGGTTTGACTTTATTAACGAGATTTTTAGCCCTGGGCTAGTTCATCTCGCGACCAACGGCTTTACTTCCCTTCCGAAGGAAGTCGTCACTATAACTTTTTACGTCATAAGTAACTATGTCGGGGATGGGATTCGATCCCAGGTCCTCGGCGTGAGAGGCGAGTGTTCTAACCACTACACCAGGTCCGTCCCCAGCTCTAAAAGTGTTTCATAGACTACTTTGATGAGAAATGTGAATTGAAAACTCTAGAGCCAGAAAACCAGTTTTGTTCGGACCACCCTATGTCACCGTAGGAAAAAAGCTCTAAATCGGTCAATTTAAGAGATACAAAAAAACTTTTTTTGACAAAGTTGCTTGAAATTGAATGGTCTACAACTTTGCTGAAGCATGTTTAGTATAATTTCTACAAATAAGAAAGTTAGTTACACAATTTCTATGAAAATGTGGTCCACCCTAATTTTCAATAACATCAAACAAAGGGCTCAACTAATACAAACAACTTTGTAGAAGACCGTTTTTGTCTAATGTTTCATTCTAAAGCTCAAAATGTATCTTTCCGCGTAAAACTGATTCCTGGACCATAGTGCACTGTCGTTCTACGCATATTTGTCCTGCGATCCATTAGGTTTATATAGAACATGGGAAAAGTAGGCGTATAAGGACAGCACATCCACTACAGCGGCAACGACAGAGCAGATCGTGGAGTTTCTTTTATAGTGATTGGGAAGCAGATGAAGCGAGTTATTCGGTGGAAACCGGAAAGTGACCGAATCTGTGTATAGAAAATAAAGGGCAAGTTCTTCAACTACAGCCTGATCACCATTTATGCGCCAACGAACGATAAGCCCGATGAGCCTAGATAAAGCCTACGAAGAGTGCCCAAAACAAAATGTCAAAATAGCCCAAGGCGACGCAAATGGGCAGATCGGGAAGGAAGACTTCTTCTGATTCGTCTTTGAAACGGAGAGCCTCCATTCCGTTATCAATGATAATGGCCTGCGGCTTGTAACCTTCGGCAGTACCTACTTCGCACGCAAGAATATCCGCAAATACACTTGGCGACAACCGAGTGGCCTGCTACTAAATAGATCACACGCTGGTTGATGGGCGAGCACAGTACCGCCAGCAGCTAGACGAGCAGTAAGGAAGAACCAAAGTTTCTTGAGATGTCAACAGCCAGTGGGATCTTATCCACGAAACAGTGACAACAACGGCGCGGGAAGTGATTGACACTGGTCAACGATCAAGACGAAACAACTGGTTCGAAGACGAGTGCCAGAGAGTGACAGACGATAAGAATGCCGCCAGAAGCCGTTTGCTGGTGGCCCGTACCTGACAGAGAAGAGAGCGGTATAGAGCAGTGTGAGCCGAAAAAAGCGAATCCATCGAAGAAAGAAAAGGCAGAACGAAAAGTGTATGGAACCTGAAGCTGCAGATAGCATGAACCGGAACGATATGCGGAGGTTTTATGCAAGGATCAATGGTGCGCGGCATAATACCATACCATTGTTCGCCATGTGCAATGATCGAGAAGGGAATTTGTTGATCGATAAAACAGAGGTGACTGCCAGGTGAAAGGAGCACTTCCAGCAGTTGTTGAACTGTAAAAATGGAAATGTAGCGAGAAATACGAATACAATTGATGACGACGATCAAGCTGTGGACCCACCGGCCATAGGAGAGGTTAAAAAGGCAATCAACGAGCTGAAGAACTGTAAGGCTGCTGGGAATGACGAGATCCAGGTCGAGCTTTTCAAGCACGGAAGTGAGCAGCTTTACCAGTCGATCCACCGAGCAATTTTGAAGGTGTGAGAGGAATATGCCCATATGCTCAATCTACAAGAAAGGGCACAGAATGGAGTGTACCAATTTCAAAGGAATTACCCTGCTAAATTCGGCGTACAACAGACTGAGACCGTTCAAGGAGTTCTTTGTTGGCGAATTACAAGCCGGTTTTCGTGAGGACCGCTCGGCAACGGACCTTGCGAATGATCCTACATAAATTCCGGGAGTATAACTTGCAGACTCACCATCTGTTTATTGATTTCAAGGCGGCGTACGATTCAGTGAAACGAAATGAACTGTGGTAGAACAAATTAGGCTGATACGTGTTAAGCTGGATGGTTCGAAATCAAATGTTCGGATCGTAGACGAGGTGTCAACCCCTTTTGTGATGCTTGACGGATTAGAGCAGGAAGCAGGGAAAATTTACTGTTCAACGTTGCACTCGAGGGTGCTATTAGGAGATCTGGCGTTCAGAGAAACGGCACTATTATTACACGGTTACACATGCTGCTTGGCTTTGCGGACGATATCGACCATATTGGAATCGGTCAAAGGTCATTAGAGGAGGCCTTCGTGCCTCTGAAGAGGGAGAGCGCGAGCATAGGGCCTGGCCACTAATTTTACCAAAACGGAGTACATGATTGCAGCTAGAGCTAGAGGTAGACTTGGTAGTGCACAAGCGGAAATGGAGGACCACGAATACGCTAGCTGTACGAATTGGAAGAGGACCTGACGACCCTAAACCTTCGGGGCACCTGGAGAAATATCGCACAAGAGTTCTACAATACGCCGGCAATGACGTGACGCTACGCTGTAGCCATCAAGGTACAAGGTAGATATGTGATTTGGAACGCACATTCTTAGCTCACACGCGGTTCACTGGGACCGTAATACCTCTGACCCAGGAAAAAAAATGTCAACAAAATATGAAAGTAGATTCCTTGATTGTTAATTTGTTTTATTTAATGTAAAAAATGTTTAAAACAATTTCTTGAACTTTTATGGGGCATTCGCATCATCACCATTGTAGATGACTTCCACTCCTTCTCCCAGTCGTCGACGATGAAAAGGCGGCAACTGAGTCAATCCAGATTAATTTGCGCTGATCCCCCTTGAAGACGATCGGATCTTTCCGCACAGCTTGTTGACTTACTAAATTTAGTCGTGCTGACAAATGAGCGCTGGTTACGTTAAAATCAGGCAGAAGAAGGTTGGATCTGATTAGCGAAGCTCCCTTGCACATAACGTTGGAACGAGAGGATCGGTGACTTCGCTTTCATTTGCTTATCGTGCATCAGGATAAATTAGAGGTGGTGCGAACAGCGCACATTCAAGCATAGATGTTAGGGTGAATCACTTATGTATAGAAATTCAGTCTTGGTAATAGGTGGATCAACACTTCAATGGTTGTTTTTGATGGTTCCAAAATATCTATGGAGCAGTTATGTTACGGTTAAGTTTTTCTGGAAAACCTAATCATTTTCATTTTTAGCAAAGACTTCAATTTGAACTAAGTTAATACAACTCTTTTACCCAAAAGACAAAAGAAAAAAACAGCAATCACGATGACCCACCCTAAAGTGGGGCGGCGATGAGGAAGCAAAAACATTTTTAGGGGTCAATAGAACGAATATCGACGGAGGTGATATTCATCTGAGCGGGGAGCAGCAGCATGCGGGTATTGCGTGTGTGAACACATACTAAGTGGGATTTCATCCCGAGGGGAGGAGCAGTTTCTCAGAAGATGATTTTTGTTTTTGCTGATGATGACCCACGGTCATGACACTTGGCTGATTGCTTGCTCACGCGCGGCAGGAGGTCGGTTTTGCTAATCATATCTGATCGTTCGCATCATCGTTAGGTATGGTAGGAAGCGTGTGGGGAATCAAGGAATAATAGTTTAATGCATATTATATGTTATTAGGGGCCTTTCTTAGCCGAGTGGTTAGAGTCCGCGGCTACAAAGCAAAGCCATGCTGAAGGTGTCTGGGTTCGATTCCCGATCGATCCAGGATCTTTTCGTAATAGAAATTTATTTGACTTCCCTAGGCATATAGTATTATCGTACCTGTCACACGATATACGAATGAGAAAATTAAAACTTTGACAAAGAAAGCTCCTAGTTAATAACTGGGAAAATGCTCATAAGAAAACCAATCTGAAAAGCAACATAATGCTAAGAAGGAGAAGATTACCAGACCAAACGTCAAATGTTCCTGATTATTCTAAGACGTGAAAATTGAATAGCTATCCAATCTGACCTCGATGTTCATAATTTCTTTGGCTAAGAATTTCAAGCATTCATTACAAAGGCCGTGGGTACTGATCCAACGATAACTTTTGATCCCACAACGGGAGCATTATCCTTTGCCCTCGACATGTTTATGCAAAGATTAGCTTATCTCAGCCTTTTTTCCCTATTATGCATCCCATGTTGCCTCACGACCCCAAGGGTAGAGAATCAGATCAGAATGCATAATCGCAAACATGAATTATCGCCCTTGGCTTGCATAACACGATTGTGGCTCCGATCCTGTTTGTTCCAACCCGATCACACTGGCTGCATTGTTGTACTACACGTTCTCAGGAATGCCATTGCGCAAGCCAACCGAGTTCGGCACACATCTTCGACAACAATTCGAACCAGTTCAACACTTAGTCATCGAACTGTTCTGAGTTCTGGTCGGTCTTGGCACAATGCTGCTACCACCTGATTTATACCGTGGTTGTTCGGCCCAGCAGCCCATCTCCGTTTGCGCCGTGCTGATGATATAAATTATTTGTATTTACTTAATGGTCTCATTACTATCAGGGCAACAGCAGTGGCCGCAGCGGCAGCAAAGAGCAAAAGTTGATTTATTGCATGAAAGAACCAGCTCAACGAAAAGGGTGGAAGTTTTTTTCAGCCCGCTCCGTTCGGAGAATCGTTGTTCTGTGTTCAGCGTTCTGAGTTAACAGTGCGACGACTGGAGTGGAAAATATTGACAAAATGAAGCAAAAGTTAGCCATCATGATTGCGTAACGTACTACCATGCAGTGCGTACACAAATTATTTATGCTGACAGAAGAATCATGATACAAAAACAGTACTTTTCAATAATACTTTTTATAACTTTTCGATCTCTGTTTGGACCCGTGCTTTCGATTTTTCTTTGGACCGTTAAATGGTAATCCATATTCGGAAAAATACTCTTATAAAACCACTTCTTCTTAGGTAAGAATGGAAGAAAGGATGTTTCTCCGGAATGCGCGCTTTCTTCCAAGGGTGAAATGGTTAATGTTGATAATTGCATCGCAATGAGCAATTAGTTCGATACTTTAAACAAGTTTACCGAACACCAAATAGAAGCAGCGTCTATGCCAGGCTCTGTGATTCAAGTGAGGAAACAAAGAGTGCCGTTAATCATGGTCAGTTGTTCTGCATTAGCGGGATTTAGGCAGTAGATCTTGAACTCCATTAGGGGCATCAAGGTCTCCTTCCAAATCGCACAGAAACTTTCAGAAAGTAGACTGTCGCGTTTTGCCGGAAACTCTTAAAGATCGCGAACTTCTTCCAAAACATCTTGAAGAGAAGAAGCACATTTTTTTTTATTTATGACGACATAACTGAACGTTTGTTCAAAGTCGTCTTAAAAGGTATCTCAAGTGACTATAAGCCACCTGAAGAGATCAAAAATGGAATCAATGATTTACTTGAATCTTCCCCAGTCCAAGTAATCATTATGAAAAAGAGAACCCAATCTGGCATTTTCCGGAGAGGGCTTTCTAAAGAATATTATTAAGTTCACTTTAACAAAAAAAAATCTAATATATATATTGAAGGTTTATAAAATGCAAGACTTATGTTCGATGTCCGTGTGACATGGGAACATTTCCAGAAACCTGGAGGAAATTACCAGAACCCAACACAGTGCCGTCGGTGCCAAAAGTGGGGTCACGGTACAAAAAATTGTCACATGGATGCTAAATGCATGCTTTGCGGAGGTTCTTCTCACGCCAAGGACGTCTGTCCAGTGAAGGAAGATACCGATAAGTTCATATGTGCAAATTGCGGGGGCAATCATAAGTCAAATTTTTGGGCTTGCCCTTCGCGTATGTGAGTCGTCAAGGTTCGTGCCAGGCAGATGAACAGTAATATCCCTCACGATAACGGTCGTTCTCGGAATTTCTCTGGTAGAGTATCGAACAATGCTCATTTATCAGTTAACGATCGTGAATCATACCCATGAGGTAGATCAGAATCACGCTTATTCACAAACTAATTTTAATCCGTCGGGTAGCCGTTCGAGTCTTTTGATTTCGAATGTATTTATCCAAGAAAAATCCTTTGACGATATCGGTAAGTAAATAATTTTCCCTTTTCATACGTCGAGTAACCGTTCCAAATGTTTCAAATCGAATGAAAAAAAAACCTAGCCCAACACAGGAAACTCCGCTTCTCCGTCTACCGAAAATTCTAACGGAAAATCATCAGATAATGTACCCACTTCAAGTGACATGACTCCCTCTGATGTTATTTATTGAAATGAACAATTGAATCAAATGATTGATGCAATGTTTGATGTACAATGACTGAAGCAGTCCAAGTTGGTGTAAAATTTACTCATCAAATTGTTATTGGATAACGTTTATCTAATGGATCCAAATAATAATTTAAATATTTTAAATTGGAATGCTCGTTCTTTGAATGGTAAAGAGGACGAGCTGTTTAATTTTCTTACAGCTAATAACATACATATAGCAGTTATGACTAAAACTTATTTGAAACCTGGATCCAAAATCAAAAGAGATCCAAACTTTTTTGTTTATTGTAATGATCGACTTAATGGGGCATGTGGAGGAGTTGTCATCATCATTCATAGACGTAACTTTGGGTGTTTCTGTTGAAATACAGCTTGGTAAATATACTATACCTGTTCAACGCACTGCGCAGCAATTTTTTTTTAAATTAATTAACTCATTACGCGTGGTAAAGATGGACAAATTATGGGTGAAATTATGAAAAAATCCACGTACTCGGCTGGGATTTGAACCCAGGACTCTTGTATGCTAGACGAGCGCTTTGCCAACTAAGCTACCGAGCCACTTGGTGACCCAATAACTGAGTTGGTTACAAGTTTAGAATTCAAATCGGTAGCTTAGTTGGTAAAGCGCTCGTCTAGCATACAAGAGTCCTGGGTTCAAATCCCAGCCCAGCACGTGGATTTTTTTTCATAATTTCACCCATAGTTTGTCCATCTTTACCACGCGTAATGAGTTAATTAATTTAACAACCATGCGGATTGGATTACCTAACAGCTCAATATAAGTGTCAATTTATATTAGAGTGTTACTGCCTCTCTGTAGTAGTCATGTCGTCACTTGAGTGAGAACGACACGTTGATAGCCTTCCCACATCTTTACTCTTCCACAATACACCCGATTCTGTTTTTGCACGGATTTTTTTACACGGCCGTGCAAAAAAGTTTCCATACATTTTTTTCCGCCAAAACCTTATTTTTGCGTGAAACGTCGAGAACTGGTGTTACTTCTTTTGCACGTTTTTTTTTAATTTTGAACTGAAAACTTTTTTTGCACGGTACGCATTCCCCGTGCAAAAACAGAATCGAGTGTACAGTTGTTGTAGAATCGATGTAGGTACGATAGGCAAACAGTTTCAACACTAAATATATCGCACTCGCTCTTTCAGTGTGAGTAGTAAAATGAGATGGATGGATATGGATTATGAAGGGGGTCCGCGTGGTCTGTAGGGATTTGAATTCTAAACTTGTAACCAACTCAGTTATTGGGTCATCAAGTGGCTCGGTAGCTTAGTTGGTAAAGCGCTCGTCTAGCATACAAGAGTCCTGGGTTCAAATCCCAGCCGAGCACGTGGATTTTTTTTCATAATTTCATCCATAATTTGTCCATCTTTACCACGCGTAATGAGTTAATTAATTTAATAACCATGCGGATTGGATTACCGAACAGCTCAATATAAGTGTCAATTGAAGTTTTTTTTTTGCTACAAACTTACTTGCAGAAATTGACTCGCAATTAGTAAAGTCATTTTTTTTGTCATTGATGACTTCAATGCAAAACATCGCTCATGTAATAATTCGCAAAGTCATTCCAGCGGCAGAATTATACTTGAAGAGTGCTCCTCATGATATTTCTCTATTCAATACCTAGTCTATATAAATAAAAATGGAAGTGTGTTTGTATGTCACGAAATGGCTTGAGAACGGGCTACTGGATTTTGAAAGTTGTTCCATAGTTATGTTCCTGAAGTGTTCCGACGTGTTTGTGTGCATAAAAAGCAAAGGATATTTAACGGGAAAGTTGAAAAAACAGGAGTGAACGGAACTTCCATTTTGCACGGAGCGTTTCATGGCGTTTTTCAACAGCCTACTTGATGGCAAGACGAAGTTTGCCGGGACCACTAGTTTTTGATAAAAATTTTAGTGATTTTCAAATCGATTTTTTTGCCAACCGAACTAGGGCAACAAAAGTTGCAACCTGTATTTAAGTTCTCCGATCGAGCTGAAATTTGCAGGAGTGTTTTTTTATATGAAAGAAGATATTTCGCAAAATTTTAGATTTTGATATTCGGGGAAAGTGGTACAATATAACCACTAAGGATTTAATGTAAAACAAAAATACTAAATCAATTAAACTGTTATAGCTATTGTTAAAATGCAAGGACTTGTATGAAAATTGGCATGTTTACTTTTCGTTATATGAACTTCAAAATGAACATGGTATTTGGATTTAAAAAATGTTTCAAATCGAAAAAAAAACCTGATATTTTTTATGTTTATTTTTCAAGTTTATTTTTCAAATCGACTAATTTTTTGTCAACCAAACCAGGTTGAAAAATTTAAAATTAAGTTCTTTAGGGCAACTCAAAAGCTTTCTACCGTGGTGAATCAAAACTAAATGTAACAAATATATAAAATATTTGTATCCACTTATTAACAGAAAATCGAAACAAGCTTTTGATCTTCAAACAAATTTTCAGGCCTGCCCAGTATTGTAAGCAATCACGGTAGTCGACACGTTTTCGCTGATATTCGGCAGCGCTTCGCTTAAACATTCACAACACGAGCGATCAAACGAATGTCGAAAAGAAAAATGTCAATTGAATACCACTGACCACGATAGCAATGTTAGGAAGCGTTATGGTGTTGTTTGTTTCTCTTCTGCTTTCACTGTATGTGTGTCACATTCGACATAACAGACAAGATCAAATTATCCATGTTGTTTATGATCCGATGTCTGAATTCTATGCAAAACTTATGATTTATGCAAATTTTCTCGTATCAGACGACATTCAATTGACACTTTTTTGTGTTTGTCGACGTTCATTCTACCGCTCTCGCTGTGACTTCTGACCATGGCAACGAAACGAACGTCACTCAAAGTGTCAAATGTTTACTGCACTGGGCCTGCCATTTCGTATGCTGTATCAACATGGACCAGCTGTTGTAATACCAGAAAGAAAGTTCTGCAGATGATGCAAAATAAAATTTTGAAAATGATTCTGAAGCTTCCTTCCTGGTTAAGTACTAATTAGTTACATAGATTATTCAAAGTTGAAACATTGGAACAAATGTCGAATAAACTAATCAACAATTTCAGACAAAAATCATTGCAATATTTTATTGTTACGATAAGTGTTGAGTTGCCATATTCTTATTTTATAGCAAAATTCAGCGCGACCGCACAAGTGTTAAAGGTCCATGAACAGCATCCCGGCCCGGAGCAACACAGCGGATGCGGTTCGGTGTATTACAGCATCGCAGGATCCAGAACAAGTTCTTGCGCCGTGTTCAGTGTTCACACACCAGGTGAAGAAGAACGCGATCCCGATAGCAGCGCGATCGTGTGTCATTCCTCCCTAGCTGACTCTTTCTTGCTTTGTTGTTGTCGTCGTCATCATCGATCGACATGCTCTTATTTGGTAACAATTGTAAACATTATGTAATTAATTGTGGTAACACATGAACCCCGCGTGAACCGGATCGATGGTTCTTGTTCGCAACGTAGAGCATCGACGGCACATGCCCCAGTAGAATCGTATTGTGCGTGGGTCAAACGAGGACCTTCGGGGTGGTCATGATTCAACAACATGAATACAAGTAAACGACCGCGATGCTCTGGATCTCCGGAGAAGAGTCGGATAAACGAGTTTTCGATCGACTACAACTTATTTTGCTGCGCCGTGCGCTGATTGGGCAATTTGGAACGCACAACCGTGGAGGATCTCCGAGGGAAGGATTATTTATGCGTAGTTGAAAGGATTAAGTGCATTAATGCGCGCAGCAGGACCGATCGTTCGGATCGTTGACAGAGACGTTAATGGGATTTGATTGCACACAACATGCATGCGCTGTTGCGGATTTGCGTGGTTTGGAGTCATCAGGGATGGGATCGCTTGCTACTGTGGAGTTATTGTGGGGACGATAAGATTCGAATCAGATCGAGATTGTGTTCGGAGATTATCGTGAGATGCAATACATCAATGTGTGGGCTTCGTTAACGGAGGCTTCTTTTGATCATTTGTACTACTGACAGTTTGAAGAAATTGAATGCGGCTGTTTTCAACACTAGATATACTCGCACATATGTCCAAATGTAAAAAAGCAGGCATTGTGTTGACGTTCGTTTTCAAATAAAAAAAAAATTATGTTATTTTTTTGTTATTTAATGAAATGGAAATCATCACACAATTTCCACAATTTGTTATTAAATTTCAATAAAAAAAACTAGGAAATTGAGCTTGATTGGCCTCCCCTGGTTGCAACTTCCGTATCGCCAGATCAGCTGCACTTACACCACTCTCAGTATTTGAGTGGTGGTGATTTTCTATTTTTAGGCTACAATGGCACATAGAACGTCAGGTTGTTGACCAATGAAGGGAAGGGGGAAAGGTGATGTTGCATTGAAAACTGGCCCATTGTAGACCGGATATACCCTTGCATTTACGCCAGTTCATGCTGGAGGGAATGAGACAATTTTATGGCAGAAAGGCTTGCTTTGACCACGTTCCGATTGATGGACGGCTCTTCTCCGACATTATCGACGTCAGGACCTATCTTGGCGCTAACATCGACTCTGACCACTATCTGGTGATGGTGAAACTGCGCCCAAAACTCTCCGTCGTTAACAACGTACGGTACCGACGGCCGCCCCGGTATGACATAGAGCGGCTCAAGCAACCGGAAGTCGCAGCTGCATACGCGCAGCACCTCGAGGCTGCATTACCGGAAGAGGGTGAGCTGGATGAAGCAGTCGACGGCACGATTGGTTCGACGTGGAGTGCCAGGAGGTTTTGGAGGAGAAGAATGCAGCGCGGCCGGTCATTCTGCAGCAAGGGACCCGGTAGAACGTGGAGCGTTATAGGCGGAAACGGCAACAGCAGACCCGCCTCTTTCGGGAGAAAAAACGCCGCATGGAGGAGACGGAGTGCGACGAGATGGAACAGCTGTGTCGGTCTCAAGAAACGCGTAAGTTCTATCAGAAGCTCAACACATCCCGCAACGGCTTCGTGCCGCGAGCCGAGATGTGCAGGGATAAGGATGGGAGCATTTTGAGAGATGAGCAAAAAAAAAATCATGGACGAGAACAGCTTTCCCGGGAAGCTCACGGGACTGATCCCGGGAAGCTCACGAGACTGATAAGAGCGACGATGGAAGGTGTGCAAAATTGTGTGAAGGTTACAGGCGAACACTTCAGTTCGTTTGGATCCCGCCGGGAACTAGGACAAGGTGATGGACTTTCGTGCCTGTTGTTCAATATTGCGCTAGAAGGTGTTATGCGGAGAGCCGGGCTTAACAGCCGGGGTACGATTTTTACGAGATCCAGTCAATTTATTTGCTTCGCGGATGATATGGACATCGTCGGCCGAACATTTGAAAACGTGGCAGACCTGTACACCCGCCTGAAACGCGAGGGAACAATGGTTGGACTGGTGGTGAATGCGACCAAGACAAAGTACATGCTAGCTGGTGGGGCCGAGCATGACAGTGCTCGCCTAGGTAGCAGTGTTACGATAGACGGGGATACGTTCGAGATGGTCGACGAGTTCGTCGGGATACGTTCGAGATGGTCGACGAGTCGGGCCTCCAGAAGAAGCTGCGGTCAAAAAAGATTCACGCCCGCACCAAATGTACAATGTGCAAAACGCTCATAAGGCCGGCCCAGTCAACATTTCGGTTGGTATATTTTTTGCTTTACATCATTATATATGAATCAAATCACTCGTATAAAATGCATGAAAACGCTATGTACACACCAAAGTGGAGGCCATATACGCACTTCGCACGACTTTTTCAGACTTTCCATAGTCAGCCATACGATACCACAAAATTCCGATAAAAATAAAAAAAAAAGTTTCCAGTGAGACTCGAACACTGGACCTTTAGATCCCTAAACCAGTACCATACCACTACACCACAGACCGCTACATGAATATGGTGTGATTATTTGCCAACATGAAAGGGAGTTTGCTATACAGCACACACGCTTTGTTGTTCTTTGAAGCCCACCCGCCAGAAGATACCGACCTCGGGTGGCAAATTTTGCTAAGTTATTGCGATTTCATTTGATGGTTATCTGCATTGATATATGATCTGTCAGTATATACAACTTGATGCGATTCTAGATTATACTATTTACGGCATGGTTTGTTGTCAACAAAGTTTGTCGACAATGAATCATAGAAGAGAATTATATACAATTTGTGTTAACATTTATTCGTTTTGATTTGATATATTGTGCGATTTTGATTTTTGACGTATGAATATGAGATTTTTGGCGCACATCCTTATACGATACGTGGTTCACTGGGGGTAGTCCTCTACGGGCACGAAACATGGACGATGCTCGAGGAGGACTTGCAAGCACTTGGAGTCTTTGAATGGCGGGTGCTCAGGACGATCATCGGCGGTGTGCAGGAAAACGGTGTGTGGCGGCGAAGGATGAACCACGAGCTCGCCCAACTCTACGGCGGACCCAGTATCCCGAAGGTGGCCAAAGCTGGAAGGGTACGATGGGCAGGGCATGTTGCAAGAATGCCGGACAGCAACCCTGCAAAGATCGTGTTCGCTTCGGATCCAGTTGGTACAAGAAGACGTGGCGAGCGTGGGGCTGAATCGAGGATGGAGAGATGCGGCCACGAACCGAGTATTGTGGCGTGAAATTGTTGATTCAACGTTATCTGTCTAAATGTTATCTAAATAAATGAAAAGGCTTGCTTCGGTTTTCAGAATGCCTATGCCGTGCTACAGCCAAATCTCCCTTACGCGATACTCGGTATCTTGATATCGAGCTAGTGAACCTTAATAAAAGTTGGTTTTCATGGTTACGATAGTCCCTTGGATCGCATTTGCACTGGTTTCGTGCTCTTTAACTCGATACCTCCCTGACTCGATATTCCCTTCAATATCGAGTAATGGAGAGTTTACTGTATAGTGATGTTATCGTGGAAGCGTAGGAAAACGTCTTGTCTGTGTCTGGTGTCAGCGATTTCTATGAACAAATAGCTTTGTAGTATTATATAGAAGCAAGCGGTTGATACAACTACAAAGTATGAAGAAAGGGACGGGCCTGGGATTGAATTAAGGTCCTTCTGCTTTTGAAGCAATAAGACCACTAACCCCGTGATATGCAATGAGCAACTGGAGACAATTATCGATTAAGCCATTTATGTTATGAGTTCAACCACTGTTCAAGATAATCTTTGACACGTAACGTCTCGCAGAAAATATTTATTGAATTAACAGCATTTAAACTTCGTGGTCGTGCGGTTAGTGTTATCAAGCATTAAGCCGCATCGAGTCATGGAGTCAAGTGGTTTCGATTCCCGCTTCAGTCTGGAAGTTTTTCGTCAGGAACGTATTTCGACTGTGCCACTGGGCGTTGCATGCTAGTCCGTTGTCTAGTATGGCCATCTAGGCAAATCGTCCACTGGAAGCATTAACGTGTCGGTGTCTTATTAAACTGCGGCTTGTTGACGAAATTCCAATTTAACATATTACCTTCAAAAAGTATTACTAGATTTAACAAAGTTTCATTTGTACTTTAAGTAATGTATGATTTACTATTTATGACAAGTAAAATACGAACCTTTTCCCATAATGGGGGTAAACGTTCGCATTGTAAGGGGCGAAAATTTGAACTAAATGAACGACATGGTTATGAAGTGCAAATATTTTATGACGGCCCTTCTTATACTCATCTGCTTCCTTGTATGTGAACATCAAAAATATATTTTTGGCATTACGTTCGAATAGATGCACAGGTTGTTTTTCAGATTATTGTTCTATGAGCTATATCACATTACACATAGAGAGGTTGTTTTTTATGAAAATACACCATGACCAAAAGTCATGAAATCATGAAGCATTTTACCGTAACGCCAGCTGTACGTTACGTTTTCAATTTAAAGCGAAGAAAAATGTAAGCTGGAATCCTAAAATCATGAAGCATGTATGCTGGAACCATGAATAAAATTCATGGAAACATAAGCACTATTCATGGATTTAGTCATCTGTTATTTATGATTCCTATTTTTGATACGAAAAGTGGTCATGAAATCATGAAGCAAGATCTGATATCATGAACACAGTTCATGACAACATAAGCACTATTCATGTATTTATGATTCCGATTTTGATACTGAAAAGTTGAGTCATGAACGGAATATTATACGTCAATTTGGATCCCAGTTTATATTCGCTATTGGTAAACAAATGAAATGAAAATTAAAATCGTTGCGACTTTTGTGCCGGTTGTTTCGTAATAAACCGCGAACACATTCCACAATTGTCAACCTAACGAGTGCCAATCTTTAGCAGGAACGCGAACATACAGTGGTTAGGTTTGTACGCAAAACATTGTTTCGAACATCACAAATGGTCCCTGGGCTCACAAAATGCTGGTGAATTGCATGAGTAATGGAATACTCCTTAACAACACTGTGGATGTGAAAAGTGAACTTGAACATCCGGCTGCGTTGGCCTTTTGTGAGCTGCTCTGCAATAGGACATAGGGAAGGCATCACATCCGAACAGTTAAAATCGCCGACGAGTTTGGGAAGCGAAATCTTCACTCAAAGTCGAACATTGCCCGGTTCTGCAAAATCAGGATGAAAGCTTGTAAGCATGTTTTGGGAACATCTAACAGCTCCGGCAGATTGATTGTGTCGTGACACAATGTGGGAACTTACGGATATCTTGCCAAGAGTGTCATCGATACGATGGCAAGGTTCCGAAGAGCAGTGTCTTCAATTTAAACTTTTCCAAAAACAAAACTTTTTTATAATTTCACTAGAATCACCGATCGCCATGAGACGCGTTGACTAAGATGAAGAAAGTGACAGTTAGATTTGTGTAACGCCTTGAGCATACAAATTCTTGCATAATACTCACGATTTCATGACTTGTAGTCATGATATCATGAAACATAAAATTTTATGAATTCATGACTTTTTGTTCATGAATCCGGCAACCGATTTTTTCCGTGTACATTTGCTTTAGGCGGCAGCGAACTCCAAAGCCGAGGTAGCTGCTAAATCGTCTTCTATCAAAAGCACTTGAATTGAAGAATTTTTGTTAACCTCTGGACAAAAACAAAACCACTAAATTCTATCCTTTTGAAGAAAGTTAAATAAAATAATTGAAACGTCGAACGTAGGAACAACAAACATGTTAGCTAATTGTTAAGACTACACGTCCGTGTATCGAAAGTCAGTCTCATCTGTAAAAAGTAGGCCTTGATAAAATTGGCTTGGAAGTTTACAAACTCGGTTTCTATACGCATATTCTGAAGAAAAAAACGCAAACGACTGGATCAAGCTTTAATCTAATGGAAAATTTTCATATTTTGCTTTTTTCTTCAATGTTTTCCTCAGAAAAATATAAAGATGACCAAAACACGGCTGTTTTTTTTTTGCTACATGGTGCAGAAAACTGTAGCGAGACTGATATGCAATTACTTTTTATAAAAGGGACAAAACGACTTGGTGTTTTTTTCCTAATGTTTCCAAACAAATCATATTGCATAATTAGTGCAGCTGAGGGATATGATAAAATCTGAAATTAAATCAAATTGGGCGAAAATGCAGATGCAGACTTGCGATTCAGTGCAGTGCCGAAAACTCTTATTTAACTATTTTAAATAGGTCGAAGCAACTCAAAATACAACTTTATTTAAACTTTGTAGTACTTCAATAAAATTGTTTTTGCAATTTCTCATCGTAATAGGCTGTTTTTCATCACGCCAATCTGTCATGAAACGGCCTACTTTCCTGCACTGAAGTATGGAGTGCGGGAATAGTCATTACCTAACTGAAACCAGTGCTGTAATGATTCATTACGCAACGCTTTCTCATTACGCAACTGTTTTGAGTTGCGTAATGAATCATTACCCAACATTTTTTCAGAAATTGTAAAATAAAGGTGAATGCATTCTGATATAGATTCTGATACCCTCAAGTGGTCTTCTACGAAATTGCAAAAAATGTTGTACGTAACTCGTTGCAGAACTCGATTTTTGCAGCACTTGTCGTAATTATCCTACTCGGCAAGCCTCGTAGGATAAATTTACGACTCGTGCTGTAAAAATCATCGTTCTGCAACTTGTTCCGTAAACTACTATTGTGTTAATATCTGTGAACAGCTAACCTAACAAAGTACCAAAGCCATACAGCGTTGCCAAGGTTTCATTTTCATGTGCTGGAAAAGATCCACATCGAACTTTGCCCCGAATTACTTTACATGTCTGGTTTCAGAAACTCTCTAGGAAATCCGAATTTGTTCACCGGGAACATGTATCTGTAAACAGGGCACCATCTCGCACAATACGCGCATAGAGCTGAATTTAATCACTGCACAAATAGCAGACGTAGGCGCGCCAAGTGTAAAAACTTGCACTCAAAGTAGGGAAGAGAGTGTAAGCGATAACGCAAAGAGCGATGCTGACGGAGTGTATTGGTAAAATCTACTCAAGGTTGCTGGCAACACTATCACTGGAGAGTCCCTCGATCAGCTTACCTTATTTGGGTATGGATAAAAGGTAGCACAGAAATGTCAAATGATCTGTCAGACATGAAATGACACAGTTACGTAATTTGTTAAGTCATTGGATTTACAAAATTTATCAGAATATTGCAAGCTATTGAAAATTAAACGAAAATTAACATTAAAGCCATATTTTTATATCTCGTAAGCGCCCACATTCACACTACACGCTTGACTTTTATCTTTCATGAAAGATAATGGGTCTTGCTAAAGGAAAATAAGACACCCGCCATCCTCTGTTTTGTACCGATCACCGTGTGTCACCACGTGTTACATTCGCCGACACTTTCCGTTTCTGATCAAAAAACATAAACAAAAGCACTTGATTGCCTGACGACACTAATCGCACGGCCACGAAGTCCAAAAATCATGGATCATAGTTGCTTAGGGCTGCAATACTAGAAAACAAGTAAGTTGGTACAAACTTCAAGCAAAATATAAATCTCCCTGGCTAGCCATGGCTCAATCGTTGTCGTGTATGATAGATAATGCTTTTGAACGCTCTCTTGTCACGTACCATGCGAAAGAGTGAATATCAACATTCATAGGACTCTCCGAATGCAAATTTCCATGAACTGTTGTGATTCATAAACTGTTACACTCTGTGAATATGGTTCGATCGGCTTGTTTGGATCGAAATCAAAACTTTGGAATATTGGTTATAACGCACGAAATACAAAATTATGAATTCGTATGCTAGATTCACTGAATTTGTGCTAAATTTGAAATTATTTGTAGAGCCATTTGCTAGTTTATTTGAATTGTTAGCAAACTAAAGGAAGAATAAATGTTCGGTAAACGGAATTCGATGTTAAAAAAAACATTATTCCTCACAAAGTTTACAGCTTTGAGCTATCTTGATCAGAAACGCAAACCAGTTGCTTTTAAGGTTTTCGATATCATTTCACCAACACTCAAAGTGTACGCAATTTGGAACTTTTTACCTTATTACATGGGTATTATCAGAATGGGACCAATGATTATAAGAAAACGGAAATTGCTGTCGGATTCCAAGATGCTGAAAATGACTTCAAATCCACGCAAGATGAGTGTTTTTGGTAACCCTTCAAGTAATCTGAATAATCCGTGTATGTAAAATTAATTGACTTGAGTTGAGAAAACTCAACTAGGGTTGTTATGTCTATTACGGCTTAACCAGCTGACAGTGTTTTGAAAATTCCACAGACACAAAAGTCAATTTGGACAAATTGAGATGTAAAATTGTAAAAAATAATAGAATCGTTCTGGTGGGCTTCGATCACACGACTCCCAATACGCTAGACTGGGCGCGATAACTGTGGCTTTTTTGTTTTTTCATAAACAATTCAATAATATCTTGAAATAGGTAGTGAAAGTGTTGTGAATCTATTGGTCACCAAGACCTGAAGATACGCCAAAATTTCTTGGGTGACCAACACATAACCATAACCCACGTAAATATCTCAAGCTACAGATATTTTCTTATATTCGGTAATTTGCTTTTCAAAACAATACCTTGTAAAATAAATAAAGCAATTTGGTTCAAACATTTATGAGTTATGATTTATGTGTCTGGTACCACTATAGCCGTATAAAGATCTTCATCATTACGGCTTTCAGCCCCTGCAATTTTTTATTTTAGTTGAAGATATTTTTATCACTGGATTTTGGGTGATGCTAAACTTAGAAGTGCTGCAATACTCTGTATTGCAACGATTCCATACTTATGGAGGGTAGTGTACACAAAACAACAATTTAAATTTACCTTTTGGATATTCTGGGCTACCAGAACTAGCGGAAGTGACAAAACTATATCTGTTCGTAGTCCACATGAGTACTTATTTCACTTTGCAAGATAACAAGGTTACAAGGTCGTCAAAGTTGAGATCTGCAAAGGAGATATAGGGTGCCAGTGCCAATAGCGGACAACCTAAGCTATAAAAAACTATAACATAAAAAGGGAAAGCCTTAACAAAGATCTTTTGGCGTTAACAGAAAGATTTCAACCTCTAATATATTGCACAAATATAAAGAGTGATACAATTATTTTTTGAGCATAAAATCGCTTGAGCCACTATTGGTATACGTGTTCCAGTAGTTGCGCTAGTGCTCCAGTAATAGACGTTCGGAAATCATTCAATGAATTTTAAACAAACCAATTGATTTTTACATAGATTTAATATTTTTCCCTTGGAACAGCACCATGGTTTTCGAATAAACCATGAAAATCATCTCTGAAACATTTCTTAATTTTTATACATCTATTAAAAAAATCTATTAAAAAAATTGGGCGTATGCCGGTTATAGCCATAGTGAATTATACACCGTTTTACATAGCCAATCAGCATGAAACCTTTTGTGTTTAGTAGATTACATTCACATTATAGAGATTCATTTATTTACTCGTCTGAATTGATTCAAAATATGAGAAAAGCAATTCATTTTGCTTATGATTTGAACTCGCATACACCTAATTTGGCCAGGGTACTTCAAATTCGGACACTCTAATAAGAAATAAATGTGATTGGCCAATTTAGGAACCGAAACTAAATCTCTGGTCGAAACTGGTTCTGGTGGCCTATTTTGACCAACGAGATTTTTTTAGCGACGAAATGGATTTAGCTTAGTTCCGATATTTTACATACATAATATAAATTGTAAGCTTGCATTTGATATAGGTGTAGTATAAATAAGGCTTGCCAAAACCGGTGCTCTTACCTTATATGACTTTTTGATAAAATAAAAAGCTCAAATTTGACAAATTCACTAAACTAGAGGCGATCTATCTACCAATAAATAGCGCATGTCATTTTTATCGAAAAATGTATGTTTTATTCCATAGCCCAATCTACTGGTACATTACAACCATTGGTACCGGCGCCCTACCAGGTTTTCAGTGGCTAGTGTGGCCAAATTCAGATCTCCCGGAAATTTTCTGAAACTAGATGTAGAACACACATCATTTAAGCAAAACAAATCTAAATTCGGTCAACACACTGGTCTTTGCAAGCTGTTTGAATTTTCGGGTCAAAAACGATCCAAATTGTTTTTCAATTCTTCAAAATTTCAAGAAAGCTTCTACAGATGTACAAAAGCATAAAATATGTAATCACGCTGAAATTTTCTTTGACAATATCTCTATGTACAATGATAATATTCCTTTCGAAACACCTTTCCAAAATAATTCGATAATTTTGAAAAAAAAAAAAAAGTGGCGAATACTGGTGCAGATAATCAGTTATTTACTACCTTAATTTTAAGAACAAAATACAGTTTTTGACCAGTGCCTAAAATTTTCCAGCTAAGCATTATCTAAAAGTTTTTGTTTGACGTATGAACAACATTCAAAAGTCTTTAGCTTGTTAAAACAAATATTTTTATATAGTTCTTTGCAGATTGGATACTGTCCCATGGTAAGAAATATAGAAACTCAAAGTAATTCAAAATCTCCTATTCAAAACTCATTCAAAAATGTATTTTCATTGCACTACTATCTGTTAAAGTTTTGATACACTTTTATTTTATTTCTAGAAACTGCAACTCATAATCTCCCAATTGATATGAAATAAATAAAAAGGCCTTCAAATGGTCAATAGTTTATATTATTTTAAAATTATTATTTCCAATTATTTTAAATATTCGGATGAGTTTGGTTGCACATGACGATGCATTTCTAGAAAATTGTTTTTGAGCGTCAGATATTTCAGAATTGCTGAATAATCGATACGTTACTAATCATTGGATATTTTTGTAATTAGTAATAAAAATCGATTAAAACTAAAATCCCGATCAACAGTTCTAGGAAATATTCCTTCATTCTGATGTTATAAATTTTATTCTTGGAATTGCTGTTTAGTACAATCACGGGGAATTTGAGTACAACTTTATTTTGCATTCCTGATTTTTTTTTCAATTATTCATAAAGTACTTCCTTCGAAGCCAAACTTTGAATTTTTAAGTGCACAAGCCTGGAGTTAACAACCGTTTGGGTTGAAAATCGATCAAATTGCTTGCTTGCTGGAGGTGATCAACTGGATAAATTGGTTGTAAAGACGTGTGCTCTTGAAAATTCAAAGTTAACCTTAAGCTTAAAAAGGATCAGCTTGTTTAACGGTATGTTTTGAATTTTGAAATTACTCATATTGTATTTTTTCGCATGTAAAAGTCATGCGGAAAAATTAAATACTTATAGTTTAAATGCTTTCTCAAATGACCAAAACATTAAATGCGCGATTTGAATCAATCATTTTTCATAACATAGCCAGCATAGCAGCCACCATCGAGATTAACAACTTTCCCCAACATGTGCGCGCTCCCTTTTGCGGTTCTTCACCATCCTCAGTGTTGCCACAAGTACAGATTTATCTGGAAAGGTACAGATTTCTTGATAGTTTTTGGTACAGATTCTGTACGGTACAGATTACAGATTTTCACGAAAAAGTACAGAATGGTACAGATTTTTGGAATTGACATTTTTTGTAACAAGATGCGTGAAACTCGAAACTAATTTCCTCAAAACTATTATTGGAGGACACTTTTTTCATAGAATTTTATAATAATTATTTGAAAAGTGCAATTATTTAAATGAAAAATAAGTTAAATTTCCAAATTATTAAGAATTTGAACGAATTCTTTCAAAAATTTATATTGGGTATGGTACAGATTTTGGGTACAGATTTTTAATATCTCTGGTACAGATAGAAAAGATTTTTGAGCCCTCGGTACAGATAGAAATGTGGCAACACTGACCATCCTTTCCGATCGTGACTCATGATGCCACATTAAAGCATTGAACTTCTCCCGACCACCACCGTCAAGGTCAAGATGGTTTCACGCTATTATCAATATTATTTATGTTGTTCCCCCTATTACTCGAACGGAGCTCATCTTACACGGCTCAATGGCATCGGCCGCGCATATTATGAAATAGAAGTTGATCCTGTGAGCCTCGGCAATAACCACTGGGCAGAAAGGTGCATCACTCGATGAAGATCGAATGGGTAGTAGTAAAAAACAACGCGACGAGAAATGATAAAAATTTGCTCTCGCTTCTATGCTGTTGCCTTCACTGCCGTACCGTCGAACGAGGTGACTTACAACACTTTTCAACTTCAATCAACTAAAACCAAGATCTAAATGATACCCCTACCCTTCTACCAGCAGCTTCATTCCTTACCTTAAAATTATTCAAATCGCGATAACTTTTCTGTTTCTAGATATTATTGCACCATTGACACCATTTTTTTTTTTCACTAGACTAGTTTAGGAATCCGTGTTGATATTAATCATTGGTGATCTATTTTTGATTCTTATGTTTCTTGGGGAATCGACATTCTCCATATAAAATGTCTTTGGCGGCCATTTTGTTTTACGTCAATCTATCAAATAAAAAAATGTGGACTGTACAATACCAGGTAACAAGGAGCTACTCGGAAAAAAATATACAAATCGGTTGAGTATTCTTCGAGATATCTTGAAATTAGGATATCCAGGTTTTCACGCTAGCTATAAAACTACGGGGGGTGAATTGAATTGTATATGTCTTGTCTACAAGTTTTATAGCTTGGTCTTAGTAGGCTGTTAATTAAGATTGTTGATTGAACTGTCAAGAATTTTCTCTATTTACATGTGTTTATACATATCATGGTAGTTGAAGGAGCTTCAGTTTTCGATCTTCAAACATTTTATATAAATAGCATTTATTTTTAGGAATACAAAAAGGACAATTAAAAACTGCAGTGAAGAAGATGAAGTCCTGGGTAGTCGATGCTGAACTTTTCGTAAATTTTGGAGCCAGCAGAAATCTATATAAATAAAATAGGAATGGTGTTTGTATGTCACGAAATGGCTCATGAACGGGGCAACGGATTTGGATGATTCTTTTTCCATTTTGTTCGTCAAGGGTTCCGACGTGTTTGTGTGTATAAAAGTTCCAGGATGTTCACCGGGAAAGTAGGAAAAACGGGACTGAACGGAACTGTCATTTTGTATGGGACGATTCATAGCGGTTTTCAACAGCCTACTTGATGGCAAGACGAAGTTTGCCGGGACCACTAGTTTAAAATGCATTTTGAAAAGTTTGAAAATAAATTAACATCGAGATAAACGTACTTCATAACTCGTACCTGGTTGGTTACCCAATTTAAACATTCTATTAGGCTTGTTCAAACTCATTGTTATTTTGACAATCGGGTGAGACGAGACTAGTTGCTGTCTCCCCGAGAAACGTTAGACGACTATTTTTAAACATAAAGAGCGAGTCAATTTTTGTTACCTTATTCGACACTACGTTTCTCCTCGCCGGACTCGTAAGCATGATATATTCCATAATAAAGAGAAAGCCAGTCTATGGGAATAATTTGGTATTATTTTTATTGTTTTCGTTTGTAAAAATCAAAAAATACTTTAAAGTGGGAGAGGAAAAGGTTTAAGTTTTCCCACACCATGGCTTATTTCGAACACCAGTAGAACATTGACGTAGAATACAAGAAACAACTTGACCGATAATCGCCATAATTGCACCGTTTTTTTGTTTATTTTATGGTAAAATATAACTAGGAACCTACTATACTTATAATATCATCTAAACTCATTGCTAAGGCACCAGGAAGTTTAGTGGTAATGAAAAATCGATTTCCCAGCAGATGGTCTCACTAAAGAAGACATTTAAACATCTGTTTTAACCCAGCACGTAAAGCCATGTAGATTCATCGTAATAAATGAAAATCTCTTCTCGTATTTACTCTTTCAAACGATTTTCCTTGACCTACACAAACGGAAGAATGGTTTAATTAGAATAAGAATCATTTTTTTTTTCGATTTACAAAACTAAAATAAATATCAATTTTTAGAACGAAGCTTGCTTTGATTCTGCTATAAACTAAATTAAAGTGTTGACAAGAAATGTCAGAAGGGGTGATTCAAATTTTATGGCATGCCAGCGAAAAAATCTGGATGATGTTTTTTGAAGTTTTGTCCAGCGTAGTACCAGAAACCTAAATGCTCATTACTCAAAGATGGCTTCACTAAATTGTTTCAATTTTTCAAAAAATACTCTTATCAATGTATTGTTACGAAGAGTGAATATCCGAATACGATGAAAATTCTGTAGGTAGACCGGGAACACCCCTGCATACGGAATGCAGAGCTGGTCTATAACAAAATTTCACCTGATAGTTGTGTTTTGTAGTAAAATAAATTTGTAGTAAAATAAATCAGTGTTGCAAGTCACCCCGTTTGACGGTACCGTAAAATCGGGTGTAAATGATCAGAAGGGTGAAATTGATCATCGTATCACACGATTTCATTTATTCGCAATAGAGCACAAATATCAATATAAGCTGCATTAAATGAACGTTGTTTGTCGTAACTATTGTCGAATAGTGTGTTGTGAAGTTTTTTGCGTTAAAGAATGTTTATTACTAAGAAAATAATGTAAAATTTCAAAATCATGCACGGTGCAGTATTGACAAACACCTATGAACTTCTATTTCTGAACAAGGATTTGAACATGGTATAAACCTGAAAGTTTGTGAGGATGCTTGAGCTATAGCCCCAAACCAGATTTCATCACCAAAACTCGTACCAATTAGCTCATATGGTTGAAATAATTGAATTTCTGTTAGATATCATTGAATTCCTTAGGAAATTGCATACATTTAGGCGTTTTTCGCGTTTTCTTGAAATTTAACTATTCGTTATTTATATAAATATTGCATTGTTAAGAATTTGACAAGCATATTCGGATTCAGGGAGCTCAAATTTATCATGTAGAAGTGTTTTGAAACTAACAACAATGGCATTGATACGTGATCAATTTCACCCCGAAATGAGATCCTTTGATTTTTTATTTTAGAGAGTTAACACTAAAATGACATTTGTTAGAAAATTTCGGTACATAAGTCTATGAGGCTCACCTTCGTACTTGTTTTCCTGCATTTAGCTGTTTGGCATTGTTAACATTATAGAAAACAGACAAGAAAAACCGTGAAAAATGATCAATTTCACCCGAAAGTACGGTAGTTACGGGTGTGAAATAAGTCAAATTTCCATCTCGTGTTGAACTGGTAGGAATCTGGTAGTTATTAGGCTAGGAATGGGTTTTGAACTTACCGGCACGATAATCGATGCCCTCGAGCAGTGGCCCGGACGTGGAGGAGGTGGAAAAGTCGGGCGACATCGTGACTCCGTCCGTCGTAGAGCTGGCGGTGGACGAGCTGACATTGTCTGCGGGGAACCGTACCGGCATGCCGGTACTGGTGCTGATGTTGAACATGGATGCTATCGATTGCAGCGAACTGGTGATATTGAGGGTCGTTGTACTGGTGACGGTGGTGCTTTCGGCGGCTGTGCTCGAACTGCTGGACCAAGTCGTGTTGGGATATCTGTTCGCTTCGGTCACTGTTGTGCTGGTCGGTTCTGCGGTAGACTCGTAGCTTTCGTAACTGGAGCTTTCCTCTTCGCCGGATTCTTCCTCGCTGCCACTTCCTTCTTCGGAACTAGTTTCTTCAGTTGTGGAATCCGTAACGGACTCGACGGTGGATGGATCTACCGTTGAGAAGAACTGCGTGGTCGTAGGGACCTTCGGTGAACTCGTCGTTGGACCGAATATTTCAATCAGAATCTCTGGAGTAGTCGTTGTGGTAGTAGCTGTTGTTGGAAGAGAGTTAAGACGTTAAAGGATATCTTGTTCCGTCGGAAATGTTAGAACAGTTAACGAAACAGTAGTGGATCAAGCTAACAACGCATGCACAACATATTAACATATTACCCGGTGAGGTCTCCTGTTCTGTGGTAGTGGTAGTAGTGAGCACCATGCTTGTTGGGGCTAATGAACTGGTGTATGATTCTAAACTTGTACTACTAGTGACATGCGGTGGGGTGGTGTCAGTGACAATACTGCTACTGATTGGCTCAGTGGCAGCCGTACTGGAACTCGAAGTCGTTCGTTCACTAGTGGACGCGGTGGATGTAGTAGTGATCATAGTTGTGGTTGGCTCCACTTTAGTGGTCGTTGCAAGCTTCTCCTCTGTGGTCAAAGTGCTTGGACTACCAGTTGTACTGGTAGTGGCACTAGCTGTTGTGGTCTTTTTCGTGGTAGTGGGTACAAATGTGCTACTGCTAGTAGTGGCTTCTTCGGACATGCTAGGCGGAGTAGTCGGTAAACTCTCCTCTGTGGATGGCGAGGATGCAAGTTGCGAATGAGAGATGAGATCGCCGGATATGGTTTGATTAGTTTCATCATGAATGGTGTAGATGTAGGCCGCTTCGGGTAGCAGCGGATCAAGTGGAGGCAGAATGATGTCCGGTGAGGGTTCCGAATTCCCCAGGTCAATCAACGATACGGATGACGATGAGGTTTGAGTGGGTGAGCTGTGATTGTTAGTTTGATTGGCGCCGAGCACCTCTTCCGGGGTTAGTGTATGAATCAGTATCCAACTGTTGGACGTAGTGGGACCTGTTGGCGCTGATGGGCGAATGGCATTAGTTACGATGACCAGTGATGCAGTATGTGGTTCTGAATTGGATGGGTGAATCTTACCTGGATCGGAGGGGATCTTTTCGCTGCTGGAAGGTTCGTCCACTATGCTGGACCAGGTAACCAAACCGGCCGCAGCAGTGGTCTCATCCAGGGAGTTTTCGGTTTGCGAGGTTTCTGGTTGGTAGTCAGCGTCTGCAGGAGGCGTAATGCGTCCTGCGGGGGTAGTCTTGGTCGTTCTGATGGTCGTGGTTGTTGGAGTTTCAGTTGTGGTCGTGGTGGTTGTGGTTGTAGGGGTCGTTGTCGGAGCCGGGGTGGTTGTCGTAGTTGTTGTCGGAGTGGTTCTGGTAGTTGTCGAAGGACTAGTCCTGGTCGTCGACTGTGTTGTGCTACTAGCCGTCGTTGTTCTCCGTTGAGTGATAGTAGTTTGTGGAGTAGTTGATGGCTTTTCTCGTGTTTCTTTTGGAGTGGTACCAGTGGTGGTTTCCATTGAAGATGGTTCTTGACCAGTGGATGTAAGGAGATCTTCAATAAGGTGTTCAAGCGAAGTTGCAGGTACGGTTACGATTTCTGCTGTGGGTCTGGGTCTGGGTCGGGGTGCTTTGGTGGTTTCGGGTTCTGTCACAGTTGTGGCAGTTGTCGTAGGTCTTCGTCGAACCGGCGGCCGTGTGAGTGGTTGAACTGTTGGTCTCCGAGAAGGAATGAAGTAAGTAGATTCCTCGGACGATGGAGGCAAAGTGGTAGTTGGTTTTCGTGTTTGAGTAGTTGTGCGTCGAATGGTTGTTGAACTGGCAGTAGTCGGTTGATTAGATGAACTGGTAGCTGCTTCAGTTGAAGTTGTCGGTAACCGAGTAGCAGCTGACGACGTGGTCACGTTCCGTTTTACTTCTGGGAAGGTCGTCATAATAGATTTCGGCGTCGTTGTCTGTGTAGTCGGTCGTCTGGTTGTATTTCTACTAGGCGTTGGTCTTCTGGTCTTGTACGGTTTAGTTGTGTTCCTGGGAGGAGTTCTCCTGGTAGTAGTCGTTCGTCGGGTTGTCTCCGTCTCTCCTGTTCCAGGGTTCTTACTGCTTTGAACGTACTGAAAAGTGGAAAATTCTTGATACTCAGTCGTGGATGGGGTATCATCCTTCTGTTCAAGCTTCATGGTGGTCGCTGTGGCCGTAGAATTTCTCCGGCTAAATTTCGTAGTCGTTCGGCGGGTAGTTGTCGATGAAGTGCTAACTAACTCATATTTGGTAGTGTTGTTTGGCTTAGCCGTCGATGGGAGTATCGTTTCCGTTAGAGGCGGTTTCTTACTCATATCAATCACAGTTGGATGGTGTTGGTAGTGGGAACCTGAGTGGTTATTGTCTATACTGTTGTCAGTAATTTCGTATTTGAACAATAGACTGTCATCCTATAAGATAAGGAAAACAGAAAATGTAATCTAATATAGAAAAACTACAAAATAAGGAAATACTTACGTGAACTTGACAGCAGGATCCGAAGAATATTTTGTCTATGCAGACACCGAGGTGGGTGCCGTTGGCTTTGAAGCAATCGATGGCAAACATGCAGATGCCCTCGGCACCCGAACTCCGCACCACGCACGGTAAATGCCGCAAATTTCGACTGACTGCTGGAAAGAAATCAAAAAATGGAAAGTGATGATTAGTGATTTGTTTAACTGGATGAGAAGATGTGTGAAACATTTTGAACTTTTGTTAATTAAATGAATTTATTTATTTGCAAACTGTTCACTTATACCTTATCATAAACGGTCATGTGTTTACTGGGTAGTGTAGGAGGGAAACCGTATCGAAACTACACATCCATATGGAATATCAATTCCATACGGCATCATTGAACTTAGTCAAGCTGGTTTTCGTCTGAATGATAAGTTTCTGTTCAATCGTTTAGCTACGCCATATGAAGTCAAAGTCCGCCAAACATACTCGAAGCAGGTTTCTGTGGTTCTAGTGCGTGTCATTGTTAACGGTAGATATTGTACTACGACTGCGTGCTTGTTGCGCTCGCGGATATAAAGATTATCTTAATTCAACAAATGACAACACGTGCTACTATAATTACGACTATTACAGACCATCCGATATATGGTACATTGAGGACGTATTTCGATTCCATGGAAGTTGGTCAATAACCTTTGTAATGGATGACTCCAGGCATTCAGTTGTTCGTGTAACAAAACTATGAACACGAATGAACTGAAACTAATCAACCATAAATGTTCAAGATTCTATTTGAATAGGTCATCAACTTAAGATGAAGATGCATCGAAGTCAAACCTAAAATTTTCAAGAGCACAAATCTAGAGAACCAGACAGCCATTTGAGCTGAAAACCTAGTGGATTGGTCACACGCTGGCGGTGACCAATCGATTAAGTTTTTAGCTCGAACGACTGTTTAATTCTCTAAATTAATGCTTTTGAAAATTTAAGGTTTGGCTTCGATACATCTTCACCTTTGTTTTCCTCGATCGAGCTTCCCTCAACAAGTGTGTCACCTCAGGCCCTACGCCAAGGCATTCCCCAATAACGAGTGTGAAGTGGCCTCACGATCGCATATGCATTTCAGCATTTCTCCTTGGCCTGAAATCGAGGAGAAGCGTGCAAAAAAGTAAGCCCACTTTATTCAGCCCACTCGTCGAAAGCCAATTAACCATGCACCCACCGAAATGGGTCAATGTTGTTCGTCATTTCGCGCGTCTTGCTTGTAAGTGTGCCTCGTGGGAGGCTCCCGGTTTGGGTGCGATTTGCATTTATTCGAGTTCAAGTGAAACCAGCGGAATCCCCAGAAATCTGGTTTTCGTCATCACGATGTCGAACAGTCGAACACGCGGGAGACTTCTATGAGAAGTAATATACTCCGACCTTATTTTTAAGACATTCACTGTTCGAGCGACACAAGAAGCAAATGAATACTGATTTAATTACGCTCTGTTAAAAATATCTTCTTCTTCTTCTTGGCATTAATGTCTTCACTGGGACAGAGCCAGCTTCTTAGCTAAGTGTTCATATGAGCACTTCCACAGTTATTAACTGAGAGCTTTTTTTGCCAAAGCTGCCATTTTCGCATTCGTACATCGTGTGGCAGGTACGATGATACTCTATGCCCAGGGAAGTCAAGGAAATTTCCATTACGAAAAGATCCTGGACCGACCGGGATTCCAACCCAGACACCCTCAGCATGGCTTTGCTTTGAAGCCGCGGACTCTAACCACTCGGCTAAGGAAGGCCCCTGTTAAAAATATATTCCAAAATATTCAAAACATGAATACATGGTACATATTAACAATTATTTCTTACCAAGATATTCTTGGCGATATTTTTAAGTACTGCAAATGCATTTAATTTTTATCCTCATAATTTATCCTTCATTCAGAGAATTATCCTCATCAAGAGAAATCAATTTGTAGCCAATTTTTCTACAAGCAAGCTTACGATGAAATCGCGTCAATAATTGATTTTTATTTTAATATTCGCTGAACAGCTGTAAATTCTTCTCGAGAAAGACACAATCAAACCAAAACAACATCTTAAAAAATCAGCTCAGACTCATGTCTCCTCAACAACTTTCACTGCCGCAATACAACAATAAATTGCCACCAGAACACGAACGACCACATTTTGTCGTTGTCGTCGTTGTTGAACGACGACAGCCTCTCGATCGTGTTCCCTTCTCATCCTCAGCTCTCGCCCCACATCCCCCATTCCGATCCATCGCCAGATCGAGCGCGCACCCCACGATTATACAAGAACGATCCCCCGAAGGAAAGGAAAGTAAATGACCCACTTAGCAATTTACTTTTACCTTCGCTTTCTCCAAGATACACAACAACAGCACTGGGGCGAGAGTCGTTCCCTGCTGGATCGTTTTGGTTTCCTTCTTCTCACTTTGGCACCAGCAGCACCAACATCCAAACGAGAAGGCGGGATAAGATTAAGTGACAACACCGACTGCGAACGACGATCTTGTTTATATTGTTTCACATTTTTTTTCGGGATAATCAAGTTGGATCACGCACCTGATGAACAGGCGAGGAAGTTGATCACGTGATTCAATCGAGGATCTCTTTGCGGCACTTCATCCTCTCTTTTTACGACCGTCCTTTTTAACAAACAAAGTTCAGATTAACGACCGTTTTGATTAATTTAACATCGAAACGAAAATAATATTTTTTTCGTTTTTGAAAAACGATCAAATTATGTGTTTTAGTAGCAGGGTTGCTGAGTCTAACGCCAAATATGCAATGAACACTGGTTTTATCAATGTTCAGGTGAAATTTTAACTATGGCGAAAATTTTTTTTTACCTTATCCATTAGGCCAGCAAAATGGGACTAAAACTTTCATGTAGGTTACAGTTTGATTAAGCCTTCTCTTTGTGCGAAAAAAAAATTAGGGTAGACGGGGTAAGACCCAAGCAATTTAATTCACATATCAAAATCAAGAATCAATAATTCGACGCAGCATGCCGTTTTTTGAAGCCTTGGGCTTGATCAAAATATATCACAGGTGTTGTATTGGTAAAAATTTATTTAAATCTTGAAGCTTGAAAAAGTGATTTCATATCACGATTATTTTTAGCGACGGGGTAAAACCGCCCACCCACGGGGTAAAAGCGACTACATCGATTTTCGTTCACAATTTTGCGAAAAAAAATATATCAGTTCCCTGTTATTCTAAAAAGCATATTGTTTTATGAACTCTAAATTGATTAACGTGGATATTGAATCATTTTTGGGGTTAATTAACTTAAAAAAAACTTAGATATATACTTTCCTTTGTATTTTTAACAAAATTGATTTTATTTTACTTCAATAGTAATGTACAACGTAGTTACAACTTTTGAAATGGTTTAGAAATTTTATTTGGTAAATTAAATTTATCGTGATTTAAATTTATAGTGATTTAAAGGATCATGATTTTGAGTTATTTTAGAAGTGATATTCACAAAGTTCAAAATATGCAACTGTAAACTAGCCAAGTAACTGGAGATGAGTTTTGTGGTCCTTCGCGACTCACTTGTACATCAAGATTTTGAATAAAACAATCCCGAAATTGATTTACCGTGGTGAATCAATACCCGGACCCTAAAGTCGACACAAATGTTCAAATTCTAATATGAATGTGTTGTTTTAGAAAATCCTTAATGTATAGTGTTTTGAACATTGTTTCAATCTAGATCTTCACGAGAGTGATGAAATTTTAGGTAAAAGATATGATTTTAACTTAGAAATCATTCAAATATTGAAGCATGTCTTGTCTATAAATACGGACACCTGATGCAAATGATGTCTTTAAAACCGGACACATTTGGATCGAAATCCGGACAACTGTTTTAAAGCATGTACCGTGGTGAATCAAAATCCGGACGGTACCAATATCCGGACACTCTGATTATATTAGTAAATTAAAGTTAGAATTAAGTTACAATATGCTTGGTTTTATTCCCTCCTTTTAATATTAACCATGCTAATCATTTTACACTTAATTTTAATCTAGTAACTATCGTCAAATAATAAATAAAAATAAAAACAAATAATGTGTTCAAGTTGGACGTCTTTTCGTCGCGGCCCAACTCTAACTAAAGTTTGACTATCGATGAACGCGCGAACATCGTTTGATTGGAGAAAAAGTTCGAAAAGTGTATTTTTAGAGCAAGTTATAATCATAAGTGTTTGAGAAAATATATTTTAAAAGTTTGGTGAGTGCACTGTTGTTGAATAATCTCGAAATAAACATTTATTTGTGTGTAAAGTGACTGTCCGGGATTACGAGCCAGTGTTTCAAGATCCGGACATCGTCTAAAACAGCCACGTTTAATTAGTGTAAGTGAGCTTCAAGCAAGAAAAAATAAGAGAAAACTTTGAAAAAAACTATTGGAAGCGTAGTGAGTGTCTGTGAGGACCACCCTAATACCTCATACGAGCTGACCAGACGGCAAGCGGCAGACGTAGTTCATATGGCTTTTGTTCTGCCAATCGCTCGGCTACCGGCTACGTTGATCCACAGACATCACTTTCGCTTTCTATCGAGAGGCCGTGACGTCACCGATGCACTATGAGAAGGCAGATCTGAGCGGGAGAAAATAGCCCATGTGAATCGTAGGTAGCGGTCAAATTCACCACAGGATATTTGGGAGAAAATCGGGGATATTTAGAGCAGAATTGGGAGTGATCTAGCAGTAGAAGGTAGAACACGGTCGAAGGCGGTCCTGCACGACCACAATTAGTTAAGATTGATTTGTTAGTGTTAGTCCAAATAAATGTAGTGTGTTAGATGTGCGTTGAATTAAAGAGCTGTGTTTCTGTAAGGTTGTGTTTTGTGCTGTGAATAATTCGGAAGAACTTGATCCAGGAAACGCAGGTTCCTCACAAATTTGAGCCTGAATATTGGATGACCAAACCACCCGGCCTACAGAGCATCCAACCATTACGAACATTTCCAGCCCCAGCTATCGAACGGTTCAGGTATCCTACATAATTGGTCCTTCGAACCGGATACCTGAGGACCGTACCTGGCCAGGAATCAACGCGCCAAAACCAGGAATTTGCGCCAAAAGGGTTTGGAAATAGCCTTTCATCATCCAACAATTGTTCCATTGTGACCCACGGAATAAAGGAGTGTCGCCATCATTCCGCGGAATAATTAGCGGAGAATCGCCATAGCTGCTGGTGACAAAGCCCAAAGGGATCCTTTGTCAAGGACTTACCGCGTCGCTTGGGTTAGCGCCATTTGGATTCCAGAAACTGCTTTCGGACTTCTGGACATTGTTGGACACTTCCCGGAACAGCTTTTGGTTTGGACTGGACACTAAATTCGGATTGGATTCCTGTTTCTCCAGGTAATTATATATTTAGTGTATGTCCTACCGAAGCCTATACAATCGTGATTCTAACACCACTTTTCAACCTCTACTTGGACTTAACGCTCTTCGACCACGGAATTTGGACCATTGATGACCAACCGCTTCTGGGGAAGCCAATCCCAATCGGAGGTTTGCGTAATACTGCACTACTTGGAACCGGCCATCGGTATCTCTGGCTGTGAGTGAGGATCGAATGCATTGCATTTATGTGCCACTCCAGTCCCCATTTTCACACCACCTTATCAACGGTTTGACTGCCTCCATCATCGGTACCACCAAGGGCTGCCATCGCCCTTCAATTGACTAACTGGGTTAGCAGCAATGTGCTGTCGTTGGTTTGTTGCGAGTATTCATCGCCACTAGTGCCCCATCACTGCGAGAACCATTGCTGCAAAAGATCATCGAATCAAACTAGCACCGATTGTGGCCTTTGAAGCATCCAACCCAACACGTCCGACTAAGGGAACCCACAGGAAGAGGAGGCGCCATCGTATATTGCCCAGGTTAGTGAACTAGAGCTAGATATATGTCTGCCGAAGCTTGGGCAACAGAGTTACACATTTTAATTGAATATATATCCTCTTCGGTTGCTGTGGACGAATTCCTAATTTGAATACCGAGTATTTCGGTGTTTCATGCCTTTTGAAAATTTTGGACTACTGGATTTATTGCCGGGTTTTGAGCCGCTGCTGGTTTCTCCGGGTGAGTTGACCGCAGTATATGCCCGGCCGAAGCCGAATACTTTTGATGCTACATTTGGATTTTCCTTTTTTCCCCAACCAATCCCTGGATATCACTTTGAGCTACGACGACTGGTGACGTTGCAGTTGAAATTCGACTGCTAATCAATTAATTTCGATTCACTATCGATTGGACAATAGTGAAGCTACTGTTTCCTCCAGGTGAGCGCCACAGTATATGTCCAGTCGAAGCTGGACCATTTATGATTACTACATGCTGGTTTCCTCTCCTCTTCGTTCCTTCCAACTGTAATCGAGATTGTTTACTCCTCTGATGCTGACTGACTGGAATCGCTGTGTATTTCAACTAGATTTGGCGAAAGTTTCGTTGTGAAGGTCAGTTAATTTAGAATAGTGTGTGTCCGCCGTAGCAAAGGACTCTGCAGAATACTACATCACCTCTCTTTCTCTACCGTACAACTATTGTCGAGTTGAGGAACGATGGCTCCAACCAAGAAGTCGCCTGCCAAGAAGACACCAAATCTGAAGCAGCTGATGACCAAACTGAAGCAGATTGAAGCATCCTTCCACGACATTCGTCGATTTTCTGAAAGGATCCAGGAATGTACTTCCACCATCCAAATCCTCCTACGGTTGGAGAAAATTGACGAGCTTTGGGAAAGATACGGAGCAACCCTCGTGGATATCGAATCTCACGAGGACTTCGACGATATTGAAGAGGACGGTGACCCACTAGATAAGCAGAGGCAAGAGTTTAGTGATAGTTACTATGAAGTTAAGTCGGTTTTGACAGATCAGGTTAGGGAAAGGCAAGAACCAGTTAGTTTGAACCAATCTATCCGCGGTGATCCTCAAACGTCAGCCACATTTGATCACGTGCGTCTTCCGCAGATTAAGCTGCAAACATTTAACGGCGAGATAGATGAATGGTTAAGTTTTAGGGATCTGTTCTCTTCCTTGATTCATTGGAAGGCAGATCTACCCGATGTAGAAAAACTTCATTATTTGAAGGGTTGTCTACAAGGGGAACCAAAAACTTTGATAGACTCGCTCCAAATCACAGCTGCTAATTATCAGGTCGCATGGGGTATGTTGACTAAGCGTTACAACAATAGTAAGTTGTTGAAGAAAAGGCAAATCCAATCTCTTCTCACGTTACCCGTTATCGCCAAGGAGTCTGCCTCTGAACTGCACAGCTTAGTTGAAAATTTCGAAAGGATCGTGCAAACTTTGGATCAGATTATACAACCAGGTGATTATAAGGACCTTTTACTGGTGAACTTGTTGACGACTCGTTTGGATCCATCCACTTGTCGCAGCTGGGAAGAGTTCTCTTCTACTAAGGAACAGGACACGCTGAAGGAACTCACGGAATTTCTCCAACGTCGAGTACGCATTCTGGAATCCCTACCAAACAAGACTTCAGAGGTCAACAAGCCGTCCAACCAACCTCCATCCAGGCAACGGAACTCTGCAGTGAAGAATAGCTTCAACACGGTTCAAGCGTCCGGGGGGCGCTGCTTTGCATGTACCGGAAATCACCTACTTTTCCAGTGCGGCACTTTTCAACGAATGTCAGTGACGGATAGGGATTCGTTGCTACGTTCGAATTCGTTGTGCAGGAACTGCTTCAGACCAGGACACCAAGCCAAGGATTGTCAATCTAAGTATTCCTGTAGGAATTGCAAAGGTCGCCATCACACGTTAGTTTGTTTTAAACCGGAAAGGGACTCCGGTGCAAGGGCAGCAACCAAAAACAGCAACGTAGCCAAGGAAGCTCAGCAATCCACGAGTACTTCCACTCAATCGAATTCAAATCCTCCACAAGTAGCTAACATGGCAACTACCGACAGCTTGGTGGCAGGCTCAGTGCACCAATGCTCGTCGAAGGTTTTATTGGCAACAGCAGTTATCGTGGTTGAGGATAATGACGGTAACCGCATTCCAGCTCGCGCTCTTCTCGATTCAGGATCGGAGAGCAATTTCATTACCGAACGTCTCAGCCAACGTTTGAAGGTTTCTCGGAGTAAGGTAGATATTTCGGTTCTTGGCATTGGTCAGGCAGTAACCAAGGTCAAACAAAGGATCGTGGTCACGATCCGTTCCCGGCTGTCGGAGTTCTCACGCCAGATGGGTTTTCTGGTACTTCCGAAGGTAACAGCCAATCTCCCTACCGCTAACATCAACATTGCTGGCTGGACGATTCCAAAGGGAGTCGAACTTGCTGATCCATCGTTCTGCGTGTCATCTGACGTTGACCTCGTCCTGGGGATAGAGGCGTTTTTCGACTTTTTCGAGTCTAGCAGGAAGATTTCACTGGGAGAACGTCTTCCATCTCTACACGACTCAGTTTTCGGTTGGATTATTAGTGGAGGATTCAACGAAGAACATCAAGGCTTGCATATCAACTGCAACATCTCAACTACTGATCGTTTGGAGGATTTACTAGCTCGGTTCTGGTCCATGGAGGAGGTGGATTCCACAAACAACTATTCTCCCGAGGAAACTCGCTGTGAGACTATTTTTTCGAGTACCGTACAGCGAACGGCGGACGGTCGCTATTCCGTAGCACTTCCTAAGGATGAAAACGTCATTTCACGTTTGGGCGAATCTAAGGAGATCGCATTTAGACGTTTTCTTGGCACCGAGCGGAGGCTAACAAGGGACGCTAACCTCCGTGAACAATACGTCGCCTTCATGGATGAATACCTGACTCTAGGTCACATGCGGAAAATCGAATATGATCCAGAGCCAACAAAACGATGCTTTCTTCCGCATCATCCAGTGGTCAAGGAGGCAAGCACCACTACCAAGGTCCGCGTAGTGTTTGACGCATCCTGCAAAACGGCTGCGGGATTGTCGTTGAACGATGCGTTGCTGGTGGGACCTGTAATTCAACAAGATCTCCGTTCCATCATCCTTCGCTGTTGTACAAAGCAGATTCTTCTGGTAGCTGATGTGGAGAAAATGTTTCGGCAGATTTTGGTGCATCACGAAGATAGACCATATCAATCGATCCTGTGGCGTCCGTCACCATTGGAAGAGGTTGGTGTGTACGAGTTGAACACGGTTACATATGGAACGAAACCAGCTCCGTTCTTGGCGACTCGTACATTAAATCAACTGGCCTTGGATGAAGGAGATCGATACCCGCTAGCAGTGAAGGCAATTACAGAAGACACCTACATGGATGATGTCATAACTGGCTGCGATAACTTGGAGGAAGCCAAGAATTTGCAGAATCAACTGGATGGAATGACAAGGGGTGGCGGTTTTCGGCTCAGGAAATGGGCATCCAATTGTGCAGAGGTCCTGCAAGGTATTTCCGAGGATAATTTAGCGATTCGTCCAGTTGATGGTATCAATCTCGATCCCGATTCGGCAGTGAAGGCTTTAGGATTAACCTGGTTGCCAGGGAGTGACACCTTCCGCTTCCAATTCGATGTTCCCCCTGTAGATTCCGACGAAGTTCTTACCAAACGAAAGGTCCTGTCGATTATCGCTACTCTGTTTGATCCGCTGGGTTTCATTGGCGCTACAACAACAGCTGCAAAGGTGTTTATGCAGCTTTTGTGGACTTTGGAAGATGAAAACGGCAAAAAATTGGACTGGGATCAAGCGCTGCCTTTGACGGTGGGTGAGTCCTGGAGAAAACTGTATATCCAGCTACCCATTCTTAACGAAATACGCATAGATCGATGTGTAATCGTTCCTAATGCGGTGTCAATAGAGATCCATTGTTTTTCGGATGCGTCAAAGAAGGCATATGGTGCATGCCTCTACATTCGTAGTCAAGGCCAAGCTGGAAATGTAAGGGTACAACTGCTGTCTTCAAAATCCAAGGTCGCTCCCATCAAGTCCCAGTCTATACCGAGGTTGGAGCTTTGCGGGGCATTGCTTGCCGCTCAACTTTTCGATAAGGTTCGTCAGGCTACGCATCTTCAAGTTCGCACTACTTTCTGGGTGGATTCTACGTGTGCTCTGCGATGGATCGAAGCTACTCCGTCGACGTGGTCGATATTCGTCGCAAACAGGGTGGCTAAAATCCAAGCGATCACGGAAGGTTGCGAATGGAGACACGTTGCAGGATCTGAAAATCCAGCCGATCTTATATCTAGAGGAGTTGGACCGAAGGAGATTGTCAACAATAGCTTCTGGTGGCACGGTCCCAGCTGGTTAACAGCAGATCGAAGTAATTGGCCAACTTCAGATTTAAACACAATTATGGAAGGCGAGGAAGAAAGAAGGCGAACTGCAGTTGTCGGAACAGCATCGGCAGTTGCAGATTTCATTGATAGCTTTATCTCCACAACTAATTCCTACACAACATTGGTCCGTCGTGCTGCCATTTGGCAGCGATTAATACGATTGCTTCGGATACCGGAGGAACCTATAACAGGATTTCTAAGAGCAGAAGAGTTACAGATAGCAGAATTTACCTTGATACGAAAAGTGCAGGAAGAAGTATTCTCCGAGGAACTTCGAGCTCTTCGAAAGAAGGAATCAGTCAGTAGCAAATCGCCACTGCGTTGGTACTCTCCATATATTTGCGAGAATGGAGTTTTACGAGTCGGCGGTCGATTGGAACATTCGTTGGAGACATACGAGACTAAACATCCCATGATTCTTCCGGCACGACACCGCCTAACAAAAATGATTTTCGAGTATTACCATCTCAAATTGCTCCACGCTGATCCACAACTTCTGCTTGCAACAGTCCGGCAGCGCTATTGGCCTCTAGGAGGAAGGAACGTTGCTCGACAGGTCGTTCAACAATGCGTTATGTGTTTCAGGTCGAAACCAAGACAAGTACGACAATTCATGGGTGAGTTACCGTCATCAAGGGTTACAGTATCTCGTCCCTTTTCCAAAACTGGAGTGGACTACTTTGGCCCAGTCTACATTCGTCCAGCACCGCGTAAAACTGCAGTTAAAGCGTACGGAGCCATTTTCGTGTGCATGTGTACAAAGGCGGTGCATCTGGAACTGGTGTCTGACTTGTCTACAGAGAGGTTCCTTCAAGCACTCCGACGTTTTATCGCACGTAGAGGAAGGTGTACCGATTTGTACTCGGACAACGGTACAAATTTCGTTGGAGCCCGAAACCAGCTACAAGAATTATTTCGTCTATGGAAGGACGCCGATCACCAACAGGATCTAGCTAGATTCTGTACCAATGAAGGGATTAATTGGCACTTTAACCCTCCAGGTTCCCCACATTTTGGAGGATTGTGGGAAGCTGCGGTTCGATCGGCAAAACACCACATTCTTCGAGTTATCGGTACAAATTCTGTTTCGCATGAAGATATGTTTATGCTGTTTGCTCAAGTAGAGGGCTGCTTGAATTCAAGGCCATTGACTCCAATGTCTGAGGATCCAGATGATCTAGAGCCTCTTACTCGAGCACATTTTTTAGTTGGAAGTTCCCTTCAGTCGGTCCCTGAACCCGATTGGCGCTTAGTGCCTACAAACCGCTTGAAGCAATATCAGGTGGTTCAGCAAAGGCTTCAGCATTTCTGGGATAGATGGAAGCGAGAATATATCTGCCCAGCTTCAAGGTAGATCTAAGCGTTGGAGTCCACCGGTTAAGTTTGAAATTGGAAAGCTGGTTGTTATTCAGGACAAAAACCAACCACCGATGCGTTGGCGTATGGGCCGTATTATTGATGTACACCCCGGCACTGATGGAATCATTAGAGTTGTAACTCTGAAAACAACTTCTGGGGAATTAAAACGAGCAGTCGAAAATGTTTGCGTGCTACCAGTTCCTGCCAATGAAAATTTGGTCGAGTAACCCACCCCGTCCCATCCCTACCGAAGAGGATTTTATCTATTTTCAGATGCAGAAATCAAGATTTCTGGGTGGGTGAGAATGTCTGTGAGGACCACCCTAATACCTCATACGAGCTGACCAGACGGCAAGCGGCAGACGTAGTTCATATGGCTTTTGTTCTGCCAATCGCTCGGCTACCGGCTACGTTGATCCACAGACATCACTTTCGCTTTCTATCGAGAGGCCGTGACGTCACCGATGCACTATGAGAAGGCAGATCTGAGCGGGAGAAAATAGCCCATGTGAATCGTAGGTAGCGGTCAAATTCACCACAGGATATTTGGGAGAAAATTGGGGATATTTAGAGCAGAATTGGGAGTGATCTAGCAGTAGAAGGTAGAACACGGTCGAAGACGGTCCTGCGCGACCACAATTAGTTAAGATTGATTTGTTAGTGTTAGTCCAAATAAATGTAGTGTGTTAGATGTGCGTTGAATTAAAGAGCTGTGTTTCTGTAAGGTTGTGTTTTGTGCTGTGAATAATTCGGAAGAACTTGATCCAGGAAACGCAGGTTCCTCACAAATTTGAGCCTGAATATTGGATGACCAAACCACCCGGCCTACAGAGCATCCAACCATTACGAACATTTCCAGCCCCAGCTATCGAACGGTTCAGGTATCCTACAGTGAGTAATCAAAATCCAATTGATTGTGGAATAAATAGTGTATAACTTTAATAATAACAGTTCGAGCCGCGTCGACTGCAGTTCCAGCCACGTGCACTTCGGCTCAGGTAATCAAACCACTAATATTTCAAACGTGCTATTATTTTTGACATTGTAGGGCAAACGCAAACATCAAGCTTCATTAATATTTATATTTTATTGTGTGTTGATAAGGTTTTTATTAAAATTAAACGAATTTTACATGCTACAATACAGACGTCCAGATTTTGATTCAAAAGTGTCCGGATTTAAAGACATCGTTTGCATCAGGTGTCCGGATTTATAGACAAGACATGCTTTAATATTTGAATTATTTTCATGTTAATATCATGGTTTTTACCAAAAACTCCATCACATTCGTGAAGATCTTATTTGAAATAATGTTTCAAACAATATTACATTTGGGCTTTTCTAATACAACAGCCTCATATTCGAATTTGAAGATTTGTGTCGACTTAAGCGTCCGGGTATTGATGCATCACGGTAATTTTCGGTTTATTTCATTGAAAATCATGTCAAAACACAAAAAAATATAAATCTTTCATAATGTTCACGTGTGCCGTAAAATATCAAAGAGAAAAGCATGTTTGTGAAATTAGTGGTTTGATTACCTGAGTTTAAGTTCATTTGGCTTGAGCTGCATCAATCCGGGTTGAACTGTTATTATGGAAGATATACTAAATTTACCTAACATTTTCTTGGATTCTGATGACTCACTACACTATTCATCGTTATTTTTTAAGTTTTCGCTTGCTTTTTCGTTCTCAAAATATTCTTGCATTAGTGAAACTGGGGTCTTTTGGACGATGTCCGGAAATTAAAACACTGGTTTGTAATCCCGGACAGTCTCTTCACACCCAAAATAAACATATTTAAGCACAGTGAAGTCACAGAACATTCGAAATATATCTTCTTAAAAACTTTTGGTTCAAACTTTCCATAGAAATATATTTCACAAATTTTTCATTCAACCAAACATTTTTCGCTCGTTCATCGATCGTTCAACATGAGTTGGAATTGGAACGCGACGAAATGATGTCCGACATGAACAAACTATTTGTTTTTATTTTTATTAATTATTTGACAGTGATTACTAGATTGAAAATTAATGTAAAATGATCAGCATTGTCAATAATAAGAGGAAAGAATATAAACCAATATATATGCTTAATTTTAACTCTAATTACACTGCGGAACACGTTTTTGTCTACAGCACCAAAATACCGCTATTCACTTAATTAAGGGTTGCTGAATCCATTGCCGTTTTCAGAAATATCATAGCACATCTAGTTTTTGAGATATTGACTGTTGAAAATGCAAAAAATGACTATTTCAGCCAACTTGCATGCAAGTTTGCCAGCTTGTAAGGTAATATATTGGCTTAATTTGCCACAGAATTCAAACTTTATGTGTATAACAATAATTATCATCAAAGTTTGTATTACTTTCGATACGGAAAAGTTATTTTTTGATGGTTTAGAGAATTGTTGTAATTTGCCATATAGAAGAAACGAAGAATTTTGTATGGAGACTGCAAGCATGTTGAAAAAATTGGTTTAATCGAAATTTAATCGCGCAATTTCAAACAAATTATGTCTGAAATGAAAGTTCAAGTTCTATTTTGCATGTTTGGTGAATTAGATTACAAAAAAGTATGATAAATTGTACTTTAAATTTCATGTAAACATTAATAAAACCAGTGTTTTAACAACCTTGGCGACCTGTAGCTAAAAATTGTGACGTGCTGGAACATTTCTAAGAATGGCACCAGATTCAGCAACCCCAAATCTACTAGAGACACATAATTTGATCCTTGAGACACGCAAAAATGTCATTTTTGTTACGCTGTGTTATGTAACATAACCAGTGTCCGGATCAACAAAATCAGAATTCAAACAAATACGCGTTCAACGCGTCGCGTTAAAGATATTTCTGGGCTACCTGAAATCTCTACAATACCTTCTCAAAATGATGGGGACCAACGCAAAGGAATTAAAGTGTTATTTTGGTTGGCTTTGAATTAAGTACAGTGCTTCTGTTTTTGCACGGAATTTTTTTACACAGCCGTGCAAAAATAAATTCATACATTTTTTTCCGCCAATACCTTATTTTTCATGAAACGTCGAGAAACAATGTTACCTTTTTCCACGGTTTTTGAAACTTTGAACTTAAAACTTTTTTTTGCACGGTACGTGATGCCATGCAAAAATAGAATCGGGAGTATACTGAAAATTTTATCTGTTTAAAGCTTTCCAACGGCATTTTTACGTGGTTTTTCCATCCAAATAACAAACTTCATAGAAGATTGGCGACCGGTGTACACTCACGTCAAAGAAGCTCACCGTTTCTCCGTTGTGGTAAGAATAAACCAAAACTTTGTGTTATGTTGTGCATTTGATTGCCTGAACTATGAAATTATTCATTTTGTACGATACTTGAGGGATCAAAGTAAACCGATTCTTCAGAAGGACGAATAAGTCGTTAACCGTTTTAGGTACTGTCTAAAGTTAGTTGCAAACGCAATGAGGAAAACCTCTGGCAGCTATTGCCGCTAGTAGAGAAGTGAATATTTACTTACATTTAGGATGTTCTTCATTCAGCTCTGACCGTTTTTTTAACTGACCCTGAGGGGCTAATTATTTGTATATCAACGCTGTTCTTTGAAATTCATTACAAATGCATGCTAGCTGTACTCCACTATTGGTTTCCTTTTTGACCAAATGGCGTTCGTCCAAACGGCATTCAGAAAAATGGCGTTCGGCCTTCAACTCATCTGTATCGATCGGCTTTTGTCAAATGACATTTGGTCGATTGACGTTTAGTCGAAAGTACATTTGGTCTAAAGAATATTTGGTCGAATGGACACGTAATTTGGTCGAATGACGTTTAGTTGGACGGAAATTGGGTCAAAAGCTTATTAGGAATGGTTTATTGAAAGACATTTGTTAAAACTGATAATTGTTGTCTAGCTTTTGCAAAGTTGGTAAGATAACGTATTCTGATTAAAAATTTGGATTATAAACTGTTTATACAAGTAGATGAAAAACCGAGTCTAGTCGAGAGTAGTAACGACACTGAAGGATACAAACTCTAGTGGAATTAAATGGTAAAGTACTAAATTCGGTTTTTCATCTACTTATAAGTATTCCACTAAACAGCTCGAAGATTTATTATCTGTTTATACATCTTTTCGTTTGCGATGTGAAATTACGCTAATATCTAGGATTTCGACGATTATTCAAATGAACTTTTAAGAAGTTGTTTTTTATACATTGAATAATATATAGGGAAAGTGTACCAGTTATGGCCATAGTGGTTCCCTATTAGGCCATATGTGAAATTTTGATAACTTTCACATTTTAAATCTTTTTGAATGTTTTAACATCAAGATCTATCTTAAATCTAAATTCTACAACACACAAACATTTTCAAAATTTGAAGGCATGAAAGTAATCACATAGGGGAAGGGGTGGTAAAATGAACACCTTAAGGATATCATCTTGTTTCTGATAGAAAAACGAGAATTTTTTATAGTTCTATAGCACAACATCAAATATAGGGATGCTAATTATAGCAGCGAAACGAATTCAGACTAAAAAGCTAAATTTTTACATATATTTATCGCTAGCAAAAATCAATGCGAATGTTCATTTTACCTGCACTATGTGGGTAAAATGAACAGCTGTTGGTGGTAAAATGAACATCATGCAAAAAACGTGAGCAAAACAAATATTTCTGAAAAATTACGTTGCATTACCGAAAGTATATCCATTAATTATTGCAACCCATTCAAAAAGATTTCTAATGGTATCAGATTTGACATCATATCATAACGATATTCACCTCACTGAAAAACCTCAAGACTTCCGAGCTAAAAGTTACGTCTGTTCTAATTTTCAAACGTGGTTTTCTAAAATATTAGTTTTCGTTGATATTTTCACTTCAGTTGACCTCCGTGTCAACCCGAACACTCCGATTTATGCTCTAAATTATCCGTGCGTGATAAAAATTCTTCGAAATTGTTTTTTTCTCGGTAAAAGGCAAGGTGTTCATATTACCACCCCTGTTCATTTTACCACCCCATCCCCTATGGCGAAATAAGGAACCATTATATTCATAATTGGTACACGTACCCTATAGCTCTTGTGATTTTTTTCTTCTTTTAGAACAACATAATTTTTCGAGAAACTTTTCAACAAGCTATTTTAATACTCAACGATTTGAACATTGTGATTTTTTTTGAAATTATTATTCTTTTGAAATGTCATCGTTCTTCGTAATGAACTGTTGATCGTCATCTGATGGAAGTATTTGGAGAGAGTGCACGAGTTCTTACCTTCAAATGCAGGTTTAACGCACGTGGGTAAGATTTTTAAACGGAACGTGAACGTGCTACGCATTTCGGTCAAACACCAGTGAAAAATTGCTTTGGAAAGCGGAATTTGATGAGTTTGTTCCAGTCTGTACACAATACCAAAATATTGCCGACTAGTGGTCCCAGCAAACTTCGTCTTGCCATCAAGTAGGCTGTTGAAAAATTGCATGAAATCTCCCATTCCAAATGACAGATTAGTATTTTCCCGTTTTCCTGACTATTCCGAAAGCCTTCGTACACGTTTTCCCACGCACGAACTAGTCGCATCCCCCGTCAAATACAACAGTGAAAGAATTATGCAAATCCGTTGACCCGTTCTCAAGCCATTTTGTGACATACAAACACCATTCCATTTTTATTTATTTAGATAGATAGATAGATAGATAGATAGATAGATAGATAGATAGATAGATAGATTGATAGATAGATAGATAGTTATATGTTCCAAAACGTCTACCGAACGTATCCTTTGATCGTTTCCATCCTATTAACATTCCACAATATCCCGTAACACCTACGAGAGGTCGTAGAGTTCTCTGCATCTTTGTTAAGTAGGTGTTCAATTAATCATACCTTCCCATCCTTCAGCATTCGCAAGGACGTGGCCAGGACAACTCTCGACTGTTGGAGGATGCGTCAATCTTGTCTTAGAGCCAAAGGTTAATCCCAAATCTTTGCCTTTGGTAACGGACGGGATGGAGGCAACCCTCATACAACAATCTAGGTCTGTACCACCTACGAATTTGTGCGAATTGCATTGCTTAATGCTAATTAACTTATTGTGAATTCCAGCTTAAGGTGAAGATAAATCGAAGCCAAACCTCAAATTTTTAAGAGCACGGATCTGGAGAACCAAACATCCGTTTGAGCTGAAAATTTAATCGATTGGTCACTCGCTGGTGGTGACCAATCGATTAAGTTTTCAGCTCAAACGAGAGTTCGGTTCTCCAGATTCGTGCTCTTAAAAATTTGAGGTTTGGCTTCGATTCATCTTCACCTTAATGACATTTCTCAAGAAAATATATGGCTTTACTGACGGCGTTGATTACCTCGGGTAAATAACAGATTTTGCAGTAGCAGCTTTGAATCATTAAACAAGAAAATTGTGCTTATAATGTATCGGGCAAGGGAAGATGAGTTGACTGAGGTTTCAAAATTAGCCTTGCCTCCATTAAAAATCAGTTTATCTCGACTCGCAGAACATATCTGAATGAAGAAGCAGCATTGAACGTCAATATAAGGCCAATAAGGCTAATCAGGCGAATTATCGGGCAAGTGGTAACTTTGGATTAGCGACAGAATGATATTTTCGTCCGTAATCAGACTATATATTTAAAACTTTCCATACTATTTAGATTCGTCCACATGTCCTTTCCACGAAATGTCGTTTCGACCAAATGTCATATAAGTAAATGAAAATCCGAAATTGATACTAAACCATTTAATTCCACTAGAGTTTGTATCCAACCTCTTCGACCAAATTTCCATTGGCAGAAATGTCCGTTCGACCAAACGTACTTTCGACCAAACGTCTTTCGACAAAATGTCATTCAACCAAATGTGATAGATTCGTATCGATCATCTATATATCAACATGATGAAATGGTTGTGCGTTAAAGTACGTGGTTCTCAATCGGAAGGTTATTGATTTCAATATCGCTCTCATGATTTTAGTCAATTGATTCAAGATTCCGAGCATCCGTAACAACAGCATAACGCGTGTGTTGCGTTACCATTGGCATAGCTAGGATTTTTTTTCTGAAGGGGGCCCAGCTAATTACATTTTTTTTTTACAAAAGTAGTATCGGTCGCAATAATTACAATTTTCACAAACTTCGTTATTTGCATAATAGATTGCTTAGATTTTATTTTTTTGTTATTTTGTCTCATATCCCACGGGGATTTCTTAATAAATTGTTTCCATACCTTTTCAGCGCTATCTCCAAGAACTTTTTCATCGGTTTTCACTGATATCCATCTGGGATTCCCATGGAATAAATATCATTCCCTGGATTAGTAGCTGTTATTCAACGGATGCTACCTAAATTTAGTTTAGGTTTTCTAATCTTACCAGAAAATTTTTAGAAGAATCTTTTGGAGAATCCTACTAGAGAATTCTTTGGAAATCGTTGAAACCTTTCTCCAGGAAGGTCCTCTACGTATTTATTACAAATAAATTTCTATTGTTAGACTATGATTCAATAATCATTTGTTTAGGTTTTTCTGGGTATACTGAGGATTTCTCCAAGAAATAGTGCAAGACTTTCTTCAAGCAAGGATTTTTATTTTACAAATTCTTCAGAGAGTTCACCAACAGTTTTCCAATTTTGCCGTTGAGGTCTATCCTAAAGTTTCTCTTCAGATTCTTTCAACAAATCTTTCAGAAAATCTCTCGGCAATTTTTCAGTTGCAACCAAATATTAAATGATTCTTCCTGTTTTTTCTCTAAGGATTCTTCTTTCTATTCCACAAGATTCTCATAAGCAATTGAACAGGATTCAATAGGGAAAATGTTAGGTATTGGCGATTACTTGGAGAAGTTCTCCACTGATCTTGACAGGAAAATCTCTAAGTGTTTCTTTAGATTTCTCCAAAAAATAATTTGATGTTAATCCACGCACTCCTTCGAAACTCTCTCGAAAAACGTAATATGAAAATTCTTCAAAAATACCTACCCAAGAAAAAAAATTCAATTATTCCTACGAATTGTCCAGAGGAATGTGTTCCGTGAAAATACTCAAAAATTTACCGAGCTGAACAATTTTTTTTATGAAAATCATATTGTTGTTTCCCCTAGGAATTCGTCCTAGGATTCTTCTAAAAATTCATCAGAAATTCATCCACGTATTTTCCACAGTTTTTCTTTTAACAGCACTAGAGAAATAAAATTTTCAACAGATTCATTTAAGGATTCTTGAACTTTTGAAAAAAATTCTCCACAAATCCCATCAGATAATCTTTTAGGTTCTAGAAATTACTCCATTATTTTTTGCGAATGTTTATCCCGAGATTTGCATCTAGAATTCAATACACTCTCCATTTTTTGTTACCAAACTACTCTAGGAATATTTCAATATTGTTTAAGAAATTTCTTATTAAAAGCTAAGGTTCCAGAATTTTGCTGTTTTTTTTTTAAATTCTGAAAAAATATGTAATTTCTGAAAAAAACCTGAACGTTGTAGACACAAAAGTCAATTTGGACAAAGTGAGATGTAAAATTGTGAAAAATAATAAAATCGTTCTGGTGGGCTTCGATCCCACGACTCTCAATACGCTAGACTGGGCGCGTTAACCAACTACGCCACAGAACGGGTAACGATTCTGCAGCGCAATCGGCCAACCTGAAACCAAAGTCCGTCACGACCCCATTTTCTCCTTCACAACCCTACACCTCCTTCGGCTCTCTGAGATGCCCAATTCGACTCTTCTGAGCGTGCCTACGAACGGGAGATTTTATTTTTAGCGTCGCACTGTTGCCTTGTTAGGCCACACTACTCATAAGCCAACGTTGGTTCAATGAGATGGTTAGTATGGGTCCGGCTTTCGACGTGGTCGTATCTCGTCATATCGACCCCTTTTGCGATAGAGAGATCACCGCTCAATTTTACTCAACTAGGGTTGCCATGTCTATAACGGCTTAACCAGCCGAAGGTGTTTTTGAAAAAAACCTGAAGGTCTTAGATACAAAAGACAATTTGGACAAATTGAGATGTAACATTGTGAAAAATAATAGAATCGTTCTTTTTTTTTTTATTCTCCATTTACTTAATTTATTGAGCTCTTATTCGCCAGCTTGGGCATCACCAGAGCGAATTCAAATTAGACAGCTGTTCTTTCTGCTTTATCGATTAAATCTATTTGTGGATTTGATCCGACGTTACCTGCTTTTCCAGAGAGAGAGTCCAGAGAGAAGTCCATTATTCCTTGCCATTGGTCGATCGTCATGTTATCCAGGTACATTAGAGCATGTTCGCTCAGAAGAGGGTTAGTTGTCAGTCCGCTTTCAGACGGCCATGGTGTTGGACGGGTGGAGCTCGTGTAGTTTTCAAGCGGACTGACGAAGAGTTTTTTGTTGGGGGGCTGGGAATCAAACCCATGACGATCCGCTTATGAAGCGAACGTGTAGCCAACTACGCCACATTGCCCCCCTAATAGAATCGTTCTGGTGGGCTTCGATCCCACGACTCCCAATACGCTAGACTGGGCGCGTTAACCAACTACGCCACAGAACAGGTAACGATTCTGCAGCACAAATTTCTGTTGGAAGAACTCCAGAATTCATCGTAGAACTTCTGAAACTTTTAACGAAAATATTGACGATATTCCTAAAATAAAAGCATGACTGATATTTGTAGGATTTACTACAACAAATTTTCGTCTTTTATAATGGAGAATGATTGAGGATAAAACGGATAATATTTTCACTGAAGCTATTCGTATCTACTAACTTGGAAAATGTTTTGCATGAACTCCGAAGTTCCATGATACTATAACGAACAGATTGATGTAGAAACCATTTTTCCTACTTGCAAAAATTCTAAACAAACTGTTTTGGAAGGACTATTTTAAATGATGGTGGTGGAAATTTAGTAATTTTAAGCGAAAACATTGGAAGTATTTTTAAAAACATTGCCAAAGAAGTCTTACGATAAATAAATACGTAATTTAAGATATTACTGAATTTGAATCTTGGAAGATTTTTTCCATTGCTTTGTAAATTTGTTGAGGAATTCCTGATGAACCTCCAGAAATCAGAAATGTTCATCAGAATTTTTTCTACAAATAATCATTGAAATCTAGCAGAATTCTTTCCTTTAAGATTGTATTCCCCAGAATTCTGCCAGAAAAAGCTTTTAGGATTTCTGCACTCGAATTGAAAATCTCAGAATACGAATTCGACCAATATCTGATTACACTATTTCTGAAAGAATGTTTTGAAGAAAATCACCGAAAATATATTTATGAATTTCTCAATGAATCCTTTCCGCCATCTCAGTTGTTTAGCTTAATATTTCTCCAGAGATTCATTTACCGCTATACAAATTCCGGAAGGAAAAATGGGGTTTTTTTATTGCCTCGAAGGCAAGAAACATAAGAAAACCCTTTTCGTCGATATTTCTTGTATTTTTATGTATATTCTTTTGACGCAATTGGGGCTTTTTTTAATATTTCGAAAGGACTTTTGATGATATTGCAAAAAAAATTTTACAGCAAACTATTGCAAAGTTTGCTGTAAAATTTTTGAGGAAAATATTTGAAAGAATTAACAGCGAAATTTCTAGTAGTAGTATTTTGTTTAGCGAAATATTTTAATAATGAATCAATGAATCAATGATTTTTGGAGGAATTGCGAGGGATAACTTTAAACTTATCAAAGTTCAATAAAGGTTTTTAAATTGAACCCGGAAGAATATTTCGGAATCAATTGGTGGATGAAACGAAGATATAGAAGTTGGTTTCCCTGCAGGAGGAATTCACATTAAAAGTAACAAAAGAAGAGACAAATCTCATAATAACATAATTTCACTAATATCCAAGAGATTTGTGGCAAAAATTCGGAAGCCACCCACTGTACTTAAAATCTTCAATGAATATCCAAAGGTGACTTAAAAAAGTTGGCAACAAATTACTTACGAATCAGTCGAATATTTTTTTAGGATTTCTTAAGAATTCAAAACATAAAAAGTTTTTAATTTCTTGAAAACCTGCAGTATAGAGTTAAGGCAATAATTTTTTTTAATGCGAAATTAATTTAAAATATTGTAAGTATATCAAAGAAAGAATGTATAGCTGGACTTTTTCACACCATATTAAATTTCTGCCATCCATCTGAATAAAACAGCCATGTTGAAGTTCCCTGAAATGATCTGTTATGAATTATTTTTACAAAAAATTCCCGCTATCTACTGTCTAAGAAGTTTCTTTATTGATTACCCTTTTTTAAATAATGTTGTCGGACATTATGCGAGATGTAGTTAAAGTATGGATTTCTTGATTGAATTCTTATAAGGAAAACCATTCATCACTGGATCGAATTTCCATAATATTGACGTTTTTTTGTAGCATGGTATTTTTTTAAAAAGAGATTTCAAAAAATATACGCTTATCGCACACGACAAGTTGGTTCTATCTGCAACTAATCGAGCGACAGCCGGACGGTTAATCTTTTGGTTGTCGTGAGATTTATCGAAGAAGCACCACGCTGATGCCGTATACGACAAGCGAGGTTTGCCGCAATTGTTGCACATATGTTCTTACGCCAATGTGCGTTACGGCAATCTGACTCATGATAACATGTGTTCAAACCATTGTATATTTTCATACGATAAAAACACTGAAATCATGATATCATTAGTCATAATCTTGTTCTTGGATTCTGATTTCTGCTCGTGTATTTTGAGAAGCTTTGTTTGTCGAAGCAACACCTTGTTTCAGATTACTGAGTGCGGTAGTGTTTTGACGATATTGGAACAGCTCAGAAGGCTCGGTGGTATAGATTTGTAACCATGAGTAAACCATCTATCAAAAATGCTTGGGAAAGACAAAAAATCTTGATCTACCGAGCCTATTAATTATTGTTCTGTCCTCATCAAAACATTATCGAACTCGATCTGTGAAATATGTGTGACTATTTCAATGTTTCATGCGTTTAGTGTTTTGCACACTTTTTTTACACTTTTTTTTAAATTCGATGAATGAGCCCAGATAGCCGTAGCGGTAAACGCGCAGCTATTCAGCAAGACCAAGCTGAGGGTCGTGGGTTTGAATCCCACCGGTCGAGGATCTTTTCGAGTTGGAAATTTTCTCGACTTCCCAGGGCATAGAGTATCTTCGTACCTGCCACACGATATACGCATGCAAAAATGGTCTTTGGCAACGTAAGCTCTCAGTTAATAACTGTGGAAGTGCTCATAAGCTGAGAAGCAGGCTCTGTCCCAGTGGGGACGTAACGCCAGAAAGAAGAAGAAGAAGAATGAGCATGAACATTGATGATTGTTCTATTTATTTTAAGTTTTTCAAGTTGCAAACCTACAAACCTAAAGCCGCCATTCAAGGGTTAAGTGTTTTCAAAGCTTAATAACGCTGAAATTTTATCATACAGAAGGATTTTTTTAATGTTTTTTTTTTGATAAGTTATACTTCCTTGAAGCCAATAAAACGTTTTTGATTTATGATGATTCTAATTGTTCCAGAGGGCGTTCACATTTATGTGATGTATTTTTTTTTTGCAAAGATTTCAGTTAAGTCAAGTAATGTTAATGTTTTTAACACTACCACACTTAAAACCAAACAACTGCAGCAGCAGCAGTAGACATACCACGAACACCACCCCGATATCAGCCCGATGATGTTCCTTGAGCTTGGCACCTATGGGAGGTGATTAAATTGCCGGTAATGACCGTGACAAAGGAAGAAGCAAAAGCAAGGAAGGAACAACACTTCCAACTGTGTGAAAACCAAGCTCAACGACGACGATTAGTGATTTCAGCACCAACATCGTGAGAGTCTGGGTAGATACCACCAACTAAATCGCAAGCACATTATCAAACGCGGGCGGAACGCGGACGGAGACGGAAGATCGACATCCCCAAAGCAGCAAAATAGCCGGCGAGGATGATGATGATGATGTTGATGACGGGGCACCTAAAGAACAGAAGGAAGTGAGATCGGTACGAAAACATAAATTTGCTGATGGTGCTTCGGCTGCTGCCGTTGTTGCGCTCTTGGGGTCAGCGGGGTGATACCACGAATCGCGAACTTCGCTCAGCGCCCGTTTGCAGACATGAAAGAACAAAAGAAGATAGGGCCATAACAGGAACCGCGAAGCTTCGGATTCTCACGTGAGTAACGTGGCTACCAACAACTAATAAATGAGGAAGCTGACCTTTGTGGCAGGGCTTAGGCCATGCAAAACTGGCGCTCGGAGTGAGAACAGAATAGGAATGTCAGCTGATTTACATGTCTGAACCGTTGATCTGCATGAGATTGAGTAAAGAACTTCAGTTTTAAATTAGTTCTTATTTGCATGAAATAGAGCATTTCTACATGCAAATATTTTACCATTGCCATATCCACAAGCTTTTGAGTCCAAGCCTTAGAACAATAAATTGAGCTTCAAGGATTTGATTAGTTTGGCCTTCCTTAACCGAGTAGTTAGAGTCTGTGGCTGCAAAGCAAAGCCATGCTGAAAGTATCTGGGTTCGATTGCCAGTTGGTTCAGGATCTCTTTGTAATAGGAATTTAATTGACTTTCCTGAGCATAGAATATCATCTTACCTGCCAACTTTGCGAGACTTAATACCAAGAATATAAGATGATTGATTTATATCAACCATGCAGATTCGGAAGAGGAAATTGCGAAATCTAGTAACAATCACATACGGTTAAACATCACATAGAATAGACCGCCATCCGTCTCTTGAAAAGCCGCTCTCATAATCCAGGTTCCGTTATTCATTAGCGTAATTCATACTCTGTGAACGTGAGCACACCTTGAGGTACAACTTAATGCGAACAATGACTGTGGTTCACTTTTGCTAAAGTTGTAGTGCGAGTTAAGAATCTAGATGACCGGAGCAGAAGAAGGCACCACCCATGGCGCAAGTTCCATGCGGATGGTTCTCTGTGCCACCTGTGTTGGTTGTCGTGCGTTGCCCGGGAATCAGCGTTGCTAGTTACAGAAGGAGGAATACTGGTATAACAAGTGCTATTATGCAACTTTATTACCGCACCGTGATTCGCTTGGATTACCTAGCGAAAGCATCGCAGTGTAGAGGAATAGGGTGCACCCAGGCGTGGAACGATGAGTCATGATTTGTTGGTTGTAAGGAACTTTTTGGTATAAAGGAAAATGGTTAGTAATTTGTGAATATCATAGTGTAAAAATCAATGCGCATCGTACCATCGTGCTATGCGTACTCAAATTCTCTATGCTTTTGAATGTCTTTAAAACTATCCAAAACTGTCACTAAATGTGGCAAGAATGAAAGAAAGGACGTTACTCCGGAGTGCAATCAGTTCGATACTCTAGACAAATTTTCCGAACACCAAATCAGTCCAGGCTCTTTGATTCAAGTGAGGAAACAAAGAGTGCCGCCTATCGTGCTCAGTTGTTTCGAATTTGGGGGATTTAGACAAGAGATCTTGAACTCCATTAGGGGAATCAAGGTTTCCTTCCAAATCGCAAAGAAAGGAGACTGTCGCGTTTTGCCAGAAACTCTTAATGATCGCGAACTTCTTCTCAAATATCTTGAAGAGAAAAGCACAAATGTTTTACTTATGACGACAAAACTGGACGTTTGTTCAAAGTTGTCTTGAAAGGTCTCTCAAGTGACTATAACTCACCTGAAGAGATCAAAAATGGAATAATTGATTTACTTGAATCTTCCTCAGTCCAAGTAATCATTATGAAAAAGTAAACCCAATCTGGTATTCTTCAGGATGGGTTTTCTAAAGAATATAATTTATTTCACTTCAACAAAAGTGATCTACATAATATTGAAGCTTTAGATAATGCGAGACTTATGTTCGATGTCCTTATGACATGGGAAAAATTCCAGAAACCTAAAAGAAAGTTTAAGAACCCCACTCAGTGCCGTCGTTGCCAAAAGTAGGGTCATTATACAAAAAATTTCCGCATGGATGCTAAATACATGATTTGCGGAGGTTCTTCTCACGCTACGGATGTCTGTCCAGTGAAGGAAGATACCACCATGTTTATATGCTCGAATTGCGGAGGCAATTATAAGTCCAATTTTTAGGCTTGCCCTTCGCGAAGGAGAGGCTCGTGCCAGGCAGATAAAAGATAATATCCGTTACGATAACGGTCGTTTCCGGAATTTGCCTGGTAGAGTATCGAACAAAACAACACTCATTTTTCAGTTAACGATCGCTTGATCAAGAATCATAGGGGCTGTCCATTAATTATGTAAGGTTTTAGGGGGGGGAGGGGGGTTTTGAGATTTCTTACGCGCCATACAATTTATTTTTAATTTTCACACAAAAAATCTTACTATGGGGGGAGGGGGGGTTGAAAAACCCCGAAAATTGTCTTACGTAATTAATGGATCGCCCCATACCCATCAGGAAGTTTATGATCATGCTCATTCACAAACTAATTCTAATCCGTCGGGTAGTCATTCGAATCTTTTGATTTCGAATGTATCTACCCATGGTAAATCCTTTGCCAATATCGTAGCAGGTAATTTGAATTCCTCTACTTGTTTCAAATCAAAGAAAAAAAAACCCTGCCACCACAGGTAACTCCGCCGCTTCGTCTACCGAAAATTCTAACGTAAAATCATCAGACAATGTACCCACTTCAAGTGATATGTCTGTCTCTGATTTTAATTTTCTAACTGAACAATTCAATCTAATAATTGATGCAATGTTCAAAGCCACCAATATGACGGAAGCAGTCCAAGTTGGTGTAAAATTTACTGTTCCAATTGTTATTGGATTACGTTTTTCTAATGTATCCAATAAATAATAATTTAAATATTTTAAATTGGAATGCTCGTACTTTGAATGGTAAAGAGGACGAGCTGTTTAATTTTCTTGCAGCTTATAACATACATATATTAGTTATTACTGAAACTTGAAACCTGGATCCAAACTCAAAAGAAGTTGAGGGAGTTGCAATCATCATTTCATCATTTCTGTTAAAACACAGCTTGGTAAATATACTTTCATAGCTGCTTATTTGCTTTTTCAATGCTCTGAACAGCAAATTAAATTTCTCCAAACTGACTTGCGAAAATTGACTCGCAGTAAGTCAAAATTTTTGTCATTGGTGACTTTAATGTCAAAACCAACGGCAGAATTTTATTTGATAAGTGCTCTTCAGGATATTTCCCAATTCAATACCCTAATAGCCCTACATGTTTTTCCTCTTCTAGAAACCCACCTACGATTGATTTGGTCTTAACCGACTCTAGTCAGCTTTGTAGCCAATTAGTTACTCATGCTGATTTTGGTTCTGATCATGTCCTTGTTACATTTCAAAAATCCCATGAAGCGATTCTCAATCCTATCAGCTCCACTTTCAATTATTTTCGAGCCGACTGGAATATATATATATATATATATATATATATATATATATATATATATATATATATATATATATATATATATATATATATATATATATATATATATATATATATATATATATATATATATATATATATATATATATATATATATATATATATATATATATATATATATATATATATATATGAAACGTATATTGACTCTAATCTTGATGTTAACATTTCTTTAGAAACTAAACTTGATATTGACAATGCTCTTGAAACTTTAACAAATTCATTGTTCAAGCCAGGAGCACTGCAATTCCAAAATGTGAAGTAAAATTTGAATCCGTGATTATAGACGATGATTTTAAACTCTTGATCCGTCTTAAAAACGTGAGGAGAAGGCAATTTCAACGCACTCGCGATCCTGCTATGAAAATTATATGGCAGGATTTGCATAAAGAAATCAAGAAACGTTTTTACAATGAAGAAACAAAAATTCTGAGAATAAAATTTCTCAATTGGACCCTGGCTCAAAGCCCTTTTGGAAGTCAAAAGTTTAGAAAAACCTCAGAAGCCGATTCCGGCATTGAAAGAAAGAAACAAATTATAACAAACTAATTGCGAAAAAGCTCATAAACTTGCTATGCAGCTTGAAAGCGCGCACAATTTTAATCAAGTTACTCAGGATTTCGAAAATATTCTCAATCAAGAGAAAGTTTTCGAAAATTCCTGGGAGATTGATTTGAAAGAAGTGATAACTATTAAAAAAAATCAAATGATGATGTAATTTGTTATATCCTCATCAAGAAACTTCCAGAAAGTAGCTTATCATTTTTGGTTGATATATTTAACGAATGTTTGCAGTCGGCATATTTTCCTGACAAATGGAAAAATGCTAAGGTTGTACCAATTTTAAAACCAGACAAAAATCCTGTAGAAGTTTCTAGCTATCGTCGATCAGTTAACTTTTTGAAAAGTTCATTTTGAACAGAATGATTGTCCACATCAACGAAAATTCAATTTTTGCCAATGAACAGTTCGGATTCCGCCATGGACATTCGACCATTCATCAACTTTTACGTGTAACATACTGAATGTTATGTTTGAAATGATACTAACACAAAAATTTAAAATGAGTAAATAATCATATTCACAAACAGCACCGATTTCATTGTTACACCTTATTTTGCGAACCCACATTCCATGGCGTGAATCATCCCACAACCATCATATTGTAGGTGTCCCGCATAACCGGACCAAGCAAAATCCAAACAAAGCCCACATCGCAACTTCCTCCACGGCCGACCGCCGAGCGTCGCTAACTCAGCTGATGTGTGTCATTTATGGCCATTGAATTCACTTTCACCTTTCGTACGGGCCCCGCTTCGGCATGGTTATGACAGCAGCTGATTTTGGCTAGCGAACGCCGAGCGAAGCCAAGCGGAATCCGGTTTTCATCATTTGCGAATAAAAGGTGACTTTTCTGGGCAGCTGAATGAGCTTAAGGTCGGAATATTTTTCCGTGAGTCATGGAGATAAGGTCAAAGATGTGGCCCAGTTGATTCTTGCGATGAGATCTTATAAGCCATGATTCAGAAGAAGATTAAAAACAAAACTTGGATTAACGTTAACATACGCGGTAAAATGCAAAATTTGTACCAAGTACCAATCAATGTACCAAGTACCAATCAATTCGGAGCAAGTGGGAGAAACCGATTTCGCCTGATAATAATCACCCAGTAACCTTAAAACAAACAAAATTAATATTATACGAAATGCAAGGGCTTCAATATAAGTTGAAGATTGTCTATTTGGTCTGATAGAGTTATCAATGCTGTTTCTTTCCGAAAACGCATACATAAAAATTTTCTTGGAATAACGTCCTCACTGGGACAGGCCTGCTTCTCAGCCTAGTGTTCAATGAGCACTTCCACAGTTATCAGCAGAGAGCTTTCTTTACCAAAGTTGTAATTTTCGCATTCGTACATCGAGTGGTAGGTACGATGATACTATATGCCCAGGGAAGTCAAGGCAATTTCCATTACGAAAATATTCTGGACCGACAGGGAATCGAACCCAGAAACCTTCAGCATGGCTTTTCTTTGCAGCTGCGGACTCTAACCACTCGGCTAACGAAGGCCGCACATGAAAATCATATCTAGAGTAAATAGGGATAAGGCGGCCCAACCGGGCAATACGCCTCACTTTATTTTCAAGGGATTAAGGCTTCTTTTACAGGTAAATATTATTACATACCTTAGATATCCGGGACCCAGATAGCCGTAGCGGTAAACGTGCAGCTATTCAGCAAGACCAAGCTGAGGGTCGTGGGTTCGAATCCCACCGGTCGAGAATCTTTTCGGATTGGAAATTTTCTCGACCTCCTAGGGCATAGAATATAATCGTACCTGCCACACGATATACACATGCAAAAATGGTCATTGGCATAGTAAGCTCTCAGTGAATAACTGTGGAAGTGCTCATAAGAAAAAGCTGAGAAGCAGGCTCTGTCCCAGTGAGGACGTAACGCCAGAAAGAAGAAGAAGAAGATATCCGCATTTAGTTTTTATTTAGATGCATTCGGTACTGCTATAGAGCAGTTTTTCCTCAAGAGGAGCGTATTCTACCTTTATATCCAACAGTAACTATTATCAATCTGGCATTCCCCATAGGCATAGCCTGAAGGAGACTCGTTGATTCCCCTGGTTATCAGAAAAAAAATGATTCCAACTTATTTGTCAGAAAGTGTCATAAATATTTTAGTTTTTAAGTGATTGTTTTCCAGCATTATATTTATGATAAAATGCGCTTCGGAGTTATACTAAAATTCAGACTTCTGCTAAAGATCGGGTCCAACAAAAAAATCTGGCAAAAAAATCTGACTGCCGAAAATCGGTTTTGTGAAACTCACCATTACGTTACCAAAGATCTTGCATGTGGAACTACTAGTTATTCTAGAATACATTTAATTAAGAAGAATGGACGACGGATTTTGCAAGGAATATCTCAGGGGATTTCTTCTTCTTCTTCTTTCTGGTGTTACGTCCCAAAAATTTCTATAAAATTTCATGAAGGCATTCCTTGTATTCTTTGAAGAAAAGCTTTTGATGGGATACATGTTATGTCTAAAAGAAACTTGGTTAATTCTCTACTGAAACTTCGAGATGAAGTCGTAAGGATTTATTTGAATGGATCATTGTTTTTTTCTCACTGCATGAAATGCTGGATGAATTTCTTCAGCAGATTTCCTTAGGGCCTCTTTTGTCACTGATCAAATTTCTAAACTGCCCAAATCCGTCCATTTGCCTGTTGAATATTCTACAAACTTGGGGTACGACGTACTAAAACCAATTATTTTTAATTTCAGTTCAGTTTCAAGCTTAAATTTTAAGGTTATTAAATATTTTTTTCTTACGAATCTTCTTATATACCCTGCTGGGGGCATTGGTCCATGATGGTGACTTTGAGCCATTAATTAAAAAAAATTACAGTGACCTAATGCCAGAATAGTGGAAACAATGCATCAAACTTTAAGAAAACGTTTTAAATGGCCAACAGATAATCATTATTATTTTTTGTCGTTCCTATTAAGAAAGATATGCATCGATAGAGACGGCCAAAGTCACCCCCTGGGCCCAATGTCACCCCGCACAACGGTAATTGTTCAAAGCTTCAATTTTCAATTTTAAAAATTTCTGGTTCTTTTGCAGCTGGGATTTGAGATTTCATGCAAAAAACAAGTTCATAACATTGATCTTGTTAGGATTACATCAACAATTTTTCTACCATGATCATTCTTCATTTTTTTTGAAGCCGAAACAAAAATAGTTGCTGAAATGATTGATTTTTATATATATTTTTGGTGTACTTTTTTTCTATTTTCACAGAATTCAAGCCATGGATTATATCAGCCCATGGAAGTGTTAAACGGAAATCCTCGCCAGGATTATAAAAATGAAGCAGGCAAAATTAAGTAAGTTTTGCATGAAATTCTCGAAAAATTATGGGAAAAACTCCACGAAAATCATTACCATGTTTCTCAAGGAATTTTCAAATTGATTCTAAACATTTCTGACCAGATTTTTTTAATATTGTGAAACTCTGGGCAAGGTAAGTATATTACTCTAGGTAAGATCTTCACATAATATTAGACGAATTTATGATAGAATTACGAAAATATTACTCAGATAGATGTAATGACGTATGCACAGCTAGTCAGCAAGACAAAGCTGAAGATCATGGATTCGATTCCCACTGGTAGAGGATCGTTTCTAGTTGAAAATTCTTAACTTCCCAGAGCATAGAGCAGTGATTCCAAAATTGGACGAATTTTATAAACCAGGAGGGGGGCGGAAATTTATTAAACTGAATTTGGGGGGTGAAAAGCCAGAAAGGGGGCGAAAGTGCAAGAACAATTGAAAACAACGACTCATAACATTTGTAGAAGATAATCATTTTTAAGACTGGTTTGCTGATGCAAAGAATAGTAATGTGTGGACAATTGCTTACCAAATATGGGCAAGGAAAAAACATTTTTTTTAATACGCAGTTGAGAAGAAATGTCAGTTCAAATGGGGCACTGTGTAGAAAATTTCTTGATCCATACAGTCAAGGATTTTCTTTTCTTTTCTTGAGTGAAACAGCATCATAGCTATATTCATTTTAATAATTATTAATTGCACATTTCTCTTTGTTTATACGATAAGCTTGCCAATCCCCAGATCATGTAAAGCAAAACTTGACGATTGTCAAAAACAAAATATTAAGTTCTTTTTGCATCTTATGTGGATTATAAAACATGAATCAGCTTCTGAAAGTTTTCTAAAAGATGACGTAGATCGAAATATTTTTTTGTCACAGATATTTTTTAGGTAAAAACTTTTAAACAAAAACAAATATTTCAAAATCGTAAGAAATGCTTTAATGACTTTCTCAAAGGGAAGTTTGAGGATTAGGTAACTAATGCTATTAATTTAATAATTTCTAAATGAGGAAGAAAATATCTGAGTTCTCCTAACTTTTCGAAATAAATTAGCTTTATATATTATGTTGCAGTGAAATATAAATGTAAAATTTCCAAGATTTTTTAAATAGGTAATTTTTCAAGTTTTGAAATGGATGAAAAAGCTTAAACATTTAAATATAAGATTTGAAGAACGGGAAAATAATCATTATCATTTTGATAATTATCGTTATATAAAGGCAGCATTCATTTATTACGTAACGCTAACATTGGGAAATTAAAAAAAAAAACTTCATTTACTATTTTCGATTTGGTTTCCTATAAACATTTGTGTACTAAAAAAAATGTTACTGTGATTTTGCTCTTAGTTCAAAAACTTGAGCAGACCTGATTTAGGTCTTCAATAGTGTTACTTTCCATGCAACATTTCAGATAACCAAACAAAATAGATGCAAAACGTTTCTAAAACTATTATTTTCCGATTCATGATGTTCAGGGAAAGAATCAATTATTAGGAGATGATCGTTAAAAAAAAACCCGCGTAAAAGAGTTGATCAGTAGATAATAGGAATACTATGCCTACTTAAAACGAAGGTGTCTGATGACTGATAACTGTTTCCAATCTGACCGCACTTCATGAACATGCTTGGCAAAGGCGATCAACCGAATCGCCATAGTGAAACGAACCGTGGCAAATGATAACTTAACTCAAAATAACCCAAAATTTAATCTAATGGTATTTTACGCGCTCACTTACCCCCCATCACCACTGAGGATTGAGTGTTCACTTTTTCCGCTTAAAAATATTGGACTCCACTCTGGGAGACGAAGAAAGAGAGATGCGTATCACTCTTTCCGCATTTGCCCGGCTGCAAATGCTACCGTGGAATTTAATTAATCCTGAGCGGTTTAACAATGGAGGCGCGCGCATTGGCTGCAGAGGGCAATCACCGCACCCCAAAAATATGAATCAATTCGCGTGAGGCTCTCTCTCTCTCCGCTGACAAAGTGCTGTCAGCCTTCAAGCGCAGCTGGCGGATCATAAGATGTTGGGAGACGAAAAGAAAGTGACAAAGTTTGCTCAAGGTGCTTGTGATCACGCCGTTGCCAACGTGGGTGGCAATGCCGGACGGAGCGAGGGTGGGAAATTCCATATTTGTTAGAACCAGTTGACGTCTGTTTGTAATAAAAACTGCTTTCACTTTCTATCTGTTGCAAAATTGAAGACTGTGATATTTTTCGGATTAGGACGGAGTGGTAACTGGTTGCAATCGTATAAAAAAGATCTTCTTTAATGATTTTATTTATTTATTTATTTATTTATTGAAATTGTTATTCATCTGACATCTGTTTGTCTTAATGAAAAAAAAAAACATAAAAATCTAGCTCAATGACAATCTACGGATAAAACTAATCAAAGGCAAATTAAAATCAAAAGCAGTAAAGGCTTCGTTGAGCGCATCAGCAGAAGCACGAAGAGGTTCATTCATGCCATACAAACGATTGCGAGGCACGAGCTGAAGAAAGTTGCGTTGTCTTATTACTCGTTCAGGTGCATATATATTCAATTGCCTTAGTAACTCCGGAGAGTCGATATCACCAACGATCAGCTTAGCCGCAAAAACAGCTTGCGCTCTACGTCTTCTCTGCTCCAACGTTTCGATTCCCAGCAACCGACAGCGATCCTCGTAGGCAGGATTATTATTATAATCATATCACAAAAAATGAGTCATTTCCAGTGATTCAGTTACACAGCGCAAAAAATGACATTTTTGCGTGTCTGAAGGATCAAATTATGTGACTCTAGTAGATTTGGGGTTGCTGGAATCTGTTGTCTTTCTCAGAAATGTTCCAGCACGTCACAATTTTTAGCTACAGATCGTCAAAGTTGTATAAAACACTGGTTTCATTGATGTTTACATGAAATTTAAGGTATTATTTATCAAACTTTTTTATGATCTAATCTACGAAGCTTGCATAATAGAACTTCAACTTTTATTTAAGATAGAAGTTGGTTGCAATTTCACGAAAAAAAAATAGATTAAATTGTTTTTTTCAACATACTTACAGTCTCCATACAAATTCTTCGTTTCTCTTATATGGCAAAATACAATGCTTTTCTAAACCACCAAAAAAATAACTTGTTAGCATAAAAAATCTTATAAACTTTGCTGATAAGTATAATTTTAAATTTTGTAGCAAAAAAAGCAAGTTGGTTTAAATAGTCAAATTTTGCATTTTTGCAGTCAATATCTTAAAAACTTTGGCAACATGTAGCTAAAATTTGTAATGTGCTGGAACATGTCTGAGAACGACATCCGATTCAGCAACCCCAAATCTACTAGAGACACATAATTTGATCATTGAGACAGGCAAAAACTTTGTTTTTGTTACGCTGTATATTAATACACTTTAAGAGATTACTCCATCGGTTCTCGTGAATTTCCCTTGAAATTCTGAAACAAATTATTCTTAAGTACAGGGTGTCCGCAAATTATCCGTACAAACTTTGAAGACATGGCTCTATACAATCAAGCATAATAAATTCAATATTCTTGCATGGTTTCAAACATTGACTTATTATATTCTTAAGAAGTAAGTTTGACACATTTCCGATTTCAAACAATTTCAAAACCAACCCAAATGTATTGAGGTGCCTTGAAGAGAGCTGTTTTCCGAGTTTCATGACGGAAGAGAAATGTCCATAGATCTCACTGGATTTGAACCGTACAATTTTCTATTTCCAGTCTAACTTGAAGCCACAAACCTGTAGATTACATCAAATAATAATAGGATATTTGGATTCATCTCGTTTAGGTTTTAGGGATAACACATCTCCAGTATGACTAGCGACCCTCAGGAAAAACGTCTCCGAAAAATTTAAATTTGCCTATCTCAGTAACAAGCAATCATTTCGATTTTTTTTAAAGTTGTATTCTGTGTTAACATAAAGATGTATTATAAAAGGTGCATGAACATTGATTTTTCATTGTTTTCAATGTGAGATCATCTTTCCAATATTTTGTTGTTCGGATAATTTGCGGACACCCTGTATAATCTTAGGACTTATCTCATCGATAAAATTCCAGTTATGCTCCTGAGACTTCCTGAAATTTTTTTCAGGCACTTCTCCAGGAGTTTCTAAAAATATTTCTGAAGATATATTTCCAGGGAGTATTGAGATGATTTTTTCATATTTCCCTGTTAGTACCGCTATGGCTATAACTGATGTTATGAAGTGTTATTTATCTACCGCCGCTTGTTAGGACTTGGCAAAGCGAATGACCTGTATTAGATACCGCCATGCAAAAAAGTTAAACGCAACTTTATTGCAAAATTCACAGTGCAATGACGCTGATGAACTGTTATGTTACGCAACGTATCGGGTACAAATGCGGTGGAACCAATCTTTCATACAACGAAGCACTGACTCCATAAGCGACGAACTCCACTGGCGATGATCCGCAATTATTATGAACGCTTTCTACGCGCCTAATCTCGGCCCGTTGTCGTAGAGTTCAACACAAACGATACCAAATAAACCCGGTAGCCAAAAAATATTGAATGCCCCTTCTCCGTCCATAATTGATCCGTCAAACAGAAGCGCTCGAAAAGTGAAGTATCGAACGGTTCGAAAATCTATTCGTCACGATCAACAACAACAACAACAACAGCCATAAACGAATGACGGCGACGACGTTTATTCGGGGAAGCGGCAAAAAAGCACCGTTAGCATTTATTGGCCATGCGCCGACTTCGACTTGACTTCGGTTGAGCTTTGGCAAAAGGCCAGCTGAGGTTTTCACCTCCGGAACCATATTTGCCTACCGGAGCGATGATGCCAGATTAGACTTGTGCGTCGGCACCGATTTTGTAATTTTCACGCCAATGAATATTGTATCTTGAAAAATTTGACGAAGTCACGCGCAACTTTTCAAAAGGACCTTTATAACAACAACAAATTCTCTCCTTTCTCGATCTCTTTCGATTATATCATTTTGACTCGAACCCCATTTTTACTAAAATCCCGAACACTTAAGGCCAATAGTGACTTCAAATGTATCAGATAGGCATAAATTTGCTGATATCTGTGAACATTTTAATTTCTTCTCAAAAACTATCTGTAAGCTGTTGAGTGTGCTGATAAAAATATTGATTTCAACTTTTTTTAGTATTGTTTTTACGTAAAAGAATGAAACAACGTTTGGATTAAAATGCCGAATATTGTGTTTGTTCTGTCTTATATTCCAGCATGAATAAATCGTATTCAAATTAACAATTTAGCAAATAAATTAATCTCAACTAGTTTTGCTATCCTTGAACTACAGAACCATTATTTCTCACAATGTATAAACTAGGTTAAAAAAAAATGAATTTCAATTGAGTGTCACTTCTTGGAAATAAGCGAAATTAGCGGAAATTACCTTAAGTGGATATTTGACTACAGTGGCCACTTTTGTGACCACCGGATATCCCTAGATCTTCTATCTTCATGTGCAGTAAAATTTTGATTTTTTAGCCGAGACCTTTGTTAAAAACACGTCATAATTTTACTGCATAAGACATGCTTCCGGAAATCCGGATTATCACCGGTATCCGGTGGTCATAGTTCATCTCCGTGGATGCACCTCAAAACTAGATTAGTTGACCCGTCCATTACTTCTTGAATAATTGAAATCGGTCAATTTTTGTCAAAGTTACAGCATTCCAAAGTTGGCCCAATTTTTGCCTGTCCCAGTTATTTTGACAACCCCCTGTTTATCAAATATTCCATCATTTGCGATACTTTAAAAATGGGGAGGGTACAAAAAAGGGGAGAGGGCTCCCTGCAAATCTTATTACAACTCTTCATATTGTATTTAAAGTTGAAAACATTATATGGCACATGAATTCCCCTGTCCTGAATATAAAACACTGTGTCGGTTTATTGATTAGATTAGATTTTTAAATAAAAAATGCAAAAAGTTCAAGTATATTTTAAAAATGACCTGGGGCAGACACGAACATTCTGAAAACGCCATTATTTTTGTTTATTTTTATACTTTCAAGCCCGGGGTGTCCGGTCTCTGTCCATTCATATCGACTTTTTTTGTCGAACTGTGTTATTAACTAGGTACTCCTGGATTTTTGCATAAAAAATCTTTCTTGAACAAAACTTGCTGATTATTTTATTCTAAACTTTTCAAACAATTCCTCCTTTTTTCATAAGGGATAATCAAATTTCTTTGAGGAATTTATGTAGAAATAATCCTTCTAGAGATTCATCTATAATTTACTTTAGAAAATCCTCAATGAGTTTTTTCAAGAGTTACTTACAAGAATTTTAATAATCTTCTAGATATATCTCCTGGAATCCTGCTGAGCATGTCTTATGTTTTATAATCCATCAAGAATTATTCCTGGGATTTGAAATATATTCTTTAAGAGATTTCTCAGAAAATTACGCTATATATACTTTCAAGAACTTCTCCAGTAAGTTCTGTGAGAACTCTTTCAATAAATTTCATAGATGCTGATTTTACTATGTAAATTGCTGAAGCTTTTCTTAGGTAAATTGCCGATAGAATTCCAGTAGGTTTCTCAAGAGATATCTTTGGAGAAATTCGTGAAGAGTTCTGTTGAAAATTTCGCGGAAAAATTCCTCGAGTGCCCTTTGGAAAAACATTTTTGGGGTCCATTCCATTCCTCCAGTGATTTATCCAAGGATTACTTCAACGATTGCTACAATAATTCTTCTGAAGACTCGGTGGTTCCTCCTGGAAAATATCATCTGGGTTTCTTTCAGATTTTTCCAGGTTTTTCTCCAAAAAATCTTTCAGGAATTTCTCCAGTGACTGCACTAGGAAAATTTGTACATTTATCCGTCCAAGAAAATCATTTCATGGATTGCTTCAGGAATTTCTTTAAGTATTATTTCCGGGGTTCCTCCAGAAAAAAAAATCTGTACAATAATTTCTTCAGGAATTCATCTAGAGATTCCGTAAGAAAAATCTCTACAGTGATTCTTCAATGAATTTCTCCAAGGATTCCTCCAAAGAAGTCTCCAGTGATTTAGCAATTGACTCAGGTAATGTTTCAGGAACCCTTTCAGCAGTTTATCCAGGTAACCTTCAGAGGTAACTTTAAAGATTCCTTCAGTAATTTACCCAGCTAATTCTTTAGAGATACTTTTACCGTTTTGATTCATATTACGGACACTTAAGGCCTCAGTGAAGTATAGCTCAGCATAGAGCATACAAAATATATCATTCTGTATGGTTTCTCAGCGTTATTGAGCGTCGGAAACCCTTAGCTTTCGTATGGTAGGTAAACAGTACGCTTCCGCAACTTGAATAATTTTAAATAAATCGAAATGTGTGACCTTTTCATGATTCACATTCCGGACGCTTCTTCACTTTTGACTCTTATTCCGGACACTTTGATTCGTATTCCGGACAGCTCACGGACATCATTGATAGAAAAGTCAAACCATTGGTTGAAGTCGTCAAGCAACTAAAAAGACGTCTAAGGCAGTTGGACATTATAAGTTGGTATAGATTTTTATGTAAAAAGCTTATTAAAACGAGCCTCGAAAGTGAAAACTTTTGAACAGCAAAAATTGAAATATTTCGTGTGAAATGTTTCCCATACAAAGTAGAGTGTCCAGAATTTGAAGCTGTCCGTAATATGATTCAAAACGGTAGCAATTTTTCTTGCGACTCGTCTAAGGATTCCTACAAGAAAATTTCAACAGGAAAGAATTTTCAGAGCTTTTCCAGCAGATTCTCCAAAAATTTCTCCAGGGCCACCCTGGACACCCAATTTTGACTCAAACTTTTTTGTATGATGGAATTTGTGGCTGAACTCTTCTGCAAACCTTTAGAAAATGTAATTTTGATTAACTTTGTCAAAGACACTTTCGCTCTAACTCTTCATTTGAGCTAAGTAAGTAGATTTTGAAAATTTTAACTTATGGTGGAAAAATCAGTGTTTTTTGCTCTAACTTTTTTATTTTCAGTTTCACGTGAATGTGACCTTCCAAAGACTTGCTGAGGAAGTAATGATACACATTTTTGCTGAACATCGTAAGTTTGTATTACTTGTGATTTTGAAGTTATAAGCAAATTTGAGTGAAAAACTATGAATTCTTTAGATGCTCATGACTCATGGAGTTGGTTCGATATTTTTTTCTTTCAGTGGCATTAGATAGGCCATACAATAGGCAACTTTTTCTGCAAAAACTGTGCAAACGTAATTTTTGTAAATTGAGAAATTTCAATACGAAAATATACTTAATAAATTCTAAATTTGCCTGTAATTCACAAGATTTTAAAATTAACGGCATGCTGCCTTCATCAAAGTTGTAGGTTTTGACCAGACCTACAACTTTTTCATATCGAACCTTATGGAAGACCACATTCACTTAAAACTGAAAATAAAAAGTTAGACCAAAACTGATTTTTCGGGTCCACCCTTAGTTAAAACTTTAAAAATTAGAGTTAGATCAAAAGTGTCTTCAACAAAGTTGTTCAGAATAACATTTTCTAAAGGTTTGCAGAAGAGCGCAGCCACAAATTTAATCAAAGAAAAAAGTTTGGGTCAAAATTTAAACTTAAATAAGGGGCTCCCTATACAACTTTTTTCTTAGGAATTCTCAAATCGACGAGAACAGAGAAAACACTTTTTTTAGCTAAATTGTCGATTCGAACCATTGTGCAGTGGTTACACTAGCAAAATTTGTACATTTATTCGTTAAGGAAAATCTTTTCATGGATTCCTTAAGAAACTTTTTCAATAATTTCTTCATGAATTCATTCAAGGATTATTTCCGGGATTTCTTCAGAACAAATCTGAACAATGATTTTTTCAGGGAATCCTCTATAGATTTCGATAGAGAAATCTCTACAGTGATTCATCCGTGGATTTCTCCAGAGATTACTCCAGAGGATTTTCTCCAGAATTTTCACTTGGGAATCATTGAGCACTCCAACGATACAACTTCCAGTAATTTCCTCAGAGATTACCCCGACTATACCTGGAGTTTCTACAGATATGTTTTTCACTGATACTTAAACCAAATTCTCCAGTTTTTACTCTCGGAGTTTTAACATATTTTTTTAAATTTACGCTTTTTTAACACAGGGGATACATGCCGTATAAGAAAAATCCGTGCAATAAGAACGTGTAAATTTCGGAAACCGTGTAAACATAAACCGTGTTAATTTCAAAATCCGTGTCAATTCTGGAATCCGTGTAAAAAAAGAACCAGAACTTGTAAATTCCGGAATTCGTGTAAAAACCAGGATAAATTCCGCTAACCGTGCAAAAAAAAAAATGTTAAAAATGTTAATGTATTCTGAATCTTGGTGGATATACTAATAAAATCAATGGAAGAATTATCGAATAAAATCCAGGAGAACTTAGGACTTCCTTGGAAAACATCTTTGGAGTAATTTCTGATGGTGTCTCTTAGGTTGTTATTTCTATGGTTATTCTTGAGAAATCCAGGTTATATTCTTCAGATATTCAAAACAAAAATTTTTTTTTTTTTTTGAGGAATTCCACGGATAATAATCACTTAATGAACACCTGTACAAATCTTCGGAATATTCACTGAACCTTTGAGAAAACCCTATAGTCTCACGATATTCCTTAAGAAAATAATGCAAAATTACATAAGTAATATCTGCAAATCTAGAATCTTAAACTTCTATGAGAAAGTTTTCGACACAGTTTGGAAGATCACGTAAGCACATCATGAATTAAAGCAAAAGGATGGCATTCTACTTGTTCTTTAAATCGTTGTTAACCTTTCGTTACCGACCTCCAACAAGGCATTTTCAAATAGCTTCCATTTCGTCAATTTCCATTCGAGTTTTTTGAAACCATCATCAGTTTACTTTAAAAAGGTTTTAATTATTTGTCTTAAATGGACAATACTGAACTAGGAACCATGAGAAGCACAAGCAGGATAGTTCGGTTTTGCGTCGTCCGATAGATTTTACTCACGGTTTCGCGCGTGTTTCCGTTGCCGGAGATTTTTTTTTTCCTGTTTTGGAGCGTCTTGCTAGGTAGTGCTTCGTGAAGCCCAAGCAGGACGGTTCGATTTTGCGTCGTCAGATAGGTTTTGCTCACGGTTTCGCGCGTGGTTTCGTCGCCGAAGGATTTTTTTCTGTTTTGGAGCGTCTTGCTGGGTAGGTATTTGGGAAGGCACAAGCAAGACGGTTTGTTTTCGGGACGCCAAGAAGTTTTGCTGTCAGTGTCAGTTTTGTATTCAGTCAAGGATGGATTACCAACTGGTGAGTTCGTTTCATGCTTGTGATAACACATTTTTCTTGAAAGCGTAACTTTTAAATAATATTAAAACAAACTTTTTATGGTTCGTCACTATAAGTGTCGGCATTATGCTTTTTTCTTATACAATTTCAATTTGCATATATTTTTCTCTTTTTGACATTATTACAAATTATCTTTTGAATTGTTCGACATTGTGAATGTTGACGATTTTTTAAAACTTCTACCATATCGAGACAAAATGCACAGTAATACTCATATGTAATTTTCAAACAAACTATGTATAGTTCGTCACTACAAGTGTCGGCATTATTCCTGTTTCATATAATTCAAAATATATACATGTAATTTTCAGTTTTTGTCATTAATAAAAACATTTTTTGAATTGTTCGACATTATAGATGTTGACGTATTATTTAAAGCTTCTACCAAAAACTTCTCGAGACAAAAATACAAAACTAGCTTTAAATATAAGTCGTATATTTCCCCCTTGACCATGGATCGCATCATCGACCAGAGGTGACTCCCAGATTGAAATTTGTGAAAGCATTTTCCTTTTTCACTAATAAACATCCTTCCCGTGGTGATTGTGGAGATGCAGAGATATTCTCGGTCTCTAGAAGCAACAATCATTACACCCTAACATTCCTTCCCCATCCCAACTGACTGTAAGGACATGGCCGGCGCCGTTATTGATCAATAATATTAGATCTGCTTAAATTGCACTTCGAGAGTAAGCGGAAACTCCCATCCCTTATTCATTTGGATCGTACTGCAATTCTTACCAGTTCCGATCAATCACGGAGTAGCAACCATTGACATGTACAGTCAGTCTATGCTATGCTGCTAATGGACAATACTGAACTAGGAACCATGCCGGAGATATTCCGGGTTGTACTGATGTCACAGGGGTGCTAAATTTGGGAAATGTGATTTATTTTTATTTTTTGCAGTTACAACACTGAAGTTTTTATGTAAAACGTAAGATAATGATCGACTGTTATCATTAAAATGTAATTTGAATAAGTGGATCGATCCGGAACATCGTACCCGGTTCCACCAGGGCCCGTTTGGGGACATTTCCGTTTCATGTCTAAAACATACCATGCGACGTCTCAATCTTCATGAATTCAGGATAACATGTCAATAAAAGAAGAAAACTGCCGGTACAAACAGATGTGGCCACTCCAAATCTCCTGGCACAGGTTCCATGAAGGCGTCTTGGGGACATTTTCGTTATATGTCCAAAAACATACCGCGCGACATCTCAATCTTGATGAATTCTGAAGAACTTGTCAAAAGCTGAAAAACAAACAAGGTAATGGAAGATTTGGCCACTTAAGTGCTTCTGGGACAGGTTCCACGGGGGCCTCTTTGAGGACATTTCTGCTTATTGTCCAAAACATGCCGTGCGACGTCTCAATCTTTGTGAATTGGAAAGAACATTCCAATAGAAGAAGAATCAACTTATTATCAACTAATGTGGCCACTCCAAAGCTCCAAGCACAGGTTCTGCAAGGGCATCCTTGGGTATATTTCAGTTTTATGTCCAAAACAAACAGAATGACGTGTAAATTTTCGTGAATTCGAAAGAATGTGTCAATTAATGAAGAACAAACTAGGCATCAACTACTTAAGTTCCTCCTGAGCACCTGATACTGGTTCCGCCAAGGCCTCTTAGCGGACATTTCAGTTTAATGTCCAAAACCTATTAGACAACGTCTCAATCTCCATGAATTCGACAGAACACGTCAAAAAATGAGAAATAGACCATGTCTTGCCAGTCCTGAGTACCAGGTTCCAGGAAGGCCTATTTAATGACATTTCCGTTATTTGAAGGAAAAAATATGTCAATGAATAAATAATGATCTCGCTACCAACAGAGCTGGCCACTCCAGAGCATAAGAAACAAGTTCCGCTGAAAACTCTTTTGAAACTTTTTCGTTATATACACAAAACATGTTGTGCCACATGTTAAGCATAAGGAAATATTCAAATATATCTAGGATAAAATACAAACAAACGTATGTGCCATCTCTTCACTGATGCAGTATTATGCAGGATCCTATCTGTCATGTAGATCTTCACGAATACGCCAGAAGTTCACTGTGCATCTAGTTAAAACTCAGTTTCAGAAAGCTGAAAAGAAACTAACAAGAAATCATAAGAAATCCAATAAGAAACCTTAAAAGGTTTTTGCTAGAATGTTACCAAGTATCTGTTGTAAACTTCGTAGAATTTTTCAATATAAAATGTCCCTAATAATTACTCAGGGTTCTCAATAAAATTGTAAAAAAATAACTTCAAAGGAAAGGAACTCCTCGTGAAAACACCATAAAAACACTCTTATGCTTAATGACGTCCCTTTGGCTTACAGCTCTTTGGCATATTTACTGCCAATAATTATTTCAACTAGAGAACAACCTATTGCCAATTTCAAGAATAGTAAGCTCGACCATACGTCGCTTCCGTCAATCGTACCGCTTATTCCCGATTGGAGGAATTCCACGTGTAACAAAATACAAATTTTACTTAGAATATGTTAAGGATTTCATTAGTCATTTCATTAGAATACCGTTTTGATTCATATTACGGACACTTAAGGCTTCAGTGAAGTACAACTAATCACTACACATATAAATTGAATCGTTTTGTACAAAACTTTAGCGTAATCAGGCCTTGCAAACACTTAAATTTCGAATGGTGGGTGAAGATTCGGATTCCACATCTTTAATTCACTTTAATCGATAAAAATGTTCGGCCTCTTCATGATTTTTATTCCGGACACAACCACACTTTCGCTTCATGAATTCATATTCCGGACACTTTGTTTCGAATTGCGGACAGCTCTTGAAAAACAGAATCAGAATAATCGAATCATTAATTAAACGCACTTAGCCGTAAGAAAAACGTCAAAACTATTTGAACATTGTAAATTTTCATGGATTGCTATGTAAAATGTTTATAAAAATCATCATTCAAATTGGAAACTTTTTGACGGCGTATTTTGAAACATTTCGAGTGAAATCTTTCCCATACAACTTAGAGTGTCCGGAATTTGAAGCTGTCCGGGTTTCGAACCAAAACAGTAATTTTAAATAAATCGAAATGTGTGGCCTTTTCATGATTCTCATTCCGGACGCTTCTTCACTTTTGCCTCATATTCCGGACACTTTGATTCGAATTCCGGACAGCTCATGAAAATCATTAATAGAAAAGTCAAATCATCAGTTGAAGAGACGTCTAAGGCAGTTGGGCATTATAAGTTTGCATAGATTTTTATGGAAAAAGCTTATTAAAACAAGCCTCGAAAGTGAGACTTTTAGAATGAAAAAGTTGAAACATTTCGTGTGAAAGGTTTCCCGTTCTACTTTGTATGTATGTGTCCGGAATTTGAAGCTGTCCGTAATATGATTCTAAACGGTAAGGAGTCTGATAAGAACTTTTTATAGAAATTATCTATATAATACTCGGTTTTTAGTAATCATACCGCAAGGGGAAATTGATCTATTTTTTTCTATTCGGAAAGAACCTCTACAAAGTGTGCTTCGCGAGTTCTTAGGAATTACTTGGAAATTCGTCAATAGGTTCTACCCAAGCTTGATAATTCTCCTCAACATCCTCAGAGTGCGATGATATACTCTAGAGCAGGGAGTGAAATTATCGGTCACGGCGATAATCATAAGCCTATCGCTCAAGCCGATTTTCCGGCGAAAAGAGACGTGCGATAATATCCTACCCGTCCAGTACTGCGAGAGTGTGCTCTCACGAGATCTGCAGCAGCGAATTTATATTACCACCAGCAACGAAAAGTTGGCTTCCTTCTTTTCTTCTCTTGTTTCGTCGTTTTGAGTGTCCTTCGCTTCCGCATGTAGCTTTTATATACCAAATTTCTCTCCCTCTTCGTTCAGCTGGCGTGGTCGAGTGGTTATGATGCACGCGCGTTTTGAAAACGTTTTTGCTCATGGGCATGGGTTCGAACCCCATCGGCGGCAAACATTTTTGTTATTTCCCGTCTAATAATTATCGCGATAAGTTTAGAGCCGATAAAGTTGGATCAGTGCATATGATCGGATCGATCTTGGCTTTTCGTCAGCACAATGATCAACAATTATAGCAGTTCACGAAATCTGTTTCTCGCAGATAAAGGCGTCAATGATTTGTCGGGTTGCTTGAAAAATGCCTATTTTCGTCTCATTTTCGCGATACAGTCGCCTCTCCACATCTCGATATCGAAGGGACCATCGAGACATAGAACATGTTTTCAATGAATACTAGATTGAAAACTGATCCGTTGTTAGGAAAATAGGAATAATAATAAACAAGCAGACGTCATTTCATGCTCCTCGATTTTTTAAATCACGAAAATCTGGTCTAGTATCCATTGATAAAGTGCTCATCGACATAAGGAGAGAAAATCGGGAACGAAAAATCAACAAAACCACATCGAGATATGGAGATATCGAGATAAGGAGGATATCGAGATATGGAGAGAAAATTTATATGCAGAATGAAGGGACCGACGAAATCATCGACATAAGGAGAGATATCGAGATGTAGAACATCGAGATGTGGAGAGTCGACTGTAATTTCATTCACTGCTCTAGAGCAGCGTGCTGCCTTTGCCTCTTTGCGAGGGAATGAAAAAATGCTAAGCAGAGAGGCAACGAAAATTGAGTACAAAACACAGCAGAGTAAAACTCAATCAAAAAATATTGCCATTACAACTCTCCGAGGACTGTCTTGTTCGAGCGGGACACTCAAGAGTTCTTTTGAAGCGTGAACAACAAGAGAGAGCGAGAGAGAGATAGTACCAGAAAAAAATCCTCTCAGTTTTGCCCTCTCAATCAAATCGCTTAAGGATCTGTGTTGAAAATTTTGAAATCATTTTTTTCTCCATAGAAAAACGGCAAAATCGCCTCCTCTTTGTATGGCATAGGAGTTTCTATCAAACCTGGTTCTACCAGGAATGCTTTGAGTGATCACCAGCAGCACTACACTCGTGCTATGTATAACAAGCAAGCAGTTTTCAAGATGCGTATACTTAGTTAAAGATGCGACCGGTTTTGGGTTGATCCATGAATTGTTGCAATGCTTTTTCAGAAACCTGGTGAGAGTTCTCTGTGGATGTTGCAATAATTACAATAATTATAATTGTAATTAATATCACTATACACGCAAAAAAATCTGTTCCCGTTATCATGAATAAAAAATCATGAAGAGGAAAACAAAATATCTCGTGAAACCATGAATCAAATTCATGATATCATGATGAAAATACAAAATATCATGAACAAAAACGAACCGTTCCATGAATAATAATCATAAACACTCTGGGCGTTACGCGCATCTGTCAGTTTTGTCAGTTAGAACCGGTTTGAAAATTTTCTGCGTCTGTGTTGTTCGTAAGAATTAAAAAATGTGAAATTTAATTTGCTTCCAACAGAAAAAAAAAATGGATTACATTATTCAGGTTAGCTGTACATAACAATGAAGTTGGCTTTTGATTTTTCTGCATCCACTTACTCCACGGTGCCTTATCTCAAAAAAACAGACGTGATATTTTTGAAAACGGCAACCCTAAATTAGGAAGATAACGGAAATTTTAGTGCTTGAGACGAAAATAAAAAATGTTCCGCAGTGTTATACGAACAAAGACTTAAATACCAAATACTGTTTTGACCATCTTTTTCTGGGATCGACTCAACAACACCAGCAAGTCGACAGTCTGTTCCACACATTACAAATACATTACCGCAATGTCCCAGGTCATTGCTGTTGGCACCGGTAATCTGATGGATCTTTCCCAACTCATCATCCATGGCTTCAATGTTGGTCTTTTCTCTGGAACTAATGTCCTCGTACTCCAACCGTCCTTCCTCTTCATCGTCGTCGCTTTCGATTTCCCCTCTTCATGTTCATCGTCAATGGCATCACTGTTGGTGACCCCAGGGTATTCAGCGACATCGTTTGGACCGATGCCGTATCTTCCGTTCCTGGAGGTGGTGGTTCCTCATCCGGTGCACTACTGCCAACACTTGCCACGGACTTTGACAATATTTGAACAGGGGGTTCTGTGTTTTCGGATCACCACCCGCCACCGTGCTGCTTGATGGAGGTGACTCTTTGTATTCTCCGTTTTCCGTCACCACACCGCTTTTCCGTTGAAAACACCACTTCGCCTGAAGAGGGAAACGGGAATCTTGCTCGAGGCACTACAAGTAAACAACAATGACGACCTCTGTGTTTTGACACTCGCGCAAACTGACAGCTGAAACTTTCCATCCAGATTCATGAATATGATACCAATTTACATGATTTTTATTCATGGCCTACAAAAAAAGCCATGGAATCATAAACGATTTGCACCCGTATTCATGAATAATAATTTCGTTTTCCGGAATTCAGTTCATGATACCAAATTCGATTATTCATGATTCTAGGCATCATAGTCATGATTTGCTGTAAACGGAAAATATCGTAACGCACGGTGCGTGTTACGAAGATATAATTCATGATTTCGTGAATATAATTCATGGTGTATTTTCATAACATAAAACACACTTTATTCCCAAAATCATGACTCAGATTCCAGATTTTGAGAATGGATTTGTTCCCGTGTAATAACAATCTCCATAGTTGGCAGGAGAAATTGTGTAGGATTGATATCACTTCTCGTTGAATTATGGGTACGACAGCCCTTTGACTGTCCTTCCCAGGTATTGTTGTACGTTGGACCTGTTCTACCCTCATCTCGCTACACTGCATTGATCACACTATTACGGGTCATTTCCAATTAAATTGCACATGGAAAAAAGTTGCCGCCGCCGATAGAAAGTATTTCGGCGCACAGGTCTATGCGAGAGGACGTCGATATAAACTAGACAACAGCTGCAGTAGCTCAAGTCCGACCACCACCATCTATCGTGAGCGCCGCGCCGTTTCGAAACGAAAGTGAATTTCCAACCAGCTTGTTCGTGTGTGTCTCCGCTCCGCCGCCGGAATCAGACAATTTGACCCACATCGGACGCGGTGGTGGTAATCAAATTTTCCTGTTAATGGATTGCGAAATTTTCGTTCGGGGGGGGATTTTTTCTCTTCGAAAAGATACCTATGACGAGAGTCGATGAACTCGAACGGGTCGCGGCGAAGCCAACCAGCAGATGAATCAAAATTGGCACTTTCTTCTCTTCTCGGTGGTAGAGGGGGAATAGAGGGGTTGCAGCGAGGTGAGGAAGATGATGATGAGGAGCACGCATTCGTGTGCCACTATAGCGAGTGACGATGCTAGCGGAATGATAAACGGGTTCTAGACGAGGCGCAAAGTAGAATCCGTACAGAGAGAGCGATTTATGAGTTACCCGCATAAAGGAGTTGTGCTTGATTGGTGGGCGTGGAAGAGAAAATGACGATAATTGAAGCTTTTGTTTGCGTTGTCGATTGAGGTGATTTGTTGCGTTTTGTCAATATTCCTATGATCGATTATTCTTCAATGGTGCCTCGGCACGAGTGTTTGAATAAATTTAACATTACTGGGGTGATTTATGTCAATATATGTTTTGAATCCGTTGATCGGGTTCGTCGCTTTTCGGCATAAATCATTTGAAATTTGTTCTGCGTGAATTGAGAATATATATTCTTGATTTAATCGTAGTATAAAAACAAATGTAACAAAGAACATTTTTTTGATAATTGTATCAGCTAGAATGCTTATTTATTCGGATAACACGTCTAGTAGAAGCATGAACTTTGTTGAAAAAATCTACAGAATTATTGACGTAATCAAATTATCTCCTTCAATTTTCGTTGAATACATCATATAAAAAACAAACGGATATTATTTTCAACATGGTTTCATTCAAAACAGTCTCGAATCGTACTCGAAACAAGTGTTAATTTTAGCAAATCCAACTCATTAAGTGTTTTGCCACCAATCCCCGGTTGAATGTTTTCATTTCGCAGACGAAAGAAAAATACTTTTCTGGCTAATGACTTCAGAAAAAGCTCTCCACATCATGAAGTACCCGGCAAGCTTGGCGATGTTATCGCGTGGAACAGACCCCGACACATCAATTTATGACCGCAAAATTAACTGCGACTCATCCGTTTCCAACATAAAAATACCACACAATCATGGTTGGACCCTTTCAAGTCTTACCGAACCGATCTGCTGAATAAAATCAACTTATTTCTACCGTCTTCAGGCCATGAAAGGGTCCAAGCCATCTTTCGGCAGAGTTTTGGATAAGTGCTTGGCCCAAGAAATGCCACCTTTGGCGAACCTTGACTTAATTTGGCATTTCGGGTGCTTCGCGGGTGACTGCCACTCGGAACAGGTCATTCGAGTTTCCAACCATGTCCAAACGGGCCCTGCTCGCAAAGAGCAAAAGGTAGAGACAATGCGCCAATTTTCGGGTTGATGTAAGCGGTTAATGATATTCGGAACGCCACCCTCCACCTCCACCACCCGATTGGGAATGCGTTCGGTTCCCTAGGGAGCGTAATGGGTTCTTAATTTTGGCCACAATAATGTGTACTCACATGACGAGGTGAACGGATGCAGCGGATTCCCACTGGCGGCGCTGAGAAGATTGCTGAGGAACACTGTCAGGGAGGTGAGGAGCAGGGCATGAGTCGTGGCGGAGGAGGAACTGCTGGTGGCAGGTCGTTGATGGCTCCATCTGACTGTCCCTCGACGCGGTTTACTGGACATCTAGAAAAAGAAGAAGAAAAAAGGCGAAAAATTAACGATGTTAATAAGATACGAAAATTATTTTGCACGTCATAAGACGGCGATTCATAATTCACCGAATTCTCTCATCTTGCGCTGAAGAGGAAGCTCACCCACGAAGCCAACGAACCGTTTCGAAGACAACAATAGCGAGAAACTGCAGCCTTCAACTTGAACCTACTTCGAAGTCGGCATGCGGCAAACACTGCTTCCGATTGTACAACATTAACCCGAAAACCATTTACTCGAAATAGGTTTACCCGAAAGCAACATTTATCGAAATGGTATATAAGAGAAAGGTGGGGCAAAATTTCGGCCTTATTGGAATAATCTTTTTTTTCAGAATGACTTTAGCAGTTGAAAATGAATAAATATCACATGGCGAACCTACAATGTATTGACTACAATGGGCCATAATAGGCTGCCAAGCTTTTATGCAAAACTAACATACTTTTAAGGCATCCTTATAGTAAGCAATCCTTATAGAAACGCTTTCAAATAAGAAATTGAATAAGTTTTTTCTATTTTGTTTCATAAAAACAACAAATATTCATAACTTTCCCAAATCTCAATCCATTTCTATAATTTATGGAGTGAAGGTACCAAGCTTGAATAGCATTCTAATTCTGCATGGAATTGGAATTGTTTTTGAAAGTTTGTCCAGTACACTTGTGCAGCACAACAAATCGATAGCACAATTTTTCCTCATTAATATTGAGTTTAATTTTAGTTTAGCAAATACAATGCGATTCCGTTTTGGCATGCTCCATTTTTTGCACTTCCCGACTTTGGCAACAAAATGGCAATGGTTTTTGGCAACATTTTTAAATTCCATAAAAAATGTAAATTTTTGTAAAAATCAAACAGCAAGTCAGCTTCATGCCAACCACATTCCAGAGCTCCATCTTAGGGTCTTAGGTTCGCAACATTTCATGAAGTCAATAATCTCTATTAGTATCTTCCAACATCTTTCTCAGGCATTCATACGCGTGTCCAGCCCACTTGAGTCTGCTGGTAATTGAAACATCTAATAAAAATGATTCTTTCATTATTCAATTAGAAACAACCCGTTTGAACTAAGCACAAGCACTGCAAGAGCAACAAAAAGTCTGGCACATTGAAGAAATACAGTCTTGACAACAGCTAGAGTTAGGGGGTCCCGTAGCCTCGAGGTTACGCTTTCGCTTCGTAAGCGGAAGGTCATGGGATCGATTCCGAATCCCCCCACACACAAAACTCCGTCCAGTTATCACAAGACGCCACACAAATGACCGGGTATGGGCCGATGCACGAGTTCATACACGAGCGGTGCCGTGTTATTTACGTGACCATGGTAACGAGTGAATTCGGCACCGCTCAAACGTCAAATTAGTGAACTCTGTTTGGGAACGAATCCATCCTTCGTCAGTATCGGATGGTGACTGAGACACACTGACCCTCCTTGTAGGCTATTGCCTCACACGCCATTGGACCAACTCTCCTCTACCTGCTCGGTATGAGAGAAATAGCAATAAAGAACAAGGTTATTAATAGATTCTGTATATGATACTCGGCATAGTAGTGGCCAAGTGCACGGAGTGCCTAACAAATAAGAGTAGGGAAAAATAGCTAGAGTAATAGATAACTCAACACTCTTCTGCAGTAGTACTCACGCTAGGATATAAAGCGTGCAATATCAAGATTTTTAATCGACGATACGAACTGCATTAATCAATCAAGCAATCCTGGGAATCCTAGTAGCTTTCGAACTGGATCTGAAGTTCGTTTTTTTTTAAAGAAATCCTAGGTTTTTCTAATGTGCTTCTGAGATACTTGAGGAAACTTAGGTTCTGCGATTCTTAGCAATCATTAAGGGTTTCCTGTGGAATCCTTAGAATGTATGATTAGGTATTGCGGATGCTTTGTAAATTCTGGCGGTACCTAGCAAGCTCTCAGGAGTTTCAAGGGCACCCTATGATTCAATAGCATGATACTGTGGATTTTGAGTATGTTTTGCTAAATCCTGAGGATTCTGAATAGGTTTTCAGATTTTTTATGGATAGTTAGCGATAGCCTAGAAAGTTTCAACATACCTTCAAGAACTCCCATCGGAGACTTGACAATTTTCAGCAATATCGCAGTGGAATCCTAAAATTCTAAGCGATATCCTTGCAATTCCTATCGACCTTTTGGCATATTTCAAATCCCATCGGGATCCTAAGCGAGATCCTAAGAATTTTAGGCGAGTGAAATCCTATGGAGATGCTTCAGAATCCTAGCGAAGACCTGTGGATGCCTAACGAGCAGCTGAAGATTCATATCGAACTCTTGTGGTTTCATATCGACATCCTATTAATTTCCGTTGATTCAATATGATACGCTAGGGTGTAGAATGAATGAATGTACTCCCAAGAAAAATAGTTGAAAAACAGTTTGTTGAGCTGAATTAAGCTCGAGAACAGTTTTATTAACACTTATTTCACTAAAATATGTGTTGGGCTGTATTGTCTCAAATTCCAAACATTATTCATATTCCGAACACATTACTGTAAACAGTGAGTTTTCAATTAAGTCCTTGAAACTTCTGCACAAGATGATGAATTATTGTATACTCCAGGTACAAGTGTAAAAGTATTGAAAATATTAGTTCATATCTTGAAATTGGCCACTGTTCGGAATTTGAGACGAAACGGTATAGAATTCCTGCATTCTTACACAGTTTTCAGGCAATTTCCAGTTCTTGAATAATGATCACTTTAAGGTGAAGATGAATCGAAGCCAATCTTCAAATTTTCAAGAGCATGGATCTGCAGAACCAAACATCCGTTTGAGCTGAAAACCTAATCGATTGGTCACCACCAGCTAGTGACCAATCGATTAAGTTTTCAGCTTAAACGGATGTTTGGTTCTCCAGATCCATGCTCTTGAAAATTTGAAGTTTGGCTTCGATTCATCTTCACCTTAACGATGATTGTTTCTTCATAGCCCAAACTTACGAATATTATGCACATAGTTTAAAAATAATTATTGAAGACTTTAAGCGATAAAAGTGGAACGTCTGTTACAATTAAAATTACGGTTTTATGGATTCATAGTTAGTCCTAACCAATAGAAATCTACTTCGAAGTAAATCTCTCCGAAGTTTGGCAATAAATTCCGTAGGAATCCACGGCGTGTCTCATAGAACAATAATAATAATATCGCAAAATTTTTGTTCGTTAAGTAATCATGGTGAAAGACAGTTTTTTTTTCGATGATAGCTCAAATTTCAAATGAAAGTTGATGAAACCAAGATTATAATATTAAATGTTCTCAACTTTCATCAGTCTCGCGACCCATTGGAAACCCACACAATAGAAACCTCAGCCAGTACATTTGCTGGCTAGTGTTGTGTGCTATTTAATTGCCAAAAAAAAAAAAATAATGCGCTCTCGGGCTAGGCATTGGATATAAATAGAAAGCGTTGTGTTTGGATGGGCATCTAATTCTTCCGAAAGAGGTGCACTTTGCGAAAAAGGACCACGTGATTATTGAGCTGAAATCGAATTCAGGTCCTCCCATGGCGTAGTGGTAACGCGCCCCAACTAGAGATCGGGGAGTCGTGAGTTCGATTCTCACTGAGAAGACGTGTAACTTTTTCGCAAATCTTCACATCAATTTGTCCATCTAATCCAAATGCAAATTATATGTAATGTTTAGCTTTTCGGTAGTTGTTAATTCAGATAAATTTTTCAATAAAATTTCCTACTTCAAGAATGTTTAATATCTAATGAATCAATCACCTTGCGGTAGCATACTTGCTATGGTGTGCACGAATGGGAAGGTGTCTTTTCAAGATATTGAAACCCTTAGAAGTAAGTCTTGAAAATCTACTATAAGTTGTAGTTACCCTACTCAAATTTAGCATCATAAATGTGCATAGCCCTCACTCCGGAAGCATTGATGATGACAAGGACGCATTTTACGCGCAGCTCGAACACGATTACGATCGCTGCCCAAGCCACGACGTCAAGATCATCATAGGAGATTTGAAAGCTCAGATTGGCCAGGAGGAGGAATTCAGACCGACGATTGGAATGTTCAACGCCCACCGGCTGACGAACGAGAACGGCATACGACTGATAGATTTTGCCACCTCCAAGAACAAGGCCATTCGTAGCAACTATTTCCAGTACAGCCTCCCGTATCGGTATACCTTGAGATTACCTCAGTAGACAGAATCGCAAATCGACTACGTTTTGATCGATGGACGGCACTTCTCCAACATAACCGACGTCAGGAACTATCGTGGCGCTAACATTGACTCCGACCACTACCTGGTGATGGTGAAACTACGCCCAAAACTATTCGTGTTCAACGATGTATGGTACCGACGCCCGCCTCGATGCAATCTAGCGCGACTAAAAGAACCGGATGTCGTCAATGCGTACGCGCGGCATCTTAAGGCAGCGTTGCTAGATGAGGGCGAGCTCGATAGGGGCCATTAACGAGCATGATTATTTCGAAATATTGGACATAGTACTCACAGAATCACGTACCGGATTGTGATAGAGTACTAAACATAATTCTCACAGAAAATCCCAAGCAGGCCTACAAGCCAATTATAGGTGAGTTATAGGCAGGATTTTTCGAAGTTTAAGTACAGCAGTTCCATAGGGTGAAATTTTCAATTATTTCAAACCTTAGAATCAATTCCAGAGATTCTCATAGAGTTCTATTTTTTTTAGAGAACTTAAGAGTAAATAGCAAATGGGAGCTATCGGCTGAAAAATTAGGGTTTTTTTTTCAAACATGAACAAATATATCAGCATATTTTACAGCAACTGACCATTGATTTCACGAAAAAGTTGAAATTAGTTGAGATAATTGTACACTAACAAGTTTTGGGTTACAATACCTCTGAGATTCACTCCGTTCTTCAAACGTTTGAGCGGGCCTAGTTAAGAATGTATTCAGTCGGTACAAGGAGATATAACTAAGTTCTGGAACATTATTGTGCGAGTTTTAGTATAAGTGCAAAAGCCTACCTACATAGTTTTTGTGGATCCGTTGAATCTGTTGCATGCTCCTGTAGAGCGAGCAATGAAATCAGGATCTTGTTCGGTTTGCCTAATAACCGAATTATCAGTATCTAAATTATATCTTTATCGTTTACCAAAACGTTTTCTTTCCCATATCCAAACACCCAGTGTTTTCTTGTTGAAGTGCTGAGGACTCCTCGGCTTCCATGAAGCAAGTAACACGTCAACTTTTCGTCGCATCCCAAAATTTACCTGCATTCGAACTCAGCGCCGTACTGTGTAAATTTTGTGTTATGCTGGGTGTAAATTTCCTACTTTTACCTGTATAAAAAATAATAGGTATTAATAAGAGGTTAAATTTTCTAAAAAGTCAGAAAGAACTCTTCGTTATGTTTCAAGAGAATTTAACCTACCTTAATAAAACTTCTAAATAATATATGCAAAACCTACACATTCCAACATTTTTTTGATCTAATTCATCTTTTTTTTTAAAACAAGGCTTTTTTAACTTAACTTAAAGGATTTGCCGCAATTCTTTTCGATCATTGGATAACTTTTGATAAGTTGGTCGCAATTTTATACGCCTATTTTAAAGAATCAAATACTTAAGCATCACCATGACAAATTTAAGGAATTTTATCACTTAAAAATTTGAAAAATTGTCTCTCAAGTATGAAATATGTCTGGTATACTTCACAAAAACTTATATCTCCTACAAACTTGTAGCGAAATGATGTTTTGCTAAGGGGTACCCTTATAGAGGTTCGCCAAGGGCACCACAAGGCCACGCTTCGGCTCTGGTAATAGTGCGTGTTTTTTAATTTATACATACATATAGTTGTCACGTAAATACTGCGTTCAATGGAAACGATCGGAGAGCAGTTGGTCGGTATATTGCCATTATACACACACCTGGATTTCAAACAAAACCTTAAAACGGGGGAAGGAGGGGATTGGGTTGAAATAGTAACTTTTCAGTGACCAAACAATGTCAAAATAAATCAACTCTGAGTAGCCTCCGTTTCCTTTTTCAGTTCTCATGTATATTATATTTAAGCATGTATTGAAACAATGACAAACATCACATTTTTGTATAAAGGCAAATTAAATTTAAAATAGACTGACCATCTATTCCCATGCAAAATCAACACGGAAACATAGGTCTTTATTCAAAAATGTTTGACAAAACACAAACAAACATCATCTTTCAATCTTTTCGCATTGTAGCTTACCTGTGGTTTCAATAAGCCATTCAGAAAAAAAAGTTCCATTAAATTTGTTTCCAGGAAGTTACAGAGGCCATTCTTTTGGTGATCGATCTTGCCCAGGGTTACTTCACCTACATTTTATCATCTGAATGCGTGTAAATCGTCAAATTTAGATTTGAAGCCACTCTCGCTCACAGCTTTATGTTTACTAATTGAACGTTTTAGAATTGCTTTCTGTTCGAAACAATAATTTAATATTGAAATACAAACTGCTTTTGAGTTATAATTAAGTCTGAGGCTATTTAAAAGAGGGGGATCACGATTGAAACCATAATGTCCAGTTTCAAAATCCATAATAATAATTACAACAACAAACTAGTGTACCTCAAAAAGAAAAAAATAAATAAATATTATCCGATTCAATACGACGTATCATCTTCCTTTTTTTTCATTGTCACTTTGTTACTGGTGTCGCAGCTACCTATGGTTTATAGTACATTTTATACCAGTTGAAAAAAAAAATAGGTTTTCTGCGATATAGAATTGCTTATTAAACTGGGAGGAAAAAAATCTTACGTACCCCAAGTTTGGAATAGCTGTTTAGTCTTTTACTCGAATGAATGTCATTCGAGTAAATGGTTTTCCGGTATATGTAATAGAATCATATTTTAGAGTTGGTCATTCTTCTAAATAACACGTTGTCAAATGGCCGAAGAAGGGAAGGATTATTATAAAACATGATACGATTATTGTGAAAATAATTTATAAAATCTGCACATATTTGAAAGAGAACGATATCTAAAAAACGTAAGTAGGGTAATTAACGGCTTCTGCACCATTCGACTATTATCGGCAACCAAAATTTAAACGCCAAATACACAGTATTTTTCTATCAAAACAAACCAATGAAAACATTCAGATGATTCTTTGATCTGTCAACTTCCTGCTGGCGAGGTTTCTGAGACTGAACAAACAATTTCGCCAGAGATGCCATTAATTCAAATGAACATTCTTCAAAATGCGACTGATTTGAATCTGCCGAAGAGTTCTTATGGGAAAGCTGCCGAAAATAAAGAGGCTGCCTACAATAGTCACACTGACAAGAGGACCATCTCTTGGATGTGTTGGATAAACGTTTCCAAAAAGCTTTTTTTTTTCAATTCTGACGGTGTGAATCGATAGAGGATTAAGCAGAGCACAAATGTAAACAAACACGTAATTTGTCTGCTGATGTCCGAGAGAATTACAAAAAAAGCATCGGCATAGACTGTCGATAATACGAAAATTCCCCTACTTTTCACAGTTCTGTACAATTTGGATAAACAGTTTAAGGGTGAATGTTTTTCGGACAAATAGTTTTCGGGTATGTTATAGAGTCACTTCATCCATCAAGAAACCGCCAAGTTCAGCTTTGATATGGGTGGAGTCTTGACGTCCAATCATTCGCATCATCATCATCCTCTTCATAATTAATGACGCCGATTGGAATTGCTCTGACGAAGACTGCTACGTAGACGGAATTTACAGCTCGTCAAACCCCAATTCCAAATTGTGTCATAAACAGTCAGTAAATCCAATCAATTTAAAACCTGCTCAAATAACTGAGGGATTAATTAAAAATCCTGTGAGAACCATCAAGGAATTATAACAAACAGTAAAACGAGGTCACCGACTTCCTTCGTTTCCTGGCCCCGATTGAAAAAAGGGGCACACGTTCACAAAGGCTCATCATTCCGGTCGGATGAAAATTTACAAGTTGGAATTAAGTGCGATCTGGAACGTGCAGTTCGTGCGCCGATACGGAAATTATGGAATAAAAATGCTAATTTTTTGCATCAATTTTAACGCAGCTACTGATTGACTGTGGGACAAGGTGAAATCTCCCACGATCGGAATTCATTGTTTCTGATTTGGGATGTGGAACCATTTCTTTTTATTTTTAATTGAATTTACAAAATTGTGCCGAATGAAATTAAGGTTGGGATTTAGTTGATTTTTATCATTAGGCTTCAGTATGATAAATATATTTTATGAGGAACTTTCTTTGCCAAAGTTGCGATTTTATCATTCGTACATCGTGTGGCAGATACGATCATAATCTATCCCCAGAGAAGTCAAGGAAAAATCCATTACGAAAAGATCCTGGACCGACCGAGATCGAACCCAGACACCTTCAGAATGGTTTTATTTTGTAGCCGCGGACTCTTACCATTTAATTCTCCCCTGCCCCCTATACAGTAGAGTTTTGACGGAATTCATGGAAAATATTTCAAAGTTATTACAAAACAGTTATCTGCTAAACTCCTCATGTATTTTCTTACGAATTTCATCCAGATATATGCTTTAGAAATAATGCATTTGCTACTGCGATAGAGTAGTTTTTTTTTCTTCGATTCGACCACCTCACATGTTCCCTCGAACTGAACCCCATTTGATTGATTCACTCATCCAGTCACATTCATCTTCGACTTCCGCGCATCTGACAAATCGCTAATTAGCATCACTGGCCCTGCTAACACATAAATCTAACCTCCACATTCCACGCTCGGTTACAACTCCAGTTCAGACAAAAAATGGTCAGCCCTTCCTGTCGTCTTCCTCATCGCAGCTCTAACCACACACAAACAGTCTATCAGTCAAAACTATCAACGATTTGCTTCGTTTCTCTCCATCTATCGAAGCCGGCTCATCACAAAACCCAGATTGGAAGATGCACCTATGCTTCAATGCTGCGATGCAATAAGTGCAGGCCGAGCTGTCGCCGATTGACCAGACGTTTTCCACCACCGGCCGGATTTTACTGCTTATCGTAATTAGAAAAATCGCTTAGAGCTCACTTTAATGGGTAAATGGTATGCAATGGGAGCAAGTGAAGTTGCCCGTCTTCCTCCAACTCGAATGACGACCGTTCGGACAGTGACAAACAGGTGGTAATTATGGTTGATTTATGAACCCGTGATGATGATTATTCCCTCGAATCGAATGATTCGCGGCTTCATCGGTTTAGAGCGGTGAGCATCGATACGGCGGTGACGAAGTGTTGCATGAACGAACTGACAAACAGTCAGCGATCAGTGAACCTGTTCTTATGGTTTGCGTGGCGTGGATTGCTTTGTGCATGGTTGACTGGAATTCCACCGGCTTTGGAAGACGAACGCCTTAATCGGAGAAAGGTGTTGGTTGATCTGGACGAGCCCAGAACGAGTTGCGGAACCGGTTCGGGAGCGTTGCACGAGAAGAGAAACAATAAATTATCATGTTTCGGAATTAGGTCATATTCGTCAACGGGTTTCCGAGAGTTTTTTTTATGATGTATGTGTTTAATCTTCTATGTCGGTGCAAGATGCCGTGAAATGCAGAACAAAGGTAAATCATAGCTAAGCGACTTCAAACAAAGTTATAGTATTGATGTTTTACATTGGACAAAAAGTGTCCAACGTTTTTGTAATTCTGAATAATCATTTGGATTTAATCTAAACATAATCGTGCAATTTCAATCAAATTAAATCTGAAATAGAAGTCAAAGCCCTATTGTGCATGCTTGGTGGATTAGATCACAAAAATGTTTGATGATCCATACTTAAAATCTCATGTAAACGTCAATGAAACCAGAGTTTTATACAACTTTGGCGACCTGTAACTAAAATTTGATACGTGCTGCTAGAACATTTCTGAGAACGGCAGCAGATTCAGCAACCCTAAATCTACTAGAGACACTTAACTAGATCCTTGAGACATGCAAACATGTCATTTTTGTTACGATGTGTTATTTATTTAATGCAAAGCTTTACGAATATAACTTTTTTACATGAATCAAGAGTGTCTTTATTAAATTTGGGGTAACCATCCGATGCCGTTCCCAGAAATGTTCCAGTACGTCACAATTTTGAGCTACACTGCCCATAACTGCATATTTGTAACATTCGACAAAAGTACCGTTTTGACTCATATTCCGAACACTTAAGGCCAACAGTGACTTCGAATGCATCTGATCTGATATTTGTGAAAATTTTAATTTCTTTACCAAGTCTAACTGTTAGTTGTTGGGTTTGCTGATAAAATTGTTGTTGAATATTGTTTTTACGTAAAAGTAAAGAGCAACATTTTGATTCAAATACCGAACACTGTGTTCATTCTGTCTCATATTCCGAACACCTTGATTCAAATTCCGAACAGCACAATTAAATCCTTTTCAAATGAATATTTTCGCAAATAAATTTATCTGAGCTAGTTCTACTGGTCTTGAACTAGAGAATCATCACTACTCCCGAGATATAAAATAGATTGGAAGACGTTTAAATTGAATTGCAATTGACTGCCAATTCCTGGTAATTTAATGATATATTTCAGTGAAACATTTCAACCAAACCGCCATACAAAAACCAAGTGTTCGGAATTTGAGACAAAACGGTAGGCATTGAGTAAATGGAGTACCAAGTGTGCATTTTATGGCAGTATGGGAGGAAACTAAAATTTCTAAATATTACCAGGAACTCAAAAGTGCTTATTTGAAGCTGATATTTTGTACAACGCATATCGCATACTAGGTGAATAGTCAGAAAATAATTCTGATAGAAATTTCATTGCAATTACATTACGAGGCTCATTTATAATCTCAATGTGACTGTTATGCGGTTATGATAACCAAAATGACAAAACAACTTGGTATTTTTTGTGAATTTTCTAGAACAATCTCACATATTTCAGTAAGTTGATCGAAAGTATTTATCATTTGATAACTCTCCATGGTATTATCTCCAATTTGTCAAAAATGTCGAATGTGACTGTTATGCAGTTATGGGCAGTACAGGTCGTCAAAGTTGTATAAAATACTGGTTTTGTCAATGTTCACATGAAATTGAAACTATGATTTATCAAACTTTTTAGTGATCTAATCCACCAGGCATACCCGATAGACTGTCATGTAGAATAAAGTTTGGCTTAAATCTTTCGATAAAATTTCGATCTAATCAATTTTTCCAACATATCTGCAGACTGCAAAGAAAATTCTTCGTTTCTTCTATATGGCAAAATACAAAATACTTCTCTAAAGCATCATAGTATAACATTAGAGAATCGGAAGTATTATAAACTTTGTTAAAGTGTTCTTTAACACGTAGAGTTTGAATTAAGTGATGAATTGAGCTAATCGATCGCCATACAAACTAGTCTTCTTCTTTCTGGCGTTACGTCCCAACTGGGACAAAGCCTACTTCTCAGATTAGTGTTCTTATGAGCACTTCCAGTTATTAAGCTTTCTTTGCCCATTGACCATTTTTGCTGTGGCAGGTACGAAACTACTCGAAAAATATTTTATTTTCCTAATAATCTTGTAATAATAAACCTCTAGAAATTTTTTTACAAATAATCACTTATCTTTCGTTGGCAATCTGTTGTTACTACCTGCTTCAAGATTGTTGTATGTTGTTCCTCCTTCTTTAGCATAACGTTTTCTATAAGAACTATGCATTTTTTTGTCGTGCTCTGAAAAGCAAAATCAGAAAAACTGAAGAAAATAGGTAATTTGTAGGGGTTTGTTTTAACGTATGGCCGCTGATTTCTTAATATCTATCAGGATTCCTGAAAAAAAATTCCAGGTAATGCAAGAATTTCCTCCAAGATTTAATTTCAATAGGAAATAGCAAAAAAAATGGTTTCTACATCAATCTGTACGCCATAGTATCATTAAACTTCGAAGTTAATGAAAAACATTTTCTAAGATGTTATAAAAAGAACTTCAGAAAAAAATCCACCCGCTTTACCGCCAATCATTGTTTATCAGGAAAGATAAAGAAAAAACACAAGAGTTTTGTAGTAAACTCCAACAAAACCTCTCGAACTTTTCTTTCTAACAAAACCACTCGATTTTTTCTGTGAATATCGAGGAATTTCGTAAAAAAATTCTACGTTGAGTTCTTGAGTTTTTCAACAAGAATATAATATTTCTTTTATTAGAATGGGACCTTCCTTAGCCGAGTGGTTAGAGTCCGCGGCTACAAAGCAAAGCCATGCTGAAGGTGTCTGGGTTCGATTCCTGGTCGGTTCAGGATCTTTTCGTAATGGAAATTTCCTTGACTTCCCTGGGCATAGAATGTTATTGTACCTGCCACACGATATGCGAAAGCGAAAATAGCAACTTTGACAATGGAAGCTCTCAGTTAGTAACTGTGGAAGTGCTCATAAGAACACTAAGCTTAGAAGCAGGCTCTGTCCCAGTTGGGAAAGAAGAAGAAGAAGAAGAAGATATGTTCTTCAAATTCAATTGAAGCTGAAATTATCCAACAAATTTCTTTAAATGTTTCTTCCAAAACTTTGTTGCCTGTGTTACTTTAGAAATCTTGGTAGTGATTCGTAGAGTAATTTGCAAAAAAATCTTTTATAAAAATCATTGATGTATCTCTGTAGTAGTTTTTGAACCGGAAATGGAGAGTGGAACCTGGAAAAATACCTGATGGTTTTTTTTAAATCCTCTTGAGTGAATCTGTTGAAAAAAAATCTTTAAAAATAATAAAAAAAAACGCTAGTGCTGTTTGAATAAAATACTTGGACTCTGAAGAAATCTTAGAACAAATTGTAGAGAAATTTTCGCGGAAGCGTTTTTGAAATAACAGTTGAAAGTATTCCGCAATAAACAAAAAAGGGGGGGGGGGTTGGTAGGTTTGTAATGTTCGTTTTTTTTTTATTTTTTCTTAGAAGAACGATCATTTCATATTGTTTTACAGGAACTCCTAGATATATTGCTGCGATTTTTCGAGCAATCCTTGAAAAATTTCCAAGAGGTTTTTCGAAACTTGAGGAAGAAACTCAAAGGAAAAGTTGGAAAAACTGTTGGTAACTAGTGTTCAAAATTTAAAAATGTTTTAAAATCCTATCTCCAATATGTTCTCTATCATCCTTACCATAAAAATAGTGTTCTGTGAAATTTTCAGCATTCTAGGTGTTGATTTAAAGGTGGCCCAAAGACAATGTAGGATTATATGAAAATAACTATGGAGAAATTTTGGGAAATGTTCCAAACACGCTAGTATTGTAATGTAATTACAAACTTATTATCCCATAGTAAAAACTCATTCTTCAACTCATAATTAACAAATTTGCCGAAGAGAGAAATTCAGTCCGGCAGATAGCAGAATTTGTGAGTTTGTTTGCCCTGCAAACATGTACAAAAGTCCCAAACAAAATTATCTCAAAAGAGGTTTGTTTCTTCAGGAGCATCCTTCATTAAGGTTTGAAGAATGAGTTTTCAATATGACATGATAAGTTTCTACTAACATTACAGTACTAGCGTGTTTGGAACATTTCTCGAAAATTCTCCATAGTAATTTCCGTATAAATCTACATTGTCATTGTCACAGAACACTATTTTTATGGTAAGGATGATAAGGAGAATATGGGAGATTGGATTCTGAAACATTTTTAAAATTTGAATCGCCCTAGTGAACACTCTGAAAATTTTGGGGAGATTTTCCTTACGTGTCGATCTTGAATTTCGGTAAGACTCCTGGAAGTTCTTGTAATATTTCTTGTAGGAATTTTTAGTCATTCGAAAAAATTCTACAACATATGATTGAACAACTGGATGATACTTTTTTTCAAATAATTGAAATTTACAAGCAATAAGTACGTAGAAGACCTCTCTGTCAAAATGTTTCAAATAGTTCCAGATCAGAATAGCCTAAAGATACTTCAGGAAGAATCTGTTGAACAAAGATGTTTTGGAACTAATTGGCTAGTACGTAAACGAATTTGATCACAACAAGTTGTGCGCGATTTAACCCGATATTTTTCCTTCTTCCAACCCAGTGAACGCCAAGTGGAAGAAAGCTTAATTCGAACGCACTTCAGAGAAATTCAATATGGGAGAAAAGAGAAGGGAAATAATTGTTCACAAAAATTTGTCAAAACCGTCTTGATCAGGAATAGAAATTGCAAAAGTGTTAGGTTTTTCAATAAATACTGTGTGGCTCGTACTGAACAAGTACGAAGAAACAATTTTGACAAATCGCTAGCCACAAAGGAAGCGTTCGGGCAGTTACTGTGCACCGTCAGCTGTGGATTAAAATCAGGACCATTGATTCAAATCCAAACATTTTAGACCGCGATTTGGCCAAAAAGTTCGACGCTGCCGTGCAGTACCATGCAATCGATTCGACTTCGGATATTGAATCCTCCGATCATACCATGACTGCAGACAACCAAATCGGGAACAAAATTAGAGAAATGTGGCCAAATTCCGTACCATGAAGCTGTTTGATCAAGTGTTGATAAGTATCACCAAAAAAACTGTAAACTAAAATGTTCATTTCCATTCATTGTCAAAAATATAGATGAAAAAAGTGTGTTTGTTTGAACTTGTTTAGTATTGTTTTTTCGTAAAAGTATGGAACAACATTTTGATTCAAATGCCGAACACTGTGTTCATTCTGTCTCATATTCCGAACACATTGATTCAAATTCCGAACAGCACACATAAATCGTATTCAAATGAATAATATTGCAAATAAATTTATCTGAGCTAGCTTAACTGGTCGCGAACTAGAGAATCGTCACTACTTTCAAGGTATAAAATAGATTGGAATACGTTAAAACTGAATTGCAATTGACTGCCGTTTCCTTGTAATTCGATGACATATTTCAACCAAATCGTCATACAAAAACCGAGTGTTCGGTATATGAGTCTGTTCAGAATTTGAAACAAAACGGTATTTGAGTTTAAACAGAGCTTATTTTTGTTGAATTATATCCAAATTAGTCTAATTTGAGTATGTTTCAATTCTAAATAGGCCACACCTAAGAACTAGTCCTGGAAAAGATTTTCTGTGGATATCCCACACATTGAACTTATTTCACTGACCTCAGCAAAACAAATCGCACAGCTGAGAATCCGGTTAAGCCATTTGTAGGTTTACCATATAAAAATCTCGTGTACATCTTGATCTACAAACTTCGTTGCATGGATGACGCCCTTCGTGAAGGTAGATATGGTTCTGGTGTATATTCTCGTAAGCTAAAGCTGAATCTTCTTTACTCACTTGGTAGACACTGAACCGTTTTTCAGATAGATAAATTTGCTCTCATCTGTGGTGTGCAATAAATATTTCCAAAGTAAGCTACAGGTAAAGTAGTATATTTCTGTTCAGATAACCAGGCTGCTATTAACCTTTCTTGTGCATTGGGAACATTTTTGGCCAATCGGCACTCTAAAGTAGCTGTAAACTTTGAATAGAAAAGATATAGAAATCTGAAACTTTCTGACGAACTTCTGACTAGCTTCTGAAAACGAACATTTTCATGCTAAAAGAAGCTTTCAAAGACCTGCAGGAGCGGCGCACATTATGCACTAAGGGTAAAAAATGACCTATGATTTTAATACGTTTTCAAAAAACTATTTTTAACCGATCTTCGTTCTTTTAGCTTCGAATGAAAGGTACGGAACTCTAGAGTTGAACCCTGGACAGTTATGTGAGTATGACCATTGCGGGTACAAGGGCACCTGGAATCTGTTGCAGAAGGCACTGGCACATATCATATTCAGAAGTTCATTCGCATGTAATGTACAACGACAAATTTCATGATTTTCTATTCAAATTTACAAGAAGGACCAGCTATTATATTAAGCCGAATTTGGTCAGAGTATTCCGAAACTGATTCCGTTAGGGTATGATGTGGACATTTTCAGACCATCATTTAGTCCCATCATATGACAGCTCAAAGTTTATGATTTTTCATCCAGATCTAATCAAACACCATGCCAAATACCGAACATAAAATTCTTCTCCTTTTTTCCTAGCGGTACGTCCAAACCGAGACAGAGCGTGCTTCTCAGCCTAGTGTTCTTTTGAGAACTTTTCAGGTATTTGCTGAGAGCTATCCTTACCGGTTGAATATTTTTGCATGTGTATATCGTGTGACAGGTACAATGCTCTGGTAAGTCGATAATGACGTTTTATCGCTGACGAGTGAGAACTATCGATCGCAAACACAATTTTGAGACAAGTTCAAATATAGCTCCAGGTATTCCTTCAGAAAATTTCTCCAAGAATTCTTTCGAAGATTCTTCCCGGGATTGTACCAGACATTTCTTCAAAATTATTTCTACCGTAATTCCTTTATGAAAAACTTTTGATCGCCACTAGATTTTTCAGACCGGTTCCCAAGTGACTTCAGGAATACCTTCAGGAATTCTGTCAGGTGATATTCTAAGGGTTCCTCCAAAGATTATTCCAGGTATTTCTGTAAGTATATCACTACAAGGATTCTTCTAGAGGTTTTGCGAGTAGTTCCCTCCAGTATTATCTTTCCTGGGATTCCTCCAGGAATTTCTACAATGATTTCTCGGAGAACTTTTCAAGCAATTTCTCTAGAAATCATTCCAGCGACTCCTCCAAGGATTCCATCCGGAAAATCTCTACAAAACATTTGACTTTATCCAGGAATTCTTCCAAGGATTCTTCAAAAAATAACTTTAACAATTCTCTCAGGGATATCTCCAAGAAGTTTAGTATTACATGAAGGAATCCTTAGAGTAACCAGTAGAAGAATCTCTTAAAGAATCCTTGTATAATTCCTGCAAGATTTCTTAGAAAGAAATCTTGTATGAGTCTCTGGTTGAATACCCGAGGATCTCTGGAAGAATTTCTGAATCTATGGAGGTTTCTCTGGAGTAATTCTTGGACAAGTTCATGGAGAAATTGCTGGGTAAATCTCTGTAGAAATCCCAGTAGAGATTTTCCTGAAGCAATCCCTGACTCTGGAGAAACTCCTGTTGCAACCTCTAACGGATTACCTGGGTAAATTGCTGAATGAATGATTGAAAAGTTACCTGGGTTAATTGATGAAGGGATCTTTGAAGGATCTGGGTATATTACTGAGGGAATCCCTGGAGGTATCTAAGGAAGAATCCCTGCTGAGATATTTCTAGAGAAAGGAACTCCCTTGGATACTCCCTCCATGGAGAAATTTATGGAGACATCGACATCGAGACATCGCTTGAGAAATATCAGGAAGAATTCATGAAAAGACTTTCCTAGATGAATCTAGGTATAAATTTGCCTTATGTAATCTCTGGAGAATTTCTTATAGTATTTTTTGACAAAATTCTTGGATGATAATTCCATGGTTATTCTATGGAAGAATTGCCAGAGGAGTTCTTGAAGGAATCCTCGGAGGAATTTTTAAAAGGTCAGAACGAAATTGTGAAGAAATTTCTGAGGCAACTCCTGGAAGATTACCTGGAAAATTCTTCATGGTAATTCACATAGCACTTTTTTAGGAGGTTAAGGAGGTTACGGAATTTAAGGAACTTATAGAAGGATCCCTCAAAAAATTGTGAAATAATTTCTTGTAGAATCCATGGAAAATTTCCTGATGGAATCCTTGGAGCGATCCATGAAGAAATGCATGGAGCCCTGAAGCAGACTACCTGTGGATATATGGAGGAGTATTCTTGGAGTAATCTTTGCATGCAAATATTGTTCTAGTGTTACTCCTGGAGAAAAACTTGGAGACATCTCTGCAAAGATCTCTTTAAGGTTTTTCCTGTATCCTTGGAGGAGTCCCTGATGGAATCTCTGAAGAATTCCTGGAAAAATATTTGGAAGAATCCCTGAAAAAATCCTTGAAAAAAAAAAAATTGTAGTGGTTCGCCTGCAGAAATCATTGCAATAACCCTTGGAGGAATACCTGTAGAAAATCCTGTACTGTAGATTATCTCGGAGTGATTTCTTGTAAAAGAATCGAAGGAATCTCTGGTAAAACTATATTTGAACTTGTCCCAGAATTGCGTTTGTGGTCAAAAGTTCTTATATTATTCTTAGGAAGGTAAAGGAGTAGTATTTGATCCGTTGAATCTGTTTCAGGCTCCTTTGTTGGTGACCGATGGAAATAGGATCATGTCCGGTTCTCTAAGTCTATCGGTATCGGTCATCTTTGAATATTTTCACGTATTCATTTCAGATTATATCCTCAACGTTTACCACAACGAACCCTTTCACACATCAAAACTTTCAGTGTTTTCTTGTGGAAGTGCAGAGGACTCAACGGCTTCCTTAAAACAAGTTACACGTCAACATCCCCGAACTGATCTGCATTCGGACACAGCCGGCACCGTTATTGTTTGTTATTATAGTGAGAGCAATAGTACTTACACATTGAGGATGCTACTGATCCTGAGTAGCGTCTGTTGTTTCCCTGGGTAATTACAGCTGATCTTGCAATAACGGAGTAACAAATGCGGGCGGTCAATCATGCTCATTCTCGTGATAGATAGGCTGCTATTATATTTTTTGATGTGGCCAACTCAAGGTTGAGGTTTGTTATCTCATGTGGAACTCAAATTGAGGAACTGAATTCAGTCAACTATGCTAAACTAGTATGGGTATCAGGCCATTCTTTCATTGCTAGAATTGAATTGGCTGATAAGTTATTCTGTTATTGAGAAGGTAACTGTTTGAACTCATTTTTGAATACCCTAATTACACTCATGCGATTTTCCGTTTCCGAGGGAGCTCTTAAACAATAGGGTTCAACCTTTCCCACTTTAAAGTAATTTCTGTCCTATCAAGTAAGATGATGTAATAGACTCAAATAAATGATAACAGATAGTAACTAATGGTTTCCTGTCTTAAATTGAACCTTCGGTTATAATGAGTATGTGCAAAAAGAGCAAAACGCATTAGATTCCAAGATTTGAACCGAAGTTTTCCGACAAAACTCAAGAATTCAAAAACAAATCATACGTTCGCAGATCAAACTCGAAGATACGGAAGAACCTTACTCCTACCAATCCCATCCGAGAACGAAAAAAAACTGCAAAGATCCACCCGAGCGATGTTCCTGTCATGAGTAATGACTTTCGACTCGTGTGAGGTCCCAGCCGGGTGTGATTGATCGGTTGACTCTTTAATCGCCGGACAAGATCTCCATCCACCACGAGCAAGAACACACATATCCCCCCATTGAAGATGCTCATCGAGTTCGAGAAATGGACACCGCACCGTGTGGAATCCAATTTTGCATCGGGCTATAGGGTATATGCATCGGTATTCTCCATAGTACCAGGTATATACTGTTTTAAAATGCAAATACCGTATTGTCCCAAATTCCGAACAGACTCATATTCCGAACACTCGGTTTTTGTATGGCGACTAGGTTGAAATGTTTCGCTGAAATATGTCATCAAATTACAAGGAAATGGCAGTCAATTGCAATTCAATTTTAAAGTCTTCCAATCAATTTTATACATCGGGAGTAGTGATGATTATCTAGCTCGAGACCACTTAAACTAGCTCAGATAAATTTGTTTGCGAAATTATTTATTTGAATACGGTTTATTCGTGCTGTTCGGAATTTGAATCAAGGTGTTCGGAATATGAGACAGAATGAATGCAGTGTTCGGCATTTGAGTCAAAATGTTGTTCCATTCTTTAACGTTAAAACAATACTAAACAAGTTTAAATAAACATTTTTATCAGTACACCCAACAGCTAACGGTTAGACTTTGCGAAGAAATCAAAATTTTCACAAATATCAGCTAATTTATGCCTATCAGATGCTTTTGAAGTCACTGTTGGCCTTAAGTGTTCGGAATATGAGTCAAAACGGTAGACAAGAAACGTTTAGTGTTTCTTAAATCATTTTAAAATAATTTGCCAACTATTTCAGAAACCTTAATAAAAAAAACATTATCCTTCAAACTTTAGTATTTATCTATATTTTTAATTTCGTTTCCTGGGGTACATCTACCCTAGTTTCGTTTCATTGTTGCCTGGGCTACGGGGCAGAGAAGAACCAATTTGTTCTTGCAGCCAGCAAAGCACCTCGTGTCAAGCAGTCAACGTTAAGTTGATTGAAGTAGCTGAAGTCGTTTGCTTGCAGTAAGTGTGAAAATGTTGCCAGGTAATTGATTCGTAAATTAGTTAACGACTTGGGTTTACACGTTTGAAGTGGCAGATTGGAGAAGACGTTTCCAAGAGGATGATGGTCATCATGTGGATCGGAAACAAAACAATCTCATCCATATAGGTTCGAGTACTCGAAGTTTTAAGCGGAATAGACATTGTCAGCAGCTTCCATGCCTGGTTTTTGCTCCGACAGCTTCATAGACTGACAGCTGGAGATTTAATGACTTCCAGTGAGTGTTTTTTCGTTACTCATCTGTAAACAGCCGGCTGTGCGAATCGCAAGCAAACAGCTATTACAAAACACAGCTCCATAAGTTAGTCATAAACGCAATTTTTTCCGCTAGGTTTATGCATTATGCAACGTGTGCACGTATCAACATCATCGAGCGGGGATGAGTGTTGCTCTGGGTGTTCGGTTTCGATTTCGGACCCACTCAATTAGGATATGTGGATCACTGCGCACCGGAAACTGTTATGGGGGAGCAGCATTATGATTCAAGCTGTTAGTAACTGCACCGTTTAGTCATGGAATAGTGGTTGCGATCAGTGACGAATTTAGGATTCGGGGGACCCGGATCAAATCTCATAGAAGGAATACAAGATAAAGCACATATCGTCGTGTTTAAAACTGGTGTAATAAACTTAAGTTGTAGATCACATGCTTGATTCAAATATAGGGTACTCGCAGCTCAAAACGCAAATCGGTAAGACGCTATCTTCTTTGAATTGCAAGTACAAGATTCTCAAGATTCACCACATTTCAGTAAAGTGCTAACGACAGCTTCCAGCGGTTATTTCTGGACGAAGGAATCGTGATCACCGCCTTGCACTTGAACTTTCCGCAACCAAACCAATCTCGCTGCATAATGTAAATTTCTCGCAAATTTTGTCTTGCAGCCAGCCAGCCATCCCTTGGCAGCCAACAACCGAGCTAACCGAGCAATTATGGCCAGTAGTTGAAAAGCCTTTTAACACCTTTCGGCTTACTGGTTTCCCCCATCATCTCAGCCTAAGATGCAATTTTCCGACCACAAAGAGCATCTTTTCCCTCGGAGACTTCAACGTCTATGCAAGCGACGAACCCTACAAATGGCAAACATCGGAAAATTACCGCAACCAATCTGGTTGTTGAGTTATCTGACGCTCGCGGAATTGCGTCAGGGTCATGGTCCACGAGCATGGAACCGCAAGGAAAGAAAATGCGAATGCGACTGGATCATCTTCTTGCCTGAAGCCACCACAATCGGAGCACAAGTCCATGAGTGGAGGGAAAGCTCTTCTTCGCTTGCAAAAAATTGCGAATCAAGTGTGATCTTATCGCGGCTACTTCCTTTCCCATCCATTAGGGACTGGCATGGGGCCAATCTGTGAGCAAATTTTGAGCCAGTCAAGAAGTCAGCAAAATAACTTAATTACTGTGGCTAATTAATTTCAGCGACGGTGATGCACTCAAAAAATCACTCAAACTGGAACGGGCGACGAACTCTTCAAGAGCGGCGTGTGTAATATGCAGGCAGAAATTTGGCAGATTTTGATGCGTTGTTGTCTTGATAGCACAATGCTAAGCTATATGACAATTTTAAACTACTGCTGTTGCGGCAGTTGAAATATACACTTCAATGAAGCAAATTGTCGACTTCCTGAAACAATTCGGAACACAACTATTAGTGTAACCTTAGTGATTTAGCGATCAAGTTTCACCATCTATCCTATTAGTTTTGCAATGGTTCTGACTGATGTTTGAAAATAGGATTCAAGATATGACTGGATACCAACTAAAAAAGGATCTGTTTTCTTCCCAATGGAAAGGAGAGTTCTCTTACCTACTGAATGTTTTTAAATTACTTTTAATACTAAAAATTGCAAGCCTTCGAGACCAGAATTTTCAGTTTTGCAATCGTACAAGGCAGGAAAGATGATTATTTACACCCATGAAATAGAGAAATTTAAGATGAAACCGGGAATCGGATTTCAAACTTAACTCTATTTCATTGGTACGAAGCAAAGCTAAGGAAGACTCAAAAGGAAGGCGACACAACTTTAGCATCCTACTTACGGAGACAGTATGCTGCGTGGTACCGACAAATCTATACTGTGATTCTAAAAGCAGGTTATAGCTTTAAAAGCCTACTTACAATGGTCCAAAAAGCCACATTAAGGATTTGTGTCGTTTTCTCGTCATAAGATCCACATATTAAGGCCATTCGATGTCTTAACAGTAACTTTGCAATATTTTCTAGCGACTACCAAGAAAACATTTTCCAAATTTGATTTTATGGATTAAAATCGTGATCAAAAACTGGCCGAAAAATGATGGTTGAACCAATGACTGAATGGGTGGGATAGAATCCCCATCCTCTTCTTCTTCTTCTTCCTGGCTCTAACGTCCTCACTGGGACAGAGCCTGCTTCTCAGCTTAGTGTTCTTATGAGCACTTCCACAGTCATAAACTGAGAGCTTTCTTTGCCAAAGTTGCCATTTGCACACTCGTATCTCGTGTGGCAGGTACGATGATACTCTATGCCCAGGGAAGTCAAAGAAATATTCAACTATCAATGTTGATTGGGATGTTATTTAGTATGGAGAACGAAGTGTCAGCAACCAAGCGTCTTCAAGAATTCGCTCTGTGGCATTAGAACTTACGACTTTGACAAAAGAAGTGAAAAAATGAATTTCTTGCGGTATTTCTTGAGTGAACATATTTCCACATCGTTTGGCAAATATTACAAATTGCAACGTCCTAGGAATGATATAATGAGTCGAGCCATTTGACCCCATCAATGCGTAATGTGCCATTTTCCCTTACTCCTGAAATTGTACAACATTCTAAAAGTTATGAAATATTTAGATTCCAGGGCAGTATATGCCAGCAGCGTCATGCCTATTCTCTGTAAAATAAGCTTGGTTTCCAAATGGTTAGCTTCCTGACCAATGGTTCATTTCACGGTCAAATATTTCAAAGAGTTATCAAGATCTCCATGAAAAGATTTGGGAGGAGTTTCTGGCGATTCATTGACCGAACTTAAGAAGATTAAGATACACTGCAACCTCAATCTACGAACTATAGCAGGGGTTCGCTAATTAAATTGATTTGTACATTGAATCAGTTCGTAAATCAAGAGAGTATTTTTTAATATCCTAAGGCTTTGTAGCCGTGCGGTTAGTGTCACCAGGCATTTAGCCGCATCGTGCTAGGGAGTGCGGGTTCGATTCCCACCTCAGGCCGGTAAACTTTTCGTGAGGAATGTTTTCCGACTGTGCCACTGGGCGTTGCATGCTAGTCCGTTGTCTAGTGTGGTGCTTCCTTCAAAGGGCATAAATGCCCACTGAAAGCATTAACGTGTCAGTGTCTTTAAAAAAAAAAAAAATTATTGATTCAATCAGCTTAAAATGTTTGCATGTTAAAGTCTCCAAAAACTCCTTGGAGTTTGGGCATATGATTCTACATGAATAAATGAAGATAAATTGATCATTTCTATTTAGAAGATTATCTCACTATACTGGGCCCTTGAAGCTTGTTAAATTATGGAAAAAAAACATTTGTACCGTCAAGATCCCAGTTTTATTAACAATGTGAGTGCAACAGGTGTTCTGGTTCATATAAAACTTCCTGGAATAAATACTTTCAATGAACTGGTGTGATAAGCAATCTCTAAAGGGTTTAAAAAATGGCATGAACCCCTAACTATTCATAATATAAAATATTGTGCTTGTTTTTACCAATGATATTGATCCTCCAAGAACGCCATTGAATGTAGACTATATTTCAATATGTCACTTGTGGGATTCACGTTGGGCGTGCTTAACCACTAAAAAACTTTTACTACTGCTCCTATGGCTCGATCTCCCCCGGAACTACATCACGCAACTTTATCGGAAGACGGCTGTGCTCATGCACTTCGCCAGTCTCAACCTCTAGCTGTTCTGCTAGTTGGCTGTTGGAGCTTAATGTCGTCAAAGACGCTGCTCACTACGACATTTCTACGGTGTCTCTGCGACTATTCGTTTTGCCCAATTGGCGGTTGAAAATCTCGCCAGGGTTTTGTACAGCTTTCTTTGCGACGACAAAGAAAGTTCTGCTATTCCGGTGGAGGGAAGCTTCCGATCCACAGGTGCCTCGACGATCATTTGCCGGTGTTATTTCGCGAATTACTCAACTAAACCCCGGTGGTGGATTCAGCCTAATCCGACACAACGTAGGTAGCCCAAGTGCCAGGGTCGATTCTGCGATTCCGGTTGGAGGATTACTTCCGGTTTGTAGGCACCTCAACGACTTATTACCGATAATAGGTACGATACGCCCGCTCTACTCGATCAAGTTCCCGACGGAAAATATTGCATACAACGATCGTGGCCTGAAGCTCTTTGGCCTTCACGCCATCTCCTTCGCAGCGACGACATAATCTGTGTTATCCCTCTGTTTACCGAATTTCAAGTGCTTTAATGCTGGCACATGTTTTACACGATGTTAACCGGATTTAGGACGCTTGCAGTTTCACGCATCATCCCTGAATCGAGGGCAATCGAATATAACATATTCCGGTATCTGCCCAATATTTGGACAGGCCGGACAATGTGGAGACTCTGCGTGTCCGAATCTGTGCAGATATTTCCGGAAGCATCAATGGCTTGACAAAAACTGGGTCAGGAAGAAGTTAACTTCTCCATGTATCTTGGTCGCAGCAAAGGAACGACGTCTTCTGAATACCCGACGATGTCAACTCTATTCGGAAGTGTCATGGTTAGTACTTCATCGTACATCATATTCCACCGTTACTTCGGTTGACATCCGTCCCCGGTTTGTGTCGTAAACCAGTACCCGGTTCATAAAGAAGCTTTGTATGTATGTGTGTATGTATGTATGAATGTACACAATTATTTTTTTTTAAAAGAACCCCATTTAGATTTAGTAGAACCTACTTCTATGAATTGCTCATAATGCGTACTGCATCAATAATCGTCCACTATGTACCTTATTACGAATGAAGATTCTAAGATTCTGTATTACAAGAAGTTCTTGAATGACTCAGAGCATGAACTCAGAAATGCAACACAAAAATACGACGACAAAATCAAACTAACCTATTGCTCTGAACTTCTTTACATATGCAAAAATTTCAAAGGTTCATAGATCACACTTGTAGATTTAGAGACTAATATAGTCTAACAATATTCTAAAGTTTATGGCAAGTTATTAGTAACTATAAGAGTTTTGTCGAAACCTTCAAGATGAACTCCGATTAAGTTATTAACGATGCTACCACATTACCCCAAATTCCATTTCCCTGGACGCCATCATTCCGAATGCCACTACCCCGAATATACCATTACCCCGAATTCTATCACCCCGAATGCTATTTCCCCGAATTTACAATTATATTGATATGGTGAAGATTGATCCAAGTTATTGGAATTCGGGGTAATGTCATTCGGGGTTATGGGTCGTTTGGGGATATGGAATTCGGGGTAATGGCTTTCAGGCTAATGTCATTCGGGGTAATGGCATTCGGGATGAATCTTCAGCATATCATATTACGGTGATTCAATCGGAATCGAGGCATATTAATGTTATTGGCTTTTTTGTAGTCACTTTGTTCGTGTAAGTCATTTCCACAAGGTTTATAATGTATATTGAAGATAATGGTACAGGGTTGCAGGGTTCAGAAAGTTTTTTTTTTTTTTCAATATGTTTCGTGTTCTGGTTTATAAAATTTGTTTTTGTCAAGAAAGTTCTCTGAATATAAGGCCGAAAAATGTGCCAATTTTTTTTTTTAATAATTTAGATATAACGTATATTCGTTGAAAAAATTTTGAAACTTTTTAAAATCTGTTAAGAATTCTCCTAAAAAATCCTTTTAAATAAATGTCACTAATAAAACGCAATTTTCCTCCGTTTTGCAGTTATTTCAACAAAACGTCACCCGTAGCTCTCCATAGCACGTTAAATATATTTTTTTAAATCTTGGAATAAGCAATATTTTTTATTTTTAAAGAGTTTTTTGAGGGATTCCATTTCGCATTTCGTGTTCAGATAAATGCAGTACTGATCTGATTTTGTAAGAATATGTTTCATTTCAATTGTAAATGTATTCCCATTCAAAACGTAAATACTGCACAAAAAAAATGTTGGAATAATTTTGACCGGTTTCTCGAAGGTATGACTGGAAAAAAATCGCGATTCATAAATGAAACTCTGGTGAGATTTCTGGGTCTATTTCTAAAATGGAAATACATCTGAAAATGCTCGATTATTTACAAAAAAGTTTCGATTTCGATGGAAATTCCAAAACTTGTCCATCCCACAGATGTGGAACAGTGGAAGAGCAGGCTCCTTATTATGGATCAAATCGACTCATATTATGAATAAGAACATTATAACAGCAATTTATCTGCTTAGTAAACGAATTTATCTGCTATGTTTTGGAAAAATCACGATACCACATTGCCAAACCATTTTGCATTCTCGTTTACGCCAGCAAAATCAAATGGGCCATGGATTCGAACGAATAGGGAATAGGATTCAATCGAAAATTGGATCCGTCGTAAACATGAATGAGGGTACACAACAAGCACCCTACAAAACTTTTCTGCAAACAGGGGGTCAATTAATTTCCAGATTAGTTCGGCTCCATTCGTTTGAAGTGGTTGTTGCAAATAATGTCAAATGTCCTGTTAGTATGAGAAACCGTTCTTCAGCGTTATTTTTTGAACATGATCATAATTTTCATTTTTCGCTCATTTTTTTTATTATTGAAAGCATTAGCTATGGGTTTTATAATGCCATAAATGCATGCAAATTTTAGGGCGATGAAGCATTAATGCCAATGTTCATGCAATAATGCAATGTTAATTCAACTAAAAAACATGCAACGATTTGACATTTTCGTAATGTAGATTTAATGTACCATTGCTAAACATATGCTAATAAAAAACAACTTGTAGTACATATGCTAATTTCCAATCAAATTGGGGCAATGATATAATGCATGTTGTTACTTGGATATAGTTGAATTTGGTCCAATTGAACCCAATATGTCAAACATTTCAAGCTGGAAATATCGGTAATTGCGCTATTAATTTCGCTACTAAGTTGCAATATGATTAATACCAGAAGCTCCTTCAGAAACTATTTAAGGAATTCCTCCACAATATCCTTTGGAAAAGATGATCCAGCACCGGATCATGATCCAGTCAAGATACTATTTCACATGAAGAATTCTTTTTTCAAAGACACATTTTAACGAGGATTCCTCACTCTATTGCAGATTTTGTGCAATGGATATGATTTAGACATCTGATGAAACGCACGAGAATGTTGCATAGATGTTCGTATTTTGTAGATCTGTGTTGCTTGTTCTACATAAAATTATAGATTATAACTAAAACCAGAGGCGCGTTCACGTTCGAAACCATGGGTAGGACAAACGTTGGAAAATATTTAGAAAACAGTGAAGCCAAGAAAATTTGTAAATCCATGGGCGGCTGTAAATTGAAAGTGACTTTATTTGGGGCCCAAAAGCAAAAAGGGTGTAAGTGACATTTTAGTTAAGCACATTAAAAATTCTACTGTTTGCAAGATTTCTAACGATATGTTCAGGTGATTGTTCCGCTCGACAGTAAAAACTACACAATTCTTAGAAGACTGGCTTGTTTATTTCTTGACACCTGTACAATTTATACAGAATAAAAAACTGCCAAGTAAATTTTCTTAAAATTATGATTTTGGTCACTGGCACCTCTTTGATTCTAACCCCTCATGTTCATGCCAGTGATCATAAGACTAAGAAAATGTTTGTCTTAAGAATCATAGGTGGATCAACTGTTGTAATCATTCGTATACAAAGCATATTACTATCCTTCAAAATTGTATGCTTTTTATATTAGTTTTATTAACCCGTAAAGTGGCAGGACGGACTTTAGTGCACAAAAATGCTTCAATCTCAGTCAATAGTCATCCGAATCCAATTCTTTAAAAAGTTATGGAAAGGGGATTAGTGTACCTACATTTTGGGGGGTAACCCATCCCTCCATACCCCTCCCCGCTTTTGTTTGACTCGAAAAACCTTGGCTCTTTAATTTTTTTCTATAGCAATTTTACTAAGCATCATGAAAACAAAAATGCCATGCAGATTTTCGTTCTCAAAACTGGTCAAAATGATGAATTCAGACCAACGTAGGCATTTTGGACCATTATGGTCCTCTCGGAAGAGGACACCGGTGAATCCGGATTTATATAGGAGTGTTGATGTGAAGATGGCTGTATCTCAGTCATATACGAATCAAATCGCATTCTGTAGCCAGCGTTCGGCAGCAAACCCTTAGGCTTATGTTTTTGGTAGCGCTGGAAGTTGACGCATCCCCCCTAGCCCATCCCCCTCGATGTTTAGTTTGAAATGTTTATGATTTTTTATGCAAAACTATAGAAATTTGGCTTACTACCGCAAAGAGGCGGTTTTCAAAGCAGTTTATATCTTCCACATATATCACAATGATGGCAGAATTTCTTCCTGGCTTACAATGACCTTTCTGGCCCTTCTGAAACTGATCTGGACAGCAGTAAGTACGAAATTTTTGGAAGGACTTTTATAGATGGCAAAATATTGGCCATACGTCAGTCCAAAAAGCATTCGATAGGTGCATCGTAAGTCTACTTTTTGAAGATCGCGATTCAATAGGAAGTACACACATCCGTGGGCGAATCTATGATTTCAAATTAGTTGGGGCCCATATAGCCGTAGCGGTAAACGCGCAGCTATTCAGCAAGACCAAGCTGAGGGTCGTGGGTTCGAATCCCACCGGTCGAGGATCTTTTCGGGTTGGAAATTTTCTCGACTTCCCAGGGCATAGAGTATCTTCGTACCTGTCACACGATATACGCATGCAAAAATGGTCATTGGCATAGTAAGCTCTCAGTTAATAACTGTGGAAGTGCTCATAAGAACACTAAGCTGAGATGCAGGCTCTGTCCCAGTGGGGACGTAACGCCAGAAAGAAGAAGAAGAGTCCTGATATGTTGAAGAGATTACCAAGAATCCGGTAGAAGCTTTTAGAGTTACTATACGAATTTCTGGAAATTCTTGGAATACGAAATCCTGGGATTTACTTTTTGCATGCATGTAGGTATTCCAGGGTATTCTTCGATTCTGGTAAGAAATATTACAATCAAAAGGAATTTTGGACTTTCGATAGGAGTTAGTTTTAGTGGGAGTTGTGGATTCTAGTGGATTATGGTGCATGTTCTATATTTTTGAATTTTGGATCCCAATTGGTGTTCAGAAATCTTGGAGGATGCTTCAAGACACCGGTATGAATTTTGAGATTGCAATGGAAGTACTAAGTCATCAAAACTTTTTTGTTCTGAGATTTCAGTTGAAATTGTTGGTATTCTAAGATTTGGGCTAGAATTCCGAAGATTTATAAGTTTTCTAGGATTCCAATAAGAATTCTAAAATACCTATGGGAACTCTGAAATTCCAATGAACCGGCTTCATAGCCGTGCGATTAGTGTCACCAGGCATTTGGCCGCATCGTGCTAGGGAGTGTGGGTTCGATTCCCGCCTCAGGCTGGTAAACTTTTCGTGAGAAATGTTTTCCGACTGTGCCACTGGGCGTTGCATGCTAGACCGTTGTCTAGTGTGGTGCTTCCTTCAAAGGGCATAAATGCCCACTGGAAGCATTAACGTGTCACTGTCTTTTTTTTAAAAAAAAAAAAAAAGATATATTGAAGATAATATACGATTCCGGAAGAAATTATGAGGGGCAGCGTTGAGTTCCGGTTGAAACCCATGATTTCAATGACAATTCGCCTGAGATTTCATGTAAGGTTTGCTGGGACTCCAATCGGAAGTCTGTGCTTCTGGTGAGAGTTCTTAGGCCCTGAATGCAATTCTGAGATTTCTATGGGTGGGAATTTTTAAATTTTGCAAGGATTTCTGCAAATCCTGTAGGAACTATCAGGATTCTTATATGAAATCTGGGTTTTCGATGAAAGTTATGGGTTTTTAGTAAGAAATCCGGGATTTATAGGAACCTACAGAAACCGTTCAGGTTTTATGAGAGGTTTTACAAATTTTTGGTGTGAATGCTGGATTTCAATGGGCGATCAGAAATTTCGGCGCAAGTTCTGGGCATCTAGTTGAAATCCTGGATTCCTGTAAGAATTCTGCGATTTTGATGGGAGTTCTGGGATTTCAGTAGAAATTGAGAGTTCTGATGTATTAAGATTTAGGAGGTTACTAGAGTTTTAGAAAATTCGTAGATTTCGGTAAGAATTTGGGTGTTTTTGTGGTAATTCTAGAATTCCGAAGATCATCCTGGAACATTGGAGAGAATCTTGTGATTCCGTAGAGAATCATGTCTGGAAATTTTGGAAGGAATGATGAAATTTGAAAACAAATTTTTCAATTTCTGAAGTATTGGTATTTCGATGGAAATTTTTGGATTTCGGTAGGAAATTCCACGATTTCAGGATCATTTCTTGTATTTTGGTATAATTGCTTGCAATTTATGGTGGAGCTCTTGGGAGTCTTTATTCACTACCAATGAAAGCTCTTGGAATCTAAAAAAAAATTTGAGATGTCAATAGAGATTCTGGATTCCCGTATGACGTCAAGGGATTCTGTTGAACTACACTGAAATTTAGAGTTTTAGTGTAAGTTTTCAAGTATTTCGGTGAGAATACTATAATGTCTATAGAATGTTTAAGAATTTAAGAAGAATCCTAAGTTTTCAATACGAATTCTCAGATTCCGAAAGCGAAAATGTTAGTTTTATGGTATAGTTTCTGTAAAAATGGTAATCTGGATTTTTTTAGGGTATTTTATTATCCTGATCAGCATCTAGGGATTATGGGGGAATTACTAACATTACAAGGAGAATTCAGCCATTTCAATAGGAATCCTGGTATTATGGGAGATATCTTGGGTTTTCAATGTGTGATTTCAATCTTCAATTTCGGTGGAAATAAATGGAAGTTTTATAATGGATATTGTGACATAAGCTGGAGTAATGGATTTTCGATTATTACTGGAATTTGGAAATAATATATATGATGGAATTCAGATAAATAGTGAATATAATATAATATCTGGTGTTGTGGTAGGAATCCTAGGATTTTGATAGTGATAGATAGGGAGAACTATAGATAATAATGCTTATAGGATTTCCTCAATCTCAGAATACCCACTATCTCATCAAAATCAAATTCTATCAGGATTTCCATAAAAATATCACAACTACTTTCGGAATCAAAGATTCTCTGCCAAAATCCCAGTAGTTCAAACCAAAGTATTGGATAGATACATTTTCAAATACAGGTCGGACTCAATTATCCGGAGACTCGATTATCCGGGGACTCGATTATCCGGGATTCGATTATCCGGAATTTTAGACTCGATTATCCGGAATTTGATTTTTGATGTTCTTGTTTTTCAATTTTTATGCATACATCTGAGATAATTTGGTATTGCAATATACAACAAAAATGGTTTTGCAGTTTTGAACGTATTTAAGAACAGGGGGGTTTGAAAAAGTGGTTTTTGTGTATGCTCCTCAAAAAAAAAAAATTTTCTTGTAAAGACCCACACTGTTCTCAGAAATAATTTCTGGCTACGCCACCGCATCATATAAATAAAACAGCAAAATAAGATAATATTTATGTTCTTTTATCGAAAATTTCAATTTTTTTCTTAGTGATTCGATTATCCGGAGGATTCGATTATCCGGAGTGAAAAAAAAATCGATACTCCGGATAATCGAGTCCGACCTGTATAGGAACCAAGCATGCAATCGATTTCTCCGAAATTCCAAAATTCACATTGAAATGCATGGACGTAATAAACAAAATCCAGTATGTCTATATCACTTTCTCGGAATTTCAGAACAATGTTCATAAAACCTAACTCCCACTGCAGTTCAACCAAACTCCAAAAATTTCTATCGAAAATCCAGATCCTCAAGTTATAGAATTTTTTTTTTAATTTCCCGAATATTTGGCAAAAAAAAAAACATTTGCCAAGGGTGACTGTTTTTGATGTCCATTTTCTGATAAGTGAAATTCTGATGACATTCCGATTCTTAGATTTTTTTAGAGGTTATAAGATTTCGGTTGGGGCCCAGATAGCCGTAGCGGTAAACGCGCAGCTATTCAGCATGACTAAGCTGAGGGTCGTGGGTTCGAATCCCACCGGTCGAGGATCTTTTCGGGTTGGAAATTTTCTCGACTTCCCAGGGCATAGAGTATCTTCGTACCTGTCACACGATATACGCATGCAAAAATGGTCATTGGCATAGTAAGCTCTCAGTTAATAACTGTGGAAGTGCTCATAAGAACACTAAGCTGAGATGCAGGCTCTGTCCCAGTGGGGACGTAACGCCAGAAGGAAGGAAGGAAGATTTCGGTTGGTGGCAATCTCAAGGTTGAGGAAAGTTTTCTGGGAATCGGGTAGAAGCTCTTATTAGTCTCGTATGATTTCTGAGATTCCGTGGATTCCGAAACGAGTTCTGGAATTGCGATGTGTGTTCTGGGATTGCAATAGAAATTTATATAGTTCTTCTGGTTTCATTGTGGGTATTCTAAGATTTAGGTGAAAATGTTTGGATTTTGAAGTAAATTCTTGGAGATTCACTCTGGGATATCGGAGCAATTCTTGAGTTTCTGGAGAAAATTCTGAAATTTCACAATTCTGGGTCTGTGGAAATAATTGTGGAATCTTGATGGGAATTCTTGGACACGTTCCTCAATTTTCTTACTGTTGGAATTTTGGTAGGTTTTCTTAGGAATTTAGTTGTAACTGTTTGGACAGCAGTTGTTGTTCTGGGATTTTTGTAGAAATTTTGCTATTTCGGTGGAAGTTACTGAACCTGGAAGGAATTGCCGTTATTTCTTCTGAGATTCAATGAAAGTCCCGGGATGTCAGTGCAAATTCCAATGGTGTTCTGAGATTGCGATAACATTTCAGATTCAAATATGCATTCTGAGATTATGGAAAGGGTTCAAAAACAGGCACCCTTGGCAAATGTTTTTTTTTGCCAAATATTCGGGAAATTAAAAAAAAAAGAATCTAATATCTTGAGGATCTGGATTTTCGATAGAAATTTTTGGAGTTTGGTTGAACTGCAGTGGGAGTTAGGTTTTATGAACATTGTTCTGAAATTCCGAGAAAGTGATATAGACATACTGGATTTTGTTTATTACGTCCATGCATTTCAATGTGAATTTTGGAATTTCGGAGAAATCGATTGCATGCTTGGTTCCTATATTTGAAAATGTATCTATCCAATACTTTGGTTTGAACTACTGGGATTTTGGCAGAGAATCTTTGATTCCGAAAGTAGTTGTGATATTTTTATGGAAATCCTGATAGAAGTTCTTGATACATGATGAGTGTTCTGAAGAATTAATGGAATTCGAAAGTAATGCTGAGATTTCGATGAGATAGTGGGTATTCTGAGATTGAGGAAATCCTATAAGCATTATTATCTATAGTTCTCCCTATCTATCACTATCAAAATCCTAGGATTCCTACCACAACACCAGATATTATATTATATTCACTATTTATCTGAATTCCATCATATATATTATTTCCAAATTCCAGTAATAATCGAAAATCCATTACTCCAGCTTATGTCACAATACCCATTATAAAACTTCCATTTATTTCCACCGAAATTGAAGATTGAAATCACACATTGAAAACCCAAGATATCTCCCATAATACCAGGATTCCTATTGAAATGGCTGAATTCTCCTTGTAATGTTAGTAATTCCCCCATAATCCTTAGATGCTGATCAGGATAATAAAATACCCTAAAAAAATCCAGATTACCATTTTTACAGAAACTATACCATAAAACTAACATTTTCGCTTTCGGAATCTGAGAATTCGTATTGAAAACTTAGGATTCTTCTTAAATTCTTAAACATTCTATAGACATTATAGTATTCTCACCGAAATACTTGAAAACTTACACTAAAACTCTAAATTTCAGTGTAGTTCAACAGAATCCCTTGACGTCATACGGGAATCCAGAATCTCTATTGACATCTCAAAATTTTTTTTAGATTCCAAGAGCTTTCATTGGTAGTGAATAAAGACTCCCAAGAGCTCCACCATAAATTGCAAGCAATTATACCAAAATACAAGAAATGATACTGAAATCGTGGAATTTCCTACCGAAATCCAAAAATTTCCATCGAAATACCAATACTTCAGAAATTGAAAAATTTGTTTTCAAATTTCATCATTCCTTCCAAAATTTCCAGACATGATTCTCTACGGAATCACAAGATTCTCTCCAATGTTCCAGGATGATCTTCGGAATTCTAGAATTACCACAAAAACACCCAAATTCTTACCGAAATCTACGAATTTTCTAAAACTCTAGTAACCTCCTAAATCTTAATACATCAGAACTCTCAATTTCTACTGAAATCCCAAAACTCCCATCAAAATCGCAGAATTCTTACAGGAATCCAGGATTTCAACTAGATGCCCAGAACTTGCGCCGAAATTTCTGATCGCCCATTGAAATCCAGCATTCGCACCAAAAATTTGTAAAACCTCTCATAAAACCTGCACGGTTTCTGTAGGTTCCTATAAATCCCGGATTTCTTACTAAAAACCCATAACTTTTATCGAAAACTCAGATTTCATATAAGAATCCTGATAGTTCCTACAGGATTTGCAGAAATCCTTGCAAAATTGAAAAATTCCCACCCATAGAAATCTCAGAATTGCATTCAGGGCCTAAGAACTCTCACCAGAAGCACAGACTTCCGATTGGAGTCCCAGCAAACCTTACATGAAATCTCAGGCGAATGGATCATTAAAATAACCAAAACGGCCGCTATGGAAAGCATAGATAGCGCCACCGTAGCCTTGTGTGTTTGACAGAACAGCAATGCTGTCACAATGTTAAATTCCATATACAGTGGCGCCTTTGTTTTGATGCGGTGAGCACTTGCAAAAACTACCTTCAATGATCCATTGTCATTGAAATCATGGGTTTCAACCGGAACTCAACGCTGCCCCTCATAATTTCTTCCGGAATCGTATATTATCTTCAATATATCTTTTTTTTTTTTTTAAAAAAAAGACAGTGACACGTTAATGCTTCCAGTGGGCATTTATGCCCTTTGAAGGAAGCACCACACTAGACAACGGTCTAGCATGCAACGCCCAGTGGCACAGTCGGAAAACATTTCTCACGAAAAGTTTACCAGCCTGAGGCGGGAATCGAACCCACACTCCCTAGCACGATGCGGCCAAATGCCTGGTGACACTAATCGCACGGCTATGAAGCCGGTTCATTGGAATTTCAGAGTTCCCATAGGTATTTTAGAATTCTTATTGGAATCCTAGAAAACTTATAAATCTTCGGAATTCTAGCCCAAATCTTAGAATACCAACAATTTCAACTGAAATCTCAGAACAAAAAAGTTTTGATGACTTAGAACTTCCATTGCAATCTCAAAATTCATACCGGTGTCTTGAAGCATCCTCCAAGATTTCTGAACACCAATTGGGATCCAAAATTCAAAAATATAGAACATGCACCATAATCCACTAGAATCCACAACTCCCACTAAAACTAACTCCTATCGAAAGTCCAAAATTCCTTTTGATTGTAATATTTCTTACCAGAATCGAAGAATACCCTGGAATACCTACATGCATGCAAAAAGTAAATCCCAGGATTTCGTATTCCAAGAATTTCCAGAAATTCGTATAGTAACTCTAAAAGCTTTTACCGGATTCTTGGTAATCTCTTCAACATATCAGGACTCAACTAATTTGAAATCATAAATTCGCCCACGGATGTGTGTACTTCCTATTGAATCGCGATCTTCAAAAAGTAGACTTACGATGCACCTATCGAATGCTTTTTGGACTGACGTATGGCCAATATTTTGCCATCTATAAAAGTCCTTTCAAAAAAATCGTACTTACTGCTGTCCAGATCAGTTTCAGAAGGGCCAGAAAGGTCATTGTAAGCCAGGAAGAAATTCTGCCATCATTGTGATATATGTGGAAGATATAAACTGCTTTGAAAACCGCCTCTTTGCGGTAGTAAGCCAAATTTCTATAGTTTTGCATAAAAAATCATAAACATTTCAAACTAAACATCGAGGGGGATGGGCTAGGGGGGATGCGTCAACTTCCAGCGCTACCAAAAACATAAGCCTAAGGGTTTGCTGCCGAACGCTGGCTACAGAATGCGATTTGATTCGTATATGACTGAGATACAGCCATCTTCACATCAACACTCCTATATAAATCCGGATTCACCGGTGTCCTCTTCCGAGAGGACCATAATGGTCCAAAATGCCTACGTTGGTCTGAATTCATCATTTTGACCAGTTTTGAGAACGAAAATCTGCATGGCATTTTTATTTTCATGAAAATAATTGCTATAGAAAAACACTAAAGAGCCAAGGTTTTTCGAGTCAAACAAAAGCGGGGTGGGGTATGGAGGGATGGGTTACCCCCCAAAATGTAGGTACACTAATCCCCTTTCCATAACTTTTTAAAGAATTGGATTCGGATGACTATTGACTGAGATTGAAGCATTTTTGTGCACTAAGGTCCGTCCTGCCACTTTACGGGTTAAACAAATTTGACAGAAATAGACCAATCTTCTTACCTTTACAACCGGTGACATTGTTCAAATTTTCTCATCTATTTCTGGATAAAAAAAAATGGATGAACAGCAAATATTCTGTAAATCTGTGTAGTTTTTCTTTTCATCGAAGTGACGCAACTAATCACAAAAGTTTTCCGGTGAAACTTAAGATTCTTGAAAAACATTTCATCGCATAGAAACTTCTTTAAATATAGCTGAGAACTACTTCCAGAAATTCCTATGGCAATTATTAATAAATTATATCGAGAGTAATCGCACGTCCAGAAATCGCTAGCACCACCAAAATCGTGCTCTGTATAACATAATGCGACAAGCCTTAATCCGTTATTTATTCCAGATTATAACATCCAATAAGCAAACAAATGCATAAGTAGTTTTCGTAATATTTCATGTTTTGACTATGCTCTTAAGACTGCATTATATGAATCATTTTTTTTTTCATATACCGCGTTGATTCGAGTTACCCGGACGCTTCAAATCCCGGACACTGGCCTTTATTCACCCAAAAATAATTGTTTCGACTACTCTTATACATGGGGAATGGCGAAAACGTCGTTATAATGGATTCGGTTGGATGCTTTCGACTGTTATGAGTTACACCGGGGATTTTCTTAGCGGCTTTCAGTCTCAACGGCAATCAGAACTAAGATATTTCTTCTACGCCCAACGTTTCGATTGTATTTTCAATCTTTTTCAAGGGTTCTAAAGGAACAAATTGGACAACGTTACATACATAATTTTTACGAAAAGACACTGTTACTTACAGAAAATTTTGTTCTTTGTCTGGTGGTTGTGTTTCATGGATTTGGGTCAAGTATTTGGTCTTCATCAATTTCCTAAAAGTTATTCAACAAACAAACACATTTAACAATTTAAATTTTACAACACTAAAGACATTAACTAACTATTTAACTGGTTTACAATGCATACAATATTAGACACCCATCTTAACTTTTATTAAACAATCAATACAAAATGACGGTTGAAATAACATAAAACAGTGAGAAGCAAACTGAGTAGTGAACAGTTGTCCAAGTTTTCTGTCTGTAAACCAGTCAAATAGTTAGTTAATGTCTTTAGTGTTGTAAAATTTAAATTGTTATATGTGTTTGTTTGTTGAATAACTTTTAGGAAATTGATGAATACCAAATACTTGACCCAAATCTATCTGTAAGTAACAGTGTCTTTTCGTTAAAATTATGTATGTAACGTCGTCCAATTTGTTCCTTTAGAACCCTTGAAAAAGATTGAAAATACAATCGAAACGTTGGGCGTAGAAGAAATATCTTAGTTCTGATTGCCGTTGAGACTGAAAGCCGCTAAGAAAATCCCCGGTATAATGGATTCTAGACGTAAAAAGTCGAAATTTCGTTAAAAAACCTTCGTGAAAAAAGCCACTGTCCGGCTTTTGAAGCGTCCGGCAGTTCGAAACAGCACGGTAAGGCACCCCGAAGCAAGTGGGGTACCTTACAGTGAAAAACGATAATTTTAAAATGTCAATATTTTGCAAATCCATCAACACTGTCATCACTTGAAAAAGAGAAGGGGGCAAGCAGGACCCATCCAGTTTCATGCATCGATCCACATCAATAAGTCAACCATTGCAATACAGGTCGGACTTGATTATCCGGAGACTCGATTATCCGAGATTTGATTAACCGGAATCTTGGACTCGATTATCCGGAGAATGTTTTTTGTTTTTATGCATATTTTTCAGTTTTTATGATAACTAAGTATTGCAATATTCAGTATGAAAAGTTTGGTAAGAAAAAAGGGGTTTGAAAAAGGTTTTTTTTTGTGTATTCTGGTCAAAATTTGTCAAAATGATCCTAGAAACAATTTCTGGCAACGCCACTGCATCATATAAATAAAACAACTAAAACGAGTTTCTTTATCGCAGATTTAAGTTTTTCCTTCAGTGATTCGATTATCCGGAGGATTCGATTATCCGGTGGGAAAAAAATTGATGCTCCGGTTAATCGAGTCTGACCTGCACTAAAAATAACAATAATTTTTGTACTAACCACACTGTACCGTATCATTGTATATTTAACTTTCTAGAAGAATGCCCCCTTGAAAAACATTTCCTAAATAAGCTATAACGGAAGATTTTACTTACCCGGACTCTCATTTGCCCCGGGCATCTTATGTTTAAATATTATCTTCATATATATTTATATTTTGGATATGAAGGTATGCAAAATACATCTTTGGTGTCCAAAATATAAAACACAAAAACAACTGAAAAACGTTATATCAAAAGCCAAAGATGCAAGTTTATTCCAGAAACATATAATATATAGACATACAGCCTAATAAATCCATTATAATACAATTTTCATTTTCTAATGCAGTAAATCTATCGATCGATTGCCAGGTTTCCATTAGACTATTCGAGAATCACACTGGTTGATCAAGAAAATCTGACAAACGAAAACTACCTGCCTCTTTAAATAACATTGAGCATTGCCATAGATTGCCATTGACACCGCTACTCTATGATTGACCAGAACAAACAGAGTTGTACAGAGACTCGGTGAATTTTCAATGTGACCAAAATTAAAGAGTCGATAGCGGCGCCGGCCACGTCCTTACGGTCATCGGTGAACGAAAGGAATGTTAGTTAGACAACCATTATTACTAGAGACCGAACATACCTCGACATCTACACATTTGTCAAGGATTAATGGATTAGTAGGATAAGGTAAGCCACTTTTGATTGATGATTCACACAAAAACGAATTCACGATATTACTCGATCGCTCGACAAGCAAACAATAGAATCAAAGCTTTTTTTTTATTTTTAAATGACAAATTTTTACTGAGGATGAGTTGTTGAGGCCTTCCTTAGCCGAGTGGTAAGAGTCCGCGGAAATAAAGCAAAGCCATGCTGAAGGTGTCTGGGTGCGATTCCCGGTCATTTCAAGATTTTTTTTTGTAATGGAAATTTGTTTGACTTTTTTGGGCATAGAGTGACATCGTAGTTGCCACACGATTTACAAATGCGAAAATTGGAACTTTGGAAAAGAAAGCTCTCAGTTAATAACTGTGGAAGCAGGCTGTGAAAGCAGGCTGAGAAGCAGGCTCTGTCCCAGTGAGGACATAAATACCAAAAAAAGAAGAAGTTGAAGTTATGTTCCAAAAAAAAATTAATAGTAATTAATTATTCAAACTTTATATCGTCAAATAGCCTGCCTACAATATAGATAATATCATGTATATAAAATATTAATGATATCAATGGTCCAATGGCCGCAACTTGATGTGTCAGTGAATCATTGATTTGTTTTCACTGAAGAAGGTGTTCATTTCGCACCGTGTCCGTATCAAATATCCAAATAATTACGGCTTAGTTTCGATATTTGATCATAACAGATAATATTTTTTGACATACATATTATCAGCTAGGTGCATCTAACAGAGCAGTAAATATCCTACCATCGCCCAGTATGGTGACGGTATGTAAATCGGATTGACTAGCAACAGAAATTATCCTAGACGTGAATTGCATTGCATCCATGCAGATAAACAAAGCATTCATCACATCACTCATCGTGTGTAATCAATCATCACAAATCATCGTACCGACGTTATCAACACAAACAACGATTAATCCAAAGCCCTCACCCGAACATAAAAAAAGAATCCCTCTGCACTCACCTTGGCGGCACGTCTTCAACCTGACTTGACAGCAACGATTTGCGATCTTCTTGAATCAGCGGCAGCAAGCAACGATGATCTCCACACTAGAGTCGCAATCTACGACTCTGGCTCAGCACAGAACTTGAACTCGAACCTGATTCCGTCACAGCGAACGACGAACGACTTTGCATGCACACCCGAATTCTTCGATGCGCTCCGCTTGATCCGTTAGACCTCGACCGGATGCTCTGAACTGGAGCTGACCGGGGCCTAGCTATCGTTTGGTTTGCGGCAGTGTTCCACTTTTATCTTTTCTTTTAGATGGAGCGCGGACGGGAAAACGAGGAAACCGAACAGGTAGATGGCAGCAGCGATCCCGATCTATCTCCGTGCAAAGGCGGGAGGCCTATTTTTATTATTATTACTATTATCTGGCTTCTTTCACTTTACGCGCGATTGGCTGCTGTTAGAGAGAAATTGCGGCGGCGACAGGAAATCGATCGATTTTCTTTTCTAGCACGGATGTTGTTGATGGCCTCTGTACGAAGGTTGGGATAAAAGCCCACAACCTGTTGCTGCTGCTAATGATGCAGAGCAGCTCCGGCGGGATAACGCTTAGGCTGGAGGTTGGAGCTAAGACGATAACTAGCACTGCCTTTAGCACAAATCGGTATCATTATGGACAGGTTCTTCGCAATATCCGAGCTTCGAGTCACACACCGCTGTTGAACACTTCTTGGTTGTCACACTTTCCTCTTTGCTTGAGGCACTTGCTTTTCCTGAAGAGGTCACCGATTTCTACGACTCGAACACGCACCACTGGAGATAAGTTCCACGTCCGCCTGAAGTGCAACCACACGTAATTACTGAACACGATCGTTAATTTAGTCCCAACGATACCGAAAGTTTTCCGCAGACGAATCAGAAATATTCACGCACTTCACTTCCTTCCGCGATTCGTAGACGCTATACCGCCGCGAACTCTCTCGTTTCCTCTCGATGACACTTATTGTTTGGCCAACATCATTATCATTATCATATCTTCTTCACCTTCTTCCTCGCTTGCCCACTTTGCTACCGTCAATCGAAGAAGAAAGACTTCAATTTCACTTTTTTGCTCTCACTCCACTTTGCGCAAAGCTCACTGGTTCGTACACAAATTCTTGCCGAAAGCAGAAACTTGACTGCTTATTGCGGATCGCTCAATTTCACTACTACTGACAGGCGGATGACCACTCCACTTCACAACAGCGGACGAATCGTCGATGGATGGGTCGGCCAAAGACTTCCACTTTTGATGAAGACGCGTTGATATAGTGTAGTGTTGCTTCCTCGCTAAAAGGGGCACCAGCTGCGAAGCAACTTCGATGACTCGCGCACAATGCACACTCTTCGGTGCCCGTTTTCGTTTCGTCCACACGGCGGGCTTACAGCGAGGAACGTCGTCTCTCTTCCAGTCAAACGGCAGCAGCGATCTGAAATTGCGGTATGCAAATACCGAAACAGAAGAAGGAGAAGGAGAAATTAGAAGAGGGGGGACTCAACATGGACGGGTGATTGGCGGAGGCGGTGGAGGCGCGAGCGCGAACAACGGCAGCGCGCTGAAGAGTGCGCGCGGACTCTCTAAAATCAACAATTATTAATGCTATCCGATCGATGTGGTATTTGGAGTATGTGCCTATGCATCATCGGTTGAGGTAGTCGATTTGAGAGATGCAATTATTCAATCGACTAGCTTCCGATCGAGGATTCGTAGAAAGATGAATCGATATTTGATTACCTACTCTTGTAAAAGCTTTGGCTGTTGTTGAGTATAGGTTTCATTTGATTCAATTTTTTCGGTACTTGTTAGTCGTTAAATATTGAAAAGGAGGAGGCAAGTAAGGAGGACGTTTGAGGAGCTTTTAAGATATGTCTATCAAAATATGTACAAAACTTAGGCATTATTTATAAGTTTAGGATATTTTTCCTTAAAAAAGAATAGTCCTGTAAGTTTTTGTATTGTTTAAGGTGAAGATAAAAGTATTAATTCACCAAATTCGCATTTCCAAGAGTTGCCCAGTTCTCTAATTGTATGGTCTTGAAAATTCCAGATGTGGCTTTGATTCATCTTCATCTTGAAGCCATGATGTAGTGGAATCTTTTAGAAGATAGTGCTATTCGTTTTCCAATCAGATTTTCTATCGGTTGTTCTACTTGTAATTGAATTGATTTTTGAGTTTAACCTTCCGGTGGTCGCTTGGTTTTTCATCAGTGTTGTACAAAATACAGCAAGCATTACCACTGAAGTATCAATGAGCTACTCTATATCTGAGCTATCTCTATTTGAGGTTGAGACGAGATGTAATAACTGGGTTCTTGTTAGTTTTCTTCTCCTCTTGTATGATCTTTGTGTTGTCAGGAATCTGTCTTGCTCCGGAAATAGTTCAAAACGAGAGCTTAAACCGAATGCATCGATGTTGCAGTACAATAATAATTACTGACAACATTGTTAAGGCTCAAATAAAATGGAGCAAATGTCAAACGCCACATCGAAACAAAATGAAACACACAGCTGTTTTATTTAGTAAAAAAAAAGCAGTGTGTTTTTATTTTTTCCGATTTGGCGATTTTGAAGCAGAAAACTGCCTTTTCAGTTTTGACATTTGCTCCATTTTTACTTGGGGCTTAAGTGGAGCAAACTGGGATTGTTGCGTTTTGATTCCAAATTCATATACTTAAATTCGGGAATCGACGGACTCGCCGAGAACCTAACAACTGATATCTGATATATAACTGAGGTCTGAATATCGATATTTTTTTTATCAAGATTTCAGTAAACGTTTACCAAATCTCAGTTGCGTTAGGCTAGATTTCGGTGAATATTTTGGATTTCCGAAATCCCGGTGAAGTATGTACCGTAATCCGGGGTAACATTGATCAGCGGGGTAACATTGATCGGGATGACTCATCTTGTTAAACGTTCAAATAAAGAATTATTGATGAAGCATTTTTGAACCATGAATGGTGCCTCTCTTTCGTACATTCATAAGCAAATGATAATTAAGGTTTTTGCCAAAATTGCGTTTAGTTCATGCGCAAATTTGTCAACTTTTTGAAACAATGATTTCTATCATTTTCACTGACACTACCGAAAATTCATGTCTCACATGAGTTCTGCAGACGATGTGATCAAGGAAAATGCGGGTGTTACTAAAAATGGCATCGCCGAAAACGATTCCGTTGTCAAATCTTTCATAAGTTTATTTATTTAGGCAACATTAACTAAATACTATTACGAATGTATAATTTTCTGAGGAAATTGTCTACTTTTAGGCGTATTACGTGGTTCAAGGTGTTTTTAATTTTGAAATAACTCAAAAAGTAAATGACTTGTAAGAGTTTGGTCTTCATGTTCGGCTTCAGGGGCCCTGATTTTAGTAAGTAACGACATTTCCAATTTTAGCGAACGTTGTTTACTTGGGTAATCAATGTTACCCCATATCAGCTGAATCAAAAAATCACCTAAAACATTTATTTAAACATGTTTAAATCTTTCGAAAAACAAAATTAAGTACATAGCTAGGAGCGGTGGGTACCAGTACTTGTTTTAAAAATATGAAACTTGTAACATTTGTATTGTGAAATGAAAAATTTAAGAAAAACTAAAAAAAATTATCAATGTTACCCCGGATTACGGTACAAAAGTTTGGTATTGAAAATTGTCGAATTCTTAGCTGTGGGGTTTTCAGTGATTCGTTTTCTTAGGTCAGTAGAATAATTTAAGTGTGTAGTGACAAGCCCACCAACGTACGAGAAGATTAAAAAATAACGTCCATCGTCCATCGTCTACGCGAGGGTGGGCCCCTCTGTCACGTTTTTTTTTTTTTCAATACCTAATACATGCACTGTAACCAGTGTCGGATTTGGGCTTCGGAAGGGTCAGATCTCTGAACGGTGGCCCTTGATACAAAATGAGCGGGAAACGCTAGGCATAGGAAAGTTTAGTATTATTGAAATAAAATATCCGGAAAACATAGAAAATGTAAAATTATTTGAATTTAACTACACCCACATAAATTCGTGAATGAAATATTGTAATAGTCGTATTTAATAGATGATGAGATTGAATTATAACTGAATCTTTTTCAATCATGTCCAAAGCTAAAAATTGAGACTTTGATAACAGTAGCAGAGATTATATGAATATTTGTTCAATTTTGATGCAGATATTTCCATTAAATGAACAGTCGTTCAACAGTCGTAAATTTTAAATGTGTAAATCAATTGTTGTTGTTATATTTTGTTGTGCAATTTTCTGATTTTCTATCTTTATTGTTAGAAAAAATATCCCATCGTGACAGGATTAAACATTATGCTTTTGAATACCTAATTTTGATTCCCGTAATGATAGAGGAGCAAACGATTATCTGGCGTTACTTTAATCAGATATTCAAATAGTCTTTGCGGACAAGGAGCATTCGCTTCCAAAAAGCACATGAGCTTCTCTCTAGGTCAACCAACAACTTCCAGAATTAGCTATAGGGGGAGATCCCCCAGTACCGGACACTAAAGCCACTAAATTCATAATTCGAAAACCATTGATTTTATGGGCTCGTGTTACCCATTTATGATAAATATTATCATTATGGTAACGTACAAAAATAAATTTGAAAATATAAATATGAATTTTGACCATGCATTTTGATGATATATTTTAGTACCAAATTGATCGATCTTGAAAGGTGGCACCCAATACCGGACACGATCTGGAAATGCCTCGAATTCTGCAAATTTGAACATCATTGAATGTATACACTATAGGAATAGTTTACAATTACCAATTCAATGCATTTGCAACATTTACAAGAATAATTAGAGTTTTTCTTAGTTTGCATCTTAGTTAGGCATCTTTATCAAAAACCTCTTCCATATATGATGAAAAATAGCACATTTTACGATATTGTTCTGAATGTTCATTCTTATTAATTTTATTGCATGTTTGATATCATAATCGACGGAACCCATGAAAAATGAAAGTATTTTGAGACACTGACGCAATAATTACAAAGATATCATATAACAAATCAAGCTGTCCGAAACTGAGGGACAAGAGGTGCTTAACGAAAATTGTAATTTGTCCATATTTAGTTCAATTATGGTACAAAATATATTCATACTATCAAATTAGGATTATGTTCGATCATGCTTGAGTGATCCAAAGTATTTTTTTGTCATTCAAAATAATTACTAAAAATGCTCAAAATTAAGAGAATACGTTAATTTTTTAAAGATTTTCAAACTTTTCTACTTTTTTAAAAAGGCATGCATATTTCAAGGATGTGTTATTCTACGCAAACATAAGTCTACATAATAGCTTTATTTTCTACTAATACACCATCTTGATTAGACCATGATTTCTCAATGTTTCGACTTTGTCCGGTATTGAGTGCTGTCCGGCACTGGGAGATCTCCCCTACGAGCCTTGTCCATGGTGAGCTATAACCCAGGCAACCAGAAGTCACATAAAAATTAATGTTATAACTCGTTTATTCATAAAAATTACATCATTACACGCAAAACAAACATGAACTGAACAAAATCGTCAGATTGGTGAGTTTCCTCGCATAAAACGCTTTTTTTCTTAGATCATTTGTACATTTTATTTTGTCCCGTACACTCGTACAAAATAATTCGAATCAATCCGTAGCAGCTGTCAAATCAACATTTGTTATCATACGTTAAGTGGCATAAGCTCACAGATTAATTCGGTAGAAAATTTATATACTCGCATTGTATGCTATTATTCATCACATAATATATGCACGTATATCGCCTCCACTTTTGTACGTAGAAGGCCTTTAGGTCAGGCCAGGTAATTTCGTTATACGTACATTTTGGTTGTCTGGGCATAATGGCCTACTTTTCCTAACACCAGAAACAGTGCTAGTCTTAGTCCCTTGCTTTTTAGATTTATTGTTCCGTATACTGACAACAGTTTGGAAAAAAGGGGGGGGGGGGTCTTGATTGGAAGTCCCAGGACTTTTGCCCCCTTGATACCGCTTCAAATCAGGCTCTTACTGTAACACTTTCTTAGCCCCCTTCTTCTCCCAAATGATGGACGTCAATTTGTGCGGCACGTGAACAGTTTGAAGGTTCTTCTTATGTCTACCCCATCGAATAGGTTGGGTGACAAAACATCGAAAGACAAAACGTTGAATCCCAAATCGTAGAAAGGACAAAACAACGAAAAGAAAGAAATTTAAAGAAACGAAATTTCTTGGAGGAATACTTCTATTCCGAAAAAATAAATAATTTATTATGCTCCAAACGTTGATTATAGCATGTTTAAGTGACCTCGATATGAAAAAGGAAGTCTTGCAAACAATGTTGAAAATTTTCCATTTTCGACATTTTCTCCTTTCGACGTTTTGTCCCTTCTGACGTTTTAGGATTCGACGTTATGGCATTCGACGTTATGTATTTCAACGTTTTGTATTTCGACATTTCGTCCCTAAACCGAAGCTTCCAAGTCATGATTATTAAAAATTTTGCGTTGATATCTAGTTTTTATGTCAATTTAATAATTCTTTAAATTTTCTTTGTGATTATTATAAATTTACTTATTAACAACACTAATTTAGAATGAGTCAATTTTGAACTACGTTTATGTTTGGTGGCTTGGTGATGAGCACTTTTTATGTTTTATACCCCTTGCGTAGATCGATTTGAGGTTTATTTGAAAATATGTTGAAGCAATTTAATTTCATCACTATTGTATTACATTGTTCGATATTTGATAGAAAACCTGAAATTATATTCAGCACAAACAAACACAACATCATTGAATCATATGTTGAATTTGCTCAATATTTTGGGCATAAATTTCAAAAAAAAAAACCCTGGCTCTATTTATATATATAAACAGGTGTCACATAAAATCCTGACATGGTTCTAATAAAATCATTGACAATAATTTCTCCTAAAACTTTGACAGCTTTCTCATACTATTGTTTGCAAGATTGTGTATAATCATAGTTATGATTGATAATCTCACTTGGGGTCTTACAGAATTCTGTGCAGGATTCTTATGAAATTTTGTAAAGGATTCTTATAAAATTCTGTACAGTATTTTAACACCAAATTTAACGATCATCGACACACGCTCCAAAATTTGATAATTTTATCCGCCCGCATTTACACAACACGCACAACCTTTATCGTTTGTTGAAGATACGAGCCACGAAAGAGAAAATGGAAGACACACATCATCTCTTGTTTGTGCCAAGCGCTGTATGTCACCATTTGTTATTGATACATTCGCTGACACTCTCCCATTCTGATCAATAAACAGTAGCAAATATGTTCCATATTCTGTACTTCGATAAATCTATAGACCAGTCTTTCCGAACGAACATCAAACAAGTTGGGTACTGGTGTTTTCGTACTCGTTTCGAACCCTGTTCTCGTGTTCAAACCGAAACCACGAAGCAGCTCACGAACCAGTACCCAAACCCGAACTTATGTTTGGAGTACCAAAACTCAAACCGATGTTTTGAAATTGGTGTTTTGTTTTCTCCCGGAGCATCGCGTTGGTTGCCTAGTTTGCTAGTGCTATTTGAGTATAGTGAGCCTTGCATTCGGCTTTAGTCACTTCGTACGCACGCTTATAATTTTCTACCTAAAGCTATAATATGTAATCTGTGACGAGATTCGAGAAGTATCATAAAGTTCAAGTTAAATTTTATCAGCGTGCATTCGAACTGCTTTCTTTCGGTTTGTTTTGTACCATGGTTTGAACCGATGTTTCAAACCTCAGTTCAACCGAAGTTCAAGTGTACCGGGTTCAATGTACAACGCGAGTTTTTTGCCGTTGTGCGTTTGCTGTTAAACACGAGTAGAAAGATGCGAACCCAAGTTGAACGTCAGTAATATTCATGGGAAGACTGCTATAGACTCTAGTTAAGTTGCTTAATGTTGCATAACAATTAAAACGAAGTTGAAATCAATTTTAAGTAAAACATGGATTTCCCGAATAGCTCGATACGTCTGTGAGAGTTGTTACTCTTGAATGCTCTCACGTCACGTGCCAAGTGAAAGAATGAATATAAACATTTATAGGGCTCTCCGATTTCAATGTGTCACGACCTGTTATGGTTCGCGAACTGTAATTCGGTTTGTTCGGGTCAAAATCCAAACTCTGCAGATTAACAAAGTCTCAAAAAATAAAAATAAAAAGGAGCATGCTTCAGAAGCACAGCCGAGAAACATTTCAGACGCTCAATGGCTGGATTTTCAAACAACACCATGTCAAATATGGATAATTAATGAATCCACGACTGAATTTTACATAATCTTGAGAATCAGTAAGTATCTCCATCTCAATTTCACCAAGCGCAACGTTCGATATTGCAGAAACGATGAATTTTTTTGCAAAAAGAAAAATTTGGCCCACTGTTCAATATTTTTTTACAAGTTTGACATATGCGATGTTGAGCTGCAATCAAATAACAATATCATCAATTATCAGAAATTACATAATTAAACATCGTTTTAAATAATCATGATACATCTAGTAGCATATTAAGTACAATTCGTTTGACGAAAATTGTCCCTTGGCTGGAGTGGGAATCGAACGCACGCTAAGTGGCACTCACAAGGCTTCTTGTGGGTATTTATTCTGAAATTCGTCCTAAAGTTTATTTAGTAGGTCAATCAGGAAGCCTTTCAGGAATCCTTCAAAATAACTAATGAAACCGTTGAAATAAATAGTTCTCGAAGCAATTATTGTTGCTCCAACGTTTCGATCCCGATTAGAATGCTCATCAGGTGAAACAGAATAACACTGTTCGACAAAAATTTTTTTTTGGCTGGATCAGGGACGCGGTTATATGGGTCTTGAAGTGCAAGAAAAGTGTAGAAAGAGGCCGTTTTCAAATGATTTGCAGCACCCCTGGATTAGTTTTTGAAAAAGTTTGAAAATTTTGTATTTTTCATCAAAAAAAGCGTAATAAGCAAAATATCAATATATTTTCAAATTCAATTATTCAACCATTGAATTAGTCAAATCATTATTTTTTAGCCCTAGATCGCTTCAGGGAAACGTGCACCATTACAGAAGAATATTGGCATCATTTTTATATATGAATTTGGAATGTTAACGATCATTAAACAAGCATACGAGGATGTGCACCATATAAATACTACTTATTTTTCTATTCCACACATCTGGTTCATTATATAATAATTTTTATAGGTTCAAGAAGACGCTTGATTAGGATTTAATTTTTTGCTCCATTTTATAAAGCAATGAGCAATGCAATCCAGTAACATTTGAGTTCAACAAGGATACGACTACGGAAAACTGATATGTCTGTGATGTGATGTGATGTGAATATATGGGCTGGTTGGTCTAATAAACTCTCAGCAGAAATACAAAATTTATATAGGTTGGGCACTGACATGTTTATCAGGAGACGATGTCTGTAAAAAAAATGTGATAACATTGTTATTTGCAATTTCTAAATATTTCGATAGGTACTTATTAATAATTGTTTACTTATCGTGACATTCATTTTCCTCGGAATATCCCTAGGAAAGTTACAGAATAACATAAAATAGCAACAAATAATTAAGTAATCATCATTATCACATTTTTCGCGAAAGCCGCTAAGGCAGGCATGAGCTCTTTTTGATTCAGTCTGTGCACAATACTAATCATTTGTGAAAATTGATTTAGTGGTAACATGCCTGCTTCTTACTTGTAAGATGAAACAATTTCTGGTTAAACCATTTCCGATATTTTTTTTATTTTTTGGTTCTAAATTGCACATGTTTTTTGGCAATTTTAATCAAACTTTCAGTTTTGAGATTTGGAATGAATTTCACAAATAATTGCGATGTATTCAAAATGAGTAAAACACTTGTTTTTCTATGTCTTCTTGTTTAAAGAAAGAAAAATAGAAATTACGTGAAGTTTCGCAAAATTGTTTATCACAAATGTATGGATAAATTGTTTCTTCACTTAATTGAAAAGCATTTTTACTCGTTTCGAGGATATGGGAATGGGGGCTCATAAATGGACACGTTTGTCCTTATATGGGAGACGAGTTTAAAATTAACCTTAATGGTCGACTTCTTTATGTTTCCAATATGCTTACAACTAAACCCATGTGAAGAAAACATCCCATTGAACAAGAAACTAACGCTCCATTTGGAAGTTTGATTGAAATTGCCGAAAAATATGTAAAATGTAGAACCAACAAAAAAAATGGGAAATGGTTTAACCAGAAATTGTATCATCTTACAAGTAAGAAGTAGGCATGTTACCACTAAATCAGTTTTCACAAATGATTAGTATTGTGCGCAAACTGAATCAAAAAGATCTCATGCCTGCCTGAGTGGCTGTCAAATGTTGTCACAAAAAATGTGGAAATGTTGATTACTGAATTATTGGTTGCTATTTTACGTTAGTCTGTAATTTCTAGGGATATTCTGATAACAAATGGACCTCACGATAGGTAATCTATTCCTAATGAGTATCTTTAAAAATCTTTGGAAATCGCAAATAACATTATTATGACATTTTTCACAGACTTCGCCATCGGCTCCTGATAAACCGACTAGCTCATGTAAGACCACTTACATGTCAGTGTCCAACCTAATTTTGTATTACTGCCAAGAGTTTATTAGACCAACCAGCCCATATAAACATAACAGACGCATCAATTTTCCGTATTCGTATCCTTGTTGAAATCAAATGTTACTGGATTGCATTGCTCATTGCTTTATAAAATGGAGCAAAAAATTAAATCCTAATCAAGCGTCTTCTTGAACCTATAATAATTATTATATAATGAACCAGATGTGTGGAATAGAAAAATAAGTAGTATTTATATGGTGCACATCCTCGTATGCTTGTTTAATGATCGTTAACATTCCAAATTCATATATAAAAATGATGCCAATATTCTTCTGTAATGGTGCACGTTTCCCTGAAGCGATCTAGGGCTAAAAAATAATGATTTGACTAATTCAATGGTTGAATAATTGAATTTGAAAATATATTGATATTTTGCTTATTACGCTTTTTTTGATGAAAAATGCAAAATTTTCAAACTTTTTCAAAAACTAATCCAGGGGTGCTGCAAATCATTTGAAAACGGCCTCTTTCTACACTTTTCTTGCACTTCAAGACCCATATAACCGCGTCCCTGATCCAGCCAAAAAAAATTTTTTGTCGAACAGTGTAATTCGTCACTGTCTAAAAACGTTTAGCCGATACTGCTGTCTATGCATGCTTTAAAGTAAGGCGTTTATCGTGCAGTACTAGATTACCAGATTATACGGCTCCGCAACATGTATAGACAATAGTACAGGCTAAAAGTTTTGGACAGTGACAAATATTTTTTTATCTCCTGATGAAGATCCAAATCGAAATCGAAACGTTGGAGCGAGAATAACTGTTGCGAGAACAGAACCATTCATTCAGACTACTAGCCAGAAAAATTACCCAAGCGATCACTCGAAAAATTTCACATTGATTTTGTCTGATGACATCTCCAGAAAATCATCAATGAAATCCTTAATAAACCACAAGAAATGACTGAATCTCTGCATTACTTTTTTAAGAACTACTCCAGGGGTTCGTCGCTTGGGATCTCTCCCTGGATTTAAACAAAAGTCTTCCAATTGAATTTTCAACTATCATGCAATTTTTGGGAAGTAAACAGTGAGGATTCAATATCAATCAATCAATATCTCTTTTTGATTTCGAGCAAGAACCTTTTATTGAACTCAATTTATTTCTAGGGGGGACTATTTAGAATATGTTTGATTTTTTAAGATTTTTTTATTTATACAACATAGTAGCATTTCCATAAAAAAAAATCAAACTGTTCACCATATGTAGTTTCGTCCAAGACTGCGTCTTGTAAAGCTTTATTTGGCTTATTCATCACTTTCATCTCATGACATACATCAGGAAAGTCGGATTCTTACTATCAGCTCCATCATCAATGTCCCAGCATTCCTCCGCAGCCCAGCGCTAAAGAATGTCACAGAAAAGTAGATTCACACATGAATGTCGTCTTTGTTCAAATTCCATCTCATCAACGTGTCTTCTCTGTTTCAAACCTATTTAAATCCCTCCGACTGAAAGTGGCCGCTTCTTGCTCAACTTACGATACTTAAGTGGCTGCAGCTTCGCTACACGCAACAAGTGACAACTCCAGACATTTCTCCACCGCCGACCATCGATCTCGGTGTACACAAAGTCTGTTTAAGCCTCCGACGGCGAAAGAGATGAGCCCCAAAGAAATGGGCAGGAAAAGAGATTCCTCCCCTTGGGCTCGAATATTGGGTATTGAGGTTACCACGACAAGCTGGACCCCCTGCCTTTCACTCTGCGCGCTGTCTCCAGGCAGGCAATGTCCACGAATACACGACTCGAAGTGACAACCCCATACGAGCGGCGCAATGCTGCGCTATCACTCCTTTCTTTTGACTTCGCTCGCCAGTTCGACCGCTGCTGGCTGCTCACCGTATTATGAGGTCATTCGTTCTTGTAGATTTCTGTTTTGCTCAGTGGCTGCTTTCCCCTGGACGCATAAGTGTGTGGCTGCCTACATTCGACCACTAATCGATTATATGCAAGTTTCGGAGCTGCTCCAGGTTTGTTGTGGCGTAGTGTGGCAGTTTGTCGTGTTCGATTGGAATTTGCGCGTGGCCCCTCTTCAACCAGGTTTGGCGAGGTGCGTGAATACATGGGTGTAGCCAGACGATCATTACAGAAACTTCACGCAAAAATGACTAGTTTTGACACCTTGTACCTTCTTTATAAGGTCACTCAATATTAAAAATGTCACACAATGGAGGCCTTCTGCCTTTTTCTTGGAAAAGTAGAATAACTCGTTTGGGTAACAAATTAGATGCGTGCTAATATAGTGCTACTTTAAAAACTAGCATGCCCTTTATTAGTCATATAATAGGCATGTATGCCGAACATGGAGAATTACTACACAGCTAAAAATATATAATTTCAAGTTAACTATCATGCACATATTTGGAGTATATCAACTACTAGGTAGTCCAGTGAATTTCAAAAGGTATTGATTTAAAATTACATGATCGCGTAAAATCACATGCAAATACCGTAAAATGGGGTGTTAAGGGATGACAAAATTTTTCAACATAAATTTCGACCAACTTCTTCTTTATCAATGATTGAACGACAAACTGTCCTACCATTCACCTGGCGTGTAAATCAAAAGCCAGTAACAATAATGACAGATTTCTGAGATAATCATGAAAATGTTTGATTTATGTATGAAAATACGTAATGAGAAGTTAAGGAATTTGAATTTTGTAAATAAAACTCTATTTTGCCAATAGAAAAACATTATTATTTGGGTTAATAACGTTTTCGAATCCAACAAGCCGCAACTTTGTGAATGACCTGTCATATGTAAGGATAATTTTAGGGTTTGGATAGGGGAAGTGTCACATTTGCTCTGTAAATAAACACCCAGTGGCATGGTCGGAAAATATCTCAATGAAAGCAGCACAATTCACTTGACAGCCGAGAACACTAAACACATGCCACGAAGCCTAAAATGTTTGCTTGTTACATGATCTATTTTCAGCTTCAAACGATCAATAACTCCAAAAACAATTAAAAATAAGAGAATAATTCCTATTTCCAAAAAAATACAAATTTGTTTAAATAAATTTGGAAAAAATATTATCAAAAAAAAAAATTCCCGATACGTTTCTATCAAGATTTTCCTACCAGTTTTGCCAAATTTTGAGACGTCATAATTTTTAAACTTACCAAAAATACCCCTTAACTTTAACATTGCAATTTTACTTCACTGAACAAGCCAAAAGTGTTTTGAAATATATATCGGCTTTAATCTCATGAGTTCAATAACTTAGAAAGGTTAAATAGATAGTCCCTAAACACCCCATTTATTTTCAAAATATATAGGATTCACAATACTTTATATCAATAGGCATCCTCTATCACATAATGCAGCTCATAGTCCACCGAACAGATCAAGTATATCAGATGACTCATATACTGACTTACGACGTTTCTATGACTTGTTGAACTTGATACAGAAGTTCAATCTCTTAAAACTCCACGAATACTTAACACCCCATTTATCTGTAGTTTATTTTAATAAAAACCTTCATTTCACACATAGTTATATTTCTTCTGTGCGTACTAGTGATTGCTTGGGCAATATAGATCTATAACGATTTGAAGAAGTGTTTAATGAATGAGTTGTCGGATTCAACCAATGTTTCTCACGGTTTATAGAACATCAAGATTTCTGCGAAGAAACATCAATGATTTTCACCATTTTTTCTAATTTTTTTCCGAGAAAAAGATCGCAATGATTTGGCTGGATATTCTTTTCATTTTTTTTTTTGAGACACACAAACAATCAAAAGTAATTACATAATGATCTCATTTTGGACTTTCCTTTGAAAATTCCTCCAGAATACGTGTGTGCTGGAAAATCTCCTACAAGTTTCTCAAGGATGGCATTCTTGTGAACTTACAAAGAGTTTAAAAATTTTAATGAAATTTTCTTTCCGAAGATTTTATTATAGACCTCTTTTCCTATTTTTCCAGCATTTTTCTTTGAATTATTCAATACAAAACGTGCGTTTATCAGTATCAGTGATAACCTTTATGAACTCCTCTACATATTCTTTATACATGTTCCTCGGATAGTTTTGAATAAATTTCCTCTGGAATTGCATCCAGAACTCTTCTAAAGATCGCTTCAGGAATTGTGCCAAAGATTTCTTGAACTTCATGAAATTCATTTGTTCTTGCAAAAAAAATGGTCATGGATACAACAGAGAATGCCTCCAAGAATTCTCCCTGAAATTCCTGCCAAAATTTTCCACCGTGGTTTCTGATGAAATCATTGATGATATTCTTACAAAACACGCTTCGGCAAAATCATAGAGAAAATCCTCAACTAGTTTTGAAGAAATTCTTAGATTATTGTTGCAGAAAATATAGATGGTTGAAGTTAACTGCTGGAAATATTGATCCTATACGAAATTGATTTGACTCATTGACCAGTTTCTAAAAAAAAAAGCTTCTGTACAAAATGTCAAAAGGCAGAACGTCGAATGCCAAATCGTCGAGTCCCAAAACGTTGAAGGAACAAAACGTCGAAAGTAATAAAATTTCAACAGGGATTTGGAATTATTCTTCAATTTTTTTTTTGTAACATCGTGGTCAATCAAATGTGAGTATGGCGCATAGTGATTATTTGGTTTATGGACAAAAGGTCGAAAGAACAAAAGGTCGAAAGACAAAAGGTCGAAAGGACAAAAGGTCGAAAACGATTTGCATGGTGGGAAATTTTTCCTTCTTTGAAAAAAGATTTTTGACCTTTTGTCCCTTCTTTTTTGTTCTTCGACCTTTTGTCCTTTCGACCTTTTGTTCTTCGACCTTTTGTACTTTCGACCTTTTGTCTTTCGACCTTTTGTCATAGATTCTGATTATTTATAATTATTTATAAATTTATTTATTATCATTATTTATTCTTTCGAAAGAGAATCTTTCTTCCAAGAAATTTTCGTTTTCTTCCAATTTTCTCTTTTCGACGTTTTGTCCTTTTGTCCTTGTTTTGTCCTCACCCAACCTCTAAAAGATATCTAAATATGGGCTACTTCCATTAACTTATGATGTCTTTAGAGAAATCATTAAGTGGAATTCGATAGGAACCATTGGGGAGTGTAGAATTGTAAAGTAGAGTTGAAAATCACGTAAATAAAGCAAACAATGAAAGTTCTTTAAAAAATTCAGATAAAAACTTAAATTATTGATTTCTTATTAATATTTTAAAGAAAAGGTAATCAAAATATATCTAAGAAACATCTCTAGAGAAATTTCTTTTATAATTCAAGAAATATAAAAAGAGCAATTTCTTCTATGTACATTTCTAATGAATTTTAATATATATTATTGGATGAGTTTCTGTAGTGAATATTGAAAAAAATACCAGGAATAACGAGTGGCTTCGTGAAGCCCAAGCAGGACGACTCGTTTTTTCGTCGCCGGAGAAGTTATATTCCGGTTTGCTCGCGTCTTGCTGGGCAGTGTTTCGTTAAACCCAAGCAAGCTACCCGTATATTTCAAGCTTGTTGGTGGTGATTTGGAGCTCCCCTGTCAGCAATGGATCATCATTCGGTGAGCTCATTTCATGCTTCTATTGCCAAGTGTGAAATAAATTAACACATATCTTTTTCTTGAAAACGATATGAGTGTTGCATTTGTGTATTTATTAAAATAGTTCGACACTCAGTGTCGGCGTACTTCAATTCATATTAAACCTAATACATGTTGAAGGACACATACACCTTCACTTCTGCTTGTAATTACATAAAAACTTTGAATAGTTCGTTGGTGGTGATGGTATTTTTCATAGACTGACAGAACATTATTTCCGTGCTCCATTTTTCGGTGTTCTATGAATCGAATGACTTACCAAGCGCAACAAAATCTTTAAATGGTTCATCAATAGAGGTGTCGACATAATTTTGTACAGAATAATAGAATAGAAGAAGACTATGTAAAAAGATAAGTTTTTTAATTGAGGTTACATGAATCGCATCACTTACCAAGGTGAATTCAGATTGTGTAGCGTTTGAATCCTTCCCACTAACAAAAATTCCTTCCCGTGACAACCATGAAGATGCAGAGGTATACGCGGCGTTTAGTAACAATGGATGTCACACTAACATTCCTTCCCTTCCCCGATGACCGTAAGGACGTGGCTGGCGCCGTTATTGACACTAAAACTCACAGATGTAACTGGTCAAATTCTCTAACAACATTCAAAGAAATATTTTCTGGACGAATTTAAAAAAGGCACAGAGAATAATTTTCAATAGCTTCAAAAAACAATTTGGTAAAAAAAATCCTAATAAAATCCTTGGTTGGTTGACAAGACGTCGAATTACATAACGATGTCAAAGGGACAAAAAGTCAGCAAGGGATAATTGGGAAAATACAACAATTACTTGTAAAAATAATTCTCGTTTAAAAGAATAAATGATTCGCTTCTCGCCAAACGTTATTCAAACCATGTTCAATCGTCCATAACGTGAAAAACTATCTGGAAGACAATTGCAAATCCGTGTTGTGAAATGGCTGCTTTCGATATTTTGTCTTTCGAAGTTTTGTCCCTAAGCCAAACTCTTTGTGATGCTCATACTACAGAACTACTCTATGAATTAAAAAAAAGTATGATGGAAGTACTGCAGAATTTATGTCGATATTGTTACATGTATAACCTGAAGAATTCTTTTTAAAAATTAACCTGAAGGAGATGCCAGACGAGTTCAAAAGAGGATGCTTGAAAAATATAAGGACTCATTATCTAAGGAATTATCATAGACTTCATTAAGGAATACAAAAAAGAAACCCTCAGAGAATTTACAAGCTTGAGTACTTCAAATTACTACAATCCTGGAGTACTTTGTAAGGGTATACTTGATACCGAATTTTTGAGGATGCCAAAGCAAATTTCGGAAAAATCTTTCAAAAATAAGCTACTAGAAAAATCGTGGTAGTATTGCTGTGAAAACTTAGAGAGTTTCTTCAAGAAAGATCAGGAAAATATTTCCTGCAGTGAAAATTGTTATCCAGGAGTGTTAATTAAAACACCGACACTGCTTCCAGTCAGTGGGCATTTGCGTTGGAAGCATCACACTAGACAACGGACTAGTGACACAGTCGAAATACGCCCTTACGAAAAAAATTCCAGCCGAACCCACACTCCTTGCATCGATGCGGCTGGATGCTTAGCAACACTAAACGCACGGCCACAAACCCATCTTTGTTTGCGTTGAATTTTCAAGAATTCCAACCCTGAAAGAATTCTTGAAAAGATTTCCTAAATAATCAAAAAAATCTCATGTTACTTGTCAGTAGTAATTTCCAAAGATATAGCTAGTCGAGAATTTGGGAAAAATCAACATTTCTGAAAATATCAGCAGCTTGTGGGACACAATTCGTGAAGCTGTGACCACGACGACAAAGACGCACCGACTGGTTCGATGAAGAGTGTCGGAGAGTGACAGACAGAATGCCGTTAGAAGCCGTAGGCTAGTGTCCGGTACTTGATACTCTGTTCCATCAAAAGAATATCGAATCCACCTCAAAATTCAATGGCAAGTGTGAAAGCTAAAGCACAAGATAGCACGAACCGGAACGATATGCGGAGATTTTATACAGCGGTCAACGGCGCTCGGTACAAATCTGTAGGAGTGCCCGTCATGTGTAAAGATCGAGAAGGGAATTTTCTGACCGATAAACAGGATCCTTCGTCGGTGGATACCAAGCTACATTTCTTGAGGAACCAGATTTTTACCTTGCAAATTCCGGGAGTAAAACTTACAGATTCATTGAAACGTATTACAGTCGACTCTCAACATCTCGATCAGTGCTGGAAATGGTATTTTTTTTTTGTTTCTGTTCTGGGATGAACCACTGTGACCAGTTTTCTTTGATCTTTTGTGGTATACCCGTGTCCTTTGTTTAGTGCATGTCGTTCTACTCTATTACTATTGAGAAATGATGAAGCAGACGTTTTTTATACAAATATCATTCTTTGCCATTTTGCATAGAGCCTCTTTAGAAAAAGATACCGCTATTTATACTTTTTGGGGAAAACAGTTTGTCACCATTAAACTCTCAAATGCGCGCCTCTTAATCAGGTTCGGCCACTAAGCTGGTTGAATGATACTGATTTTGACCATGCATCGGTACTCTAGCGTATCAAATTATTGCTTCTACTTATAAGGTTCAAAGTCGTTTTTTAAAACTTTGAACAGGTTTCATCGCATGAGACATTTGATTCCTTGAAACAAAAAGCTTATTTTAGACGATAAGAGGTCTGCTACTCCACTGATTCGGAATCGTTTCCCTCCTAGATATCGAAAGATAAACTCTTGAACTTGGAAAGGAATTGTCTCATGCGTTGCAACCAACCTCAGATGCTGATTGAGCCATTTTTCGACTTCGACCTCCTCATCATCTAGGACAAATAGGTGGGTCTTAGTGGCTTTTTGTAAGGCTCTAAATGCGGGAAGTACAGCGGGAAATAGAACATTTTTCTACAGTAATTTTGGGTTGCCCTTAGCAACGGGTGTTTTGCTATTTTCAAGGCTTTTTGCCTTTTTACTGGATTCGCTGACTGTGATTTGTTGTGCTTGTATAGTGAATATCAAGATTTTTGTCAACCCTGATCTCGATATCGAAGGGACCATCGAGATAGGGAGAGATCGAAATATGGAACAAATTATTAATGAATGCTAGATTGAAAATTACTCAGTTACCAGAAAAATTGAAAACAAACAGACGTCATTTAGTCTTCGCAAACCCCTAAATCTAGTCTAGTATCGTTTGAAAATGGTCATTTTGACCCACGGAGAGAAAATCGGGAATGCAATGGACCAATGCACGAGTTCACTATTTGACGTTTGAGCGGTGCCGTGTTATTTACGTGACCATGGCAACGAGTGAATTCGGCACTGCTCAAACGTCAGATTAGTGAACTCGTGCATCGGTCCTTAGACATCGAAACAGGGAGATGTCGAGATATGGAGAGAGTGCACTGCCATCAAATAATCTGGAGAGGGAGACAGCGAGGATAGGCCAGAACATTAATTCTACCAGAATGAAGTACACAGAAAAAAATACTTAATTTTCAATGTGATGTAAACTGAAGTCTACCGTAAAAATAAATCAAATTCGTGTGTTATTACAGCATCATGTAAATTTAAATGAATATACATTCAATTTTCAACTAAAAATGGTTGAAGATTACATGATCGTGTAAATTGAAAGTGAATTCAATTGAAAAATAATGGATTGGTCGTTGTAATTTACGTTTATTTTGATGCTCCAAATATGTGCATGAAAATAAACTTAAATTTACAACATATTTTTAGCTGTGTACATAATGGACCGATGCACGAGTTCAATAATCTGACGTTTTAGCGGTGCTGAATTCACTAGTTTCCATGGTCACGTAAATAACACGGCACCGCTAAAACGTCAAATAGTGAACCCGTACATTGGTCCATTGCAGTAAAATATATTGGTAGGCCTACGTTGATACTTTCGGTGGCTCTCTTCTGGCATTGAGCGATAGATGTAGGTCGAAAAACCGAGTTGCGGATAATACTCAGTGTGAAACTAGAAAATGATGTGCAATGCAGGCGTATGAATCACGAGTAATATCAAGCTTATAATTGAGTGTGTACAATACGGCATACTTCGGTGAGCTGGCCATCTATTGCGAATTTCGGAAGACAGAATATACAGCAGAGAACCAGGTACATGTTACAAATACGCTGGCTATACGCATTTGGAGAGGACCCGGGAATCACACAGCAAAAAAATCTAAAGTTTACATGGCACGTAATATTTTATGATAATCATGTAAAACAAGTTGCAACTGAACATTCAACGATAATTAATGTAAACTGTCTCATTGAATTCGAAAATGCTTGCAATCTTGAGTGAAACTGAAACATTTCAAGATCTTACATCCAACATTTGCCAATATTGCATGCTTTCTTGCATCTTGAAAGTGAAATTGCAAACAAGAAAGCTCAGTTTACATGATTCTACGCTGAATATTCTGTCAAAAATAATGCACATGGATGGATCGACGGCTTGTCATTCCATGTGCATTATTTATGATTGAATTTTCAGCGTGAAAATCATGTAAACCGTGCCGTTTTGCATGCAACATTTTTCGAGAGAAGACGTTTCGCGTTCAATATTAAGGATTTTGGTAACAATGTTGTATATAATAGATGTGTTTATTGGTTTTATCATTGAATAATACATGAGAAATGGCTTTGCATGATTGAGGCTAAGATTACGTTACGTGTAAATCTAAGATTTTTTCGATGTGCATAATAGCTCGGGTACCGCGGGTAGATCACCTTTTCGAGGTGCGTTACGGGGTAAGATCTAGCATATTTTACTCTTGTTGTTTCTGTTCTTATTAATACTTATACGGTCGGAAGAGTGAGTATAAGAGTATAAAACCCATCTATTTGTCCTAGATAATGAGGAGGTCGAAGTGAAAAAATGACTCAATCAGCATCTGAGGCTGGTTTTAATTCATGAGACAAGTTCTTTCCGAGTTCAAATGCTAATCTTTCGATACCTAGGAGGTATCGATTCAGAATTAGTGGAGTAGCAGACCTCCTACCTTCTGATACAAGCTTCTTGTTTCAAGGAATCTATATGTCAAATGCAATGAAACCTGTTCACAGTTACAAAAAAACGACTTTGAACCTTATAAGTGGAAGCATTAATATGATACGCTAAAGTACCGATGCATGGCCAAAATTAGTATCATTCAACCAGCTGGCCTTAGGGGGGTCTGTAGCCTTGAGGTTACGCTTTCGCTTCATAAGCGGAAGGTCATGGGTTCGATTCCCAGCCCCTCCACAAAAAACCCGTCCAGCCACAAGAAGACGCCTCACGGAAAACCGTGCTTTGGGAAGCACATCCATCCTCCGTCAGTATCAGATGATGACTGAGACAAACTGACCCTCTTCGCAGGCAGCTAGCCTCACTAACAGCAGAGCTCTCTCCTACCTGAACGGTGTAAGAGTAGGAGAGAGTGTAGATGTAAATATAGATAAGTTGAAAATAGATCTGTATCGGTTAAGAAGCTACAGATCAACTGATTCCGGCACAGTGGTGGCCACAAGCACAGAGTGCCCTAAAAAAAATAGCTGGCCAAACTTGATAAAGGAACGCACTTTTGAGAGTTCAATAATGATAAACTGTTTTCTCCAAAAGGTATAAAAAGCGGTATATTTTTCTCTAGGCTCTAATAATCTAATCTATAATAATAATCTAATCTAAATCTTTTTCTTAAAGGCTCTATGGTAAAGAATGATAATTGTATAAAAAACGACTACTTCATTACTTCTCAATAGTAATGGAATAGAACGACATGCACTATACAAAGGACACGGGCATACCACAAAAGATCCATGAAAACTGGTCGCAGTGGTTCATCCCGAACGGAAAAAAGGTAAACGAATATGGAGCTCTACATTACGCCCAGCAAAGGCGTAAAGGCGCTCCAGTCAACAAGGTATTTAGGCAGGTATCTTAGAAGGTTGCTTGAGATTGCTTGAGGCTTGAGGATGATTTTTTTGTAAGGACTGCCCCCTCTGAATACGCCAATGTTCGAATACCACTCTTTGGTAGGGCAAGTGATGACTCTTCCGTTTCCAACATACCTTTCAAGTATGTGTGAATCGGTTCAGCAGATTAGCCGTGACACAGTTTTGGGTGACGAATTGAAGTCACGATAATTGCTCCCCATGAATCACCTTCCCGGGCTCCCGGGCAAGTACCGCAAGGTCACCGCGTGGAAATTTCCCCAAAAAATTCTGTTAAATATGACCACCTGTTGGAGCCGCATAGACCCACCGCAAATTATCCCATTACATCTAACAAGGGGGGCTGGCGCTGATGAGCTGCAATTTACTCGGCGCAGTTCAACCTAAATAAATATACATCCAACCAGAACCTACCATTATAAACGGAATTGCTTTTCTCCGGAGACTGAAACCGGGCCCTCGGTGGCTTAGCTTAGTGTCCAGCGGACCAAGCGCGCATAGAATAAATCGATCTCCCGCGCCGCCACTTCTGCGGGATACCGTTAGAGAAAATAACCGTTTTTCCAGTTCGGGCTACTCGAGCCTGCTCTATGCTCCGGCTCTGGTTCTATGCTTTAGCAGTTTTGTTTTTAATATTCGTAACTCTGCGTTTGCCACTCACTCGCAACACGAGCTGGCCATATGTAATTATAAATTCCAGCGCAACCCATCCGCGCACACGCATGGAAGATGTCGGAGCTGGTCTAGGGAGCTCACTTCTTGGACGATGTTAATAAATACATAAAGCGGTGCTTCATTTCCCATTCTTATTAAAAAAAAAATAGTCATCAAAAATTTAAACGCCAAATTCTTTGCATAGTCACTGTACATTAAGTTTTGATATACGCTCTTTTAAAGACGTAATGGTCAAAATCTACATAAATGTTATACTCCATTCCCAAAGTTTTCCGATACATATGGAGCCTTCCCCACTCCTATTTCCTCCCATATTTCCCTTCCCTTTCCTGTCCCATCGGGTAGATGATGAAATAGGCTGAAATATGGCGATGGCTTAAATCTCCCAAATGGCGAGGAACGTGCCTTTGGAGCCGGCCTTCTGATAACTGATACCTGATACCCATAACCATGAATGACATTACCCCGAATTCCATTATTGCGGGGCAATGTAATTCGAAGAAATTGTACATTCGGGATTATGATTGACTAGGATTACACGGATAAAAATCTGATCCGCACACCATGATTTACAAATCATGAAATTCATAAATTGGTTAGGCATAGTCTCAGGATCACAAATCATGGTTCCTGGAGTCATAATCATGATTCCTCATAAGCATAACATCCAGTTTGAAAACACTAAGCGGCGCACTTTGCTTCATCTCATTCGTATCGATCACTCTCACTTCAAGATGACGAAGCGGTTGAGTGATAGAGTACGTGGCTCACAATCGGAAGGTTCTTGGCTCGAATCTCAATGTATGCTATTTTTACCTTTTTTATTTATTTTGTCGATCATAAACGGATGCGTGACTCAGCATTTTTGGAAATTAAATCATGATTCCGAGCAATCAGCTACAAAAACCTAACGCGTGCGTTGCGTTACGGCAATCTGACTCATGATATCATGAGTCCAAATCATGGTGTATTTTCATAAGACGAAAACACGCTGGAATCATGATATCATGAGTCATAATCTTGTTTTTGGATACTGATTTCTACCCGTGTAGTGGCATTCGGGTTGACGACATTCGGCGTAATGGGATACGGGCTAATAGAGTAGAATGGAGTATAAATTTTGATATCTTTTTATATTTTGATAATAACGGCAAACGAAGCACCGTGATTCAACTTTGATATCAGAAATGAAAAATGAGCCAAACGGCGGTGGGTGTACAGAAGTTCTACTTGGAAAGGTAAAACGCCGACAGAGGGAACAGGGTAATGGATCGCATAAATGTTCACGTGAGAAGCTTGCCTAATTGTGGAGTATCCACAACATACGGGAACATCTGGAAGCGGGCAAGAATTTTGCGATCGTATTGTTAAAGGGAAACAGGTGGTTACAGTAAGTGAGTGCAATGGAAGAACACATGGTGTGTAATGGTAGGGAAGAATTGAGGTCAAAGTTGTTGGGCAAATGCTTTTATTTTTGTTGCGTTTATTTGGATTCTCCGGATGGTTCGAGCATTAGTAACGAAAGCAACTTGCGTTTTGTGCAGCTTTGCATATCGAAATGAACGTAATCTGAAACTAATGTTTCCACGACAAACCAAAATCCAATATTGATACTCTCTTTCAAAGTGAAACATCTATTATCCAGGCTCAATAAAACATCTACTTGAAAATATATCCCAACCAGGACAGGTTTCTATTGCACGATAGGTAAAACCATAAACCATTGATCGAAATTTGTATCAACGCTACTGCCTAAGATGAGTACCGTTACAAAATGAATTGTGGTCACTTAAAAAAAGGCTGATTCGAATCGCTCGAAGTGAGCAATAGCTTTCGGAAACTGTTTACAATCAAAAACATGGCTGCACTCTGTATTCGCGATCAAGATCAACCGTCGATCGACCGTAAAAATAGTTCATGAAACATCGCAGCAGACATTAAAAATCACGTCTACATTCTCCGCTCACTAGCGCAAGCCTCAATTTCAACATTCACCTATTTTTTTGTCATTTTCTCCCGCTTTCAGTGTCTGTCTGTTCCAAACTAATCAGGCCACCTATTTCTCGGATCGAGATTAAATTTCAATCCACCACTCATTCCCTTAATTTTCACAATTTCACACCTTTCCAACGCAGCAGTTTTCAATCATCGCCCCTATTCCCTTGAATTTCGGGAACGAACCACGTGTCTCTGCGAACACGAACGAACCAGTTACATAAAGCAAAAGAAGCGAACCCCAAACAACAGCAGTGTTGGAAAAACAAAAACGAAAGTTTGACCTTCCCCCAATCCGATCGAATGGATGGTTCCTAGAACCAGAATTCCTTTTAGTCGGATCCATCCTCCCGTAAAAATTAATGGAACCAGTTTGATTCATTCGACATAAATGGTCTGCCCACCTACACGGACGGGGGAGTAGGGTGAAGGCGGGAAGAACAGAGTTTACTTAACCCAGTCCGGACAACAAGTCGGTCATTGCTCTCCTCTCTCTGAGACGTGGGGCACAGTGGTTCGAAGGGGGCCGAAAAAAACAACTCATCAACTTTTACGTGTAACGATTCGTGATTGGTTTCAACAAATTTAACGGCTATTGAACTGGTCTTGCTCTTCTAGACATTAGACAGTATTTGGCATGGAGGCTTGATTGTGAAATTAAAAAACTTTAATTTTCCAACATACATTGTTAGCATAATCCAAAGTTATCTATCAAATCGTACACTTCAGATTAATTATCAGAACTCCAAGTCTGAAGGACTTCCAGTAAGAACTGGCGTTAATCAAGGCAGCATTTTGGGACCAATATTATACAATATTTTCACATCAGACTTACCAGAGATACCTCAGGGATGTCAAAAATATTTGATTGTAGATGACACATTCCTCTCCAAAATGACGAAGCCTGCATGTCATCTGTAGTCGATTTCAAAAAAGCTTGGATATATTTTCTTCATACTTGCAAAAATGGAAGATTTCTCCCAATGCTCAACTCAACTAATAATATTCCCACATAAACCAAAATAATTTGAAACCTTCAAGTAGACATGTTGTCATGATGATAGGGTTTCCTAAAATTTGATCAGATGAAATTAGGTGTGGCGACATTTTTTTCTACATCAAACCACTGTGTGCTTGCCTGTGGTCTCTGCGTCTGGTCCAGGGTTCAATATAAGTAATCCCAATCTTATCGTGGCTCCAGAAACCCCACACTTTTCGATCTCACCGCATTTTCAACTAAACTAGGAATGCGGGTCCATTGTTTCTCGCAGTGTCAGTCAGTGGGAGGAGAAATTACTCCATTCGGGGTCCCAGTAGTGAAATTGAAAGCACCACAAAACCCCATTCGAGGAAAACGTCCTTCTCGGCGAGATATGGGGGAAGTTTCATCACCCATTTGTGGAGAAGCGGGCACACGATCATACCAGACCAGCATCACGTCTCATTCGCGGCCTGCAACACGAACAAATTTATCTGTCCAGTAGGGTGCTGCTTTTTTCGAGAAAGTACTCAATATCAAAAATCCATATGCTCTTACCAACAAACGTTTTAGTGGAATAAGAGTTGACCAAACCACGCAGTAGCTTATTTAGGCTGAAAAAACTGTTGTTCAACTACTTATGTTACTTGGGTAATATTTTATAAACTAAAACATCACCATGAAGTCGCTTGCTACACCTCTTAATATTGATGGTTTTGCATCAGGTTTTAAGGTTTCTCTTTTTGTATGACTTGAATTTAGAAGATCTTATGATCTTTTGGTTGTGAGAACTTTTCCGCAAAATAAGCCACACCCTACTGTCCACCTCGGCCAGATATCGTTCGCTTTCTCTTCTGCTGGTGAACCACCAGAGGCTGAGTGGGCTGAGGGGAAGAAGCGTTATTTACCGTCCATTTGTACATATTTGATTGTTTGTGCTTCTGCGGGTGGAGCGCGCACACACTTTTAGAACTGCGATCTCTCGCACCTCACTCAGCCTCTGTCAGTCGGTGATGATCCCGCATTTTTTTTTCTTGTTTCGTGGGATGCTTGCTTTACCGATTAACCTAAATTTAGAAAGTGGTTGCGTGCGGATGGAGGTGGATCGCTGGAATGAGGATACAGTAGATAAGAATTTGACTTTGAAGCTATTCTTGGACCTGTAGAATGATGGAACGGGGTAACAATAATGCACCAGTTATGAAACTTGTTGCCAATAAAAAAACTTTGTTTCAACTCAATAATAAAATCATCTCTTGAAACTAATCAGAGCTGTCAATTGTTGAAAATATGACTTACAATTACATCGAATAGCAACGCAAGAGGCGAAGTCTGTTTGCATCATAATTAAGTTATACAGTGCCTTACCGATTATGGCTACAAGGCATGATTTTTATGTTGCCAAAATGGGAATGTTGCCAAATTCAGGAATTTTGAAATGCTTATGTTTTTTATCATTCTAATCTCTAAAAGTATCAGCAAATAGATGACAACTACTACGAATGATGTGAAACACGTCTGGGAGCCTTCTTCAGTTTAGCTTTTGACTTAAAAGCAGAGACATCACCATTTGAAAAGCACACTTGTTGTAAACAGTACACGCGTGGTATTACTTTCAGTGGCCATTTGCGACTGTTCTTCTTCTTATTGGCATTAACGTCCCCACTGGGACAGAGCCTGCTACTCAGCTTAGTGTTCTTATGAGCACTTCCACAGTTATTAACTGAGAGCTTTCTTTGCCTAAGTTTGCCATTTTCGCATTCGTATATCGTGTGGCAGGTACGATGATATTATTTGCCCAGGGAAGTCAAGGAAATTTCCATTACGAAAAGATCCTGGACCGACCGGGAATCGAACCCAGACACGTTCAGCATGGCTTTGCTTTGTAGCCGCGGACTCTTACCACTCGGCTAAGGAAGGCCCCAATGCAACTGTTCTAGAGAGCAAATAGGCAGCTTTAAAACCAGACCATATCGAAAGTAGCTAATTTCGAATACAGGTTCGGTTGATGATCCTTTCAGGTGGGTTAATTTTTGGGATATCCTGCAATTGTGATTACCACACTCTTAAAAGTGAACAAGGTTCTAAGTTGGGAACAGTGGCAGTTATTACAAATTACTACGCTAAAATCAATGCTAATCAGATGTTATGTCTGAAATGAAACTATGATGCTATTTATCCAGACTGGCGCCGCCAAGCACCCAGAAATAGAGTTAATGACGAGATCTCACCAAGCATTACATTCGTTTGCTCAGATTCAGAAATTATTTTGCTGATAGTTGCAATTTTACATCATTAGAAAATTGAAAGGATTTTTTTGAAAAATAAATCAGGACAAGTAAGAAATGTGTGTCGGAATTGTTTAAACAACGTGAGGAGTAATATTCGAATTATTCGAATTGAAAATGGTTGAAAGTTTTGCAGTTGAAATTTCAATTTTCGTTCATTTTATTGCGTTTTTCATTTCACGTGAATACCGCTAGATTTTTTATACGAATTTTTGAAGAAATTGCTTGCAATATCAATTCAATTTTCGATTTTATTTCTGCAGGATTTTATGTAACTTCCGAAAGAAAAAACTGATAGCAGAAAAAATGTAGTTCAAATTTTGTGAAATCAGCGGAAAAAAATTGTAGTAGCATTGTTTCTTTGTTCTTCCTGTAGAATAATGTGTGAACTTCAAACATTATTTTTGATTACAGTACACATTTTTTTGGTGTAATTTTCAATTGTGAAGGTGCTTAGAATAGGCAACAAAATATTCTTTTATACCACTCTTCAACTGTCACAAGGTTGTGGTTAGAAAAAAATTTGACTGCTGAAGAGGCAACAATATGGACTTGATTGCAAGAAATAATTTCCAAATGCTAGAAATAATTTCTTAAGCAAGAGACTACACAAATTTAAAAATTTCCAAAGAATTTTAAACATGGGCTCTTATTTTACTCGCTCTTAGAATTCCTTCATAAACGTTTTTCAATGACTACGTCAAAACTTATTCTCAACATTTTCCCAAACTGTCATCTAGAGTTTTGTTAATAGGTGCTCAATGTTTTCCTCAACAATTGTTACTGAAATGCCTACATAAATATCTTATAGAAATTACAACAATTATTAGATAAAATCTAATCAATGATCACGAGATAATTTGAAGCCTCACACAATCCGATTGATATGTTAAAAAAAATGAAATCACAATAACAACAAAACATTTGTGATCAATACAGTAAAACAGATCGTCCTTATATTTGATGCTTTTATTACACTTGCTTTTATTGTCGATTATCATCCTATTCCGCCAACTTATGATGCCTATTAAACAATTTAGCAATAGTTTATATGGCTTGCCTGATTCATAAAACTTCTCATATACGTTAAACAATAACTTTGAAATATACGATTTCTACTCATAAGAACGTTCCATATTACCTTTCTTAGCTCGCAATGTTCACTATCAGTTTCATTTTCACTCATTGTCACTTTGTTTGAACTCAAAATGTTAGGTTTCAGTGTCTTATAATCAATTGAAAATATTTTTCAATGTGTTGCCAAAATCGGGAATAAATTGTTGCCAAAAACGGGTGTTGCTAAAATCGGGGGTAGACAAAATCGGGTGTTGCCAAAATCGGGAAGGCACTGTATCGAAATTGCTGTTTTGTTGCAAAATACTGAAAAGAAAAAAATTAAAACAAAAATGTAAACCAGAATCAAACTTCCGACATCAAGATCAGTAATCTTCTCCTTTACATACTACTCCACCAGCTCTTCGAACGATTGCTTCGCCAATGCTCTATAGAAGCTACCACATTGCCTAATCAAAGTTTGCTGCTGTCAACTTTACTGCACCCTTCGGAATACAAGTTCATTATACACCCGATTCTGTTTTTGCACGGATTTTTTTTACACGGCCGTGCAAAAAAAAGTTTCCTTTTTTTTGTCAAAACCTTAATTTTGTATGAAACGTCGAGAAATGGTGTTAATTTTTTTGCACGGTTTTTTGAAATTTTGAATTGAAAATCTATCACACTGCACACAGTTAGGGTTTCCGGGAAATAGTTTTGCATTGCCCGGGATTCCCGAATTCTCTGGGAAGTTTTTTTTATTAGGAGCTGATAATCTTTACTTCAAGAAGAGCCACTGTACTTTTAAGTTTTAGTTTTCAAGTAATTTCAACTTATTTCTTAATTGAATCTTAAATAATCAACATTTGAATGACAAGCTATAAGATCTATCTAGGGATCTTTCTCATGAATTGGATAAAGTAATAGAATACTTTATGTATTTTGTTCCATGTAGTAGCGACTATTTCAACATAAGTAAACCATTGACTCTTATTCCAGAGATTTCCAATATCGACAAACATGACTTGAGTTTTATATAGTTTGTCAAATATGAGCTTTACTCATTTACATACTCATAGCTCTCTATGCATGAAGATGGAGAAAAGAAACCCGAAAAAACGGATTCTCTCCTTTTGGTTTCCAAATCTCTTGAAAGTGAAGTGTTTGAAAGGTCCGCTTCCCAAAATGAAGCCATTACATTTTTTTTTTGAAAATATTTTAGAATGTGGAAATAAATAACAACAGTCAAACCTCCATAAGTCGATATCTGAAGCGATCATCGACTCATGGAAATATCGAGCCATAGAGCAGAAAACCTATAGAATGTTGATTGAAGGGACCATCATAGTAACCATAAATTTTGTTTTCAGTATGGACCAATGCATGAGTTCACTATATGACGTTTGAGCGGTGCGGTGTTATTTATGTGACCATGGCAACGAGTGAATTTGGCACCGCTCAAACGTCAGATTAGTGAACTCGGTCCATAATTTCTTTGTATCGATATCGAGTCATAGATCATCCACTCATTGTGATTTCACTGTACACAGATTTATTGGAACAAAATATACTGGAGACAGAATATGGAGCCTTCTTCTTAAAAAATGCGTCAAATTTGCTTTGAGAAAATGGGGTTTTGATAATTTCCCAGGATCCCGGAAATTCCCTGAAAATGGAAAGCGCGTAAATAAAGTTCAAACCTCAACTAAATTGAGTTTCAATACCGTTTTGATTCATATTACGGACACTTAAGGCCTCAGTGAAGTATAACCCAGCATAGAGCATACAAAATTAATCATTTTGTATGATTCCTCAGCGTTATCGAGCGTCGGAAGCCCTTAACTTTCGAATGGTGGGTAAAGAATACGCTTTCGCAACTTGAATAATTTTAAATGAATCAAAATGTGTGGCCTTGTCATGATTCTTATTCCGGACACTTCCTTACTTTTGCCTCATATTCCGGACACTTTGATTCTAATTCCGGACAGCTCATGATAATCATTAATGGAACAGTCAAATCATCAATTGATATCGTCAAATCACTAAAGAGACATCTAAGGTAGTTGGGCATTATAAATTTTCAAAGTTATTTATGGTAAAAGCTTACTAAAATGAGCCTCGAAATTGTGAACTTTTGAACGGCAAAAATTGAAACATTTCGTGTGAAATGTTTCCCATACAAAGTAGAGTGTCCGGAATTTGAAGCTGTCCGTAATATGAATCAAAACGGTACTAAGAAACAGATTCAGTTGCCAATTTGAATCATCCCAAGGAAAAAAAACCTTCTAAGGTTCTGGGTCATTTGACCGAAGTACGTTAGGCTGAAGTTCATTAGGCCGAATGGGCCATTCGGTCAAACATGCCGTTAGGCCGAATGAGTTACAGACGAAGAAGGAATAGCCAGTAACAAAAGAAGTGATTTCTGGATTCTAATAACTTACAAAAGATTCGGCCTCATTCGGTCTAATAACCCATTCGGGCTAACGGACTTTGACCTAACGTACTTTGGCCTAATGACCCGTCAGCCTGAGTTTCCTAAGGTGTACGACTCATTTATATCGTCGCACGAGTTATTAATCTAAGCTGCAGCAAATTGAATGCTTATTGTATTACAAGTTGTCCCGGTAAACTTTGTCTTGCAATCAAATGAGCTTATGAAAGACGCATTGAAAAAGTCACATATTAAGTGACTGATTAGTTTTCCCATGATTCTTTCTTCAATATTTTCGGAGACTTTCTTGGACTTTTCCTTTCTACAAACACGTCGGAACTTTTGATGAATTCAACAGTAAAAGAATCACGTGAGTTCATTTACCTGTTCTCAAGCCATCTAGTGACATACAAACAACATTCTATTTTTAGTAATCAAACTATAAAATATTCGAAAACAAAGGCACTTAACATGAAGGCAGAAGAGGCAATTCTCTCACTTGAACAGCCCCTGAAATATTTACGTTACGTGATTCCTTAACCCGTATCCGCCCAGCAAATGAAAAAAAAGTTCAAATTGCTGCCATCTTGGTAATTCTTGACGGATTGCCTTCGTTTAAGTTCGAATAGAATCATCAGGATGTCAATCAAATTTGGAATTTTTGAAAATGTGCTCCGGTTATCCGGTAGGTCACTGGGTCAAGTCGGGTAAAAATGACCCTAACTTTCTTTTCAATCAACTTCTACCCAACTTTTTAGTATAAACCTGATTCCAACTCAACTTGTTTTTATAGTGTCGACTACGGACATCATATGAGAACTAAATTTGTCAATGAGAACAGATTTGGCCTGGGGTATTTTTCGGTTATTAATTGACCACCTTGGAATCGGCCGAAGATACGCCAATTTTATTTTTCTTCTTTACCATCAAAACACCAAAATATCTCAAACTTCATAATTGCATAAGCTAACTCAGACATGGTCGTGAGAAATCATTTGAAGAGTATTGGCCTCCTAGAGACTTAGTTGTGAACCAGATTTATTACAAAATAGAAAAATTTCAAGCTTAGGAAATATTGCCAAATATTCTTCTATTTCTAGGTAGTCAATACCCTTAAAATGATCTTAGTCGATCATATATGAACTGTTTTTTCAAAATAATAATGTTTAATACTTAAATGATTGGAAAAATTATGTTGGCCTATTTGGGGCCCAACACCCTTGGCCAAATCTGTTCTCAGTGGTTTATTTAGTTCTCACATGACGTCCGTAATCGAAACAATAAAAAGAAATTGAAATGGAGTTAGATTGATATCAATTAGTGTGGTAAAAGTTGATTGAAAAGGAAGTTGGGGCCGTTTTTCCCGATTTGACCCAGTGACCCACCGGAATAACTCCGAACCGGTGGACATTTTCAAAAATTCTAGTAATGATTGCAAAACTAGACATCCAGGCGATTTCATTCGAACTTGAATGAAGGAAAATCGTCAAGAATTTCCAAAATAGCGGCAGTTAGAACCTTTTTTTTTCATTTACTGGGCAGTTACGGGTTAACACTGACGTTATCCGTTTAGTTCAAAAACGAGAAATAAAAATTTATCATAGGTTTCCATGAAATGAAATTTTGCATGAAATGCTCTGTTCCCGTGGATACGATCCAGTAGAGAACACGAAAGAGATGTGTTTGAGTTCACGATTTATTTCAGACTGATATGTACAAGGTGATGGTGTCATATTTATACTACGCTCTTCCTTATTGAGCATGCATGGAAACCTTTAGTAGTGCATTGTTGTATGCAATATTGTTTTTTAGTTGTAGCACAATCCTATACGAACTACAAATATGCAGAATCTTCTAGAACTGTCAAAGGCTATAAAAATATAAAGTAAATAAACAATCGATAGATTCAGTTCGATCTGGACGGATGGGAAAGATCGGGAGGTAAGTGAATTGATTGATATTCAATGCTTGATCTGATTATTGTTTTCTTTTTTGGAATGATTTACAGATGAGTTGAACCCATGTAACCATTACACAGCGTAACAAAAATGACATTTTCGTGTGTCTCAAGGATCAAATTATGTGTCTCTAGTAGATTTGGGCTTGCTGGATCTGGTGCCATTCTTAGAAATGTTCCAGCACGTCACAATTTTTAGCTACAGGTCGCCAAAGTTGTATAAAACACTGGTTTTATTAATGTTTACATGAAAATAATAGTACAATTTATCAAACTTTTTTGTAATATAATCCACCAAACGTGCAAAATAGAACTTGAACTTTCATTTCAGACATAATTTGATTGAAATTGCGCGATTAAATTTTGATTAAATCGATTTTTTCAGCATGCTTGCAGTCTCCATACAAAATTCTTCGTTTCTTCTATATGGCAAAATACAACAATTCTCTAAACCATCGAAAAATAACTTTTCCGTATCGAAAGTATTACAAACTTTAATGATAAGTTTTGTTTTACACATAAAGTTTGAATTCTGTGGCAAATTAGGCCAATTTGTTACCTTACAAGCTGGCAAACTTGCATGCAAGTTGGCTGAAATAGTCATTTTTTTGCATTTTCAACAGTCGATATCTCAAAAACTAGACGTGCTATGATATTTCTGAAAACGGCAATGGATTCAGCAACCCTTAATTAAGTGAATAGCGGTATTTTGGTGCTGGAGACAAAAACGTGTTCCGCAGTGTTATGCATTTCAAATAGCATTTATCTAGAATTATATGCGCGGCAATGCCTCAAATGCTCTTTAGCTTATAGCTGCCTTTAGTGCTACGCCAAAGCAGGTTTTGGTGAAATAACGAGCTGATTTAATGCTACTTCTTCAGAAACGTTCTAAATTGCTACCAAAAAAGAGTAACGTCATGAATGATTATATAATTAGTAACACTGCACTCTTCTTTCACCGTACATCAACAAACTAGCATTTCAGTTGCTCAGAAACGAAAACACATCTTGAAAATACTAATTACCAATAGAGTGATTTTACATAGCAGTGGGCTTATTCAAATACCTACTGGTTACCTGGAAAGTGTTGCTGGTTTGATGGATTTTAAGTAGTTTGGGATGGCAGCATGAGGAATGCTGGTGTGAAGCTGGAATAAGGCACCCCAGTGGCTTGGTGCCCAGATCTAATTCTTGCAGGCATGAATCAAGATATATCTCGAAATATTTTCCAAGATTCCTTCGAAAGAGCAGTACAGAAAAGACTCCAACGATACTTACAGAAATTGCTTCTCGTTGGAAATTCACGTATAAATTTCTCCAACAACTTATTCCAGGTCATTTGGTCGAACACCATTTGACCGAAAAGGTCAATAGACTGGAAATGTCATTTGGCCGAAAAATGACACAAATGAAAAATTGTAGAAAAAAAGTCAGAAAAAAATTGTGAAGCTCATATCAGGATGACGATTGTACGACATTTCCCAGAAACCCATTCTTCAGAATGACATTCCCCAGAATGGGGCATTCGCCAGAACGGGACATTCCGCTACAAAGGGCAGTATAGCACAAGTATACACTTTTTCGAAAATACAATCAGATAAAACAGCCATTTTTTAAAAGAAGGCAGAATAATCTATGAAAACAACAAAATACTAAATTTTTCTTTTTGACAGCTTGGGCCAAAGTTAATTGTAAAACACGGTAAAAAGTATCTTAGTATGTTAGTACGTCGAGTACATTAGGGACTGTCAATTTGGTATTCTTTTTTTTGATTCTCCCTCTAGTGTTTTTCTGTCCATATCATCTTAAAATTTGTATGAGTCTTTGACTAGACTTCCCTGCCTCCCTCCATAGATAACCATGTGATTAATGGACGGCCCCGCAGATGGTTTTCTCGTTCCATAAATGCCATACAAGGCTTCAACAATAAATTCTACTTGTTTTTCAAAGACAGATATAAAATACAAATGCGATTCTCAAAGCATTTCAAGAAGAAGAAAAGTCTATATAGAATATTTGCAGGCTATATGTTGTGTAATACCTTGGACAGATATCTAGTATATGTTCCATGGTACAAGTTGTCAAGAAAATTATTCCAAGGTTGACTTGATTCAAGATAATTATCTGTAAGTATCTCATTTCAAGATAATTGTACCATAGTACGTATACCACCAGTTTGTCATAAAACGAATAAAGTATTATTGAACAAATAAAAACTGAAATGAACCAACTAACGCAAAGCTAACAATGGATTACAAGACAGCATTCAAGGAATCGCATATATCTGCACGGAAAAACCATTTTATCTAATTTTTTAGTTGACTTTACCCAAAATTAAATATATCGATTATTCTCTCAACCCAAAATCTCTTGGTATCCTCTCTCTTCTTCAGCCAAATTTGGGTAAAATAGCTCAAGCTTGGGTAGAATGAACTCAATTTTGCGTTGATTCAAACCAAATTTAAGTAATTTTTTCTTATGGCTTTAAAGGCAAACTACCTTAGGGGGGCCTTGAAAATTTAGTCAAATTTGGGTTATTGGGCTCAGCTACGGTTTTGCGTTGAATCAACTCAAATTTGAGCAGATCCGCGTTGCCATGTGGACGAAAAATGAGACAAGAGACACAAATACTCACCTTTTAAAACGTATTTTTGGACTCAACTCCAATTTTGTTTTGCTTGGAATCCCTAATAATGAATTTGTGAACTAATATTTGTTGAGTGAATTAAGGCCGGAATTCGCGGCTGGCAAATTATGTTTAATGAAAATTAAACAAAAAAAACTGAATAAAACCAAACTTATTTTATTTTTTCGTATCGATTCTGGGGAATAACCCATTCTGGGGAATGGAATTCTGTGGAAAGTCGTTCTGGGGTTCGACTTTCTGGGAAACGTCGTACAACCCATGATGACACGAGCCATACGTTATGAATGAAACTGTACAGAGTTCGACGTATATAACTTGGACATGCATATAATTTGGACAGGCTGGTCGTCTATGCTCATTTCCATTGAGATGGTGAGGAATATATGTATGGGAAATCATGCATTGCATTATCAATACACTATGCTACTTATTAATAATGCCCATTTTCATATCAATTCTAAATTGGCTTCAAAAATATCAAAATTGTAAATTGTACCAACAGAACATCTATGAAATCTACGAATGCAAGAGGATGTACATTTCATGAACATACATTAAATGCAATAATAGCGCTCAGAATAGGCATATATAAAAAGTTTTAAAGTGTCAATATGATAAAATATGTCTAAAATTGAAGCTAAGTTCATCTAAAATCTTAACATGAGTATATAAGGTATAAATTAGGTGATGTCCAAAATAGATCACGGTTTTTGTTTAGTTGATATAATTTGGTCATCTGATGAAACACACTGGAATGTCCCATGCATGCATAATTGCAGGCGTTTTTCGTGGATCTGATGATATTCGCTAGCATTAAAGGAAATTATTGATTATCACTAATTTACACATCCTATAAGCGAAAAAATGCATAAGTCACATGTAAACTCTTAAAACTTCATGATATGACCGTCTTTTTAAGAAACAATTGTATGGATATTGAGATTACGCCCCTGTCCAAATTATATTTGCATGAGGGTGTCCAAAATGTATATTTGATGTCCGAAATGTATAACAGACAGGCCGCTTAAAAACGCTATTTTGGAAGCTAATGCTACAATTTGTAAACTTTTTCTCTTCAGAAACTCAAAGTACAATGAGACATCAAGCATATAAGTAACTTAACGTAATAAAATATTAGTATCTAATGCAGTTAATCGATCGCCGCTTCCCGACATATCCTTAGACTGTCCAAAATACATAATTTACCCTATGACTCTTCTTGGAGAATGGTTTCCGGACACTTTATGCATATATTACTGAATTCTCTTGCTCAGGGGCATCTGAGGTAATATGCACCCCACAAAAAAAACTTTTTAGGGTGCCTATGAATATTTTGAAAAAAAATTAGACATTTTCATGAATTTTTTCTTGTCAAATCGTATGTTGGGGTTGCTTATTATCAGTTCCTGATAACAGGTTGTTTTTAATTGGTTCACAAATAGCCTAAGAGAACACCGTGGGTTGTTTTACCTCTAGGGTACATATTACCCCAGTTTCCCTTATAAGAGAAAACTAAAACGCTGTATAATGAACTTAACGCGAAGTAGTCCGTCATTGAAAATTGCATGCGTCGTTGATGATTGTTGCTAAATCTTGTCACAATTCCAATTTAATGAAAATCAATTGGTATTGCACTGATGTTGCAGATAAGCGAATCTAGTGATACTTTTCTGGATTAATATTAATTAGGAAGACTGAGCTTTATTACTTTGAAATTGCGAGCTGCAATGTCAACATGGCTGCCAAAACGAATGACTGGCTACTTAGCCTTAACCTAAATGAACAGCCTTTGATTGCAAGAAAACATAACCTACGATGAAAATTGAAGGCAAATAGAAATGTATCTGGATATCTTCTGTGACTTCAGGAAGACTTAATTCCAAATTCAAATGTTTATTGCTGTAACACTTTAAGTTTTAGGTAGTGTGTTACTCGAAATAACTGCCTTGATTTGAAAAAAGAGAATCTATTTGATTTTTTGGGTTGCTCTTCTAAACCCTACACTTCAGCACTGATGGAAAACAAAAAAAATGAAAGTTATCCAACCTCTACTGAAGTCACAATCTTGACGCGAATACGAACTAGTATTAGGTTTGAGTCTTGTAATGACGAATCGATCAAAATTTGTTTAACAATTACATAAATAAACCAAAATCAAGATGAAAATGTGTGTTATTTTGAGCATGGAACGAGCTAATCAGTTGATAATCTCTCCTCGACTGGACAGATACAATCTCGGTCTCAACACGTAAGTATCTAATATACAATGTACTTTAACTCACCACGGCAGAATATTTTAATAAGAATATTTACAAACCAAAATAGTGAGGTTTATGCTGGCCAAATAAGAATTGATTTTCTAAAATAAAAATTTTCAATGATCAATCAAAATAACCACAGGTAGGGAACCGGATCCTATTCCTGGCACTTTTAATTCACTTCGGCAGTGGGGTTTTTTTGAAATCTGAAGAGCTTATATTTGGCCACAATATGCGTCGTATTGATGTGCTTCTATTGAAAAGTTTCAGATAATTCGACCGAGCAAACCTCCCATGCCAAAGTGAATGATGGATGTGCCCATGTAGTTCTGCATCCTACTAACTCTGTGATAATTCTGTTTGAAGTAATTTGATACTTTGTTACACCATGTAATTTATCAATGCTTACTTTCTCACACATGTGTACTTGCATAAGTTTTGATATCAATGGATTCGCGTAAATCATAACATTATCGAGTAAAGCATATACTTTCTCCACCAACATGACCATGTTTATCAACAAATATTAAATTTGTTTCGCGTGGTGATCCAAAGCCACCACAACAATTAATTTTCATTATCGACTTTATCATCCATGTTTAATGCTTTCCATAGAAACACAAAACATAGGTCTCACCAAAACGATTCCATTGTTCCGGTTCTCTTCGATCATTTTCACCGTCCAAATCTGACAAGAGGCATCATTGTATGGAAAACCGTCAAAAATTCACCTGAGAACCGCCGGAGCAGTGTAGATCCCACAGTAGCGCAGACAATCCAACGAGAAACAAAGAAAGCGTTTCGCCTAACGATGGGTGAAAGACAAAATCATATTTTCGGTATTCGGGTTTCTTCAAGGTGGCCACCGTCAACAATTGCGCATTCAAGTAACAGTAAAATCAGTCTTCTGATGGTTGGTCAACCTCCGGTCATCGCCACTCGCCGTTCGTTGTATGGCGGGATTCGGGTCCCATGAATTGAGGTTTTTCTCTCACTCAAATCAGACACGGTAGTTTTCTAATAAGGAAAGATACGTAAAAAGCAATATAACTCATTATCAAGTTCGGATGTGTAGAGTGACGTTCGCCGATGGCCAATCAATCGGTCAATTCAGCAGCACCTGTGGGACCCAAACAAAATTTGAATTGATTCGCCATGCCAAACCGTCCAATCAATTGGTCAGAATTGGATGAGCCCCAGCCAGCGAAATGACCAGCGTAGATGATCAAGGCTTTCATCTAGCTGGGGGGACTTGATTGAAGATAGACGCAATCGGGGCAATGCTGTCTATTCCCCCTCGTAAAAACAGGTTTAGAAGTAGTGATTTCAGAAAAGAAGCAGAAAATAGAAACATCTTTTCGCTTCCAGTTTGCGTTGATCAAGTAGAAAAGTGTGTAGCTCAGCAACCATAAATTCGCAATCGTTCCATCACTTGAGAGAACACAGAAATTGTATTAGCCATCTATTTTTCGAATTATCCAAATCGAATCAAACGCCCCTGTTAAATGTTAATTCAATCACGAGCCGATACAATCTAAAAAAACCCGCACAGCAAAGTTCTAAGTGGTGAGTCAGGCTCTCTCAAATAATTTTAAACAATCACCATCACCAGGGCCGTTTTAAGTAATTCAAAGCTCTTTAAATACATCTAAAGCAATTTAAATGAAATCTGAGCCATTTTTTAAGGCAAAAAACTAGCCATATAATGAAGCTTTACGACATTTTTGGCCATTTTATGCTATTTCAAGTCAATCAAAACATTTTAATACATTTGTTGCTATTTCAAGCTATCTTTAGCCCATTTTAAGCCATTTACAGCCATTCTAAGCGTTTAAGCCATTTCAAGCGTTTTTAAGGTGAAGATGAATCGAAGCCAAAGTCCAAATTTTCAAGAGCACTGGTCTGGAGAACCAAACTTCCGTTTAAGCCGAAATTTTATTCCGTTTTAGGCTATTTAAAGCCATTTTAAGCCTTTTAAGCCAATTCAAGCCATATTAAGCCGTTTAAGCCCGTTTAGGCCATTTTGAGCCATTTTAAGTTGTATTTGGCTATTTTAAACTATTTTAAGTCGTTTTAGGCCATTACAAGTCGTTATAAGTCATTTGAAGCCTTTTTAGGCCATTTCAAGCCATTTTATTCCGTTTAAGGCCATTTTTAACCGTATCTGGCTATTTAAAGCCATTTTAAGTCGTTTTAAGCAATTTTAAGCCGTTTTAGGTCAATTTAAGCCGTTCTAAGCCGTTTTACACCATTTTTTTACAGCCATTTTAAATGGATTCAAGATATTTTAAGCCGTATTTAGCTATTTTAAGCTATTCTAAGCCATTTTAAATCGTTTTAGGCCGTTTAAGGCCATTTTAAGTTATTTTCAACCGTATTTGTTTATATAAAGCCATTTTAAGCCATTTTTAGTCACATTCAGTCATTACAAGCCTTTTTAAGCCGTTTTAGGGCAATTTAAAGCCATTTTAAGTCGGTTTGGGCCATTGAAAGCCATTTTAAGCCGTTTAAGCACGTTTAGGCCATTTTGAGCCATTTTAAGTTGTATTTGGCTATTTTAAACTATTTTAAGTCGTTTTAGGCCATTATAAGTCGTTATAAGTCATTTGAAGCCTTTTCAGGCCATTTTAAGCCATTTTATACCGTTTATGGCCATTTTAAGCCATTTTCAACCGTATCTGGCTATTTAAAGTAATTTTAAGTCGTTTTAAGCAATTCTAAGCCGTTTTAGGTCAATTTCAGCCGTTCTAAGCCGTTTAAGGGCGTTTAACACCATTTTTTTACAGCCATTTTAAACGGTTTCAAGATATTTTAAGCCGTATTTAGCTATTTTAAGCCATTTTGAGTCATTTTATGCCATTTTAAACAGTTTTAGGCCATTTTAAACAGTATTTGGATATTTTAAGTGGTTTTAAGCCGTTTCAAGCCTTTTTTTAGCCGTTTTAGCCCATTTTAAGCCATGTTTAGTAGTATTAGGCTATTTTAAGCCGTTTCAAACCATTTTAAGCCCGTTTAGGCCGTTTAAAGCCATTTTAAGCCATGTTAAGTCACTTTAAGTCATTACAAGCCTTTTTAAGCCATTTGAAGCCATTTTATGTCATTTTAGGCCGTTTTAAGCCATTTTATCAAAGACAAATTAAAGACCTCCATGTCTCTTGCAGTTGCCCAAAATTTTATGGCTCATAAGGTAATCTAGAATGCGATCAGTCAAACTTGGGAACCTTTTGCACTACCGAGGGACCAAATGCAGTACTAGAAGTGGTACCCAATCTGAGCTCGAGTGGGACGGACCTGAAATTATGCCATTTTAAGCCATTTCAAGCCTATTTTAAGCCGTTTTAGGCTATTCTAAGCCATAATGAGTCGTTTTAGATTTGTTTAAGCCATTTTAAGCCGTTTTAGGCCGTTCAAAGCTATTTTTGCCATTTTAAGCCGTGTTAAGCCATTTCCAGTTTTTTCAAGCCTTTTCAAGCCATTTCAAGTTATTTCAAGCCTTTTTAAGCCGTTTTAGACCATTTTAAGCAGTTTGAGGCAATTTTAAGCCATTTCAAGTCGTTTTTGGCCGTTTTAAACCGTATTTCGCTATTTTAAGCCATATTCAGTCGTTTTAGGCCATTTTAAGCCGTTTTAGGCCATTTTGAGCCATTTTATTCCGTTTAATGCCATTTTAAGCTATTTTAAGCCGTTTTAAGTTATTTTAAGCTGTTTTAGACCGCTTTGAATTTTGAATTTTGAATTTTGAATTTTGAATTTTGAATTTTGAATTTTGAATTTTGAATTTTGAATTTTGAATTTTGAATTTTGAATTTTGAATTTTGAATTTTGAATTTTGAATTTTGAATTTTGAATTTTGAATTTTGAATTTTGAATTTTGAATTTTGAATTTTGAATTTTGAATTTTGAATTTTGATTTTTGAATTTTGAATTTTGAATTTTGAATTTTGAATTTTGAATTTTGAATTTTGAATTTTGAATTTTGAATTTTGAATTTTGAATTTTGAATTTTGAATTTTGAATTTTGAATTTTGAATTTTGAATTTTGAATTTTGAATTTTGAATTTTGAATTTTGAATTTTGAATTTTGAATTTTGAATTTTGAATTTTGAATTTTGAATTTTGAATTTTGAATTTTGAATTTTGAATTTTGAATTTTGAATTTTGAATTTTGAATTTTGAATTTTGAATTTTGAATTTTGAATTTTGAATTTTGAATTTTGAATTTTGAATTTTGAATTTTGAATTTTGAATTTTGAATTTTGAATTTTGAATTTATTTTAAGTTCTATAACTCGATAGCTCTCTAACAAGATGGTCCCCAATGTTGGGAAGTTAAGGAGAGTTGAATGAATTTTGAGACATTTTGAGTCATTTTAAGCTACTTTTAGCTATTTTGAATTATTTTGAGTCATTTTGAGTTATACTGAGCTATTTTGAGCTATAGTGATCCCTCCATGAGTCGATGTTCCATTACTCGATATCGACTCATGGAACCATGCTAAATTCAAAAAATCATGGTTACTGTGATGGTCCCCTCAAGCAGCTCTTCATAGAATATCTGTTCCATGACTCGATATTTCCATGAGTCGATGGTCCCTTCAATATCGATTCATGGAGGTTTGACTGTAAATTGAGCTATTCTGAGCCATTTGGAGAAATTTTTAGTTATTTTATTTTTTTTTGTTCTAACCATTTTGAGTCATTTTCAGCCATTTAATCTCTGGAGAGAACACATATATTGTATAAACCACTGTTTTCGCATTAACTAATCGATTCATACGCCCACTGTATAATGTTTATTGAAAGCTAGATACAATCTAACAAGCTCGCACAGCTTGATTCTAAGTGGTAAGCCAGAAATGAAGAACCTCAAAAAAAACAAATTGGTCGAGCAACAGACAAAGCTGTAAGATTTCGTATTCAGTCAACCAACCAGCAGATGCATGGCTAATGAACAATTTTTCAGTAATTGCCAGTGCGGAAGGTGAAAGTGAAATCTTGATGACGCGTCACGTCAGCCATTTGTGTGTTTGTATATTTTGGCATGGCGTCGCCGTCGCCAGTCTGCCAATCTGAATAGTGAATCGTTCGTTTTACAGCATCCTGGCAAAGGCAGGTGGTTCAAAGCTCTTCCGGTGGTGGAGTCAAAAGATAGCTTAATGATATGGTTGGGCTATGAAAATTGGAGAAAAGTTTTTGCATGCCTGATCAAAATGAATTGGTGTGCATTTTGTTTGGACAATTGAGATACCGCTAGCTTGAGTGTTGATTATTGCTTTTACCCTTGAAGTGATTATTATTATCTTTATTAGAAAGCGGTTTCGCCCTTGGCGTGTTCGCCAATCTGAGTTCAGGAGGTACCATGACCTATTGAAGCATTTTTTTTCTGGATTCGGGCTAGGAAAGGCCGAGCATGCTTAAAAGATTGCTCCGAAAAAATCCAAGAGCTTCATCAACATTCATTTCACAATTCTTTCGTCCAAGAATTCAACCAGAATTCTTTGAGGAATGTTTCTGGGATTGCTCTAAGTATTTTCCGGAGAACTATTATGCTTTGCTCTTCATAGAAAATAACACACAAGACAATGGACGCATATGCAACTTTTTGAGCTCAATCAGAAGATATGTCTCAAGGAAACCTGAATTCCGACAGGAATACAGCTCACACATTTCCGGATAGTGGAAGTCACATAAAGTTATACGTAAAAAGTCGTTTATGTATACTGTTTTCTCAGTTTGTATATCTTACACGAAACTGAAAGGGATTGGCTATTGCCGTTGATAGACCAATAAAGGATTATCAATTGGTGAGATCGTTTTATGCCTTTATTTAAAATGAGGCATCACAATTCATTATATAAAAATCATAAAAATTGCATTTAGAAATCATTGAAATCGGTTTTGATTATATATTTCTTCCCAAATAAAAAAACATCCTAAATTAATTGAATCGAAGATTTCACAGAAAGAGAAATTCAGCTTTGAGATTGAAATAAAACTCAAAATGGATTTTAAAAAACAGCTAATTACGTCTTTTTCAAGTTATTACTTGTTAGGTGCACATAATCATTCTTTACACAAGGCTGCACCTTAAATTATAGGCATCCGTTTGAAATATCTGATTCAGTGAGCAATACATGTTGTCGGCCCATATACACTCGGTGATATATTTTTTTTAAATGTATGTACTCCTATGGGCACTTAAAGTGCAACGATAAAATCGCAATAAATTCGGAACACAAAGTCAACGTAGCACTAAAACGTTGACAAAGTAAATTCAAAAATTTGCAACTCCCATCCAGAACAAACTGTTAGTGTCTAGTGCAACTCAAACTTTAACCCAAAGCCCCGTGACGCAATGCATAGCCGTAATTGTCATCGCCATCGGTCAACAGCGCGCAGAAAAGCCATTATCAAAACAAAAGCCTCAACCTGCCTTCGTTGTTCGTCACGTTCGTCTTCATTCCGTTCCCAAGAACTTGCTCCTCGCATGCGCTCGCCCGCCACCGAACAATTAAAGCTCAAGAATCAAAAAGTACAGTTACCCTCTCCTCGCCGCCGCTGCCGACCCGAACGCAACAGTCAGTAGTGGCGTGGCGGTAACAACCGAGCAGCGGCGGCGCACTTAATAACTGTATCCGCGCGCGGCGAGTATCCGATCTTTCCCAACCAGTAAGCAGTTCGACAACAACGCGGCCAACAGTGCCCGATTGGAAATGCATAGCATAAAATAACTCATTTATATGAAAAAATCTATATAGCAACGTTTGTAATATTTGGATATTTTTCAAAATATAAATCCAATAATATTTTTCAATTATATCCTTATTAAAACAGAATTAGTTAATATTGTTAGTAAATATAAGAAATGCTTGCAATGTAAATTTATTTAGAAATTATAAATCAAATTTTTCACAACCTTTGTCTTAGCCTATCATTTTAATCTGTTTTTTTTTTTATCTTATTTTGTTACAGCTTATTTTTTTTTGTATCTTTATTAACGAGATTTTTAGCCCTGGGCTAGTTCATCTCGGGTGTTACAGCTTAGATAAAACGAAGTCAAAGCTTTTATAATGGAGATATTATTTCATGAATTTGATACATTATTTGTCATTTTAACATCTAACTGGCTATAATTGGAAAAATACATCGTTACAAAGCTTGTTTTGAAATAATATATACAGCTATTATCAGCGATGCAAAAATCTTAAATTCTTCTATCTCATGATTGTTTTTTTTCACGCCTGAGTTGTAGCTGACGCAACTCAACAACCAAAACATCATGCATGAGTTGACTTATTCGTTCAACTCATTGGGCTATATTTATAAAGTTTTTCAAGCAAAGCACTTACTCTTTGTTCTTCTGATATAAATTTAACAAACCTTTCTAATGTAAATAATAAAATTGGGTTTTGGCAAATTTCCGATTGGGTTTATGATTGAATCATTTTTGACGGCATGAGCATGTAAAAAATCTAATGCGAGAATTTTGCGATGTAGATCTCAAATAAGTTTGCTCTTGCGGGAAAACATATTGATTGACATTTAAGTGTAAATCTACCAACTGGTTGCTATAATTGTGCTATATCTTTCTGATCGGGTAAGCTGCGAGCAAAACCAGAACCCGGGAACTGAACGGCGAATGGGTACCATGCAATTGCAATGCAATCGTCCGATTCCTTTCATTGGCCATTCGAAATTTATGAAAGTTCTTGCAAACATGGGCGTAGCCATGATTTCTATCAGGAAATGCGGGGGGATGTTTCATCCAAAAAAAATCATACACAACATCTGCACACTGATTACATTAAACTTTAAACTATGAGGGATATCCAACATATTTTTTATAGTGAGCAAAGTGGAGTCCAAAACGGTCAAAACGAATTTTATAAAGATTTCATTCAATCCATTCAATGAATATTATCCAGGAATAATTTTCGAATTTCTCCAGGTATCCCTCGAAGAGTTTTTTGGAGTATTCCTATTATGAATCTGACGAAAAAATACCCCTGAAACTTGTATTGGAATTCTTGTCAGGACTTCTTCAGATTTTTTTTCATTTGCATTTCCGAGTACCGTAATCTTGGGTAACATTGATCAATTTTTTTTATTATACAGTATGTCCCATAAAAAAATGCGAAAATTGTTTGAACGTAAATATAGCATCCACAAGCGTCCTTTTCATTGTTTTTGCTAGTGAATGTAATTTCTGATTATTGTAGTATATTCTGACATAACTTCGCTATCCAGGACAATTTTTGTCATATTTTTTCTTATTGTCCTAAATAATGTAATAAACCAAAGAAGCTCAAAGGTTTTGTCCACCCAAAGCAAGAAACAGCGTCTGATTGTCGTATACTCTGGTGATAAACTTTCCACCTTCAAAAATCAAACTTTATTGTTGAAAATTGTAGTTTGTTCGGTATCAGAGGATGGAGGAGTTCTTAAAGAACGTGTTTTTCATGATCACAATAAAATATTTAGCTATGGTCATAGTTTTGAGGGCATTTGCGTCTTATAGGTTTGATATGCCTTTATTTTTTGTTGAAGTTGATTAAAAAATAAATACGGAGGCCTATAACAGATTTTTGAGGATAAAATTCGTCCATTCGGTTAAGGACAACTTATATTAATACTAGCTCATAGGTTTTGAGCAAAACGGAGCCGCTTATCACACTTATATGAAGGTTCAATCAAAGCTCTCCAAAATGAGCCGTTTTCTCGAAAATATGTTTAAGTCTCCAATGACCCAGGTATGAACCAATTCTATCATTTGATATGGGCGTATGCTGGAAACAAGGCCTGTGAAGAAGCTGACGTCATTGTTGATATTTTAGAAGCTTTCATCACACAGATATTGAACTCGACGTCCGCATGATAAAAATTGAAGGTATGCTTCCAATTCCTCTCTGGCAAGGTGAAAGTAACAGATAAAAATCATGTCCAAAGCGAAAAACTGAGTCTGAATAGATTATACTATACAAGTAATGAATAATATTTATGTTTCATTCACATTTTCTATGTAAAAAGTACCATCAAACATGATATGACGATTTTCGCATTTTTGATGGGCCATACTGTATGTAATTCTAAATTTCATTTCCGAATCTAAAAAGGTAAGGTTATTATTTTTTAAATAAGTATTGGCACCCATTGCTCGTGACCAGGGCCGCATTTATGGGGGGGCATGGTCTCCGTGCCTACACAATTCAGAGGCCCCCACAAATCTCGACAAACACATAAATATGTTAATAGTTAAACTTTAATGAATAATTAGAATCAATGCTAAAGTACATACTATTTGGAGTTTCATCATATGATTCGGAGGACTTTTTTTATAAATCCGGAAAATTTACAGATAGACTTAAATGAAATAACTAAAAAAAAATATAAGAACATGCAGAATGTTTTTTTTTTGACTTCACGAGAAATAATAAAATAAGGTTAAAAAAAATCCAAAGGATTTCCTACAAGAATTTTGTTTCAAACATATCATGAATATAACCTGGATTTTTCAAAGGGTAACCATAATTTATATTCTACCCAAGATATTCCATTAGGAATTTCTTTAAATATTTTTTTAGATATTTTTCAAGGAAATTCCAAATCCTCTGGGATCCGGCTTTTCTTCCATCGACTTCCTTTGTATATCCTCCAAGCTGTACATCAAGAAAATCTTCAAAAAAAACCTTCGTAAGATCTCGTAGAGTAACAACTGGCGAATTCGATTGAAAAATTAGTGCAAAATATAGTGAAGGATTTGAAAAAAAAACTCGGTTAAGTATATCTGTGTTTTCAACAACTTGAATATTAAAATATGAACAGAATAAGAATTATTTGAATTTAGATACCAATAAGAAAAGAACCATCAAATGAATTTTTTGTTGACGAATAAGTCTAACAAAAACATTGAATATAACCTGTTTATTTAATAATATATCTTAAATCTAGAAAGATGTACAATATATAAAAGACAATATAAGTTACATTAATTGATAATTGATGTAGTTCATAATGGATTTTAAGTACATTTTTTGAATGCTAACAAATACTTTGACTTTCCGATAATTCAAAGCTTACAAAGAACATTAAAAATTATTACTACATATATTATAAAATATCAAAATGTTTTTCTGGAAAGAAGGCACCCATAAAACAATGGCCCCAGGGAACTTGGAAATACGGCCCTACTCGTGACTATATACCGCAGTTTGTTTCCTCGATGTGTTTGGCATATTTAACCTTCCAATCGATACGGTAAAGGAGATAGAAATCTAAAATTTTCTGAGTGACCTCTACGCGACCATTTCCGTAACGACCAAATTAGAAAAACAAAATGATATTAGAAGAAATCGGCATCATTCGGCAAGTGTGTAAGTAAAAGTAAAAATACATGTGATCACTGACGATTAATATCTTTTGACAGAAATAGAAATGTTGGTACCAGTTCAAATAGGACTTCCGTCAATCGTCCAGGAAAACATCCAGAGATTTTTCCAAGATAATCTCAACCGTATTTCCTACAGCGATTGCTCCAGAGATTCCACTAGCATTTTTCAAAGAGATTCCTCTAGGAAGAACTTTTGTTCGCTACTAGAGTTTTTAGACCGGCTCCATGAATACTTTCAGCAATCCGTTCAGGAATTTTCTTAGGAGTTCCTATAGGGATTCATTTAAGCATTCTTCCAGGATTTTTTGCAGAGATATTTCTACAAGAATTCTACTAGTGATTTCGTCAGGAGTTTCTGCCGAAATGGCTCCAGTAATTCCTCCAGTAAAATATTTACTTGGATTTCTTAAGGAGTTCCTCCAAGGATTCCTCAGGGAACTTTTCCAGGAATTATTGCAGAGATTTTCAATTTCTTCAAAGATTATTTCAGATATTTCTCCAGTAATTTCTCCACAATTTCTTCAGGTAGTCCTCTCGAGATTCCTCTAGAAATTTTTCCTAAGATTTCCTCCAGGAATTGTTTCAAGAATTCTTACGGAGATTCCCCCAAAATTTCATCCAAGGAATAACTTCATAAATTCCTTAAGGGATTCCTCAAAAGTTTTTTTTTTTCAAGAATGCTAGCAGGGGTTCCTTCAGGGAAACCGGCACATGAATAGTTCTAAGGATTTTTCCGAGTAATCCTCCAAGAATTCCCATCGATGTTTTAATTTTTTCCAGAGAAGCGTTCTGGGCCTCCAAAAACTCCTCCAGAGATTCCTCCAAGAATTCCTCTAGAAACTCCTCAAGAAACTCCTACGTAGGTTGGCCCATGAATTCTTCCAGGGATGTCATAAAAATACGAAATCCTCCAGGGTTTCCTCCGCGAATTCTTTTTAAAATTCCTCCAGAAATTCTTTTCCTGGAGAAATCTCTGGAGGTATCTCTAGAAAAAAAAAGGAGTTATCCCTAAAGGAATGTTTGGTTAAATTTCATGGAAGAAGCCCTGGAGAAATTCTCGCAGGAACCTATGGAGGGATTCCCGAGTGTAGAAACTCCTGTAGGAATCTCTGAAGAATGATCTAAGTTAATAACTGAAGAACTCCTGGAGGCATCTATGGAAAAATCCCTGTAATAATGTTTGGAACAATTAATGAAGAAATTTCCGGTGAAATCCATGGAAAGATTTTCCAAAAAGAATTGTTGTAGACGAATTCCATCCAGAATGAGCCGAAAAATAAGAAAAATCGAGCTCGATAATCTTCGATTTGGATTAAATTTAACACATATTTTTGGGTATGGCAGAATAAGTGTTTCCCGTTGAAAAATCGATCATTTTGGCTCAAGAATAACTTTTGAAAATGGCCTATGAACCATTTGGCATACAAACAGCAATTAATTTGAATTTCTAACTCCGAAACCGTTGATTTTAGAGAAAAATGTTCTATGAAGAAGTTGTAGTGATCCGTTTGGGCTATAAGAAAAAAATATACACTGAAAAAATATTTTATTTATTTTCATTAAAATTTTAAAAATAATATTTAAATAGAATCTTGATAGTAAACATATATTTGGGACAAAGTTTCAACATTTTGTTCACTTGATCACTTCTCTAGGAATAGCCATTTTCGAATTATTTAAAATTTAATGCGAAAAAAATTAAATAAAAAATCGGCCATATTCATTAGTTACTCGCGATACTCCATCAATAAAAATAAGTAATTGGTAAGAAATATGGTCTTCACTCTCGAAAATGTATTGTTATTAATGGAGAATCGCAAATAACTAATGAAAATGGTCTATTTTAATATTTCAATACTATTTTTTGCATTCAACTTGATATAATTCGAAAATGGCTACTTCTAGAGAAGTGGTCAAGATAATGATTATCTTCAGAATAATTTTTCAAATAAAAATAAAAACAAAATGATCGATTTTTTGATGGAAAAACTTATTCTAGCAAACCAAAAACATGTTCAAAATTTACTGCAAAACGATGATGGTCGATTTCGGTGACTGATTGATTTGACATGGAATTCGTCTGTAGAGATTTAGCTGGAGGAATTTTCGTAGCAATTTTCCTAATGTTTTCCTTGGAGAATTTCTTAGGATAATTTCTTAGGATAGTTTCTAATGAAATTACTGTAGGAATTCATGGGAGAATCTCAGTAGGAATTTCAAGAGGAAGTTTTGGAGAAACCCCCGGAGGATCTTTAAGGGCCAAGAACGAATGCCTGGAGGAATTCCTGGCAGAAATCCTCTGAGTAAGTCATGTAGCGATTTTCCTGGTGATAACTCTGAATTACTGGAAATCCCTTTAGGAATTCGTAGAACACCTGGAGGAATTCCTGATAGAATCCCTGGAGCGATCCGTGGAGAAATTCTGCAAGAAATCTCGTGGAATAATTCCTGGACGAATCTCGTGAGGACTACTTGGGGATATCTTTGTATGTGTCCGTGGAGGAATTCTCGGAATAAATTCTGGAGAAATCATTGGAGAGATATCGTGAGTAATCCTTGAAGAGATTGTCGTAGTGTAACTGCCGGAATTCTTGGAAAAGCCTTCAAGATATCTCTGCAAGAATCTTTGTAGAGATTTTCCAGGAGGAATCCTTGGAGAAGTTTCTGGAATATTTTCCAGCGGAATCTCTGAAACAAATGCCGTAAGATATTGCTTGAAAAATCCCTGGAGAAATCTCCGGAGAAATTCCGAAGTATTCCTGGATAAATTTATCAAACAGATCCTGTAGGAATCCTTGGAGAAATTCCTGGAAGAATCCCAGTAAAGAGTTTACTGGAGAAATATATGAAGGAATCAATGGACATATTCTTGCAGGAATACAAAATGAAATCTCAAAAGAAATCTCTGTAGATATTTTCTTGCAGGAAATTTTGGAAGAATCCCTTTTCGGAATTGGCAAGGTATTTCTGGAGTCCTATCGGAACCAGTCTAAAATGTATCGTGGCTAACAAAAGTTCTTCCTGGATAAATCTCTGGCCCTAATGGAGAAATCGCTGTAGAAAATACGTTTGAGATTATCTTGGAGGATTTTTCGGTAAAATCCCTGGAGGAGTAAGTAATGCTAAAAAACATGAATTATGAATTGCCGAGTTATGCCGATTACTTTTGATGAATTCCATATCAAATCGGTCAGTCACAGTACTCGACCATCTTCGATTTGGATTAAATTTTGCATATGTTTTTGGTATGGTAAAATAAGTGTTTTCCATAGAAAAATCGATCATTTTGACTTGAGAATAACTTTTGAAAATGGCCTATACATGTTTGCATGTAGTTTATTCGAACAATTCTAACTCCGAAACCGTTGATTTAGAGAAAAATGTTCTATTAAGAAGTTGTAGTGAACCGTTTGGACTACATGAAAAAAATATAAAAATATATTTTTTATTTTTCTGTGACAAACTCAAAAATAAAACTTAAATTCAAAAATAATAACCCCATTTTTACTATTTTTTAAATTATCACCAAATAATCTTGACAAAATTTCATGATGGCGAAATTTTTAATAAAAAAGTTTTTTTAGGAACAACTTTTGGTCGATTTTTAAAATATTGGTTCCTTATCAAAATAAATACGTTTTGATGATACAGTACGAATCTTGAAATTATTCTTAATTATAATTATTATCTGGATAACTTCTCTAGAGGTAGTAGTAGAGGTACTTTTAGAGAACTGATCAAGTTAATCATCATGGATCAGAAAAATTTCAAGGTTCTGATTGTATCATCAGAACGTATTTATTATGACAAAAAAAAAACAAAATTTTTATAATCGACCAAAAGTTGTTTTTAGTTTAACTTTTTTATTAAAAATGTCTCCGCCACAAAACTGTGTCACAAACATCTGTTTACTATCAAGATTCTCTGAAAATAATATTTCAGAAAGGGTTTTTTGTGTAATTTAAAATCTAATTTTTTTTTGAATTTTTCATGAAAAAAAAACAGTGTATGTTTTTTTTGTAAACCAAATGGTTCACTACAACTTCTTTATAGAACATTTTTCTCTAAAATCAACAGTTTCGGAATTAGAATTTTTCGAATAAATTGCATGCAAACATTTATAGGCCATTTTCATCAGTTATTCTTGAGTCAAAATGATTGAGTTTTCTATAGAAAACACTTACTCTACCATACCAAACACATATGCAAAATTTAATCCAAATTGAAGATTATCGAGAACGATTTGTATTTTTGTCGACTCATTCTGAAATTCGTCTTGTATTATATTTGTTTTTCTAAATTGGCCGTATTGGTATTCAAGCATGACAATGTTTTATTTGGTAGCCCATATAACCGTAGCGTTAAACGCGCAGCTTTTCTTTTTGGATTAAAAATGTCTTCAGAAAAAAGCATTAGGAAAAAAATTTCTGAAATCATTCCTCAAATTTTCTTGGAAAAATTATTGTTTGAATATTTAGAGAAATTGTAGACTTGATTCCGAGAGAAATCCATGTGAAATATTATAGACCAAAAAAGCTATAATTTCTTTCTAACATCAAAATACAGCACCAATCCACCAGCAGCTCGTTGAAAGATTTCCATCCATCAATCTAAAGCTTTTCACAATATCCTATTTTTTCACCCGAAATGCACGACGTTCTCGCCAAGAATATCATCCAAAAATATTGTTAGTTGTCCACTAAAACTCACCACCTGGAAACTATAATGATTATTTCAAGAAATTTTCTAATGAGTTGTTAATAACCAATTGTGAAACGTAAAAAACCATCTAAAACTCTTGGAATCTAAATTTTTCGTCGTGATATTCCAATTATCATTTCTACAGATATAAGTCGAAAATCTCTCTCGATTCTGGAATCTGATGGATTCGACAAGATTCTATCAGTGATTCGAGTTAAAACAATTGGAGTTTTTTCCTGTTAATATTAGGATTTCGCTGGGAAGTTGACAACAAAAAATCCTGGAGAAATCTGACACAATTCAAGCCAAAAATACGCAAGGAAATTTCTTTAAATAAGGCTTTAGGAACGAACCTATTTGCACTTTTAGTCAATATATCATGGAAGTCAAAATATTCTGAATCAATGTGACTGAGTTTTATTACTCTGAAGTTGCCAATACAAATGACGGGCTATTTAAGCTTTATATTTTATTTCTTGATTGATTCTTGAATTTGCCAGTGAAATTCTAGCGAATTGCCGGAAGATAGTAGAATTCACTAACTAACGATTAAAAATAAAAAATCAAGGAAAATTCTTTACAATTCCAATAATCTACAAGCTTTCTAGGATAGTAAGTAACATTTCCACTTCGGAAGTAATCAATTTAGGGAAAGAATCTGGGTACACGAAAAATTGTGTTGCAAATTTTTCGAAAGACTTTTTTTTGGGAATCACTACTAGAGCAGTGTATTAAGATATTTAAAGTAAAATAGTTGGTCGATTTATTGAAAAAACTTCTAAGATAGGGCTGTTGGAATCCTTCGATAACGTTAGTTATTTTTGTAAAGATTCCAGAAAAAATGTAGAAATTCCCGAAGGGTTCTTCGAGAGAGTTCTTCGAGTAGTTCTCAGAACTAAAAAATGATAGATATTTTAAAAGGAAACTTTTAAAGAATTTATACAAGGAGTATGGCAGAATCCCGATAAAACTAGCAGAAGCAATTTTAAAAGCTATCTCTTAAGGAATAACTGAAGTTAAATATTAAAAAGTTCCTTGAATGAATTCTGTATGCAATCCCTGAAAGAGTTCAAGAAAGAATGCATGAAGAAGTTTCTTGAAGAATATGTAGAATAATTCCTCATTTTAAACAAATACCTGAACCTCTATTAAAATTCCTGGAAACAATTATGAAGCATTTTATTTTTCAGGGAAAAAATCCCACTTATCTCATCAAAACGAGCTGAGATTTCGATAAATTTCAATACCGAATGTCAGTACTCGTTTTACCCAAATTGTATACTGAGATTTCGACGAACATAACAGAAACATGGTAAACATTCATCGAAACCTCGTTAAAAGTAATAAAAATCGAGAAATCAGCTATTAGATTCTCGGCAGTCCGTTTACCGAGGCCGCCTTCCGTTTGTGATTGTGTGGGTGACGTTGAAAGCTTGCTAGAGGATTTCTCAGTACTCTCAAGAACAATTTAAACGTTGATTACTGGAAAGACTTCTTGAAAAATCTCAGGAAAATATCTGGAAGAAATCATTCGAATTTAGAAACAGAATTTTGGCAGATTCAGTAAGATCTATTGCGAACTGTTGATGAAACTTTCGAATATTTTACAGTAAGATCTACCATTTTGATTTATATTACGGACACTTAAGGCCTCAGTGAAGTATAAATAATCAATTAGCATATAAAATAAATCATTCTGTATGGTTCCTTCACGTAATCGAGCCTTCAATACACCTAACTTACAAATGGTGGATGAGGATTTTAATTTCGTAACAAGAATAATTTTGAATAAATAGAAATGTGTAGACATTTTATTATTCTTTTTACGGACACTTCCATACTTTTGCCTCATATTCCGGACAGCTCATAAAAATCATAAGAAGAAAACTTCTACACTTCCACTTGGCAAATCAGAACAAGGAAATAATTTTCAAAACGGATCAATTAACTGTATGCGGCGTCAGCATAATGTACATTGCAAATTCATTGGCATTACTATGTCCAAAGAGCAGCTAAAAAATGATTTAAGGACAATAGAAGTAAACTATAGATGTAAGAAATTATTGTAATTATTGTACGTAGTCTTTAGTATGAAAATAATAAAAGTCATATCATCAATTGAAATCATCAAACCACTAAATAGACGACTAAGGCTGTTGGGTATTGCGCCTTTTTCTCACCACTGGACTATCGCAGAACTTTTTACAAGTGCGGAAACGCTAATAAAAGTGCGCAATTGCATCAAATCGGGTAGGTGTCTTTTTGTAAATCAAAGAATAAGTGCTATGGAGACACCAACAGGATTGAATGCAATCCCGCACTTTCATTCTCACTTTCGCACTTATGAGGCCGCACTTCGCAGTCCAGTAGTGAAAGAAATACACAATATTATAAATTTACATTCATAGCTATGACAATGCTTTTTAAAATGAGCCTCGGGAGTAAGACCTTTTAAACGGCAAAAAAATGTGCATTTCATATGAAATGTTTCCCATACAAAGCAGAGTGTGTGAGTGTGTGAGACAATATTTGGAAAAATTCAAACACTAGATTAATTGCCATAGCGATTTCTTGCATCGGCCTCGAAGGGCCACGTCCCTCTTTCTCCTGCAACGCTCATGCTTGCAAATCATAACTGTGGGAATCAATCGTCTGTGATCTTCCGAGAATTCTCTCCCCGGAGAGCACCGTCTTTCTCCGAGGAACAAATCATTAATTTATTGGTGTCTTCTTTATCTTAATTAATGGTCAGATTTTCTCCTCTTTCATGTACGGCGCGCTGCTGGATTGGGAACAGCGAAGCCCCAAAGCCCGATCATCCCGCCCCAGCAGAGGTCCCGACAAGCAAACCGCGATCCAGGACGGTCAGTCCCGCGCGCGTCACGGGGGAGAAAGAAAGTCATCCAACTCGTTTCTTGGATGATTTTTATGTTTCCTTTACTCGGACCCCAAACTCCTTTGGCCGGGTCGACCGCCGCAGCATCGAACTCTCTACTCTAAAGTAGGTATACTTTAAAACGATCGCACTCGCGCATACAACGGATCGCGTTTGCGTGTCCCCCTTCTCCGAATCTGGTCGAACGCGATCTTTTTAATTTAGTTCACAGTTATTTCCACTTGAAAGTTGTTTTGCATCTTGGTTTTCATATCTGTTCGGGTTGCTTCTGGCTGAGTCGATGCAAAGAAGACCACCCGAAGGTGAACACATAGATTCCTAGCGCTTCATTCTCAGCTGGCTATTGCACAATTCTCGTACCTCTTCGACTTCATTATCATTCTTATACACTACAAGATAGGAAATGGCACTCACTTTGAACTTGAACTCGCAGATCACCTCACAGGAGCACAGGAAGGTCAGCCAAAGCACGATTAGCACAAGCACTTGACTCCACCGCGATCGTCTTCGACTCTTGACTTCTGGACACACACTTCAACAGGTGTACGGTCTGTTTCGTTAGCACAACAAATCACACAGCTCACAAGATCACTTCGTACCTAAGTTCAACCGATCGCTCCGAAAATCCCAATCCCATAAACTCTTCAAGAGTCAAGTTCAAGAACATCCACTCGATCAGCGGTCTGAGATTGCGAACTCCGAACGGTCCCTGGCAGACCTTGGTCCAAGGTCCAGAGCACTCTGAAACTGGAACTGCAGCACTACCTTCCTTCCGCTTTGCTCCAGGCGCACACTCTTTCTCCTGCTCACAACACCACAAACCGTTTCTTCCTCTTCTTCAGCGGTGGAGAAAGATCCAAGAGACCTTGACACTGAAGACGTTAGATGTGTACTGAACTCGATCGGCCGTTCCTTGCCGAAGCGACCTGTGAGACCACGGCGCGCGAGCTCGTATATTGCTGATGAGCGCACTCGAGCTTTTGTGTGTGCTAGTGTGCTGTTGCTACCTTATAGTGGCCAAATCGAGGAAGAGACACACTTTGAGACCTCGGCGAACCACAAACGCCAGCCAGCATAAGCAGTAAGAGAGCGCGATTGGGAGAGAAGTGCAGCGAAGAAGCGGCCGGAAGAAAAAGTGTGTTGTTAGAGAGAGCCGTCGCGCCGGTCGACACGACGACGAAAGAAAGGCAAACGGCAAACAAGAAGCGAAAAACAACAGTATCATGCATCAAACAGTCGGCCTACAGTTATGAATCAACTAAGATTTTTCAGCTGAATATAATTTAAAAAATGGTGATGTTGCTTTGTGTTTTTCTTTGATAATCTCGTAGTGAAAACAGAATAGTATTCCATCGTAGTACCAGGGGACGGACCTGGTGTAGTGGTTAGAACACACGCCTCTCACGCCGAATATCTGGGATCGAATCCCATCCCCGAAATAGTCACTAAAAATTTCAGTGACGACTTCCTTTGGAAGGCAAGTAAAGCCGTTGGTCCCGAGATGAACTAGTCCAGGGCTAAAAGTCTCGTTAATAAAGATAGAAAAAAAAATCTAGGTACCATTTTGATTTATATTACGGTCACTTGAGGCTTCAGTGAAATATAACTCATCAAAATACATAAATATAAAAATATCATTTGAGCGTTCGAAACATTTAACTTTCGAATGGTGAATGAAGATTTTGGTTCCGCAACATGAATAAATAAAAGAATAGAAATGTATGAACTCATATTCCGGACACTTTGATTCGAATTCCAGACAGCTCAAACAAATCATAAATTGCAAAGCCAAATCATCAAGCGAAACTTCAGAGACATTTAGCAGTTGAGCATTATAAATTTTCGTAGATTTTTAAGGAAAATGCTCCTTTAAAACGAGCCTCTAAAGTAAGAACTTTTGAACGGCAAAAAATAAAACATTTCGTGTGAAATGTCTCCAATACAAAGTAGAGTGTACGGAATTTGAAGCTTTTTGTAATACGAATCAAAACAGTATTTATATTCATCTTATTGTACACTCAGCTTCTTCAAATTAGGGAATTTATTACTTCTTAAGGTGCTGGTACCAATAGTGAATTACCTAGGCAAAAAAATTACAACACATAAACGAAAAGTCCTAAAAGAAATCTTATAGCGTCAATCGAAAACAGTGATAAGGACTTTCAAACAAATTAGTAGATTTTTACATGGGTTTAGCATCCCACGGAGCACCAACTAATTTCTTTCGGATGAAGCACGAAGATCATCGCTGAGACATTTTTCATTTTTATACATCTATTTAAAAAACTTCTTTCAACAGTTGATCCACTACTGGAACATGATGGCAACTACTGATGCAAGGGAGCATTTTTTGACAAATTTGTCATTATTTATATGAGTTTTTGATAAGATAAAAAGCTTAAAAATGGCATATCGACCAAACTAGAGGCTATCAATCCACCAAAAAGTTGTGTATGTCGTTTATGCATGTTTTTATCGAAAAACAAATATTTTATTCCATAGTCCAATCTATTGTTACATAACAACACTATGTGTCAAGGACGCAATCTGTCGGGATAAAATTACTATCTCGGTAACGAATCATTTTCGGCATTTGGAGTCTTCGGCAAGGTTTTTTGTAACATCGAGGACCATCTACTGAAAACGGATAAACGGATAATTACAAAATCGTCCACATAGGTGGTACCACCATTTAGATTATTACTGTGATGTTCTAGAGACTTGGCATGTCCAGCAAAGTTGTTCATTTTGACAATATTAACAATTCTCTCAATGATTACAATAAAGCTTCGAGCTGTTTAGTGGAATACCGTTTTGATTTATATTACGGACACTTAATGCATCAATGAACTATAACCCATCAGGAAGCATATAAAATGAATCAATCTGCATGATTCCTCGGTGCGATCGAGCCTTTAAAACACTTAGCTTTCGAATTGTGGGCAAATATTTTGATTCCGCTACATGAATAACTTTGAAAAAATATAAAAATGTGGAGTTTTCATGATTCTTATTCCGGACGCTTCCTTACTTTTGCCTCATACTCTGGACACTTTGATTCAAATTCCGGCAGCTCATGGTAATCATAAAAAGAAAAGTCAAATCATTATTTGAAATTGACAAGCCACTAAAGGGGCGTCAAAGGCAGTTGAGTATTATAAATCTGTGGAAAAAAATGATTAAAACGAGTTTCGAAAGCGTGACCTTTTGAACGGTAAAAATTGAAACATTTCGTGTGAAATGTTTCCCATATAAAAAAGAGTGTCCGGAATAAGAAGCTGTCCGTAATATGAATAAATGTCTAGATCATGTACAAACTCTAGTGGAATTATATGGTACAGTACTCAATTCGGTTTTTTATTCATTTAACTCTCTCCAAGACGTCAAATTTCACAGCTCACTGTTTTCGAATTATTGGCAAAATAAGACAAAATAAGCGTAAAAACGTTTTTCTTTTACCAAGTTTTCCATTTTTCTTAAGCGTCATGTCAGATAATGTTTTTGTTGATGAAAAATATCATGCATAAACTCTTGCGGGGAAGTTTTATTAATACGATGTTAGATAGTGCATTTTTTGACGTAGGACTACGTCTTTGTTTTCTATATTGGGGTGCACTTTAAAAGTACGGAAAATGAGACATGTAACGAAATTAGGGGAGATTTTGAACGTTAATAACTCAGTTGTTTATGAACCAATTATTACGATTTAAGTATCATTCGATCAGAAATGTATCTACGCATCGTTAGTAATATATCCGATAAGTGAATTTTGTTGTTAAACTATTGAAAATTTGATAAATGTTGACCCCTTTCTTATCCAACCAATCACGTTAGAGCATTTTTCGACGGTATCGCTTCCCACTATAAAAGCAAACGGGTCCCTGCTTCTTCCCTCAGTCTTCTTTTTGCGGTCGGACTGTGAACACGATCGGGCGAGTCATTCTCGCTTTGCTTTTGCACCCGCGTCACAGTCCAATTTGTGTCGTCGGAAGAGGAAGACGCTTCTCCGAGCGGGGGACTACTGCCGCTCGGAGAAGCGTCCAAGCCATCGTCATCGCCGCCGCAAATGTATTCGCGCTCCCAGATTTCGACTCGTGATAAATAAATTCAGCATCGGTGGTCAAGAAGCAAGCCCGTTAGGAGCCAATTACCAGAAGCCCCCAGATTTGCTGATCCGAGGAGCTGCTGCTAATCGAGCGTCGGATTAGCTAAATCGCTAAAGATTTCAAGAGTGAGCATTAGAGTGATGCAAATTTTGAAATGTTTGCTCCCCTATGCTTGAACGATTTTAATTATGGTAAATAGCATCCTCCCAAAGTTTGAAGTGATTCGGAAAAAAATTGACTGTGCACACGCCATTTGAAGTGTATACCACTTTATGATGTTGAATAACAATTTATCCTGAGGTCCGATCAAAAAGTGGTCTTCGGCAAAGTTGTAGCTGGGAGGATTTCACGTTAGAAGAATTTGTTCAATTTTCCATAAAATATTATGATGAAGGGATAGAGGGCTGAACACAAAAGATTGGCGTTTTCCATAGTAATTTCCGTATAAACTTCAAATAGCGTGTGCACAACCAAATTTCTTCCGAATCACTTCAAATTTTGGGAGGATATTTTTTATCATAATTGACATCGTTTAAGCATAGGGGAGCAAAAACTTCAAAATTTGCATCAGTCTAGTGAGCATCGTTTCCAGATTTCGACTTGTGCCCGGGTATCCAATACCCGTTGCTGTTTTGCGCCATCCACGTCACGAACCATTCAGCTGGTTCGTCGTATAAGCAAATTCCCCGTTTGACCATGGCAATCAACTGATAACATCCCGTAGTGCTATTTATCTGTAACCGTATCGAGGCTAAGAAAGCCAGAAAATCGACCAAAGCAGCCAAAATGTGTCCGTGTTACGCAAATTCAACAATTCAATCGGCCCTTTTCAGAGCCAACAAATGTGTTTTAAAGAGTTATTTGTGTAATATTCCCTAATGTGTTTACCACATACTTGCTATAAGAGATTATTCATCTCATAGCGTCATACAATAATCATACAATAATTGACAACACGGCAATTTGAGGATGTTTCCGAGGACGCTGCTGCAGTGCCGTCGGGATGCAATAACAGCATAATGTTCATCTTGTGCATCCCTTACCAAGACATCAGTTTCATATAGCCTATTTCCTAGATAAGAAAACGAAGAATTTGAAAGGAGGAGCATCATCTGCTATTCTAAGGGTACAAAGCATCCTTCCTTCGTTGAATTCGGTTTCATTCTGTTTTAGCTTTCGAGCTGGTAAGAGTTCCTCCAAACCTTCTCAGCTCCTCGCTACCAGAGGCAAGCTGTTGATCACCAAGCGGCGGCAAGTTTGTACGAGATGGCTGAAGAAAATCGACCAAAGCCGCTTGTTGAAGCGCACATCGTCATCAGCACCGCAAATCTCATCGGGTGAGGAGGACTGCAATCAGTGCGCCGTCAAAATGTGTCCGTGTTACGCAAATTCAACAATTTGCCCTTTTCAGAGCCAACAAATGTGTTTTAAAGAGTTATTTGTGTAATATTCCCTAATGTGTTTACCACATACTTGCTATGATCTCTTAATTCATCTCATAGCATCATACAATAATTGATTTATTACGAATAATTGACAATACTGCAATTTGAGGATGTTTCCGAGGACGCTGCTGCTGTGCCGTTGGGATGAAATATATTTTCTATTGTTACGTGGTCCTACGTCACCAGTTCGTACAACCCCAAGGGGATGTACCCTTATAGTTTTTAACATTAATATCACCGAAAGCGCAAAAAATCTCAAGCTCTATTTTTCAGGCAACATAGAATACTACTAAATGAAACGGATGCCAACATTTCAGAGAGTTATATATTGGTATTTTTAGATATTTTCACTTTTGTAAGATTTTTTTTTCGTTGCGTGATTAATACTGGACAAACATTTCAAAAGGGCACATCGACATTGGTAAACATTGGCTTTGCAAGACGCTGTTGAGTCCAATTCAACTCGATCACGCTCACCAATACCACTATCAGGAAGAGCTAACGCCAATATTCCTGATAGCGGTGTTAGTTTGCGTGGGCGGGCTAAGAAGGGCTCAACAGCAACGTTTCTAAAAAAAGGCTCAAGACCTCTTGGGCCCTTTTCAAATGTTTGTCCAGAATATTTTCGTGGCAAATATGCAAATGTAATTTAAAATAAGCGGAAAATTTATATTTTATTTTTTCATGAAATTATTATATCTGCCTACAGTACAAGCAGTTTTCGGATTTCACCGGGATATTCGCCTGTCACAGTTTTAAGTATATTTCCATTAAAAAAAAACGCTGAAATTGAAACACAAATTTAAGCTTAAACAGCCTAAAAGTTCTCAAGGCCGAAGGAATCTACTTGGGTTTATTCTACGACTGTCGTGAGGTGACAATTGTCGGTTGCGTATAGTGAGGTGACAATTGTCGACTCGAGTGAAGCGACCGCCGTGTAAATCAAATGCAGAGTCACTTCACTCGAGTCGACAATTGTCACCTCGCAATACGACACCGACAATTGTCACCTCATGCCAGTCCTAGAATAAAACCAACTATTTACTACCATTGATCTATATCCTCTATTCCAAAACATACAAAGATCGATCGATGTACTTTCCGCTTAGAAACAATTTTACAAGCTCACGACAAGAGATCTTGCGCTCTGAAATTTTAGTAGAGATAAGAATATGCTTTATTATTTGATTTTCTGTGTTAAAAAATAACACATTCATTAATTGAATTACTTACCTTGAACAACGATGACGATAATTAACTGAAACTCGATAAACCTTTCATGGCCTACTATACCATTTGTATCGTTAAAGAAAAACATAAATGTTGTCAGTTTCAATACACACTTACATCTGCATTATTAGATATTAACTCGAGGAGCTGCTCAAAAACTGAATTTCATGGCTATTATGATGATTTATCTAATCTAAAAGTGTTTGTTTTATGACTCGTTATTTCTATTAATACTCGATCTGGAGACTCATGAACATTTTGGAGTAACATATTCATTGTAATAAAAATGGGGATATAATATTATCACAATCACCAAAATACACCTCTCTGAAATATTGAACTGTTCTATGATGCCTGAAAATTTGAGCTTGGAATTTTTTGCGCTTTTGGAGATTCTTCTTCTTTCTGGCATTACGTCCCCACTGGGACAAATCCTGCTTCTCAGCTTGATGGTTTTTCATATGAAATTGAAATTTTTCAATAGTAGTTCAATACCTCCAGCAGACCTCAATAGCTGTTTAATATCTCAATGAAGTATTTTTAATTCTTTTGAAGATTTTTTTAATACCAATATAATACCAAATTAAGGTATTGACAACTGAACAATACCTAATTTTGGTATGATATCAAAAAATGGTATGCATAAGTTATTGGGGAGTTATTTGTTCCTCCTCGGATCGTGTGGCAGGTACGAAGATACTCTATGCCCTAGGAAGTCGAGAAAATTTCCAACCCGAAAAGATCCTCGACCGGTGGGATTCGAACCCACGACCCTCAGCTTGGTCTTGCTGTATAGCTGCGCGTTTACCGCTACGGCTATCTGGGCTTTTGGCAAAAATTGTAGGCAAAAATTAAGGCAAAAATTGTAGTAAGAGTGATGATTTCAATGATGATTTGTAATTTGTAGATTGCATATCGAGCATATCGCAGCAACCTAGATTTTAAGTGGTAGCTATAGCAATGGCTGTTCAAGTTTTTCACTTCAGTTCTAAACTTTCAACTAATTAACACGTGTATTTCTTTGCCATAAACAGTGTTTTACATCGCTTCCAAGTTGCACTGCTCAACAAAAATTGGACTATTTTCAAATTTTATTCGTTATTTATAAATTTTCAAGCGTCGTGTTATCAAAATTTCTCCACTAGAGTTTGTGCTTGGTATACTTTTGTCAGCAAAAACTATTATATGACGTAGTTCTTCAGAAAAATGGAAAACTCGATGAAAAAAAAATTCCGCTAATTTGATCTTATTTTGCCAATAACTTGAAAACAGTTGGCTGTAGAGTTGAATTTAGATTGTGATTTACGAACTTTCCGTTTATGCCAGTTTCTCGTTGTTACAAAAAACTTTGCCGAAGATACGAAATGCCGGAAATAATCCGTTACCGAGTTATAAAGTTTGTCCCGCCAGATTGCACCCCTGGCCCGTAGTGCATTGGTACAGACACTTTATGCATTGAAACGGCTGAAGACGAATTGGAATTCCAAGATTCCAATTCTAATATCTTTTCACTGCATTGATTTTTGTTGCAACGGGAATTCATCTCGTTGCATTGTTCTCTCGGACGCCCTGTGATAGAAACTAGTTCTCCAGTATTGTTCTCGTTAGGTACTCGAAACTGTAACATGTTTACATTAAAATTTATCAAAAAATATAATACAAGTTCGCTAACACTTTTAATTTCGTCCAGGCGTCAAAAAAGTACGAATACAAAAACATTAATTTATATGCACAACTTCAGTTTGACGTTTAGACTAATCGTATAACATACAAACTTGCATACAATCTTGAATCAGGTTTAGGGACAAAATGTCGAAAGACAAAACGTCGAAACCTAAAACGTCGAAAGGGACAAAACGTGTAATGGACAAAACACCGAAAACAGTCATTTTTCAAGAAAAAGTTTTGAAATTTAAGATAATTTTACCGTGGTGAATCAAAATCCGGACGGTACCAATATCCGGACACTCGAATTTTATTTATTAATTAAAGGTATAGCTGAGTATTAAACAGTTTGGGATTATTTACAATTTCAACTTAAAATTATGCTTATTATTTTACTATCGTTTATAATCTAGTTACCATTGCAAAATAAATAATGAAAATAAATACACAAATGTTCCTCCAGTTGAACGTCATCCTGCTACAGTGCAAGTATAAGTGCTTATTACTCACGCAAAAATACCATAACGTGTTATTGATTATTGACAAGTTTAAACTATATAGTTTGGCAACTTTTCCATCATAAAAATGAACGAAGTGACAGTTTTACCAGGTCCGTCCCACTCGGGCTCAGATTGGGTACCACTTCTAGTACTGCATTTCGTCCCTCGGTAGTGCAAAAGGTACCCAAGTTAGACAGATCGCAGTACACTTTGAACGGCATTCTAGATTACCTTATAAGCCATAAAATTTTGGGCAACTGCAAGGGAGATGGGGGTCTTTGATTTGTCTTTGGTTTAACAATCTGACAACACAACTCTAGTGAAATATTGAGAGGATATACATTAATTGGCGTTAATAACTGCTGTCCGGAATAATGTGCAAGTGAAATCAAATCCAGACATCATGCTGAAACCCTGTGTTCTGCCAGCGTGTGTGAATATTTGTGAAATGGCTTTACGTGGAATCGTAAAAAATAATTATTTAAAGTGTTATGAATTATCAGAATGCTTTTTAACCCCTCTACCGGCAGCTTCATTTTTTACCGCAAAATTCAACTTCAAATCGTTATAACTTTTTTGTTTTTCAATATTTGTGCACCATTTTTTCACAAGTTTTCGAAAAACTCTTCTAGTTTTAGGATCTGTGTCGATATTGATCCTTGGTCATCTGGTTTTGAAGACATTCTAAAATTCCTTGGGGGACCGACCCGTAACCAGAACCCCTCGTTGATTTCTTAGGCTAGAGAATTTTAATCGTATTCGGATATTCACTCTTCGGAACAATACATTAATGAGAGTATGTTGTGAAAAAATGAAACAATTTGGTGCAGCCGTCTTTAAGTAATGAGCATTTAGGTTTATGGAACCACGCTGGCCAAATAAAGATCCTAAAAACTTCAAAAAACATCATATCGTAATTTTCAGATATCTCCAAGAATTCTGAATTGATTTGTATGATTTTTTCAGAGTAGCTCCTTATTACCTGGCATAATATAGCCCACATATTATTTTTTTGATAAATTGATCAAAAACAAAATGGCCGCCAAAGACATTTTATATGGAAAATGTCGGTCCCCCAAGGAACATCGGAATATCTTTAAAACCAGATCACCAATGATTAATATCAACACGGATTCCTAAACTGGAAGAGTTGTTTGAGAACTTGTGAAAAAATGGTGCAAAAATATTGAAAAACATAAAAGTTATAACGATTTGAATTTGAATTTTGCGGTAAAAAATGAAGCTGCCGGTAGAGGGGTTAATTCTAAAATAAACTACGTTTACGTAGTTTCGTGGTTGCAGTTTGAACAAGTCACCTTTAATAGGATGCCATCAGTTTCATGAGAGGTTATTACGACATAAATTCGCTTACAAATAGCTTTGTAAGATATTCTGGAGCCCATTAGAGGTAGAAATTCGTACGACTGTTATATTCAATTGAGTTGCAACATGTTCAATTAATTGATCCACCAGTTTTCAATTTTAAATACTGCTGTTCGTTTGATTCAGTAGTGTATGGATTTTAAGCCAAAGCTTGCTTCAGATTTCCGGATTTAAGGACAAGACATACTACATTGTTAAAACGAATTTCTTGACATTTTAGTAGTTTTTACCATGAAATTCATCATTACTCTCAAGATCTGATAAAAGACTGTTAGTAGCATAACTGAACTTCAACTGAATCTGAAGAAAACTTAATGAAAATAGTGTTTAAACATTTGGTCTTTCTTAAGTGTCCGGGTATTGATGCATCACGGTAACGTTGCCAAGGGAAATATGGGGCTCTGTACTGTTTTGATTTCGTGTGGGATTTTGACGTTTACTGGCCTTGTTGTTTACTTATTTCATGAAAGAGTAAAAGAGAGGGAATGATTTTTGTGCAGAGCCCCATGGTTGCGATACGAACGGTGTTGGATACTGCACAATTTGCAAGGTTCATCAAAGTAAGCATGGAACAAATTCTCACAAAAATATCAATCATACACTTAGTTTGGACCACGGTATACACACCAAGGTAGGCATTGCTATGTGTAAAAAACGATTTTCAATCAAAACATGTGTCGTCATTCCTATCGCCAAGCATGGGGCTAAGAGGATAGTAAAAGAGAACAGGCATGGCTTTCTCTTGTACTCGTTCGGGATTGCGATAGGAATGACGTCACTACCAAGTGTCTACCAAGTGACATTTTTTGGAATATACCTTGTTTCTTTTTATCGTGGTTTGGACCAGAGAAGAAGCAGTGCATCATCTCGAGAGGAGGATTGAAAATAAAGCCTGAGGTAAAAGTGACAATGATAAAAGTATGAAAAAGACCTTAGCCTTATTTTGCCGTACCTTCTTTTTCATCAATCCAATTTTTGGTTATATCTACAACTCAACTTACTGACGAAACCACAGTGCAAAGCACCCTGGTAACATTGGTAACTGAATAACAGTTTATTCAGTTGAAAATAGGCTGTATTAACAACATTTTGACTGAATAAGCCACCGAATGCTACTTGGGTAGGGAAAGGCGAGGCATAGTGAGCATAACAAGTATTTATTCGTCACGAAATATAGCGTCACACCATTGCGGGCGTATTGTAGAGCTCCATCTTCATCAGTCGTGTGCGATACTTCTCCAGTTTTTCCGAACGTTTAGGGTCACCAGGGTGGCATACAGAACCTTTGTTATAAATATGATGATTGAATGATTCTCTCCGTGTAGCTTAACAATCTTTTCAGTGTTTAACGAATGCAAACACCCAACCCTGTTTGTGCTTTCAATTTGACAGACTAACAAAAGCTCATCTTCATGGAACACGCTTGTTCAAAACTACTCGAAAGTGAGTCGAATTCGATTCTCTTCGGAACTACAGAAAGCGAACTAAAAAAATCTTAGATTTACACGTAACGTAATTTTAGCCTCAATCATGCAAAGCCATTTCTCATGTATTATTCAATGATAAAACCTGTAAACACATCTATTATATTCAACATTGTTACAAAAATCCTTAATATTGAACGCGACACGTCTTCGGAATGTTGCATGCAAAACATGCACATGGAATGACAAGCCGTCGATCCATCCATGTGCATTATTTTTGACAGACTATTCAGCGTAGAATCATGTAAACTGAGCAATCTTGTTTGCAATTTCACTTTCAAGATACAAGAAAGCATGCAATATTGGCGAATGTTGGATGTAAGATCATGCAAACAAGAATGGTCGGTTTACATGATTCTACGCTAAATATTCTGTCAAAAATAATGCACATGGATGGACCGACGGCCTGTCATTCCATGTGCATTATTTATGATTGAATTTTCAGCGTGAAAATCATGTAAACTGAGCCGTTTTGCATGCAAGAGAAGACGTTTCGCGTTCAATATTAAGGATTTTGCTAACAAAGTTGGATATAATAGATGTGTTTGCAGGTTTTATCACTGAATAATACATGAGAAATGGCTTTGCATGATTGAAGCTGAAATTACGTTACGCACTCTTAAAAATAATGAAAATTACTCTGGACGTAATTCTGGTTATGACTGAATGACACATGATGTAAGTGATGGGACGACACAAAAACGTGTCTATGAAGATGTATTGAACAAAAAATGTAATTTTACATGTTGAAGGACACGAAAACGATGGAACTGTGATCGACATTTCCCGAATCAGACACTAACGTATTTGAAATTCGACACAAATTTACGTCATTCGACTCGCTTCTTTTATGTGCATCCCAAAAGACGTAAATCACATTATTTTTTGGTACTGTGCGTATAGATCTAAGATTTTTTTGGATTGTAGTTATAATTTTTTTAGAGTCATTGCAAATCTATCTGAAGAAAATTTTTAAATTTAATCCAACACTAAATCATATTCGTGAGTTATCCATAACTGTGGGGTGACTGTACCTTCCCATAGGTTCATCATGCATCGAATTGGAATGGTTCGTTTTGACTGCAGGGAGGTAGCGGAAGGTGGTGACGTTGAAATTTTATGTTGCAAATGGTTGGTGTGGCCGTGTGATGGTGTGCTCGTGGTTGGATTGTGGAGAGATAACGTGAACGCTTGAAATGAAGATGCTACACTGAGGTGGGCTCTGCATTTGTATTGACGGTTGTAGAGATGTGATGTGCTATTGCCGCCAGCCAGAGCTGGTGCAGGCTTCGGAACCGTTCATCACACTTCGTTCGAATCGCAGAGGAGGATGTGCGTGACTTCTATCTATTTTGCCGAGCAGGTTCATCGCTTGTGCGAGCGTTGAAGTCATTTGTGTTTCTCGGAGCAGTTGTTATGCATGCATAAATAAGGGATGAACGATAAAAGTGGTTCGCGTGTTAGACTGGTCAATAGGTGAAAACTGCTTATGGGTTTACATAGTGATTGTATTCTTTAATTTGAATATGCGAGGTTATATAAAATGTTAATTCTAATACTCTCACAATGTGAACAAAATATAAATTTATCAAAAATGAACTACAACTAAATCGGGGTTGATGATTGACATGGACTGAAGTAAATGAAACACAGTTATAACAGAAAGTTAGTATCATAACGACGTATGTTTAGTTATCGATTTCTAAGAACGACCATATAGCAAATTTCTCAAAATCTGAACATGACTCATATTTTAAACACTCGATTTTTATAGCCATTTTTCAAGATAACCACTCAAATTTCTTCATAGTATGGTCAATTCGTCTGTGATTCAAATCCTTTACATTTAAAACCTGTAAATATATTAACTCTTACCTTTGAAATCGTCACTGTTCGGAATATGAGTCATGTTCAGAATTTGAGACAACACGGTATATTACGTTAAATAGTTCGCGCTTTCCGAAGGATTACTATACTTTCTTTCCAAACGTACTCATATATGAAAGTCTCCACACTCGATTTCATTCATTTGCGTTGGCAAGACTCAAGATATCATTTTCAAACAATTCATTTGGAGAGAAAAGTCACCAATTGTTTATCTAGCAATCATTTCAGAGCGAAACCATCGGAAGAGAGCCACATTCGGTCGCGGGAAATAAAAGAGCATCGAACCTACAGGAGAGCACACGCCACTTCGTTCACCGTTTTTCATTGTCAAGGAAACTGAAATCGTAATCCCACATTTTTAATTTGATGGAAGAAAGAGCGAATGATCTTGTGCTGCGCTCGGCCAGTCGTCCAGCCGGTTACAATGTAGATAGATGATAAGAATCTCTGCTTGTCGCTGCTGACCAAGTGCCATCTCGGTTGCGAATGTTGGAAGAAAGCAGCGGAACCGCCCGAAACCGGAGATCGTCGTCAAACGGTGTGTAAAGGAAAGTGGGGCAAAAGATACTATAGTTGATTAATCAACATATTCAGAAAAATGTTAACAGATAAAAATAAAATAAAAATGCCACATACAGTCAGTGACATAAGTGAGTAACCAAATGCTGTTTTTCCATACAAAATTCCCAAGTTTGGGGTGTTGTATCTCAGCTTCTGGTGGTCCGAGTTGGCTGAAATTTGGATGACGAACTACAAATAACTTGAAATTTTGCCTGTGTGGGAATTACTACATTGCAGTCATTTTACATAGAGTTTCAGAGGGTTGTTAAAAGACAAAAGTAAGTAACCGAGAGACTTTTTAATTTAATTCCAAAACGGAAAGTTGTGGGTTGTTGGTGCGTTCCACAAAGTTGTTCAATTCCAGATGTCACTGACTGTAGTAGATGTTTAACCTAGTGGAAAAAATCTTGCTGAACAAACTTAAGTAGATATATTTGACTATGTCAAATTATAACTGTTTTAAAATTGATTGTTTGTTGAACGATTACAATTTTCATATTATTAAACTACAAATAATTATAACTTGTTCAATACTTGAACATCAATCAAGCCACCATAACATTATTTTCGAATTGAGCTAGCAATTTTCCCACTGGAAATTTGCCCCACTTCACTCTAAGTGCTGAGCAGCGATGGGTTGGGAGGGAAAACTTGATCTTGACTTTGTGAAAAGTGGCAGATTCACCTTGAGAAGCGATGGACAGGATGGGAGCCTGTTCGGCGAGTACTGAGCTGTCTTCTGCTGCTGCTGCTACGTACTCGTCGTGCAGTTTGGGTTGGTGATGCATTTCTATTCCATCATCTTCGTCGTCGCCAGTCTTCGTCCCATTTGGGTGGTAGAGGATTGGATGCAGCGCTGCATTCTTCGGGTTCTGGTTTCCGTCTGGATCACGGGGGGGTTTCGGAAAATAGCCACCGGGGAATACATTAGCAAAGCGATGGGTAGTGTGGTTTTCATTCTGCTGAGCAACACATGATGAGCATGAGCCAGTTTTCTCCGGAGGCCAATTGAAGACCAGCTCCAAAGAGGATTACTACGAGGAACTGTGGAAGATCACCGGAGGAGGGTGTTGGGAGGACGGAATTGGGAATAGTCTGTATGTGTGTTGCACTACAACATTTCTTCAGATGGCAGTCGGATCCGACACTCTAGGTGTTCGACATGCGGAGAAAATTGCTGTTGGAAGTGGTTTGAACGATTCATCAATAACTGTATTTTACTTATAATTTAAACAGGGTTCTGGTTTTGATGACATTGTGTACGAGAGAACATTCGCTTTTGTTTCAACTGATCAAATACTTCACTACAAATTTAGATTTTCCTCTCTTCCCATCTCACAGAAAAGCATTATTTTTCTATTAATAATTTTTGTAACGATAACTTTAGTTGCCTTGTCAATGATTACCAAAAGAAAGATATTTTTAATGTCCAGCTGTAATAGTTTTGATTTCTCCTTGATGCTTTGCATTTATATCTTTCCTACAAAATACAATGCTGTTCAGTAAGTGTGTCGGGGAGCTTCCTTCGCCCAAGCCCCAACATCGAAATGGGTGGTAGTTTGCCCACGGAAGGCGTTTAGAGGGGGGGGGGGGTCGATCCAATACTTCACATACAACACATAGTTCCGTAAAACACTACACGGTTCAATTACATTTATTCACATACAGGGGATAGGCAAAATGATTGAGATAGGCAAAATTTTGCCTAAATTCAAATGCTCATAACTTTATGAAAAATTGATGAAATTGGATGCATCTGGAAGCAGTCGACGGCAAATTTGGTCTAGTTTCAGGAACTTGCTTGGCCATGCATATTGTCCACTGGACACCGGAGATGATCCGGATTTTCCGAGGTCATGTCTAAATATCATTTTTTCTGTCGCTTGTATTTTTGAGCGGTGTAAAGTTGGATAGATGTTTACTATTTTCCTAGAAACTAGAACTAATAGGAAGTGGAATGCCGCCGGACGCATCAAGATTGGTTCGAAATCTTCAGAAATATGACCATTTCCGTAAAATGGTTCCGGAAAACATGGTCAGTCATGTGTGTATTTCCAATTATGTAAATATTACCCAGAACTATACCCAAGTGAGCACCAACCTTAGAAAAAATATTTCCAGCAGCATATTCAGAACCATTAGATACATAGACCACTCTATAGAAGGTTCCAGGTGCCCTGGGGGAAGTGGTCAATTAGGAATCTGGATTAATCTGGAACCATATCAATATGGGCATTAAACTTCATGGTTTTCAAAGCTTATGCTATTCGAAGAATTTCCAGCACCACCGGCTGCCATGACTACTTTATAGTAGGTTCCAGGTGCCCGGTGGATTTGGCCAATTTGGCCGTTCCCATGTTAAGAATCACCTTCTACCATGAACAGTAGGATCCATGTGACTTGGAGGATGAGGAGCATTTTCAGAACCACAAGATGAAATAACCACACTATAGTAGATTCCATGGGCTCCTAGAGATGTGGCCAATTCGGAACATAACCACATCCCCCAGAGCCCATGGAAACTATTATACAGTGGTTATATAAATATGTTGCTCTGTAAATGCTTCTTGTAGCATAGCCTTCAAAAATCTTGCTGTTTATATTCATACTGATGTGTTTTCGGGCATGTTTTGAATTGGCCACATCCCCGGGGGCACCTGGAACCTACTATAGAGTCGTCATGGCAGCCAGTGATGCTGGAAATGCTTCGGAAAGAATAACCTTTGAAAATCATGAAGTTTGATGCGCATATTGATATGGTTCCAGATATGTTCCTAATTGACCACTTCCCCCAGGGCACCTGGAACCTTCTATAAAGTGGACTATACATCTAATGGTTCTGGATATGTTGCTGGAAACATCATTTTTAAGGTTAGCGCCCACTTGGATATAGTTCCGGATAATATTTACATAATTGGGAATACAAACATGACTGACCATGTTTTCCGCTCAAAAATACAAGCGACAGAAAAAATGACATTTAGACATGACCTCGGAAGGTCCGGAACATCTCCGGTATCCAGTGGCCAATATGCATGGCCAAGCAAGTTCCTAAAAGTAGACCAAATTTGCCGTCGGATGCTTCCGGATGCATCCAATTTCATCAATTTTTCATAAAGTTATGAGCATTTGAATTTAGGCAAAATTTTGCCTATCTCAATCATTTTGCCTATCCCCTGTATATTTACAGTTAAAATACATTCCACAATTATATAATATATACTGGGATACATGGGTCTTCCCTGACCGCATGTTCCAATGGGCTGAGCCGAACTAACTATGGATGATCTATTTCTGGGTTGAGTCCTTCTTAATCATCGCTACTCCTTTTATAAATTGAAAGAGAATGAGTGTTTCCTAAAATTCCTCACTTCTACCACAGGCGTATGTAGGATGGATAACGCAAGTCCCAAACATACTCGCCCACCCTGAAATGTCCTACATTTCTGAAGATACTAAGAATATTTTTGAGTAGAATAACTTCCATGTCATCGTTGGGCTAGTTGATGTGAAACTTGTTAAATTGTAACATGAAAACCTTATTCCTAATCCTAATCTTTAATAATCCGCATAGCGCCTTTCGCTCACCCACCATCAGATAGCAGTCGTTCTGAATTAATTTAATCCCTTGATTTATCCATAGGGCACTCAAAATCTTGGAATACTGGAAAAGTGTTTGCACTCGTTGATCCTTGTCCTGCAGTGTAATAAAGGTCATAACCGTTAAGCCACCCTCCATGATGACTAAACGGACTCCTTAGGAAAACGCCGACCATTTGCAGATGTCTTTGGGCTACAATGATCGTGTAAAACGCTCCCGTAATAAAGACGCTTGATGTTGTCATAAGGGCAGACTTCCTGAAACCAATGCATATCTTGTGCAGTTGACCCATCTTCAGCACCGACGTTCAGATATGTGTTGTTTATCATCCGTTATCCACAGTAGACCCGGTAGTTTTGATTCCTCAATCAGAAAGTGATGCGGCGTTGATGACAGACGGATGCATGGTGCAGCCCTTTCGTGAATTACCGTCGATTATGGAGTGATGAAATTGCCTTTTTGGGTTGACGCTGTAGATGAATATCATGGATGATCGCCGTGGTGTTCCTCGAGAAATTTGGCTATTTGATGACTGAGCTTCCAGTTTCCTGACACGATTGGAAGCTGATTCAATCGTCATTCGGTTGGTAGCTTGAGTTATGTGGATTTCCTCAACTTCGACTTCGGTTCGGGACATCATATTGGAAAGTTCAAGGTTAGTATTTAGCGTCGAAGCTTCGGCTAGACATATACACTGCACTTAAATAATTTACCTGTGAGGCTGGAGTCCGTGCTGATGCAGTGTATGTCGCAAACTCTCATTACAAAATCCGGTGATTTGACTGGGTTGGTGTTGGATATCCCCTGATAACCGAAATCCAGAACCGCGGGGTGATGAGACCCTGTAGCTCAGGTCGTCTTCAATACGCCATTATCCATTACTCGCTGTTCTCAATTTAGTTGATGAGCCAGAGTAGCCGTAGTGCAAACTCATGGTAATTTTTGCAACCGCACGAAAATTGATGCAATGGCTTCCATACCGAGGTATTCTTTGCTGGTTGATAGCCATCCCCTTTCTGTTCTTGTATCGAATGAAGTTCTTTGCGTCCTTCCGGGGCAATCCGGTTCGAAGGACCATAATGTCGGGGAGCTTCCTTCGCCCAAGCCCCAACATCGAAATGGGTGGTAGTTTGCCCACGGAAGGCGTTTAGAGGAGGGGGGGGTCGATCCAATACTTCACATACAACACATAGTTCCATAAAACACTACACGGTTCAATTACATTTATTCACATATATTTACAGTTAAAATACATTCCACAATTATAATATATACACTGGGATACATGGGTCTTCCCTGACCGCATGTTCCAATGGGCTGAGCCGAACTTACTATGGAAGATCTATTTCTGGGTTTAGTCCTTCTTAATCATCGCTACTCCTTTTATAAATTGAAAGAGAATGAGTGTTTCCAAAAATTCCTCACTTCTACCACAGGCGTATGTAGGATGGGTAACGCAAGTCCCAAACAAAGTGTGTTTACTTTATTTGAGTTGGGTGTAAATGATCTAAGATAACCGTTTAGGTTGCAGAATGGCCTTCCGTTTGAAAAAAATGTTTTTAATGAATTCACGATCAAACTTTGTTGATACTTATTCCTAGAATCTAAAGTAAAATGTGAACAATTAGATTGAGATTCACATTTCCATGACATATTATTATCGAACTTATTATATCACCTACATTTTTGTAAACTTATGCTTACCCAAAAGAAAAACCAGCCGTTAAAATATAGTGAGAAAAATTCCTTAGCCGACTGATTAAAGTCCACGGCTACAAAGCAAAGACATGTTGAAGGTGTCTAGGTTCGACTCCTGGTCGGTCCAGAATCTTTTCGTAATGGAAATTTGCTTGACTTCCTTGGGCATAGAGTATCATCGAACCTGCCACACGATATACGAATGCGAAAATGGCAACTTTGGCAAAGACACTAAGCTGAGAAGCAGTGAGGACGTAATTCCACGAAGAAGAAGAATAAAGGTCAGAGCATCAAATTTCAACCATTCATACGATTTTTGCATACTTTGTATGAAAACCCGAAAATTGGCACAAAATAAGTGTAGATCGAAAATGAGCCCGTGTCCCCTAGTAGGTGGTAATTCTACCAACAGCTCACTCACTGTTCATGTTCATGTTAAATGTTTGCAATGTTACGTCGCCTTCAGATACCCACAGATTGCACCAGAGCGTTAAGTTAATCTTGATTGAAAATTTGATGATTAAATGATACACCATGCTGAAAGTTATTAAATTTAAATTGGTTCCTTCTATAATGAGTAGAATAATTTATTTTCAAATTTATAGCTCCTTAATTGCATACTTTAAGGCATTTAAACAGCATCCATCCATTGCGTCACGCTAAAATTGGATTTTTTTTTACCTCGGGCAGAAGAGGGCTGTAAGTAATACTCTTTGTATGAAAATATTCAAATTTTTGTTTGAGTCGTAAGGCTTGAAGGGAGAGATCTAGCATTACGTGATATGTGGACGGTGTCTTAGGGCATCTCCAAAATCATTATTTTTATAAGTAATCATTGGTTAATGATAAATCATTAAAAGGCTGTTAATTAAATTCCCGAAAGTAAGAACTAAACGCCTTGAAGCATGCAACAAACGGGTTATACACTACATAATGATGAAATTTACCCTTGATTAGCTCAGGTTAGTAAGACAACTGGAATCAATCTGAATCCTAGTACTACATGATCGTTGATTTATCTAAGAAATTTTCTTAAGACATTGAATTCCAAGAAAAATTCCGTAAATATGGTATCAGTAATCTAGAGAACCTGACAACCGTTAGCGTTGAAAATTTGATCGATTGGTCACCACCAGCAAGTGATCAGTGACTAAAGAGTTAAATATCCAGCACAAACGGTTACTGTAAACGTGGTACAACATGACGAAGAAATTTTTTTGTTGTTTTTAAAATAGGCTGACAAAATCGGGTCAAAAAGCTGACAAAATCGGGGGGCAGACAAAATCGGGTCAGTACTTTTTTTTCCTTTATTTACCATAAATAGTTTTTTTTTCTGATATATAGATTGATAAAAAAAACCAAGAAAGGGTGAAATTCCTCTGAACCATTGTATGAAAAACTATTTCTCCATTTTCGTTCATCGAGATCTCATTAGGGAATCCCTACCAAATGTTCAAACTGGTTTTGGGCAAATTTCTCAAAAAATTCTTTAAAAATATCTAATATCTATTGCTTCAATTATTCCTTCGATAATTAATTCAATTAATTGATTTGCAAAATTCATGGAGTTTAATATGTCGAATGCTAGATACCTTCACCTTCACTTTCACTTCGGTGGAATTATTAGAGAATGAATAAACAACTAATTAAATTTAAACACTTCACTTACAAAAAAAGTATGAAAATACTAAAAATCGCTAGAGAGGCGAGCAAATATCGTTAAACTCTAATATGTATGACAATAATAATATCACAAGATAACCAACATATTTAAGTTTACCAGTATTTGCACGCCCTACTAATAAATTTTAGTGTACACTTATTACTTTTTATAAAGTGAATTATTGAAATTCAACTTGTTTGTAGAGTAAAGTGGGGCGAAAGCTCGAGTGAGGTAAGAGTTTCTTTTTAAGATTTCTAGCTCAATTCAAAACAAATCTTATAAATGTCATGGTGGTTCGAATGTTATTTAAGTAAGAGACTTTAAATCCAAATATCATAAAAATCGATTGAGATTTGTAAAAGTTTTTGCTATTTGTTGTTTTTCGACGTGAATATTGTAAATTTTGGTCAAACTTTCGTTGCATGGAACCGATTGAAGATAAAATCTTTTTCAATATTTTATGTAAGGGCGTTTCTAGGCCTATCCTAAGGTTGCTTTGAGGTGTATTAGTTTTTGCATAAATGCTTGAAAACAATTTTTGGCCCATAGTGGGGCAAAAGTTCGAATCAGCGGGGCAAATAAATAAAAAAAAAAAAAAGTTCGACCCATGAATAAAATCACGGAAAAATTTGCAAATTGCCTAAAATCTACATATTATCTTCAAATTTAGTTAAATTTGTCTGATCATGTGAAAACTGTCTCCAAAATTTTACATTTCCACTTAGTTTTGCAAAAAACTGCTATTTTTGAGTACATTACAATCAACCCGGTTTTGGGCAATTTTTTGATGAAAATTTAGTGTGTATTATTCGTCAAACTTAAGTTTACGGCTGGTGAAAAGTATGCCTGTCATAAAAGGTTCGAATAAGACAATCAATTTTGAAACTGTTATAACTAAAAATGGATAAATATTTTGACACAAGTTTATTCAGCAAAATTATAGCCAATATGTTGAAAGTTCACTGTATGGTATTTGTTTTGTTTTAACTGCTATTGTTTTCCTGGAAAGGTCGAACTTTTGCCCCACCTTACTCTATGGGTAACAGTGCACTGTGTTTTATTTCGTAGATTTCATGCGCTTTTTGAATAGCGCCCAAACCGTTGATTTTAGCGACATAGTTTGTTAGGAGAAGTTTCTTGGTATATTAAAGCGCATCTTCTGATGAAAAAAGTTTTGTGATCAATCCACCAAGTAGTGAGATAGATAAAATATTTTTTCAAAACATTTAGATAGACATATGGTGCTTTCGGCAAAGTTGTATAATTGGTCATTTGAAACAACTTTGTCGAAGACATGATTTTTCTATCTCTTATTTTTAGGGGCCATTCATATACAACGGCATATATCTCAAAAAGTATATATGCCGTTGTATATGAATGGCCCCTAAAAATCATATTTTTAATCATAACTTTTTTCCAAGAATTTTGACATTTTTTGTGATTTCTACAAAGTTTTTAGTCATGGAAAAACATATCATCAGGCTATCTTTTTAAGTAACAAAGTTATTTATGTATCACTCTTTTTTTCAAGGGGTAGTTTAGGTTCCTATAACTGCCTTCGGCGCAAAATGGCGCAGACAACTCTTACAAATCATGAAAGTACCATATCTTCCCTTTCGGCAGATGATTAAAACATTTGTCTATAAGCGTCTTTTCATGGGTTCTTACTATTGAACAAATAAGCCTTATTAAAACGATTTTTACAGATAATTCCTTTACATCAAGAGATAGAGAGGTGGAATGCTCAGCAAAAACACGCGTTTTAAGATATCTAACAACTATGTAGAAGACACGAAAAATGTTAAAAATCTTATAAAATAGTTACAAATTTTTTAACAGAATGTACACAAAGTCGTTGAAAAAATTCGTTCAAAACTTTTTACTAGTAAAAAACTTTGTAGAAATCACAAAAAATGTCAAAATTCTTGGAAAAAAGTTATGATTAGAAATATGATTTTTGAGGGCCATTCACATACAACGGCATATATCTCAAAAAGTATAAGTGATAAAAAAATCATGTCTTCGACAAAGTTGTTTCAAATTACCAATTCAACAACTTTGCCGAAAGCACCATATGACTATCTGAATGTTTTGAAAAAATAATTTTTCTATCTCACTGCTTGGTGGATTGATCACAAAACTTTTTTCCATCAGAAGATGCGCTTTAATATACCAAGAAACTTCTCCGAACAAACTATATAGCTAAAATCAACGGTTTGGGCGCTATTCAAAAAGCACATTAAATCGATGAAATAAATCACAGTGCAGGGACCTCTTTTTCCAGGCAATCGACAAACCCTAACTACCCGGAATGTATTCAAGTTAATCAATAACGCATGAAAGATCCGTTTAAAACTTAATAATTTATAAAGTTTGATGTCTCACAAGCAGGCTTGATATCCAGACAACCAAAATGCACGGATAACGAAATCACCTGGAGGCTTTGTATGTGCAAAATTTCACTTACATGATGTTGCGAAGAGGCCTTCTACGTATAAAAGTGGAGGCAATATACAGGCGATCATATGAATAAGAGCATACAATGCGAGTATATAAATGTTCTACCGAACTAACCTGTGATCTTATGTGACTTACTCTGTACGAGTGTATGGGACGGAACAAAATGTACAAATGAACTCAGAAAAAAAAAACGTTTTATGCGAGGAAACTCATCAATCTGACGATTTTATCCACCGTGTTATGCGGATTCGATGTAATTTGTATGAACTAACGAGTTATGACATGAACTTTCATGCAATTGCAATTTAATTGCAAAGTATATGTATATTAGCCGTAAACCACGATTCATAATTAAAAACAAGTAATAGATTTCTGTTCATCATTACCTTGTAATTCTCTTACTAACGAATATTTTACAAATATACACAACATTTTACCGACAAATCACGAAAATTTATTGAAAATCGAAACGCATGCCAAAAATGCGTTGAAAAAACTAAGAAACAAGATTATAACAGGGAAGAAATCTTTGAAAAATGCGTTGGGCTGGTGAAAGTTAGTGGAAAAGCTTTTAAAAGGCACCGAAATCGTAAGGTATTCTTAAGTCAACAAATTCATTTCTCATTTAGCGATTAGTGGTCTCAGATGGAAAACCTAGTTCATTTACATTACCATTGTCCAGCTATATGAAGAGAAATGAAACCGTCCAAAATCATTCGATTTTGTTGATCTGTTTTCGAGCCATGACATATAGTAATCAATAAGTTTTGTTTACAGATATGTCCAAATTCACACAATCTGACAGTACCGTGTAGTGTCATTAGCATGACGGGAGCATAATTTCAATGCTCGAACATTATGTGGCATTTAATGTAAACTGAAAGTAATAAAATATATGTTTTTAGGTGTACCGCAATAATAGGACAAAGGAAGAGCTTCAGATTATTGTAAAAAAAAAAAATTACGCACGCTCGGCGCCGCGCAAAGGACGCGATATATGTTTGAATTCAAATTTTACGTTTTTACGTCACTTTACTCCAGATAAAGGATAGTTTCAACACTTCACATTGTTAAATACTGCACTCTTTAGGTTTTGGAAACTGAAATACGATTTAAATTTCAACACCGTGCTTAGGTCCTTCATAATAGAACGGATACCCTATGTGCCTATTTTACTAATGCCTTTTAATTTCTTGATAATTATACAGAAACATGGTTTCTGCTTTGATAAGCTATATATCCAATCCCCTTCATCGTCCTTTACCAATGCCACACCGTTTAAAGATTGATTGACCGTCGTGCAAGTATCCACCCGTATAATCAGTGCTATCCGCAATCCATTCATCTCAATGTACCTAATCAAATCATGTTTCCCATCATCACCATCATCGTCCTTCCGACTGGACCCCCTCCGGGCTTGAAGAATTCCTGAAATTGCCAAAGATTATCTCCGGTTTGATGGTAAAGGCCACCCAGCTGAACTTCACCCTCGATCATGAACTCACGTCGATCGCAGTCTTATCTTCCGAGCAATTCCGTCCTTCCAACTCACGCAATTCGCACAATCTGCGATTCCCACCACGCTACCCGAGCAGGAACGAATAACTCGTGCCTATCTGTTTTGGTATTATACCTTGATAAAGTATTGGGATTGTCCACATCTCAAGTTTTACCTTGTATGCAGGTCTCTTTCATGCCTTGTTCGAGTGGTAAGTATTGAAAACTATCTCGTATGGAAAACCTTAGTTTGGTATTCCGTAGCATATCTCTCCTGCTCGGGTAACCAGCCGATCCTCCGTATCCTCCGTCAGCGAATAATAAGTTTTAACAAGCGTTTACCTACCGGGAATACCTCAGAGAAAAATACCCATAAAATATCTGGCTCATCTTCGTCGAAGGCGCGTAACCTTCCTCCCATCGTTACCCCGCCGAAGCGCGATATGTGACCCTCAGATGTGTGGTGCTGCATCCTCGGGTTAGATAGACCTCTACCTGGACCAATGCGTGGTGAGTTGACGCTTCTTCCATTGATTTGCTCTCACAAGCGTTTAATGAGAAGCGTAAAAACAGCAACCATAATGATGACAGCACTCTGTCGTTGTCATCGTCGACTGGCTGCTAGAAGAGAGAGAGACAGACACAATCCAACTGGGCTCGGGCTCCACTATTCGTGCTGATAATAATGATGCTTGGCTCGGACTTGGACGCTCCATGTGATGATGATCATGCTAAGGTCGTTCAACTAATATCCATCGGGCTCGGGTCGACCGACCCACGGTTTTGCGATGATGACAGAAGGATGTGTAGGAAAGCGGATGGATAGAACCATTGCTGATGGTTGGAACATCTTCACTCAAAACCAGAAATCTGATCGTGAACGAAGCGAGTCGGTCTAGAGTTGCGTTCGTCGTGTTTGACGAAGTCCGGATAAAATCGCACGGTGTATCCTTTTGTTTTGTATTCGTCCACGAGGCGAGAGTGCGCGGTAGCCTTTGGGTGGGATGTTCTGTTGGTTGGGATGGCGAAGATGGGCCGACATCGCTCATAAAGCAACCGAGACGGATTATGATTTTATTGGTGCTGTCTTCGGTAATTGAATCGGATGAGCGGATTTGTTCCACCACAATGTACGGGGTGCTACGATGCGGCGGTTCGTGCTGGAAAATAATACCAGTTATTGACTGACATCATCATGCAAAATTCAGTGTTGACTGTAGGATGATAACAGTTTCAGTCATTTATTTTATGGATATATCGCTGTACTTAGCATTAGGATTGCTTTTCATACCTTTTTATATTTAAGAGGAGCAGTTTTACTGTTTCAATATTTGTTATAATAAATATGTAATAACAGAATGCACCCTATGTCACCGTAGTTATAAAAAAGTTATAAATCGGTCAATTTAAGAGACACAAAAAAAACTTTTTAACGCAAAGTTGCTTGAAATTGAATAGTCTACAACTTTGCTGAAGCATGTGTAATATAATTTCTACAAATAAGAAAGTTAGTTACACCATTTCTTTGGAAAAAAGAACCACCCTAATTTTCAATATTACCAAACAAAGGGCCTTACTAATACAAACAACTTTGTGGAAGACCGTTTTCGTCTAATGTTTCATTCTATGGCTCAAAATGCATCTTTCCGCGTAAAACTGATTCCTGGACCACAGTGCAATGGTTCAAAAAATGAAGGGAGAAATTATCTTTCGAAACAGAATCCACACTTTCAACATTTTTTAGGATAACCGTGACACCTTCACTTTTGGTATTGAAATCACTGGTAATCACTGTATTCGTTATGCATTTGACAAATCAAGCCTAATTTTTCAAATCGGCGTATCTAACATTTGGAAGGATTCGAGAAAAATGCGATGCAATATATTTTAAAGCATTTTAAATCCTGTTTAAAATGTTTTGCATTTTTTCTATTGCTGTGTCTTCTATAAGTTGAAAAAAAGAACACCGTTTCTAACCACTATTAAACAATTCCGATTTGTTTTGAATTAGATTGAAAAACTGGTGAAATTATCGAATAAACCCTTTTGCTTTGTGCTGCTCACATACACCATGATGATTCGTCAATATCATACCTTGCTTGATACATACACCTTGCTTAATGCGTCGGTTTGACAGTTCATTTATCACATGCGTCACGTCATATACACCAGTATTGTTTTGAAGTTGCACATACACCGGTTTGCAAATTCCCATAAAACATAATAAAGTTTGTTCTATTCGTCAGTTTCTACGTTCAACTACAACGAATATTGAATGTTTCCAATTTCAACTCGACTCGGACGGAGCCGTGAGTAACAAAAGTAAATGGAGAACAGTTCTTGTGAAAAATTTGGTGAGAAATTTGTCTAAAACCGAATACTGATGATGTTCCACATCAGTTTGCCGACCCGTCAGCTTACTGCAGCTGTGAAAATCCGAATCTCTCGATTTCCAACATGTTTAGTAATTCGAAAACAGTATGACGTATCTGCTGATTAAAATTTTATGTTTTGATTCTGCATATAGGTCGCTTTGCTATGAGCATATGTACGGTGTATGTGCTAGCATGAAAAATGTTAACAGTTGAGTCGCTTTGCAATGGTAGGGTGTATGTAGCCAAATTAAAAACACTGAGTAAAGTGCACATAGGGCAGAATTGAAATTTATTTCAAAAAATCAAAAAAATGTTTTAGAATTACTTTTTTGGACTCAATATGTAGATTATGCGTTTGTCAAGCCCATGCAAAGCAAATCTCGATTTGTTTATTTTTGCAGTTACGTCGGAATGAAGAATTATGCTTGAAATAATATTTAAATTTGTCATTTTGTTCTTAATTTGGAGCGATTTGAGACGCAACAAATTGTTAAGTGCATGAAAACTCGAGTCTACTACACGCCACTGAAGACGGCCTTACAGTTCAGGTCGAAATACTCGTATCTGTCAAAGTACAGTCAGGTCTCCTATTAGACACATGGTTGGGGGGTGTAACAGAAATCTGCGTTATAGGAGACCCAGGGCTTTTGGGATTTCATCACTTTGGGGGTGTTGTAGAATATCTCGTATGCCAAAAGAGATAGCACAGTACTGTCTTCGGCAAAGCTTGAGTGGTAAGTACGATCTACCTTTAGGAGTTGAGGATCATACTTTTAGTTGAGAACTTGGCCGGTGGGGGCGCTGTTTTCTGATTTGCACTATATGAACCATGAGGGATAAGAATGCAAAATTTCGTAACATATGATATCTCTAGATCCTGATGTTTTGGAAGGTTGGTGTCTTCAGAAGAGTTGTTCAGTAGCTCAAGGGCTGACATGCGGTGGTCATTCTGATACGGAATTACGCCACCAGGCGGCGCTAGTGAGCAAATAATTTTTACATACTTGTTTTAATTATGAATCGTGGTTTACGGCCAACCAGCCGAGTGGAAGTTTAACAACTACCGAAAAGCTAAACATTACATATAATTTGCAATTGGATTAGATGGACAAATTGATGTGAAGATTTGCGAAAAAGTTACACGTCTTCTCAGTGAGAATCGAACTCACGACTCCCCGATCTCTAGTTGGGGCGCGTTAACCACTACGCCATGAGAGGACTCATGAACGCAGAAGTTAACCTGAATTCGATTTCAGCTCAATAATCACGTGGTCCTCTTTCGCAAAGTGCACCTCTTTCGGAAGAATTAGATGCCCATCCAAACACAACGCTTTCTATATATATCCAATGCCTAGCCCGAGAGCGCATTGTTTTTTAGGTATAGGAATAGCACACTACACTAGCCAGCAACTGCGCTGGCTGAGGTTTCTATTGTGTGGGCTTCCAATGGGTCGCGACGTTCTCAAACGACCGGTTACGGAACATGAGTCCGTTGCTCGATAAATACTTGTTTTAATTATGAATCGTGGTTTACGGCCAACCAGCCGAGTGGAAGTTTAACAACTACCGAAAAGCTAAACATTACATATAATTTGCAATTGGATTAGATGGACAATCTATGAGTCCTCTCATGGCGTAGTGGTTAACGCGCCCCAACTAGAGATCGGGGAGTCGTGAGTTCGATTCTCACTGAGAAGACGTGTAACTTTTTCGCAAATCTTCACATCAATTTGTCCATCTAATCCAATTGCAAATTATATGTAATGTTTAGCTTTTCGGTAGTTGTTAAATAATTTTTGTTTTGCGCATAGCTCAGTAGCCTGACCATTTAGAAAGAAGCGTCTTCGGCAAAGTTGCTCAGTATCACAAGGACTTACATTGTTTGAGCCGAAAGTTTCGAAATTTTTCCACTAGGCGGCGCTAGTGAGTAAATTAAACCGCTTTGAATTTACGTTCACCAGATCTTAGCCAACGCACTTCCTGAATAGCAGCCACGCACACGCCAACTTTTCGCAATTCACGAGTTAAAAGGTTCACTCGTCCAGGTTCATTAAAGGTCCTAACGTTCCAGGTATTGAGTTTCCAATCATAGTCCTTATTTCGACGTCATACAACATTTAATACTCAGCTGCTGGATGCCAGAACAGACGCTGTTTGAGCCGCACCTTCTGGTGTACAGACGCTTGGAGCGTACCTCCTCACTCTAGCTGATGTAATAAGGCCCAGGCTGCACTATCAGCTAAGTACGCAATGCTTAGCTGGTGTTCGTTGTCATCATTTGACCTGTGCAAACGTGAGGTAGGAACTTGTGAGGACCAGAGCTGTGTTGATCGCTCCTTCCTGATTGTCGACTCACCATTTTGCAGCCAATTTTAGTTACAAGTTCTAATTCAAATTCATGGTCAAGCTCAGGCTAAAACCAAGATTCAGGTGCAATTTCATGATTTGTGTTTCAGGTTTTTTACCCATTTTTCAACAGTTTGAACATTGGTAGTCTTAAACGAACTTTTGCCCTACCTATTGGGTAAACATTCTTATGAAGTATGGGGCAAAAGATCGCTGACTGAAATACAAAAGGATCAATACTTTTAGGAAAGCCATAATTCATATCACAAATTTGTGTTTGCAGTTACTTATTCACTAAATATTTGGAGTATAAGTCTTTAACTTGAATAGCATTTGAACCACCTTACATTTGTAACATTTGTTCAGAATATAGCAGAATATAGCTGGAAAACTTAAATAGAAACTCTTGCTTCACTTTACTCTAACTAAGTCTCTAAGACTCACATGCGTCAAAGGCCCCTTCAAAGATGCACATCTTATTTTCGCTTACATGATAATAATGACCTTCGGATTGCAATAATTTCATTTCATCCCAAATGCTTTCTCAGATCAGTAACACCCCCACTTCCTGATTCACATTACTAAACGTTGCACCGCGCATCACTTAACCCATTTAAACCGTGCAATCGTTAATGCTACAGTTTTTATTTCAATACCTTCAATCACCATTTAAAGAGCGATGAGCTACAATAAAAAAAAACTGCTTCGAAAGATCATAAAAGCCCTCGGCTTGCTCGCTATAATTACAAGGCATAAAAATGTGTGCTCCCCCAGACACAATGTTTGATTTATAGCAGCATTTCCCCCTGAACAGCTCTCTGGACCCAGTCGCAATCCGTAGTTATGGAACCAGATAAAAGGCCCACCAAAAGAGGTCAAATGCCAGCTGTGTACCTTCCTACTGTCCATTCCAGTTTACTGTCGTCATAGTCGGTGTAGATTTGAAAATGTTTCCTCTGGACAGCACTAATATGCATTCTCGTGTTTCTATCGATAGTGAATGATTGCACTTCCAGCCCTAGTCCCAGTTCGAGGTTTCTTTCATTCCGTCCAGGGCACGTTCAATAAATACGTTAGCAAATTGTCTTAGATTTCTTTATTTAAAAAAAAAAACATTTTCTTGCAAACAAAACTAAACAAGTGAAAGTCACAATTTTCTCAGAGTTCAATAAAACTCAATATGCGAGTCAATTTAGTTTACTTCAAATTATCGAAAATTTTATATAAAAATATCTCATGTAACCTACAATGAATAAAAAAAATGATTTCCGAAATTTGAAGGTGATTTAAAATCAAATGGGTTTGTTTTTATTTTAATTATTTTGTTCAAGATAGGTAATTTTGTTCGCTACTAATCGTCCAAATGTCTCGTGATGGGCACTTCTAAGTTAAACAAGGTTGTCTAACAAAAACTTTTTCTAGCCTTTAATAAAAATTTTAACCGAGTCTATTAAAAAAACTATACAAGTAAAAAATACAATCATCTCAGAATTCAATTGAGCTCAATAAGCGAGCCCATTATGTCTAATCAGTTTACTTTAAATTATCGAGAATTCCATTCCATTAGTAAACATAATTACGTATATTGTAATCACTTCTAAAAGTTTTTAAAATAATTGACAAATTTATTCAAGGAAATCTCACGTACCATTTTTTTCCATCCGTACCTGCCACACGATATATGAATGCGAAAATGGCAACTTTGGCAAAGAAAGCTCTCAGTTAATAACTGTGGAAGTGCTCATAAGAACACTAAGCTGAGAAGCAGGCTCTGTTCCAGTGAGGACGTTGATGGCAAGAAGTAGAATATTTCATCCCCTTTCCTTTCTTTTAAAAAAGGGTCATACAATTTAATAGACCCCCCCCCCCCCTGAAGTGCTTACGCAATTATTGAATAACCCCCAGGTATGCAGGTCAGTGTAAATAAATTAATAAAACAAAATAACACAGATGCAAAACTCGATAAGGGAGGAAAGGGGAGAAGAAGACAGAGATTGGGAAAATGAGGAACATAGCCGTGGACGGGCACTGAGGGCACTCCGCTTTTATTGCACTGTTGGTATCCAGTTGGGTTGATGGTACCCTTTGCGGCCGGAGATGAATGGCACGCGCATTCACTTCAGCGCCATCGACGTGCGTATGAGTAGGGAAATTGAGATCGTGCACAGGGAGATAAGGTTCCCATTTTTTTGTTTAAAGATTGCGCTACTTGCCTGGATGCTTTTGCGCTGAGCGCCAGGGAACGATGGGATCGATGGCTGCAATTAGTTGGCTTTTTTCCATTTTACGAAGGGAATGGGTTTTGTAGGAACCTGCAGATTATTTCTGGAGCACACCATTTTCTGCTTCCAGCTTTAAGTGGTCATAATAAATCAGCGTGATTGCAATTCAGATTGATGGATGAAATCTTGTTCATCAGGATTTTCTTTTTGAGTTGAGAGAAAACTGAAATTACCGGTAATTTTAATCTATTCTCGAAACAACCTATAACCTCAAATAACATTGTACTTATTATCATTAAGGTACCGTGGGGTAAGTGGATACAGAAAATTCAATAGTCAACTTCAATGTTATGTACAGCTTACGAAAATAATGTAATTCAAATTTTTTCTGTGGATAACAAATGAGGGACTAATATACTTCAAATCGTCATTTATTTAGATTTTTCTGATTTTTATGTATTGAGTATGAAGGACTTGAAAATTTGCGCCAAATGATACACTTGCCCAACCATGGTGGGGTAAGTGGATTACCACTAAAAAAAACTATTCTCAAAACATATATGGTGTAATTATGTATACTAAGAATGATATTGCTCTCGATCTTGTTATTACTGCTAGTGATGTTATGTTTTAAAAATTGAAAAGCGTCTTCATTTCATCAAAATATTATTAAAAATATATACACATTAGTTTACACTAATTCGAACAAAAACAAACATTGTAGCTAGAATTATTTGGAAAAAAATCTTCTGTATAATCACAAAAGTTATACTGAAGTATTGTAGGATTATTCCTAAAGATGTTTTTGAAAAACACGTGTAGTTTAAAAAAATAAGTTACGTTTTTTTTGTTTGACAAACTGAAATCATCTTATTCTATTCATGAATGTATTTGTACCATCTGTCTAGAACAATTTATATGGGCAAATAAGGTACGATAATATGTTTTCAATTGGAAAATTTGTACATTTTGCTTTTCTGCAACTCAGCTTTAATAAACCACGAAAAGTTTTGTTTGAATTTTGCAATATACATTATTTTATATTTTCTTATACCAGAAAGATTAAAATAAATTTTAGGTGGATTGATTCAATTTTTCTATAGTCAATTAGACAAATTTAAGCTGAAATGTGAAAAAATAAAAGCAAAATAATATTTACGAGTATTCAAACTTATTCAAATTATTGTAAGTAGTCTGCCAATAAATGATAATAATACATGATCCACTTACCCCACCCCATTAAAAAGTGGGGGTAAGTGTACCATGTCCAATATTTCTGTATTTATTAATACAAATCACTTATTTTTCATTGTGATTCATTCAATTAGAACTGAAATGTTCACCATGCGTTGAAAAAACTAGTAGAATTTGTTTTAAGCCAGAGATACAATGGATTTTTGATTGACGGAAAACAATTTTAAAATTCATTTATTTTTGCAGCCAACAACTTTACTTGTGTTAGTGTACGTGTAGTACCAGTTTTGCATTAGTATCAGTGTGAACGTATAAACATAACCTAAAACGAAGCAATGGTGCGAAAACATTCAACATATTCAAGTATTTATGCTCAATATGGACAAATGATCCACTTACCCCACTGATACACTTCCCCCACTGTACCTTATTTTCTTTGTAGGCAAAAGATTAAATGGCATGCGATACATGACCTAACAATCAAATCAAATTTGAATTATAAATCTGGGATTCTCATTCAATACTTTTTAAGTGTTCAAGTGAACAGCGTAGCTCAAATTTTCATGGTTCCTAGCCTCGCAAATAGAATAGGTGTACCAGTTAATGGTTCAATATTTCGCTATACGTGATTCTATGACTGTTTTCTAATTTTGAAGGGGCAAATAACCGTCATCGTTTTACCAATTTTCAAAACCATTTTTTTTTTTGCTGAAACAATGTTCATGAAAATCTATCATTGTATTGCGCATACAAAATGTTCAAAATTTCCATACAAAAAGCGTTACAGAGGGAGGGGGAGGGGGTCATAAATTTCCGATTTCTGTGTTACGTAATAAATGGATATTTATATCCCTATCGATTAAAATACCGGTAATATTTAGGGTTCAATTTGTTTGCGAATCGTAGGAAATACAACGCCCGGTATCTAAACGATATAAGAATTTTGCACCCTTCAAAAATATCAAATGATATTGCGATATATCGATATTTTGGTACAATATATCGATGGTATCGATACTTTCATCCGATAATCGTATCGAATCAAATATCGATACTTCGCTATATCGGAACGTCCCTATTGCGAGAGAGACAAAACAACCCAACTTCGGATAAAAACTAAATTAATTTTACTCAAATTTGAGTTACAAGAACTTATTGTTTGGTAGTCTGATTTATCCGTGTATAACTCACATAGGACTTGCGTACAAGAAGCTCTACCGTCGCTTGAGTACAATGTTGGTTCAAACCAAATCCCCAAGTAGAATAATGGTAGGTAGCATTTAATTTCATTATCAAAATGCAAATGCATAGTTGTTTTTCACAAACTACACTGCACATAACTGCATATTTGTAACTTTCGACAAAAGCAGGCATTGAGTAAATGGAATACCAAGTGTGCATTTTATTGCAGTATGAGAGGAAACTAAAATTTCAAAAAATTACCAGGAACTCAAAAGTGCTTGTTTGAGGCTGATATTTTGTACAACTCATATCGCATACTCGGTGAATAGTCAGAAAATAATTCTGATAGCGATTTCATTACTATTACATTACGAGGCACATTTGTAATCTCAATGTGACTGTTATGCGGTTATAATTACCAATGTGACAAAACAACTTGGTATTTTTTTCGAATTTTCTAGAACAATCTCACAGATTTCATTAGTTGATCGAAAGTATTTATCATATGATAACTCTCCAAGGTATTAACTCCAATTTGTCAAAAATGACGAATGTGACTGTTACGGAGTTATGGGCAGTACAGTGAGATTCCCTTTTTAGCACGCACTGTTTTTGGAATGCTCCTTTTTAAGCACCCTCCGATTTCAACAACAAAATGAATCTGTTTCTGAAAACATTTTTTGAATGTACAAAATATGTATGTAAATGTTTGCACATTTCTTAATTTATTTCGTTTTTGCCATTTGAATAGCTTCACGTCGGCCGCATCCCGGAGCCCCATCTACATCAATGTTTTCACAAAATGGTTGGGTGACAAAACGTCGGAAGACAAAACATCGAATGCCAATACTTTGAATGTCGAAAAAAAAATGTCGAATCCAAAAACGTCGAAAGAATGACGAATCGAGGAGTCAAAATATCATAAACAAAAAAGTACGCGAATGTTTGAAAAAAAAAGTATATCTATTCGAATAATAAAGAATAGGAAAACAATTCGAAAATAATAACATAAAATTCCAATACAAAACAATGTTTTAACAGATAATACCGAAAAAATACATTCTTCTTCAATGTTGTCACCGTGATACCGTTATTTTTAAACTGGGCTTGGAAGAGATAATGAAAAATAAAACAAGTTTAAAATAGCCATAACATGCAACAATTGTAACGAAGTATCTCATCAAAATGCTGATTTTTAAATAATGCTATTTTTTGACTTTAGTAGGCATGAAATGGTGTCGCACTAAATTTGGAAATTATGAACTTATCAATTGAAGCTTGTATTGTCCTCATTATTTTGGGTTTAAAAAATTAAACTATATAAATTATCAATGTATAGAAATCAATTCAGCAGGACATATTGGAAAACTTGCTTAATATCTTGATGATGAATAATCTGTTTAGCAAATCAATAAATTAATTCAATTGTACTTAACCGACAAAGGAATGAGTAAATTTGAAACGAATAAATTGTTTACTAATTGTAAAAAATGATTGTGAATTTGATAAAGTTGCTTTCTTGTCATTTCTATAATTGAGTTTTAGTCATAAGACCTTACCTCTATGAATATATTTTTACTGTCACACGCAACCAGTGGCATTTCCCTATCTACGACTACCTGTTTTACAAATAGAAATTCTTGAATTCGAAGACCAAATTGGCACCCAATGAATAGCGTTGTTTAAATGGACGATTCAAATCATTTCCTGTTTGTGTTATAATCTGCATTTGTCCAATTCGACTAATTTTAGAATTCATTGAACAAATTAGGAGTGAGCTGACAAGTCGCATCTATACTCATCACCTTCATTACATCTGAGAGAGTTAATATACAACAAACTTTAATTTAAATTTGTTTGTCGCAGAGCTTCATTGCTTCTTTCCTCGTCTGAAACGCATGTCAGATTGTAATTTTTCTGAAAATTTGCTCCATGCATACGATGAAAATAGAAATTTTTTCTGTTTCCAACACCGCTCGTATCGCAACCATATTTTTTCCTTAGCAACGCACGTTATCCAAAAATAACTGCTTTCGACGTTTTGTCTTTCGACATTTTGTCCCTGTCCAATGTACCAGTTGTGTGGTGTGGTGACAAAACGTGTCAGGTCAAAGTACAAAAACGAAACCAATTGCCTGTCAAAAAGACCACTTTTCATTGGTTGTTTTGGCAAAGGACTACTTTCACATCGTTGAGTTGGACTGCCACAGGGCACTTTGTTGCTGGCCAGGCAAGTGTTACTATAGTTAACTCTCCCTTACTCGATATCGAGTTAGAGAACCATAGTAAAAGTTGATTTTCATGGCTACCTCGATGGTCCCTTGGATCGCATTTGCACTGGTTTTGTGTTCTATAACTCGATACCTCCCTAACTCGGGAGTAAGGGAGAGATGACTGTAGTTCATAATATGGAATTTTTATCAAGAGTTTGGAAATTTATCACGAAATCTATTTGTTTCAAATTTATTAATATTCGACGTAAAACTTATTGCAATTGTTTCTACAATGGTAAATTGAATACTAAAAACTTAGTTGAGAGCAATATGATGGAAATCGTGTAAATTTTTCCTAAAACTTCCATTGGTTTATAATACTGAATTAAAATAGAGACATCATCGTCTATTGTACTAAATGAATGAAACATGCAAGAAACAGTCACATTATGAGACTTGATGATTGAATTTTTTCAGATATGCTTGAAAAGGGTATTGGCAGCAGTGGTTTTTATATCGTTAAGGATATCGTCTGGAAAACAACAGGGCAGACCTAGTTGAGCTATCACGTCCTGTCCTAGCCCTAACCATAGTAATTTGGTCTTAAATTCCATGGTAGTTTCAAGAATGAATGGGCGTAGTCAGCTAAAATAATAATTTTTACCGAGAAAATTTATTCCCGCACCTGATTCATATTACGGACAGCTTCAAATTCCGGACACATTACTTTGTATGGGAAACATTTCACATGAAATGTTTCAATTTTTTCTGTTCAAAAGTTCTCACTTTAGAGACTCGTTTTAATAAACATTTCCCATGAATATCTATGAAAATTTATAATGCTTAACTGCGTTACTCGTTTCTTTAGTGGTCGGACGATTATAACTGATGATTTGACTTTTCTATTTATGATTTTCATGAGCTGTCTGGAATTCGAATCAAAGTGTCCGGATTATGAGGCAATAGTAAGGAACCGTCCGGTATAAGAATCATGAAAAGTCAACACAATTCTATTTATTTAAAATTATTCTTGTTGTGGAATGAATCACCCACCATTCGAAAGCTAAGTGTTTTGAAGGCTCGATAACGCGGAAGAATCATACAGAATGATTTATTTTGATTTGATGAATTATACTTCACTGAGGCCTTAAGTGTTCATAATATGAATCAAAACGGTACGTACTGCTTCACTGCAGCAAGGTCACCTGCTCGTAAACTTTCACAAGTCATGGATCTCTACTTGCGTCTCAATGAGTTTCTTAAAAGCTCTCAATTTTGACGTAGAAGTACGTCTCTCTTCTCTATACAGGAGTGAAATTGGAATTTCAAAACCAAGAGCGTTACGTTGGCATGAAATATTTTAAACGTTTATAACTTTTCGCTGGCTTAACGAAATTTCTTGATTAGCATCTCAATCGAAAGCCAAGACATCAAAGCTTCATGTCGTTTACTTACTGAATCCCACATACCTGTCCAAATAGTTTAATAACTGTTTTAAAAGAGAACGTTGATTTCAAGCAAATCTATAAATAGGGGTGGCTAGAGAAAATTTGACGTCATTTGCTTTTCACTCTCCGATTGGCTCGCATCTCAGCAGGCGACAGATCGGCTTGTTCTGACCGGGCGTGCTTCTCAGGCACAGACATCGATAGCGAAGGACGCCCCCGTTTGTCTTGCTTCGCTCAAATCAAACTGTCGAGCGAGCGAGAAAAGATGCCGTCCGAAGATAAAGCCATCACCGCTGCCGCCGCCAAGAAGAAGAAGAGGAAGCAGTCCACAGGAGAAATTGCGGTCGAACTGTGAACACGGTCGGGCGAGTCATTCTCGCTTTGTGGTTCACCGCTTGTTTGCGTTCACCCAGCCATCGTCATCGCCGCCGCAAATTTCATCGGCCGAGGAGCTGTTGACTCGCGCTTCAAAATTTCGACTCGTGATGAAATCATCATTGGTGGTCAAGAAGCAATCCCGTTAGGAGCAAATACCAGAAGCCCCCTGAGTTTTGCTGGTCCGAGCAGTGTTATTTATCCGTAACAACATCGAAGCTAACAAAGCCATCGGTTCTTTTCAGAGCCATCAAATTTGTGGAAAAGAGTTAAAAGAGAAATATTTCCGACTTTATTTATAACTTCTAGTATTCCTAAATCAATTTCACGGCCTCATACAAAATTTCATTTGTCGTGAATAATTTATGACTCAACCATTTGAGATTGTACTCGCGGACGCTGCTGCAGTGCCGTCGGGGTGAGTGCTCAACATTTCACAACGATTGCAAAATAGAGTTGGCTTTTCCAACAGCGCCTTTTATGTTCCATATTTTATGGGAACACTTTGATTAGGAAAATTATCCCATGTGACAAAATTGCGACATATTTAGAATGCTTTTGAAAAGACATTCTCATTGAACAATTGTAATAATTTTGGCACCCATGAATCAGAAATTTACCGTCATAATAAAGAAAACTATTAATTATCAATAGCTCGTATTGAATATTTAGGGAATGCCAATCATTCCAACAATTCATGTTCGACCAATTTCTCACGTATTAGTATTCTCCGCAATTTTCAAATAATTCCAAGCAAAACACATTATTGGCACATACCCATTTACCAGATTGGTCGATCAGAAAGCGAAAAGCACAAAAGGGAGGAGCATCATCTGCTATTCCAAGGTTATAAAAAATGCTGCCTTCGTTGGATTCAGTTTCATTCCATTTCCGCTTTCGAGCTGGTAAGAGCTCCTCCGAACTTGCTTAGCGAGAAGTACCTCGCTGCTAGAAGCCTGCTGAGCTGTTAATCCAGAATCTGGTTTGTGAAATCGCTCAAGATTTCAAGATTGAGCTACGTTTCCAGATTTCAAATAAATCCCTGTGTACGCTACTCTGTTGCTGTTGTGTACCCATGAAATATTAAGCTTGTTTGTCGAATAAACAGAGAACTTATTCACATCTTCTTTTCCTTCTTCTTGGCATTAACGTCCTCACTGGGACAGAGCCTGCTTCTCAGCTTAGTGTTCTTATGACACTTCCACAGTTATTAACTGAGAGCTTTCTTTGCCAAAGTTTCCATTTTTGCATTCGTATATCGTGTGGCAGGTACGATTATACTCTATGCCCAGGGAAGTCAAGAAAATTTCCATTACGAAAAGATCCTGGACCGACTCGGAATCGAACCCAGACACCTTCAGCATGGCTTTGCTTTGTAGCCGCGGACTCTAACTACTCGGCTAAGGAAGGCCCCTACTTATGCGCATGCATTTGCAACTTTTTCGAAATTCCATACAAAATGACCAACTTTGGAAAGTTAGATCTCAGTTATTTATGGAAATATTTTCGAAAGAAACATTCACAGAACATCAGATGTAACTTGAATTTTAACATATATTTTTGAAATTTTTTCCAATCACAAGTTTATAAGTAATAACGGTTTGACTAAACTGTAATTTTCGACGAAAAATTCAAAACTTTTTATCTTAAAATCTGATAGCCTTACACAAAAACTGTCTTCAACAAACTTATCCATCTCGTCAAAATCTACAACTTTTCTGAAGATTCCATGAAGCTATTCCTTCAATATGTTTAGTTATGTCAATCATAAAAAATCGTCAAAAAATTCTTTTTAGTCAAACCGTTATTATTATATTTTCAACGTGTGATTGGAAAAATCACTCAAAAAAATATGGTAAAATTTAAGTTATGTCTGATATTCTGTTAAAATTTCATTCAAATCAGTCCATAAATAACTGAGATATAGTTTATCAAAGTTGGTCATTTTGCATGAAAAATCAAAAGAGATGCAGTTTTTATTTCTCAGCGAAGAATCACACCATCAACGAAAATAGCGCGAAAGCAACAACCAATCGCGTGCGAGTAGCGAACGAAGTGACGAAACAACCAAGCGAGAGCCCCACCACTCGCCATCGGTGAACGGAGCTCGAAAAATTTAACGAAGATGAATAACTGTTGTACAGTTGAACCACTTAACCTGTAAAAAAATTATTGTAACAAAACCAAAAACATCTGAATAAAACATATTTAAAGTCAAAAAAAAAAAAAAAAAGTTCCCAGCTCATTCACAAATCGAACGGCATAACGAACGGATCAAGCAGCGGAGCAGCAAAGAAGAGCGCGTGAAAGCCACAGCAGTGTGCGAGTAGCGAACGGAACCAGAGAGCAACGAAGCGAAAGCAACAACTGAAAATCATTCAGTGGACGGATTAGTAGTCAGCGCCAACCGGCGACCTGTTGGAAAGTAACGCCAGCAAAATATACACCATCTGCCTCTCCTTACCATTCATATTCTTGTACTTGATGAATTCAATGAAATGGTTTGGTTTGGCGATGGAGCAAAGAGTTATTAAGGATGATTTTACTTAACAAAGAGTTGTTGATAAATATTTCAATCAATAAGAGTTATTTTGAAAAAGTTCATTTTTATCAGAAATTTCTGCTTTACCAAAGAGTTGTTAATGAAATTCCAGCAGCAAAGGGTCGAGTTTCTCCCCACGAATATTTCCAGCCAGGACCAGTCATGGAGGACAATCCATCCCGAGCATCACGGCCCCCGCTTCTAAAATTCTCGAGTACGGAAATTGTAAAATTAATACATAATGCTCATCTTGTACATCCCTTGCCAAGACATCAATTTCATATAGCCTATTTCTCATATTAACGCAATAGACTAACATGTAGAAAAATTTCAGATCAATAGTTGCTTATTACAATTGGTCAGGAAACAGTTTATTGAACAGTATTTAAAATCTGTCGCAATTTTAATACATTTTCCAATTTAATACTCGAGAATTTAGGAAGTGTTCCCCCATTATATGATAAATCAACGATGCTGTTAGAAATATTGCTGTTTGCGTTTGACGTGCAAATCCAGTTTAACTGAACTTCAAATGCGGTAACACCAAGTAACCAAAGGATTCTTAGCAACCATGATGCATATCACCGCCAACCTAGCAAAGAAAATCAAATTTTGACTTCGCCTTCCTTGTTGAAAATCTTACCGCATTTGGTGTTCCCGCATTTGGTATTTGCATTTCAAATGCACACAGCAATACCATACAATGCTGAGTAGCATGATGTTATGACGGTCCGACGGCGCTGCAGTGGTAAATTCTCAAATTCATATAATTATGTGGGGTAAATTATGTGAACCAAATTATAGTATACCGCGATATTTAGATCATTATAGATAAATCAGTAAATATCATCCAATAAACCCTTTTATGAACGTATGTTGGCCCAGAAAAGGGCCGATTGAGCTTGGTTGCAGTGACCACGAGTTTACCACGAGGCGAAATCTAGAAGCGCGGATCGGTCAACCTAGAAATCTTGAGCGATTTCACAGACCAGATGCTGGATTGGCAGCTTGAAGAATGACAGCTCAGCAGATTTCTAGCAGCGAGGTATTTCTCGCTGAGCAAGTTCGGACGAGCTCTTACCAGCTCGAAAGCGGAATCAGAATGAAACTGAATCCGACGAAGGAAGCATGTTTTGTAACCTCAGAATAGCAGATGATGCTCCTCCCTTTTGTGCTCTTCGCTTTCTGATCGACCAATCTGGGAAATGGGAAATGTGTTGGGCTTAGAATTACTTGAAAATTGCGGAGAATGCTAATGCGTGAGAAATTGGTCGAACATGAATTGCTGGAAGGGTTGACATTAACTAAATATTCAATACGAGATATTGATAATCAATAGTTTTCTTTATTATGACGGTAAATTTCTGATCCATGGGTGCCAAAATTATTACAATTGTTCAATGAGAATGTCTTTTCAAAAGCATCTAAATATGTCGCAATTTTGTTACATGTGATAATTTTGCTAATCAAAGTGTTCCCACAAAATATGGAACATAAAAGACGCTGTTGGAAATACCACTCTATTTTACAATTGTTGTGGAATGTTGAGCACTCACTTCGATGGCACTGCAGCAGCGTCCGCGATTACAGTCTCAAAATGTTGAGTCATAAATTATTCATGACAAATGAAATTTTGTATGAAGCTGTGAAATTGATTTAGGAATATAAGAAGTCATATATAAAGTCGGAAATATTTCTCTTTTAACTCTTTTCTACTAATTTGATGACCCTGAAAAGGGCCGATGGCTTTGTTAGCTTTGATGCTCTTACAGATAAATAACACTGCGGGATGTTATCAGTACAAAACTAGTACACTTACAAATTCATACACATGACAAATCAAATTATTAATCATCGTAGTTCTACGTCAACCCCGCGGTAATGTAATAGACATTACCCACCTCAAATTTTATTGCACTGGATTACCAGCCCACTATGCATTTAGTTTTTTTTTACAATACCGTTTGGATCCCACCGGGGACTACGTCAAGGTGATGGACTTTCGTGCCTGTTGTTTAACATTGCGCTAGAAAGTGTTATGTGGAGAGCCGGGCTTAACAGCCGGGGTACGAATTTTACGAGATCCAGTCAATTTGTTTGCTTCGCGGAGATATGGACATTGTTGGCCGAACATTTGAAAAGGTGGCAGACCAGTGCACCCGCCTGAAACGCGAGGCACCAAAAGTTGGACTGGTGGTGAATGCGTCCAAAACAAAGTACATGCTAGCTGGTGGGGCCGAGCACGACAGGGCTCGCCTAGGTAGCAGTGTTGCGATAGACGGGGATACGTTCGAGGTGGTCGACGAGTTCGTCTACCTTGAACGGCTGACAATAACGTTAGCCGTGAAATACGGAGGCGCATCATCAGTGGAAGTCGGGCCTACTATGGCCTCCTCAAGAAGCTGCGGTCAAAAAAGATTCACAACCCGCAACAAATGTTGCATGTACAAAACGCTCATAAGGCTGGTAGTCCTCTACGGCCATGAAACGTGGACGATGCTCGAGGAGGAGTTTCCGAAAGTCGGGTGCTTAGGACGATCTTTGGTGGTGTGCAGGAAAACGGTGTGTGGCGGTGAAGGATGAACCACGAGTTCGCCCAACTCTACGGCGTACTCAGTATCCAGAAGGTGACCGAATCTGGAAGGATAACATGCCCTTCAAGAATGCTGGACAGCAACCCTGCAAAGATGATGTTCGCTTCGGATCCGGGTGGTACAAGAAGGTGTGAAGCGCAGCGAGCTAGGTGGGTGGATCAAGAGCGCATCGATTTGGCGAGCATGGGGCAGAACCGCGGATGGAGAGATGCGGCCACGAACCGAGAGAAATTGTTGTTCAGTGTTATTTGTTTAGACGTTAACTAAAAAAAATGAAAGAATATTCATACTGACTTTTTTTAACAGTATTGATTATACCATTCGAAAATCTGAATATATTTTTGCAAAATTAACCTTATTGAAAAAGTTGGATGCTTTCGACTGTTGTAAGCTGAATCGGGGATTTTCTTGGCGTTTCAACGGCAATCAGTACTAAATCGAAACGTTGGGCGTACACATACGGTATTATCGACGAGTTATATCTCGACTGTTCATGTTGTACCTAGTTCTCCTATGATCCCTTAGAGAGATTCAGTTGCATGCAAGTTGCCATGTACACTGTGCTGCATAACTTTTGGCGCAGCACTTTTCGCCCACTGCGTAACTGTGACTAGCACAAAGATACTCAAAATTATGGATATAATAGAGAGACGCATGTCCACCTTGAATATTGACCAACACCTCTCTTCATCGAATCATTCATGGTTTATTATATACTTAACTATGTACCCATACAAAAATTAACACACTTTATTTGATAATAAATCTTCGAGCTGTTTAATGGAATAGGTACCCATGATTCAACGAAAACCCGAATTTAGTACTCGATCATTTAATTCCGCTACAGTTTGTATCCTTTGACCGACACCGTAATCCGGAGGCAAATTGATCACTGGGGCTAATTTGATCAAGTCGGTACCAAAAAACATCTCCTTTCAAGGATGCTGAAGGTTTCATTTGCAACGCAGACATTTCACGTTTTCTAGTTTATAGATGTCTTATGATGATTTTAAACTATTTCATTTTTATTCGGGTAAGTTTTGCATAGAAAAATTCACAGTTTTTGAAGGTATAAGCAATACAGCTGGAAATGTCTTTGCTAAACAATCCAGTGGTGCTATACCTACATGTTAATTTTGAGTGTTAAAAATGTCGAGTAAGCTCAATTATGAACTACTGAACTTATTTTTGATACCATACAGCATAGCAAATATAGTCGTTTGCTCATAATACCGTTTGATCTCAAATAATGTGCTTATTTCAAAGGGAAATTGCCTACATTTAGGCGTATTAGGCAGATTTTCAAAGTTAAATTTTGCAATAAACTGACCAAATACTCGAGTTATAAGAATTTTGACATCATTTTCAGATTCAGGAGACCCAAATTTAGTAGATATGGAAATTTTTAATTCTAAAATCTGCTTTGTGATATAGTGATAAATTTCGCTACAATGTGTCATTTTATTTTTTTGATATTAGAACCATTTTTATGATACGTTAAATAGGGTGTCAACGCTAGTAATGGACCCCTTAGTAGCTGAAATTCATTCTCGACGCCTTTCCGCAATTATATATCAGGCGGATATACGTTGTGTGGAGTCTAATAATAAGTTCAATGTCTTTACTTCACAGTACATCCATGCAACATACAAAATCATACGATTTTACCAGAGAAATATACATTTGAAAAACTGTTGTCCTCCCGGGGTCCATAATAGGATTGTTTACAAATTTGACGTTGCCTATTATGGACCCTCCATTTGATTCCCATGTAATCCGGCTCGCTGCCGGCGTGCCTATTATGGACCCACCTAGAAATGCGTATTATGGACCCTCTTGTGTAGTTTCATTTACAAAACTGCGCCTCAAACCAAATATTTTGCCTGAAACTGCTGACTAACAATGCAATTGAAGTTCCCCCGGTGGATTTTCATAGGAATAAGGTTGCTTTGAGTGTTGATTTTATGTTTTTCTGTAGGGGGTCCATAATACGCAAAGGGTCCATAACCGGCATCGACTCCCTATTATTCCATTGAAAAGCGATTTCATAAACCAGTAAAGATCAATGGAGTACTGTATGCGATAATACCAAACAAATATGGCGATGGAAAATGTACTAGAAAATTGTAAACATTTGTATTGGAAGGCAAACTTCAAACTTTAAGCGTAATCTTCTCAATTCCCACTTTATCCATATAGGGTATTCATAAGGTACAAACATTATCATAAATGTAATTGAACTAAAAGAGTAATGTGTATTTATAAGATACAAACATTATCATAAACGTAAATGAAGTAAGTCGAGCACTCGACAGTGTTAAAGTTCAATTAGTAGTTTTTTTTCTTAAACATACTATAATAATCTCTTCCTTAATTTACAACAAAAAAAAGTGTAGTAAAAGAGTATGGTAAAGAGTTTCATAAAAGAAGATATGAGTAGGTATTGTACTTTTTATTTCAGTTGTTATTGATTATCTTTTGACAGATATGTATATTTTGACTACTTATCATTTGTAGTTTTCTTTTAAGATATTTACTATTTTCTGATACTCATTATATGATTAATAATTCTGCACAGAAAATTCAAATACGTAAAAAAAGATGGTGTTTTTGTAAATAAGCAATTTTGAAAATAGTTCAAACAATTTATAAAAGTGTAAAATATTACAAAAAATCTTACTATTTTTTTTATGTAAATTTATCGAATGATGGACATATTTAGAATCAAATTAAATCAATCGATTTTCCAAAAACTTCCTGAAGATTATCTACTTCAAACCATTTCACCCCTCTGATTTTTCTTTTTGGAACATACAACATCTATTGGCCTGCCCATTAGTTTACGGCTTAAAGGAATTTCTTTCCAAGTTCGCACAAATGAGCTCATTCTATTTCGAAACATACGTTTATTTATCGACTAACCTAGGTTCTATCAGAAACTTCATGGTATGGTAATGTCAGTACGATCTTCTTTCTAGCACTTAAATACGCGACTCAAATCGGAACTCAAGCGAAAATAAATTACAAATAAATTACTACCGCGCTGCGTTCTTCTCTCAGACGATCGAAAACTGTGTTTAACTTTCCTTACTAGAACTTACCGCTTCAATAATAGCGTGTACCGTTAAATTTACATCATGGTAAATGATCGATTCTCGTTTTAAGATGGTATAGCTGTGAACTACTTCCAACACTTAATGCTACTTAGTAAAGTTTGTTTTGACTATTTACACACTTCGCTTCTCAGTGGAAACACTTCCCGATCTGATCTCTACGAATACTCCTTTCCCATGACTTTCTCGATCCAAGGCACAAATTTCTGAATGTTGGTGTACACTCCGGGCAAATGCTCCCGGCCACATCCGATTCCCCACGACACCAGACCGATCAACGTCTTGCGGCCTTCCAAAGACAAGGTTAGAGGACCACCAGAATCGCCCTGACAGCTGTCACGACCTCCCTCCTTGTAGCCAGCACAGAGGAACACATCGTGGATGACTTCACGGCGTCCAGCCGCCCGGAACCACCGCTGGCAACGCTCGTTTGGTATCACTTCTACGTCGACCTCCTGGAAAGAATGAACACGTTTGAGGTAAATGATGACTAGAGATTGGAGAAATAAATCTTGATCGACAACCGACCTGCAACACCGAAGGAACTGTGCTTTGACCGTGCCGCGTTCGACCCCAGCCAGCGACGGTGGCCATCTTACCCACCAGTTTGGTTTGCTTCGGCGGTAGGCACACCGGCAGGATGTGCTGCCGGAACACTACCTTCCGATCCAGTTTGACCTGTGGGAATGGGGGAAATATATTAGTACGTTTCCTGTAAACTATAATATAAGTCGCCATTTTCGTATTCTTATATCGTGTGGCAAACACAATGATACTCTGTGCCCAAGGATGTTGAGAAAATCTCCATTACCAAAAAATCATTAATCGATCGGCAATCAAACCCAAACACATTCATCCTGGCTTTGCTTTGTAACCGTGGACTTTATCACTAGGCTAAGGAAGTCCCAGTTTCAAATATATTTCGCTAAAATTCACAATGTTCACAATGTGTTGATATACAATTGTTGAATACTTCGTATGCGTTAAAACACAGCACAATGCTGTCTTTGGCTAAGTTTCAGTACTCAGTACGATCTACCATCAGGAGTTGAGCATCATCCTTTTAGTTGAGAACTTGGCCGGTAGGAGCGCTTTTTTAACTTGCACTACATGAACCGGGGGGACATGAATGTAGCTTTTGGAACATACCTCTAGATCCTGATGATTTAGAAGGTTGTGCAAGGTTGTTTTGCGGTTATCTCAGTAGTCTGACCACTTGGAAAGATGGCGTCTTCGGCAAAGTTATTCAGCAGCTCTAGAACTAGCTTGGGGCCTTCCTTAGCCGAGTGGTTAGAGTCCGCGGCTACAAAGCAAAGCCATGCTGAAGGTGCCTGGGTTCAGGATCTTTTCGTAATGGAAATTTCCTTGACTTCCCTGGGCATAGAGTATCATCGTAACTGCCACACAAAAAAAACTGCGGAAGTGCTCATTGAACACTAAGCTAAGAAGCAGACTCTCTCCCAGTGAGGAAGTGTCAAGAAGAAATTAAAGAAGAAGAACTATCATTAATTGAGCCAAGAGATTCGAGATTTTGCCACCAGATAGTGTTAGTGAGCATGAAGCTTTTGTTTTGTAAATATCTCAGCATTCAGACCACTTCGAAGGGTGGCGTTTTCGATGAAGCTGTTAGTCAATGGCTATAATTATCCGAATTTTAAAATTTTGCCAGCAGACGGTGCTGGTGTGCATGAAACTGTTGTTGTGACTGACTCAGGAACCTGACCACTTAGAATGATGGCGTAAAGTTATTCAGTGAGCCAAGAATGATTTAAAATTTTGCCACCAGTATGAAACTTTTGTTTTTTAAATCATCTCGCTAAAATAATGATAACTGGAAACCAACTGAACAACTCTACCAAAGACGCTACCTTATCAGATTATTAGAATCTTGAGATACCTGCAAAACAAAAATTTCATGCTCACTAGCGCCGCCTGCTGACTAAATCTCGAGTCTTTTGGCTCAAATAAAGGTTTCCCCTGAGTTACTGAACAATTTCGCCGAAGACGTTTTCTTTATAAGTAGATAGGATGTCGAGAAATTCGCAAAACCAAAATTTCATGCTCACTAGCGTCGAGTGATGGCTAAATCTTAAATCTCTCGGCCAGAATAATGATAATACTCACTACTGAACAATTTTGCCTAAGACGCTAGCTTTCTGAGTGGTTGTAATTTCCCTCCAAGCAAACAATTTTCGACCTTTTGTCTTTTCGACCTTTTGTCCTTTCGACGTTTTGTCTTTCGACCTTTTGTCCATCAACCAAAATAAATAGCATTAAAAAGCTTGAGAGATCTTTTTTTTGTTGGTAAATTTTCTCATTTGCAAAGAGCTCGTTATGGAAATTGTAAATCATGAAAAATTACACCGACTTCAGCCAAAAGCTGGACAGGATAAACAATCGCTAACATTATGAAACTGCCAGCACGCGAAACATCCACTAAAGTCCATTAAAAATTTTTTCGTGTGGCGTTTTTTTTTTTTTAATTTCTTTATTAGTATCTTTCCTAACATTACATTCATTTCTTATATCTAGGTGTTCTGTGTTATTAGACAACACTATCATCCTAATTTGGTAAAACAAATTTAAGATTTTATTAACATTTTGTTAACAACATATAACATTTCATTTGCCGTAGCAGCTCAGATTTCACCTGCTTATAAGAGAAAAAAAAAGGCTTTGAATATACTTAACCTAAACATATAACGCATTAATCGTGGCAATAGAAGATTGTAACGATTTTTGCCTGAAATTATTTATTATTTTATTTGACATTTGTTCCAATGTTTCAACATTGGATATTCTATGTAACTCATTGGTACTATACCAGGGAGGTAGTCTCAGAATAATTTTCAAAATTTTATTTTGAATTCTCTGCAGAGCTTTCTTCCTGGTATTACAACAGCTAGTCCATATTGGTACAGCATACAACAAGGCTGGCCTGAAAATTTGTTTGAATATCAACAGCTTGTTCTTAAGACAAAGTTTTGATTTTCTATTAATAAGGGGATAGAGACATTTTACATATTTATTACATTTGGCTTGAATGCCCTCAATGTGATTTTTGAAAGTTAAATTCTTATCTAGCATGAGCCCTAGATACTTAACTTCATCTGACCAATTTATTGGAACCCCTCTCATCGTGACAACATGTCTACTTGAAGGTTTCAAATAAAGAGCTTTTGGTTTATGTGGGAATATTATTAGTTGAGTTTTGGAAGCATTAGGCGAAATCTTCCATTTTTGCAAGTATGAAGAAAAAATATCCAAACTTTTTTGCAATCGACTACAGATGACACGCAGGCTTCGTCCTTTGGCGGAGAGGCCTGTGTCATCCGCAAACAAAGATTTTTGACATCCCTGAGGTAACTCAGGTGCTGTCTTGAGGAACAAAAATGCTGCCTTGAGGAACACCAGCTCTTACAGGAAGTCTTTCAGATCTGGAGTTCTGATAATTAACCTGAAGTGTACGATTTGACAGATAACTTTGAATTATTCTAACAATGTATGTTGGAAAATTAAAGTTTTTTAATTTTACAATCAAACCTTCATGCCAAACACTGTCGAATGCTTTTTCTATGTCTAGAAGAGCAAGACCAGTAGAGTAGCCTTCAGATTTGTTGGAACGGATCAAATTTGTTACACGTAAAAGTTGATGAGTGGTCGAATGTCCATGGCGGAATCCGAACTGTTCATTGGCAAAAATTGAATTTTCGTTGATGTGGGCCATCATTCTGTTCAAAATAACCTTTTCAAAAAGTTTACTGATGGAGGAAAGCAAACTGATTGGACGATAGCTAGAAGCTTCTGCAGGATTTTTGTCTGGTTTTAAAATTGGAACAACCTTAGCATTTTTCCATTTGTCAGGAAAATATGCTAATTGAAAACATTTGTTAAATATATCAACTAAAAATGATAAGCTACTTTCTGGAAGTTTCTTGATGAGGATGTAGAAAATCCCATCATCGCCAGGAGCTTTCATGTTTTTGAATTTTTTAATAATAGTTCTCACTTCTTCCAAATCAGTCTCACAGGCATTTTCGAAAACGTTCTCTTGATTGATAATATTTTCGAAGTCCTGATTAACTTTATTTTCAATTGGACTAGTAAGTCCTAAATTAAAATTGTGCGCACTTTCAAACTGCATAGCAAGTTTTTGAGCTTTTTCGCAATTAGTTAGTAATAATTTGTTTTCCTCTTTCAATGCCGGTATAGGCTTCTGAGGTTTTTTCAAGATTTTAGATAATTTCCAAAAGGGCTTAGAGCCAGGGTCCAATTGAGAAATTTTATTTTCAAAATTTTTGTTTCTTAATTGAGCAAAACGCTTTTTGATTTCTTTCTGCAAATCCTGCCATATAATTTTTATAGCATGATCGCGAGTGCGTTGAAATTTCCTTCTCCTCACGTTTTTAAGACGGATCAAGAGTTTAAGATCATCGTATATAATCACGGATTCAAATTTTACTTCACATTTTGGAATTGCAATGTTCCTGGCTTCAACAATGGAATTTGTTAAAGTTTCAATTGTCAATATCAAGTTTAGTTTCTAAGGAAATGTTAACATCAAGATTAGAGTCAACAAACGTTTCATATATATTCCAGTCGGCTCGTAAATAATTGAAAGTGGAGCTGATAGGATTGAGAATCGCTTCATGGGATATTTGAAATGTAACAGGGACATGATCAGAATCAAAATCAGCATGAGTAACTTATTGGCTACAAAGATGAATAGAGTCGTTTAATACTAAATCAATCGTAGAAGGATTTCTAGAAGAGGAAAAACATGTGGGGCTATCAGGGTATTGAATTGAGAAATATCCTGAAGAGCACTCATCAAATAAAATTCTGCCGTTGGAATTACTTTAAGAATTATTCCATGACCGATGTTTGGCATTAAAGTCACCAATGACAAAAAATTTTGACTTATTGCGAGTCAATTTATGCAAGTCAGTTTGGAGCAAATTAACTTGCTGTCCAGAGCATTGAAAAGGCAAATAGGCAGCTATGAAAGTATATTTACCAAACTGTGTTTCAACAGAAACACCTAAAGTTTCAAATACTTTAGTTTCAAATGACGAAAACAGTTGATGTTTTATACGCCTATGAATGATGATTGCAACTCCCCCACATGCCCCATCAAGTCGATCATTACGATAAACAAAAAAGTTAGGATCTCTTTTGAGTTTGGATCCAGGTTTTAAATACGTTTCGGTAATAACTGCTATATGCACGTTATTAGCTGTAAGAAAATTAAACAGCTCGTCCTCTTTACCATTCAGAGAACGAGCATTCCAATTTAAAATATTTAAATTATTGTTTGGATCCATTAGAAAAACGTAATCCAATAACAATTTGATTTGTAAATTTTACACCTACTTGGACTACTTCAGTCATAGTGGAGGCTTTGAACATTGCATCAATTATTAGATTCAATTCCCATTAGAATTTCCGGTAGACGAAGAAGCGGAATTACCTGTGGCGGTAGGGTTTTTTTTCCATTTGATTTGAAACAAGTAGAATGGGTACCCATGGATCGAACAGGGGAGGAGTTCAAATTTCCTGCTACGATATCGGCAAAGGATTTACCGTGGGTAGATACATTCGAAATTGAAAGATTCGAACGGCTACCCGTCGGATTAAAATTATTTTGTGAATGAGCATGATTATGATCTTCCTGGTGGGTATGATTCCTAATCAAGCGATCGTTAACTGAAAAATGAGCATTGTTCGATACTCTACCAGGCAAATTGCGGAAACGACCGTTATCGTAACGGATATTATCTTTCATCTGCCTGGCACGAGCCTCAATGACCCTTTTGCGTGAAGGGCATTCCCAGAAGTTAGCTTTATGAGGGCCCTTGCAATTGGCGCATTCAAACTTTCTGGTATCTTCTTTCACAGGACAGACGTCCTTAGCGTGAGAAGAACCTCCGAAAATCATGCATTTAGCGTCCATGCGACAATTTTTTGTACCATGACCCCACTTTTGGCACTGACGGCACTGAGTGGGGTTCTGGAAATTTCCTCTAGGTTTTTTGGAACTGTTCCGATGTCACACGGACATCGAACATAAGTCTAGCATTTTCTAAAGCCTTAATATGATTTAGTTCTTTTTTGTTAAAGTGAACTAAATAATATTCTTGAGAAAGCCCTTTCCGAACAATGCCAGATTGGGTTCTCTTTTTCATAATGATTACTTGGACTGGGGAAAATCCAAGTAAATCATTTATTCCATTTTTGATCTCTTCAGGTGACTTATAGTCACTTGAGAGACCTTTCAAGACAACTTTGAACAAACGTTCAGTTTTGTCGTCATAAGTAAAAAATTTGTGCTTCTTCTCTTCTAGATGTCTGAGAAGAAGTTCACGATCTTTAAGAGTTTCCGGCAAAACGCGACAGTCTTCTTTCTTTGCGATTTGGAAGGAAACCTTGATTCCCCTAATGGAGTTAAAGATCTCCTGCCTAAATCCCCCAAATTCGGAACAACTGATCACGATAGGCGGCACTCTTGGCTTCCTCACTTGAATCAAAGAGCCTGGGCTAGAGGCTGCTTCGATTTGGTGTTCGGAAAATTTGTCTAGAGCATCGAACTGATTGCTCATTTCGATACAATTATTCATTTCACCCTTGGAAGAAAGTTCGCATTCCGGGGAAGCGTCCTTTCTTCCATTCTTGCCACGTGTAGTGACATTTTTAAAACCCACTTTTTTGGAAGGAAGTAGTGAATTCAGAGATTCACCCTTCCTTTTGTTAGTTGTTGATACCATGTTTAGTTAATAAACGAAAGAAGACGTGACCTTCGAGAGGTTTTTTCCCAAGACGGTGTCCAAGAAGGATTACCACCGCTAGCTTTCGCCAACGGGTCCAACGAAAAATCGAAGGCACGGGTCCAAACAAGGATCGTAAAGGGATTAATAGTAGAAAAAATAGTACTGAAAAGTTCTGTTTTAGTAGCTCTGAAAAGTACCGTTTTTAATTTTAGCACTGAAAAGTACTGTTTATGTAGTACTGAAAAGTACTGATTTATTGCTTTAGGTAGTTTTTAAGAAAACTTCCAAGAGCAAAGAGAATTCGTGTATGCACAGCAGTTTTCGTGTGGCGTTAATGTTCCACCGACTGAGCACTCACAACGACTGACTCCACTAACCGCACGCCTATGAAGCCCATAAATATTAAAAAAGTGAGATATTCCAAATTAGGATTTGCACTACCCAATGACAGTTTTTGTAATATGTTAGTCATGATCCGTGGTCAATCCACAGCCTTACCAGCGCAATGTCATTCCGGAAGTCGCTCGGCGAATAACTGGGATGGACCTCCTTCCGCTCGATGGTGTACTCTTCGTGGTTCAGTCGCTCGTCCTGGTCCCGTACATCCCACTCACCTAACCTTACCTTGAGGTTGCTGTTTGGTGTTCTAAAAATATAGAAGAGCATCATTATTAAACGAACTTCCGAAATTTTACGGTGCCAATAATATACGTCGCAACACAATGGGCCGCAGTGACAATCCACCGGTTGGAGATCAGCGCTCCTCCGCAGCTGAGTTTCTTCGTCAGGAAGCCCGTCTTGATGAGTGCCGCCTGCCATGGATGGGTTCCGAAGCCGGTTGAGTGACCTCCCACAATTCGATTGGTTCTGGTGTACAACTCGCCACAACCTGTAAGATTAAAGAACGAATATTTTAATTTGGATTGTTCAAACTAAGATGGTGAAATGCATGCTTGAATTGTATTCTGGCAGATAACCGCCAAGTAAGTGATCTAAATCTAGGGTGGTGCTCAAATATCGGGTCAAGCGTGATAGTGATAGAAAAAGAGATAGATCGCATTGGTTGGTGCTTGTTCTACAACTACTGCGGAAGCGCTTGGATCGTGAAGGCGTAAAAATGGCAGTGCATCGAAGGAGAGGTGATCAGGATTCGCTACGCTGGATCTACTTTGAACAGGAGGACAACTCTGACTCAAAATACCGTTTTCGATTCCATAGCCATCGTCCTCTTGCTGGATGGAACCTTGCCCTTGGTAGTTGAAAACGGACGGTCGTTGGTTGTTGGAGATAGCGTTTCCGGTGCTGAAGATTGATCCGGATGTGGGACGCGTCCCGAAACTAAAAGGCCGGTCACTGTAGATGGCACTGGCCGTTGGGCCATGGGGATTGTCGTCATGCAAAGATCCACCATTTCCGGTGCCACCTCCACCAAAGTTGATCGGAGGCTGGGACTGCGGTCGATGATGTATCGGTTTCTGCGGTTGAAATACAGAATTGAGGCCGCTGCCCAGGTGATTGCTCTCGTAATTCCACTCCGGGGGGTTTGTGCTTGTCACCGGGTAGAGATGGTACGGTGGTTTAGAATTGTAGATTCCGGAGTTTGAGTAGACCGGAGTCTGTGCTTGGGTTGTCCCTTGTGGAGGACGATTCTGGTGGGCGCCGTTGCTCGACGAGTGCGACGAAGACGACGAGGACGATGATGATGATGGGTAGAAATCGAACAGATTGATTATGTCACCTGGATTTGAGGATATTGGAGCGATTGATTTGTACTTTCAAATGGAGGTTGAATAATGATAGTTCAAGAAATATTTAGTATGCGTAGTGTGTTGTTTTGCGTGGATTGGGAATATTGTATAACTGAAACAGATGACATGTGTCTGATCTATCTAGACAATGCTGTATAGAAGAGTCTCTAAAAGGGATTAGAAAAGATTTATGGTTGTTCTTAATATTCTAGTTTAGATTGTGTTATTCTTCCGGTTGTTGCGCACTTTGTCACCGCCGAAACTTTAACACCAGTAATATTTTAGGAGGGAAATTTTGTAATATATTTATCAAAAAAAAAAGGTTGACACGCGATAAATGATTCAGTATTATAAATTTCACCTTCTTTCGAATATAACAGCTAATGTTATGCTCAAAAGAGTTATGTGAAAAAGAACGTGAAATTTACTTATCTGAATTAGTTGTACACCATCGCAAGACAAATTTGGTTTTCTGACAAATTGAAACATTTCGAATGTCAAAGTTCGTAATGAGAAAGCTCATTTTTTTACCACGCAAAAATAAACTGACTTACCATCGGTTAATCAAAGTTTCACTTAAATCGCGCAAAATCCTGGGCGTTGAATATGCATAATTTTAAAGAGGATTCTAGCAAAATCCTGGGCAGGATTATCTTAAATATAAGGATGGGCATAATAGTCACAAAATCATTTAAATCAATTTTATGAAAATCTGTGGTAGAATTCTGACAGAATCTCTAGCAGTATATTCGATAGAATAAGAACTGAATTTTGAACAAATTTCTCACATAATCTAAGGTATTCATATAAAATACTAGACGTCAATTACACACACTTCTGAAAAGGATTACAAAATAAATCTAGGACAAGATTCTGAAATATTTGCTCAAAAATTTTTTTTACAAGATCCTGTTGGTTGGTTGGTTTGACTTTATTAACGAGATTTTTAGCCCGGGGCTAGTTCATCTCGGGACCAACGGCTTTACTTCCCTTCCGAAGGAAGTCGTCACTATAACTTTTTAGATCATAAGTGACTATGTTGGGGAGAGAATTCGATCCCAGGTCCTCGGCGTGAGAGGCGAGTGTTCTAACCACTACACCAGGTCCGTCCCCACAAGATCCTGTGCAAGATTCGTATTTAATCCTAGGTAAAATCTTGGGTAGCATTCTCACAAAATCCACGAAATCCATGTCATGAATTCTACGCAGGACTTTCAATAATTCAATGGCAGGATTGTGACAGAATTTTGAGTAGTTTTGTTATGAAATCTCGGAATCCATTCATATTAAATTCCGGGCAAGATTATTGGAAAAAATATCTGGGCCAGCCGACATAATTTTGGACGCAGTTCACATAGGTCACAAAGCAATATCTAGGAAGAGAAAAAAGTATGCACATAAACCGTCAGTTTTAAATATGTACATGGCGTTTTCAGGAAAGTTTCTCCATATTTTTCAGACAATTGCGCTACTGTTTGTAGAAGGAACTACAGTTCTACCTCTTATGGTGGCAGAGTTATCAGAGATTTTTGTTTTCAAATGCCAATATCTCTGAAAGGTGCAAACGGATCCTCAATCTTTTATTGCCATTAGAAAGATAATATTTTTCTCTGTTCATGGTGAAGAAACCTTGAAGACGTTTTTTTATTTGAAGAGATTAACAATAAATGAAAACAACATGTTTTTAAACGAAAAACGTCCATCACTTGAAACATAATCGAGATAGCTCTAAAAGATTTCGTAAAAAATCAACTCTTCAAGATATATCCACCATAAACCGAAATTTACACGGTAAAGAAAGCGAAAAAGAGATATCTACTAGAACAACCGAAATAACTGTATGAAAAGTCATTAAAAATTAAATATAAATTTAGCTTTGATGTTAGATTGATCACAGTAAGCGAAATCTAAGAAGTAGGAAAATTATTTGCTGAAGCAGTTTTAGCAGTGATCCATGGAAGATTAAGGCTAAGTAGCCCGTCATTCGTTTTGGCAGCAATGATGACTTTGCAGCTTGCAATTTCTAGGTAATAAAATTCAGTCTTGATAGTTTATATTGACTTGAAAAGTATCACGCTAATCATGCATAAGGTATGCTGATACTTTTTCAGCTATGTCAACCAACTGAGAGTGCTTCGGAGAGTCCATTCAAGACAGTTTGTTTTCAGGACGCCGGGAGTTTGTGTTTCGTTTTCGCGCGTTTTGCTGGACAGGGCTTCGGAAAGCCCAAGTAAGACGGTTCGTTTTCGGGACGCCGAGTAGTTTTACGGTTCGCGTTGTGTGAGTGTGAAAAGATATACGTGTTCAGTCGAGGAAGGATTAGCAACTGGTGAGCTCGTTTCATGCTTATAATGACATATTTTTTCATGACAACGTTAATTTTATGAAACAAACTTTGTATGGTTCGTCACTACAAGTGTCGGCATGTGGTGATTGTGGAGATGCAGAGGTATTCTCGGTCTCTAGAAGCAACAATCATTACACTCTAATATTCCTTCACCATCCCAACTGACTATAAGGACTTGGCCGGCGCCGTTATTGATCAATAATATTAGATCTGCTAAAATTGTAATTCGAGAATAAGCGGAATCTCCCATCCCTTATTCATTGCCATTGGGACGGCAAGTTTGAACTTACATTATACAGTGAAACTTCCATGAGTCGATATTGAAGGGACCATCGACTCATGGAAATATCGAGTCATGGAACAGCAATCCTTTGGAAAGCTGCTTCTAGGGATTATCATAGTAACCATGAAATTTTGTTCTTAGTATGGTTCCATGAGTCGATATCGAGTCATGGAACATCGACTCATGGAGGTATCACTGTAGTACTAGCGTGTTTGGAACATTTCTCAAAATTTCTTCATAGTAAGGCTGATACAAATATTAATTTTCTTTTATGTCCGAGACCACTTGAAAGGTACAAGGGGGGGGGGATAAAAATAAATAAGGAACATAAAAATAAATATGAAAAAAGTTATTTTTTCAAATTTTTATTTTTGACGATAGTTGTTAAACCATTTTCAATCGTCATCTAGATCATTATTTTACCCGTTTTCTACTTAAAAAAATTAAAAAAAAACCTAACTGATGTCAAAAAAATGATGAATCTTTTTTTTCTCCCCTTCAAAATTTTCAGATTTTTGAAGGAATGACATAAAAGAAAATTAATATTTGTATCAGCCTAATTTCCATATGAACCTACATTGTCTTTAGGCCACCTTTAAATCACCACCTAGAAAGCTGAAAATTTCACAGATCACTATTTTTATTGTAAGGATGATAAGGAGCATGTGGGAGATTGGATTTCCAAACATTTTTGAAATTCAACCTAATGTAGAGTCATTTGCAATTATCTTATCTGGGCATCCAACCTATCCCATTCAACTCAATTCAATCCATTGTATCTGCCACAACGAAGTAGCCGGGGCAGCATTCGCCTGTTGAGGAATGCATGAATCTTGTGCAAGAGCCAGATATAAGTGTTTAAGGTAACGAACCAGAAGGTGGACATGGACATTGATACTGCCCCAGCAAACAATTTTTCTTCTTTCAACTCTTTAGTTTCTTATTACTGTGATCGATTTAATATCAATACTAAATTATTATTTAATTTTAATGACTTTACATAACAAGATTTCAAGAAAAAACTGATTTTTAAGAACCACCCTAGAATGTTAAAAAAAAACAAACCATAACAGATAAAAATGAAGGAGAAAATTCGGCAAAGTTGCTCCAAATCGGTTGTTTTAATACATTGTAAAACATTATATAGGCCTAAATGCGCCAACAAAAAAGTTTATATTCTGGACTCATAAACCATGTGGGCCACCCTAGTTTCACATCACTGAAAAAATGTCTGAAACATGTGGAGAAACTTTCCTGAAGACGCTGCAAAAATGTTTGCGTTTTTGTCTTCCTAGATATGGCTTTGTGAATTCTCACAAAGATTCCTAGATATGGCCCATGTGAGTTCTCACAGAATCCTCGGGAAATATCTGTTAGAATTATTTTAAAAAAAACAACACTTTTCATTGACAAAGTGTTGTTCGATTTTATGAGAATGTAGACTAGAAAAAAATTTGCCATCCACTAAATTTTGTTACTGAGATTTGGATCGTGGTTCAAAAAGGTTGGGCATGCCTGCCTTAGGTGTTCAGATTGCTGATTTTCTATCTAAATCAACTTTTAACGCACTCTGTGTGACTTTTGTTATGTATCCAATATACTTTTTAAAAACGCAACGCGTCTCTTTTGAAATGATTTATTGTTCTTCACGTTTACTTTGTTTTACTTTAAAGCATGACCAATATTTGTTTGTTTTCTTCAACTTAAGTAGGCTTAGGCCAACATATTTAAATTTGTAGGCACTAAAATTTAAATGCTTCAAAGTTTTGATTTCGCAAAGAAATAAAGTAAAAAATTTATTTTCCTTCAAATATACCAAATGGCTATTATTTCAAATGGCAGTTATGCGAAATGGCATTATGATAAACGGCTATATGCCAAACAGCATCATGCCAAATAGCTTTGTGTCAAATGGGGTAGGGCAGTGTTTCCCAAACTTTTTTGACTCCAGCTCCCTTGGTGCCAATAAATTTTGAAATCGCCGCCTATTGAACCCATAACCTTCTGCATATAAAGCAGAAGCGGTAGCCATTAGACCACCAATCCCGTCCAAGGTCGTTAGGCCGAAATAACATTTGATCATTTACTACTATATCAAACAACACATTCATCAGTATTTTTCCTTCTTTTAATCGAAGGCTGTTCTTTCTAGCTACATTTCACAGCGGACATAGTTGACCTCTAAGTAACGCAAATTATTCTGATCTAACAACTAACAATCCATTCGACGGCTTCTAGGTAATGCAAATTGTACTGACCTATCCCTGTTAGTAACCCTTTCGACCTTACGGTTCATTAGAACTATCGGCCTCTTTCGGCCTATTGACCCTTTCGGCCTAACAAAATTCGGCCTAACGACATTCGGCCTGAATTTGACATTTGGTCGTTGGGCCGAATGCCATTAGGCCGAATACCCTTAGGCCAAATGCCGTTAGGCCGAAAGGGTCGTTAACGCAAAATAACATTTGATTATTTACTCCTACATACACATATGGTTAACAAATTCATCAGTGTTCTTTCCTTCTTTTAATCAAAAGCTATTCTTTCTAGTTATATTTCACAACGGATATTGTGGGCTTTCAGGTAATGAAAATTATCCTGTTCGTAAACTAACATTCCATTCAAACGGAAAATTCATTCGGCGGCTTCTATTTATCGCAAATTATTCTTGACCTATGCCTGTTAGTTATCCATTCAAACTTACAGTTCATTACAACTTTCAGTCATTTTCGGCTTAATGAACCTTTCAACCTAACGGGATTCGGCCTAATGACATTCGGCATAACGGCATTCGGCCTAACGGGACAGAACCCTATTTTGTTTGATTTTAAGGATAAATTCGAATTAATAAGTTATGTTAGAAAAACTTAACCCATCGCATTGAATTTTTGAAATCCACTCAAATTTGTTGGCTATGTTGTGTGAATATATGAAACACAATACTGGCAAAAATGGATTGTTCAATAATAAAAGTTTTATTATTATTCTTAAGAAATTATCCAGTTCCTATATTCTGTGCTGTGGTATTCCCAGTAAATTACCAAAGGAAAGTTTGAGAACCTCTGTGCTAAGCTATTTTTGTGTACTCGCTCTAACGAAGTTAAATTGAGTGCGATTTGCACAAAATCAGGCTTTTCTGGATCAATACATCGGGTGGGTAATTTTAACACATGTTTAAAAACCTACTCCTGGGATGATTTCCTCTTTTTTTTTTTTAAACAAAGTCTATGACACATAAAGAAGCTCCGCAATTGTGTGCATCTCTGTGTGTGAGTTATACCTAGGTAAACTAAAGTTTTTTTTTTCTATTTCTGTTCGGGATGAACCACTGCGACCAGTTTTCTTTGATCTTTTGTGGTATACCCGTGTCCTTTGTTTAGTGCATGTCGTTCTACTCCATTACTATTGAGAAATAATGAAGTAGTCGTTTTTTATACAAATATAATTCTTTACCATTTTGCATAGAGCCTCTTTAGAAAAAGATACCGCTATTTATACTTTTTGGAGAAAACAGTTTGTCACCATTAAACTCTCAAAAGCGCGCCCCTTACTCAGGTGCGGCCACTAAGCTGGTTGAATGATACTGATTTTGACCATGCATCGGTACTCTAGCGTATCAAATTATTGCTTCTACTTATAAGATTCAAAGTCGTTTTTTTGAAACTGTGAAGAGGTTTCATCGCATGAGACATTTAGATTCCTTGAAACAGAAAGCTTTTTTTAGAATTTAAGAGTACTGCTACTCCACCGATTCGGAATTGTTTCCCTCCTAGATATCGAATGATAAACTCTTGAACTCGGAAAGAACTTGTCTCATGAGTTGAAACCAACCTCAGCTGCTGGTTGAGCCATTTTTCCACATCGACCTCCTCATCATCTAGGACAAATAGGTGGGTCTTAGTGGCTTGTTTCTCTCTTATACTCTTCCGACCGTAACTTATAAGTATTCACAAGAACAGATACAACAAGAGTACAATATGGTAGATCTTACCCCGTAACGCTCCTCGTAAAGGTGATCTACCCGCGTTACGGGAAAAACTAAAATTAAGTTTTTCTTCCAAGGTAAAACGGACGATTCCACAGAAAAAAATAATTTTCAAATTTCAAATTTTGTGAGTCAAATCGTTTTAAAAATAATCAGACCCGCGCTTTTTATTTTGGCATTTTTGGCATAAGGGTTTCCTCGTTTCGATTTGAGGAGTTCAGAGCAAATTGCCAAAGTATAACAACACGAAAAGGCTGGTTATATTGGTCAGGCAAAACCATCAATTGGAAATGTCTATAGATAACTTCTTGTGGTACAGAAGTTCGGATCATACAGGAATCGACTGTGATGGAGGTTATGTTTTTGGGTTTTCGGCTTTCAGTCTATAGGAATCATAAACGGATTTCCGTTCTACTCCTGACGTCAGGTGTAGAACGGAAATCCGTTTATGATTCCTGATTATAACAGTCATCGGCAATTTTCAGGGGAATCCCTGGAAGAACTCCCGGAGAATTGCCTGGAAGAATTTCTGGACGATTTTTTGGAGGAACACTCAGACGAATCTCTTGAAAAAATCTCGGGAGATTACCTGAAAAAAATAGCAGAAAAACTTCAGGTGGAATTTTCGGTAGATTCCCTGGAGGAATTTCTGCAGGCATCGTAGGAAGAAATTCTCTGAGAAATTGTTGGAGTAGTCGGAGAAATTTCTAGATGTATTCCCTGAAAAATATTTAGTTTTTCCTTTTTCTTTCAAAGCTTTAAGTGCTGCATGATTTTGTCATAGGGGAAAGTGGGGCAGTTTGGCCACCTTAAGAAAAAGTCGGTAAAAGTACTGAAAATATTACGAATATTATTTTACGAATGTTTGCATGATTTCCAACACTTTTAAGATGAATACACTAGATCCGCATGATTTCCTTTGTCTTATAAAGTTCACTGATGAATGATCGATTTTTCAAAATTTGTAATTTTTCGAGTCGATTTTTTACTGATGGGGTGATTTGTGCACCCTATTTTTGATTGCAAAATAATCTCATATAACACAGCGTAACAAAAATGACATTTTTGCGTGTCTCAAGAATCAAATTATGTGTCTCTAATAGATTTTGGGTCGCTGAATCTGATGCCGTTCTAAGAAATGTTCCAGCACGTCACAATTTTTAGCTATAGGTCGCCAAAGTTGTGTAAAACACTGGTTTTATTGATGTTTACATAAAATTTTATGTATGATTTATCAATCCTTTTTGTGGTCTAATGCACCCAACATACAAAATAAGACTTTATCTTTCATTTTAGTTGAAATTTGGTTGAAATTTCACGATTAAATTTGGATTTAATCGATTTTTTCAACATGCTTGCAGTCTCCATACAAAATTCTTCGTTTCTCTTATATGGCAAAATACAATACCTTCCCAAACCATCAGAAAATAACTTTTGAGCATCGCAAAACTTATGAACTTTGTTGATAAGTATTGTTATACACACGAAGTTTGAATTCTGTGGCAAATTCAGCAAATAAATGGCCATACAAGCTGACAAACTTGCATGTAAGCTGGCTGAAATTGTCAAATTTAGCATTTTCAATAGCCAATATCTCAAAACCTAGACGTGCTATGATATTTTTGAAAACGGCAATGGATTCCGCATCCCCTAACAAGTAATATAGTGATATTTTGGTGCTTGAGACAGAAACGTGTTCCGCAGTGTAATCTAAAAATTCAATTATTTTTATACTACACTTGAAAGTTATTAGTATTTTCAAATGCTCTGGGCAAGAAGATATAATTTTTTAAGAACATTCCAACAGTCAAACATCATCATTCTGAAATGATGAAATTCTAAAGAGCCATTCGGGCAAAATGAGCAGTTTTTTCGAACATCATTTATTTTTTTTTTTCTTTGAGTTTCGAACATTGACTTATAACATGACTATTGTTTCATTTCCTCATCAGCTTTGGGGTTGCATGTTATTTAAGATGAAATTTCAAGAATTTATGCAGTTTTCAAGAGGTGCTCATTCCACCCTATTGGCCAAACCGCCCCGACTACCCCTAACTATTATTTATTAGATTTCTTTTTCGGTGAACGCGACACTGCTGAAAATGGAAGGAGTAAGTAATGTAATGAAAGAACATGATGGATAAAATCACATACGAGTGACAAGAGAAATGAAAAGAAATTGAAAACTAACTTGGTTGCCTTACGTTCTGATCTTGGATGATGGAACTTAGGCATCTTCATTATTCACTTTGACATGTGAAGTTTTTCTCGGCTCGAAACGTTGCAATAAGAATCACTTCAGAACAATATGGCAAAATATGAGCCCAACAACTAAAAAAAAAACACCTGCCTAAGTGTATCAAAAGTTTCAAGAATAGGATATACCCAAGTTACCGAATAGCAAGTTAAATCACCTTGATTGCTATACATGTGACATGCTCTTTATTAGCAGTATAATAGTTACTAGGGTAGCTTCCCATATAACAGCTACATGAATCAATCCGATTGTTTATATCAAGGTCTATCGGTTCTGAGCCTCGTACGAAAAAAATCAAGTAATGTAAATGAAAATGATCATGATCATAAACATTCCAGCAGAATACTTAAATATTCAAAAGGTCAAATATCCGGATTTGAGTAATTTGAACAGTCCCATGTTTGAACACAAAATTAAATGCGTTTGAGATAAGGATATCTCCTTCTACCTCTCTCTGGCGTTACGTTTCAACTGCAACAGAGCCTGCATCTCAGCTCAGTGTTCTTATGATCACTTCCACAGTTATTAACTGATTAATGTATATCATGTGGAAGGTGTCTTGCTGAATGATGATGAAAACTATAAGAAACTCTGGCAATGATTCATGTTTTCCTGGGAACACAATACTTTAGAAGGCCTCATAGTTAAGGTTGAATAATGTGAAAATCTAATGAAGTTTTTAATCATCTGTTCCTGTCAAATTTATTTTTCAGTTTGTCTCTGATCTTGAAAGTTCAATAAAATCCTAATAATAAATACAGAACATCTATTCATTATCCTGCTACCCCACTACCCAATAACATTGGTGTATAATCATAGATAATGAAATATAATGTGTCATCATGACGTCACGACGTCCCGAGCCTCAGTTTGGTGAATACATTAACGAAACATTAACATATAAATTGAGAATTCTGAGTAATTATAAAACATATGTGTAGCAAAAAAGTTACATCACAATAAAAATGGAAATTCTTGGAATTCAAATTTATCACCGCATATCATTCGCTTATTTTTTGCATCAACGAACCATCGATCAACCCATACATCTGCAGCATAACAGACCATCATTGTCAGACAATCATCTTTCCTACCATAATTACCACACTTGAACTTGCAGCCCTCTGCAAGCTGCCACAAACATTAATCTCTTTTACTTTCTTCTGATCCAACCTCTTCACATTTGCTTTTATTGTTTTGAACGTATACGTACGAACTACGACAGCATATCATCACTCGTCATCTCGTACAAGGTCGTTAAAATGGAAAGTAATTGATGGGTGGGAACCGTTCTCCTCGAAAACAAAAAAACACATCTCACCCTTCATGTTACAACATTGGGCCCTACTAAATTGAAAATTCAACTGGTTCCAAGTCATGACGATTTCTTTAACAGCCATTTCTCCATCCATAATTGAGCAATAACTTTGAACAATTAGATTGTTGCTTTGGTTGTAGGATTTTCATTCCAACCAAATTAGCTGCATGAAGTTTCGAAAATTGATTCCAATAACCGACTCAAATCACCGTACGGCCCCTCGTTAAACTGGTACCAATGCATATCTCAGCGACTTGCTTCACGATTTGTGCTCTAAATTACGTAAAATATCACCCATTTGAAGCGGTACTAGGTAACCAACATACCGCCCTAGAAGTCGTCGCAATGATTTTCTCATTGTTCACATTCACGCTTGCAGATTACGGGAGTGCTCCTCATCAAGGTTTTTGATTTCGTTAGCTATTATTACAGTTTTTAGGCCTATTACAGATAACATTTCACAATTAGCATGACTTGAGTCATTGGAATTGCTGAGCCCTTGGATTCAGATACAACTACTGAAGTGGGGCAAAAGTTTAAGTTTTTTTTGAAGATTTCCATCACAATTCAAAGCAAATATTATAAATGACACGGTGGTTTGAATGCTATTCAAGTAAGATATTTTTAGACAATATACTATAGAAATCGATTGAAATTTGAATAATTTATTGCTATTTGTTGGTTTTTTATGTGAAAATTGTAAAACTTTTATTCCATTGAACAAAATGAAAATGAAATCAAATTCTATAATTTGTTTCGAGATGTTCAATTTTCCAACAATTATAATTAAAAGTGGGTGAATATTTTGACAGAAGTTTGTTCAGCAAAATTGAAGTTAAAGTTAACTGTGTGGTAATTATTTCTTTTCAACTGTTTTAGTTTCTCTGGAAATTTTGATTATTCTACTAAGGTCGAACTTTTGATCCACCTTACTCTATGTTTCGACAATTTCAGTAAATCAAATTTTTCTAAATCAATCAAAACAGATCAAAACTTCATTCGCTTCAGTTCCATATTCATATCGAACATATGGAAAACTGCAACATCCACCGACTGATCTCACAGTCAAACCAAGTCAACAGGTTCGGTTTCACAAAGTCATCTGTGCGTCTTAGATTTTATTAGCCCCGCTTCGCTGAAATCGACACCGGTGCTGAAATATAGTACGTTAATCGCTTGGATGCCTTCGGTGCGGATGTTTTGAATTATTCATTGAGATAACAAGACGGTTTCAAGCTTGCACCGACTGCCACAACATTTAGTGGTTCGGAGTAAGTCATTGAAGAGGTGAGAAGATAACGGATTTATTTTACTATGCACAACTGAATTACGAGCGTGAGGAAAGTTGCGAAATTGGAGATGATTAATGACAATGAGCGAATTTCATTCCACGACCTTAGGTAAGGTCGGTTCAAATTTGTGGAAATTTATGTCATTTGTGAGTAATTCATTCACTTGCCCAACGTCAAGGGTGATACATCTAAAAATGTTTTCAGTTATTTCTAAAAGTTGACTAGGTTTTTATAATGGAAATGTCTACAGTAAAAATATTCAAAAAGCTAGGTAGTAGGGTCAGGCGGGGCAAGATGAGCACCCTAAGGATAAGCGCGATTTAAGCCTACTTAAACGTTAATATTTTGGTAAAATTGGTAACCATCCTTATCTTTTACATTATTACTTTGACCTCCAACCATTGAAAGTTTTAAAAAGTGATAAATAGTTTTCCAAATAACACTTTAAAAAATAGCTTTTTTATCATCGGTCAAAAAAACTGCGGGGCAAGATGGGCACCCCCATAAAAAGATGCAATTTACTAAAGAAAACTATTATTTTTCAATGCTTGCAATATTCCAAGATATTATCTTTAATATCTGATAATATTTATCTTCAACTAGCTTAGTTTTTAAAACTTTTATCAGAAAATAAATAACTTTTCATAAATTGCTAAGATTATACTTAAAAAACGATTAAATTTGTTGTTTGTTTGTATATTTTTTAGAAAAATTGTTTTGTGCAAAGAAGATACCGTAAGTCAAGCTCACAGCTAAATGTGGTTCTATAATTTCACACTTTTACTTAATTTTGAACATAGTGCTCATCTTGCCCCAAGGGTGTAAATTTATTAATATAATCAAAACAATTGAAATATTTTTTAAATTTGATAAAAAATTTTGCTCCTGATTATCTACAGAAGATTATTCTATAACTATACGGCCAAAAACGTATGAATTAATTTGTTTACGCAACAAAAATATCACTTTTAAATTAACAAATCTTATATGAAAAGGTAAATTTTTGGACTTCTATGTATTTTGGACAATATTTACGTTGTGCTGTTGATTTTTTTGCTGAAATTTATGGCCATCATATCAATTTAATGATATTCATCAGAACCCCAAATAATGTATTGAAAAAAAATCGGTAGGAACGACACAAACTAGGGGTGCCCATCTTGCCCCGGGTGCTCATCTTGCCCCACATTCCCCTATTAAGGACTGTTCATTTTATAAAGTGGACACTTTGTTTTTGCTATATCTTTTTTATTTGTTGATAAAATCGTAATCGGTTTTCTGTGCATCGTTCAACTATTATTGTACAATGTTATGAAAAAATAAAATCTTACAAAATGCTTTTGGTTGAAGAACTAAATAGTTCCTCCAAAGACTCCATAGAAAACCAGTTCGTCAAAGTTAAGCATTATTTTTCGCATAACAGAAATCCTAATTTATATGAACAAATTGTATGTTGCTATCCTTTACTGTTCTACTAAAGGTAGAGCTTACAAAAGTCAATAATATTCCACCATTTTCTGACACTGGGTCACTCTAGTGTTTTATCCTTTAACACCGTTTTTTAACTCCTAGAAAAAGAGTAAAATAAAATTCGTGTTAAAATCTGGTTTGGATTACTAAAGAAACTATAATTGTATAAAAAAAAAATGAAATCTTGATTATTTATCGCATTCTTAGGTATATTTTTTCTCTTTATTGCCGTTTTATTGAAAAACCTCATACTTTCAAAATCTTGTAGACATATTTATCGATCTACAGCAAATTTTTAGCGTTTTTCTCCGAATATTTTCATAGCTAAAATCAGAATAACATATTATGAAAATAATACAAGGAAAATAAACACGATTTCATTACAGCAGTGTTCCCAACATTGGTAATTATCATTGTGCTTTGGAAGGTTTTCTGGAAATGAAGCATTTGTTTTTCTATTGTGATTTAAATGTGACGTGGGGACTATATAAGCAACTTTATGAAGGCGTAGGTTACTTTTCATATTAACACTATATTATTACTTCCTCCAGGACAAACTTTAAACCTAAAAGTTCTACACATATCGGTTCCATTGTAATTTAAAATATTTCTCTCTAAAAAAATCTATAAAAAAAAATTTTATGATATCTGTAAAACTGTTGCTCCAAAAAGATCATGATATTTTTCAGCAGGCTTCTGATTGATGATGCTTTCGAGGAACAAGCCTTATTTGAAAATATAAAATATAGATTGTCAACTTTTCCAGCCAAGCGTCACGTAATTCTAGCTTCAATCATGTGAGAAGCCATTAGTAATGTATTATTCAATGGCAAATCCTACAAATCTAGCTGCTATACCCAACATTGCTAACAAAATCTTAAAATAGTACGTAAAACGTATTCCCTCAAAGAATGTTGCAAGCGAAACCACACGGCTTACATGGCTTAACACTGAAAATTCAATCATAAATAATGCACATGGAATTATCGAGCTGTCGATCCATCCATGTGCATTATATTTGACAGAATTTTCAGTGCAGAATCGTATAGAACGAGCATTCTCGTTTACAATTTCTCATTCAAGATACAAGATTGACGAATGTGGGATACTAGATAGTGAAATGTTTCAGTTTCACTGAAGATTGCAAGCATTTTTGAATGCAATAAGGTAGTTTACATTATTTATCGTTGAATATTCAGTTATAGTTTGTTTTACATGACAACTATAAATGTTTACGTTCCATGTAGATTTAAGATATTTTTGCTGTGTATATTTCAAAAACATCCAGTCTAGGGGTCCGCGAGATGTTTGTAAATCTTTAAAGGGAATCGTAGCTTCAAAGAGCTGATATGGCTGATTGGGATGCATTTAAAATAAGCATCGACAACATTTTTAACGATCTCACGTCAGGGATGCTGCAGTATGAAATATCAAATTATCGAAGCTCATTATATCGTCATCGCAAGGGACCGTCGTTTTTTGGCGATATTGCCATAAATAACGTCATCATATAGAAAATGGATGTCGTTATGGAAAATGGAGTAGGATTATAAGCATAATACATACGCAAAAATGTCGTAGAAAAATCAAATGTCGTAAAATAGAACGCACAGCAAAAAATTCTCAAATTTACATGGCACGTATTTTTTTTAGGATAATCATGTGAAACGAGTTGCAACTCAACATTCAACGATAATTAATGTAAACTGTCTCATTGCATTCGAAAATGCTTGCAATCTTGAGCGAAACTGAAACATTTCATGGTCTTCTATCCAACATTCGCCAATATTGTATGCTTTCTTGCATCTTCAAAGTGGAATGCAAACAAGATTGCTCGGTTTACATGATTCTACGCTGAATATTCTGTCAAAAATAATGCACATGGATGGATCGACGGGTTGTCATTCCATGTGCATTATTTGTGATTGAATTTTAAGCGTGAAAATCATGTAAATCGAGCCGTTTTGCATGCAACATTCTTCGAGAGAAGACGTTTCGCGTTCAATATTAAGGATTTTGGTAACAATGTTGTATATAATAGATGTGTTTATACACACCAAAAAAAATCTTACACAGCTAAAAATTCTGAAATTTACATGGCACGTAATTTTTTATGATAATCATGTAAAAGGAGTTGCAACTGAACATTCAATTATAATTAATGCAAACTGTCTCATTGCATTCGAAAATGCTTGCAATCTTGAGTGAAACTGAAATATTTCATGATCTTACATCCAACATTCGCCAATACTGCATGCTTTCTTGCATCTTGAAAGTGAAATTGCAAACAAGAAATCTCGGTTTACAAGATTCTACGCTGAATATTCTGCCAAAAATAATGCACATGGATGGATCGACGGCTTGTCATTCCATGTGCATTATTTATGATTGAATTTTCAGCGGGAAAATCATGTAAACCGAGCCGTTTTGCATGCAACATTCTTCGAGAGAAGACGTTTCGCGTTCAATATTAAGGATTTTGGTAACAATGTTGTATATAATAGATGTGTTTATAGGTTTTATCATTGAATAATACATAAGAAATGGCTTTACATGATTGAGGCTAAAATTACGTTACGTGTAAATCTAAGATTTTTTTGGTGTGTAGATTTACACGTAATGTAATTTTAGCCTCAATCATGCAGAGCCATTTCTCATGTATTATTCAATGATAAAACCTATAAGCACATCTATTACACAGCGCAACAAAAATGACATTTTTGAGTGTGTCAAGGATCAAATTATGTGTCTCTAGTAGATTTGAGGTGGCTGAATCTGATGCCGTTCTCAGAAATTTCCTAGCACGTCACAATATTTAGCTACAGGTCGCCAAAGTTGTATAAAACATTGGTTTTATTGATGTTTACCTAAAATTTGAAGTATGTTTTATCAAACTTTTTTGCGATCTCATCCACCAAGCATGCAAGTCCCCTTTTTTAGACTTTCGTTTCAGATATATTTTGGTTGAAATTTTACGATTATATTTAGATTAAATCGATTTTTTCAACATGCTTGCAGTCGCCATACAACATTTTTCGTTTCTCTTATATGGCAAAATACAATACATTAAAAAATAACTTTTCCGCATCAAAAGCATTATAAACTTTGATGATAAGTATTGTTATACATATAAACTTTGAATTCTGTGGCAAATTAAGCAAATTAATTGCCTTACCAGCTGGCAAACTTGCATGCAAGTTGACTAAAATATTCAATTTTTGCATTTTCAACCGCCAATATCTCAAAAATTAGACGTGCTATAATATTTCTGTAAACGGCAATGAATTCAACAACCTTCAATTAAGTAAATAGAGGTATTTTGATGCTGGAGACAAAAAACGTGTTCCGCAGTGTTATCTTCTTCTTTTCTGGCGTTACGTCCCCACTGGGACAGAGCCTGCTTCTCAGCTTAGTGTTCTTTTTGAGCACTTCCACAGTTATTAACTATGCCAATGACCATTTTCGCATGCGTATTTCGTGTGGCAGGTACGAAGATACTCTATGCCCTGGGAAGTCGAGAAAATTTCCAACCCGAAAAGATCCTCGACCGGTGGGACTCGAACCCACGACCCTCAGCTTGGTCTTGCTGAATAGCTGCGCGTTTACCGCTACGGCTATCTGGGTCCGCAGTGTTATATACAACATTATTACCAAAATCCTTAATATTGAACGCGAAACGTCTTCTCTCGAAGAATGTTGCATGCAAAACGGCTCGGTTTACATGATTTTCCCGCTGAAAATTCAATCACAAATAATGCACATGGAATGACAACCCGTCGATCCATCCATATACATTATTTTTGGCAGAATATTCAGCGTGGAATCATGTAAACTGAGCGATCTTGTTTGCAATTTCGCTTTCAAGATGCAAGAAAGCATGCAACATGGGCGAATGTTGGATGGAAGATCATGTTTCACTCAAGTTTGCAAGCATTATCGAATACAATGAAACAGTTTACATTAATTATCGTTGAATGTTCAGTTGCAACTCGTTTTACATGATTGTCATAAAGAATTACGTGCCATGTAAATTTGAGAATTTTTTGCTGTGTTGCACCGACTGCCACAACATTTAGTGGTTCGGTGTAAGTCATTGAAGAGGTGAGAAGATAACGGATTTATTTTACTATGCACAACTGAATTACGAGCGTGAGGAAAGTTGCGAAATTGGAGATGATCAATGACAATGAGCGAATATCATTCCACGACCTTAGGTAAGGTCGGTTCAAATTTGTGGAAATTTATGTCATTTATGAGTAATTCATTCACTTGTCCAACGTCAAGGGTGATACATCTAAAAAATGTTTTCAGTTATTTCTAAAAGTTGACTAGGTTTTTATAATGGAAATGTCTACAGTAAAAATATTCTGAAAGCTAGGTGCTATCTAGTATTGTTGGTGGACTTCAGATGATCATCGCAGATATCTTGCATTATCTGTGGAGAGTTGTATACGTCAAATTTGGGTATTCCTACCAAAGATATCATTTGATCCATCACGAGACTTTCCAGTGAAAAAGTTTTCATAAACAAACACACCAAAAAAATCTTAGAATTACGAGTCACGTAATTCTAGCTTCAATCATGTGAGAAGCCATTAGTAATGTATTATTCAATGACAAATCCTACAAACCTAGCTGCTATACCCAACATTGCTAACAAAATCTTAAAATAGTACGTAAAACGTTTACAATTTCTCATTCAAGATACAAGATTGGCGAATGTGGGATACAAGATAGTGAAATGTTTCAGTTTCACTGAATATTGCAAGCATTCCTGAATGCAATAAGGCAGTTTACATTATTTATCGTTGAATATTCAGTTAAAGTTGGTTTTACATGACAATGTTTACGTTCCATGTAGATTTAATATATTTTTGCTGTGTATATTTCAAAAACATCCAATCTAGGGGTCCGCGAGATGTTTGTAAATCTTTAAAGGGAATCGTAGCTTCAAAGAGCTGATATGGCTGATTGGGATGCATTTAAAATAAGCATCGACAACATTTTTAACGATCTCACGTCAGGGATGCTGCAGTATGAAATATCAAATTATCGAAGCTCATTATATCGTCATCGCAAGGGACCGTCGTTTTTTGGCGATATTGCCATAAATAACGTCATCATATAGAAAATGGATGTCGTTATGATAAATGGAGTAGGATTATAAGCATAATACATACGCAAAAATGTCGTAGAAAAATCAAATGTCGTAAAATAGAACGCACAGCAAAAAATTCTCAAATTTACATGGCACGTATTTTTTTTTAGGATAATCATGTGAAACGAGTTGCAACTGAACATTCAACGATAATTAATGTAAACTGTCTCATTGCATTCGAAAATGCTTGCAATCTTGTTTGAAACTTAAACATTTCATGATCTTCTATCCAACATTCGCCAATATTGTATGCTTTCTTGCATCTTAAAAGTGGAATTGCAAACAAGATTGCTCGGTTTACATGATTCTACGCTGAATATTCTGTCAAAAATAATGCACATGGATGGATCGACGGGTTGTCATTCCATGTGCATTATTTGTGATTGAATTTTAAGCGTGAAAATCATGTAAATCGAGCCGTTTTGCATGCAACATTCTTCGAAAGCAGACGTTTCGCGTTCAATATTGAGGATTTTGGTAACAATGTTGTATATAATAGATGTGTTTATACACACCAAAAAGAATCTTAGATTTACACGTAATGTAATTTTAGCCTCAATCATGCAGAGCCATTTCTCATGTATTATTCAATGATAAAACCTATAAGCACATCTATTACACAGCGCAACAAAAATGACATTTTTGAGTGTGTCAAGGATCAAATTATGTGTCTCTAGTAGATTTGAGGTGGCTGAGTCTGATGCCGTTCTCAGAAATTTCCTAGCACGTCACAATATTTAGCTACAGGTCGCCAAAGTTGTATAAAACATTGGTTTTATTGATGTTTACCTAAAATTTGAAGTATGTTTTATCAAACTTTTTTGCGATCTCATCCACCAAGCATGCAAGTCCCCTTTTTTAGACTTTCGTTTCAGATATATTTTGGTTGAAATTTTACGATTATATTTAGATAAAATCGATTTTTTCAACATGCTTGCAGTCGCCTTACAACATTTTGCGTTTCTCTTATATGGCAAAATACAATACATTAAAAAATAACTTTTCCGCATCAAAAGCATTATAAACTTTGATGATAAGTATTGTTATACATATAAACTTTGAATTCTGTGGCAAATTAAGCAAATTAATTGCCTTACCAGCTGGCAAACTTGCATGCAAGTTGACTCAAATATTCAATTTTTGCATTTTCAACCACCAATATCTCAAAAATTAGACGTGCTATGATATTTCTGTAAACGGCAATGAATTCAGCAACCTTCAATTAAGTAAATAGAGGTATTTTGATGCTGGAGACAAAAAACGTGTTCCGCAGTGTTATCTTCTTCTTTTCTGGCGTTACGTCCCCACTGGGACAGAGCCTGCTTCTCAGCTTAGTGTTCTTTTTGAGCACTTCCACAGTTATTAACTGAGAGCTTACTATGCCAATGACCATTTTCGCATGCGTATTTCGTGTGGCAGGTACGAAGATACTCTATGCCCTGGGAAGTCGAGAAAATTTCCAACCCGAAAAGATCCTCGACCGGTGGGACTCGAACCCACGACCCTCAGCTTGGTCTTGCTGAATAGCTGCGCGTTTACCGCTACGGCTATCTGGGTCCGCAGTGTTATATACAACATTATTACCAAAATCCTTAATATTGAACGCGAAACGTCTTCTCTCGAAGAATGTTGCATGCAAAACGGCTCGGTTTACATGATTTTCCCGCTGAAAATTCAATCATAAATAATGCACATGGAATGACAACCCGTCGATCCATCCATATACATTATTTTTGGCAGAATATTCAGCGTGGAATCATGTAAACTGAGCGATCTTGTTTGCAATTTCACTTTCAAGATGCAAGAAAGCATGCAGCATTGGTGAATGTTGGATGGAAGATCATGAAATGTTTCAGTTTCACTCAAGTTTGCAAGCATTATCGAATGCAATGAGACAGTTTACATTAATTATCGTTGAATGTTCAGTTGCAACTCGTTTCACATGATTGTCATAAAGAATTACGTGCCATGTAAATTTGAGAATTTTTTGCTGTGTTGCACCGACTGCCACAACATTTAGTGGTTCGGTGTAAGTCATTGAAGAGGTGAGAAGATAACGGATTTATTGTACTATGCTCAACTGAATTAGGAGCGTGAGGAAAGTTGCGAAATTGGAGATGATCAATGACAATGAGCGAATATCATTCCACGACCTTAGGTAAGGTCGGTTCAAATTTGTGGAAATTTATGTCATTTATGAGTAATTCATTCACTTGTCCAACGTCAAGGGTGATACATCTAAAAAATGTTTTCAGTTATTTCTAAAAGTTGCCTAGCTTTTTATAATGGAAATGTCTACAGTAAAAATATTCTGAAAGCTAGGTGCTATCTAGTATTGTTGGTGGACTTCAGATGATCATCGCAGATATCTTGCATTATCTGTGGAGAGTTGTATACGTCAAATTTGGGTATTCCTACCAAAGATATCATTTGATCCATCACGAGACTTTCCAGTGAAAAAGTTTTCATAAACAAACACACCAAAAAAATCTTAGAATTACGAGTCACGTAATTCTAGCTTCAATCATGTGAGAAGCCATTAGTAATGTATTATTCAATGACAAATCCTACAAACCTAGCTGCTATACCCAACATTGCTAACAAAATCTTAAAATAGTACGTAAAACGGGCTTTAGGACATTTCGTCGAATGACATTTGGTCGAATGACGTTTGGTCGAATGACATTTGGTCGAAAGGACAGTTGGTCGAATGGACATTTGGTCGAATTGCTTTGGAACACTTTTTTTGGTCGAATGACGTTTAGTTGAACGGGAATATTATTGTTCTAAGTTTTAAAAACTTGGTAAGACAACATATTGTTTTGAATAATATGAATCATTAAGTGTGTTGAATAAAAAATGGGACATTTTAAGTACTCTGGGTTTCTAATATCACCTTTTTTGGAATTTGAAGTTATGGCAAAATCTAGGATTTAGATGATTATTCAAATGAACTTTTTAGTTTTTTTTGTACATTGACTAAAATATTTAGTTCAAGTGAATTTATTATTCGTTGAAAATATCATCATTCTTTGAAAAACTGCTTAACAAGTTATTTTATTACTCAACAATGTGAACATAATGTTTTATTTTATTAATTATTCTTTTGAAATGTCATCGTTCTTCGTAATGAACTACTGATCTTCATCTGATGGAAGCATTCGGAGAGAGCGCTCGAGATTTTTCTTTGAAATGCAGGTCTTGTAGCTTACGGACGTGGGTAAGATTTTTGAATGCGGGAATAAGAATTAAGACTGCAGCAAATATTTGCTTTAAGGAAAACCTTTATGACGAAGTTAATGTTAGGTGTCGGTAACTCTACTTATGGCATATAGGCTATTGTGACTTCCAGCTTAATAATATTTCTTAAGCAAATATATCGCTTTGCTGACAGTGTTGGTGACCTCGGGTGAATAACAGAGTTTGCAGTACAAGCTCTAAATTTAAAAAAAAAAATGAAAATTGTGCTAATCCTATCTATCGGGTAAGGGAAGACAAGTTGACAGAGGCGGCAAAAGTTGGCTTGCTTCTATTTAAAATCAAGTTATTTCGAATTGCAGAACACGCCTGAACGAAAAAGCAGCATGAAACGTCTAAAACGCAAGAGGTTGGTCAATATTTTGGGAAAGCGTTCATCAAATTGAATAACAAAATTTTGCCAATCGCATATAGATGGTTGGTAAAATAGTTAATACTTTTTCAATTATTCAATCACTCTTGTATTAGCGACAAAATGCTACTCTCGACGATAGTCAGACTAAACGTAAAACTTTGTTTTATCCCATTTAGATTCGGACACTATCCTTTCCACGAAATGTCGTTTCAACCAAATATTATATGATTTCTGTTGCAACTAAACCTTTTCGACCAAATGTCCATTCGACGAAATGTCCGTTCGACCAAATGTACTTTCGACCAAACGTCATTCGACTAAATGTCATTCGACCAAATGTCTTTCGACCAAATGTCGTAGATTCCGTAAAACGTATTCCCTCAAAGAATGTTGCAAGCGAAACCACACGGCTTACATGGCTTAACACTGAAAATTCAATCGTAAATAATGCACATGGAATGATCGAGCCGTGCATCAAGATACAATATTGGCGAATGTGGGATACAAGATAGTGAAATGTTTCAGTTTCGCTGAAGATTGCAAGCATTCCTGAATGCAATAAGGCAGTTTACATTATTTATCGTTGAATATTCAGTGATACAGTCGACTCTCCACATCTCGATGTTCTACATCTCGATATCTTTCCCTATGTCGATGATTTCATAAGTCCCTTCAGTCTGCATACATTTTCACTCTCCACACACCAAAAAAGTCTTAGATTTACACGTAACGTAATATTAGCCTCAATCATGCAAAGCCATTTCTCATGTATTATTCAATGATAAAACCTATAAACACATAAATCATATACAACATTGTTACCAAAATCCTTAATATTGAACGCGACACGTTTTCTCTCGAAGAATGTTGCTTGCAAAACGGCACGGTTGACATGATTTTCACGCTGAAAATGCAATCATAAATAATGCACATGGAATGACAAGCCGTCGATCCATTCATGTGCATTATTTTTGACAGAATAATCATCGTAGAATCATGTAAACTGAGAATTCTTGTTTGCAATTTCAGTTTCAAGATGCAAGAAAGCATGCAACATTGGCGAATGTTGGATGGAAGATCATGAAATGTTTCAGTTTCACTCAAGTTTGCAAGCATTATCGAATGCAATGAGACAGTTTACATTAATTATCGTTGAATGTTCAGTTGCAACTCGCTTTACATGATTATCATAAAGAATTATGTGTCATGTAAATTTGAGAATTTTTTGCTGTCCATACCTCGATATCCTCCTTATCTCGATATCTCCATCTCGATATCTGATTGGGATGCATTTAAAACAAGCATCGACAACATTCTTAGCGATCTCACGTCACACACCAAAAAAATCTTAGATTTACACGTAACGTAATTTTAGCCTCAATCATGCAAAGCCATTTCTCATGTATTATTTAATGATAAAACCTATAAACACATAAATCATATACAACATTGTTACCAAAATCCTTAATATTGAACGCGACACGTCTTCTCTCGAAGAATGTTGCATGCAAAACGGCTCGGTTTACATGATTTTCACGCTGAAAATTCAATCATAAATAATGCACATGGAATGACAAGCCGTCGATGCATCCATGTGCATTATTTTTGACAGAATATTCAGCGTAGAATCATGTAAACTGAGCAATCTTGTTTGCCATTTTACTTTCAAGATACAACAAAGCATGCAATACTGGCGAATTTTGCACGTAAGATCATGAAATATTTCAGTTTCGCTCAAGATTGCATGCATTTTCGAATGCAATGAGACAGTTTACATTAATTATCGTTGAATGTTCAGTTGCAACTTGTTTTACATGATTATCATAAAAATTTACATGGCACGTATTTTTTTATGATAATCATGTAAATCGAGTTGCAACTGAACATTCAACAATAATTAATGTAAACTGTCTCATTGCATTCGAAAATGCTTGCAATCTTGAGCGAAACTGAAACATTTCATGATCTTACATCCAACATTCGCCAATATTGCATGCTTTTTTGTATCTTGAAAGTGAAATTGTAAACAAGATTGCTCAGTTTACATGATTCCACGCTGAATATTCTGTCATAAATAATGCACATGGATGGATCGATGGCTTGTCATTCCATGTGCATTATTTATGATTGAATTTTCAGCGTGAAAATCATGTAAACCGAGCCGTTTTGCATGCAACATTCTTCGAGAGAAGACGTGTCGCGTTCAATATTAAGGATTTTGGTAACAATGTTGTATATGATTTATGTGTTTATAGGTTTTATCATTAAATAATACATGAGAAATGGCTTTGCATGATTGAGGCTAAAATTACGTTACGTGTAAATCTAAGATTTTTTTGGTGTGTACTTCGCATACCTGCAGGAATAAAAAGGACCCCTTTGTGTGGTCCTTACGCTCTTACCCAGCAACTCCTATCCCTACCACCCCGTGGTGCCGCCTGGGATACGAGTAACCGAAGCAGGGCCGGATTTACAAATGTGGGGGCCCGGAGGCCATTACCTGTGGGGTAGGGTGTGGCTTATTTTTCAAAAGTTTTCAAAACCAAAAATTCGTGTGTTCTACTGAATTCAAATTACATTAATAGAGAAACATCAAAATCTGAGCCAAAAATATTAACATTTAGAGGTGGCGCAAGCGTCTTGAAGTTGAATTTTCAGGTTATAAAAAATGACCATCAGTAAAGTACACATTACTTTGTTATTTTTCGACCGATATTAAAACTTTTAGCATCAATACCTTCCAAATTAAATTTGTTTAAACTTTGTCGAACGCCAAATTTGTCTAAAATCAAAACAAGTAATTTTATCCAAATTTTTCCTCATTTTACTAAAAATTTCAACTTGATTTGACCATAACTTCATGATTACTCAACCGATTCTAAATCTTTTTACATTCTTTTGAAGCTTATTTAATTGTTTTCAAACCTTCCGAATATCACATTTCTCTAAAAAAAATGTCTTGACCAAGTTATTCAGCAAAAACTGCACAAAAACATTATTTTTCAACGAAAAATGCCAGTTTTGTCAAATCTTTGGCAGTTAAATATTGTCTCTTAAGCTGAAACTGATTTTTCTCATTTGTTATACCTTTGGTAAGGACTTTGCAACAATTTTTAAATAATTTTGAAACAAAATTATGTTTGCATATGTTAAAAAATATATGCACTATTCAACTCGTAATTAAGGCAAGATGCTTTACATATTTAAGTTTTATAGAAAAAATGCTCAGATTTTGAGGTTTCTCTTTTAATGTGATTTGAATTCATTAGAGCTCACGAATTTTTGGTTATGAGAACTTTTGAAAAATAAGCCGCACCCTACTGTGGGGGCTCTTTACCAGAGTCAAACTTTTTTATTACGTTAAAAAATACTTCGAACCCCCTATGAACGTAAACCAATCTGACATTTAAAATCATGTTGGTAATGTTTTTTTCGTATTTAATACATCTTAGTGGTTTTTGTATGTTTACAGGTTAATTCAATGTTTTTTGTCAATATCAATGTCAATCAATGTCAATGTCAACAACAAAATTCGTTTGACGATTCAAGGTACCTTAATTTAAATTATGCTTGTTTAATTTATGTTTAATATTCAAGTTGTTGAACAAACAGATTTATTCAACAGTTCAGTGTTGAAGAAATTGCTATAGGGCTGGCAGCAAGTCTTTTTCTAAAGACTTAAGACTTAGAGCTTAAGCTCTATATTTTAATGAAAGTCTCTGAATAGTCTTTTATGTTAATAGAAGATCTCTAAGGTCTCTATTTTAATCAAAATGCTCTCTAGAGTATCTTTTTCACTCATAAGGATTGCAGTGGCTCCAGATTTTTATTAAAAATTTTATCTAACATGTCTCATGGAAAAACTTCAAGAAATTTTCCAGTGATTTTTCCAGAGATTTCATCTGAAATACTTACAGGGACTCATACTGGGATCCTTCTAGTTGTTATTTCCTTCAGAGATTTTTCAAAGGATGCTTAGGACTTTCTCCAAGAAACCTTGAGCACTGCAACGATTTATCTCGAGTTATTTCCTCAGGGATTACCCCGAGTTTATTTTTCCAAAGACTATATTAGGAGGTCCTCCAGGTATATTTTTGTTACTAATCCTCCAACCAAACTCTACAACTGCTAATTGTTACTAATCCTCCAACCAAACTCTACAAAAGAAATCGATCACCTGTTAGAATCATGGAGGATTTGAGCCTTCCTTGAAAAATATCTAATAAAATCTTTGGAGAAATTTCTTGGGTAATAACTATTGTTATCCTAGTAAAAATTCGGATTGAATTCTTGAGATATCCGAAACAATATTCTTGGAGGAATTCCACAGAAAATAATAACTTAATCTTCGGAATTATCTTTGGAAAAATACCCAAATTCTCACGAGATTCCTAGAAAAAATCATAAAAAAAATACACACAGTAATACGAGCAGTAATGAATCTAATTATTCGTGAAAGTATAACTATAAATATTTTTGTCGAGATTTGGAGGCCAAGTACCCGCATTCTTTCCGAATTATTGAGGGTCCGCAAATTCGACATCGTAGCACTGCAGGGGGTTTACTGGAAAGGGTCGACGGTACATATGTACGTATGGGGATGGCTATACCATCTACCAGAGCTGCGGACACAGTCATGAGCTGAGCACAGCTTTTATCGTGATGGACGAAATGCAGAGGCGCGTGATTGGGTGGTTGCCAATCAACAACAGAATGTGCAAGTTGAAGGTCAAAGGCTGTTTCTTCAATATCAGCATATCCACCTTGCACTGCCCTCACCTAGCAAGTGACGATGACTATAAAGACGCTTTCTAAGTGCAGCTGCAACGTGAATACGACAGCTGCCCAAGTCATAATGTCAAAACGTTATCGGAGACCTCAACGCTCACATTGGCCAGGAGGAGGAATTCATACCGATTATAGGGAAGTTCCCCAGACAACCAAAATGTACTTATAACGAAATCACCTGGAGGCTTTATATGTGCAAAATTTCACTTATAAGATGTCGCGAAAAGGCCTTCTACGTACAAAAGTGGAGGCGATATGCGTGCATATATTATGTAATGAATAATAACATACAATGCGAGTGCATAAATATTCTACCGAACCAACCTGTGATCTTATGCGACTTAACTTATTATAACAAATGTTGATTTGACAGCTGCTACGGATTGATGCGACTTACTTTGTACGAGTGTACGAGACGAAACAAAATATAAAAATGAACTCAGAAAAAAAGTGTTTTATGCGAGGAAACTCATCAAACTGACGAGTTTATCCACGGTCTTTTGCGGGTTTGATGTAATTAGTATGAATAAACGAGTTGTAACGTGAACTTTCATGCGATTTCTGGTTGTCTGGGTCGGCGTACACCAGCTTACGGACGAGAACGGCCTTAGACTGATTGATTTCTCCACCTCCAACAACATGGCCATACGTAGTACCTACTTCCAGCACAGTCTCCCGTATCGGTACACCTGGAGATCACCCCAACAGACTGAATTGCAAATCGACCACGTTTTGATTGATGGAAGACACTGCTCGGACATTATCGACGTCAGAACCTATCGCGGCGCAAACATCAATTTGGACCACTACCTTGTGACGGTGAAAGTGCGCCAACGACTTTCCGTTGTGAACAACTTTCGGTACCGACGCCCGCCACAGGTCCAATCTGTAACGACTCAAGCTACCCGAAGTCACAACTGATTACGCGCAAAGCCTTGAAGCAGCGTTGCCGGAAGAGGGAGAGCTCACCGAAGCCCGTCTTGAGGACTGCTGGACTAGTGTCAAAGCAGCCATTAACAACGCAGCGGAAGGTGCCATTGGGTTCGTGTCTTTTCGGTTTTCGCCAGATATTTTTGCAGTGGACAAACTAATTTAGTAAACGCCAACCGAGTTTACCACATCCTTTGTAGAGCCTTACAAAGTCGTAAGTTGAAAATCTCTGCTGAAAAATACTAAAACGATTCCGAAACTCCTTAGTTTGATGAATTAATGACGTGTTTGTCGGAGGCGACCTAAACACTCTTAATGGGTTCAGCAATAAGGGTGAACTTCGTCAATGCTTTCCTTCTTGGAGATGAGGGATTGTGACCTATCCTAGTATCCTTCGATTCTTGCCATCACGAAAATATATCCCAGTTCCTTGGCTTCCTCACATTCGTTGAGAGGTAGAGTCTACATACTGTGAACCATGTGGTGACAACCTGAAGACTTCGATGTTGACCAATGAACTTTCTTCCCTGATGACAAGAAGTTCCAAGAACTTGGTATTTGTTTATCCTCCTCATCCCCGTGAGTAAATTTATTATCTTTATGAACGTTATTCATTGTTCTAAATCATCATCTTCGACGTATCTTCAACATTTTTCAGTAATAAGAATTGGATTTGGAGAAGTGCGACACTTCATTTTGGGTGTTACTTTTTATCGCTTTTTTACCCAAGCGATTAATGAAATGAAATATTGGATAATACTAATTTAGAGTGCTATGTTTATTTGTGCAAAATTTTATCGCGATCTGTCAAGTAGTTTTCAAGACGCAAGAGAAATATGGACAAATTCTCGAAGAAGTACCTGTTGTGGCTGACGATCTGCGAATGTGGACGGTACAGCAAGCCGTTCGTTACAACCGGCACCATAAACGGGCAGCTATATCGAGAGAAATGCTTGCAGAAGCGCTTGCTGCCCTTCCTCCGCTCTCACAGTGGTCCCAGGCTGTTCTGACCGGATCCGCTTCGTGCCATATAAAAATGTACAAGCATTCAGTTCGGGGGAGGGAATTCAATAAATAAGTCATGCCAAAATATAGCTAATATATTTTTAAATTAATTTCTGAAAATTTTAAAAGTATCCAATATAGCTTGCCAAACGCATATACGTCCTGACTTTTCCTTTCCATGCTGCATCCGTCCTTTGGGATAATAAGCAGTCCTTGAGAAGTTTTAGAGAAGGACTGGAACGCTGGTCAAAGAGCCGCTTCCATCACCCTCGAATAGATTCTGGTAGAACTCCTAAATATTTTTAACCGACTTGGTGGCAAAAGACTTCGCAATACTCTGAAAATCCTTGATAAGATCCATTAAGCTAGCCAATGAAAGGAAGGAATCTTCTAGCATCTGTTTGTGAATCTTCGCCAGTCCTCTGATGCGCCCCCACTTTCAAGAAGTTATAGTTCAAGAAAAATGAAGTAGCTGGTAATGGTGGTATCGCAGTTGAACTCGTCAAGATGAAATATGCTGCACCGGCTGATAGGCGTCATCTAGTAACAGAATAGCTACAGAAGAATTTAAGGATGGGTAGTAGTGGGTTCGAATTCCACCGGTCAATAATCTTTTCGTAAAGAAAGTTTTCTCAACTTCCCAGGGCAAAGAGGGGCAACAGGGTGCCAATGGTCAATTGGAAAAGAAAGCACTCAGTTATCAATTGTAGAAGTGCTCATAGAACACTGCTGAGAATCAGGCTCTGTTCCATTAGGGACGTTAATCCTGCAAAAAAGTTACACTCAAGAACGGCGACAAATGAGAACTTCCGAGCGATCACCTTTTTGTATGCGGCCAACCAAGTGTTATCCCAAAACATCTTCAGTCGGCTTTCATCTGTGGTAAACGAGTTTGTGGGAAGTTATCAAACCGATTTCATTAATGACCAATCGAAAATCTTTAAATATTTCCGTGAACATCAGGTTCCAACACAGCATATTTTCATCGATTTCAAAATGACGTATGACTTGGTATAGCTATGGAAAATCCTGGACTAGAACAACTTCCCCGGGAAACTAATATGACTGACAAGACCGACGATGGTGTGCAAAATTCTGAGAAGATTTCAGGAGTGCTTTCGACTTTGGACTTTCCTGCCTGTTGTTCAATATTGTGCTAGAAGGTGAAAAGCGGAGAGCCGGGCTTAACAGCCGGTGTATGATTTCAATAGATCCAATCAATTTGTTTGCTTCACTTATGGCCTATGGGTTTCAGAAAAACCTATCGTCGTAAGTGGCTTCGTCCCCACTTTGAATTGTTGAAACTGAGTTCAATAAACTTTTCTCTAATACAGATCAAAATCTATGTTGAACCATAGCATGAAAAACTACAGATTCATAAATTACAAAGCAAACAACGAAAGTTCACTGACTGCAAAACCTTAGAACTTCTTGAAACATGCAACCAAGATACAAATCTAAATGCACTCCACTTAGAACTTGTGCAAATAGAACTGATTGTTCTACCTTTCCATTCGGCGCTGTCTTTCCATTGCTTCTTCAGCGAAATAATCATAATCGCACCATCATTTTCCCAGCTCCAGCACAATCGAGTGATAATTATAATAAAATTTGCTAGTTTAAAGCGCAAACTTAAACTAGTGTTTCTCCTCTTTCTCTCTCTCCTCAGTCATGGTTTGCTGAAATTTGGAATGAACTTGTTACCAGACGGAAGTGCACGCATCAAGCTTCCCAATTACGCCACATTAAGTCCTGCAGAGAGTCACGCAAGAAAAAAAACTGACATCACTTGGAGCGCGAGTGAGGTAACAGCAATTTTGTCAAATTGCGTCTGCCTCTTAGTGAGGTAAATGCAGCGTGTCACACTGAAAGGGAAAAATTCGGTGAAATACATCAGACGTCTGGTGGTTGCAAAAATTGAAAAAGGGGATCAAATTTGACGACGGGGGTGCTTGGGACTCAAATTGCTTAGAGCAAGTCATAGTAGAGGCATTGTTTTCGAAAGAGTGTTGAAAAATGTACTAACATCGTGAAGAGCAGTAGAGCAAACGTAATAGGTTTCGCAAACGATCACATGTGTCTCTCATTTGCTGTCCATTATGATCATGACTCAGGATATTGAAGACGATTTGTAATGGAATGCGTCTTTCAAGTTGGTAAAAGTGAATGTCATAACAAAGAAAGACGTTAAGTCTTATTAGACTAATAAATTCGAAACAACCAGAAAATCCAGTGACCCACTGAGTACCTTAAACAACACAAAGTTGCATAGTATAGCAAGCAAATGGGTTTCGTCCAGAACAATGGCCTCAGAGCTGCACACCAAAAAAATCTTAGATTTACACGTAACGCAATTTTAGCCTCAATCATGCAAAACCATTTCTCATGTATTATTATTCAATGATAAAACCTATAAACACATCTATTATATACAACATTGTTACCAAAATCCTTAATATTGAACGCGAAACGCCTTCTCTCGAAGAATGTTGCATGCAAAACGGCTCGGTTTACATGATTTTCCCGCTGAAAATTCAATCATAAATAATGCACATGAAATGACAAGCCGTCGATCCATCCATGTGCATTATTTTTGGCAGAATATTCAGCGTAGAATCATGTAAACTGAGCGATCTTGTTTCCAATTTCACTTTCAAGATGCAAGAAAGCATGCAATATTGGCGAATGTTGGATGAAAGATTATGAAATGTTTCAGTTTCACTCAAGATTGCAAGCGTTTTCGAATGCAATGAGTCAGTTTACAATATTTATCGTTGAACATTCAGTTATAACTCGTTTATCATGATTATCATAGAAGTTCGCGTGCCATGTAAATTTGAGATTTTTTTGCTGTGTGGATTGAGCAAAAATCTTCTCAGTCGTAATAGATGGAAAGGACATCATGTTAACATTGTTTGATATCCTTTTTAGGCAACTTCGGTGGTTTTAGTTACGCTTTGGAAATGCATCTGCTGAGGTTAGGTAGCATATGAAAACTTTTTACTAACCAATAATTGTTACAGAAGCTTAAATGGATTGATTATATAACCACAGACCCTGGGCGCCTTCCTTAGCCGAGTGGAAGAATCCACCGACAAGCCAAGGACGTGCTCCTGAAATAGTGTATTGTGAAGCTTTATCAATCGATCCATCTGTCAGTTCTATTTGTTCTATAACTTTTGGAGAACGATTGAAAAAATGCTACATAGGCTTATCGGATAATTTTTCAAATCTACAAAACACGCATTTTGATAGGCACCAATATCAGAAGAATTGCAAAATACTAACGAGTATCTTGTTGTGACTGAAACCGCTTCGTATTCGAAAACTAGTCAGGTAATCATAAGTCGTATATCGATCAGAATTTCTTGTATGCAGCTTAGCTTAGCTTAGCTTAGTAAGAAAAACACTTATATATGTTATTTAATGTCTAACAAAAAAAAACACTAATCTCTCAATAGGGTAATGACTGTTTATTTTATTCTCAAACGCTAACAGTTGGCGCCAGCAGCAAAAAATACAGACAACAACCTTTCGAAAATTCAGTTTCTCTTACCGGCCGCCGAGCGACGACACTGCTGTTTGTATGTCACCCACTGATTGACTGTTTAACGATAAACTTGCGACGATCGACCCGCCACCATATTTCATACAACGGAGGGTATTAGAACTAACTTGGAGGTGATGATTTGGAGGTTATTTGGCAAGTTGGAGGTTAAAATCACCTCCAAACACTAGCGATTTTGCGGTGGGATGTTGACGTTTGATCACGAATCGCGCAACGCTGGATTCTCAAATTTCTCAAACTTTCAACACAAGCGCATGGAAGAATGGTAGTTGGAGAACTGTCAAAACGTATGAAAAATAATGAAAATCGTTAATTGCTTGCAATAGGGTAATGACTGTTTATTTTGTTCTCAAACGCTAACAGTTGGCGCCAGCAGCAAAAAATACAGACAACAACCTTTCGAAAATTCAGTTTCTCTTACCGGCCGCCGAGCGACGACACTGTTGTTTGTATGTCACCCACTGATCGCGCTACGCTGGATTCTCAAATTTCTCAAACTTTCAACACAAGCGCATGGAAGAATGGTAGTCGGAGAACTGTCAAAACGTATGAAAAATAATGAAAATCGTAAATTGCTTGCAATTAGGAAACTGGATCCAATATATAGTGATTAGAAATCAAGTGTAAAGTGAATACATAACTTTTTGTGTTTAGTTCATCTTCCGTGGTGCTTTCTTTGCTTCAGGATTTCGTTTTTACTACCATTGAAAAAGAGCCATCTATTGCCTTTTAAGTTTTGAATATCGCCCTATTGGGAAACAGAAATTGACTTCTAAAACCACGACCACAGGCATTTGATTTATCAGAAAACAGCATATTAACTATTTCTACACAAAACAAGAGTTACCACACACGGTTCGTCGAACCAAATGTGTAAACTTTTGTGACATATAAGGCACATAAATGGAGCGTAGCATATCATATATATTTTACATAGATTAAGCTTGAAGCCCAAGATAGGTGATAGATTAAGCTTAAGGCCTAAGAAAAATTAGCAAATGTCAATATTTAACAGCAATTTGCTGCTTTAAAATCCACACTTCTGAAAAAATAAAAACACACAGCAGTTGAGTTTTCAAAATGAAACAGCTTTGTGTTTATGTTACAGAATTGTCGATTTTGAAAATCGCAGAAAACAGTTTTTTTTAATTTTGACAATAGGGCGATATTCAAAACTGAGAGGGCAATAGATGGCTCTTTTCCAATGGTAGTAAAAACGAAATCCTGAAGCAAAGAAAGCACCACGGAAGATGAACTAAACACAAAAAGTTATGTATTCACTTTACACTTAATTTCTAATCACTACTTTTTTGATTCAGTTTCCTAATTGCAAGCAATTTACGATTTTCATAATTTTCCATACGTTTTGACAGTTCTCCAACTACCATTCTTCCATGCGCTTGTGTTGAAAGTTTGAGAAATTTGAGAATCCAGCGTAGCGCGATCAGTGAGAAGAATAGAAACATCAGTGTCGCCGCTCGGCTGCCGGTAAGAGAAACTGAATGTTCGAAAGGTTGTTGTCTGTAATGTTTGCCGCTGGCGCCAACTGTTAGCGTTTGAGAACAAAATAAACAGTCGTTACCCTATTCGTGATCAAACGTCAACTTCCCACCGCAAAATCGCTAGTGTTTGGAGGTGATGTTAACCTCCAAATTGCGAAATCATCACCTCCAAGTTAGTTCTAATACCCTCCGTTGTATGAATTATGGTGGCGCGTCGATCGTCGCAAGTTTCTCGTTAAACAGTCAATTGCTCCATTTTTACTTGGGCCTTAAACAAAGGCCCTCTTGTTGGAAGGAAAAAGATAACCGATTCCCGTCTTTTCAAGGCTACCTGAAAAGCGCCGCTATGGTGAGTAAACTAATACCTAACGTTCTCCTAGTGTCCACCAGATGAATTAGTGTTCGTTTATGCAATTCACGCTCAAAAAATGTTACACAGCTAACACGGGGTTGTTCGATATTGTCAAACAGCTCTGAATGCCAGAAAATATAAGAAAAAGAAGAAAAAATCATCACAGGAGCTTTTTTTCCTTTTTTTAAATAACACAAATTTCGTGTTGGTTCATAAGAGCCTGATTCTGTGTATGTCATTCTCAATTCTGTGTGACTTTTTTAAGCGTATTTGTTTTAATTTCTTCCTCTTTTATCGTCGTTTTTAAATTGCACGATGATTTGAATGTAGCTGAAAATAATGTTTACGCGCTTTTCACTCAAAAGATGGCAGTAGTGTTACTTGAATAACGTGTCGCCGGTAAAATATATGGCAATATATAGAGTCGTTTATTTTTTTTTCTTTCAACCATCTTTGCCATAAACGATCATTTGCATCATTAGAACAATTTTCCGAAAAGAAATCATTGAACTGTTGTATCACAAGATGGGCAAAAAGAATCGGAGCCGTTCAAAAGATCCGGATCACTTAATAGAATGAGTGATCCGTGGCTCTTTTTTGGCAAGAGTCGGTTCATTTGATCAGTATGGATCAGACAAAAAAAGACCCGAAAAAACAACGAACCTCTCTCGTTCGTTTTTCGGCGTTATTACAACGCTTGTTACGTACCTTGCTTTGCGCGCCACGCCACACTGGTAAGCACATTTATCTGCTGCTCTGTGCTCGCAGCGCTCTCAGCATAGACAGACAAATTTGCCCCACCCACTAGCATACAGACAGATAAAGGATATTGAAAAAGTACTCATTTTAATGGCAGAGCACTTTTTTGGTTAGGGTAGGAGTCAGTACTGTCTTTGGCGAAGTTTCAGTGCTAAGTACTATCTACCTTTAGGAGTTGAGGATCATACTTTTAGTTGAGAACTTGGTCGGTAGGGGCGCTTTTTCTGATTTACACTATATGAACCATGAGGGATAAGAATGCAAAATTTTATAACATATGATATCTCTAGATCCTGATGTTTTGGAAGGTTGGTGTTTTCGGAAGAGTTGTTCAGTAGCTAAGGGTTGACATGAGCTAGTCATTCTGATTCGGAAGTGTTATAAAATTTTGCATTCTCAAACCTCATGGTTCATATAGTGTAAATCAGAAAAAGCACCCTTACGATACATCATACTTACCCAAGTTTTCTACTAAAAGTATGATCCTCAACTCCTAAAGGTAGATCGTACTTAGTACTTAAACTTCGCCGAAGACAGTACTGTGCTATCTCTTTTGGCATACGAGATATTCAACAACACCCTCAAAGTGATGAAATCCTATAAGCTATGGGTCACCTATAACGCGGATTCCTATAATGCCCCCCCACCATGTGTCTAATAGGAGATCTGACTGTACATCGCGAGTTCTTGGGAAGAGCGAGAGAGCGAGAGATACGACGCATGTCGCGCTACAGGGACTGAACCGCTCTTTTTCCCGTTCGCTCGGTTCAGTTCGCTCTTTCTTTGAAAGCCACTGAACCAATGAACCGTTCAAAGGATCAGGTTCACTCAACTGATGGCGTTTTCGGTTTTAAACTTGGGGTCAGAGCTGACCCGACTCACAATAAATGAACGAAAACGGATCCAGTTTCGAGTCACATCAACTGTGTCATTCCTACTTTCGAACTGTCAGCCACGCAGTTTCATCAAATTTCATTTGTATTAGTTCAAAAAAATTGAAGAAATTCTCATTAATAATCAAATAAAATGCCGAATGCTTTCGTGTACATCTCTTGTTACCAAAATGTTTCTATGATCGATAATTTTGAGAATTACAAAAATGTAAACAGTTCAATTACAAAAATTACAAAAATGCAAACAGTTCAATCCCGCTCATGTTTGATCGCAAGAAATCGGCGGAACGAACCTCGTTGTTTTTGAATCTAACCTAGGGCGGATCCGGGTTCGACCCGACCCATAAAAAAAACATTTTGACAGCTGATAGTGCGGATCCAGGGCGAGACTAGGTTCACCCCAGCAATAAAAGAAAACGCCATGAGTGATTTGGATCGGATCCGTTCATTAAAATGAGCCGTTTTGACTATTTCTATAACATAGAATTGTCATTTTCCTTTATTTTGAATATTTTTTAAACTGTTTAAACCAGGACCATTGATATTTATCCAATAATAATTTTAATTTTCCTTGATATTCACATTTTTCTATTTCTGATAGTTTTGAATAAGTTATTTATGCAACATGTTGCAATAAATAACTCGGCAAGCATCGTCGGAGAAATGTACGATTCGTGCTGAAAAAATCAAGTTTTGCAACGCGTTGCATACAATATTTTTTGCAATTATGAAAAATGCCGTTTGAGTTAGATAATTTTTAGGAACACAATTATATTTCAAGAGAATCCACATGGTATCAATCCGTTGAAGCGACTCGATATTCTCCAATCGGGTAGGCCGTGATGCAGTAGTATGACAGTCACAAATTTCGGATCTACTTATATTCTAAACTCGTTAACGGACAAGGTAAGACGACGCATGAAATATTCTTCTGTGTTTTACAATTACTTCTCATGTGCTAATCTTTCTACACAACCGTGCAGGAATACGAAGATACGATCATTTTGAAACCAATTGAACTAGTGCCCCTACGTTCACTGGACGATTCGCCTTATAAAACTCCCATCCTTCTTGTACAGGGTGATTACTATTTCCTGCCAATAAAATAAGTAATCATAGAAACAATATGGTTGTATGAATTTTAATTACCAGTGCATATCCAATTTTGGACATCTATAACATTTGTCTACACAATACATAGATAACATATTTATTTTTTACCTTAATTTTCAGCCACATGCGTTGTTTCAGAAGCATTACAGTTAACACAAACGTTATTCAGAAGCATATATTTTAACCAAAATGCTCCTTGGTTTTGCGGACGATATCGACATCATTGGGATTGACCGTCGGGCAGTGGAAGAGGCGTTCGTGCCTTTCAAGAGGGAGACAGCAAGGATCGGGATCACGATCAACACCACAAAAACGAAGTACTTGATAGCTTATGGTCAACATGGGTCCGGACGTGTTAGTGGTAACGAAATGGTACCAGGTGGTGAAAAGTTTGAAGTGGTGGAAGAATTTGTGTATCTTGGAACACTAGTGACATGCGATAATGACATTACCCACGAGGTGAAAACACGTATTGCAGCTGCGAGTCGGGCTTTATACGGGCTCTGTAACCAGCTGTCCCGTAGCGTGCAAACGAAAACAAAACACTGATCTTTCCAGTTGTCCTAATTGGCCATGAATCATGGACATTGAAGCACAGAGAACAGACATGGAGGCTCGAACAAAGTTCCGTCAAAATCATGTGTAAAGGTTAGAGTCAATCATCAGCGCCGCCAACGCCGACAGCGCGACATACAAAATCGTTTCGACCACACGATGGCACTAGTGAACTTTAACAGACATTGACACACAAAGCAACGGTAGCGACAAGTGGCAATTTTTGATGGTGACACTAGCGCCAAAGTGTAAAAAGCGGCAAAATCGAACCACCTATATTCTGATGACAGCGCCGCGTAACAGGAGCATAACGACATACTTTGAAATGACCAGTACAAAGCTTTACACACGCTGGCGATTAAAGATGAACGTCTGTTCTCTGTGATTGAAGGAAGTAGGCCGGAGAGTTTTTGGGGTGTTTGAACGGGAAATGCTTCGAACAATACTCGGTGGTAAACTAGAAAACGGCATCTGCGGCGTCGCATGAATCACGAGTTTTACCAAGTGTATAAAAAGGTGGATATTGTCAAGCGCATAAAACACGGCAAGCTGCGTTGGGCTTGTCACGTTGCTCGTACGCCGGAAGAACGACAAGCAAAGATAATATTCAACAGGGAACCCGGACGAAGCCGCCGACTTCGTGGTAGACTGCGCACACGATGGCTTTTTGCAGTTGAGGAAGACTCAAGGGCACTTAGCGTTCAGGGTGACTGGAAGCGATTGGCCCAGGACCGAGCCCAGTGGAGAAGACTCATCCATTCGGCGCATATTCATCGTAGCAAATTGTAGCCCATCAAGCATCAAGTAACAAGTATCAAGTATACTTTAGAGATATTCACTTCAAATGCAACGTCTTCAAAATTAATTACGAAAAGATCAAGTAAAGAGTGACCTATTGCTGCTGTATGATATATGTTTTAAATTTTAGCAAAACAATCTTTGCAGAATCTGCGAATCTGCTGTTCTTAGGTGTAAGATGTAATAAACATCGGACCATGCTTCATTTAAAAATCTACTTCCAATTCATTGTTCATTTTTCCATCACTTGCATTGCACTAACGATTTACAGGAACTGAAATCGAAAGCAGTGAGTGGAAAATTACCCTCTCAACTCATTTGGCGTCACATTGACCTGCGTTCTCCCACGGATAAGTAATTTGTCTATATGGACAGTCTTTGCTCGGTCACAGAACTCTTTTCTCATTAAACGAAATAATGATACAACTTTCTTGTTGTCTGCCAACCTTGACGTGAAAAGACATACATACAAGCACGGTTAATGGTGAAATTGAGTAGAATGATTATACCGAAGTATCTTTCGTTCATTCTGGATAACAAAAAATGCAAAATACTGTTTTTCTAATGTTTGTTGAGTATGATATTTCCCCCTTTTAAACATTCTTCATATTGACGGATTTTATCTATGTTATCCTACGAAAAATCCATCATTGTTCTAGGATCACATAGATACTTAGGAATACCTGACAAAGCGGTTGTTAAACCAACAAAAATTCAAAAATTTAAAATTCTGCCATTTTAGATGAGGGAAAACGACCACAACTTCCTGTTGTGTCATCATTTACCAATCTAATTGTTAAAATCTGAATATTAAGGTGAAAATGAATCGAAGCCAAACCTCAAATTTTCAAGAGCACGGATCTGGAGAACCAAACATCCGTTTAAGCTGAAAACTTAATCGATTGGTCACTCGCTGGTGGTGACCGATCGATTAAGTTTTCAGCTCAAACGGGTGTTTGGTTCTCCAGATCCGTGCTCTTGAAGATTTGAAGTTTGGTTTCGATTCATCTTCACCTTAAGAATTCATTTTTCTATGAATAAATTTTATGAAGAATATTATATGTAGGTGTAGACCAAACTAGCAGATGGAAAATAATCTCTATCTGTTCTAAGTTAAATCAAACAATTAAGTCGCACGAAGTAAACCTTGTCATATCGCTACAACTTCAGCTTTGAAACACCATTATTCCTATTAAACGTTTGTGAAGATTTCTGATACTAGTAAGTGTTTAAGGAATAATTTACCCTTGAAATTGCAAAAAAATGTTCACTCTGTGTGTGTGTAAAACTCATCACAAGGAAATCAGTGTTGATTGGTGGTAATTATTTAGTAGTATTCGTGTTTGAAAAATCGAAAATTTCAGCAAACTCCCCGATACTTACTGGCGTTGTGGACGGTACCCAGTTCCAGGTCCGGATCCTGCTGGTGGAAGTCCCGATCGATGCAGCAGGACCAGATCATCCCTCCGGAGCAGAGGTCGACCGGTTTGCCGCCGCCCAGCACGCATGAAATCGAAAGGCCACACTCGAACTTGCGACCCTTGTGTCGACACGTCTGGGGGATCACTGGAATGGAGGGAAAAAGAGAATGGGAAACGGATTAGTAAACACATTTGCACTTCGATCAGTAGGTATTTAGTGATGGATTTTATGCATTTATGGTTTCGAAGAGAGTGAAATGTGAAAGGGGAGACGGGGTAATATGCGCCTGCTATGGGAAAACTAAATTTTGACTGTGAATTTCGTTGAAAACGTTATTTTACCTGGGTTTACTAGGAATTCATGCTGAACAGATATTTTGTATCAAAATCTAGATATTTCACAGATTTTTATGTATGCATCAGATACTATGCATTTCTATGTCTCGTTTGAGTTTGAGTTTTGAGGGCATAATTTGAATTTCACCATTGGTTTCTGAACAACCATACAGTATAGTGCATTTTGTACTAAACAATTTACTTTAAAAACTGCCAAAATCGTTACTGAATATTTTTATTAGTAAATAAGAATGTTTTTCCGAAAGGAGCGCAAAAATTGAATTAGTTGTCCTATGAAAGGATCTTATTTAAATAAAATACCGTTCTATCTTACAGATATTGGGGTGGCGCATTTTACACCCAGTTCCCCAACAAACATTTGGCTAGGCAAAGTCGGATGGTTATGCAGTTGCCGCAGCTCTTTATTTGGATTTTGAGTGGGCAGTTAAACAGTCAGTCTGTTTGAGAGCCCTAGTGACCCAGAAAAATGCGTTCGAAACAGATGTGCATAATCGTTTATTCATGATTGATGCGTTTGCTTTGGAATAATTGATCGTAATCGAGTGCGTCCTGCACGTGTTTTATGAAGACACATTATATGTTTCCGTAAGTGAAGGTTTAGCTGTTTGAATGTGGTTATGTAATGTCATTAACATAATAATAGACATCTTGGCAAAAGTAGGTGAATTAAATGAATAAAAGGGATTTTAAAACGATGTTATGTCATCACCAACGTGAATTTGATTCTTTGTTTTATTGAGAAGATGTCTTCGTGAGATTCAAACCCACGACCCTATGTTTGGACCTGCTTAATAGCTGCGCGTATACCGCTACGGCTATCTGGCTATCCTTTCATTATGTTTTTTCGATCATATCAAACAAGCAAGAAAAAGAAGAAGAACATACTTTCAGAATAATATCATGGAAAGTGTTATACAGTCGCCTCTCCATATCTCGTTATCGAAGGGACCATCGAGATAAGGAGAGATCGAGACAAAGAACAAGTTTTCATTGAATATTAAATTGGAAACCACTCCGTTACTAAGAAAATAATAAACAATCAGACGTCATTTCGCGCTCCTAATTTATTTTGGATTGGTCCTATCGACATATGGAGAAAAAATTGGGGACAAAAAATCACCAGAAATACATCGAGATATGGAGCTATCGAGATAAGGAGGATTCCGTTCCATAAAATCTGAAGGCTATTAAACTGGTCTTGCTCCTATAGATATAGAAAAAGCGTTCGGCAGTGTTTGGCCTGAAGGTTTGATTGTAAGATTAAAAAACTTTAATTTTCCAACATACATTGTTAGAACAATTCAAAGTTATCTGTCAAATCGTACACTTCAGGTTAATTATCAGAACTCCAGGTCTGAAAAACTTCCTGTAAGAGCTGGTGTTCAATACAATGTTTTCACATCTGACTTATCTGAGTTATCTCAGGGATGTCAAAAATCTTTGTTTGCGGATGACACAAGGTCTCCGCCAAAGGACAAAGCATGCGTGTCATCTGTAGTCGATTGCAAAAAAGTTTGGATATTTTTCTTCATACTTGCTAAAAAATTAAAGATTTCTCCAAATGCTTCCAAAACTCAACTAATAATATTCGCATATAAACCAAAAGCTCTTTATTTGAAACCTTCAAGTAGACATGTTGTCACATTGAGAGGGGTTCCAATAAATTGGTCAGATGAAGTTAAGTATCTAGGGCTCAAGCTAAGTTTCACTTTCAAAAATCACATTGAGGGCATTCATGCCAAATGTAACAAATATATGTAAAATGTCTCTATCCCCTTATTAATATAAAATCAAAACTTTGTCTTAAGAACAAACTTTTGATCTTCAAACAAATTTTCAGGCCAGCCATGAGTCCCATAAAAATTCCGATGTTGAACCATTGGAACAAATGTCAAAAAAAATAATTAATAATTTCAGGCAAAATTCGTTACAATCTTCTATTGCCCCGATTAACGCGTTAAATATTTAGGTTAAGTCAGGTTAAGTAAATTGAAAGCGTAGTTTTTTTTTCTTTATAAGCAGGTGAAATCAACTTACCTGAAAAAAATCTGAACTGCTATGGCAAATGAAATGTATGCTGTTAACAAAATGTTAACAGAACCTTAAATTTATTCAACTAAATTAGGATGATAGTGTTGTCTAATAACACAGAATACCTAGATATGAGAAATGGATGTTCAAGTGAAAAAAAACATTGGCAAAAATAAACGTTTAAAAAACATAACAATACGTTGTTTACGTGGGTGCCTTAGATCATTGCCCCTGAAGCCGAAAATGTAGGTCAAACTCTTACAAGTTATTTACTTTTTGAGATTATTTCAAATTAAAAACAGCTTGAACCACGGAATACGCCTAACATAAGGCAATTTCCTAAGTAAATTCTGCATTCTCAATTGTAATGTGTTTAGGCGTCCATCAATTACGTAAGGGTAGATGGGGGAGGGGGGTATTAAATTTCTTACGCGTCATACAAATTATTTTCAATTTTTTTTTTCATACAAAAAATCTTACCAAAGGTGGAGGGGGGTACGTAATTAAAGGACAGCCCATTATGTTCCCTAATTGAACATACTTATGAAAGATTTGACTACAGAATCATTTTTGGTGATTCCATTTTAGTATCAATCGCATTTTCGGTAATGTCATTCGTAATCAAGGAAATCGTTATTTCAGGAAATTGACAAATGAGCTCCAGACATTATAATGACAAACTTACGCATGAACTAAACGCATATTGTGCAAAAACATATTTTTGCCATTTCGTTGCATATAAGCCTACTTTATATGAAGGAAATGAATAACATAATAGACTACTTTCCCTAACAACAAAAGCAGTGCTGAAAAGTACTACTTTTCAGCACTCCTTTCGGTGCTGAAAAGTAGCACTTTTCAGTTCTGTTTCGTAAGCCATCAACTAACTGCGTTTTTTCATACGTCATTTATTCAATTGCCCTATATATCAATTACTAGTTTTTAAATATACCTCTGCTTCTGCAACCATTGGGAGATCTGCATCCAACTTAAGAGAGCCCCGTGAGACATTCTGATTTAGAATCAGGTCAACCAGTGTACTTAATGGTCACTGTAGCAGGGTAAATCCCCAAATGTACGGAACTTAACTTCTCGCTCCTTCATGGTTCGTGCAGGGAGTTTGGCACATGAGTAATAACTAATATACGTTGAAAATTGCGTGTGGCGTCATACCTGGTCCGTCGTCGAATTCAAATCAATATAATATTGATTATGGACCAATGCACGAGTTCACTAATTTGACGTTTGAGCGGTGCCGCTAGTGCCACTAGTTGCCATGGTCACATAAATAACACGGCACCGCTCAAACGTCAAATAGTGATCGGGTGCATTGATCCATGGACCGATGCACGAGTTCACTAATTTGACGTTTGAGCGGTGCCGAATTCACTAGTTTCCATGGTGACATAAATAACACGGCACCGCTAAAACGTCAAATAGTGAACCCGTGCGGACCTATGCACGTGAAAATTTGGGAATGTCATACTCAATGGACCAATGCACGAGTTCACTATTTGACGTTTTAGCGGTGCCGTGTTATTTATGTGTCCATAGCAACCAGTGAATTCAGCACCGCTCAAACGTCAAATTAGTGAACTCGTGCATGGACCGATGCACGAGTTCATTAATTTGACGTTTGAGCGGAGCTGAATTCACTGGTTGCCATGGTCCCATAAATAACACGGCACCACTAAAACGTCAGATAGTGAACTCGTGCATTGATCCATTGATCCATATCAGACTGCTGTGTCATAGCCTACCTGATTGAAAACTACTGAGTCGATGCGTCGCATGGAAGGCAATGTGGTGATAAATAATTCAATTAAACGGCAATTTTGTAATAGCAAAAAATGTTGTATGAAACTCGTTGCAAAACTAGATTTTTTCAGCACTCGTTGTATTAATCCAACTTGGCAAGCCTCGTTGGATAAATGTACAACTCGTGCTGAAATGAATATAAGAAAAATAAGCACACTTCATGCTTTGAAAATGAGTTAGCAACAGTGCGGCCTGCATCATCAGTCCATCGATCCCACAATCTCATCAGACGATGGATGACATATTCCAGACCACTTTCTTCGATAATCCAAACAATCGTTCTTATTAAATTCACGCCGATCACCGATGTCGCCAATGCCATGATGCTATGGACCACCCGCACGCAGAGTCATTAGAATCCATTAGCGAAAACCGCAATGTTGCAGAATGGACTGCAACATAAACAATCCCACGTTCCAGGACTAACCCAGAACTAACTTCGTAGGTTAAGAACAAAATGTAAATCAGTCGAGGAGCTAAGGCTCAAAATATTTTTTTTTTTCAAGTTTCCGGACTTGGAAGAATTAACGGCCGAATAGGGACCAGAAGTGAGTGCAATTAACACGTAGTGTGAAGTGTTAGAGACAACTTAGAAGATCTGCAGCGTAAGAGCTTCGTAGGCACTAAGCGACACCATCCGCACCAGGAAAGCTGATCTGATAGACGATATCACCTTCCTGATACTACTTGGAAACTCGTCCGGATCGCACAACGCAGCCGTACGGAACGCGCCACCAGTAAGCCAGGACAGCTAATCCCTTGACCTGGGTGAAAAGGATCCCGCGATCGTGCTAGAAGGAGAGAAAACACCTTTCTGGCCCGACCCAACTTGTCTCTACCGAACCCGGCGGAGTTGGGTATACCAAAGGAAGTAATAGGATTTCGACTACCAGACACGCGTTCCACAATTGCTTGAAGAAAGAAAACAAGTGAACAACAATAAGTGAAAAAACGAATAAGTGATTTTTTTTAAATTAGTGTATAAATCGACTAACTAGAAAAACCACTACGTACATAACTTTTAATTTATTATCAAGTGAATCATAATCTTGAGTGAGTGAAATATTACGATAGGGTTAATAGAATCCTATCATTCATAGCCAATTCTATATGTACCGATTCTTGATTTTCACACCCAGAGGCGAAGAAAGCTATGATCGATACGTATAATCGGAAAGCAATCAATGCTTTTGATGGAGACATAGGTCGTTTTTTTTTTTAAACTATGAGCCTGACTCACTGGCTCATGCCATACTGCATATGATTCCAGAACATTGAATATAAGAAAAATGTTACCAGTCATAAAGTGCCTGAGATGTACGCAAAACCAAGGTAACCCTATGAAACCATCCGCTCACCCACACCCGAACTATTACCCCCCCAGGGGAGGACCTTTCATTCCACAACAGATGCCACCTAAACATTATCCTTCTTTTCCTCCGGTGCCTCCTAGACAATCTTATAATCCACCGCCTCAAGTTCCTCAGATCAATCCCTTCAGAGGCGCGGACCACTAAAATACTGATGTATCTATGCGAACCGCCAATATAAATTTTTCCAACAGGCCCCAAAATTCAAATCAGCAAAAACCCCCATAGAAGCGTCCTAGACTATTTCATGCCACCACCGAAATGTACCAAACCCCCAATGTTGAAGACCCAGTCAGCGAACGGTCAGATTTTGTTCCATCTGACGACGAAGAATATTATCCTGAGCCAACACAGACCTTCGAACGGTATATGCAAACTCTGGAAGCTCAAGGTAGAGATCCTGTTCCAGAAGAAATTGAGGAACAGGCAGAATTATTTTTTTAGAATAAATTAACAATCATCAAAAATACTCAGATACAGGGTCGAATAAAAATTATATTCATCCTAAATTTGCAATCATTTCTCACGACGTAAAAACCCCATTTTCAGTTTCTTCCGTCGGTGGAGAAATAAAAATAAATAAGTTTTCGAAGACTAAATTTTTTAAGCCTTATTCTGATTTGGAAGTCAATTTTTTTCACATGGATCAATTAAAATCTTTCGACGCTATGCCATGTCACAATTTCAAGCTCCTGACGAGAAATTACCTTTCACTACCAGAGTAAAAGCTGATATTAGGACTACAGATGAATCTGCTATCTAAAGCAAATCCTATCCGTATCCACAAGCTTTGAAAACTGAAGTTAACAAACAAGTTCAAAAGTTATTGAATGATGGAATCAATAGAGCATCAAGATCTTCATATAATTCACCCGTTTGGATCGTTCCTAAAAAATTGGACGCTTCAAATGAGAAAAAGTATCGAATTATTATTGATTATAGGAAGTTAAATGCAAAAACCATTTGCGACAGGTACTCTATACCAGATACTTCTGCAGTTTTAGCCAATTTGGGCAACAATAAATATTTTACGTCTTTGGATTTGGCTTCAGGATTTCACCAAATTTCAATGGCCGAAAATGATATAGAAAATACAGCTTTTTCTATTAACAATGGTAAATACGAATATGTACGTTTACCATTTGGCTTGAAGAATGCTCCAGCAATCTTTCAAAGAGTGATGGACGATATTCTAAAAGACCATTTAGGTAAAATTTGCCATGTCTATATTGATGATACCATTATTTTCGGAAAAACTTTAGAAGAACATTTGGAAAACTTGAGAATTGTATTTGAAATACTAAGCAAAGCGAATTTTAAAATTCAACCGGATAAATCTGAATTTTTACACACTGAAGTTGAATTTCTTGGCTTCATTGTGACTGAAAATGGATTAAAACCAAATATGAAAAAAGTTGAATGCATTCGCAACTATCCAGAACGTAAGAACTTAAGAGACTTACGAGCCTTTTTAAGTCTTTTAGGTTATTATAGGCGATTTGTCAAGGAAAAAATTGCAAAACCCTTAACAAAACTTTTAAGAGGGGAAGATGGCCATCGCCAGATTCTTAAAAACCAATCCAAAAATTTTCCCATTGCTTTCGATGACGAAACAAAACATGCCTTCAAAATCCTGAGAGAAATATTATCTTCAAACGATGTTCTTGCTTATCCAAAATCTGGACCCTACCCTTCATACTGACCGCCGATGCTTTAGATAAAGCACTAGGTGCACTTCTTTCCCGAAAATTTCATGATAGTGAAATACCCATAACTTTTATTTCCAGGACACTCTCTCAAACAGAAGAGAATAATGCGAAAGAAATGCTCGCGGTCGTACATACGCTTCGAAACTGCATTTACGGAGCAAAACTAAAGATCTTTACTGATCACCTTCCCCTAACCTTTACATTATCCCCAAAGAATAACAATGCAAAGTTAAAACGTTGGAAATCATTTTTGGAAGAGCATGATTACGAAATGCAGTACAAACCTGGAAAATCCAACGTTGTAGCTGATGCACTTTCCCGCATCCAAATTAACTCACATACCCCAACACAACACTCAGCAAACAATGATGACACATCCTTCATACCTGCTACAGAAACACAAATCAATGTATTTCGAAATCAGTTAATTTTCAAAATTGATCAAATCTCCAGTTATGAGCAAAGTAGACCATTTGAGAGATATCAAAGGCATATATTTTCCGAACCATAATTCACGAATGATTTTGAAATCCAAACTAAGAGAGTACTTAATTCCCGGTTCACAAAATGGCATAATGACTGATGAACCAACAATAAGCAAAATTCAGGAGATCTATAAGGATAATTTCAATCCTAGAATAGTTTGATCTAGGTTCTCGCAGAAAATTGTTCATGACATAGATGAAGAAGAAGATCAACTAAAAGAAATTAAAAATATTCATAATTTTGCGCATCGTAACGCTAGAGAAAATTCTCTACAGCTTATTTGAAAGTATTACTTCCCTGGCATGAACAAAACTATTCAAAATTATGTAAACAAATGTGAAACTTGTAAAATGGAATTTTTCATTCCTTTAACTCCCATACCTAAGTACCCAGGAGAAATAGTAAATATTGATATTTTCCTTTATAATACAAACTTTATGTTCATAACAATTTTTTTAAATAAGTATTTTTTTTTAAGATCAAGCCTATCAAATCCAAATCTATAGCAGATGTCAAAAATGTACTAATTGAACTTTTATATAATTGGGATCTTCCAACGCAAATAGTAATCGACAATTAGAGTTCATTTGTATCGAATGTCATTGAGCAGCAAATCAAAAATCTAGGCATTTTAATATTCAAAACTCCTGTTCATAGGTCAGTAACAAATGGCCAAGTAGAAAGATGCCATTCGACCATTAGAGAAATAGCCAGATGTACTAAATCTCTTAATCCCGATATGTCAGTTCAAGAATCAATCCAACAAGCAGCTCATAAATACAATAACATAATTCATTCCTTTACGAAACAAACACCAAAACAAATTTATACTGGAGATAATCCCGATAACTTACCTTTTAACAAATTTGCCATTCAAAGAGATGAAAATAATGAAAAAATTACAAAGTTGTTTAAAGCCAAAGAAGAAAACATTGTACCGTAATCCGGGGTAACATTGATCATTTTTTTGAATATTTCTTAAATATTTCGTTCGAAAATGCAAATGTTGAAAATTTTATATTTTTAAAACAAGTACTGCCACCCATAGCTCGTGGCTATATACTGTATTTTGTTTTAAGAAAGATTTAAGCATGTTTAAAAAAATGTTTTAGGTGATTTTTTGATTAAGCTGATATGGGGTAACATTGATCACTCATGTAAACAACATTCGGTAATATTGAAAATGTCGTTACTTACTTAAATCATGGCCCCTGAAGCCGAATATGAAGGCCAAACGCTTACAAGTCATTTACTTTTTGAGTTATTTTAAAATTAAAAACACCTCGAACGCCGGAATACGCCTAAAAGTAGGCAATTTCCTAAGGGAATTTTACATTAGTAACAGTAATTCGACAATGTTGCCTAATTTAACATACTTTTGAAAGTTTTGACAACGGAATCGTTTTCGGCGATGCCATTTTTAGTAAGAACCGCATTTTCCTTGCTCATATCGTTTGCAGAACTTATGTGAGACATGAATCTTCGGTTGTGTCATCCTTAACCATTAAAATCATTGTTTCGAAAAGTTGCCAAATTTACGCATAAGGTAAACGCAATCTTCTCAAAAATCTTCACTTTTATTAGCTCATGAATATAAGAAAGAGAAGCACCATTCATGATTTGGAAATGTTTCATCAATAAATGATAATACGAACTTTTTACGAGATGAGTCATTCCGATCAATTTTACCCCGCTGATCAATGATACCCCGGATTACGGTACCAACATCTCCTCACCAGCACATTGCTGCCAAATAATTTTATGCCAAATGCCCCTATGCCAAACGACTTTATACCAAACGGCTTTTGCCAAACAATTTTATGTCAAATGACCTACCACCACGTACGGCTTGCTGTGAATTTTAATTTCTTGTGCAAACATGTGAATAAAAAAAAAGTTTTCTACAGTTCTTTTCACGCATCTTCAAAAGTTGCATCAGTCTTATATGCATGCATTGATTAAAATATATCATACCTTCAGAGCTACCAAATGCGGGGTCTTAATATCCCGAACAACATTGTCGAAGACCCCATCATCGAGACTTGAAGGTATGATATATATCAATCGCTGCATGCATATTAGATTGATGCAAATTGAAGTTTTGGCTCTCCTTTTCTTAAACGATATTAATTATGGTAAAATCCATCATCCTAAAGTTTGACATGATTTGGGAGAAATTTTACTGTGCTCACGCTATTTGAAGTTTATATGAAAATGCCTATGGAAGGAGTCAACCTTATATGTTTAGCTCTCTATCTCTATGTCATAAGATTATGTATTGAAGCTTACAAACCTTCCTATAGTAAAATTGGCCCAGTTGTCTTTATGGTGTATGTGATCTTCGGCAAAGTTGTAGCTTGGGGCTCTGACATTCGTAAATCTGACCATTATTTTAGCGTTTGCACATTCTGCTACACTAAGCTTTGACAGAATTTATTCATAACACAAAATCAATTCCCGAGAGCATCCTTTCGAGTAATCACTATATCTGAACTAGGAGGTCTTGATTCCCGACTCAAAAAAAAAAACCACGGAATCATATTTTTTGAAATCCTGGGATTCCGTAACAAACCTAATTTATCTAAAGGCATGTATAAAACGGTCGAAACTTATCTGAAGTTTTAAAGGCTGATACATTGAAGAACATGTAAACTTAAATTAAAGCTTTGACAAATATGTTCAATTTTGTCCATTCTACGTTGTAATCCGACGTGTATTTCAAAATTTTTCCAAAATAGATTTTTTGTTTCTGTAACGGGAGTTGGACAATATTCTTGGTAGATTTGTTTCACTTCGGCATTTTTTTCAAGCTGCTGAGCTCATGTTATGTTACAATATGCATCGTATTGAAGTTCTTCTGGTTGCAAAGTTTCAGACTATTCGATCAAGAAAAACCCTTCAAAATGGATAATGGAAATGCTCAAGTAGTTCTCTTCCATATATTGAGTAGAATTTTGAGCATATTATTGCAAAATAAGGATCCACTGGTTAATAAAAATCCCAGCCGAGATTTATCCATCAGAGTAAAAAAAGGTTACATTCCTCATTTTGTTTATCTGAACGTGGCATACGATAAACAAGTTAAAACATAATAACACGATTTTATGTAAGATATACCGTACACAATTTTTTATATACTTTCATAACGATTACCTTATGAAACTTTAAAAATATTTACACTTGTCGTGTTAAAATCACTTTAGTGCTTCGCGTTCTATCAACATGTTTTCTTATTCAATGATCACATTTCCTTCAAGATAAACAAAAACACTACTGTATAAAATATGAACTCATGGAATCATACTAATATCAAACTTTTTGATTAACTATAATGGTCCCAGAAAACAAATTTTTGAAGTATATTTAATTTACAACTTAATAGGTTTATACCTTCAATATTGACTCATGGAGCTTCGAATTAAATAAAATCCATCACATATACTTTAAATTAGTAAGTCGAGCAAAACTTTGTGATGCATATAAGAGATTGTAAAGGTCTCTGCAAACTTATTGAAAGGAAAACTTGTGAATCATCTTCCCATTTCTCAACTATCACAAACAAGTGATGCCTTCCTTAGCCGAGTGGTTAGAGTCCACGGCTACAAAGGAAATTCATGCTGAAGGTGTCTGAGTTCTATTCCCGATCGGTCCAGGATATTTTCGTAATGGTAATTTCCTTGACTTCCCGGGCATAAAGTGTCGTCGCATCTGCCACACGATAGACGAATGTGAAAATGGCAATTCTGGCAAAGAAAGTTCTCAGTTAACTGTGGAAGTGCTTATAAGAACACTGAGCTGAGAAGCAGGCTCTGTCCCAGTGAGGACGTGATTGCCAAGAAAGAAGCTCTCTTCATATGTGAGTTGAAATGCTTTAATTGTAGCATGTGTGTTACTTGGGTAAGTCATGCGCAGTACCTCTAGCATTTTAACCTAAGTCATTCTATAGTATCAAACAAAATATAAGAAAAAAATTGTGGTGCTGGTGCCCCAAAATTTGTAACTCTGGCCCTGATTTTGTCGTTTACGCTTTCTGATACACTAAACTTAAATAGTATTTATTTATAACACAGTATCAATTTTTAACTATTTTTAACTCTATGAGCGAATTACAAAACATCTTGAGCCAGATCAATCGAAGTGTTTGGAATGATGAAATAAAATGCTACAGGAGCTTCTACCACAATGATGACCGAAATGAGCAGAATTCAGACATGCTTGATGTGAGCTGAATGTAATGATATGCTCTGAAAAAAGGCTCTATAAACATTCTTACTATCATCTGGTTGGTTATTAGTTAAGCGTTTCATACTTCTCCCCAAAAGCTCCATAATCGAATTTGATCCATAGTCGATATTGCCCCCGAACTGCTGCCTCTTCCCCAGCGCATCCAGAATCAGTATATCCTGCTCCTGTTGCGGCGATGGAGTCCTTTCTGCCTGCACAACTCCCACACATGCCAACACTACGCAGACGACAACGAGCTTCTTCATAACGGTTTCACTAGACCACTGGCACCGGGAATAATCCATTCCCTTTCGTTTTCCACAAGAAGCACCACTATTATGCAAAAACTGCTTGTGTGAGAGAGTTTCCCCTTGCTGCCAACTCCACACCGCAAATCTCTTCGATTCACTGCTCTTCATTGCCAAAATTACGAAATCGTTTGCACCCGGCGACACCAAAACACAATGCCCAGAGAAATGAAAACGAATTGACACGGTTTTGGGCCCTCTGTTTTCCACCCCCGAAAAAAAAAACAGCACAAGAAACGAGACAACGGAAAATAAGGCACTACACTGTTGCGGTTGAGTCGTCCGTTATGCAATTAGGTCATATTTTGTTTCGGGTGTAAACTTTTTCACTTTTCTTCGCTGAGCACCTTTGCAATACCGCACCGTTTCGAACTCAGACTGCGGACTTCTTGCCTGGTTGTGCTATTACATTATCTTTTTATTAAACTTGACTGACTTGCACTGGATGGAAAGCCATTAGCCGGAGATCGTTTCCTATGGCCTTTTTACACAACACAACGTTACAGCCGACGAAGGCGACGACCTAAGGGACTTTTGATCCGCTAACGGTGGCCACAAAGACCAGGGAGACAATGAACCCACGGACGGATAGCTTAGGGCCTGTGGGCAACTACTTGCGCAAGACGACTCTGATGAGAATTTTATCTTCTTTCTCCCCCACTTCGCATGCACTCATACACATGTGCCGAACCGCCACGGACAATTTCACTTTCGATACTGTCAGAAGAAACCGGGGCTGCAACGGGCCTAGTGGAGGTCCGTATCTTGCATGACCGCAACGGCGACTTAGGGCGACACGGCAGACATCAGGCTCCGGTTCTTTGTTTCTTCACGAGCAATCAGTTTTGCCAAGGGCACCTTTCTTTGCGAACTCCCCCACAAGACGACGCCGACGACCTGACGATGCAGTATTCCACCCCCAGAGGGCGACTTTGTGCCCAGTGCCGCGAGCAAAACTACGTAGAGCGAGTCTCACGAAGACGTCATCGAACGAAACGACGTCGACTCGGTCCCAAACGATCTCCGTGGCGGTTGAAGGTAAACTGAAAGGCATGGGTCCTACGTTGGGGTCTCGGAAGTCTGCTTAGTGCTTGCTGCTGCCAGAAAGTCTCTGCCAGCCGTTTTGGACTCTCGTCTTGACTAGAAGAGAGGAGGCACGAGCACGAAGCATTGATACACAATAAACCATGTGCGCGCGAGGGAATAAGTGCAGTGCTAGGCTATAAGGCGATGCGCGTATGACTAGAGAAATTTCTTTGGCGCTGCATTCAGCAGGGATGATGGGCGATGGACCAGTAAGTGTTGCTAGTTTTTCTATTTAAATTAAGAAATTCAGCTTTTTCATAGTTAGCAGGAAATATTGATAAACTGAAAATTTTGACAACGGAATCGTTTTTGGCGGTACCGTAAAACGGGGTAACTTTGATAGTTTTTTCGAAGAAAACTTTAATATTTATGCATGCTGTTTCAAAGAATAAAAATTTATATTTTTAAAACAAGTACTGGCATCCTAGCTATCGATTGCAGTCGATAGATTTCCAAAAGATTTATTATGAATGGATATATAATTTTTCATGTAATCGAAAGTTGGTTTTCTGTTTTTAAAAGACAATTTACACCGTCTTCAGCTCAAGGCTGCACAGACTGAACGATCACAAACATTAGGCAACGGACAACACTAAACACCCAGTAGCCCAGTGATGAATTTTCCGTTTGACGAAAAGTTTTCACCGACTGGAGCGGGAATCGAACCCACACTTCATGGCACAATACGTCTACACGACTGACGCCGCTATGCGCACGGCCACGAAGCCTACTTGTTTTGGGGTAACTTTGATAATGGAGTATGAATCGAACAAAATTGAATGAATAACGAACATTTGTAGGGCATTGCATACTTCTAGGCGTTTAACGTTATATGGAAATTTCTGACTTAGATTACAAAAATGGTCCCAGTTTGTGAAAATGCTATTCGCTAAGAGATTTGAGACCGTATTCAAGTTCTATGATAACTAGGCTGCCAAAGATAAGTGGCCAACTATTGAAAACTACATCAAATAGTGATCGTAGAACAGATTGTTTGTAAGCGTTTCGAAAATGGTAAAATTGTGTCAGTTTTTAATATTCGAATAAAAAGCCTCAAATGCACTTGATTTCAATGAAAAAAGCTTTGACATGAAGTGTCATACTAATACTCTTTACTTTTGCATTTGTTTTGCTTAACTGATTAACAGAAACTTCGTTATTTCGTTTAATATGTTGTGGGTCTCGCATTATCAAAGTTACCCCGTTTTACGGTACTGCTTTTAGTGAAAAATACATTTTCCTTGATCATATAATTTGCAGAGCTTAGGTTACTGCTCAATTTTTACAAAACCTAAATTCTTATTAGCTCACCATTCATGCATTCAAAATATTCCTTCGATAAATTTTGATTCGAGCTTCTTACTAGGAGGGACATTCCAATCAATGTTACCCCATTTTACGGTACTTTTTTACGCAAAAGTATGTAACATCATTTTGCTTCAAATGCCGAACACTGTATTAATCCTGCCTCATATTCCGAATTCAAATTCCAAACACCACGAATAATATCATTTTTTTTCCTTCAGATATCTCAGTACTCAGTACTCCCTCGAATCTACAGAGAAATATTGTTGAAAGCTCCACGAATACTTTTGCTTTTGAAATTAGCATAGCGGTACAGGAATTCTTTAAAAAAATATTTCTATCAATTATTAGCAGAATCAACATTTATTTATTTATTTATTTATTTGTTACTAAAATTTTGAAAGAGGGAAAAACCCCTTTGAGTGATTTCCATTGGAAATCTTTCTCAAAGAGGCACAAAACCTCTTTATCTTTTCAAAAAAAACGTTATACCGTTTTGACTCATATTCCGAACACTTAAGGACAACAGTGACTTCAAATGCATCTGATTGGCATAAATTGGCTGATATTTGTGTAAATTTTAATTTCTTAGCAAAGTCTAACTGTTAGCTGTTGGGTGTACCAATAATAATGTTGATTTTATTATTTTTTGTATTATTTTAACATAAAAGTATGGAACAACAATTTGACTCAAATGCCGAACACTGTGTTTATTCTGTCTCATATTCCGAACACCTTGATTCAAATTCCGAACAGCACGATTAAATCGTATTCAAATAAATAATTTCGCATATAAACTTAGCTGAGCTTGTTCTACTGGTCTCAAACTAGAGGATCACCACTACTCCCATGGTAAAAATTTTATTGGAGACGTTAAAATTGAATTGCAATTGAATGCCATTTCCTTGTTATTTGGTGACATATTTCAGCGAAACATTTCAACCAAATCGCCATACAAAAACCGAGTGTTCGGAATATGAGTCTGTTCGGAATTTGAGACAAAACGGTAAATCAAACTTAAAACTAAAGGCTCACACGGTAGCAGAATCCACATTCTGAAATTGAATTTTTGTGCAATTCCTGGGGGCAAGGGAACACTGCTAGATTCCAAATAAAATTTCCAAAGGAGATTCTGGAGAAACTCCATGAGATTTCTTTTAAACTTATAAAAGATGTTTCAATTACCCTATAGCCGTTCATCTTTGGAAAAAAAAAACATTATGAAATTACCAAATTAGGATGATAGTGTTGTCTAATAACACAGAACACCTAGATATAAGAAATGAATGTAATGTTTGGAATGATACTAATAAAGAAATTAAAAAAAAAAACATTATGAAAAATTTTCTATCTGCTTTAACATTTTGTTATTTTTTTTTTTTTGTTCTTTCTTCGCATGACGCTATCTTGAGGAACTTCGTACAAAAATTTTTCCATACTCTAAAAAACAACACTGTTCGGATTTGAACCTGTTTTTGAAGCAGTCTTTTTCTTGGTAGCAGCTCAAACTGTAATTTTTATATTTTAAGTTATTTCACAATTATCTTATAAAATAGGACTACTAACAACAATTGGTTTTATCTTCTCTTTTTCAACACCATCGTTTCCGTATAGCAATCCTTCATTCAGAAACTTCTACTGTTTATTTTGATTTTCTGCTCCTGTTTATGTTCGCAAAATAATTATTTATTTTTGTATTCTAATTCAATTATTTTCTTATTACTTATAAACATACAGTTTTTTAATCTTCTATTTTTTTTCTTTTTCAGGTCACAGCCTTCTCGGACAGCTTGGTAGGGATAGCAACATTGAATTCAATTAATTAATTAATCAATTAATTAGCTCAATAAAGTCGATAATAATGTCATATATCTTACTCAATGATGTTTTACTGTGCTGCAAATACAACTCATCAAGCTTCCCCACTGCTATTCATTTTAATTAAAACTTCAATCAATCTATCGCACTTTCCTAATGGCCGATTTTTCGAGCTACTTTTTCTTATTTCTGTTTTGCTTTTGATCTATGCCCTCTTCTCTATTTACCTACCAAAACAGCAGCAAACAATAACCAGGATGAAAAGGTAGAGTAGGCAAACCCATCCATCATTGCTCGGCAATGTTGGTAAGTACACTGGGCAACATTTGCGGTATTAAAAAACACTCTAAAAAAAAATCTAAAAGAAAAGAGTAAATTCAATGAATTAATAAAAATCGCAGCATTCTTTACTTATGGTTTCGGATTTCTGAAAGTTCATCGAGAATTCCTCAACAAGTTTTCAAAGTAACGCAAGATTTCATTTCAGTAAAACTAAGCTACATAGAGCAAAATTAATTTCAGTAAAATCCTACATTACGAATATTACCACAAGACATCTTTGGCAATGTTCTTCAAAAATTAACGCCAATATTTTCGCGGTAAACACAATATTGAAATAATGGAGGTCAGAACAACGGAGGGAATGCCTTCGTCGATACTGTGGAGGTTGGAAACCAACCAGCCCCTACTTTGAGAGAGGTTAAGGATGCAATTCACCAGCTTGAGAACAATAAAGCTACTGGTAAGGATGGTATCGGAGCTGAACTCATAGAGATGGGCCCGGAAAGGCTGGCCACTTGCTTGCACCGGCTTATAGGCACAATCTGGGAAACAGAACAACTACCGGAGGAGTGGAAGGAAGGGGTAATATGCCCCATCTACAAGAAAGGCTACAAGTATGATTGTGAGAACTTTCCCCATTCTAAATGCGGCCTTCAAAGTATTATTCCAGATCATCTTCCGTCGTCTGTCACCTGTAATAAACGAGTTCATGGGAAGTTAACGCTAGAAGGTGTTATGCGGAGAGCCGGGCTCAACAGCCGGGGTACGATTTTTACGAGATCCAGTCAGTTTGTTTGCTTCGCGGATGATATGGACATCGTCGGCCGAACATTTGAAAAGGTGGCAGACCTGTACACCCGCCTGAAACGCGAGGCAGCAAAAGTTGGACTGGTGGTGAATGCGGCCAAGACAAAGTACATGCTAGCTGGTGTGGCCGAGCGCGACAGGGCTCGCCTAGGTAGCAGTGTTACGATAGACGGGGATACTTTCGAGGTGGTCGACGAGTTCGTCTACCTTGGATCCTTACTGACGGCTGACAATAACGTTAGCCGTGAAATACGGAGGCGCATCATCAGTGGAAGTCGGGCCTACTATGGCCTCCAGAAGAAGCTGCGGTCAAAAAAGATTCACGCCCGCACCAAATGTACCATGTACAAAACGCTCATAAGGCCGGTAGTCCTCTACGGGCATGAAACGTGGACGATGCTCGAGGAGGACCTGCAAGCACTTGGAGTCTTCGAACGTCGGGTGCTTAGGACGATCTTCGGCGGTGTGCAGGAGAACGGTGTGTGGCGGCGAAGGATGAACCACGAGCTCGCCCAACTCTACGGCGAACCCAGTATCCAGAAGGTGGCCAAAGCTGGAAGGATACGATGGGCAGGGCATGTTGCAAGAATGCCGGACAACAACCCTGCAAAGATGGTGTTCGCGTCGGATCCGGTTGGTACAAGAAGGCGTGGAGCCCGGCGTGCGTACGATAGTATCGACCGCATAGAGCTATGGAAAACCATGGACGAGAACAGCTTTCCCGGAAAGCTCACGAGATTGATAAGAGCGACGATGGAAGGTGTGCAAAACTGTGGGAAGGTTTCAGGCGAACACTCCAGATCGTTTGGATCCCGCCGAGGAGTACGACAAGGTGATGGACTCTCGTGTCTGTTGTTCAATATTGCGCTAGTAAGTGTTATGCAGAGAGCCGGGCTTATCAGCCGGGGTACGATTTTTACGAGATCCAGTCAATTTGTTTGCTTCGCGGATGATATTGACATTGTCGGCCGAACATTTGAAAAGGTGGCAGACCTGTACACCCGCCTGAAACGCGAAGCAGCAATGGTTGGATTGGTGGTGAATGCGGCCAAGACAAAGTACATGCCAGCTGGTGGGGCCGAGCGCGACAGGGCTCGCCTAGGTAGCAGTGTTATGATAGACGGGGATACGTTCGAGGTGATCGACGAGTACGTCTACCTTGGATCCTTGCTGACGGCTGACAATAACGTTAGCCGTTAGGAGGGTCTTTGCATTGTGCAGGAAAACAGTGTGTGGCGGTGAAGGATGAATCACGAGCTCGCCAAACTCTACGTTGAACCCAGTATCCAGACGGTGGCCAAAGCTGGAAGAATACTGGAAGTATTCCGGACAGCAAACCCTGCAAAGATGGTGTTCGCTTCAGACCCAGTCGGTACAAGAAGGCGTGAAGCGCAGCGAGCTAGGTGGGCAGAACCGAGGATGGAGTGATGCGGCCACGAACCGAGTATTGAAATAAATTAATAAATGAAAATGAACAATATTGAAAAATCTCCATCCAAAAAAAAATGTTTGATTTTTTTGCAAGTAGGAGAGACATGATTTCAACATTAATCTGTACCAAGGATGGAAATCTAGTGATCATGACAAGATCCATGATGCATCGCGGTTGTTCTTTATTCTGCGATCATAGCAAAAACGATTAACCTTGTGTCTTCAAGTTATCATAACACGTTCTTACGTTCCGTGAATCATTCTGCATATGTGCAAACCGAAGTCATGATTTTTGGAGGATTGTTGAGGATTGAGGATGTTTGAGGATTTACTCCGAGATTCTCCGACTTCTGGTATGCAATTCCCAAGTAAGAATTTCAATGCTTCCTAGTCTTAGATGTTATTTGTTGAGGTTTTATTATAGATGCATTCAATCCTAACAGATTTAATGAAGCATTGATAAGAGCTAAACGGTCTTCTCAGTAAAAACCACTTTAGAATGCTTTGTAGATACCTACAAGTGATTATGTTAAAACTTATTTGCCGGTCAGAATTGTTGATAACAAATTGCATTTTGAAGAAGCTGTGTAGTGTCTATTAAAATCTATACAGTCGAAGCTCGTTATAACGACAACTTTTATAGCGACAAAAGCTCTCTATAGCGACATTTTTCGATCCCTTGAAAAATGTTTTGATGTTATAACTATTCCCTATAATGACATTTCTCTATTACGACGGTCCCTTGCGATGTCGTTATAACAAGCTTCGACTGTACTTAAAACTTCATCTGGTTTGTCTTAAACAAGCCAACGATAAAACCCGTAGGACTGCACAAAGTCATGTTATAGCCTTCTCAAAACTCAACTTGTGATTACCGATTTCATTATGTCGATAATGGTAATAAAGTAGACAATTATGAGTGAATCAGGACATGAAAATTACAAATAGTCTTCTCGTGGAATTATCTGACTACCGTGTGTAGCATTTTTTCCGTGATTGCTCAAACTACCCGTTCTAGAGAGATAAGTATGCTGCACACAACAGCTGAGTTAAGGACTGTTCATTTAATAAAGTGGACACCTTGTGCATGCTATTTCTTTTTAATTTATCAAAGAAATCGCAATCGGTTTTCTGTACATCGTTCCAGTTGTACAATATTGAGATAATAAAAAATCCACCAAGATAATTAAATTTCACACTAATAAGGCTCAACGTTCAGAACAGTCGATTTTTGGAGGTTATCAAAAACAATGATTATTAGAAATTGGTTGAAAAAATCGACAATCTATATTCTTTATTTTCAAAAAAGGCTTGTTTCTCAAAAGAATTATTAGGCAGAAGCTTGCTGAAAAATATCAAGTTATTTTTGGAGCAGCAATTTTCCAGATATCATAAGATCATTTTTAATCGATTTTCTTAGAGAATAATATTTTAAATTTAAATAAAATCGATATGAGTAGAATTTTTAGGTTAAAAGTACGTCCTGACGGAAGTGCTGATATAGTACTGATATGACAAATAACGTACGACCTCATAGAGTTGCTAAGTTAGTCTCCACGTCACATTTAAAGCGGAATTGAAAAACTAATGCTTCATATCCAGAAGACCTTCCAAAGCACAATGACAATCATCAAAGTTGGGAACACTGCTGTAATAAAATTGAATCTATTTTACATGTATAATTTTCATAATATGTTATTCTGAGATAACTTATCAAAATATTTGGAGAAAAACGCTTGAAATATGTTGTAGATCGATAAATATGCGCGCACGATTTTATAAGTATGAGATTTTTTGATATAACGACCATAAAAAGAAAAATGTATATCTAAGAATGCGACTAAAACTCAAGATTTAGCTCTATTTCATACAAATATAGTTTCTTTAGTAATCTAAACCAGTTTTTAACACGCATTTTACTTAACGTTTTTGCTGGGAGTGAAAGAATGGTGTTTTAGCAAATTTAGCCATAGAACATCAATCACTAGAGCGATCTAGTGTCAGAGAATGGCGCAATATTTTTGATATTTCTGAAGCTCTATCCTGAGTATAATGGTAAAGGATGCTTACATACAGTTTGTTCATAAAAATGAGGATTTTTGTTATGCGAAAAATAATCCTTAACTTTGACGAACAGTTTTTCTAAGAAGTTTTTGGAAAAGCTATTTTGTTCTTCAACCAAAAGCATTCTGTAAGATTATATATTTTTATAACATTTTAGAATGATAGTTGAACGATGCGCAGAAAACCGATTACGATTTCATCAATAAATAAAAAAGATATAACATAAAGAAAAGTGAAAAAGTGGCGTGATCCTTTAGTTGTGTTTGATCCTTCGACCTTGACGCTTGCTCCGGCGGGGGCCGACGATGAGGGCAGGATCAAACATGTTGCGCATCGGTCGAGTAAGTGAAAAATTGCCGTGTTCGATTAGTTCTTTTTGATCTTTCGAAGTTGACGCTTGCTCCTGGGCAGTGCGTCAAGAAAGCCCGAGCAGTCGTCAGTTGTTTTCCCTCTCGGGTGGCGCACCTATTTTCTCTGAGTGGTTTTATACAGCCGAGCAAACGAGTGAAGCTGAAAGTGGATTGTTGCTGCTCAAGGATGACGGATCAATTGGTGAGCTCGTTTCATGCTATTATTTCTAATCTATAAAATATGTATGACTGCTTCTTCAATCGTTACAACGGTGAGACGTAAATATGATTTTTCAAAAAACTATGAAAGGTTCGTCACTGTGAGTGTCGACATAAACTCTGATTCATAAATTATTTATGTCTAATTTTTTTTTTATTTCGAAACATCTTTTTCTCTTTACTTTTATTTTTGTAATTAAAAAAACATTGAATGGTTCGACACTACGAGTGTAGACAAGTGAAAGGTTCACTTTATTCAACAAACTTTGCAAGGTTCGACACGTTAAGTGTCGGCATAATTTTTCTCTACATAGATATTGTTCATATCAAATGAAAATATTATATTTACATATAAGCATGTCTACATCTCACCAATAATTATTTATCATGGTCTCATCGCTTATCAAAGTGAATCCTGTGGCCCAACGGTCCTCCCCATTAACAAACATCCCTCCCAGTATCCTTTGTGGAGATGCAGAGGCAAACACGGTTTCCAAATAGCAAAGGTTACACACTAACATTCCTTCTCCCAATCCCACCTGACTGCAAGGACGTGGCCGGCGCCGTTATTGACCATGTATGAATCACTTTAGTATCCACTTTATAAAATGAACAGTCCTTACATGGAAAAAACTTTCATTTTTCCGACACTTAAATCACTTACCGTTTTCTGCATTAGTTCAATCGATCAACCACGGGCATTAGCCTAACTATGAAATATTCCAGTAGAAACATAATTGGACACACAACGAAACGCATTTAGTTAATTAATTTGCACCATCAAGCCGGCACTTCCGATCTGTTTACCATTTCGACAGCACTGGCTTTCTTGAGTTTATTGAGTTTAAGCCAATGCTCCCAAAAAACCAATAAATCTTAGTGCAGAATTAATAATCTGATTTAAGAATATTTAAGCCAGTGAAGGGCTTTGCGTAAGGTTTTTTAAGATCAAAAGCACTCGTTGATGATTATATTGAACGGAATTTACACCAATTGATCTTAAACCGTCACAAACGAGACCAGTAAGATTTAAATAGATGGAATCCATTTTTATTGTCGTCGTTTCGGGTTCATAATTACATTATGTGTGGGAAATTTCTATATTTGGATTGATACGAGCATGACATCATTCTGAAAATGGAATGGAATGGAATATTATATAGGAAATTATGATGTCAAAATTGCGCAATTCAGAAAGGAATTAAATAAATTATTCCGATTCAATTTACAGTTTTGTCTCAAATTCCAAACATGACCCATAAACCCTTGCAGTGATTTTTCAAAGAAATCTACTTCATAGGATGATCCATTAATTTATAATTCATACTCTATATTAGAAAATATCAATTTAACCCTTTTAAATCGTCACTTTTCGTAATATGTTCAAAATATGAGACAAAATAATAGGCTGAAATTAATCAACAAATTTCTCTGTAAGTTCTTCCAAAACTTTTTTTTGTATTTTTACTCGAGAAATTCGATATACATTGGATATGGATATGGAAAATTATTTCAGCATTTTATCATGAACTCTTCCAGTGGCTCTTTTCAAGGAGAATCCAGTCATAATTCGTGGAATGCTCTAGATATGTTTCTAAAAAATCGTACAGGTATTCGTTAAAACCCCTGAAAAACAATCTTCTCGGAATATCTCTTGCAATTTCATTAAGGTACCGCGGGGCAAGTGGGAACTAAAAAAACGATAGTTCAAACGAATCGTTCAATAAAATTTTCAAATGTAAATATTTTTCAAATCCAACAGCACAATCACATTTTGGCAACATATTTGCTGGTGTGTGCATGAAACTGATCGAATAACTTCGAAATTGTGAAATCCTTGGAAGGAAGTTTTAGAATGAGCCATTTGACGCAGTTACCTCGCTAAACGGGGCAAGTGGGACACATACAGTTTAATACGTCAATCCACATCAGTAAGTCAACCATTACAATAATAGGATTGATGAATCATAGATTTTTAATTTCGAGTACATTTTTGATGTACATAAGGGATCAACCATAAAATACGTAACGCTTTATGAAGAAAACGTTTATATAATAGTATGTCACCTTCCATTTAATATTACCTGAAAATTTCTCAAAAAAAAGCGTAAAGAGGAACTAAACCTGTTCAAAATATATCATTTATAAGTTGTTAATAAAAAGTTAGAACATAAGCAATCAATAATTGACGAAATTATTAATATGTTATGTTATTATTTATGTGCATAGTAGAAAACCGTTTAATCGGGTGGAATTGTTTTCTGTCACTACTAAATTTTGCAGAAATAACAAATACAGTTCAAATAAAATAGAAAAATAATCGTTCTCATGCTGCATTTCAAATTTCATCTCTTTGTTTGTTCAATTTTGAAGTCGTATTTCAAAAATAAAAACCAAATAAAAATATATAGAAGAATTACACATTTCTTCTTCTTCTTATGCAATTAAGTGATTTGAGATTGATCTTTTTTAATAAAAAATATTTGTTTTAATGTTTTAGTGCTACTCTTTAGGAAAATGTATAAAACGTCTATGAAAAGTTTTGATTCTGGTTTTTGTTTTGATAGGTCCCACTTACCCCGGGTACAAAGAAATTTTGGGATAAGTTAGATCATCGAAAATTCCATATGAAATGAAAACATAATACCGGTTTATCGTTAGCAGCTTATAATAATACTTAAAGTTGTTACTTACTGATGGAAATTCGATTTATAAAACAATTATTTTTTGCGGGCCAATGCAAGACGTGAAACGTGTCAAAATGTATTATGCAAGTTGAAAATGGCGCTGAATTGACAACTGTTACATGAACCACATGGTAATAAAAATTATAATATGTTTTGGACCTAATACATTCCTTGTCATTGTATCTTCAACTTCCTAGAAGAATACCACAACGAAAAACTTTTCCTAAGTGAGCTATGACGAAACGCCCCACTTACCCCAGATTCTCACTTGCCCCGGGGTACCTTATAGATTTCTGCAGAAGTTTCCGAGTATTTATCCAAGAACCATTTTATGTACAACTAAGTTTTCTTGAAGAATTCTATGTGGAAATGATAAAATCAGGAATTTCTTAAAAAAGTTCTCTATGATTTTTTCGATGAGTTTTCCAAGTAATTCTTACAAAAAACCTTTAGAGACATTTCAACGGTTTTTTTTCATTACAAAAAATTATGCAAAGATTCCTCCAAAAACTGATCAAATTCCCCAGATCCTTTAGAGAACTCTCCTAGAATACCACCGATAACCCCAACAGGTATTCGTTCAGAAACATTTCCTTGGAAAACCTCTCAAGAAGAGTTCTGCTTTTGAAAAAGGTTTTCTAGTAATTTCTACATGAATAATCCTATTCACACTATCTATTGTATTCGTGAGAAATGTAGTTTTAAAATCTTCCAAGAATTATGAAGGATTTGTTTTTAGAATTTCGTTAAGAGTTTCTCAGAGTGTTCAAAAATTCATAAAAAGAGTTTTCCGGAGAAAAATTCTTTAAAGATTACTCCAATAGAGACGTAATAATAAAAACAAAATTAAAAAAACAATAAGAACTAAATAGGGAAAATAATTGAAAACGTATATATCAATAACTGAAAATATCTGCTAAGTGAATAATATTAATTTTAAATAAATTTTCTCATAAGAGAATACATGATAAACAAAATTCATTATAAATATTTTGCTCCGATATAACGTGACGAAATCGAGATACGTTATATCGAGGTTTTACTGTATGTCTCACTTATCACTTTCTGTAACACATCATGAGAGTCTGTTTATCGTCTATTGCTACAGCTCTGGTTATATCGAAGAGATAACAGTGCATGGTAAAACCCATCTAAACAAGCTCCACACCTGGGGCACCATTGCTATCGGATGTTTGGGGATTGTTTATCATGCCAGTAAAGTTAAACTCCTAATCCCAATGGTAAATAAGTAAATGGGGTTTACCATCATTCTCTTTTTGAGTTTCTCTTTTGCAACTGCTGTTTATCAAAGTTGTTACAACTTGTGATTCATTGTCGATCATGGACCGATACAGATGATATGTTTGTTTTTCGCAACGACATGTTCACATGCTCACTGTGTTGAGGAATACAAATCCTAATTCTGTCGTATGAGATAGCAAAGCTTCGTGTAACAAGATAGAATGTCCAATTTTCCGGCTATTTGCTTTCGGGATTTGGCAAAAAAATTAAGCTTGTCCCGGGATATTACGCGATCTTGGGATTTCTAAGATTTTTAATAAAACCACTTTTTTTGCTGAATTGGAAATAAAATTTCAACTATACAATGTTTAAACAATCAAGCTTAGAGAGAAATATTTTTGTAAGTCTGAAGCTCAAAATAAAAAATAATTATAACATATTATTTGTTATATATGTCCTCATCAAGTAACTTGAGCTTGAGCTTGATTGGCCGCCCGTGGTTGCTACTCCAGTATCGCCTGATCAGCTGCACTTACACAAGTAACCGACCAGATGACTGCTTAGGACTAACAGACACCGTCAATGTATAAGTGCTGGTGATGCCAAATGTGGGGAGGGAGAGGAATTTATGTTCACATATACTGGCCCACTGTAGAGTTCGACTGCATCTATACGCCAGTTAATGCGGGAGTGTATGGATTGAGGGAAAGGCATGGCAGTGAGATTTGCTTTTGTGGTGAGCAGACTGCCTATGTATCAAAGACGTGCTATAAAGATGGAATAATAAAAGCGTTAGGGAAACCGTTTCTTGTCCGTCTCTAGTTCTAGCGTTTGCTATGAACGAATAGTTTGAGTGTGATAGATTAAGAATGGGAGATAGAAGCAAGGGAGAGATACAACTACAGAGTACGGGCCTGGAATTGAACCCATGACTTTCTGCTTATGAAGTAGAAGCGGTAGCTATTAGACCACCAATCACGTCTTAATATATGTTCGCATCAACTTAAATTTACCTTGAATAATTACTTATTTACTCATTACCAAGTGAATAGTATTAAATTTAAAATATTAAAACATTTATTTTAGAAAATTTGAAGAGTCATCAATACTTTCAAGAAAAAATAAACGCTTTAAGATTATTTGAGGTACTACATGAATCATAATTATTAAAAACTATAGATTGAAATTTAGGTTTAGATAAACTTTCTCAGTATAGTGTCATAAAAATAACTAATGTTGATAAGAAACGCAATAAATATCCTTTGCAACTAGACCATCATTTTTTTTTTATTTACTTGTTTGATAATTTGAACCTTTTTATGAAAACGACCTACTACCTATTCTATTCATTTATGATACTTTTAAATGAGGAAAAATGTCATTGTTTTGAATTCAAATTGAGTAGGTTTTTCAAATTTTACAATCATATTGGAAGTGCCGGTATTCCCGGGACGTTAGAATTTATACCCCGGGAAGCGGAAAGCCCCGAAATTACTCGAATCCCGTTATTTTTTGCCCAAACATTATGGAAATGGATGGTGATTTTGAAAACTTCTGGCTCTTTAATTATTTTGAATGTAAAACTTGTAATTTGCTCTTACTGCTTATTCAAGAGCTTGCTGGAAATATATAAAAAAAAACCGACATCACTTCCCCGACTGAGCGCCCTTGCAATAAACGACCAAATCCCCCTTGACTGAATGGCGGGCTTTGGCATGCGTTGCGGAACTGACGATGCACACGCCACTTATCCCCCAAGAAGGAAGTGCGCGGGAAAACACGTATTTCAGCGAAAAGAAAGGAAATACACCACAATTGATTTTGCGCTATAATTTAACTCCCTCCTTGCATTATTTTTTACCACGGTTTGCTCTATTCACCAGTGGCTTTGATGCATCTATGACCAGACAAACTGTCACTTCAGCTGAATATGTCTGTGGCCTGTGGTAGAGTCTGGTTAAGGTTTGTTTGTTTAACGTAAAACAAACCGCCATTGTCGGTCGAAGCAAAGCGTGGGGAATCGAAGTTTGGGAAGGGATTAATTTATCCATGAATTTCTTGTAACAAGCTGTAGAGTAGGGTGCGGCTTAATTTTTGAAAGTTCTCAGAACCAATAGCTCTTCTGGTTTCAAATCACATAAAGTGTTACTGGACTTGTAAAATTGGCCTATCTATCACAATAAAAACAGCAGAAAATTCGAAAAAAATACGTGGAACATAAACTTTTATGATAATTATGTAAAACAATTTATAACTGAATATTCAACGATAAATAATGTTAATTGTATTCAAAACTGCTGGCAATCTTGAGTAAATCTGAAACATTTCATTATCTTGCATCCCACATTCGCCAATATTGTATGTTTTCTTTCATCTTGGAAGTGAAATTGCAAACAATGCACAATGGTCGGAAAAAAGTGAAGTTTGGCCAAAACTATTTTTATCGCCTTAATCGATGAAATATGTAATCTGAATATGTTATTTGGCGTTTTTGTTGTTTCAGAAGGGGTTATTCACAAATTACGTTACTCAAAAAAAAAAGATTTTTTTTAAATTAAAATTGTTATCAAACTGGGCTGGAAGCACAAATTTTGTTTATATTTGATCAAGTTTGATCAAAATGTATATGAATAGTGATTAAATATATTTTTAATAAACTTTGTATGAAAAATATCGTCAAAATATATGTAAAATATTGAATTATTCAAATAGCTCTAACTTGCAAATCAGCAAATTTCTGCAAAAATTTTAAGGGTTTTTTGTAAGATCTAAGGATGCATTTTGATGTGCAATATTCGAAATGGCGGCGACATGACGCGACAAAAGTTGTTTTTCATGTTCAAATTCATCAAAATTACCAAAGTGTAATATTGAATAGTATTAAAACTTCAACCAAATATTTTTTTTATCCTCATGCTCGATAAAAGTGTTGAACCATAAGCTTTCAGATAGTGGATAACTTTGGGGAAATATTGCATTTCTAAATTATCAATTTTGTGCTTTATGTTATTGTTATATTTTTCAATTTTTTGACTTCAGCCGGTTTGCCGTCATAAAAGTCATAGAAATTTAAATTTTAGTTCAATTTCAATTAGAGATCATAATAATATAACACATGAGGTATATTTTAAAATTTAAAAAATCATAAAAATCTCAAAAAAGTTTTTGGTAGTTTTGGCCGCCCCTTTATATGGAGCCCGACCATTGTGCAATGAATACTCCGTTTACACGATTAGATGATGAACATTCTGTTAAAAATGATGCACATGGATGAATCGACGGCTCGGTCATTCCATCTGCATTAATTATGATTTATTTTCAGAAGTGGCTTTAGTGACCATTTAACTGAACATAATGTATTGACTTTTGGTTGTAAATAGTGAGTCACGGACCAGCATTGGCGTAGCTAGAATTTTTTTCTGGAGGGGGCCTAGGGGGGGCCTAGCAAATACTTCTTTTACAGAAGTAATGCCGGTCCCAATAATTATGGTTCCCACAAATTTCTTAGTTTTAACAGATTTGTATTGATTTTATTTATTTGTTATTTTGTCTCATTTCGTGGCACATGGGTGATGTTTGTAAATTTCAATTTTCGCTACGGAAAACATTTTTTTTTTACAATCCGGTCAAAATTCCTTTAATTCTAGCAAAAAAAAAATATCACAAGGAATGTCCTTTGTGATTCTTCCACATTTTTCAGGTGTTTAACCATGTCCTTTGAAGAGATTCCTCAGAGAATTCCTACGGAAATTTCTTCATGAATTATTTTCGTACTCTTCAGCGCTTTCTTCAAGAACTCCTTAACCAATTTTCATTGAGTTTGTCCTGGGATTCCCACGGAAAAGCGTTCTGAGACTTTCTAATCTCACTAAAATATTTCACGAAGAAACTCTTTCGAATTGTTTAAAAAACTCATTGGGAATTCCGCCACAGTATGTTTTAGAAATTATGTTAATAATTTCTCCTGTAAGGTTCTCTACGCACTTATTACGTATAAATACCAATTGTTAGTTTAAAATATCCTGCAGTTGTTCATTAGCAACTTGTTAAGGATTTTCAGGAATTACTGAAGATTTCTCCCAGAAAATAGTACAAAGCAAGGATTCATTCCACGAATTTTTCAAAGAGTTCGCCTACAGTTTTTATAATTTTGCTTTTATAAACTTCCAAAATCTCCTCTGCAGGATTGTTTGAAAAAATCTCAGCAAAAATTTTCCAGACTTCCTGCATAAATTCTTCCACGTGTTACTCTAAGGATTCCTCGTAATATTCCACAAGAATTCCATTAGCAATTAAAAATAATTCAATTGGAAAAATGTTTATCATGATTTCTTAAAGAAGTTTTCCGCAGATCTGTCTGCATTTTTTCACAGATAATTATTTTTTTGGAATTCTCTAAAATCAATGAGCAATATTCCGTAAAAAACTGTCTCGATTTTTTTTGTTCATAAATTACGAAATGTTTGAATTATTCTAACAATTTATAAAAATCCTAGCGGAATACGTTCAACTGTTCTTTCAAAAACTCTTCCGTGAAAATACTCAGAGAATAGGCACGTAATTTATTCTTACAGAATTATATTATTGTTTCCGTAAGATTCTTCCGAAAAAAAAACAGAGATTTATCTAAGTATTTTCCGAAAACTTTTTTCGTTAAACTGCACTAACGATTTTTTTGGGGAATTTTTTGAAGAAATTTTCATCAGATTTACTAAGATTTTGCAATTCCTTCTTGAACTTCACAAAAAACTTCTACAACAACTATTTTTTGGGTTTTAGAAATAACACCATTTTTTCCGAATTGTAATCTCAGGCTTCTGTTATAAATAATGTTTTGGTTCAAAAATTACTCCAAAAATATATCCATATCTTTAGAGATTGCTATACAAATTCCTTAGATTCCTAAGGAAACACTTACAAAAAAAAAGGTTTGAAAAAACTTTGTTGGTATTTTTTAATAATTGTAGCTTAAATATAATTCGGAAAAAAATACCTTATTCCTGCCGTAAAATGCAAGAATTTAAGAAGTCTGAAACTTGTTGACAATGTAACCTCACAGAAAAGCTTAGGTGGTCCTTGTCGAATTTACTACAAACAATCTTGTTATTTTTTCTTAGTCTTTTTTAATAGAAAATGATTGTTGTTGAAACAGATGGACTTTTTATTGAAAGTAGTACTGTAAAAGTTTAACGCGAAATATTGCCCGTATATTTTTAAAACATTACCAAAGGTGTAATGTGGTAAAATTCATAATGTAAGAATTTAATGAATTTAAATCTTAGGGGAAACTTTAACATTACTTTGAAAATTTGTTGAGGAATTCCTGATCGACTCTCAGAAATCAGGAACGTATACGTATATGTATAAGAATTTTGTATTTTTTCAAAACGCTTACAATTTACCGTTTTAAGATTCTTCAAAATGTTGTTTTTTGGAGTATGGAAAGATTTCTGTACGAAATTTCTCAAAGCATCATGTGAAGGAAGGATAAAAACAAAATATTGAAGCTGGTGCAACAGTAGATGGGCAATGATACATTGAGAGATAATTTATAATCTTTTCTCTAGAGGTGCAATTACATGATAATTTAAACCTTTCTAATGAATTTAAAAATAAAACACAAAACTTATCAAGAAGTTCCTTCGGATCTTCATTAGATATTATCCTTGAAATCTATTCTTTCTTGACTTCTGATTTTCTAGAATTCTGCCAGAAAACATCTAGAAGTTCGAGGGTGGAACAAAAAATGGACTCTGACACACTATCAAATACATTATTTTTAGAGAAGTGTGTTAAGGAAGATCAATAAAAATTTCTTCATGAATATCTTAAAAAATGCTTTCCCCATTCTCAGTTATTTTGCTACATGTTTCTCTACAAATTCTTTTACCGCTATGCTAGTTTCGAAAGCTTAAGTTTGTCTAGGGTTTTTCAACAAATTTCCTCTGAAGATTCGAAGGCAAGAGACATTTTTAAAATCAATGTTTTTTTTCCAATCTGGGGATTTGAATCAACATTTCAAGAAAAAAAAACATAGAAGAATTTTTGACGTAATTTGTGACAGATTTTGGAAACATTTCTTAAGGACTTTGATGAACTTCGCGAAAAAAATTGTAATAACAATTTTGTGAAAACTACAAAAATTCGCAGAAGAATTTCTAGTAGAATTTTCAGCGAAATACCTCAGTATTAGATTTGACAGAATCAATTATTTTTTGGAGAAATTGTGAGGGAAAACTGAACTTTTGAAAGATTGGGTAACATATTTTAGGTAAATCTGAGAACATATTTCGGAATCAATTTGCTAATAAAAAGTAGACATGGACAGGGCAGGAATGGATGTCCAATAGGAAGACTTGTTTTGAAAGGATGAACAAGTCCCACAATATTATTTGACTATTTTCCAAGATATTTGCAAAATTTCTGAAGCCACTAAAATTGTATAAAGAACATCTAAGAGTTTTTTTTTTTAAATATTTGCTAGAAATTATAAGATTTCTTGAAAAAATATTGTTTAAGCAATGAATTTATTCATGCGAGAATACTTAAAAAAATAAATCAAAATCAAAGAGAGAATTTATTGCTGGAATAAAACAATATGGTCGATTTTGTTACATTTCACACCAGGTTAAATTTCTTTCATTTATCTGAAGAAAACTTGGCTATGCCGAAATTTATGAGGATAAAAGAAATCACCGGACACCTCGAACAGGGTATCCTAAAAAAAAACAAAAACAGTGCATATTCACTTGCTTTATACTGAAACAGAATTATTTGGATTACACAGCGTAACAAAAATTACATTTTTGCGTGTCTCAAGGATTAAATTATGTGTCTCTAGTAGATTTGGGGCCGCTGAATCTTATGCCGTTCTCAGAAATGTTCCTGCACGTCACAATTTTTAGCTACAGGTCACCAAAGTTGTATAAAACACTGGTTAAATTGATGTTTACATGAGATTTAAAGTATGATTTATCAAACTTTTTTTTGCTCCAATCCAGCAAGCATGCAAAATAGGATTTCAACTTTCATTTTACACATAATTTGGTTGAAATTGTATGATTAAATTTTTATTAATCGATTTTTTCTACATGCTTGCAGTCTCCATACAATTTTTTTTTTTGTTTCTCTAATATGAAAAAATATAATACTTTTCTAAAACACCAAAAACAAACTTCTGAACATGGATAGTATTATGAACTTTACTGATAAGTGTTGTTATACACATAAAGTTTGAATTCAGTGGCAAATTATTCAAAGAAATTGCCATACAAGCTGGGAAACTTGCATGCAAGTTGGCTGAAATAGTCAAATTTTGCATTTTCAACAGCCAATATCTCAAAAACTAGACGCACTGTGATATTTTTGAAAACGGCAATGGATTCTGCAACCCTTAATTAAGTAAATAGTGGTATTTAGATGCTTGAGGCAAAAACGTGTTCCACAGTGTTATTAAGAAAAAAAAAAAAGAAATTTTAGAAATCAAATTTCCAGGATATTGACGCTTTTTTACACCAAGGTATTTTTTTTTTTGCAACTGAGATGTCGAAAAATTGCGCTTATCGCATACAACGAGAAGCTAGTTCTAACAGCAGTCAATTGAACGACAGCCGGACGGTTAAGCTTAAGGTTGTCGCGCGATTCAACGAACTGATTGATTTGACTTTATTAACGAGATTTTTAGCCCTGGGCTAGTTCATCTCGGGACCAACGGCTTTACTTCCCTTCCGAAGGAAGTCGTCACTATAACTTTTTACGTCATAAGTGACTATGTCGGGGATGGGATGATTCAACGAACTCAGAACCGCCACGCTGATGCGGTGTAACTCAAGCGAGATTTTCTCTCTAACATAAAATAACGTAACTACTGAAGAGATTTTTATCAATAACAAAAGTTATGTAAATTGATTCAGAAGATTCTGCTCCATGTAAAATTGTTATTTTTTTTTTTTTTTTTATTGTCATCAAAAATTCTGGGGGGGGCCTGGAAGATTCTGGAGGGGGCCAGGCCCCCCTGGCCCCCCCTGTTCCTACGCCAATGCGGACCAGGTCGAAAATGGTGACCAGATCACTAAAAAGTGACTCGTTACCAGCCCTGGGTTCATCGTTTTGCAGTGATTTCAATTCAAAAGAGCACACAAACTTTTTGTTTTGAGATCCTTTGAAAAATAAGCCTCACCCTACCGTAGAGCCCGTCACTTTATAGTGATCTACTTGCCGAAGAAAGCATTTCAATTAGCTGCATCGGGTTCGTCGCTTCCACGGCGTTCGAATTTTTCGACCAGATACTTTCAAAGCTGAAACATGTAATCACAGCTATCTCGGAGTAAATTTTCAATTTCTAATGTGTTTCGATGCATCAGAATGTCGTTAGTAACACTTTCGTAAACTGAATTTTCGAAACACCTCCCAAGTCTATAATAAACCGCAACCAGATCTATAATTTGCATCGTGCACCTGAGCGGTTTGTTTGGAAACTGCAGACCGAGAGACCGTCTTTTGCGGTTCCGGTTTGGCCCTGAGTGACACTCTTGTGCAATCGGAGCACAAGCGACTGCAGGCACTATTCGTATCATCAAGAGGAACTTGCTTTTCCCACCCATCCCCGAGCAGTTTGTTAGTCAGTCCAAGCGAGCGAACAAGTACAAGTTCACACATCTAAAACAAGTCAGCTGCCCGAGAGTGAAAAAGTGAATCGGAGGAAAGCCCATAGGCAAGTGAGTGTGTGCTGCAATGCAATAAGGTGCAACATGCCGCGACTTATGATTATTGATGTTATGCCTAAAACTCCGTGGTGTATCACATGGATTTGAACATAGGCGTGTGAGCTAAGTATTTAGTAAAACATAATTAAACTTTCCGAAACAATAATTTTCATCATTATGGACGACACTATCAACATTTTGCAAATGATATAAACAAGGAAAATACTCACCCTACAGCTATAGATAGCACACAGATATGGATCAAAGTTGGATTAAACTTCTGTCAATAATTTCAAAGTTTTCAAAAACAAACACGTTCAAAACCAACAAATTTTAAATGAAAATGTGTTTACTGTATTCTATTCTTTAACTAAAATATATGTTTTCAGCGAATACATTTCATATTTGAGCACAAAAAAACTGCTTTTGAATTTTCGACAATGATTTCGATGAGGGATTCTTGAACGCGTCATGTACTACCTTATGAATCTTGTACCTTTTACTTGTTCGTACCTACATAATTACTGAGCTATAAATACTGGCTGCTGTAGGCGCAGAAGAGGGTGTTTCCGAACGGTAGACTGATTAACATATTATTTTATTCTTTAATTACAGGATATAAAAGAACGGTAAACAGAGAATGTCTAATCAAATAAAGTTTCAATAACGCAGAACACATTTCACTTAAATGAGCCATAAATCTATACAGCATCGCAATGATTCATATTTTGCTTAATTTGAAAGCATGCATGGTGCTTCTTTTTTATATTAAGGAGCTAATAAATATTGAGACTTTCGTTGAAAAACTCTATTTCAACGTAAATGCATATTTATTTTCAAATTTTCACTCCAATAATTTCCACACAAACTTAGAAAAAAATATTGACATTTACGTCATATGTGCTCTCACTTACGTAAATTTAAGTAACAAATGATGTGATTGTCCCATTGAACTGAATATTGCTATGTCGAATTCATTTTTGACCCAAGGTTGGATCTGGCGAAACTCGTTCTGAATCGCAGTTCCAACCATAACCTTATTCAGGTTCGACCAAACTACAATTTGCTTGCCGTTTGGTTTGTTTACGTATTGATCACCGACCCACTTCCTAAAAACAAAAACAACATTAGGATCACAAAAAAAAATCACTTTTAGTATTAGAGTCTTCAACTGGACAGCGAGCATAATTGTTTAATAGATACAAAAAATGGAATAAAAATGTTTAAGAGACGATTGTAATGTAAGACCATATTTCTTGCATTTGATTAAGAGAACACTACTGATAGTAACCTGTATAGGGCTTAGCGATGGGCGATTTTGAATCGATGTTCCGAAAATCGATGTTTTCATTCCGATTAATCGATTTTTTGAATCGATGTTTGGGGCATCTGAAATTGAATGAATCGATTCTCTTTATTCGATTTTTTGATTCGATTCATTTTGTTGAAAATCATGAATATTTCTTAATGGCATGATGAAAAATTAATCAATTTGTTAATAAGCCTTTTGCAATAGTAAATTTGTTCTATTGAGTTTCAGAACTGATTTAATATATTAAAATTTAGGTATATTAAAATTGAATGTAATTGCATTTGGTCTCATCAAACTATATTTTAAATTTGAATTCTATTCGAATCGATTCAAGAGATTCGATTAAATCGGTGAATCGATTCAGCAGTTCAAATGTGAATCGATTCAGTAAAATCGATGTTATAGACAATTTTGCCCAACGCTAATAGGGCTAAGTGGAAGCAAAAATACTGAATCTCTCAGCGCTAAGCGAATACTTAACGGATTCCAATATTTTTTGTCAGTGTACTCGCACACAGATTTTGTTTTTGAAAGTGACCAGAGGAACTCGCGAATATTGCTGTAGCCGGAGTTATTCCAGTGAGTCACTGGGTCAAGTCGGAGCTATATTTTGGGACATGCCAAGTTATCTTTATTTATTTGCCATGAAAATCATTTAAATTTTCCTAAATCATTATTAATGGGAGGTTTGACCTTTAAAATGTACCGGATGTGGCTGCTCGAACATAATATCCGGACAAATCGGCTTTAGATTTGTTGGATACTAAAGATTTGAGTAATTATCTAAAAAAGATACCTAACAAAATAGTTCGCAAAAAAAAGCCATAACCTTGGTACACATGTTCAAATACAAATTGGCCACTCATGATATAATTGAGGTGGCCCGGAGAACCCGAAAAGGGTTATTTGTAGGATCAATCAAATGCAAGAAACATAGTTTTACATAACAATCGTTTCTCAAAAGGTTCACACTGATGCGTTTTCCTCAAATTCTTCGATATAGTGGCCACATTATGGCCGATTCCGAACACTATCTGTGACTTGAAAGTGACCATCTCACAGGGGCACAAAAGCACAAGAACACTTTTCACACTAGTTGACCTAGTGATCCACCAGAATACCTCCGGTGAAATGAATATTCCCGATATCCTCTGGTCACAAAAAGAAACTAGTTATATTTACAAGTATTGTGACAAAAAATAATTGAAATCTTCCAAGTATTCGCTGAGCTGTGAGAGTTGAAGTTTTTTAATGTCACTCAGGCCTATATGGGTTAATCGAACTTGATTCTCGGAAGCAGTGCTGTCAAATGTCATGAATGACACGTGACTTTGACATTTGAGTATTGCTTATATCAATGTGCAAAATGTGTAAAATGTCATCGGAAACTATTTCTTCCTGTGACAGCTTCCTAATTACTATCGGTTCGTCATACTTCCAAAAAAAGAGCTATTAACATTTAAATTTTTCCAAAAATTATTGAACTTCTTTCGCGCTTGAAGGTAAATATCATTCTCTATAATTAAGTTGCTTAAACGAACTTCATGTAAACTATAATTTTCGATTTATTACTTAAAAAAAAAGCTGATTAAGCCGTTTTCCCTTTTATCCGCACTATAAGTTCATTTCACGGCGAAATTCTCTCTCTTGCGCTCTTCAACAAAACTTGAAAACAACGGTGTCAGTACCTGTCAACTTGGACAGGTTTTGGCACCATTGTTTTCAGATTGCCCAAAGGATAGAAAGAGAGCGATTTTGCGATGACATCACCGTGCAATGGGCAATTGGTTGCTTGGGTTAGTGAGCTAGCGACCAGCCAGAGTGGTGCAAACTTTAATTTGAGAAACGCTGGTATTATTGTTCATTGAGCCATTCACTGCGTGCATAAAAATACCTACATACATCTCTGGTCTAAGAGTACAACTACTTATACAAATTCAAACAATATGATAAAAAATATCTTCGAGCTATTTAGTGGTACACCTATAAGTAAATGGAAACCAAATTTAGTACTATCCAGCTTTTTACGAGCACTAATGATTGCCACAAACAGGCTTGCTTTCTGGTATGGTTAAGTCGATTTGACGTTTACAATAAGCCAGGAGAAGTGGATGAACTTGTCAACAAAACAACCAGTTTGGTTCGCAATTTTGCCGCTGAGTGCTGCTAGTGAGCATGTAAAATTGAGCATTTTAAGCATGTTCTATCTTGTGATAAAATATTCGAGACTTTCTAAAATGTTCGAGACTTTCGCAAAGTTGTTCAGAAGGTCAAGGACATCCTGTTTGGTTCGAAATTTTGCCGCTAAGTGGTGCATGTAAAGTTGAGCATTTTAAGTAAGTTCTATCTCGTGATCCTTTTGAGATAGAAAATTGATTTTAATGCAAATTAGTCTCATAATTCAAAAACAAAATTTTATATTTTTGACAAAGTTGTTCAGAAGGTAAAGGAAATCCGAAAGGCAAACAGTTTAGTTCACAATTTTGTCACTAGGTGGTAGTAGTGAACATGTTGAAATGAGAATTTTAAGCTTGTATTGTGACCTGATGACAGTCACTTCATATTCCAGTTATTCATCATAGATTCGCTCCATATCCAAGTGGTTCATATCGGGTTCACTGCATATTCAATTGATTCAGGCCTGAATTGCTTCACTGATTCAAGTATAAAATACTCGATATTCAAGTAGTTCAGGTTCGATTCCCTTAGAATATAGATTATTCAGTTTTGTTCTTCTGAATTCTCAGTTGCTCAGGTATGATTCAAGCAGTTTAGGTCTAATTTACTTCATTTTCAATTGAATCATGTCTTATTCACTTTATATTCAAGTGTTTCAGGTACGATTGACTTTTTTTTCTAGAGATTCAGGGCGTGATTGTGAATCCGGCCAAAGTTTGCCTACGAGAACATAAGAACGCCGTTGATAATGAACGAGTGAACGATTCTAGTGTGGCCAGTGAATCAATTGTCACCCAACACGCAGCAACAAAGACATTGTCACCTTCTATTCTTGTTGCAACAATTTTAGTCCACAACATGAGTTTATCATCACTTGAACAGAATATGACAAAGATCGATCACCACGTGCGCAGCGATTTTCTGGGCTTCGCATTGCAATTTTCGAGAACTTTCTCCGTGTTGGTAAACATTGACACATTATCAAACAGCATCCACAAAACAAATTTGGTTTTGAGTTCAAAATAACTGATAAATCGCGTGTTGAAAAGATTGCAACAATGTTGCGCTCTGTGATTGTCATGACAATTTTGCTTTTAATTGTGTCCTTATCCGCAACAGTTGTGACAAACGGTTGTGAGCGAGCTTGCTTTGTTGTTTGTTTTTCGTCTATTTTGATGACAATTTGATTCACTGATAGTGGTAAGCTCCATCGAAGTTAATACGCGATTGGCGTACTAACTTCGATGGAGCTTACCACCATGAGTGTGGCAGTGCATGCGGTAGCTGAGAATAATATCATTGATTGGCAGAATGCGGAACTAATAAAAAATGTTAGAAAATCATCACATCTGAATGCATGGGAATCAATGTATATCGCCACTGCTGATTCTCTCCTGATGAATGAAGATGAGGCTCCAATAGTTTCCTCTCTCTTCGGTTTGACTAAATCATGAACATATTGAAATTTTTTCTTCTTGTTTACGACGTGTACTGTGCAAAGTACGAATAAGTATGAGTGAATCATCGTAATTAGGCGGACATCGTCCCGTAAATGGGCTAGATCGAGCCCGAAAACGGTCGACTAAAAAGGTAAATTTAAACCCTTTTTTAATCGTTTGTATGAACAATATGTGTTATGTCCGGTCAAGTGTCGCGTTTCGTACATGAAGTTTTTACGTTAGCACAAACCCCCGAAAAAAGATCAAAGGAATGGTTCTTGAATTCTCAACGTTGCATGTTTTGGTTTGAAAAAAAAAGTAAAGATAAAGGTTTCCGCCCTCCCAATATTTAAATCTTCATCCTTGGAATGCAAATCGTGTATCTTACCTCGATAACAGCTTGCATCTTTTAAAGTGGTTGAATTGTTCAAAATCAACAACTTTTCAAATCATAATCCAGTGCTAGAGACAGTAGTGCTTATTCAATATAAGAACTCTTCATATCACGGTGATTGGTGTTTTGAATGTAAAATTATCAGATACAGTAGTTGAGTTAATACTCATCGCGATTGCAATTATTAGATAGCAGAGAGCTGAAACAATGCGAACCATATATTTATGGCGCGGTAAATTGCTGGGCATGGCGTACCATTGGTACCTCGCGTAACTGCAGGAATAAAATAGAGCCCTTTGTGCGGTCCTTAGCCTCCTGCACAGCAACTTCTATCCCTACCTCCTCGTGGTACTGGCCGGGGTACGAGAAATCTTGGGGAAGATCGGGTAACCAACCCCCGGTGGGAACTTTGGTCGTATGCTAACAGGGAAGGGGGGGTTTGCTTTTGCTTTTGCATGTGCAAACCTGGATCGTCTGTACTCCATGTTAGGAGCGGCTCACAACAGCGTCTGTTCCCCATGTCAGGGGCGGCTGATCATCGTCCGAGTGCCAGAGAAGGACTCTCAGCTAAACTGCGCACTATGGCCCTCCAAACATTTAGGGGGAATGGTCCTCCGGAAATCTAGGGGGGTTCTTTAACTTCAGCATAATCAACGTGCATAGCCCACACTCCGGAAGCACTGATGATGACAAGGACGCATTTTACGCGCAGCTCGAACGCGAGTACGACCGCTGCCCAAGCCACGACGTCAAGATGATCATAGGAGATTTGAACGCTCAGGTTGGCCAGGAGGAGGAGTTCAGACCGACGATTGGAAAGTTCAGCGCCCACCGGCTGACGAACGAGAACGGCCTACGACTGATAGATTTTGCCGCCTCCAATAATATGGCCATTCGTAGCACCTATTTCCAGCACAGTCTCCCGTATCGGTATACCTGGAGATCACCTCAGCAGACAGAATCGCAAATCAACCACGTTTTGATCGATGTACGGCACTTTTCCGACATAACCGACGTCAGAACCTATTGTGGCGCTAACATTGACTCCAACCACTACCTGGTGATGGTGAAACTGCGCCCAAAACTATCCATCATCAATGATGTACGGTACCGACGCCCGCCCCGGTACAATCTCGAGCGGTTGAAACAACCGGATGTCGCCAATGCGTACACGCAGCATCTTGAGACAGCGTTGCCGGATGAGGGCGAGCTCGATAGGGCCCCTCTTGAGGACTGCTGGAGGACAGTCAAAGCAGCCATTAACGACGCTGCCGAAAACGTTGTCGGATATGTGGAACGGAGCTCAAGAAACGATTGGTTCGACGAGGAGTGCCAGGAGGTTTTAGAGGAGAAGAATGCAGCGCGGGTTGCAATGCTGCAGCATGGTACGCGGCAAAACGTGGAACGATACAGACTGAAGCGGAAACAGCAAACCCGCCTATTCCGGGACAAAAAGCGTCGCCTGGAAGAGGTGGAATGCCAAGAGATGGAGTTGCTGTACCGTTCTCAATAAACGCGGAAGTTCTATCAGAAGCTCAACACATCCCGCAAAGGCTTCGTGCCGCGAGCTGAAATGTGCCGGGATAAGGATGGGGGCATCTTGACGGACGGACGCGAGGTGATCGAAAGGTGGAAGCAGCACTACGATGAACACCTGAATGGCGCAGGGAACACAGGCACAGAAGGTCAGGACAACGAAGGCGATGGCTACGTCAGCACAGCACAGTGGACAGTGGAAACCAACCAGCTCCCACGATGGGGGAAGTTAAGGATGCCATTCAACAGCTCAAGAACAACAAGGCCGCTGGCAAGGATGGTATCGGAGCCGAACTCATCAAGATGGGCCCGGACAGGTTGGCCGCTTGTCTGCATCGGCTGATAGTCAGAATCGGGGAAACGGAACAACTACCGGAGGAGTGGAAGTAAGGCGTTATATGCCCTATTTACAAAAAGGGCGACAAACTGGAGTGTGAAAATTATCGTGCAATCACCATCTTAAACGCCGCCTACAAAGTGCTATCCCAGATTCTCTTCCGTCGTCTATCACCTATAGCAAACGAGTTCGTGGGAAGTTATCAAGCAGGTTTCATCGACGGCCGCTCGACAACGGACCAGATCTTTTCCGTGCGGCAAATCCTCCAGAAATGCCGTGAGTACCAGGTCCCTACGCACCATTTGTTCATCGATTTCAAGGCGGCATACGATAGTATCGACCGCGTAGAGCTATGGAAAATCATGGACGAGAACATCTTTCCCGGGAAGCTCACAAGATTGATCAGAGCAACGATGGACGGTGTGCAAAACTGCGTGAAGATCTCGGGCGAACACTCCAGTACGTTCGAGTCTCGGCGGGGACTACCACAGGGCGATGGACTTTCGTGCCTGTTGTTCAAAATTGCGCTTGAAGGTGTTATGCGGAGAGCCGGACTTAACAGTCGAAGCACGATTTTCACGAGATCCGGACAATTTGTTTGCTTCGCGAACGACATGGATATTGTTCACCTGCCTAAAACGCGAAGCAACAAGAGTCGGGCTAATGGTGAATGCGTCGAAAACAAAGTACATGCTGGTTGGCGGAACTGAGCGCGACAGGACCCGCCTAGGAAGCAGTGTTACGATAGACGAAGATACCTTCGAGGTGGTGGACGAGTTTGTCTACCTCGGATCCTTGTTCACGGCTGACAATAATGTTAGTCGGGAAATACGAAGGCGCATCATCAGCGGAAGTCGTGCCTTCTATGGGCTCCAGAAGAAACTGCGGCCAAGAAAGATTCACCACCGCACCAAATGTACGATGTACAAAACGCTCATAAGACCGGTAGTCCTCTATGGGCATGAGGCGTGGACTATGCTCCAGGAGGACTTGCAAGCTTTTGGGGTTTTCGAACGCCGAGTGCTAAGGACGATCTCCGGCGGCGTACAGGAGAACGGCGTGTGGCGGCGAAGGATGAACCACGAGCTCGTCCAACTTTACGGCGAACCCAGTATCGTGAAGGTAGCTAAAGCTGGAAGGATACGCTGGGCAGGGCATGTTGCAAGAATGCCGGACAACAACCCTGTAAAGATGGTGTTCGCTACGAATCCGGTCGGAACAAGAAGGCGTGGGGAGAGAAGCGGCCATGAACCGAGAGAAGTGGCGAATTATTGTTGGCGAGGCTTTATCAAGATAATTGATGTAAAGCCAAATAAGTAAGTAAGTATATTTATCCAAAGAACTGACGTCACACATGTGTCATATCTGCTTTAACTAGAAAAACCATTTCACTATATTCCCTAAATATTACCGGAACAGTTTTCATGCACGCATTGTGACATATTTTCACTAAACCAGTCATTTAGAGAACTGTTTTAAAACGATGGCATCGAAAAAACATTTTTTTATAAAGCCACCATAACTTCCTTGAAAAATTTCAAGTTGTTTTCTATTTGAAGTCATTAACAGTCTTTGTAACACTCCAGACGGCTTATATTTTTTCAAAAAATCAAAAGCAATTTCCGACATTGGGGAGTCAATAATATTCAAAAATATAACAAGGATTTCGTTGCCCTGTATCACTTGCTATCCTTAATTTTCTAGCTCTTCGATGGCCAACGAATTAGTCTTCCTTACCAAAATTTTACATTTCTCCTCCTTAGACACAATCACGTTGCTTTACGTTTTCGGCTACAATAATGATATCATCGGCAAAGACGAGATTCAAGAAAAGGGTTATACCGTTTTTTTTGTTAAGTCAGAGGCAAACGTTGTTTTGTACCCAAAAACATGGGAACTAGGTTGAGTCAATTGTCAATTTCGCTTAGTGTATTGAATATTGTGTCACTACTTTTTCTTTACGAAAAATTAAAACGAAATTTTGTAATAGCCTAGTGAGACGAACAATTATTTTGAGATATATTGTAGGATCGGACGCAAGGACAAAAGTCAAACACGTAATCCTTTTAGATATCGAGGGACCTTAAAACTCCAAGACGTCTTTTATACCAACACTCCTGCAACACAATGGACGAATGCATCGTTTGGTATATGGATATAGATGTATAAATTTCTTCTGCTGCAATCCAGTCATCCAATCGGAGAGAATCAATCTCTGCTTCTGCCTTGATATTTTGTCAGGAAGTTTTAATATCACCAGAGATTCACAGCTCTGAAGGCTTTCAACATTTTTTTTGTGAAAAGTTTTGCTTGCCAGTAGCGAGCGATCCACATGCGGACGACGAATATAAGAGCAAATTGGCGACACTAAGAGGGGGTCTAAGCTTCTAAGACTATAAATCATGATTTATGAAGTGTTAACCATGATCCTTCATATTGACAACACTAAGCGGTAAACTTTGTATCAATTCGTTCGTATTGATCGCTCGTTATCCAACACGACGCATTAGTTGTGTGGTACAGGTACGAATCTGGTTATGGCATTTTTGTTGTTTTCAAGTAACTAGCGCACCATGGGTTATACCACCTTATATAAGTCTTAGAAGATTGATCGTAGCTGTCCTTTGTTTTTTTCTAACCGTAACCACTACTTAAACCAGAGAGGGTTAAGGTTTAAGAAAAATTGACTTGAGAAATAACAGCTAAAAATAAAAAGTTTGTATATGTTTAAGGACTACAAAAGCAAAAAGCACAGAATACACTGTGCAGACGTATAACGTAACGCGAAATTATTTAGGTAATCATTAAAGTTAATTCATATGGATATTCCCACCCTTATTTAGCCTCAAGCATGGAACTGAACAATTACTGTCCATTATCACGTAGAAGCAAAAGGTCACCTGCACCATTGATCCGGGTAGCATAGTTTACCTTTAAGGCCATTTTTGCCAATCGCTTACCTGCGTACATCATTGCAATAGTTCGAAACATACCACGAAGATGCAGCAGAGCAGCGCACGGCGCAAAAACGCGCATCAAATGAAACTGTCCCCGCGTGGTGGGCAACTTGTTTACAACCGATCGTAAGTACGCCCTCTCCCCGCGCTACCCCTCATAGCTTGTGATATAATAGGGTGGCTCTTTGTTTACACGCTTATGCAAATTGCACCGAAACCGGTTCCGGTAAAGAAGATGGAGCCACCCTGGTTCGGGCAAGAGTCGCGCTTGTTTTACCCGCTACTACAGGTATGACTTAAGCGTGCCGTCACTAAAACCGTACGCTATGTCTGTGGAGAAAGTGTACAGTCAACCCTCGAATGTGGACACAAATTTTCACTTACGTGAACTATTAATCTCGAAGCTGTGCATCAATTATAATGGAATTTGTCACACATCATTTCGGTTTATGGGAAATAAAATTTCAACCATATTTCTAGAATCGTAGATTCTTAATTGTGAGGCGTTTCAAGTGATAACACAGTTGTGAATCAAAGATAAGACAATGAACGGAATAAATGCCAAAACGCATGCTCTCACCTACATACCATTCATTTACATTACATTTAAATCACTATAACATCTGATTCAAAATGAGAGTCAAATAATTATGGATCCATAATAAGGATCTTCTCCTACTGATCCACATCTGTGGAATAGACCAAGAATTTATATCAAAATCGACTATCTTCCGTTTTGGAGCACTAATTTCCGGGAACAACTACATTCTACACTACCAGTGAGGTAAATCGGTTTTGTACAGCACCAAAGGGATTGTTAATGATATTTTGTTATGAAAAATTACACTACGTGATCCATAACTGAGGGGTGACTGTACCCTACGCTACGGTTTTGCCAGGGGCGGCGAAGTGATGGGTAGCAGGTTCAGCTGATCGCGAAATTGAAAAGAGACAATTGCGCAAAATATGTTGCACTTGCTGGCAATTGGTTGATGGATGCTTGTTTCGACACCGGTTGGGCACGAGGCGTAGGAGTGACAAGATTGGGTGTTAGGAATCATGAAGCGCCAAGGGCTGTAATTTTTCGCTAATTTTCCATTGGAATGGCGCCGCTGTTATGGTTTTTAGGTTGCACTAATTGAGGGGCACAGGTTTTTGATTAAGTGGGCCATTTTGGAGAGCGTGAATTTGGTTTTTGTGTCCGGCTTTCATACGGTGATTTTTTTTTCGATTCTTATTGTATTGTTTTTTTTTTCTTTTTCATTTTAAGATCTTATAAAAATGTATTTAAATCATGGTAGAGTTGGCCGCCTAATCTATGGACATTTACTTCAAGTTGATTCCAAATATACCGTAAAAAAATAAAGTTTATGTAAGTGAAGATAGTTTATTGACAGTAGGGTGTCATTCGTGGAATACCTAAGCTATAAAAAATCATAACAAAATAATGAAAAGCCTAAACAGTGATGTTTTGGCGTGGGAAAAATATAAAAAAAGTGATAAAGCAAATTTTTTAACATAAAATCGCTTGAGCCACTATTGGTACACGTGTTCCAGTAGTTGCGATAGTGCTCCAATAGTAGACGTTCGGGAATGATACAAGGAATTTAAAACAAAATAGTTAATTTTTACATAGGTTCAACATTTTCCCCTCGGAACATCAACTAATATCTTTCGAATGAAACATAAAGACCGTCTCTGGGACTTTTCTTCATTTTAATACATCCACTACTGGAACACGACTGCAACTACTGTTGCAAGGGAGCTAATTTTTTGCGTCAACTTAATTATTTATATGACTTTTTGATGAAATAAAAAGCTGAAATTTGGAAAATCGACTAAACTAGAGGCGATCTATCCACCAGAAAAAGCACATGTCGTTTTTATCGAAAAATGTACATTTTATTCCATAGTCCAGTACCATTACAACCGTTGATACCGGCACCCTAATCATCTCGATGACGTTTTTCCGAAAAAAAAAATCAGAGGGAGTTGTGTACAAGACACGACCATTTGACGTTAACAACGCTATATTGTTTGTTGCATGTTGATAGTTTATGATTTTAATTCCGTGACGATCCATGATTTCTTCATAATGTGAATTTTATTTTCAGGCATTATATGCCCTCATAGGCACAAATTTCGGTGTTTTCGAGCGTAAAGTGCTGCGGACAATACTCGGTGGGAAACTCGAAAATGGTGTGTGGCGCAGACGCATGAATCACGAGTTGTATCAAGTGTACAAAGATGCGAATATTATCAATCGTGTAAAATACGGCAGACTTCAGTGGGCTGGTCACTTAGTGCGAATGTCGGGAGAAAGAATTGCGAAAATAATATTCAGCAGGGAACCAGGTAGAGGCCGGCGGCTTCGGGGAAGACCACGAATACGCTGGCTGTACGCAGTGGAAGAGGACCTGGCGACCCTAAACGTTCGGGGCAACTGGAGAAGTTTCGCCCAAGACCGACGAAGATGGAGCTCTACAATACGCCCGGCAATGGCGTGATGCTACGCTGTAGCCATCAAGGTATCAAGGTAGGTAGGCACAAATATTCTATACGATATAAGAATAACACAATTATCTCAACATAGTTATTTCATTTTCTCAATTTTGTAATTTTCATATCGTATAGGATATTTGTGACTACGATGGCATTACTTACTTTACTTTTAATGGCGCTACGTCCTTCAAGACATGACCTGCGTCACAAAGTTACGCCAACTAACTCGATCCATGGCTGCTAATCTCCAGTTCCTCGATCGGCCCACACTTCCAAGATCCTGCTCCACTTGGTCAAACCACCTAGCTCGTTGCACTCCTCTTCGGCTTGTACCGGCCGGATTTGAGGTGTACACCAATTTTGCGGGATTTTTGTCCGGTATTCTACCAATGTGTACCCTTCCAGCTTTGGCTACTTTCTGGATACTGGGTTCACCGTAGAGTTGCGCAAGCTCGTGGTTCATTCTTCTCCTCCATACGCCGTTCTCACATACTCGTCCTAAGCACACGTCGTTCAAAAACTCCTAGCGCTTGCAGGGCCTCTTCGAGCATTGTCCACGTCTCATGCCCGTAGAGTACTATCGGTCTTATCAGCGTCTTGTACATGGTACACTATGTACGGAAGTGAAGTTTACCAGACTGCAAGGTTTTGTGGAGTCCGTAGTAAGCACGACTTCCGGCAATGATACGTCTTCGAATTTCTATGCTGCAGGTGTTATCCGACGTTATCAATGATTCGAAGTAGACAAATTCACCACCTCGAACTCATTTCCGTCGATCATCACGCGTCTGCCAATGCGAGCTCTATCGCGCTCGGCTCCTCCAGCTGGCAGATATTTCGTCTTCGACGTATTTACCTTCAATCCAACACGGTCTGCTTCACGTTTCAGCATGGTATACTGTTCAGAAACCACCTGGAACGTTCTTCCGACAATGTCCACATCGTCAGCAAAGCAGATGAACTGGCTGGATTTATTGAAGATCGTGCCCCGCATGTTGAAGCTCGCCCCTATTCATAAAACCTTCTAGCGCAATATTGAACTGGAGGCAGGAAAGACCTTGTTGAAGTCCTTTGCATTTTTCAAACGGGTTCGATAATGCACCCAAAAAACCATTCCCGTCTATAATCTTCCATAGCTCTTCGCGGTCGATGGTATCATAGGCCGCTTTGAATTCGATGAATAGATGGTGTGTAGGGACTTGATATTCACGACATTTTTGAAGGATCTGCCGCAATATAAAGATTTGGTCTGTCGTCGATCGCCCGTCCACAAAACCGGCTTGATAACTTCCCACAAATCTGCTTGCCAGAGGCAATAGACGGCGGAAGAGGGTCTGGGAAAGTACTTTATAGGCTGCGTTAAGAATGGTGATCGCTCGATAGTACTCACATTCTAACTTGTCACCCCTTTTGTACACTGTATTCCAGATCCTGTCTATCAATCGGTAAAGACAAGTGGCCAACCTGTCCGGGCCTATTTCAATAAGTTCCGCTCCAATACCATTATTTCCAGCTGCTTTGTTGTTCTTGAGCTGTTTGATAGCATCCTTAACTTCACCTATTGTGGGAGTTGGCACATCTCCCTCATCTGCCGTACTGATGAAGCCATTCCTCATGCTGCCTTGGTCTTCTTCCTCTGTGCCATTCAGGTGTTCACCGTAGTGCTGCTTCCACCTTTCGGTCACTTCACGTTCGTCCGTCAAGATACCTTTCATTCTTATCCCGGCAAATTTCGGCTAGCGGCACAAAGCCTTTGCGGGATGCATTGAGTTTCTTGTAGAACTAACGCGTTTCTTGAGAACGATACAGCTGCTCCATCTCTTCGCACTCCAACTCTTCCAGGCGGCGCTTTTTATCCCGGAATAGATGGGTTTGCTGTCTTTGGTTCTGTTTGTATCGTTCCACGTTTTGACGGGTGCCTTGCTGCAGCATAATCGGCCGCGCTGCATTCTTCCCGTCCAAAACCGTCTGACACTCCTCGTTGGTTGGTTCGACGATTCCGTCGATTTCCTTCCACGAACCCAATGGCACCTTCCGCTGCGTTGTTAATGGCTGCTTTGACACAACTCCTCAAGAGGCGCTTTGGTGAGCTCTGCTTCTTCCGGCAACGCTGCTTCAAGGCTTTGCGTGTAGTCAGTTGCGACTTCGGGTAGCTTGATTCGTTCTAGATTGTACACAACGGAAAGTCTTTGGCGCACTTTAACCGCCGGTTCGAATCGATGTTTGCTACGATGGCATATCATGCCTGAAAACTCAAGAAACATTATGAAGAAATCATGTATCTACCGTCACGAAATTGAAATCAGAAACTATCAACATACCACAAATAATATGGCGGCGTAGTTAACGACAAACGGTCGTGTCTTGTACGCAACCCCTTCTGATTTTTTTTGACGTTAACTACGTCTTACGGCAATATACTGGGTGTCAATTGAAAATCTAAAATGTTGCGACCGTCACGAAATTATGTAAGACTTTAAATACTAATAACTCAGCCATTTCCCGGTAGATTGTCAATATTTTCCCACCAATCGGTCGGAAATTTATATAACATTTTACTCAAATGGAGAAAACATTTGATTTTTGACGATAGACTGTCGAAAATTGGGAAAATGTCGACCCCTTTCTTACGCAACCAAACTCGTTCATATTGTCTTCCACGATTTTTTTGGGTTCACTATAAAGGAGACCATTTTCAGCTTCTTCGTTCATTCTTTTTTTTTTTTTTTTTTTTTTTTTTTTAATTTCTTTATTAGTATCATTCAATGTTTCAACATTGGATATTCTATGTAACTCATTGGTACTATACCAGGGAGGAAGCCTCAGAATCATTTTCAAAATTTTATTTTGAATTCTCTGCAGAGCTTTCTTCCTGGTTTTACAACAGCTAGTCCATATTGGTACAGCATACAACATGGCTGGCCTGAAAATTTGTTTGAATATCAACAGCTTGTTCTTAAGACAAAGTTTTGATTTTCTATTAATAAGGGGATAGAGACATTTTACATATTTATTACATTTGGCTTGAATGCCCTCAATGTGATTTTTTAAAGTTAAATTCTTATCTAGCATGAGCCCTAGATACTTAACTTCATCTGACCAATTTATTGGAACCCCTCTCATCGTGACAACATGTCTACTTGAAGGTTTCAAATAAAGAGCTTTTGGTTTATGTGGGAATATTATTAGTTGAGTTTTGGAAGCATTAAGAGAAATCTTCCATTTTTGCAAGTATGAAGAAAAAATATCCAAACTTTTTTGCAATCGGCTGCAGATGACACGCAGGCTTCGTCCTTTGGCGGAGAGGCCTGTGTCATCCGCAAACAAAGATTTTTGACATCCCTGAGGTAGCTCAGGTAAGTCAGATGTAAAAATATTGTATAATATTGGTCCCAAAATGCTGCCTTGAGGAACACCAGCTCTAACAGGAAGTCTTTCAGATCTGGAGTTCTGATAATTAACCTGAAGTGTACGATTTGACAGATAACTTTGAATTATTCTAACAATGTATGTTGGAAAATTAAAGTTTTTCAATTTTACAATCAAACCTTCATGCCAAACACTGTCGAATGCTTTTTCTATGTCTAGAAGAGCAAGACCAGTAGAATAGTCTTCAGATTTGTTGGAACGGATCAAATTTGTTACACGTAAAAGTTGATGAGTGGTCGAATGTCCATGGCGGAATCCGAACTGTTCATTGGCAAAAATTGAATTTTCGTTGATGTGGGCCATCATTCTGTTCAAAATAACCTTTTCAAAAAGTTTACTGATGGAGGAAAGCAAACTGATTGGACGATAGCTAGAAGCTTCTGCAGGATTTTTGTCTGGTTTTAAAATTGGAACAACCTTAGCATTTTTCCATTTGTCAGGAAAATATGCAAATTGAAAACATTTGTTAAATATATCAACTAAAAATGATAAGCTACTTTCTGGAAGTTTCTTGATGATGATGTAGAAAATTCCATCATCGCCAGGAGCTTTCATGTTTTTGAATTTTTTAATAATAGTTCTGGGGGCCCAGATAGCCGTAGCGGTAAACGCGCAGCTGTTCAGCATGACCATGCTGAGGGTCGTGGGTTCGAATCCCGCTGGTCGAGGATCTTTTCGTAAAAAGGAAATTTTCTCGATTCCCAGGGCATAGAGTATCTTCGTACCTGCCACACGATATACACATGCAAAAATGGTCAATCGGCAAAGAAAGCTCTCAGTTAACAACTGTGGAAGTGCTCATAAGAACACTAATCTGAGAAGCAGGCTTTGTCCCAGTTGGGACGTAACGCCAGAAAGAAGAAGAAGAACTTCTTCCAAATCAGTCTCCCAGGCATTTTCAAAAACGTTCTCTTGATTGAGAATATTTTCGAACTCCTGAGTAACTTCATTTTCAATTGGACTAGTAAGTCCTAAATTAAAATTGTGCGCACTTTCAAACTGCATAGCAAGTTTTTGAGCTTTTTCGAAATTAGTTAGTAATAATTTGTTTTCCTCTTTTAATGCCGGTATTGGCTTCTGAGGTTTTTTCAAGATTTTCGATAATTTCCAAAAGGGCTTAGAGCCAGGGTCCAATTGAGAAATTTTATTTTCAAAATTTTTGTTTCTTAATTGAGCAAAACGTTTCTTGATTTCTTTCTGCAAATCCTGCCATATAATTTTCATAGCAGGATCGCGAGTGCGTTGAAATTGCCTTCTCCTCACGTTTTTAAGACGGATCAAGAGTTTAAGATCATATCGTCTATAATCACGGATTCAAATTTTACTTCACATTTTGGAATTGCAATGCTCCGGGCTTCAACAATGGAATTTGTTAAAGTTTCAAGAGCATTGACAATATCAAGTTTAGTTTCTAAAGAAATGTTAACATCAAGATTGGAGTCAACATACGTTTTATATATATTCCAGTCGGCTCGTAAATAATTGAAAGTGGAGCTGATAGGATTGAGAATCGCTTCTTGGGATATTTGAAATGTAACAGGGACATGATCAGAATCAAAATCAGCATGAGTAATCAGTTGGCTACAAAGATGACTAGAGTCGGTTAAGACCAAATCAATCGTAGATGGATTTCTAGAAGAGGAAAAACATGTGGGGCTATCAGGGTATTGAATTGAGAAATATCCTGAAGAGCACTCATCAAATAAAATTCTGCCGTTGGAATTACTTTGAGAATTATTCCATGACCGATGTTTGGCATTAAAGTCACCAATGACAAAAAATTTTGACTTATTGCGAGTCAATTTACGCAAGTCAGTTTGGAGCAAATTAACTTGCTGCCCAGAGCATTGAAAAGGCAAATAGGCAGCTATGAAAGTATATTTACCAAACTGTGTTTCAACAGAAACACCTAAAGTTTCAAAAACTTTAGTTTCAAATGATGAAAACAGTTGATGTTTTATACGCCTATGAATGATGATTGCAACTCCCCCACATGCCCCATCAAGTCGATCATTACGATAAACAAAAAAGTTAGGATCTCTTTTGAGTTTAGATCCAGGTTTTAAATACGTTTCGGTAATAACTGCTATATGCACGTTATTAACCGTAAGAAAATTAAACAGCTCGTCCTCTTTACCATTCAGAGAACGAGCATTCCAATTTAAAATATTTAAATTATTATTTGGATCCATTAGAAAAACGTAATCCAATAACAATTTGATTTGTAAATTTTACACCTACTTGGACTGCTTCAGTCATAGTGGTGGCTTTGAACATTGCATCAATCATTAGATTCAATTGTTCAGTTAGAAAATTTAAATCAGAGGCAGACATGTCATGTGATTTCCCATTGGAATTTCCGGTAGACGAAGAAGCGGAGTTACCTGTGGCGGTAGGGTTTTTTCCATTTGATTTGAAACAAGTAGAATGGGTACCCATGGATCGAACAGGGGAGGAGTTCGAATTTCCTGCTACGATATCGGCAAAGGATTTACCGTGGGTAGATACATTCGAAATTGAAAGATTCGAACGGCTACCCGACGGATTGAAATTAGTTTGTGAATGAGCATGATTATGATCTTCCTGATGGGTATGATTCATGATCAAGCGATCGTTAACTGAAAAATGAGCATTGTTCGATACTCTACCAGGCAAATTCCGGAAACGACCGTTATCGTAACGGATATTATCTTTCATCTGCCTGGCACGATCCTCAATGACCTTTTTGCGTGAAGGACAATTCCAAAAATTGGACTTATGGTTAGCCCCACAATTACAACATATGAATTTGGTGGTATCTTCCTTCACTGGACAGACGTCTTTGGCGTGAGAAGAACCTCCGCAAATCATGCATTTAGCATCCATGCGACAATTTTTTGTACCATGACCCCACTTTTGGCACCGACGGCACTGAGTGGGGTTCTGGTAATTTCCTCCAGGTTTCTGGAAATGTTCCCATGTCACACGGACATCAAACAAAAGTTTAGCTTTTTCTAAAGCTTTAATATTATTTAGTTCTTTTTTGTTAAAGTGAACTAAATAAAATTCTTGAGAAAGCCCTTCCCGAACAATGCCAGATTGGGTTCTCTTTTTCATAATGATTACTTGGACTGGGGAAAATCCAAGTAAATCATTTATTCCATTTTTGATCTCTTCAGGTGATTTATAGTCACTTGAGAGACCTTTCAAGACAACTTTGAACAAACGTTCAGTTTTGTCATCATAAGTGAAAAATTTGTGCTTCTTCTCTTCAAGATGTTTGAGAAGAAGCTCACGATCTTTAAGAGTTTCCGGCAAAACGCGACAGTCTCCTTTCTTTGCGATTTGGAAGGAAACCTTGATTCTCCTAATGGAGTTCAAGATCTCCTGCCTAAATCCCCCAAATTCGGAACAACTGACCACGATAGGCGGCACTCTTTGCTTCCTCACTTGAATCAAAGAGCCTGGGCTAGAGGCTGCTTCGATTTGGTGTTCGGAAAATTTGTCTAGAGCATCGAACTGATTGCTCATTTCGATACAATTATTCATTTCACCCTTGGAAGAAAGTTCGCATTCCGGGGAAGCGTCCTTTCTTCCATTCTTGCCACGTGTAGTGACAGTTTTAAAACCCACTTTTTTGGAAGGAAGTAGTGAATTCAGAGATTCACCCTTCCTTTTGTTTGTTGTTGATACCATGTTTAATTAATAAACGAAAGAAGACGTGACCTTCGAAAGGTTTTTTCCCAAGACGGTGTCCAAGAAGGATTACCACCGCTAGCTTTCGCCAACGGGTCCAACGAAAAATCGAAGGCACGGGTCCAAACAAGGATCGTAAAGGGATCAATAGTAGAAAAAGTAGTACTGAAAAGTACTGTTTTAGTAGCACTGAAAAGTACCGTTTTTAATTTTAGCACTGAAAAGTACTGTTTTGTAGCACTGAAAAGTACTGTTTTATTGCTTTAGGTAGTTTTTAAGAAAACTTCCAAGAGCAGAGAGAATTCGTGTACGCACAGCACGAAGGAACGATGCGCACTGCATTCTTTTTTTTTTTTTTTTTTTTTTTTTTTTTTTTTTTTTTTTTTTTTTTTTTTTTTTTTTTTGATGTTAACTACATCTTACGGCAATATACTGGGTGTCAATTAAAAATCTAAAATGTTGGGACCGTCACGATATTATGTTAGAGTTTGAACTAAAGGAAGGCTGCAACTATGAAAATCGACTAAAATTCAAATGCAAAAAATCACTTGGTGTAGTTAACGTCATGCGGTCATGTCTTGTACACAACCCTCTCTGATTTTTTAAGGACGCCGCCGTGAGCTATTCTTGTGCACCTTTCTCCACCATAGTAACATTGATCCTGCACGACGTGGGAAGCCTACTAAACGGAACCACCTTCGAATACAGAATCATTCGAGGACTCAATCTCACCAAAACCAACAAAGGTGATTAGACATTCCTGAATTTGGTGGGACCACTTTCCGGTCCTACCTTCTGTAGAAGTGTATCCTGTTCGGAAACCGAAAATTGAAGTATAATCTATAATCTATAAGTATATCCTACTCGGCCGAGTTCTCCTACCCGTGCCAAGAGGAAGAAGCAACATAAACTTTGCCATTCCCGTGGGCATTCTCTCTATCTTTCGTCTGCTTGTGTGCAAGTGGGCGGTGCTTTTCCGAGAAAGCGGAGCTGCAGTAAACTGTGTTTGCATGTGCGCCGTGGCGCGCAAAGCAAGGCACGTGTCAAGCGTTAAAATAAAGCCGAGATACGAACGAAGGAGAATAGAGGAAAGATTCATTTTCGCGTTGAATATCTTTTTTGTTCTGTTCGGAACATAAATCACTGCGACCAATACCTATTTTATCTATGGTAGTATATCTCGTGTCCTGTGTTTAGTGCATGTCGTATCACCTTATCACTATTGAGAAGTGATAAAGTATTCGGTTTTCTTACAGTTGTATTTCCTATCTTGATCGCAGGAAAGGATTCTAATTGAAAGGTTCCGCTATTTATACCCTTTGAAGAATGTGGTGGGTACACTCTCCACAGGCGCGCCCCTTTATCAGTCAAAATCGGATCCCTCGTTAAGCCAAGAAATTACACCGATATTGTCCATGCATCAGAATCCTAGTCCTTACTTTTTCAAACTAGAGCTTGAGCTTGAGCTTGATTGGCCGCCCGTGGTTGCTACTCCAGTATTGCCAGATCAGCTGCACTTACACAAGGAACCAACCAGATGACTGCTTGGGATTAACAGACACCCTCAATGTATAAGTGCTGGTGATCTTCTATTTTTAGGCATCAATGGTGCCTGCCACGTCAGAATGCAGACCAATGAGGGGAAGGGGAAGGAGTTGATGATGCATTCACTGGCTCCCACGGTAGAACGTATATACCACTGCATCTACGCCAGTTCATGCAGGAAGGGTGAAGGGGTGAGGTATTTTTTATGGCAGAGAGGCTTGCTGTTTGGTTAGCAGACTGCCCATGTATCAGGCGTAAGGAAAGGTCCTATAGTGATGGAAGGATGGAAGCGTAGGGAAACGGTTTTTTTGTCCGTCTCGGATTCTAGCAAATGCTATGAACTGTGATAATAGATCAACTGTGATATATTGAGAGAGGTAGGTAGAAGCAAGTGAAAGATAAAACTACAAAGTAAGAGGAAAGGGACGGGCCTGGGATTGAATCCATGACCTTCTGCTTATGAAGCAGAAGCGGTAGTCATTAGACCACCAACCCCGTCCATGCATCAGAATCCTAGTCCTTACTTCATCAAACTAGAGAACTGAATAAATAAAAGATTAGGAAACAAATTGTTGTATTTGACTCATTTTTTTTTCCTTGTCTCAAGATCATTCTCGGCAACTGGGAAAACCAAGACTTTCAACAAGGTTTAAAAAGGTAACAAGGACTAAAAAATGTTCCTCTGATTACTATAATATCCGTCGAGTCTAGTACACGACACTGAAGACGGCCTTACAGTTGAGGTCGAAATACGCGTATCTGTCAAAGGATACAAACTCTAGTGGAATTAAATGGTATAGTACTAAATTCGGTTTTTTTGTCTACTTATAGGTATTCTACTAAACAGCTCGAAGATTTATTATATAATATCCTGTTCTCTTCATTTGAAGCAGACTAGGGTTCACTGATAGATCTTTACCCCATAACGCACCACGTAAAGGTGATCTACCCGTGAGTTGAGTATCATACAGGCGTACCTGCAGTGATCGATTTCTCTTCGTCGATTTTCTCTTTGCATTATTGCACGAAATTCAATCGATTTTCTATTCATTGAACGGTGCATTACGATAAAGGATTATGAGTAACTTTCACTGAGTCCAAAAAAGCAGTCGAAAACAGTCTACCAGCTAAGTAATTAGCTAAAGCGAAAATCGATGAAGATAAATCGATCACTGCAGTTAGGCCCTTATGATACTGAACGCGAGAATTCTTTTTTCTTCCTGGTCACCTTTTGTCTGGTCCGCGCTGATCAAATGAAGCGACTCTCGCCAAAAAAGATCCACGGATTATTCGTTCTTCTGAGTGATCCGAATCTTTTGAACGGATCCGGTTCGTTTTGCCCATCTCTACATTTTAAAATATTCAAAGATATAAAAAATGTGAACGTTATCGAAATTTCACGTATGGCCAAATAGGGCACCACTATGACCATAACTTTCCCTATTCCAAATCTCCTGAGTGGGGCGACGTAATTTCAAAGAATTTTGTTCAATCGGTAATAATTGTGAAGCATCCTCACATGGCGAAATTATGTCAGTATCTAATACTGTAATTAGAAATTACACAAACATAAACATTCTAGTTCCCACAATTTTCGCATTTTGTAATGGCCCATACAGTATGAGCATAGTCTAATTTAATTGAGACTAAAAAGCCACAATTTCCGTTTTCGAATTAACATTCGTCATCAGCTAACAGAGGATAGAAGGCATGGGGAATCTGTGCAAACATCAGGCCTGATGGCATAAGTACATAAGTGTTCCAGAGTTCGTGGTTTCGATTTTTATATTTCGCTGGACTTTGAAGATGTTAAGCGTATTGAGGAGGTACCTACTTTTAAAAGAGAATGTAAAGAGTAATAGCATCTCTAGAATAAAAATATAAAGAAGTTCGATGGACTTTGGAGTGATGTACAAAAATTGCCAAAAACATGAACTTTCCTTGGATCTACCAACAAGTAAATGCCACATAACGCAGAAAAGTGATTCACAGTTTTTTTTCACCTACAATTAGGCAAAATGAATTAATCAATTTGCCTCTACACCGAAGGGCTATTGGAAAATTATTGTTTATTAACTTCTTCGTATCTGCTTAATTCAAACGAAGTTTTCAAAACTGTGAAAAAAATATCAGTTTTACATTTGATAAGAACAAAGTGCGTTCAGAAAAAAAAAAAATGAAATTCCTCTAGCGTTTTCTCAAGTGGAATATGGCAAGACAGGTACCAACAGAATTGAGAACACAGCCATACAGCTTTGCAATCTATTAGGGCAACTTCATCGGTGGTTCAAATCATAGATTTGGTCCAAATTTTTGGACCAAATCTGAAATCGAGTTGTGCACCATGGATGTAAATTATTGTTTATACCAGTTGTTCGGTCTATTATTTTTACAACTAGTCGAACTTTTGGTCTATTCTCGATCGATTTTGGACCAAGAATAGAACTGTTCCAAAACGAGTTCGAGGTACATTTATGTCATATTATGATGTCTGTCATTCAAGTTAGTTTTTCATTCATTTCACACATCGAAACATGCTCACCACCATCACCTCCGACGACACCATTTGTCAAACGACCCACTGAACGACATTGGCATTCAAAAGTGAGGTTAGGTTGCGAAAGTTTTTCAAATTGAAATGAATATTTACGATTTCCTGGGCCTTAAATTGCAAAAATCTTGTCAGTGAAATGCTTGTAGTGATGTTTTTTTTCCACCGTACACAAATTACGCAACGCTCTAGGGCCACGTTTCTCAACAGGGGGTCCGCGGACCCCCGGCCATCTGAAAAGTTCACTAAAACGAGCACCTTACAGCGAGCCGGTTATATGAGCGCACCAAGGTTGAGAAACAGTGCCCTAGGGGGGAGTAGGCTCAAGCGTTACGACTCATACAATAAAATTTCAAATTTTAGCGTTACGTAATAAATGGATGCTACCCTACTCCCTATTCTAGGAGAGCGCCATCTACGCATTTTATCTTTGCGTTAGATCACCAATAGCCGAAATCATCGCTGTAATCGGAGCAGCGTGGAAATTATGATCTTGTCACTCTAAAACTCGGTAAGTGTGGGAAATCCATCAGGGATTCCACCGATGAGTTCTACCGGGAGTTTTTTTCCAGTGATTCCACCGGCTTTTCTTCAAGGAACCAGGAATCCCTTCAGCGATTGCACCGGGAAATCCAGAAGGCATTCCTTCGGAAAATTCTTCAGTTACTTCTCAGGAAATATTTTCAAATTCAAAGAATTACTCCAGTTTTTTATTGGAATTCGTTCAGAGATACAGGAATTTTTCTAGTTCATCCTCGTACAAGTCTCTCAGATATTCCTCTGTGCATTTCTTCAGAAATTCCTCCGAGTATTCCCACATGGATCCTTCAGAAACTCCTCCAAGTAAGTAATCAGGGATTTCTCCAGGACATAGTAATGTAGCCATTTGGAAATTTCGTGAAGGATTCCTTCGAGAATTCCTAAAACTCTTCCGATACTCTTTCAGGAAATCCTCTGGAGTTCCTCTAGCAAATCCTTCGCACTTCATCCAGGAAATTTCCCGGAGTTCCTCAAGGAAATCTTCCGGAACCCGGAGAAATCCCTCCAGAATTCCTCCGGAGTTGTTTTGGGACATCCTTCGGAGTTTCTCTAAGATGTCCCCAGGAGTTAATGGACTTTTACAAATTTTGTTTTACACTGGGAAATAAACCACAGTTCCGAGAGTAACGCCAGGCCGTACGCTTATACTCATGCGAACAATTCGCGATGACGGAGGCAATTACCACAGTTGACCCTATGCGTGAAGCTCCGATTTCTTTACATGGCAAACCATAGGAAGTCAATTTAATTAAATTCTGTTAAGTGTACGGGGTTAGATTTATGATAAGCTATAGAATCCGCATAATATTGAAGAAAAAATATAAAAATCAAAATAATGTATCTATAATGTAGCCCATCAATAGTCTATCAACATGTACTGAAAAGAATTTTAATAGCTATTGTAATTAATTTTATATAAGCATTTGAAATTTCACTTCCTATACCTTGCCGGGTTAAATTCTCGACGCTTCACGCATAGAGTAAACTTTCCAGATGGCAGCACCGTACCTTCGTTAGAGCGAATTTACTTTATAGATAAATTGCTATTGTAGTGTTCTGATTCGCAGTATGAATCGGTTTGATGCATACACACTAAAACGAAGTTGTACAAAATTGAATACGATTCGCACAAAATCGAGCTCTTCTGGAACAATTGTACCTCGTTTGGCATAAAGTCATTTAACATAAAGCCGTTTGGCATTATGGTATGTCCTATAAATGTTACGTAATTCATTCAATTTTGTTCGATTTATACTCCATTATCAAAGTAACCCCAAAACAGAAAACCGACTTTCGATTATATGAATAATTATATATCCATTCGAAATAAATCTTTTGGTAATCAACTGCAATCGATAGCTAGGATGCCAACACTTGTTTTAAAAACATAAATTATAATTCTTTGAAACAGCATGCATAAATATTCAAGTTTTCTTAAAAAAAAAAACTATCAAAGTTACTCCGTTTCACGGTACATCCTTTTGTTAAATACTAAGCTCCCAAGCAATTATTTGGAGATGCATGGTTCCGATTTCCTAGTTTCTTGAATGTTGAGCTGGTTTACTGTTTCCCAGTTGAGATGTAATGCTGAAAAGGCAGGAATCAAAATACTATGTTCGTTTGTATACCTTTTTGTTGATCACATGTCTTCTTTCAGTCGTTGTCTGTCTAAGCTTTGCCTATTGTCAATCCCGAAAAGCAGTCTGCTTCAGCCAAGCAATTTTCTCACGACATAAACCTCATCTTATCAACAAAATGCAATTTACCCTAACCACGTTCATTGCATAATTGTAACAATTCGCCCCAAAACCAGACCATTCATTTCTATTCCGAATTCACCATATTTCCACGCCAATTCACACCTGTGTTCCACTGACACAAACATCGCAACGGAAAGGCGCACACACAAAAATCCAAGAAAACAAAACGCACTTCACGCCACGTGCATCGAATGAGGCGCTTCTCCAAGATGTTCCGCTTGTAATGGTAGGAATTTCCTTCAACGCTGAAACGAAGTCCCATACAAAAACAAAACACTCGAATGCAAAACTTTCGCTTTCGTTTGTCGGGTCGAGTCGGTCTTGCTGCCGGTGGGGTAGGACTCAGCTGATTCGCCAAAACAACGGCACCATAAAAGTATGAACCTTTCTGCTTCTTTTTCATGGCATTACATCCCCACTGGGTAAGTGCCTGCTTTTCAAGTGTTCAATGCGCAGTTCCACAAAGAGATTTATTTGCCCAAGTCGCCATTTTCACATTTGTATATCGTGTGGCAAGCACGATGATATTGTATGCCCAGGGAAGTCCAGGAAGTTTCCGTTACGAAAAGATCCTGGACCGCGTGGGAATCGAACCCAGACACCTTCAGCATGGTAGCCACAGACGTCACCACTAGGCTGAAGAAGTCCTCTCTCTGTCTGAATGGAAGGGAAGCTGTTATGTCCGAAACCGAAACGAAACGGTTATGACTGTGGTCAAACCTCCCCGCGCCCACAGAGGGGATCTATAAAAAGTGTCAATCTGAAATTTATGTCACTGCTGTCGACGCAAAAGATTGAATAATAACGCCACGAGACTGACGGGACAGGGTAGACACTACGGAAAACAGTCGAACGAATTGGTTTCGAGCTAATTTTGATCCGCTCTTGCATAATTAATTATTGAGGGATTACCACCGGTTTTATGACGCTATTGGGGGGTCGAGATGTGCGTGAGTCGAATTGGCGAAAAAATGACCCAAATTCCATCAAGTTGATAATAATTTGCAAGGATGCCCGAAGGTGATAAATACGTCCGTCTGCCGCGAGGCTCTTCACTTGTGATGCATTCATGTCGTTCGTTAGTGATGGATTAAGTAAATAGGAAATCCTACGATATTGTGGCACAGATTTAGGTAATATGTAGAACCACTTGGACATTTCCATGATTCACTTTGGAATGGGGGTTTTTTCTCTGCCGAATTGTCTGAAACTTTGTAATAAGAAGCGCCAAATATGAGCTCTGTGGCTTTCAAAAAACCCTACTGCCGAAGTGAATCAAAAGTGCCAAGAATAGGATCCGACTCCCTATACGGTTTGATAGCGGAATAGAAATATAAGTGCAATTAGCCTCTTCGATTACATCTTAACTGGTATCGAGGTGTTATGCTCAGAACCAATTTCACAGTAATTGAGAAAGATCTATTTTTACACTAGTTTCTATTTTTGTACTTTCTATTTTATTGTATAGCAGACAGTAGGTCGGGGGTCTGCTACACCACATCCAAAAAATATTTTTATGAGTTATTTAACATCAAAAATTGGTTTCCCACTAGATGATTTCAACAAGTCCGAATGATGTTTTTGTATTTCACATGTTACTAGTGGGGCATGCTTATAGAGCAAAAAATACAAATGCTTGAAAATTTTCGTTCAAACCATCTTGGTTTGACCTGAATAGGGCGGAGGTCCTCCCTACCTTTTTCTTAAATCTAGATTCAGGAAAGGGACATCGGGATCATGACTGTACTTGAAAAACAGTATACCAGGTCTTAATTTTTTTACGCGAATATCTGTACATGTACAGCCAGCTCACTTTGTTCTTTAGTCTATCAGTTTTACAATTTGTGATCAACTTCTGTAATGCATCAGTTGAATAGAAATCATCGGTTGTCATTTTTGTTACCTACCACAAATTTTTCTTTGTTCCATTTAAAAGACTCTAGAACTTTGGTGAACTCCTCATAATTGTACATATTACTAGTCTTTCGCAACTTGTTTTCTATCTGGCTGAAATCCCGATCGTTTGGTAGATAGCTGTGTCCACTAACGTAAAATTTGTGATTGATTATTTCGATGGGATAGGTATCTAGTGCAACCAGAAACATAAAAAAATGTAGACACTTTTATGTTCCGATTTCGTTCTACACATGCATCAGATCATGCACAAAGTTTTCTAGAAGTGGCTTGTTCATTCACGTATCGAAACAAACAAGAACTTATCTATTTATATAGACTATAACGTTATAGACTATAACGAAAAATGTAAAAATGGACTATACTGAAGAAGCGAACTGAGAAACATTATTTGAATTACCGTAAAACGGGGTAACTTTGATAGTTTTTTCGAAGAAAACTTCTATATTTATGCATTATGCTTCAACGAATTACAATTTATATTTTTAAAACAAGTACTGATTGCGCATGATAGATTGCTAAAAGATTTATTCTGAATGGATATTTTCCATATATTCGAAAGTCGGTTTTCTGTTTTGGGGTAACTTTGATAATGGAGTACAAATCGAACAAAATTGAATGAATTACGGAACATTTATAGGAAGTTGCATACCTCTAGGCGTTTAACGCTATATGGAAATTTCTGACTTAGATTACAGAAATGGTACCGTAAAACGGGGTAACTTTGATAGTTTTTTCGAAGAAAACTTCAATATTTATGCATACTGTTTCAAATAATAATACCGTCGGACGGGGCTACTTTTGATTCCAGGGGCTACTTTGGACACTCACCTTTTGTATTTATTAGCAGCGTTAATATTAATCTGAGCTATTTTGTGTCTTCAGCACTTTTATTAACCAATATATGCTCTACCACTAGGCATGATTTTTTCTTGGAACAACATCAACAATAACAGGATAAACAAGATAACATTTCAAAAAAGCACGAATAAATATTCACAAGGTATAAAACATTGGCTATACAACATTTTTTGAATTTTACCCATGTCTTGGAAACTTATTGGGAGCATCACAAAACTATCAAATCGTCATGTTTTATGAAAATCTTGTGATTTGTTTTGCTTAAAATTGTTGTTTTATTAAAATAATTTATCAAAGGTCTTATTTTTGCGACTTTTATTTTATTTTAATGTTTTGGTTTGTGTATTTTACAACATAAAAAAATAAAATAAATGTTTGTAAAAGTGAACAGACAATAACACATATATTTCAATACGTACCAATGCCAAACTCACAACATAATCTCTAAAAAACTATTTTTCGTCATATTTTACATGAATTTGCAGTACAGAACAGTTGCATCTTTCAAATGCCTAAATTAAACTACTCTTAAGCCAGCTCTAAACTGCTAAGAAGCTGAAAAACTTACTTCTTTACGATCTTGCTAAACTTTACTTCATAGATTGCGTTTTTAATGAAAATAACTTACTGGTATTAAATTAGTTACCGGTATTAATGTGACCCTTCAACATATCGTTCATATAACAGTAAGAATAGAAAAAAAAGAGTTTTTGTACATAACTCATTTATCATCGCAGTACCTAGTAGTTACGTCGTTCGTTTATGTCACCTTGAAAATCGAGCATTCGTAACTGATAGTTCCATTTAAGAGGAAGTTGAAAATTTAAGTTTCATACTGCAAACTGAGAATAGTGGAATAGTGAATGGCATATTTCGTTGAAATTTGTTATATATGTGTAATTGATTCTAGCTTTGCAATTTTCTACATTAAGTTTATCAATTAAAAACGTTCCATAACATCACAGTGGACGACAATCCATCCATATTGAATCAGTTTGAAAGTTATAAGGAAAAATCATTTCATTAGCAAATTGTGAAAATGTCCAAAGTAGCCCCTTTTTTGTCTTGAAGGACACACTTTTTTCGCTATTCAAGCATTTTTGTTATTTATTGATAGATTTGCCTCATATTTTGCACATTTGTTACGTACATATACAACTTAAATATAGGCAAAAATTATCAACATCTATCCATAATTTTAAGAGTTACAAATCCTCAAAGTTAAAGAATGTGGAAATAATGTCAAAAGAAGCCCCGTTTGACGGTAATTTATATTTTTAAAACAAGTACCTACTGGCATCCTTGCTATCGATTACAGTCCATAGATTGCCATAAGATTTATTTTGAATGGATAGGTACCTAATTTTTCATATAATCGAAAGTTGGTTTTCTGTTTTGGGGTAACTTTGGTAATAGAACATAATTCAAACAAAATTGAATGAATAACGAACATTTGTAGGGCATTGCATACCTCTAGGCGTTTAACGTTATATGGAAATTTCTGACCTAGATTACAAAAATGGTCCCAGTTTGTGAAAATGCCTTTCGCTAAGAGATTTATAAAGACAATTTACACCGTCTTCAGCACATAGGCTGCACAGACTGAACGAACACTAACATTAGGCAACGGACAACACGAAACACCCAGTAGCCCAGCGATGAATTTTTCGTTTGACGAAAAGTTTTCACCGACTGGAGCGGGAATCGAACCCACACCCACCGTGAGACCGTATTCAAGTTCTATGATAACTAGGCTGTCAGAGATAAGTGGCCAACTATTCAAAACTACATCAAATAGTGATCGTAGAACAAATTGTTTGTAAGAGTTTCAAAAATGCTAAAATTGTGTCAATTTTCAATATTCGTATAAAAAGCCTCAAATGTTCTTGTTTCAAATGAAAACCGCTCTTACATGAAGTGTCATACTAATATTATTTAGTTTTGCATAACTGATTAACTGAAGTTATGATATTTCGTTTAGCATGTGGTGGGTTACGCACTATCAAAGTTATCCGCATTATCAAAATTACCTCGTTTTACGGTACTAAAAACGTTGACGGATGCGTAAACGCAATGTGTGCCCACAATGCTGCGTTGCGTTGCCACCATCGTAACTGTTTGTTTAGGTATCGTCCATTTATTACGTTACGTTAAAAAATTGTAAATTTTTGACACCCTCCCCCCTTCGTAACGCTTTTTGTTTGAAAATTTTCAAATTTTTGTATGAGCCGTAACGCTTGAGCCTACTCCCCCTCCCCCTATAGCGTTACGTAATTTATGGATACCCGCCTTATCGATGTCCGCAGTCCGCACCGTCGTGAGTTTGTTCATGCCAGATAAGAATCCCTGCTAGTCATTTGAGATCGATCAGGGATTGCTTCAAACCCTATTCAGTAATTTCTCCAGATACTCATAACAAATTAATCCGAGGTTATTTTCCTAACTTCCAAAAAATTTTTTCAGTGATTTATCATGAAATTGTACTTGTTGTTCTTCCAAGCACTTCTCAGAATTTCCTCCCAAGGCTTCTTGATGGGCTTCTTTCAGGGATTCTTCTTTGACTTCCTCCAAAAATATTTCAAGGTTTACTCCAGAATTATTCCAGTAGTTCCTCTAAAAATTCCGTTAGAAATACTTCTAGGATCTCCCTTAAATTATTTGCTGATTTTCACTAAAATTTCTTCAGGGGTCATCCATAAACGAAGTCCTCCTACAGAAATCTCCATGATCTCTTCCAGGAGTTCTACCGAGGTTCCTCAGATATGTCTTACTGGATTTCATCCAGAGATTTGCCCGGGGTTTTCTTTTAGGAATTCCTTCGGGAATTTGTTTCGCAGGACTTCATCCGAGGATTTCCTCCTGGATTTTCCTCCATGAAACCCTACGGGTATTTTTATCAGAAATTACTACGTGGATTTCGTCCAGAACTTCTCCGCCGATTTCTTCCAGAAACTTCTTTTAGGATTTCCACCTGAAATTCATCCGGGAATTTTTTTTCAGAAAGTCCTCCGGAGATTTCCTGCAGAAATTCCTCCAGGGATATCCTCCTGAGATTTGCTCCAAGAATTTTTCCATGGACTTTCTCCAAAAAAGTTCTTCGGGGTTTTCCCCCAAAATTTTTTGGGAGATTTCGTCCAGGAATTTCTCTGGGGATTCCGTCCACAAATTTATTCAGAAATTCCTCCGTGGATATTCTACTAGAATTCCTTCGGAAAATATGTTTGAAAATTTGTTCAAGAATGTCCTCCAGATTTCCAGATCATATCCCACAAGAACTAATACGGGGATTTTCTCTAGGATTTCCTCAGGAAATTTCCAATAGCACGTCCTTAGAGGATTTCGACCAGAAATTCTTCCAGGAATTTTCTACGGGGATTTCATTGGGAAATTTCTCCGAAGATTTTGTTAGAGAATTCATTCGGAGATTTCCTCCAGGAATTTCTGTAGGTATTTACACCAGAAATTTATCCGAAGATTTATCCCAGGATTCCTCTGGAGATATCCCTTAGAACTCCTCTGGAAATTTTCTCCGGGAGTTCCTCAGGAGATTTTTAATAGCAATTTCCACATAGTTCATCGAGGAATTCATTCGAAAATTTTCTCCAGAAACTGCTACGGCGGTTAACCTTGGGAGATTTTTTCCAGATATTCCTCCGGGGATTTCCCCCAAGAACTCCTCTTAAGGTTTTCACAAGGAAATCCTTCGGGGATTGCCGTCATGGATTCCAAAAGTAATCCATCCGAGGATAACTACCAGAAATTTTTCCGGGCTTTCCGCCAGGAATTGCTCATATGATTCCCTCCAGAAACTCCTCTGGGGATTTCATCTACGAATTCCTTTAGAAATTGCACCGGGAATTTTCTCCAGAAATTCTTCCGCAAATTAGCTCCAGCAATTTCTCCAGGGATATTTCCCAGGAACTCCTCTCAATGGTTGTACAATAAATTCCTCCGGGAATGTATTACAAGGCCTTTCTTCTTGAAATGAACCCGCCTAGGGTTGAAAATCTCTTAATTAAAGATAATAATAATAATAATAATTTTTACAAGAATTCCTCCAGAATTCCTGCGGAAATGTCTTCAGATTTGCTCTGATCATTCCTCCATGAATTTATTCAGAGTTCCTCCAGGATTAGCTTCGGAATTTCTCCAGGTACTCCTTTAAAGTTCTTTCAGATTTTTTGCTGAAAATTCTGTATGAAAAATTAAATTACGACGACAATTCCTCGAAACTTCTACCGGATATCCACCGGAAATTCTTGCAGAGAACTTCCAAAAATGCCTCTCAAGTTTCTCTAGCGATTCCTTTAGATTTCATCCAATAATTCCCGGAGAGTTCCTCCGGAGCTCCATCAGGAATTCCTTTGAATTTCCTCCATAGTATCTCCGAAGTTCCTCAACCAATTACTCCGGAGTTCCTCTAGAAAAGCCTCTGGAGTTCCTCCAGTAATTTCTTTGGAGTTTTTCTAAGATTTCATCTAGAGTTCCTGCATGAATTCATTCGGAAGTTCCTTCAGAGTTCTCCCGAGAATTCCTTCAGAACTTCACCGGTAATTCCTCCCGAGTTCCTATAAAAAATCTTCCGAGTTCCACCAGAAATTCCACCGGTGTTCTTTCAGAAAATCTTCTGGATGTTATTCAGTATTTCCTCTGAAGATCCTCCAGAGCTCTACCAGGATTCTTTTGATTACCTTCATTTTTATTTTGGAATATTTCCGTAGTTCCTCAAGCAATTACTCCGGAGTTCCTCCAGAAAAGCCTTCGGAGCTCCTCCAGAAACGCATCCGAAGTTTCTCCAGGAAGTTATTCTAGGAACACCTCCTGCAGGAATTCCTTTGGAGTTTCTCTAGGATTTTATCCAGAGTTCCTGCAGGAATTCGTCCGGAAATTGCTCCATAGTTTCTCCAGGGATTTCTCCGGAGTTCCTCAAGCATTTAACCTGGAGCTACTCCAGAAAATCCTCTGGAGTTCCTCCAGAAACGCATCCGAAGTTCATCCAGGAATGGCTCCGTAGTTCCTCCAGAAATTCCTTTGGAGTTTCTCTAGAATTTTATCCAGAATTCCTCCAGGAATTCGTTCGGAAATGTTTTTAAAGTTCCTCCGGGAATTTCTTCAGAGCTTCACCGGTAACTCCCCCGAGTTCCTACAAAAAATCTCCTGAGTTTCTCCAGAATTTCCTCTGGTGTTCTTTCAAAAAATCTTCTGGATTTTATTCAAAATTTCCTCCGAAGTTCCTCTAAAGCTCCACCAGAAATTCCTTTTCATTTCCTTCATAGTTCTTTTTGGAATTTTTCGTAGTTTTTCCAGGAATTTCTACAGCGTTCCCCCAGGATTATTTCGTATTCCCTTATGAATCGCAGTCCCTGCAGCAATTCTTCCTGAGATTTTTCAGTAATTTCTACAGAGTTCCTTCGGGAATTCCTTACGAGTTCCACCAGCAATTCCTTCAGAGTTCCTGCGGGAATCCCTTCAGAGTTACTCCAGACATTCCTCCAATAATTTCTTCATAGTCCATCCTGTATTTGCTTCGGAGTTTCTTCTGAGGTCCTCCAGAAATTCCTCCGCTGTTCTTTCAGAAAATCTTCTGGATTTCATACAGCATTTGCTCCGAAGTTCCTCCAGAGCTCCACCAGGAATTCCTTTTGAATTCTTTCATATTTCTATTTGGAATTTTTCTATAGCTCTTCCAGGAACTTCTACAGCGTTCCCTCAGGATTTCTTTCAAATTTCCGCATGAATCGCAGTTCCTCCAGCAATTCTTCCTGAGTACCTTCAGCTGTTTCTCCAGAGCCCCTTCAGGAATTCCTTAAGAGTTCCACCAGCAATTCTTTCAGAGTTCCTGCGGGAATTCCTTCAGAGTTACCGTTTTGATTCATATTACGGACATTTAAGGCCTCAGTGAAGTTTAACTCACAAAAAAGCATGAAAAAAATCATTCTGTATGATTCCTCCGCGTTATCGAACCTTCAAACCCCTTAACTTTCTAATGGTGAGTGAAGATTTCGATTCCGAAACATGAATATTTTTGAATAAATAGAAATGTGTGGACTTTACATGATTCTTATTCCGGACGCTTCCTAACTTTCGCCTCATATTCCGGACATTCGATTCAAATTCCGGACAGGTTAAACAAATCAAAAATAGAAAAGTCAAATCATCAAATGAAATCGTTAAACCACTAGAGAGACGCCTAAGGAAGTTGGGCATTATAAATTTTCATAGATATCTATGGAAAATGCTTGTTAAAACAAGCCTTGAAAGTGGGAACTTTTGAACGGCAAAAATTGAAACATTTCGTGTGAAATGTTTCCCATACAAAGTAGAGTGTCCGGAATGAAAATCTGTCCGTAATATGAATCAAAACGGTACTCCAGTTATTTCTACAAGAACTTCTTCAGAGTTCCTCAAGTATTTGCTTCGGAGTATCTTCAGGAATTCTTTCGGAGTTTCTCCAGGATTTCTTTTTGAGTTGCTTTAGAAATTCCTCCAGGAATTCTTTCAAAATTTTTACAAGAAATTCCTTTGGAGCTCCACAGGAAATTGCTTCGGAGTTCCTTCATGGATCCTCCAGGAATTCCTCAAGAAATTCCTCGGAGTTCCTCCAGGAGTTTTTTTTAGAGTTCCTTAAAAAAAATGTCCAGAGTTCCCTTGGAGTTTTCTCTATTGTTCCTTCAGGAATTTCTCTAGAAAATTTTCCGTATCTCCTCACGCAAATCCTTCAAAGTTCCTCCAGGAATTCCTTTAGAGGTCCTCTAAGTTTTTTTCCAGAGTTCCTCATGAAATTTCTACGGAGTTCCGTAGCTCCACCATAGTTCCACCAGGAATTTTAATTTCTCCAGAAATTCTTCAGAGTTCCATCATTAATTCCTCGGAAATCCTCCGGAGTTCTACTCTGAGTTCTCCTGAAGTTACTCCAAGAATTCCCCTGAATTCCCGGAGAAAACACCTCCTGCAGAGTTCCTCCGAGAAATTTCTCAGAGTTCCTCCAGGAATTCCTTTCTTCCAAAATTTTTTCTGGAGTTCCTTCAGCAATTCCTCTAGATTTCATCCAGCAAATCCTCGGAAGTTCCTCCAAAGTTCCACCGGGAATTGATCCGAAATTTTCCAATTATTCTTCCAGAGTTTTCCAGCAATTCCTCGGTAGTTCTTTTGGAGTCTCACCGGGCATTTTTTTACGATTTCCTCCATAGTTTCTCTAGGAATTTTGCCGGAGTTCCATAAGAAATTACCTTAGAGTTCCTACAGGAACGCATTCGGAGTTCTTTTTAGAATCGCTCCGGAGTTTCTCTAGGGCATGTTCAGATATTCTTCAGCAATTCTTTCAGAGTTCCTCCGTAAAGTCCTTCGAAGCTCCACCGGTAATTCGTTCAAATTTTCTTAGTGCATCCTCCAGCAATTCCTCGAAAGTTTATTCAGCAGTCCCTCGCAACTTCTCCAGGAATTCTGTGGGGATCGAATCTTGCTGGTCGAGGATCTTTTCGTAAAGGACATTTTCTCGATTCCCAGGGCATAAGAGTAGCTTCGTACCTGCCACACGATATACACATGCAAAAATGGTCAATCGGCAAAGAAAGCTCTCAGTTAATAACTGTGGAAGTGCTCATAAGAACACTAATCTGAGAAGCAGGCTTTGTCCCAGTTGGGACGTAATGCCAGAAAGAAGAAGACCTGGATGAATCCTGAGTGGAATTGTTAAAGGAATTGAAGATATCTCACTGGATACTGAAGAAAATAACTAGAGAAATTACAGTAATAGCGCAGAGCAATTGACTTATCCACCGATGTACTAAATCCACTCGGGTCAAGAATTGTGACACTTGAGCGGGACCAGAACATGTGGGGAGCACATAGAAGCGTGCCTCGCTTCAAATGTCAAAATTCTTGAGCACATCCTTTGTTACCATTTCAAGGCAGATCTCCCGTGTTAATGACGAATTTAAATTTTGGAACACCCTACCTGCTGCTCGAATCTAATTCGACCAGTAAAAGGCAGCTGACAGTTTGTTGCATACCAATGGGCGTTTTTCACAACACATTCGGCTTTCCTCTTTGTTGCCCGCTTTCTGAGTCATCGTTAGCCGCACGCCGCACAGTTCTGTTCACTCAATCGAAATTGAGTAAAACAACGAAGACATACGTTAATACGAAGGTATATGAATCCAACTATAAATTACTAAAATGAAACTTGACCATAGATCAGTAACTAGGACATTCCGATAGCACTACTAAAGAGATGGTAGTAGGTACACTTGCGTAAAAGCAATTCGTCCCGTCTGCAATTGATACATCTAGCATCGATTTTTCAAACTAATTACTCTAGACACCAAGTACAAGCTGCTGCAGCTCACTGCAGCCATTTATTAGCAGCCCAATCTGTTCTGAACGGAGACAGATTGGTCACCAAAGACGATTCGACTCATTTCGACCCGGATTCAAGCCCACAGTAATGCTCAAGGAGAACGCGCATTTAGGTAGATACTTTTTCCAGCTGACGCAGATGCCTCGTAGTTGGCCAATTTTGGGTGACGCGAGTAGCCAGACATTTGGGTTGCATAACCGACTTACGGGACTGATTCATCGTCTTCGTCGTCATTGTCGTTTGTGCAGTGAATGATTACACGTTATTTATGTGGCTTACCGAGTGTCCACTGCGGTCAGCCGTGGGGAAATTTCGTCAATCTGGAACACAGTGCGGTTGCGCCGGGGGAATCGGTGGTCTGATTGTTAGATGGATAACTAGGCCCTGAAGAGTCTCGTTCGCCACTAGCAACCGCGAAAGTGCCATCGGCCGGAGAGTGGAGAGGTTTTGGAATTTGATTGTTTTCAAATAGCGCAGTGAATGCAGTTTCATAATGGAATTGGGTGGGTTGTTTTTGTTTTTAAAATGGGATCGATGGACGATGACTGATTGCGTGGACGCAGATTGAAGGATGGGAAATTCCACGACGGCTCAAGATGGACAAAAGTAGGTCGATGCACACGTAATTGGCACAGATAGCAAAACATGTCAAGTTATTTGTTGAACACCTTACGGATTGGTACCCAATTTCTAATAGTCAATTCCTACTTTGAAGGCTCAAGAATCCATCATTCAATCACCAAAAATGAAAAACCGGTTTTTCCGTTCAAATTTAAAGAAATCCTCATAAAAATCTGTCATTTCAATCCAGATAGCAAATGTAATGCAATGATAGATTTTTTTGTAGATTGTTTAAATTTAGAACAAAAAAAAAAACGGTTTTAAAAACATGTTAAACGATTACCGTGGTGAATCAAAATCCGGACGGCACCAATATCCGGACACTCTATTAATATTCATTATTTTAACGATGAAAATCTACAATTATCTGGTAATATTTTCACGTTTGCATAGATTTAATCTTATTGCACCATCTAACAATAATTTGCGATCTAGTAAGCTTTACCAACATATATTAAAAATAAAAACAAATTCGCAGCTTCAGTTTGGCACTTTCCTACGTCGTGCAGTCGTTTTAGTTGTGTAGTTTTGGACTAACTAACCGGCATTGGTTCATTCGTGAAAGTGTGGATAAATGATAGTTTTTCTACTAGTTTTGTTCGGGATGCTGAGTATGATGAGAGATTGTAAAGTTTTATAAGTGAAAGTGGTGATTATATGTGTAATTTAATTATTTTAAGAACAAAAATATGCTGTCCGGCTTAGTGAGCCAGTGGTTATATAGCCGGACATAAGGTGATATCGTCGTAAATCTGCAGCATAAACGAATATTTGTGAAGCATATTCGTATGAAAATTAAAGTTAAAGTTAAAAACCAATATAATCAGTGATAAAGCAATAATCATGCACATAAAAACTGATAAAAAAATATGATTATATCAGTAGCGCAGCAACATAGATGTCGCATCGAACCGCAGGCAGGGAATGTAGGTAAAAAAGTTAAATTACTTCTAAAATTGTGTTTTATAGTAAATAATATAGCAAGTGAAGTACTGTGTGCTCAGAAAAGCCGTTTTCTTAAAGTTCCAAAGTTTATTCAAATGAGTTTCATATAGAAATGGTCAATTTATTTGAAGCTGTCCGGATTTTGATTCATTAGTGTCCGGCTAATCGATTCATGTGTCCGGGTTTAAGAACACGACATGCTTCATTATATCCGCGATTTACATGCTATTTTTGCCATTTTCTCTAAAATTTTCATCGTTTTCATGAAGATTAGAGCCTAAAATAATTGTATGAAAATTAAACTATAATTAGATGAGACAATAAAGTGTCGAAAATTAAGTTGCAATATTTAGTGCCTCTTAAGCGTCCGGATATTGATGCAGCACGGTATGGTTATTCTCCTCTTATACCGTAATGCATCAATACCCGGACACTTAAGACGAAACAAATGTTTAAAGTCCATTTTGAATCGGAATTAATCAAAGTCTTTTTTCATAAAGAACAGTTACATGTTTAATCTTTGCAAAAATGAAAAATTTTCCGATGAAAATCGAGATTTTACTATGAAAATAGTTGAATGAATAAAGCATTCCTTGTCTTTAAATCCGGACACCTGCACAACGCATGTCGATTAATCCGGACACTTTTGAATCAAAACCCGGACAGCTATGTTTTAACATGGAATCATCAAATCTAACTGTGTAAAACTATCCCAATGCACTCAATTTATCATGCTCTCGATAGACTTGTGGAAAGCATATGTTTTGGAATGGTTTAGACATAAAAAGTAAAATAAAAAAATGGTTCGTTACCTGAACTGAACTCTCTGTGGTTTGATCTGTAGTCATCATTCATTTGTTCTTCATTAAATGATGCACCACATTGAATTCATATTTTATTTCCCATATTTCGCTAATATTAAACATTCACTTTCAGTTTCACTTGAAAAATGTATGATAACGTCATCAATATATACATTTTCTCTTCAATGTCCGGAATTAAAAACAATAGGGTAACGACTGTTTATTTTGTTCTCAAACGCTAACAGTTGGCGCCAGCGGCAAAAATTACAGACAAAAACCTTTCGAACATTCAGTTTCTCTTACCGACCGCCGAGCGGCGATACTGATGTTTGTATTCCTCTCACTGATCGCGCTACGCTGCATTCTCAAATTTCTCAAACTTTCAACACAAGCGCATGGAAGAATGGTAGTCGGAGAACTGTCAAAACGTATGGAAAATAATGAAAATCGTAAATTGCTTACAGTTAGGAAACTGGATCAAAAAAGTAGTGATTTGAAATCAAGTGTAAAGTGAATACATAACTTCTTGTGTTTAGTTCATCTTCCGTGGTGCTTTCATTGCTTCAGGATTTCGTTTTTACTACCACTGAAAAAGAGCCATCTATTGCCTTTCCAGTTTTGAATATCGCTCTATTGGCTTCATTTTCGGACAGCCTGTTTTCACTATTTTATACGTGTATTTAGGGTATATTCACAAATTTCATAACGCCGAAAATGGCAATTTTCGACACCCACCCACCCCCTTGTAACGCTTTTTGTATGAACGTTTTACAAATTTTGTATGAGCCGTAACAGCACGAGGACACCCACCCACCTCCTTCAGCGTTATGAAATTTGTGAATGAGCCCTTATCCCGTACATCTGCGATGTGGTGTCACTGAACTGTTTAACAATCACTTTATGAGCAGTTATCAATATATAAATAGTATAATTTAAATACATTATAAGTACAGTCACCCCACAGTTATGGATAGCACACAGATATGGATCAGAGTTGGATTAAAATGGGAATATCTCACAAAATAGAGTTGCAATTACGCAGAACACATTTTACCTACGTGAACTAAAAATCTTTACAGCATCACAAACAATTATAATATGCTTAAGCATATGTTTCCCGTCCGTAGAAAATAAAATGTCATCCGTATTTCCAGAAGCGTTGATTCATAACTGTGGGGCATTGAAAACCATACCACAGTTATGAATCAAAGATAAGACGATTCCGAAACAAACGCCAAAACGTATGCTATCATGCACACACCATTCGTTTACCTCACAGATAAATTGCTGTTATAGTGTTCTGATCCATAATATGAGTCGATTTGATCCATAATAGAGATCATCCTCTCCCTTTGATCCACATCTGTGTGATGGACATCGTTTGAAATTTCTAACGAAATGGACACTTTTTCGTAACTAACCTGGAATTTTTATGTGTATTCTCAAAAACAATTATATTCTGCAGTGCCAAGAAGGTGATTTTGTTTTGCAAAGCGTCATCATGTTTTTTAATCATATTTTGTTCTGAAAAATGACCCTTATTTGATCCATAACTGTGGGGTGACTGTAATAAACGTTGAGGGAGCATTCGACAACGCTATCACCAAAATCACTTGCACGATTCAACAGGAGTAACTTTTTTATTTTTGTTATTTTTAATTATTTGGCAATGGTAACTAGATTATAAATGAATGTAAAATGATCAGCTGTTTTCATAATGAAAGTATTGTTGTGTGCGTCTGAAATGCAAATATCAAATGCGGAAACACCAAACGCGGTAAGATTTTTAACAAGGAAGGCGATGTCAAAGATTGATTTTCTTTGCTAGGTTGGCGGTGATATGAATCATGGTTGAGTAGTACAGTCACCCCACAGTTATGGATAGCACACAGATGTGGATCAAAGTTGGCTTAAACGGAGAATATCTCATCCAATAGAGCTGCAATTACGCAGAACACATTTTATCTACGTGAACCATAAATCTGTACAGCATTGCAATCAATCATAACATCTTCTAGCATATTTTATTCGTTTGTATGAAATAAAATGATATCCGTATTCATAGAATCGTTGATTCATAACTGTGGGGCATTGAAACCGGTACCACAGTTATGAATCAACAATAAGACGATTCCGAAAGAAACGCCGGAACGTATACTTTCACTAACACACCATTCGATTACTTCACAGATAAATTGCTTTTATAGTGTTCTGATCCATAATATGAGTCGATTTGATCTATAATAAGGACCCTCCTGTTCCACTGATCCACATCTGTGGGATGGACAATGTTTGCAATTTCTATCGAAACCGACACTTTCTCGTAAATAATCGAGATTTTTTATGTGTTTTCTCGAAAACAACAATATTCGGCATAGCCAGGCGGGTAATTTTGTTTTGTACAAGGTCACCATGATTTGTAATCATATTTTATTTTAAAAAATGACCCTTAGCTGATCCATAACTGTGGGGTGACTGTACCCTTTGGTTACTTTGTGTTACCGCATTTGAAGCCCACTTAGAGCGGATTTGCACGTCAAACGCAAACAGCAATATTGAATGAAAATTAACTTTATCAAATTAAATTTCGCCCTTAATTAACAAATATTAACAAAGTGTCCGGATATTGATACCGTCCGGATTTTGATACATCACGGTATATTAAGATCCGTTGCAAATCAAAGATAATATCTGTTGTTTCAACTCAGACGGTTCTGACCAGTCTACCATCGATGGACGGCACTTCTCCGACAAAACCGATATCAGAACATTTCGTGGCGCTTTCATTGTCTCTGTTAATAGATGGTGATGGTGAAACTGCGCCCTAAGCTATCCGTTATCAACGATGCACGGTACCGACGCCCGCTTCTGTACAATCAATGCATATGCGCAGCATCTTTGGGCCGCGTTGCTGGTGAGGACCCTTTGATAGCGCTCGTACTGAGGACTGGTATAGGACAGTCAAAACATTGATGCAGTGGCGTAGCTAGGGTTTTTGGGGCCCGGTGCGGTGTTCCATTTAGGGGCCCTTTAGAAAGTAATGTGAACGCCGTTCAAATGCGAACGCTAATGTAAAATCAACTGTTCAAATAAACGATGATCAAACAGCTTTTATAGAATTATGACTAAAATGATGGAACTTATGTTGATATGTTGATAATGTTGCTGTAGTCGTTAAATGACACAAATGTCAGTTAATGAGCATACAGTTCTACTTTTTGATTTCTTGTTCAAAAATACATTAGTTTTCTTAAAATTATCGAGAGGACTTCCAGTGAATTGCCAGGTAAGTTGATATATAAGCTGGCGGAGTAGCTCTGGAAAGCAATGATCCATATACAGCTGAAATTGGGAATTCTAGCGTAATGTTGACATTTCCCGAATTTTGTGTTTTGTTCGATTTTAAAATTCTTGTTGGCAGAAAAGCCTTAAATTATGCTAACTAATTACAAAATGAACACCAAAGATTCTCTCAATAGTTCATTTTGTGATTTTCACGAACTTCCTAAAAATTAATAAACCCTAAAAAATCTAATGTACAAATCTCCTTAGGATAATCATAAAAGTTACCTTAGAGATTCCAGCATAAATTTCTTCAAAAAACCTTCCTGAAATTGTTCAAGAAAATAAGTACTCCAGGAATGTTTACAAAGATCTTACGTTTTCTCATAACTTCCACCAAGATTCCCGTTTACAATATCTTTATGGTTTCAAATAGTATTTTCTCAAAGGATTTCATAGATTTTTTTTTCAAATTATCGTTCAGATTTTAACCAGTGAATTAATTCAGGAATTACTCCAGAGATTGTCCCTAAGATTACTTCGGGAGAGTTCTTAGAGATTTTTTTTTAATTGCGACAATGATCTTGTAGGAATTTTACTAGTTAAACCTCATGATATTCATGCATAAAAACTTCTGAGATATTCCTCAAAAATAATTCCAGGGATTCCACCAGATTTTTTTTTTTCAAAGCGATTTCAGAGATTGCTCCAAGAGTTTCTAGAAACATTTGATCAGTATTGACTTAACGGATTCCCGTCCCAAGGATTTCTTGAGATATTTCATAAGAAAATTGTAATTTAATTCCTCCAGGATTTTATCCAGAATATGTCCAGGAACTGTTTCCAAAGAATTCCGGATTCTAGGGATTTTAAATTCAAGAATTTTGAATATCTCCAATAGTTTCTTTTTCAAATATATCTATGAATTCTTCTATGCCTTTGATCAAGAATTTCACCAAGTGATTTCACCAGGATATAAAGAAGATTCAACTATAAATTCTTCAAACCATTCTGCCCACGATACTTTAATTTTTCCGGGGTATAGAAATTCATAAATTATTCCAGCAGTTTATCATGAATTCTTCCAGCGACTCCTTCGAAGAACTATCCAGTAATAATTCTTGAAATGCCCTAGCAATTATTCTAAAAACTCGTACAGGTATTCGTCCAAAACCCTAAAAAACAATCTTCTCGTCAGTAAATTAATTACGAAATCCTTCCATTTGATTCCATCAGGAATTTCTTAAGAAAGTTCTTTAGGATTTTTTCCAGTAGGTTCTCCAAGTAATCTTTAAAATTTTCGTCTGTAGAATATCCTACTGATATTTTGTATTACAAAATATATTCGGGAATTCGTCCAAAAACTTATCAAGATCTACAGATTTCCCAGAGAATTCTCCTGGAATAATGCCGATACTCTCACAACGTATTCGTTCTGAAACTTTTCCATGGAAAATCTCTCAACATTAGTTCTTCTTTGAATGAAGTTTTCCAGTGATTCCTTCATCAATTTACTGATACGTTTTTTAAAGAAATCTTGGTGAATTTATTTTATAATTCTGTCTACAAATAACAAAAGGATTTATTTCAAGAGTTCCTCATAACAAAATTCTTCAAGTCCCATAATTGCCTAGGGTCGGTGTTCTCTTAGTGGACAGTCCCCTATAGTCGCACTAGTGGCTTTTTACGGCCATTTTGATATAAATCTTTTTGAAACATTTTTTGACATGAAGGTCAGGAGCTATTTATCTAAGTACCATTGATACACAGATTGAATTTGTTCAAAAAAATGATCGGAATAATTAGTTTTGCTTAAAATTTGAGCTCCCTTGCGCCTATAGTAAACCTATTGTTCCTAAAGTAACACTACTGAGAGAAACTATTTTTTATTTTACGAAATAATTGATGAATTAAGAACGTTTTTCTACATCAAACGATAGCTTTTGATCCACACTTTGTAGGAAAAATATAGAAGTTTTGTTAAAATACTGTTTTGATAAGTATTTTGCCAACGACGTCATCCTAGTGCTACTATAGGAACAGAAATTAGAAATAGTGCTACTATAGGCACATGTATTCCTATAGTGGCACACGCGATAATAAATACATATATGTGAGTTTTAGTAGTTTTAATATTTTTCCCATAAAACCAAGATAAAAAGCTTTCAGATGATGTTAAAAAAAATGACGCTAGCGTTATTTTTCGATTTTATACAAATGTTTGTTCTTAGCTATGCGGTTATTGGTACATCGACCCTACTAGAACTGTTAATGGACGGCACAACATTAACTTTTTAAGGGTTTCTGAAAGATCTTGTTTATGAATTTCTTTCAGAATTTTTCTAAGTGTTCAAGGATTCCTCCAAAGATATTTCTGGAATACATTTCTTCAAAGATTGCAGCGATAGAGACGTAACAATAAAAAAAGATAATGAAAAGAAAAATAAAAAATCACGCAAAAATATGTAAGAAAGACTGAAAATGCTTGCTAGGTCAATAACATTAGTTCATTATCCATTTTTCAATAAAAGTATACATGTTGAACGAAATTTAGATACAAAAAAACTTGCTTCGATATAAAGTAACCTCGGTGTAACGTAACGAATATAAAAATCGAGTTATGTTATATCAAAGTATTGCTGTAAAAAGTCCCGTATGGCATAGGAATTCTCTTAGGAATTCTTTGAAAAATCCTCAAATGCAAATGAACAGTATAGTATTTTTAGAGAGCTTTTTTATGAAGCTAGGGAAGATCTCCTATACAGTTCTGATTCATATTACGGACACTTAAGGCCTCAGTGAAGTATAACTCATCAGAAAGCATATAAAATAAATTATTATGTATAATACAACGCAGAAGTATCGAGCCTTCAAAACACATAACTTTCGAATGCTGGGTGAAGATTTTGATTCCGCAACAGGAATAATTTTAAATAAATGGAAATGTGTGGCCTTTTCATGATTCTTATTCCGGACGCCTCTTCGCTTCTGCCTATTTTTCGTATTCCGGACACTTTGATTTGAATTCCGGACAGCTCATGGAAATCGTAGTTAGAAAGGTCAAATCATCAATTTAAATCGACAAACCATTAAATAGACGTCTGAGGCAATTGGGTATTGTAAATTTGTATAGAATCTATGGAAAAAATTCACTATCAGAATTTATGAAGTTTTTTTCTCGAGGAATCTGAAAATAAATTCCTAAAGAATCAGTGAAAAAATTGTCTTTAAAAAAGGTTCAATTTTTAAGATCTCTTAAAAATAGAGCCTTTAAAAATAAAACCTTGCATTAAAATAGAGGCTAAGCCTCTAAAAAGAGATCTTCTACCAGTCTAGAATATGTACAAACCATGTCCCGAAGATGATTACTGATTTCTATTCTAAATTATAATTGAAATGAAATACGGTGAGGTCTGTAACATACCTCCAAATCAGTTTCAGATACGGTTATGGGCCCCGCATATTTAGGTAGATCCGTATGAATTTCAAAATTAAACCGAGTTATCGAGAATGAATTTTGAGGTATTAAGCTTTTCTAATCACTAATACCATTGATTATGGGGCCCTACACATTGCCGATCAAGGTCACCGTCAAACTGAGTTTTCATCTGCTTGTAACCTGTTAGTTTTCTAGAAATCAAATTCTTTATAGTAAATGAAACACTTACCACGATTTGGGGGCCCCTATGAACTCGGGGCCCGGTGCGGACCGCACCCACCGCACCCCCTAGCTACGCTACTGCATTGATGACGCTACCGAAAGCATCATCGAATATGTAGAACAAGGTTCGACAAACGATTGGTTTGTTGAAACACAAGTTTTAGAAAAGGGGAAATTTAAATAAATTGCGATTTCAGAAGAAATACTGATAATTTAAACATTTGTTCGAGAAACAACATAAATCCTTCAAAAAATATATGGCGAAAAGTCACACATATTTATAAAAAATATCTCTTAATTTTGTTTCTCTCCATTTTTCTTATTGAATAAATAAGTGGATCCAATATAAATTTTGTTAGAAAAAATAAAGGGTATACGTTTGAAAAGAAAGTTCGTAGTTAGTAGACACAAAAAAATAAGGCATCTAAGAGAGCCGAAGGAGCTGTAGAGTTGTAAAGGAGAATGTGAGGTCGTGACGGGCAGAATTGTTAGCTTGACTTTGTATCTACGAGCTTCAGGTTTTTGTTCAAACTCCATGGCTGGTTTTTCTGCCGTACTAGACATGGCAACTCTGTTTGCGTATTAGTTTGGTTTATAAATTTGTTGTAATTTAATCCAAAAAGAAAGATAATTATAGATCCGGATCACTCAAAAGAACAAATGATCCATGACTCTCATTTAGCGAGAGTCGATTGATTTTATCACCACGGATCAATCAAAATGTGACCCGGAAAAAGAATGAACCGATTATTTTTCCTTATTATTCTTCGTTCGTTTCTCGGCTTTATCATAACGCTTGACACGTGCCTTGCTTTGCGCGCCACGGCACACATGCAAACACTGTTTGCTGCAGCTTTGTGCTCGCAGCATACACAGTCAAACAATTAATTTGCCTAGTTCGACCCGCTTACTTGGATACAGGTAGATGAAGGATAGAGAGAAAAGGTATATCTTTAGTTTATGGGGAAGAATGTGAAGAAGAATTTGAAGTGTGAGAGAACGAAAGTCACGTAAGGTACAACGCATGTCGCCCAACAGAGAGTGAATGGCTTTTTTCTTTGTCGTTTAATAAACGCAGCTCACATCGATCATTGTTTCGAACAAAGCGCTATTTTGTTCTATCATGTTGTATAAAGCTTCGAAAGATACGATATCATTAGTTCTTTTTTCGAATCGATCATAGGTTCTTCTAAACCGACTTGTATATTTTCCCCTATTATTTCCCATTATATTAACTAATCTACTGCATGGCATTTACTTACATATCTAGGAAAGTGCTTCAATAGATAATTCAATGGCGAAATCGTCACGTCAATTGAACAGAATCGTAGCAAAGTTGATTTGGTAATCTTAATTGAAATAATTAGAGTTGAAGTTCATAAGTTCTACTAACACTAGCCCGAATACATTTTCTAATACTAGTTAAGTTGTTTTAAACTATTCTGGCAGAAATTCAAATATCCCACTCAGAAAAGGACCTTTGATAAAGGATTGCCGATTAGAGTTGCTCTCTGTCAATATCAACGCATAAAATTTGCTGATTTGTACAGGCCGACTGCGATACTATTCGGATCATTCTATATCACATCAGCATCATGCTGTTTACTCCATCACCTGTGTATTGATAGCGATAGACTATGGGTATCACTGATGGGTTAAGTTTAGCCTCAAATTAAGCAAATAAAATGGCAATTTATCAGTACGATATTTTTTACAGTGCTGCAGATGAATTGAAACTATGTGTTGGTCACTGAAAAACATTAAAAGCTTGGATAATTACCACGTGATCACTCATTCTGCAGTGATTATGATCTAGAGTGCGATGTCGCATTACTGCCGTTGGATGTCAAATCATTGTGATATTGATAGTTCACAAGTGATATTGATTGTTTTAGTCCATCAGTTATCAGCTGACATGACTGATGTTGTGCAACTCTGTTGCCGATTGCATACGACACATTTTCACTACGAAACAAACAAACCCACGCTTATGGTTGCTATGCTTACATGAAGCCGTGCAAATCGAGTATCACAGAGTTGCTCAAAAACAACTCGTGATCTAGCTCGAGATCAGTAGGCTTTTCCGTTCCTTGATTGTATATTATAATAACGAGAGCACCAGTATTTACACATTGAGGATGCTACTGACCCTGAGTAGCATCTGTTAGTTCCCTGTATAAATACAGCTGTTCTTGCTATAACGGAGTAGCAACTGCGGGCGGTCAATCATGCTCATGCTCAAATTTGTAAGTAAACGCTAAAAATATGTATTGGAATATCCAAAAGTATTTCAATCCACTAATAGGTCGCCCCAGATAGCATGGAAATAGCAAACGTTAACTGAAAATACACAGCAAGGGGACGACAAGGAGTCCAAGAAAGTATTCTTTTAACCCGTAGGCTATGGGGCTGACATACAAAATTGAAATTAGTCTTATTTGAGCATAACTTAATGTTTTTAATGTAATTTGACGATTGCTGCACTATTAGTTGTTGTTTCATGAGTGATAAGAAAGTATACATTAGGAATATTGTTGACAAAGTTATTCCAGAACATCTCTAGGTCAGGTAGGGAAAAAATCACATAAACTTCCTTTCAGAACTCATTTATCATTTGGAAACGAAATGTTTTCATACAAAAACTGAACTGAGCAGTTATTTGTGATAAGTTACGATGCACCAGGGGATTTAGAAATGTATTGTTAACCTAGAACAATGCTAAGGCCTCCAGAACATTCTGAAATTTTAGCCATTATCTACACAGGTTAATAAATTATTATAAGCGAGTGATGTCTACGTTTAGTAGTTTACAACACTCATTAAGCCTTAACAGACGTGTCCACAAATTTCGACAAGATGTTGGATATTGGAAGTCATACAAATTGTCCTGGAATTCAGATCCTAATGATCTACAAAATCTAGTACAGTCTATGCTCACTCAATTCTCGTGAAACATTCTTATTCCTACCAATAAAGCTTCATATGACTCGGCAAGTGTACTACTGAGTATATTGTTAATCTTAGGGTCTTCAGAACACACTGAAGTAGTGAGCATCAATTCTAGTACACAGCTTGACTTATTATTCAAATAATACTTTATCATAAGATTCCGTTGTAGACAAAACAAAAGTTTATGGGCTTATTGGTTGTACTAAGAGTTTTGAAGTACCCTGATACAAGATTTACAATATCTATTGAATCTACTGATACTGATGATGATATTTTCAACGATTATGAAACATAGTTTGCGACATATTAATCTAAATTGGCGGTTCTGAAACCTAGCTGGCGAAATATCATACTTCATTACTTTCCAAATTAAGGCTACAGAAGGATGATTCATATGTTTTTGGATGACTTGATCAGGTGCCAGGTTGTTTTGGATACCCTGTTACCCAGGGGAATTGGCCATTATATTGGTGGTCCGAGACTTATATACGACATATCCAACTTAAGGGGTTTGCAAATCAAGTATAAAAAATAATATTTCAAATGATGAAGATGTCCTGACTGCATACTGCAATTGATCACCTTTACTAAATCTTATTAACTCTCTTACTTACTTATCTATTCTCCCTTACTCTAACTCATACATTCCCTCATTATCTCACAAACAGAAAATTTTGCTTTCCTTCCTAAAGACCAAAATCATACTTCATCACTTCTCCACATGAGGCTCCACTAGGCTTATGTCACTTGAGCCTTCATTAAGTGCCTCAACATAGTCTTGAGTAAACAGATCCTCTATATCCGGTACCATATATACGTAAGAACAGTCATCAATACGCTTAGCACATATTAGATCACTACTATCAGTGGGACTGTTGTGCGTAGAAATTCACCCAAAACCCCGTATTTCTTGGCATAACAGTCCGACTTTAAATTTCATAGCAAACATTTACCGTTTTGACTCATATTCCGAACACTTAAGGTCAATTGTGACTTCAAATGCATCTGATAGGCATAAATTAGCTGATATTTGTGGAAATCGTAATTTCTTCACAAAGCCTAACCGTTAGCTATTGGGTGTGTCGATAAAAATGTTTATTCAAACTTGTTTAGTATTGTTTTTACATAAAAGTATGCAACAACATTTTGATTCAAATGCCTAACACTGTGTTCATTGTGTCTCATATTCCGAACACCTTCAAATTCCGAACAGCACGAGTACCGTTTTTATTCATATTACGGACAGCTTCAAATTCCGGACACTCTACTTTGTATGGGAAACATTTCACACGAAATGTTTCAATTTTTTGCCATTCAAAAGTTCTCACTTTCGAGGCTCGATTTAATAAGCTTTTTTCATTAATATCTATGCAAATATATAATGCCCATCTACCTTAGACGTCTCTTAAGTGGATTGACGATTTCAATTTATAATTCGACTGTTCTATTAATGATTATGATGAGCTGTCCGGAATTTGAATCAAAGTGTCCGGAATATGAGGCAAAAGTGAGGAAGCGTCCGGAATAAGAATCATGAATAGGCCGCACATTTTGATTCATTTAAAATTGTTCAAGTTGCGGAAGCGTATTCTTTACCCACCATTCGAAAGTTAAGGGTTTCCGACGCTCGATAAAGCTAAGGAATAATACAGAATGATTGATTTTGTATGCTCTATGCTGGGGTATACTTCACTGGGGGCTTAAGTGTCCGTAATATGAATCAAAACGGTAAATCGTATTCAAATGAATAATTTTGCAAACAAATTTATCTGAGCTATTTCTAGTGGTCTCGAACTAGAGAATCATCACTACTCCTGAGGTATAAAATATATTGGAAGATGTTAAAATTGAATTGCAATTGACTGCCATTTCCTGGTAATTTCACGACATATTTCAGCGAAACATTTCAACCCAGTTGCCATACAAAAACGGAGTGTTCGGAATATGAGTCTGTTCGGAATTTGAGACAAAACGGTATTTTTTGCTATTCCGTTGCTTGTTAGCCTACTATTCATCAATTAAATGAGCAACAAAACGGCCTACTTTTCCTAACAAAAGAAACAGAACTGAAAAGTGCTACTTTTCAGCATTGTTTTGGGTACTGAAAAGTAACACTTTTCAGCACTGTTTTGAGAATCGCCAACTAAATATCTGAATGGCTTATACAGCTATCCTTCGAATTGTTTTGTATTTAGTAATGACAAACTACTTGTCCTACATCCATTGGATGATCCGAGTACCATTCGTGTGTGTGATTCAGATTCGGCATCGGGTCATCTAGCAAGACGAAGATGAGGTAGTTGAGTTATCTAGTTCATAGCTTCCCAAACTTGAATTTCGCAACCCCCTAACGTCTCACCAGTTCGCTTTTTATTCATAAAACGAGCGAGGCGACGAGAGGTCGGGGGGTCGCAAAAGCCAAGTTCTGGAAACGATGATCTAGTTAATTCCCAAAAAATCCGATGCGTGCAGACAACTTAGCACATGAATAGTGAGTGTACAATTTGGTTTGAAATTGGATGCAGCATCTTACCTGGCCTGTCCTTGACTAGCTGTTAAATCTTGATCACCTCCACGCTTCTATCAATAAAGCGTGAAAATGTGTGACAGTTATGTAGAATGTATGTATCACAGCCTACCTGATTGAAAATAATATTGAGCCTGTACGATGCATAGACGGCCACGTGGGTTCTTTTGAAATATGTTTGGGATCCTAGAAATAACCTGATTAAACGGTTTTTTTGTAATAGCAAAAAATTTTGTATGCAACTAGCTGCAAAACTCGATTTTTTCAGCACTCGTCGTATTTATCCAACTCGGCGAGCCTTGTTGGATAAATGTACGACTCGTGCTGAAAAAATCATCATTTTGCAACTTGTTGCATAAATAACTATTTTCCCATAATACAAATTCAGTGAACACTTAAACGTCATCAGGGATTGAATCCTGAGAAAATTGCGAGAATCTCTCACGTACCGCTCTCTGTAGCTATCATAATATGCTGCACATTATGAGAGACTGTTTATCGTATACTGCTACAACTCTGATCAGATTGGGGGGATAGTAGTGCATGCTAAAACCATGCTCCAATCCTGGGGGACACTAGTGCTATTGGAAGTTCATGGATTGTTTATCGTGCCAGTAAAGAAAAATACCTACCCCCAACGGTAAACTAGCGAGAAAAAATGATCTTATCATCGCTCTCTCTTTGGGGCTCTTGTTCGCTGATTCCATTTATCAGACTTGTTACAACTTACGATACACTGACGTTCGTGGAGATGGGATGTTTTTCTTTGCTTGCTTTGATCGTACTCCATACTCAAATGAGAGGGAATTCTGCAATGCCTGAACATCATACTATTGCAACAATTTCATTTAGTATTATCACAAATTTGGCCAATACGACACATGAATGTGCTATTATCTTTGCAAACGTTTTTCACGGTTGCATATTTTGGAACATGGGGCAGTTATGCGTATAACGGCAGTACCGTAAAAAATGGTTGAAATAATTGAATTTCTGTTAGATATCATTAAATTACTTAGGAAATTGCATACATTTAGGCGTTTTCCGCGTAATTCTTGAAATTTAACTATTTGACAAGCATGTTCGTATTCAGGGAGCTCAAATTTATCTTGTAGGGGCTCCTGGGGTAATATGCACTGTGGGGGCAAAAGGCACCTTGTCAATTTCTCTGAAATAAACGAGTTTTGAGAGAAAAACACTATGCGGATTGATGAAACGTTGCAAATTGTTGACACCCTGAGAATTTCATGCATTTTGATAAACTTAACAGGGAGATAGAACAATAAATTCGAAAAGCACGATTCTGATGTAACTTTTCCGATCATTTCACTTGTTGTTTTGAAAGCAATGAACTGAAAATTTTTACAATCTTACATCATAAAACAGATGATTAGAGACTGGGTATGTTGTTAACGACATGATTTGGCGAAATAACACAACGATTTCTATTTTCCACCACATTTTCTGATAAGCGCCCGGTTGGGGCAACATGCACTCCATTAGCCGGGGCAGAATGATCCATTCCAAAATAAACTACAATCATAAAAGTTCGGTCATTTGAAGTCTTTACTAACGAGAGAATACGGACCGGAACAATCGGCAAAGACCACAGCGACGAAAATGGACTAGCGATTGGAAACTCGGTACGTGGAACTGCAAATCTCTCAACTTCATTGGAAGTACTCGCATACTCTCCGATGTACTGAAGACCCGCGGTTTCGACATCGTAGCGCTGCAGGAGGTGTGCTGGACAGGAGCATTGGTGCGAACGTTTAGAGGTAATCATACCATCTACCAGAGCTGCGGCAACACACGCGAGCTGGGAACAGCTTTTATAGTGATGGGTGATATGCAAAGGCGCGTGATCGGGTGGTGGCCGATCAATGAACGAATGTGCAAGTTAAGAATCAAAGGCCGATTCTTTAACTTCAGCATAATTAACGTGCATAGCCCACACTCCGGAAGCACTGATGATGACAAGGACGCATTTTACGCGCAGCTCGAACGCGAGTACGACCGCTGCCCAAGCCACGACGTCAAGATCATCATAGGAGATTTGAACGCTCAGGTTGGCCAGGAGGAGGAGTTCAGACCGACGATTGGAAAGTTCAGCGCCCACCGGCTGACGAACGAGAACGGCCTACGACTGATAGATTTTGCCGCCTCCAAGAACATGGCCATTCGTAGCACCTATTTCCAGCACAGCCTCCCGTATCGGTACACCTGGAGATCACCTCAGCAGACAGAATCGCAAATCGACCACGTTTTGATCGATGGACGGCACTTCTCCGACATAACCGACGTCAGAACCTATCGTGGCGTCAACATTGACTCCGACCACTACCTGGTGATGGTGAAACTGCGCCCAAAACTATCCGTCATCAACAATGTACGGTACCGACGCCCGCCCCGGTACAATCTCGAGCGGCTGAAACAACCGGATGTCGCCAATGCGTACGCGCAGCATCTTGAGGCAGCGTTGCCGGATGAGGGCGAGCTCGATAGGGCCCCTCTTGAGGACTGCTGGAGGACAGTCAAAGCAGCCATTAACGACGCTGCCGAAAGCGTTGTCGGATATGTGGAACGGAGCTCAAGAAACGATTGGTTCGACGAGGAGTGCCAAGAGGTTTTAGAGGAGAAGAATGCAGCGCGGGCTGCAATGCTGCAGCATGGTACGCGGCAAAACGTGGAACGATACAGACTGAAGCGGAAACAGCAAACCCGCCTATTCCAGGACAAAAAGCGCCGCCTGGAAGAGGTGGAATGCCAAGAGATGGAGTTGCTGTACCGTTCTCGAGAAACGCGGAAGTTCTATCAGAAGCTCAACACATCCCGCAAAGGCTTCGTGCCGCGTGCTGAGATGTGCCGGGATAAGGATGGGAGCATCTTGACGGACGGACGCGAGGTGATCGAAAGGTGGAAGCAGCACTACGATGAACACCTGAATGGCGCAGAGAACACAGGCACAGAAGGTCAGGACAGCGAAGGCGATGGCTACGTCAGCACAGCGGACAGCGGAAATCAACCAGCTCCCACGATGGGGGAAGTTAAGGATGCCATTCAACAGCTCAAGAACAACAAAGCCGCTGGCAAGGATGGTATCGGAGCCGAACTCATCAAGATGGGCCCGGACAGGTTGGCCGCTTGTCTGCATCGGCTGATAGTCAGAATCTGGGAAACAGAACAGCTACCGGAGGAGTGGAAGCAAGGCGTTATATGCCCTATCTACAAAAAGGGCGACAAACTGGAGTGTGAAAATTATCGTGCAATCACCATCCTAAACGCCGCCTATAAAGTGCTATCCCAGATTCTCTTCCGTCGTCTATCACCTATAGCAAACGAGTTCGTGGGAAGTTATCAAGCAGGTTTCATCGACGGCCGCTCGACAACGGACCAGATCTTTTCCGTGCGGCAAATCCTCCAGAAATGCCGTGAGTACCAGGTCCCTACGCACCATTTGTTCATCGATTTTAAGGCGGCATACGATAGTATCGACCGCATAGAGCTATGGAAAATCATGGACGAGAACAGCTTTCCCGGGAAGCTCACAAGATTGATCAGAGCAACGATGGACGGTGTGCAAAACTGCGTGAAGATCTCGGGCGAACACTCCAGTTCGTTCGAGTCTCGGCGGGGACTACGACAGGGCGACGGACTTTCGTGCCTGTTGTTCAATATTGCGCTTGAAGGTGTCATGCGGAGAGCCGGACTTAACAGTCGAGGCACGATTTTCACGAGATCCGGACAATTTGTTTGCTTCGCGGACGACATGGATATTATTGGGAGAAAATTTGAAACGGTGGCAGATTTGTTCACCCGCCTGAAACGCGAAGCAACAAGAATCGGGCTAATGGTGAATGCGTCGAAAACAAAGTACATGCTGGTTGGCGGAACTGAGCGCGACAGGACCCGCCTAGGAAGCAGTGTTACGATAGACGGGGATACCTTCGAGGTGGTGGACGAGTTCGTCTACCTCGGATCCTTGTTGACGGCTGACAACAATGTTAGTCGGGAAATACGAAGGCGCATCATCAGCGGAAGTCGTGCCTACTATGGGCTCCAGAAGAAACTGCGGTCAAGAAAGATTCACCCCCGCACCAAATGCACGATGTACAAAACGCTCATAAGACCGGTAGTCCTCTATGGGCATGAGGCGTGGACTATGCTCGAGGAGGACTTGCAAGCTCTTGGGGTTTTCGAACGACGAGTGCTAAGGACGATCTTCGGCGGCGTGCAGGAGAACGGCGTGTGGCGGCGAAGGATGAACCACGAGCTCGCTCAACTCTACGGCGAACCCAGTATCGTGAAGGTAGCTAAAGCTGGAAGGATACGCTGGGCAGGGCATGTTGCAAGAATGCCGGACAACAACCCTGTAAAGATGGTGTTCGCCACGAATCCGGTCGGAACAAGAAGGCGTGGGGCGCAGCGAGCTAGGTGGATTGACCAGGTACACCAGGACCTGGAGAGCGTGGGTCACAGTCGAGGATGGAGAGAAGCGGCCATGAACCGAGGGAATTGGCGAAATATTGTTGGCGAGGCTTTATCAAGATAATTGATGTAAAGCCAAATAAGTAAGTAAGACTAACGTATTTATGCACAATTGTATCATCTTGTAGACGAAAATCGTCCAAAACTCGTATTTTTACGATAAATAAAATTACGTTTTAAGCACGATGGTGCATCTTGCCTCATTGTTGTGGTGCATCATGCCCCTTTGTTTAGGTGCGTCGTGCCTCAATGTTGTGGTGCGATCTGCCCCAAAAAGCGGTGCATCGTGCCCCGCATCAATCTTAATTCACGCAAAATTAGTGTTTGGAAAAAGTTAAATTTTCCAACTATCTAATGTAATTAGGATGAAAATTCGCTCAACACCATGTAGGCTGAACCCAAACCAACTAGATTCGTGTATAAAAACACTACATACATGTTGTTTAGAGTTCATTTCGACACATTTTCCTTAAGTGGTGCATATTACCCCAGGAACCCCTAGTGTTGTTTTGAAAACTAACAATAATGGCATTGACAAGTGATCAATTTCACCCCGAAATGAGATCCCTTGATTTTTTATTTTAGAGATATTTGTTAACACTAAAATGACATTTGTTAGAAAATTTCGGTACATGAGTCGATGAGGCTCACCTTCGTACTTGTTTTCCTGCATTTAGTTGTTTGGCTTTGTTAACATTATAGAAAACAGACTAGAAAAACCGTGAAAAATGATCAATTTCACCCGAATTTACGGTACACTTTCCAAGCTATATGGAGCATTATGGATAGGAAAAAGAATGTTTCACGAGTATAGACAGACTGTTGTAGATTTGATAGATCAAAAAAACCTGAACTCCAGGACGATTTGGATGACTTCGAATATCTAATATTTTGTCAAAATTTGTGGACATGTCTGATAAGGCTTAATGAGCGTTATCAAACCACTAAACGTAGACATCACTCGCTTAAAATAATTTATGAACCTGTTCAGATTATAGTCAAAACTTCGGAATGTTCTGGAGGTCTTAGCATGATTGTAGGTTGATAATACATTCCTAAATCCCCTAGAGCATCGTAAATTATAACAAATAACTAGTCTGTATACTTTTTGCATTAAAACATTTTATTTCCAAATGACAAATAAATTCAGTTCATGAAATTTTTACCCTACCTGACCCAGACACAACTTTGTCAACAATGCTCCGAATGTATACTTTTTCATCACTCATAAAACTACAACTAATAGGGCAGCAATCCTCAAAATTTCATTTTGAAATATTGAGTTATGCTTAAATACGAGCAATTTTAATTTTGTATGTCAGCCCCATAGCCTACAAATTAAGGACTAATCAACCGTTATCTAGAAAAGGAACAAAAAATTCTATTTAATATTCAACCCTTAACTCGTAGAAAATATGCATCAAACAGGTATCTAAAATTATTACAAACTAGCTTACCCGACGTGGCTAGCCACGTTCCAACGAATTTCCCAAATGGCCAAATAAAGTATTAGAATGTGAAAATTCTAGTTCTTCATATCTTGTTCGCGAAGCCCTTCCGATTACGCAGTAATATGCCGACCCTGCGACACAGGGGTCTCATGGAACTGAGCTACAAAGTTTTTCAGGAGTGGTTGGCTACCACTGCAGCTTTCCAGGGGTTCCCTAGGGAGTCTCTGGGGGGCTATAGGTATTGTCTGTAATTCTAAGTAAACTAGGTTTCTATAGTTTAAAGGAGGGGTTCCAAGGGGTTCATTATATGAGTTCTAGGGTAGTACCAAAAAAGCTCCTAAAGCATCTCCAAGAATTCTTAAGGATTTTCTAAGTTTCCCAGAGGTTAACTAAAGGCTCCAAATGGTTCCCCTTAGTTGACCTTAAAAAACATGAGAAGCAATTTTGCTATGAAAATCACAGAAAACTTCTTATCATGCAGAGGAAAATCCTCGAAAATTGGTTAAGGACTAATGAAAAATTCTAGGAACCCCTTGAGAAAAAACATGTTTAGAACTCCTGGGAACTTCCTGAAAACATTTAGGGAAACTCTGGTATCTTTTAGGAATACAGTCGACTCTCCACAACTCGATATTCTATAACTCGATATACTCTATAACTCGATGGATTTTTCGGTCCCTTCAAATTTCCATACATCGTGCTCTCCATAAGTCGATATTTCTATAACTCGATATCTCCACTAGTCGATGTCACATGAGGGGAAAATTTCCCTCCATAACTCGATATCCATTTTTAAATCCTTCTTATTCCGGGAAACTTGAACTAATTCTTGTTTGGAAGTGAATAAATACTTGCAAATTGTAATAAATGTAGAAAAAAATTAAAATAAAAAAATATTGTTTTACTGACAATAATGAGATTTTTGGAACATTTCGAAAAAAGTAATCAAATAAAAGTTTGTTAAATAATATCAACAATATATTGTTATTTCTTACACAAGAAATCATATATGTATTAGAAGTACATAAATTTGTTCTTTCGATTTTTGGATTTTTTGCGTCGGTATATTCTATAACTCGATAATTCTATAAGTCGATGGTCCCTTGAATATCGAGTTATGGAGAGTCGACTGTATCTAGAAACGCATTGGAAATCATTGGGAAACTCTGAAACCTCATTGAGGACCTATGGAAGTCCATTGACAATCTATGAAATATCTTAGGACTCTCATTGTACCTACACTGTAACAGTCAGTGACAATTGTAGGTAACCAAATGCTGATTTTCCACACAAATTCATTAAATTTTAGCCAGTTTCCAAAGAATTTCAGAAGGTTTTCTAAGACGAAAGTAAGCAACCAAGTAATTTATTGATTTAAATGAAAAACGATAAGTTGAAGTTGGTTAGTTTGTTCGAAAAAGTAGTTCACTTTTAGAAGTTACATAGACTTGCAGAACACACCAGCCTCTTACAACTCACCGTTGTATGAGTGAATAATCTCTTGATTACTAACGTTTGTCTTTAATGCGTGATCCAAATTTCAGCTAATTCGGACCCCCAGATGCTCAGATACAGATTCCCAAACTTGAGTATTTCGTATAGAAAACAGCATTTTTTACTAACTGTTGTCACTGATTGTACCAAAAACTTTTGGGAAACCAAGAAGACACCTGTTATTTTCTCGAAAATCTTTCTAAATGCTTTGTGAATGATTTGGGAGTCCCTATCTAGACTCTCTATCTGGTAACCCTAGATATAACCTTGAAATATTTGGATCTTCTTAGGAATCATTTGAAACGCCTATTTAGAAAGTTAGAAAGTCGTGAAGTCGAATCTCACTGAGAAGTCATGTTACTTTCCCGTAAATTCCGTAAAATGAATTTCAATTGGATCAGTTAAATCAACAATGAAAAAATGCCATACCTAACCAATCCATTGATTGAATAAATCAAATAACTAAATCGAGGAAAAACCGCTGTCTCAATGCATAATTCATACTTACTCCGATCAAACTCCTCGAAGAACTTGCCCTGCTTGGGAAGCTGCCGGCTAATAACGTCTCGCAGGTCATCCTTTGCCACCACATCGTTGTAATATTGGTTGAAGCTCCCCGTTCCCTCAGCATCTCCGCTATTGCATATTACCACCGCACCACCCAATAGCACCAAAACAATCACTTCCATCGATGACCATCTAGTCCAGTAACTCCCACTCATGCTAAGGCACTTGTTTCTTCTTTCTTTCGCCGACTAGATATTCAACGATAAACGATTACGCCAATTCGCGTCAAAACATCGGCTGCCGAGTCGGCGCTGGATTTGTTTTGTTTCGCGTATTTCTCCCGCGCCGAAGCTTCTCTTACGTGAACTTCAAACAAAACCACCCACACCACAAGCGCAATACAGTACACTCCCTTCGCACCTCTGCACCCGGCCGGGAAACCGGTTCTTCCGCGCGCGATGCTTGGCTAGTCTGGACGATCGCGTAATCACTCTCACTATCACTTACGATCACACTTTTCGGATGGCCGAATGGATGGACTTGGGCTCTTGCTCAGGCTCACTCGCGGTTCACGACTGCGGCGAGCGCACTAAGCCAGCGACGGGTGATGACGCCGGTTTTCGGGGTCTGGGTCTGGTTCGTCCAGTTCGGTCCGTCGATTACGCATCCATCGATGCAACAAATCCCCGTTGGCCTTTTTTTGTCTATCTCCAATTTCTTTGTTGTGGACGACAGAAGTTGATTGATTCGGTCGGTATTCGGCAAGAGTGCGCTTTCTTTGGCCTACAGGTTCGAGTTTGGAATGCAATGCATAATCAAGGTTGGTTGATTAACACGCGATGGTGTTTTTGGTTCGTTTTGGTATTAGGTGTTATAAGCTATAAGGTTCTGTATCTTCGGATTGAGGAAGGTGAGTGGTTGGATGGGAAGTAGAATGTAGATCGTCAGATGGTCTAACAAGGTTGAATAGACTATCAAGGTGATCGGTGAAGTGTAATAAACTCAATCATAAGGAAGGTCAGTGTAGCTACCGGTTGTGTAGAGTTGGAATAAAGTTATTTTCAATTGAATCTCCCTCTAGGTACTATAGTACTAATGAGTTACATACATAGAATATCCAATGTTGAAACATTGGAACAAATATCCAATAAACTTTTTAACCATTTTATAGAAAATTTTTTGCAATCTTCTATTGCCACGATTAATGCGTTAAGTTAAGTTAATTGAAATGGTTTTTTTTTATTTATAAGCAGGTGAAATCAACTCACCTGAAAAATTCTAAACTGCTACGACAAATAAAATATAATATGTAGTAGTTTTACCAAGTTAGAATAATAGATAGGCTTCATAAACTGGTGGAGTACGACTGCGACCGACAATAAAAGCGTGTATAACGAGAACACTACATGTAAATAGATAATTTGTTATACTGTGTTAATCCCGATTGTTTTTGTAGTTGTTGCGCATGGGAGAGAGTTTGTTACATATCGATAGTATTGTGTTATCAAATAAGTTTGACGGTCTGATATGTCTGAACATGTTTTCCAATTATCTTGTGAACTTTAACTACTTTGATTAGTGAGTGATTTCTTTCAAGTATTTATGGAAGTATTGCAAAAAGCGCTAGAGAAACTTTGTGCATTTTGAATCTTTGTCAGTTTCAACAGAAGTTAAGAAAAAACTTGGCGTTGTCATTGCAGGAACTTTATAAAGAAACTAGCTGATATTACCCGGCTTTGCTCAGGATGTTATTTGATGTTGGAATTAACTCAATTTTTGGTCATAATCTCTGTAGAAGCATTTCATTACCTACACTAAATATTTCAGTTGCTTTATAGTATTACATCCCTATTGAAACAGCAGCCGTTTTTGAAGTTGATAGTAAACTAAACCTTTCGTTTGTCTTGCAATTGCCCTGCGTCATAACCAACGCGCTGATGCTGTGCACGAAAAGCGGCATTTTCACATGGTTGTACAAAATATAATATGTTATCTGTTTGGAGCAGCTCGGTATCCCCTTCAACACATTAATCTTTTCGCAAATATCCCGATTGATGAGAAATATCTCTGAAACCGGCTTTCTAATATTTGATAGGGTAGTGCCAGGTACTAAAGCATGTCGTAATATATAGACGATCCCCAATGTATGAAGTTGGTTCTATCGTAGCCATGTGATAACGTCCAGGGATGTAAAGCAAAGCTATGAAGAAATAATATGGTTTGCTTCTGGACGGTTAATAATTTTTTTGAAAAGATACTTTCGATACTTTTCTGGGCATAAAGTATTATCTTATCTGCTAAACATTATATTAATGATAAAATGGCAACTTAAGTAATGATAGCTCTAGATAAATACATGTGAAAGTATGCATAAAACATAAGGCTGAGATGCAAGATCCGTCCTACTGGCCTAATGCCAACAAAATTAAAGAGAAGCAAATAGTTCAAATGACATTTTCTCAGGAATTCAACGTGATTCCGGAACAGCCAACAAATGCACAATATAAAATTTGGTCATCACATAACCATTATAAGAATTTTCAGCCATGAACAGTTTATTTTTAGTTTTAGGAAATGAAGTTATATCTGGTTGAGTGATTTATAGCGATTTAATAGCAGTCGTGTCAAAACTATGGTTGTATTTTACCAGGCAGACGCTTGCTGTCCCTTATTCATCTGCCACCATATCATATTACGGTCCGCCATCTTTGCTTCAAAAGATATCAACTGTGCAAAATATCAGACTGTTCATCATGGCTGCCATTTAAAATTACGTTGTTCATGATATACTCTCCAAATCCGAAAGAAAGTAATCCTTTGACCATGGTTTCAGGCTTTGATTCATTATTTCACGGCCGCCATGTTTCATCCATTTTGCATGGTTTCAGGACTCAATTCACTGTCATGAAAGCCATTTTGAATTCAGATTCTCTATCTTGGGTTTACAAATGACGCCAAATATTGATTTTCGTGATATGCACACCAACCAATGGAAAGATATAAATTTTGTATAATCATTATTAACCCTTATTCATCGGTTGCCATTTTTAAATACGATCCGCCATATTGGATTTCCAAATGAAGCCGAATATCAATTTTCTCGTACATATTTGAGGCTTCATTTCATTTCACGACCGTCATCTTGAATTATATTTCACAATTTTGGATTATCAAATGGCTACGAAGATTTATTTATGTGTTATGCACATCCCGATCGAGGGCTTTCCATTTTGCATGGTTCCAGGACTTATTCGCTATCACACTTCCTTTGTTTTAAATTATGTTTCAAATGGGACCGAATCTTTATTATTGTGCTGCAAACCAAGCCGATGGAAAGACATCTATTTTGCATAATATTAGACCCAAATTCATTATCTCACAGCTTCCATTTTGAATGTCGGTCCATTATCTCGGATTTTCAAATGCCGCTATACATTTATATTCGTGATCTTATATCATCGAACTCGATAGAAGGCTATTTATTTCGCATGGTTCTTACTCTTTCTAGGATTTATATGACTTCAGGCGTTAATTCAGAATCGAAAATTTTAATTTAAGTAAGCCATCTTGGATTTCCAGATTACACCGAATATTAATTTTCATTATACCACACCAAGCCCGATTGAAAGATATCCATTTTATTCATATCTGTTATGTTAACTTCAAGCCTGTTTGAAAAGATATTTATATTGTATGCTTTTAGACCTTATTTCATTATCTCGAGACCACCTTAGCCATCTTGGTTTTGAAAAGGGGCGTCGGGTATCGATTTTCTTAATCTTCTTATCGAGCTCATTCGATAGATGGACATTACGTTTACACTACAAACATGTAGAAATTTCAGTCGTCATTTTAAAAATAGGGCCACCAAGATGGAATTCCAATATTGATATTGGACGCAGTCTAAGGAATGCATGTGCAAAGTTTGGCGGAAATCGGTTAAAGCATTCCAAAGATATGGTAGAATATACAAACAGGCTTTGACTTTTATAGATATACATCTCACAGCCACTATTTTGGATTACAGTCCGCCATCTTGGACCATCGAATATTTGATAAGTGTCATGCTTTTTTACATTGTTTCACGCCTCAATTCATCATCTCATGGCCGCCATCTTGAACCTAGTCTACCATCTTGGATTCAAAAATGGCGTCGGACATCGATTTTCGTGTTCTACACAGTTAAAAATAATGCAGATTACACGTCATGTAAACTTCATTTATGCGATGTAAACATGACGTCATGTAAATTTAAGTCTGAAATCATGTAAAAATGTGTTATATGTCATGTAATCACTCAGAATCCTGATGGGCTACATGACATATAATTGAAGTTTACATTGACTCCGACCACTACCTGGTGATGGTGAAACTGCGCCCAAAACTATCCGTCATCAACAATGTACGGTACCGACGCCCGCCCCGGTACAATCTCGAGCGGCTGAAACAACCGGATGTCGCCAATGCGTACGCGCAGCATCTTGAGGCAGCGTTGCCGGATGAGGGCGAGCTCGATAGGGCCCCTCTTGAGGACTGCTGGAGGACAGTCAAAGCAGCCATTAACGACGCTGCCGAAAGCGTTGTCGGATATGTGGAACGGAGCTCAAGAAACGATTGGTTCGACGAGGAGTGCCAGGATGTTATAGAGGAGAAGAATGCAGCGCGGGCTGCAATGCTGCAGCTAGTACGCGGCAAAACGTGGAACGATACAGACAGAAGCGGAAACAGCAAACCCGCCTATTCCGGGACAAAAAGCGCCGCCTGGAAGAGGTGGAATGCCAAGAGATGGAGTTGCTGTACCGTTCTCAAGAAACGCGGAAGTTCTATCAGAAGCTCAACACATCCCGCAAAGGCTTCGTGCCGCGAGCTGAGATGTGCCGGGATAAGGATGGGAGCATCTTGACGGACGGACGCGAGGTGATCGAAAGGTGGAAGCAGCACTACGATGAACACCTGAATGGCGCAGAGAACACAGGCACAGAAGGTCAGGACAGCGAAGGCGATGGCTACGTCAGCACAGCGGATAGCGGAAATCAACCAGCTCCCACGATGGGGGAAGTTAAGGATGCCATTCAACAGCTCAAGAACAACAAAGCCGCTGGCAAGGATGGTATCGGAGCCGAACTCATCAAGATGGGTCAGAATCTGGGAAACGGAACAGCTACCGGAGGAGTGGAAGCAAGGCGTTATATGCCCTATCTACAAAAAGTGCTATCCCAGATTCTCTTCCGTCGTCTATCACCTATAGCAAACGAGTTCGTGGGAAGTTATCAAGCAGGTTTCATCGACGGCCGCTCGACAACGGACCAGATCTTTTCCGTGCGGCAAATCCTCCAGAAATGCCGTGAGTACCAGGTCCCTACGCACCATTTGTTCATCGATTTCAAGGCGGCATACGATAGTATCGACCGCATAGAGCTATGGAAAATCATGGACGAGAACAGCTTCCCCGGGAAGCTCACAAGATTGATCAGAGCAACGATGGACGGTGTGCAAAACTGCGTGAAGATCTCTGGCGAACACTCCAGTTCGTTCGAGTCTCGGCGGGGACTACGACAAGGCGATGGACTTTCGTGCCTGTTGTTCAATATTGCGCTTGAAGGTGTCATGCGGAGAGCCGGACTTAACAGTCGAGGCACGATTTTCACGAGATCCGGACAATTTGTTTGCTTCGCGGACGACATGGATATTATTGGGAGAAAATTTGAAACGGTGGCAGATTTGTTCACCCGCCTGAAACGCGAAGCAACAAGAGTCGGGCTAATGGTGAATGCGTCGAAAACAAAGTACATGCTGTTTGGCGGAACTGAGCGCGACAGGACCCGCCTAGGAAGCAGTGTTACGATAGACGGGGATACCTTCGAGGTGGTGGACGAGTTCGTCTACCTCGGATCCTTGTTGACGGCTGACAACAATGTTAGTCGGGAAATACGAAGGCGCATCATCAGCGGAAGTCGTGCCTACTATGGGCTCCAGAAGAAACTGCGGTCAAGAAAGATTCACCCCCGCACCAAATGCACGATGTACAAAACGCTCATAAGACCGGTAGTCCTCTATGGGCATGAGGCGTGGACTATGCTCGAGGAGGACTTGCAAGCTCTTGGGGTTTTCGAACGCCGAGTGCTAAGGACGATCTTCGGCGGCGTGCAGGAGAACGGCGTGTGGCGGCGAAGGATGAACCACGAGCTCGCTCAACTCTACGGCGAACCCAGTATCGTGAAGGTAACTAAAGCTGGAAGGATACGCTGGGCAGGGCATGTTGCAAGAATGCCGGACAACAACCCTGTAAAGATGGTGTTCGCCACGAATCCGGTCGGAACAAGAAGGCGTGGGGCGCAGCGAGCTAGGTGGATTGATCAGGTACACCAGGACCTGGAGAGCGTGGGTCACAGTCGAGGATGGAGAGAAGCGGCCATGAACCGAGGAAATTGGCGAAATATAGTTGGCGAGGCTTTATCAAGATAATTGATGTAAAGCCAAATAAGTAAGTAAGTATGACATATCATGTAAATATCCATGATATTCCATGCTCCAATTATGTGCATTATATGTCTCAGAAATTTACACGTTTCGTTCGAACTGTGTACTTATCGAGCCCAATCGATAGATACTCATATTGCATAGTTCCCGGAAGGCCATTGCCACTACACTACGGGCATAATGAAATTTGAGCCGCCATCTTGGAATTTAGGCCGCCATATTGAATTTCAAAATTAATATGACCATCTCCACAGTCTAAGGAATGCATGTGCAAAGTTTAGTAAAAATCTGGTAAAGCATTCCAAAGTTATGGTGGAACATACAATCAAACATATATAGTAACATATAAACATACAAACATAAAATGACTTTTATATACTTTTATATGTATAATATATAGATAATGAGCATTTAATTTTCAAGAATACCACAGAAAACGCCAAATGTAGGCAATGTTTAAAGGAAATTCATGTTATCTCACAAAAAAAAAAAAAAAACAATAATCTGAACAAAATGTGCAAATTTGTACGAATTTTGATGATAAAATCTATCTTGGGAATATATTTCAAGCATCCTCAAAAACTTTCAGGTTGCCACCACCTTGTTTAAAACAACAAGTTTATAGATATCAGTCCATACCACACCAAACACAATTATGGAACTTTGCATTATTTTCATAGAAATAAACATTCTTTAGCATAGATGAATTCCATGTCAAATCGGTCAGTCACAGAACTCGACCATCTTCGATTTGGATTAAATTTTGCACATGTTTTTGGTATGGTAGAATAAGTGTTTTCCATAGAAAAATTGATCATTTTGACTCAAGTGTAACTTTTGAAAATGGCCTATAAATTTTTGCATGCAACTTATTTGAAAAATTTTAACTCGGAAACTGTTGATTTTAGTGAAAAATGTTCTATGAAGAAGTTGTCGTGAACCGTTTGGACTATTAGAAAAAAAAATAAACACTGAAAAAATATTTTATTAATTTTCATAAAAAATCAAAAATAAAACTTAAATTTAAAATTACACATAAACCCCATTTTTAATATTTTTTAAATTTTCACCAAAGAATCTTGAAAGTTAACAGATGTTAGGGACAAAGTTTCATAATGGAGAAATTTTTAATAAAAAAGTTTTTCTAAGAACAACTTTTGGTCGACTTTAAATATTTTGAATTTTTGTCAAAATAAATACGTTCTGATGATACAGTAAGCATCTCTGAATGATTCTAAGCCATAATGATTTTATGAATAATTTCTCTACAAGTAGCCATTTTCAAATTATATCAAGTTTAATGCAAAAAATATTGTTTAAATAGTAAAATAGACCATTTTCATAAGTTACTCGCATTTTTCCATTAAAGACCATATTACTTTCCACTTATTTATTTTTCTTGATGGAGAATCGCGAATAAAATGGCCTATTTTAATATATAAATAATATTTTTTTGCATTAAACTCGATATATTTCGAAAATGGCTACTTCTAATTATTCATATAATCATCATGGCTTAGAATCATTTAAAGATGCTTACTATATCATCAGAGCGTATTTATTTTGACAAAAAAAATATTTTTCCAGTGTATATTTTTTTCTAATAGTCCAAACGGTTCACTACAACTTCTTCATACAACATTTTTCTCTAAAATCAACAGTTTCCGAGTTAGAATTTTTTAAATAAGTTGAATGCAAAAATTTATAGGCCATTTTCAAAAGTTACGTTTGAGTGAAAATGATCAATTTTTCTATGGAAAACACTTATAATACCATACCAAAAACATGTGCAAAATTTAATCCAAATCGAAGACTATCGAGCACGATTTTTATATTTTTCGACTCATTCTGGATGGAATTTGTCCATACAAAAAAAAAACTCGCAATACATAATTCAACAAAGTTAAGACAAACAACGTTCATTTACTAAAGATTGCGTTGATATTTTTGCTCTATTTGTAAGAAATAAAACAATGATCCATTTCACGCGAATTTTCGGAACCAATGAATCGATCAAAATTTAGTAACGTGAATTTACGGTACCAATGCACGAGTTCACTAATTTGACGTTTGAGCGGTGCCGAATTCACTCGTTACCAAGGTCACGTAAATAACACGGCACCATTCAAATAGTGAACCTGTGCATACCGTTTTGACTCATATTCCGAACACTTAAGGCCAACAGTGACTTCAAATGCATCTGACTGGCATAAATTGGCTGATATTTGTGTAAATTTTAATTTCTTTGCCAAGTCTAACTGCTAGCTGTTGGGTGTACCAATAATAATGTTTATTTCATTAGTTTTAGTATTCTTTTTACGTAAAAGTATGGAACAACATTTTGATTTAAATGCCAAACACTGCGTTTATTCTGTCTCATATTCCGAACACCTTGATTCAAATTCCAAACAACATGAATAAATCATATTCAAATGAATTATTTCGCAAATAACTTGATCTGAGCTTGTTCTACTGGTCTCAAACTAGAGAACTATCACTACTTCCGCGGTATAGATTATATTGGAAACGTTAAAATTGAATTGCAATTGACTGCCATTTCCTTGATATTTGGTGACATATTTCAGCGAAATATTTCAACCAAACCGCCATGCAAAAACCGAGTGTTCGGAATATGAGTCTGTTCGGAATTTGAGACAAAACGGTAGGTCCATTTTTAGGACTATTGATTGTTAATCAATCAAATCAATTGCAGGAGGCGTCTGCTTGTTTTGTTTTGCATGATTTCATGGGCTTGATGGTGCTAATAAGTTCCCCTTAGCGATTTGGGAGGTATTTCATTGGATTGTATTTTAAGCCTTGATTACACTACGTCCGCAATGCACGAACGTTCATTCAACAAAACTCGTTCAATATTCACGTGAACTGCTCGAGGTTTTGTAAGTGCGAACTTTTCGCTCATGACTGATGGTCGTAGCAACCAATGCACATTGGTCCCAGAGCCATATCTAGGAAAACAAAAATGATTGCACCTAAACCGTCAATTTTAGGTATATAGTGTCTTCGGCAAAGTTTCTCCATATTTTTCAGACATTTTTTTCACTGATGTGAAACTAGGCTGGCCCACATGGTTTACGAGATCCGCACATAAACTTTTTTGCTGACGCATTTAGGCCTACATAATGTTCTACAATGTTTTAGAGCAACCAATTTGGAGCAACTTTGCTGAAGAACCCAAATTTCTATCTCTTATGGTTCGCGAGTTATGACTTTTTTTAAACAAGAAAGCTAGGGTGGTACTGAAAAATCAGTTTTTTCTTGATAACTTTTTATATGGTAATTTCTCCTAAAAACGTTGTTCCGAGCACTTTTAGAACTTTTGATTGCGCAACTTTTTGCCGAAGAAACTACTGTTCTATCTCTTATAATTACAGAGTTATAAGAAATTTTCTTCGAAAACGTGGTTGTTTTTAAATGCCGATATCTCAGAAAGGCGCAAACGGATTTTCAATCTTTTTTCGCCATTAGAAAGATTATCTCTTTCTCTGTTTATGGTGAAAAAACTGTGAGAACGTTTTTTGTTTGAAAAGATTGACAAAATTTTGTAAATAATGTGTTTTTAAACGAAAACTGTCCATAACATGAAAAATAATCAAGATAGCTATTTGGTGCCTTCAGCAAAAATGTGCAAAATTGAAAGTTCTGAAAGTATTTCATACAAAGTATTCATAAAAAATCAACGCTTTACGATATATTCACCATAAACCGAATATTATATGGTAAAGAAAGCGAAAAAAGAGATATTTGCTAGAACAATCGAAATAACTGTATGTAAAGTAATTTAAAATTTAACACACATGTATTGATATCGATCACAGTAAACGGAACATAAGGAGTTGAAAGAAGGAAAATTATTTGCTGAAGCAGTTTTCAAGTGATCAAGGCCCACCTTCTAGTTCGTTACCTTAGACAGACATATGGTACTTATATCTGGCTCTTGTTCAAGATTCATGCAATCTTCAACAAGCGAATGCTGCCCTGACTAATTGGTTGTGGTAGATTTAATGGATTTAATTTAATTGAATGGGATAAGTTGGATGCCCAGATAGAATAATTGCAGATACTTCTATATTTCTATGAGAGGATATCACGGGAAGTAAGGTTTTGGTAATTTGAAGGAATTCTTCAAAGTATACGTTTTGTTATCGTTTAGTGTGATAATATAATAAACGGGACCGGTATTGAACGCAGGACCTTCTGCTTAGTAAGTCGAAGCGGTAGCAATTCATAACCGACCACGTCATAGGTTAGCTGGATAAACTTTATGTCGCGTGAAATAACAAGACTTCGTTTATGAATTAATGTTCCATGGATCACTGTTCAAACTGCTTCAGCTTATACTTTTCCTACCCCTTACTCCTTAGATTTCGTTTACTGTGATCGATCTCATATCAATACATATATGTTAAATTTTGAATGACATTACATACAGTTATTTCGGTTGTTCTAGCAAATATATCTTTTTTCGCTTTCTTTACCATATAATATTCGGTTTATGGTGAATATATCGTAAAGCGTTGATTTTTTATGAATACTTTGTATGAAATACTTTCAGAACTTTCAATTTTGCACATTTTTGCTGAAGGCACCAAATAGCTATCTTGATTATTTTTCATGTTATGGACACTTTTCGTTTAAAAACACATTATTTTCATAACCTTGTCAATCTTTTCAAACAAAAAACGTTCTCACAGTTTTTTCACCATAAACAGAGAAAGAGATAATCTTTCTAATGGCGAAAATAGATTGAAAGTCCGTTTGCGCCTCTTGGAGATATCGGCATTTAAAAACAACCATGTTTTCGAAGAAAATTTGTTATAACTCTGTAATCATAAGAGATAGAACAGTAGTTTCTTCGGCAAAAAGTTGCGCAATCAAAAGTTCTAAAAGTGCTCGGAACAATGATTTTGTGAGAAATTATCGTATAAAAAGTTATCAAGAAAAAACTGATTTTTCAGTACCACCCTAACTTTCTTATTTAAAAAAAGTCATAACTCGCGAACCATAAGAGATAGAAATTTGGGTTCTTCAGCAAAGTTGCTCCAAATTGGTTGTTCTGAAACATTGTAGAACATTATGTAGGCGTATATGCGTCAGCAAAAAAGTTTATGTGCTGATCTCGTAAACCATGTGGGCCACCCTAGTTTCACATCAGTGCAAAAAATGTCTGAAAAATATGGAGAAACTTTGCCGAAGACACCATATATCTAAAATTGACGGTTTAGGCGCAATCATTTTTGTCTTCCTAAATATGGCTCTGGGACCAATGTGCAATGTGTGCTGTATTCATTGTTCGTCAAAATGTCACTGCTGCTGTTGCTGTTATCAAGTATATTATTAACAAATGATTTCCCTCAACTTATCCTTAATTTCCATATATTAATTTAAAATTATCTTATGAATTTCTTCAAATACCCTTCCAAACATCAATGCAAGACAACTGTCCCCAGGAATGACCCAACAAAAATGTTGGGAAAATCCTTTGGAAATTTCGTTGGAAACTCAAGAGCTTCATGATTTTTAGGATTTCTTCCAGAATATCATCCATTGAATGTTTTATCGATTCTTTCCGAAACCCATTAACAGGCTTCGTGCAAAATTTCTTCTGCGTTTTCGCCAAGATTGCTGCCAAGAGGGTTTGCTTTGATTTCACGTAATAATACATAATACAAACATATTTGCAGGTGTTTCGACATTCTTTGCCAGTTACTTCTGGAAGTTACCTCACAGATCCGTCCTGATATTTTTAGGACAATCGTTTAAAATCTATGAAGAACTTTATTCATTGTTTCTTCCTGGAATCTTTATATGTTTAATATTTATATGTTTAATCTTTAAAGTTACTAATAATTATTTAAGGTATTGCTACATTGCATTCGTCCAGAGATTCGTGAGAGATCTACAAATTTATCAAGATTTTTTTTCCAATGCTTCGTGCTGTTGTTCTAATCGTACCTTCCGATATATTTGTTCAGAGAATGCGTTCAAATCATTCTCATAATTATCCTAGTCGTTGCAAAAGACAAGACTATTCTAAAAAAAATCAACCATGATTTGAATACCACTACCAGGCTTTAAACCAAAAATATCTACTGGGATTTTTCTTAGAATGTGACTTTTCTGAGGATTCTTTTGGGAACGGATTACTCATTTTCATTATTCAATTTAAATTTTTTTGAGTTGATTTTTGTTTGAATGTATTTGAAAGAAATAATCGAGCATTGCAGATCCCAATTATTTAATTATTCCTTCCAAAAAATAATTGGCGGTCAGGTTCCGTCATTAATTACAGAATTTCAAAAAGTAGAGTTTTTATCATTTGAAATCGACAACGTTCACATGAAAATGTGTTTACTATATATTAATCTCTTCAATCGTAACGCAATAAATGAATTCTCATTAAACAAATTTCAGATGTGAGCAACAAAACTGCTTCAAAACTTAATTAAAATAACTTATCTAAAACACTTCTCTACGAATTCTTAAAAATATTAATAATGATTCCAAAAAAATACTTAATGATTTTCTTAACATAAACTTCCAAGGATTAATTTACAATTGTTTCCTGGAAGCTTACTTCATTACATAAATACTTTCAGTAATTCTCAAACAATTTTTTTCCCAAACTTCTCAATAGTTTCTCAAGATTTCCCAAGGATGTTCTTTGGCACAAACGAGATGAATTATCTGGGGATTCCATCAAGAATTTTTATATGAATTATTGTAATTTATAGCCCACGCATTTGCCTTTAGTAAAATTGTAATTAATTTCTCTAGGGAATTTTAATGGATTTTTCAAAAATGTTGACACATGTTTTTTCAGAAAACTTTACAGGTCAGGTGTTCTTTCTTGAATTACTGCCAATAAAGGCATAACTGTCCCATATGAATTTTCGAATCAACACCATTTTCTGTTGCAACATCCATGTTTTAATATATACTTTAAAATGCATTAAAAAACTAATACCCTAATCCCAACCGAGCACGTGGATTTTTTTCCATAATTTCACCCATAATTTGTCCATCTTTACCACGCGAAATGAGTTAATTAATTTAATAACCATGCGGATTGGATTACCGAATAGCTCAATATAAGTGTTAATTTATAATACACTGTATTTGAGAATGTTGTGGAAAAGTATGAAGTTGGTGCAGTCTCATGTTGAAAAATTTAGGTATAACAATCTCTATATGAACTTTTAACGGCAAACGTGAATTGTATTCAAGTTAATATTTTTGCTGACTACAAAGAAGCAAAATGAGTTATCTGTGTGGTTATGTTAAATGAGTATGGCACGAAAAAATGTACTGGAAAATTAAGGACATTTGTATGAGAAGACATTAAACTTTGAGCACTATTTACTCAATGCCTACTTTTTCATATGGGACAGTTATGCCTTTATGTGCAGATTAGCTCTAGGAGAAATGTTTGCTGACATATTTCAAGAATTTAAGCTATGAAGCGGGTTTTGTCTCAGCTGGAGGGGGTATTCTCTGGAAGAATTGTTGAAAGGACCCATAATGAATTTCTGGAGTTATTCGAGTAGATATTCGTTGAGGAAAACCAGAGAGAAATTCTGGTGAACTTCTGAAACTCCTGATGAGATTCGTTGTGGGATTGCATCTTGGAGTTCTGTCTGTCACGTGTTCAAAAAATCCAATGGATTTATGATTATTCAAAGGTCGGATTCACACGTAACGTTGATCTTAGTTTCGAGAACAAGCATTGAGAAAGTACTAGAATTCATAAAAATAACAAACGTAAAGTTTTTACACGGGTTTTGACATTACATTTCAGCAAGGATTTTAGCATAATGATTAATGAAAACTTGCAGTATTTTCAGTTGAGATTTTTTTTATAACACAAAGGTCGTGTTGTCACCAAAATTTCATTCTATGTATGTTCAGGTAAGCCTAAAAAATTTCACACCAGAATTAATTCTCAACGGCCCTCATATTTGAAGCCAGCTACTCTTAATAAGGTCTAGCTTTAAAGTTGCAGATTTGCACCCGAAATCATTCGAAAAGCGCCACTGCAATTAATCTTCTTCTTCTTGGCATTACGTCATCACTGGAACATATGCTTCTCAGCTTAGTATTCTTATGAGCACTTCCACAGTTATTAACTAAGAGCTTTCTTTACCAAAATTTCCATTCTCGCATTCGTATATCGTATGGCAGGTACGATGATACGTAAGTGTAGAACTAGCCCTCGTGCGTTAAAATACACTCTAATAAAGATTTAAAAAAAAAAAAAAGGTACGATGATACACTATGCCCAGGGAAGTCAAGGAAATTTCCATTACGAAAAGATCCTGGACCGACCAGGAATCGAACCCAGACGGCTTCAGCATGGCTTTGCTTTGTAGCAGCGGACTCTAACCACTCGGCTAAGGAACGCCCCGCCACTGTAAGTATATTGTACAACAAGTGTGTTTTTCAGATGGTGATTGTACTAAGTACAAAGATGGCTCCTGTCTGTTGCCTATTATTCTTAATAGTTACCATGCATTTTCTAATTTTTTTAGTGATAACAACGATAAAAACATGAGACTTTTTAAATACACAAATTTGGCAACGTAAAATTCACGCCTTGCTGCACAAATCGGCAAGACACTGTATATGCGTGCGAAACCGACATCGGTATTCCTAATAAATCATTCGAAATTCGTCCATATTATACGAAACGTTCAATAAAACAGAAACTATGACCAGTTTCAGACAGTATAAATCATTTCCAACCCCAATGCTGTAATCTGAGTCCTATCAGGTTTCAGTCTTCACCATAAGGTTGTAAAACCTAAAACCGCCCCAAAGCGGAATATTGCCACCGGGCATCCTGATCACCATCCAACCACACACTCTCTTTTTCCTGCAGCAGGTTTGATTACACCAGCAACGCCGTGACTGTCTGTCGGCGGATGGATATTCGGATGGCAATCGGTTTTCGGATTAACGTATAGGAGTACAGCCTCGGTACATTACACCCCACTCGCCGATCATGCTGATCCGGCAGCAGCCCCACTGCAGTTTCTTCTTATCGAGAGTGCTTCCTTTCCGTCAGCATAAACAAGAAAACGATCACCATCCGAATCCGAATCGACGCGATCGATGTCTCCCATTCAATTTCACTTTCACGTGGTAAAATATATTATGCCGCGCCGTTTAAATATTGCCTCATTTCCCTTCTCTCTTCTTTAGAGGCCCGCGATCAATGGCACCGTCACTGAATGGGGGTCTTCGTCTGGTCTGGAGTAGTTATCCAATTGATTGGAGGATGGCACTTGGATACACAACAAGCACTACACTTCGGTATCAGTTTCCCTTTCTTCTAAGGTCTTCACTTTCGATAAGATCCCGTCATCGATCGATCACTCACTTGAGATTTTTTTGATTCCCGCCACTTGCTTCCAAGATTTGTCTCCCCACGTGGATCACCGAGCAGAAATCTTAGAACGAACCGAAACGAATCAACTCCGCGCCGCAAATAATCGACCTCACAGCGATCATTACCACCCACTTTCCGTACTCTGGGGGACTCCCTCCAATCCTTCGGCACGACAAGAGCACTTCAACAGCCAACTGCCAAAGGGGAGGTGGTAAAAAACCGCTCAACAATTTCACCGTTTCCCACCTTTTTTCACGATCCGCTGACTTTTCGATTGTTTTGCTCAGCTGTTGACTTCAACCGGTGGTGACTCAATTGCATAATCGACCATGAAAAGCTTGCACACTTCTGCTCTCACACTCACGTCGTTGTCGTATTTGGATATTGCTGCTGGTTGACCACCACCGTGTCGTAGCTCGATCCGCCGAGATGATAATGAGCAACCTATCCGGGCAACGATCATGGCCCAACTGCGGTGCGGAAGTTGCCGTGAGATAAATGCTTTCCAGGAGATCAAATCGGCCTAACATAGTTTAGCCGCATGGTAAAACGCACCGTACATGCAAATCAGCTGATGATGAGGATGCTGATGTGCATACTATATGAACATTTTTTTGGATTTATCGTGAAAAACGGGACATTGGGTCACTCTAAATTACGCGGAACACATTTTACCTACAGTTACCCCACAGTTATGGATCAACTAAGGGTCATTTTTCAGAATAAAATATAATTAAAAAACATGGTTAAGCTATACAAAACAAAATTACCTCCCTGGCACTGCGGAATATAGTTGTTTTTGAGAATACACCTCAAAATACCCGGTTATTTACAAAAAAATGTCGATTTCGATAGAAATTGCAAACGATGTCCATCTCACAGATGTGGATCAGTGGGAGAGGAGGATCCGTATTATGGATCAAATCGACTCACATTATGGATCAAAACACTAGAACAGCAATTTATCTGCGAGATAAACGAATGGTGTGCTAGTAAAAGCATACGTTTTGGCGTTTGATTCGGAATCGTCTTATCTTTGATTCATAACTGTGGTATGGGTTTCAATGCCCCACAGTTATGAACTAACGCTTCTGGGTATACGGTTGACATTTTATTTCCTACGGTCGAAAAAAATATGCTTATATTATAATTGATTGCGATGCTGTACCGATTTATGGTTCATGTAGGTAAAATGTGTTCTGCGTAATTGCAACTCTATTTGATGAGATATTCCCGTTTCAGTTCAAGTTTGATCCATATCTGTGTGCTATCCATAACTGTGGGGTGACTGTACGTGATGCATAAAACTAAACAGCCACAATCAATTATAATATTAGGGCTTGTCGCGCCTGACAGCCTTCAAAATAGAAAGTTCAGAGGCATTTTTTCATTCCATTATTATGTAGTATCATTCCAAGCATTACATTTACCATTGCAAACTTCACATTCATTTCTTATATCTAGGGTTCTGTGTGAGCCAACACTATCATCCTAATTTGGTAAAACTAAGGTGCTTATTTTATAAGTCGAATCGATCAAAATGACTCTATTGGAGTCACCGTCGACCAAAAAATTCGCTCCACTCTGCTCTGATACTCGAGTTAATCGACAGTTACATTTGGCTTGAATACCCTCAATGTGATTTTCGTAAGTTAAATTTTTATCTAGTATCAGCGCTAGATAATTAACTTAATCTGATCAATTTATTGGAACTTGGGCATTTTTTTATTACCGGACAGGATTGGGCCGAAGGTTCTCCGATTTTGATGAAATTTTCACCAGGCGTAGCACTCATGGAAATATGATCAAAAATGAAACTTAAAAAAATCTTAGTGGCCTATTTTCCCGGAAAATTCTAGTCGAATTTTCCCAATTTTCCCAAATAGTACAAACTTTAAAAAATCATAACTCAAAAACTATTCATCATAGATATAAAGTTTTTTAGTGTAATCGAAAGGAAATTTCCTCAGCAATCCATTAAAAATAATTTTAGAAAAAATGTTCTTGAAAAAAAATTTACCACAAAGATTTTTCTCAAAAAAAAAAAAAAAAAATTGTTAAAAGTACCGTCTGTATCACCGATTTTTTTCAAATAAAATGTGCTTACCTTCGAAATGTTATTACCTTTCTTTCGTCCATAGACGCCAAAATGGTATATCTTACCGTTTCTGAGATATAGCGAAAAAACTAACGAGTGACCGTATGCTGTACACAATAAATAGGTACACTCAGAAACACCAATACACATTCATGCGAAACAACAATAGACCGATCGATCACAGTGAGTTTTTGTTATGCAAAAGATTGAGTTGAGGCCGGTTTGTTGATTCACGCAACAGCTTCGTACATTTGTTGTTCGGCGTTTTGATTTTCCATTTCGATTTAATTGACAAGGTTTTCTATACTAGCATCGGCAGGTGAGTTCCGATACGCAATTCAACCCTCAGATCCAACCAACGTAACATTGTTGGATATTCTCCCAGCAGGCAAGTTTCTGTAATAATCACGAGGTACCGTAATTTCGGGTGAAATTGATCATTTTTCACTGTTTTCTTGGTATGCTTTCTAAAATGAGCATGAGCATGAGCGTGATTGACCGCCCGCAGTTGCTACTCCGTTATTGCAAGAACAGCTGTACTTACACAGGGAACCAACAGACGCTACTCGGGATCAGTATCATCCTCAATGTGTAAATACTGGTGCTCTTATTATTATAATAAACAATACCGGCGCCGGCTGCGTCCGAATGCAGGTCAATTTGGGAATGGGAGGGAAATGTTGACGTGTTACTTGCTTTATGGAAGCCGAGGAGTCCTCTACACTTCCACAAGAAAACAAGAAAACACTGGGAGTTTGGATATGGGAAAGGATTCGTTTTGGTAAACGATAAATATATAATTTGAAATGAATACGTGAGTATATACACGAATGACCACACTATCCAAACCAGACACGATACTGATTTCGTTGCTCGCTCGACAGGAGCATACAACAGGTTCAACGTATCAAACTCTACTGACGCGTTTTTTTTTTCACCGACGCATTTCGTTTTTTCTTTCGCGCAACGCGAACCGGACACAATGGATCCGGATTCCATCGCTCGCCCACAAGGAGCATGCAACAGATTCAACGGATCCAACACTACTGACGCGTTTCTCTTGGTATGCTTTCTAAAATGTTATCAATACCATACAACTTTATGCAGGAAAACAAGTACGACGGGCTCAAGTACCGTAAAACGGGGTAACTTTGATAGTTTTTTCGAAGAAAACTTGAATATTTATGCATGCTGTTTCAAAGAATTTTAATTCATATTTTTAAAACAAGTACTGGTATCCCAACTATCGATTCCAGTTGATAGATTTCCAAAAGATGTATTCTTAATGGATGTATAATTTTTCATATAATCGAAAGTCGGTTTTCTGTTTTGGGGTAACTTTGATAATGGAGCATCACTCGAACAAAATTTAATGAATTACAGAACATTTGTAGGGCGTTGCATATCTTTAGGCGTTTAACGCTATATGGAAATTTCTGACTTAGATTACAAAAATGGTCCCAGTTTGTAAAAATAGTATTAGCTAAGAGTTTTGAGACCGAATTCGAGTTCTGCTATAACTAGGCTATCAAGTATAAGTGACGAATTCATTATGACTTCATCAAATAGTGATCGTAGAACAGATTGTTTGAGAGCATTTCAAAATTGCTAAAATCTTATAAATTTTCCATTTATGCATATAAATCCTCAAATGTACTAGATTCCAACGGAAATAGCTTTAACATGAAGTGTCATACTAATACTCTTTACTTTTGCATTCGTTTTGCTTAACAGATCAACAGGAACTTTGTTATTTCGTTTAGTATGTTGAGAGTCTCGCATTATCAAAGTTACCCCGTTTTACGGTACCGAAATTTTCTATCAAATGCGATGTTAGTGCCAAAAATCAGCTCTAAAATTTTAAAACGGGGAATCCCATTTCGGGGTGAAATTGATCACTTGTCAATGTGATTATTGTTAGTTTTGAAATCAACCCTACATACTTAATTTGGGCCTCCTGAATTCAAATATGCTTGCCAAATTCTTAACGAGACAATATTTATGGAAATAATCAATAATCAAATTTGAAGAATACCGCGAAAAACGCCTAAATGTAGGCAATTTCCGAAGGATTTCCATACTTTGTAGCAGAAAATCATATTTTTCAATTAAACGATCAAATTGGTAAGAGTTTTGATAGTAAATTCTGTTTTGGAGATATATTTTTAGCATCCTCACAAACTTTCAATTTTACACCATGTCTAAATTCTTATTTAGAACTAGAAGTTTATGGATGTTTATCAATTTCACACCAAACTTGATTCTAGAATTTTACATTATTTTCATAGAAATAAACAATCTGTAGCACAAAAAACTTAACTATACACAATTAGACATTATTGAAGACAAACAACGTTCATTTACTATAGGTTGCAATAAATTTGGTGCATCATTAATCAAAAATAAAATCGTGTGACATGGTGATCAATTTCACCCTATAGATCAATTACACCCGAATTTACGGTACCTGTTCTTTTCTAATGCGAGTCACAAAACTTTCCATCCATTTTTCGGCAACTAGTAAGTAACGATACGATTCCTGTGGTTAGTTTTTCAACTGTTATGAACTGTAACAAAGGTTCATTTTTTTCTGATTTCTTTCTAACAAGTCTGTACCGATTCCTTCTCAAACTGTAATTTGGCTTTTTTTCGCGGCAAAAGTGCCACCGCCATCCAGTTAACAAGTGTTCATTTGCTACAAGGTTTGCTAACTTTCGTAAAATAACAATAATATTCTACTCCAGTTGAATATCGCAATATTATTTTATATTCTTTTGACTTCTAGTTGTATTTCTAGTATCTGATCTCAACATTTTGCTAACTATGCATAGATTTTCGCTACCGAAGCTGTGAAGTACCGGCATCATTATTATATTCTTCTCAGGCCTTAAATTGTTCATTTATCTCCGGCTATAGGTGAGCTAAATACGACTTTTCGCTTTCGTTTTTGAACCATAATTTAGATCTTTTCATCACGTGGAATTCCACTATACACTTTCTTGCTAGTGTAGAGCCACAGCCAAGGCATACTTATCTCCAACTATTATTATGGATAAAGTCACATACTACGAAACCCAGCAATGTTGCTGTAACCCCTTTGAAACCAATGGTCACAAAGGGGTGAAAACATCTTTGCGAAAGGTCACTACAATGCATGAAAAAGCTTGTTTGTATCATAGCCATGATGAATTGGTAAAGGCAATTTCGACTGGAACTAGAATACTACTTTCGGATGGCTTTCTCAGTCTGGAAGTCGAAAAACGATGTTTTTTACATTCCCGACGTTTCGGCCGATGGGTTTTGGCCTTCTTCAAGGGGTGCTAAAACATATATTAACATACATCGTACAACATGAAAACATAAAACATAATGTGGTAAAACTCACTAAGGTCTATCGTCTCCCGTTATAGATCGATTGTCGTCTGATTGGCGACGGAGAGCGCTTTATCATGCCTGCCTGTTATAATTTTGTTATTTAGTGTGTTTCGTGTTTTAATAAGTCCGTGAACTTACGTTTTAATTTTTAGGTTTGACGACGGATTTTATATTATAACACAACATTACACTGCAACGACTTTTTCAAAATGGTAGGTCATCAGGGGGTTGTGTTGGATTGTGTTGGGTCACGATCATCATTTTGAGCCAAACGATCGTGGGTTTCTACCGATATAATGGGGTTGTTCCTACTATTAGAGGTTTTGATGGTGTGAAACAGACCTGCGTATGTGGTACTAAGACCTTGTATATCAGTACGATGGTTGACCGTATTAATAGAGTAGTGGTTTTGTGGGTTCTATCTATTATTTTGGGATGTATTAGATTGAACCTATGATTTTTATCAATGACATGTTTTATCAGCGCGGTTTTGGCTCCTAAATTGGTCAATTTGTCTTCTGTATCTGTGTCGTTAGATTCTATTATGTTTGTGTATTGGTTCATGTTGCTTTTATGTCCACTGATACGTGTTTTTAGTTGATTTTTCGTCATTCCAATGTATTGTTGTTGGCAGTTTGTACAAGATAAACTGTAAACAACATTGGATTGATCGAGTATATCAAAAGGGTCCTTAACTGGTTTTAGGATGCTCTTGATATTTTTAAGTGTTTTGTAGGCTGTTTTTACTTGCGGAAAATCGTTTTTTAGGAGGCTGGCGATGGTTGGACTTAGTTGTGCGATGTACGGAATGCTGCGATACTCGGGACGATGGATTGGTTCGGCGATAGACGGCTTGAGGGAGCTTCTATGGTTTTAAGCTGAGGGTCTGGTGGAATCATCGGATGTTGTTGTTTCTGCTAGGTCGGTGTGATTGGTGTGTGGCTGGCTTGTTTGTAGCTGCGTAGTATTGAGTGATGCTCGATGATCATGCTGCTGGTTTTGGGAGGAGTTTCTGGTGGATTTGGTGCGGTTTATGAGTCGGTTGATGAGGGCATATGGGTAGTTGTTTTGGCGGAGCTGTTGGAATATTATGCTGGACTTTTTTGCTGATGGATCGGTGGTTAGTGTCATAAACCGTTTGATAAAGTTGGTTGCAACATTTATCTTCATAGCGGTGGGGTGGAAAGAGTGGTAATTCAAGAGTCGTCCTGACGAGATAGGCTTTGAAAACCACCGAGTTAATATCGTTTGGTCTCTGTTGCGGATGAGTAGCATATCCAAAAACGGGAGAGTACCATTTTGCTCTTGTTCAACAGTAAACTGTATATGTTGGTTATAACTATTAAAAACTGCCAACGTCTGCTCAATTTGGTCGAAGGGTAGAGCCAGGATGAGATCATCCACGTATTTTTTGAGAACTGGGATTGGGAATTTCAGTCTCTTAGTGACAGTCCTCAGGAGTATCTCCATGACCAGGTCCGCCAGGATTGGCGAGAGAGGACTGCCCATAGCTGTACCAAAGGTTTGTTCGTAGTATTTGCCTCGAAACCGAAAATAGCAATTATCGTTGTTCGACAATGAGTGAAATGTATGCAAAGATAGTGAATACAATAGCTAAATGGTTTCCTGCGGATGTGGTTGAGCCGAGTGATGATTTCAACACTCTTTTACTAAATTTAAAGTCAGCGTTTATGGCAGCCGATACGACCAAGAAAAGAATTGATATTCTAAAATTGTTGCCGAAAAGTTGGTCGTATCCAAAAATAAAGTCGCATTTTGGAGATGCTACTAATTACATGATAGCTGAGTCCAAAGCAAATGTAATAGGATTTCAACCTTTATCAAGGGCAGGACGTTCTTCACATGGTAAAGATGTACACGAAAAGGTAGTTAGTTTTTACCTCAGAGATGACGTTAGCCGTCCATTTCCCGGATTGAAAGACACGATTTCTATCAAATTACCAAACGGGACTCGACAAAACTACCAGAAACGTTTGTACTTGCTCCATTGAATGAGTTACATAAACAGTTTTTGGATTCTTGTGACGATCCACAGGAATCTATATCATTTACTTCGTTCTGGAAGCTTCGCCCAAGACAATGTGTATTCACAAGAGATTCCTCGGCAATGAATGTGTGTGTCTGCATGATTCACGAAAATATGAAGTTTTTGCTAGATGCTTTATGCAAGACTGGATGCTTTGCGAACTTCAACGGGGAAAAAGATTTAAAAACCGTTTTGCTTGAAAAAAGTATTTGCATTGGAAGTGCGGACGTATGCTTTCTCCGATCTTGCGATGATTGTGGCTCAAGCAACATGATTAATTTTGTTGCAGAATATTTGGATCAATGCAATATTGATGAAATTGAATATTGTTTATGGACAACTTCTCCTAGATGTGAGCTGATAAGCAAAAAAGAAGACGTAAACGACTTTTTAGAAAGCTTAGAAAATCAAACTGAAAAGTTCATCGTGCATCGATTTAAAGTAGAGAAACAGATTAGATTCATTAGATCCAAAAAAGAAATGTTGACAGAAGGACAGGAGATAGTGTGTCAAATGGATTTTGCCGAGAACTACTCCTGTATAGTTCAGGATGCTATCCAAAGTCATTACTTTGCAAGGCCACAAGTAACCATTCACCCTTTTGTTGTGTTTTACAAAGAAGAAGGCTCATTCAAAGTCTTAAATTACATAGTCATAGCTGATATAAAAAAAAAACATAATACTATATCAGTTTATGCTTTTCAGTGTAAGCTTTTAGTTCTACTAAGGGAACAATTTGCAGCATTGGACAAAATTATATACCTATCTGATGGTTGTGCAGAACAGTACAAGAACAAGTAAAACTTTAAAAACGTTTGTTGTCACGAGAAGGACTTTGGAGTTAAGGCAGAGTGGCATTTTTTCCCCACATCACATGGAAAAGGTCCATGTGATGGCATTGGAGGAAACATTAAAAGAATGGCGAGGGACGCTTGTATAAGGAAAGCTGCAGATATAAATAATGCGAAGCAGTTCTACGAGTGGGCGACATCTGATAAAGCAAAGCATCAGTTCAAAAAGGATTTGAATTTTATTTTTGTAACCGAGAATGAATATAAGGAGGCTGAAACTTTGCTCAAAAGTAGATTTAGTAAGCTTGTTACGATTCTTGGAACAAAAAACTACCACGAATTTATCCCAAGGGATGAGCACAGTATTTTTGCCAATGAGTACTCAAATCCCCTACGAAGATGAGAAACAAGTTTCTGTTCTTCACTTGGTAGTGAACAAAAAAGAAAAATGGATAAATACGGAAACCGGAAAAGTTTAAGGAATAAAAAAATTGTTAACTATAATGAAAATATTATGTATAAATTGTTCTTTCTTTCAAATGTATAATAAATGAAGTTAAACCAACGTACAAGCTTGTTTTAACGAGAATGAATCTGAGAACGTGAGATGCGCTATGGGACAGTTACCCTATTCACTCCTCTCAAAAACTAATTCGCAGTGAACGAACAAAAAACTTTGCTTCAAAAAATGTATAAATACGTTCACACTCGCTCGTTTGTGTTTCCGCTATATCTCAGAAACGGTAAGAGATACCATTTTGGCGTCTATGGACGAGAGAAAGGTTATAAAATTTCGAAGGAAAGCACATTTTTTTGAAAAAAAGTAAGAGGTTGTTTCCGAGATACGACCGTTAAGTTGACGTTGGATAACGTTAGCCTCTTCTATTTCCTGGTTTGAGACCGTCACAAACTTGTGAAACATTTCTACTGCTAAAAATCCAATTAATTTTCACACTATTTGTTGCATGTCAATTCTGATTTATTATAGACATTGTGTGTTATTATTTTGTGTTAATACAAAATAATCACTTTACATGTATTCAGAAGCTTAGGCGATTATATTGAAGAATTGATTTTTAAGTGTATACTTCATCATTGCTAATTTGGTGCGAATAATTCAAAATAACTCTTTTGCATTGATTTTGTGGCCCTGAAAAGGGCCGTTTGGTTTGTTTGTTGGTTGGTTAACACTTCAACACTGATAGAACCGGTCGATGGAAGAAGAAGCCAGAGCGGTAAATCTTGCTCTCCAAACAAATATTCCGGGTGAACGTTAGATCCACGCATGATCCACTAAGATTGGTTGCTTTAGTGGGATCCGAAGCCAGTTTGAGGTTGAGGTACTTCTCCATGAAGTCCGCAAACTCCATGTTCTTCTCTTTGCTCATATCGATGTTGAAGTTGCCTGTCACGATGATTGGCATAGTCTCCTTGTGATACTTGAACAAGTTCCGCGCCATGAAGAACTTCTTCTGCTTCTTCGTTGTATCCGGGGAAATGTAGAGACAAACCAGTAGTGTCCGACAATTCATTGTAGTGATCTCGGCAGCGCAGATGTCACCATAATCATCTGACAAGCCCAGCTCTACATTATAACTGGTGCAGAGTTTGCGGATCGTGTGCGGCACAGCCATCGTTGTTGCTGAGTTGTTTTGATGTATAGCGACACCTGCAACTCTAACGTTATTACGCTTAGCAGTTGTGATACAGGTGAATCCATTCAATACCGTGTGGCTTTGAGCACCATCCCATGCCTCGGAAAAGGCCAGGATATCCACCATCATCAGCACAGGATCGGCAGAGATATCGGATGCGTGTTCCACGAGGTTTTGAACGTTTAAGCTCATCAATCTGCAAGCAGACTTGCAGCGTTCGATGGCTTCAACGATTTCCAGGATGTCAAAGACCTCAGAAGGGCACGGTTCCATCTCCCAAACTTCGGACATGATTGTTCACAAGTACAGAATGCAGTACACAAGCCACTTGATTTTAGATGTTGGTTCATTAATTGGCTGGATATATTGATTTGATGTCTGTGTTAGGGAAACCAATGGTATAAAGAGTGTAAAACTTGTCCAACCCTGTGTATGTTGACAATTCTCACAAGCCGAAATTTGACGATCTTTTCTTTAAATTGAGTGCATATATAGATTTACCCACAGGTACCTATTTTCAATTTTACCAAAACCATTCTCCACGTCGAAGTGGAGGATTAAAGTGATATTTGTGATACATATAATAGGAAATATCGTTTAAGCTAACTCTTTATCAAAATGTTGGTGGCCTTGAAAAAGGCCGTTTGTTGTGAAAGATGATGTTGACGGTGTGACCGAAGGAAGGTCGAGGCCCATCAGATGACTCGACAGGACGGATTCGTTGTTGACTCTGAAAGAGTGGGAGAAAAGAGTTATATATTTCATAAAGTTTTGCGTTAAATTATATTTACCAGATGGTTGAGCCTTATATCACGGGTTGCAAAACATCCATGATATTTTGAAGAATGCATCAACAAAAGAATCAAGCATAATATTGCGATAGGTTGGTAGCCATGATCTGATATCCAAAATTAATCGGTACTTCGTCACAGAAACAGACTGTGCACTGGGCAGAGCTCAACTGCAGTTTATGAAACCTTCGAATAGACGATGTTCCACTGTTGGTGCTGAACGATTTGGAAGAGAACGACATGAATCACATATTATGCAAAACTTACATCATCAAATTACATTTACCAGATTATCGAGCCTTGAATCGCGGGTTACGAAACGTCTTCTCTCACGATGCAAGGATTTGCCAAAGAAAGCATATCAATGGACGGGTTGGAGATTTCAAAACCAGGCACAGCAAAACGGGAGGAAAGCCGACACTCTACCGTCATGAATGCACTGGCTGCAGGAATAGTTATCGATGGGAACCATTTACTGGACAATGTTTCACTGTTAACGCTGAACGATGTAGAAGAGAACGAAAATAATTAGTTATTTTGTACATCTTAGCCTAAAAGACTATTTACCAGATAGTTGAGCCTTGTATCGCGGGTCACGAAACATCATGAAGAAAGCGTATTGATGGACGGAGTGAGAACGAAGTCAACGACGGGAGTAGAACTCAGAATAAGGCAGAGCTCAACTGGAGGCAGGCCGAGATTCTCAATTTGCAGACCGTTCAAATCTCAAGCACTGAGAGTATCGGTCGGTGGTATGAGAAATACGCACAGTATCTCTTGCACTGTATGCGAATGTTCCGGGTGAACGTCAGATCCAGACATGACCCTCCCATGGTAGTCGCTTGAGATCGATCTGAGGCCAAATCTAGGTGCAGGTATGTCCTCATGAAATCGATGAACTCAAGGTTTTCCGGCTTCAACACGTCGATGTTGAAATCCCCCGTTACGATGATTGGCATGGACGTTTTGCTGTACAGGACCAGATTACGCGCCAAGAAAAATTTCTTTTGCTTGATCGTGGTGCCTGTAAAAGAAAAGAATTTATTATGAAAATGAGAAACACAAACTCCGTTTTAGTCATACCTGGTGAAATGTACAACGAAAACAGTAACGTGCGAGTACCCATAACCGAGATTTCGGCGGCGCAGATATCACCGTACTTGTCTGCTTCACCCAACATTGCATCGTAGCTAGCACTGAGCTTGTCGATGGCGTGAGAAACGGCCGCGGTGGATGCTGCTGTGTTCTGGTAAATGGCCACACCGCCAGCTCTTGTTTCGTCACGTTTCTCCTGGGTGATGCAGTCAAATTCAGCCAGGACCGCCTGTGTGCCATTGTCCATCCATGTTTCACTCAGTGCAAGCAAGTCCACGGCACTGAGAACACGGTCTGTTGTAATGTCTAATGAGTGTGCGTTCAGGCTTTGCACATTTATACTCATCAACATAACAGCAGACGTGTTTGATGCTATTGTTGCCATAACATCCTCGCCGATGGTACGCAGACGGTGGTTATTTAAACGTCCAAGCTCTGTTCGGAGATCTCTGATTCTTGGCGTTACAGCGGCTTTTCCGTGGTGAAACTTGAAATCGTTGCTCTGGTTCGTCAGGTACAGTCCTTCGATGGAAGTAACCCTTGAAAGGCCAACGTAAACCAGTTGCTGCTCCTGGCTTTTCTCGTAGTTGTACACAACTTCTGAGAATGTGCCTCCTTGCGATTTGTGTACCGTAAGGGCACAAGCGCTCACAACCGGAAATTGAACCCTCTTGCACTTAACTCCACCATTGAGGCTAATGTTCGCTGATCGCTTGGCGATTGGGGTCCACTCAGCTTTCAGAACACCAGGCTTGGAGTATACCAGTGGTCTGGCCTTCACTCTCAACATTCTTCCAATGGAGTCGTTCTCAAATTTTATCCACAACCTAGTAATCTGCTGCTGAGTATCGTCTTCGTCGCGTTCGACGAACATTAGTTCTCCGATCGCACCGTTAACGATTCCGTCTTCGACGTCGACATTGGTCGTCAACATGTACGGAGTACCCACAGCAAGCCGCAGTAGGTACGGCAGGCAACCAGTCTCTGCTACACTCATCTTATGCACCTTTGTGCGAGCACCAGCCAGCTGAGAGTTGTCCTTGAAACCGGAATAAATGTCATCCGCCGTACATTCAGCTGCCTCCCGATCCACTAATGCGATGGAATTGTATCGCTCCACGTCGACGTTTCTATGGAACAAGCGGATTGCACGCGGCACGTGTTGCTGACACCACTCCGCTGTACGGAATCTGCTCTCAATGATGACGACTTCGTCCGGAGACAACTGCTCTCCATTACCGATTTTGGTAAGGATGGTGGAGAATTGCTCATTGGTTTGTCGCATAACCTGGACCAACGGGTAGAACTCGAGAGACTGCCATAAGACGGCACCGTGCATTGAGTTGACACTCGGCTTGAAGACTGGGCGTGCGTTTACTGGAGGTAGCTGACGAAGATCACCGCAAAATACAATCTGCATTCCACCAAACGGATCATCATAATTCCCGGTGATTTCCTGGAGTCGAACGTGGACGGTGTTCAAAACATCAGCACCAAGCATGCTGGTTTCGTCGATGATGATAGCTTTCACGTTTGCGAAAGCGTTGCGGTACAACTGCAATGCCTCAAAGCTTAGCTTCGAACTTTGCCTCCGAGACATGGTGATCCGAAAGGCGGAATGCACTGTAGTTCCTCCGATAGCCACAGCTGCTTTCCCAGTTGATGCGCAAGCAACATACGCATTATTCTGGGAATTGTGTGCTTGGCTAAAGCGATTCACGGTCTCCATGAGTATTCGCAAAGTGAACGTCTTGCCACAACCTGCCGGGCCTGTGAAGAATATCTGCACGGGTTTGATACTGTCATCGAAGCTGTGCAAACTGTGAATGATGTGCAAAATCAAATCACGTTGCTCCGCATTTGTTGCACGTACCATCTCACAGTACTCCTGCTTGGACATGACGTTTGCACGCTGCTTGACGACTGCCGCCATGGGTCCATTGGGCAAGTTATTTATGTCGTCATCGTTCGGTTCCATGCTGATGGTGCGAACGTACTCATCGCGCTTCTTGTTAGCAACCTCTTGCTGTACGTCATCTTCATCAGACAGACGGATATACTCGGCTACGACCTGGTCCAAGTTCAGCTCGCAGTCGTACTCCTTGTGTTTGGCGAGTATAGCAGCCTCGTTGTCTTCATACAACATAAGGAACTTATTGCGATCGAGTACATCGCAGACTTCATTTCTGAATGGCAGAAAGAGCAGCACCATCTCCCGTTTGTACTCAACTAGTTCCGACATGTTGTATCCACACCAACGCAATATACGGGGAAATCTGCGTATCTTGTACGTATTCTTCGCCCTTCTTTCCTCCGTATAAAGTGCTGCAAAATCCGCCAAGCACACCTCGTCCATGCCTTCACGCGCCTCATAGCGTTGTATAATGTTGAGGGTCCAAACATCGGTGGAGTCTTCTTCGAGCTCTTCTTCGTCCATTTGCTTCGTCCGTTTCCGCGACTTGATCCGCTCGTGTGGCCACATCGTCGGAATGAATTCCACCTATAAGATAAAATAAGTGAGAATTATCATGACCTGCACCAATATGTAACAAACAAAATAGTACCTTACGGCTAGCTTCCGACATCGGTTGCCTGAGCAAATACCACGCAGCTTCCTGGGCGGACATTTCCACGCTGTTGAGCATTTTGATGCTAACTTTCTTCAGCAATCCATTATAGTCGTGATCGGGATGCTCTTCCTGAAGCTTTATCAGCTCGCGGTGTAAACTGCTTATGCCCCTGTTTGTTTTGTTGACATACTCAACAACATAAGCAGCACACGAGAACTCCTCCAAGACAAACTGCAGGTCCATGTTGGAGCGCAGAATCTTACCAATCCAGGGATTGAAAGGGTTGGTCCAGAGTTCTGACATGGAGCGTTTCAGCATGACTGTCGGTCGCCGAATCGAGGAACGGATCACGTCAAGGTAATACTCGTACGTGCAGTTGCGGTCAACAAGGAACGCTTCCATACTATCGTATGCCTTGGTTTCGAGAGCATCCCGCATGCTCACAGCAGCTCTGCGCAACTGATCAAGTCGGCCATCTCCTGTTGTGATCGGGAGTAGTACTCTGGTCTGATCCATCGGCCAATATGGTATATTGAACCGGCACCGCTTATCATTGCGTTTGAAGCAAGTAAACGTATGCTTATGGACCTAGAAAACATTATACTCATAAGTAATAACTCATCACACTATACATACTTTCAATTTACCTGATTGCCATAAGTTTCAGTTAGGTCATCTGCACGGACGGAGCAGAGCATGTCGATCAGTTGAACAGTGGCAGGCATATTCTCTGACATGTCTTCCCGAGGATCGTTAGCCAACCAGAGAAGAATGTGAGCGTGCGGACTGCCACGGTGCTGGAATTCTATGCGTTTGAAATAATCAACAACATAGTACTTCCCAAACGGACTGTATCGTGTGGACGAGAGCAGCTGCATGATCACATTCACCAGTTTGTTGAAATATACACAACAGGTCACGGGATCCTCGCTTACGAGGGTAGCACGCTGTAGCGCAGTCAGCTGCTGCATGATATCTGCTACACCGGCGTCACTGGATCCGTTTGACAGCTTATGCAGTACGGTGAGCAAATGCGGCCATCGAATTTCATTTGCGCTCAATGTGAGGAACATGGTTGGCTTCCCCAACTGGCGGATCATGGCAAAGACATCCCGCTTCCTTTGCTGCCAGTACTGGATCGAGTTAGGGATGGATTTAAGGAAGGACAGATTACGCTCGATACATGTCTCCAAAAACTCCCGGTCTTGCAGCTGAGCGCGAGTTATGTTGGCCGTACCCATGCATTTGAAAGTGTTCTTCAATCCCTCGGAAACTCGCAAGCGCATGATCTTCATCGCCATGAAGAGGATATGCTCCGGCTTTGCTCCTCGTCGATCACGGCGTCTTATTTCGCTAGTAGCCATCATGAATGGCGTTACGCGAACTTCAGGATTGAAGGATCTTGGATATCCCAGATATATGTCCGGGAAGGACAACTCTTCCGCAAATTCATCATAGATGATGGATAGTGGAGTTCTGTTCTGGCCTGGCGCAATTTCGAGACATTTGTCCTCATTCCACAACAGGGTATGCTGTTGACCAATGAGAAGCTCAACCTCGTTCGATGCGTCGATAACCTCCAAATCGAAAGATGTATTTGCCGTTTGGGGTATTCCAAGTTGCTGTACTGGCTCGATGGCCGCCAAATGTTCTTCACTAAACGTAATGCCGTTTCGCCTATACAGCGGTGTGGCGACAAGGTAGTTAAGCCAGGCCTTAACCGTACCTTTCTTGACGTACCCGGACAAATAGCTTGACTTGTGTATCATGTGCTTCTTGATGCACACATTGAATGCACAGTCGTCGTCAAGCTGCCGTGGAAGCTCCTTCACCATCGCAGACACATCCACCGGAACGTTGATAATTTGACCAATAATGGCCAAACTACCTATTTAACAAAAATTATACAGGAAAATGAATAAAATATATCTATAAATAAAAATACCACTATAAACTACAAACCTGCTGCATGCCGCAGACGGCGCAGCTGCATAAAGCAGATTCTTGGTGAAACCAGTCTGGTGGTGATTGGATCAAGTGGAGGCAGATTTGACGGAAATTTTGGATATGTAAAGCCATTCGTCTGGGACAGTGTAGGGATCAGGCCACGTTTTAAGCTGCTTCGACAAGTAAGACACGCTGAGAATCCATCAACAGTTTCGAAATAGTTCGCTGCCATCAACACGGCACCATCGGCATTACTAAGTGGTTTGAGATCATTCTGAAACCAAATTCGTGCACACACGTCACAGGCATAGCCGAACTCGTTTTCGATGAAACGTTTCTCGAATTCTCGATCAGCACGATCCAAGTTGGGTTCTCCCTGAGTTAAATACAGCGAAGGATCCTCATCTTCATAGCGATCATCGCCATCGTCTTCTTCCGGGATAACAGGAACATCATTGGCTTCTTCTTCCATGGGATACGATGAGGAATCACGAAATGCGTCAAGCACCACTGGAATATCACCGACGTTTGATTGTTCTCGAACATAACGTGGTGATGGGGTGCGTACCGGAATCGTACGAGTGGTGTTGAATTCTCCTCGAGTAGAACGTGATAGGAGAATAACTTTTAGACACAGTTTTTGACAGTACAATAAAAATGATAAAATTTAAAGCAATTGTTAAGAAACGATGTTATACGATGCAGACAAAACAAGCCGCATCTTCTTGAATATTTTATTTCAAAATTACTCGAATAACTGATTAACTGAAAGTATTCAACGGCTAATGGGTGTAAGTGGTATAATCCGTGTTGTAAGCAATCACTGTATTCGCCACGTTTTCACTGATATTCGGCAGCGCTTTCCTTAAACATTCACGACACAAGCGATTAAACGGATGTCGGAAAGAAAAATGTCAATTGAATGCACCGACCCCGACCATTTCGCTAGGAAATGTTAAGGTTTAGTTTGTTTCTGACATTTTTCGTAATAGGCTGTCGTGTGTTTCTCGATGTTCATTCTACCGCTCGTGCTGTGTGTAAGAGGTGACGGTAGCGGATGAAAGTAGCAAAATAAAATGACTGCTAATCATGGCAACGAAACGAACGTCGTGCAAAATGTCGAATGTTTGCAGCACTGGTAGGGTACAATTCAATTGATAAATAAACAGATATAACTTTAAGAATTTATTCAGCTCTGACCCCAAATATTAATAAAATATAATTGGATTAATACAATATTTCTAAATCATTTATTCAGTATTTATATAATATTTATTCAATAAACTTATTATCCTTTACCTTTTATTACATCAGAGTGAAAACTGTGGATTGATTAGAAAGACGTGTAAATGTGAAAAGCTTTTTAATCGATTGCAGCAACTAAAACAACACCTTATCGGTTGTTCCAGTATATGGATTTCGTGATCAAGCCTCTCACTCTTCATTAACCACCCATAAGTATGTGTTCCGGAAATAGAAACGTCAAATCAATCAAAATCAAAATAAATATTTGAAAATAGAAAATATGATTGAAATTATCGCAAGTAAAGCACTTACAGACCGTTACCAGACACAGGAAAGAAAGTAACAAATAATATTGAATTACAGGGTCCTACAATAAACAAAAAATTACTTAAAAGAAAATCCTTCAAAAATGTATATTCTTATATCATAATTTCAGCGATTAAACTTTTAACGCTTTGAATGAAACGCAAAAGCCGGAAACCCAGATTTACAGAATAACATTACACTGCTATTCAGTAAAATGAACATAAGATATATCCTTATTTATTTCTATATAATTATTAATTATACTTTTGAATACTATATGCTAGATAGAACTAGTCGGGAATTCTCAACTACCTTTTAGCGGTACGAATTATTAATAACAATTAATGATAAATAACACTGCGGAACACGATTTTGTCTCAAGCATCAACCCGCTATTAACTTAACTAAGAGTTGCTCAGTCTATTGCCGTTTTCAAAAATATCACAGCACGTCTAGTTTTTGAGACATTGGCTGTTGAAAATGCAAATTTTCCTATATCAGCCAACTTGCATGCAAGTTTGACAGCTTGTATGGAAATTTATTTGCTTAATTTGCCACAGAATTCAAACTTCATGTGTTAAACAATACTTATCATAAAAAATCATAGTATTGTCGGCGCTCAAAAATTATTTTTTGATGGTTCTGAAAATAATTGTATTGTGCCGTTTAAGAGAAACGAAGAATTTTGTATGGTGACTGCAAACATGGCTTTACATGTTGAAAAAATCAATTTAATCTAAAATTAATCGTGCAATTTCAACCAAATTATATCTTAAATGAAAGTGAAAGTCCTATTTTGCATGCTTGGTGGATAAGATCACAAAAAAGTAAGAAGTTGTTTCCGAGATACAACCGCCAAGTTGACGTTGGATAACGTTAGCTTCTTCTATTTCCTGGCTTGAGACCGTCACGAATTTATGAAAGATTTCTACTGATAAAAATTCAATCATTTTTCATACTATTTGTTGCATGTCAATTCTGACCTATTATGGACATTGTGTGTTATTATTTGGTTGGTTCTGTTAACACTTCAACACCGATAGAATCGGTCAATGGAAGAAAAAGCATGAGCGGTAACTCTTGCTTCCCAAACAAATATTCCGGTCGAACGTTAGGTTCACGCATGATCCACTAAGATTGGTTGCTTTAGTGGGTTCCGGTTGAGGTACTTCTCCATGAAGTCCCTCCATGTTCCCTCTTTGCTCAAATCGATGTTAAAGTTGCCAGTCACGATAATTGGCATGATCTTCTTTTGATGCTCGAAGAAGTTCCGCACCATGAAGAACGTCTTCTGCTTCGTCGTGGTATCCGGGGAAATGTAGAGGCAAATCTGCGATTCCAGAGCTCGGCCGTCATGGTCCTGCAGGAAGCGAGTGGCCTAACTGATCGGTTTGTTTGAGGATACAAACCTGTGCGCGATCCACGCCAAGCGTGTCAGCATCATGCCGAAGGACATCCAGCTGGCTCGTCGTACCCGTGGAGAACGCGCTTAAATTGAATTGCAACACAATTTCAAACAAAACGGGTCACAACAATGCATTCGACGTAAAAGAGTTACAACAAGAGACATATCATCTATTGCTATTAATTGATCAATAAATTTAATTATTTATCAATTATAATTTTGCTTGATTAGTTTTCAACGGAGATGAATGGCAAACACAGCATTGTCTTATGTTCAGTGTTGGTTTTCATTGTTTTTTTAGGGATATTACATGAGATAACAGGTGTTATAGGATTATAAGTCCTAAATCTGTTTGTTAATGCTTATAGGTGCGGGATTTTTTTATTGAATGTTTTTCTTTTAGAATAACATTTACGCCACTTTTGATGTAACAGTGTAGTCTTTGAAAATAGAATATTTTAGTGATTTCCATGAATTGTTATTCATTTAAACTTTCAATGAACAATCAATTGCCACATCAATTCTGCGATTGGCTCTTCAAATTTATTTAAATACCTGTTTTCCTAGTAGTCCTATTTCTTCTAAGTGTATACATATTGAAAGCGTGATCATCATCCACAAGCTGCGTATCAAATGTCTTTGTCTTCATTGTCTTTGTGTAAACGATATTATTCTATTTTTTTTAAGAATAAAACCATCTTTATGAGGGAAATTGCTCTATAAATATAATACCGTATATAGAAAAAATGCAATCAATGCGGATTTTCAGGACACTTGAAACTAGCGACAATAAAAAATCACGATGTTGCGAAAGCCGTGAAATTTGGCCTTCGGCGCGAAATTCAAGAACCCGCAAAATTCGTTTGATTGTTTAAATTCATATGGAAAACACAGTTATTTTCAGTTTATTGCCTATGAAAATGGTTTATTTATTTTCGAGTCAAGATTCCTCCAACAATTTTCGTATCTTTTAGTTTATCTTGGGCTTCTTCTGATTGCTTGTAATGTTTTAAGTTTTAAATTGCCACTCTGGTAATAAACTGATTAGCTTGATCTTTATATTACAAATACAGACAAACAGACCGACTCTCATTATTGTCCATCTACCTCCATTTTAACGGTTAATTCAAATATTCTGTAGATGGCTAATCCACCAGACGCAGCGCTCGCATCGTTTATTCGTATTTGACATTTACACACTACAGTCACCCCACAGTTATGGATAGCACACAAATATGGATCAAAGTTGGCTTAAACGGCGAATATCTCTTAAAATAGAGTTGCAATTACGCAGAACACATTTTATCTACGTGAACCATGAATCTGTACAGCATTGAAATCAATCATAACATCTTCTAGCGTATTTTATTCATCCGTATAAAATAAAATGTTATCCGTATTCATAGAACCGTTGATTCATAACTGTGGGGCATTGAAACCCGTACCACAGTTATGAATCAACGATAAGACGATTCCGAAAGAAACGCCTAAACGTATACTTTCACTAATACACCATTCGCTTGCTTCACAGATAAATTGCTTTTATAGTGCTCTGATCCATAATAAGAGTCGATTTGATCCATAATAAGGACCCTCCTGTTCCACTGATCCACATCTGTGGGATGGACAACGTTTGAAATTTCTTTCGAAATCGACACTTTTTCGTAAATAACCGCGATTTTTTATGTGTATTCTCGAAAACAATTATATTCGGCATTGCCTGGCGGGTAAATTTGTTTTGTACAAGGTCACCATGATTTGTAATCATATTTTATTCTAAAAAATGACCCTTAGCTGATCCATAACTGTGGGGTGACTGTATCACCGTCTGTTGGCCCATCGGTCTAACACACTGATTTCAGCATTGGGCGAACATGTCGTCGTGACAATACTTTGAATTACGATTTGTTCTAAGTGTTACATCTGCTTCTCTGTGATACAAATTACAATTATTAACACACTGCTGAGTTAACACATTTGAAATGTATTTTCACTGAGAATATGTACTCTAGTGCTAAATTTGACAAAAAGTATGGGGCAGCGACAAAGCCGAGGAATTTTAGTTTCATCTTTTCGTCATCCGTGAAATTTAAAGGATGTTACTGTGAATTTCCATCGTCCCTACTTACAACCTACTATACTGCCGTCCTATGCATATTTATCCCACAGTCGCTAAGGTTTGCAAAGAACATGGCACAAGAGTGCATAGAAGAACAATATATTTTACAGAGCCAATTTTCTTAAATTTCATTCAAATCTAGTGAAATGTTTTTACAAACGATTTAAATTCAAATAACTTAAAGTTGCATCCAAGAGCAGTGTTCCTAAAATTTTAAATAGCTTAAACAAAATTTGAAGTTTAATATTTTCTCTCACCAAAACTCAAAAAAAAAATAACGATAAAAAACTTGGAGATTATTGTTATGAAAAATCGAAATATATAAAAAATGTTATAGATTAATGTTATGAAAAATAAAAAAATGGCATAATTATTGTTCAAAACATTTTGATTTGACGGTTAAATGTGGAAAAAACTTGATTTTTCAGCATATGAGTATAAAAATGATAAATGTACCTGAATTTCCATTTTATTATTTATTGTCCCCCCCCCCTCGACACATTTTGATGGAAGGTGACAAAAGAAGATTTTAAGATTTGTTCCGGCCTAATTAAGTTTCTTTTACATACCAGGGATTTCCTAAGAAAATTGCCTACATTTAGGCGTTTTCATCGCAATTCTTGAAATTAACTGTTTATTATTTCTTTAAATATTGCATTATTAAGAATTTAGCAAACATATTCGGATCAGGGAGCTCATATTCATAATATAGAGTCGTTTTAAAAAATAATAACCGCATAGACAACTGATCAATTTCACCCCGGGGGGTTTTCTGGGATTTCCCGATTTTTTATTGAAAGGATGATTTTTAGCTCTAAAAACACATTTGTTAGAAAATTTTGGCACATGAGCCAAAGAGGCTGACCGTCGTACTTGTTTCACTGCATTCAGTTGTTTGGCATTTTCAACATTATTAAAAATAGACAAGAAAAACCATGAAAAATGATCAATTTCACCCGAAATTACAGTACAGGTAAACTTCAAAACCTTATAACAGCAAGAAAACTGTGCTTGTCTATGAAAAATAAGACATGCCTCGATGTTTACCAATTTTTCAATAGTTCAATTATGAAAATCAATAGTTTTCATTATTGGAGTAGATTCGTAGAAAGATTTCCAATCGATTGGTGCAAGAATCTTGAAAATCTATGCGGGCGTTAGTAAGTTATTAACAGTCAAAATCTAACCACTTTTCGTGACGCGGGCGATTTTTCGTTTTGACGTTGGATAACGTCTTACGGCAACATACTGGGGTACAATTTCGAAAAACGAAAAATCGCTCGCGTCACGAAAAGTGGTTAGATTTTGACTGTTAATAACTTACTAACGCCCGCATAAATTTTCAAGATTCTTGCACCAATCGATTGCAAATCTTTCTACGAATCTACTCAAATAATGAAAACTATTGATTTTCATGACTAAACTATTGAAAAATAGGTAAATATCGAGGCATGTCTTATTTTTCATAGAAAAGCACATTTCTCTTGCTGTTATAAGGTTTTGACGTTTTGAAGTTTACATGTGCCGTAATTTCGAGTGAAATTGATCATTTTTCATGGTTTTTCGTGTCTGTTTTCAATCATGTTGAAAATGCCAAACAACTGAATACAAGTACGACGGTCAACCTCTTTGGCTCATGTGCCAAAATGTTATAACAAATGTGGTTTTAATGCTAAAAATCATCCTTAAATAGAAAATCGGGAAATCCCATTTCGGGGTGAAATTGATCACTTGTCAATGCGATTATTGTTATTTTTTGAAACGACTCTACATAATGAATATGAGCTCCCTGAATTCGAATATTCTTGCAAAATGCTTAATAATGCAATATGTAAAGAAATAATGAATAGTTAATTTCTATAATTGTGATAAAAACGCCTAGATGTAGGCAATTTCTTAAGGAAAATCTGATATCCAACAGAAATTTAATTATTTCAACCGTATGAGCTAATTGGTACCAGTTTAGAAGATGGAATCGGGCTCGGGGATATATTTTAAGCATCCTTACAAACTTTACTTACAGTGACCCCACAGTTATGGATCAACTAAGGGTCATTTTTCAGAACAAAATATGATTAAAACACATGGTGATACTGTACAAATTAAAATTACCTTCCTGACCATGCAGAAAATAGTTGTTTTCGAGAATACAGCTCAAAATTCTCGGTTATTTACCAAAAAGTGTCGATTTCAATAGAAATTCCAAACGATGTCCACCCCACAGATGTGGATCAGTGGGAGAGGAGGATTCTATTAGGGGTCGTCCATAAATGACGTAGCATTTTAGGGGGGAGGGGGGGCTTCTCGAATTTGTGACGATGTGTGACGAGGGGGAGGGAGGTGTTTCAACTTGTGGACGTAGCATTTTGAATAATTTCCTTAAAAAGTGTAGAAAAAATTGACACATTTTTTTTATCAAACTTCTTTGTCTGAATTTTTAAACTAAGATAAAAATTCAAACATTTAAAAGATCAATATGATAAGATTCAAAAATTTTTAATTTTCCTGACAATCAAATAGATTTAAATAGTTATGTGGATTTTATATTGTATTTGTGTCCAAAATATTTTATTTATAAATAAATAATTTAAAAAGTTAAGTAAATCAATGCTTTATTGACTTGGAAAATATTGTTTTTTAATTTTTTAACGAGACTTAGAATCAACAGTTTTACATCAAATAACATTTTTTATTAGAGCTTTATTTCCTCAAAATAATATACTATGCTCATTTAGGTAAATTTTAACGTTTTTATAGTAAAACAAAATATTTAAGTGTTACAGGAGATCTCCACTCAGTCAACTCATCAATTCGTTTTTAAATATCAATGATCTTGATGGAACAGCCTGGATAATAATAATCTGGATAATCTTCTTAGGACTACCAGAATCCTCTTTTTCCATTATGTTCAGGATTTTCATGCATTTCTTTTAGGATGTTAATTACAAATTTATTCCAGTATTTCTTTACAAATTCTCCCAATAAAGATGGTGCACTTGAATTTATTTGTCTTAAATTTGTGTATGAATATTTCTATGATGAAGTTTGGTTGAAATACCAATAAAGTTGATTGTATTGAAATCGCTAATTTTTAATATTCTTCTTTTTCTTCTTTTTGGCATTAACGTCCTCACTGGGACAGAGCCTGCTTCTCAGCTTTGTATTCTTATGAGCACTTCCACTGTAATTAACTGAGAGCTTTCTTTGCCAATCTTGCCATTTTGCATTCGTATATCGTGTGGCAGGTACGATTATACTCTATGCCAAGGGAAGTCAAGGAAATTTCCATTACGAAAAGATCCTGGACCGACCGGGAATCGAACCCAGACACCTTCAGCATGGCTTTGCTTTGTAGCTGCGGACTCTAACCACTCGGCTAAGGAAGGCCCCAATTTTAAATATTACAATTGTTATTTTTTCTCTATCTAGTTTGCTGAATGGATTTGAATTTAGCGAATAATTACGGAAATCCTTAACACATTGAGGTATTTTGTTGATCATATTCACTGAAATCTGTTTCTGAACCACGAAAAATTTAAAGAAAATCCTCTAATATAGCAAAATTTCTTTTTAATATATTTTGAACTATTACTCATTGCTGTTAAATTTATCAATCTGAACTTGTTTAAGGTTTAAACAATATCAAAAGTACTACAAATCAAATTTAACCTTAATTTAAACAAATTATGTAAATTAAACAGAAAATAAGTTAGTTTAATCTGTTTTCCAAATGATTTTTAAGCGCAACGGTAAATCAAACTATCATTCGTCAGATTATCCTGACATTTCAGTCAGTAATTAATATCAAAATTTAAAATTCTGGATATTAATGTTTCGTTTTACCACAACCACTGAGGAAAACAAATTAAAAACTGAAGGGGGGGGTGTGCATGATATGCTACGTATTTTCCTAGGAGGGGTTTCAGCGTTTGTGACGAAATGCTACGAGGGAGGAGGGGGGGGGGGTGTAAAAAATCAGTAAAAAAATGCTACGTCATTTGTGGACGGCCCCTTATGGATCAAATCGACTCATATTATGGATCAAAACACTATAACAGCAATTTATCTGCGAAGTAAACGAATGGTGTGTTAGTGAAAGCATACGTTTTGGCGTTTCTTTCGGAATCGTCTTATCTTTGATTCATATCTGTGGTATGGGTTTCAATGCCCCAAAGATATGAATCAACGCTTCTGGGAATACGGTTGACATTTTATTTCATACGGACGGAAAAAATATACTTAAGCATATTATGATTGATTACGATGCTGTACAGATTTATGGTTAACGTAGGTAAAATGTGTTCTGCTAAATTGCACCTGTATTTGATGAGATATTCCCGTTTTATTCCAACTCTGATCCATACCTGTGTGCTATCCATAATTGTGGGGTGACTGTACTTTGAAAAATTCCGTTGTCATCGTCGCTACCTACATGCAAATGCATGCTAGAGCGATCAGAGTATCAATTTGTCAAACAAAGAGCTAAAACTAATCAGCAACAGCTAACTAGAAAACTAATCAACCAACATTATAATTGATAAATAAATAAATAAATCAATTAATAGTTATAGATGAAGTGTCTCTGGTTGTAACTCTTTTACATCGAATGACCCGTTTTGTTGGAAATTGTGCTGCAATTCAATTTAAGCGCGTTCTCCACGGATACGACGAGTCAGTTGGATGTCCTTCGGTATGATGCTGACACGCTTGGCTTGGATCGCGCACAGGTTGGTAATCCTAAACAAACCGATCAGATAGGCCATTCGCTTCCTGCAGGACCATGACGGCCGAGCTCTGGAATCGCAGATTTGTCTCTACATTTCTCCGGATACCACTACGAATCAGAAAAAGTTCTTCATGGTGCGGAACTTCTTCGAGTATAACGGTCTATCGGTGTTGAAGTGTTATCCGAACCAAACTTACACGACAGATTTTCTGTGCTAACACACAATGTCCACAATAGGACGGAATTGACATGCAACAAATAATATGAAAATTGATTGGATTTTTATCAGTAGAAATCTCTCATAAGTTTGTGCCGGTCTCGAGCCAGGAAATAGATGAAGCTAACGTTATCCAACGTCAACTTGGCGGTTGTATCTCGGAAACAACCTCTTACTTTTTACCATTTTTCGAAATTGTACCCCAGTATGTTGCCGTAAGACGTTATCCAACGTCAAAAGTTTGATAAATCATACTTTAAATTTTATGTAAACATCAATAAAACCAGTGTTTTATTCATCTTTGGCGACCTGTATCTAAAAATTGTGACGTGCTGGAAAATTTCTGAGAACGGCATCAGATTCACCAACCACAAATCAACAAGAGACACACAATTTGGTTCTCTTGACAAGCCTAAATGTCATTTTTGTTACGCTGTGTAATCAGAGTAACAAGCGAATTCCCTACCTTGTCGCGAAGTCCCTTCACCAGCATCCCAAGCAGCAGATGAAGCAGCGTCGTCCTTGGCCATTCTCATTCTGGCTCGATAACACCGAGCCCTTTCTGCATCAGTTTTTGGTTGTTTCTTCGGTGCTTCGTCCGGTTGCTGCTCCTTTATACGCTTCCGCGAACTGCGCATATACTTCGCAGCCAAATGATCAGACATAGTATTCTGAATTCACTACTCACAGTTTCACAAAACTACACTTGAAAAAATATCACGCAACTTTGAATGATACTATCACGAGAACATTCGCAACAAATTGTACGAAATAAGGTGAAATACAAATCCTTTATTGATATGGTATGTGAATTTGATGTCTGTGATAGGGAATATGCCTTTTGCGTGCAATAGATTATGGTAAAATAGTTCTACTTTTATGTTATTTATTGTTCAAGAGAGGCAGATTTGGGAGCTGTTAATAATCACATTGAACTTTTAGGCAAGCAGAGGAATGTATGACATTTTTATGGTTCGATCCACTACGAATTTTATGAATGATATCAATAGTTATTCAGTAATTTGATAAATGCACCATTTACACTGGCTCTGAGTGAAAAGCAGCCAAATTGGCGCTTCGCGCTAGGGGAAGATTCAAATTTGACGTCCATCGTTTTTCGGGGTTTCACCCTCCCTCCCCCAAATGATTGACATCATTTTTGAATTACCCCTAGTGAAATTATTGAATTTTATGGTCGCATAAACCAAATTGTATTTGTATTGTACGCCATGTAAAAAATCCATCAATGATCACTATTACCAAAATTTAAGCAATTTTCAATAGTGTACCTATAACAAGTAATCCATAGTTTTTTTGCATTGGCATTGACACGTAGATAAATATGCAATCAATTTGAAGGATTAGTTTTCTAATTAACAAGGTAACAAATGCATTTGATATTTTTTTCAAAATACAAATAAATCGCACTACCAAAAATTCAAACTGGAGCAGTGTTATGTAATCAGAATTCTCAGTTATGTCAATAGTAGAGAGAAATAGTTTTGGGAACTTGAAATCAGAAGACACAGTGTGTTTGTTTGACAAATTGAGACATGAATTTGCGAAAAAATACGCGTTCTAGTGAGACTCGAACTCACGACTCCGTGTACGCTAGACCGGCGCTTTAACCAACTAAGCTACAGAACACCTTGTCAAACAAACACACTGTGTCTTCTGATTTCAAGTTCCCAAAACTATGTTTCGGACATACTAGCAAATCTGGTATATGCCAGTAAAGGGCAAACATTCATTAATGTAAGTAGAGAGAAATTTGCAGTGAAATTGGCTTCCCCGTTTTTGCCCGTGTGCGTTAATGCTAGCGGATGAGTTAAATCTGCTTCTCCGGCAATTGATTGTCTGCTGGTTCGCGCCGGACCGCAATTTAGTCAGTTTCTCGTCGTCGCGATTGGCTCAAGATGCGAAGAGTGATGCTGGTTTTCTTGTCCACACACTAAGGGTGAGTCACGAATTTCGATAATAACTCAGCAGCGGAACGTACGGTAAACAAAATTTGTAGATATTGTTGGAATTTTACTGATTTTGGTAAAATGTTTACCGCAAATCACTAAAAATTTCACCAAAACTATTATTTTTGATTCACCGACAGTTCTGTTGCTGTGACTATTGCCAATAATGTTGCGTGAAATATTTTCGAAACTCTTTCCAAATTAAATTGTCGTCCTGAAAAGGACGGTTGGGTGAGGATATCGTCGATCGCCATTTCATGCTCAGGTTTTGTGAATTCAGTGGTAGTTTTGCTGTCGGTGATGGGGACGATTTAGCTTCCAAATCTGTACAGCGTATGGCCCTGCCACTTCAGAGCGTAGCCGACAGAATTCTGGATGACTTCAGCTCAGCACACCGCGGGTTTCCTCGTAGATGAGACCGGAGGTACGATTGACGTCGCCACGGCGAGCCAGACGGCGGATGGCGGGCTTGGTGATGATGCACTGGATGTTGTCACGCTTGGCGCTTCCTTTTCCGAGGCCGGTCTAACTTCGGCAACGATTGTAACAAAACTGATGCTCGGCCGCCGGCTCGGCTGCTTTTATGCGGTACGCGATGGATGAATTCTTCTTGCTCGCTCGCTGTTCACTGTTCGTCTCGCTCGCTCGCAAGAGAAGGTCATAAAAGGGACCGGCAGCCGCGCAAATTCAATCATTCGTTTGTTTCAATCCGTCCAGAGAACACTACTACGACGATGGCTGGAAAGCAGCCCCTCGCAAGCAGCCGGTCACGAAAGTCGCTCGCAAGAGCGCCCCAGCCACCGGAGGAGTCAAGAAGCCGTATCGCTATCGGCCAGGAACGGTCGCTCTGCGTGAGATCCGTCGCTACCAGAATTCTACGGAGCTGCTGATCGACAAGTTGTATTTCCAGCGCCTGGTCCGTGAAATCGCTCAGGACTTCAAGACCGATTTGCGATTACACAGCTTGGCGTCATGGCCCAGCAGGAAGCGAGCGAGGCCTATCTTTGAGGGTACTAACATGTGCGCGATCCACGCCAAGCGTGTCACCATCATGCCGAAGGCCTTCTAGCTGGCTCTCGTCGTATCCGTGGCGAACGAGTTTAAATTGAATTAGGACGCAATTTCAAGCAAAACGGCCCTTTTCAGAGCCACAACAATGTATTCCACGTAAAAGAGTTACGGCTTAAGATATTTCACCTATTATTAATTAATTAATTTATTTAATTGCCAATTTAAATGTCGGATGATTAGTTTTCCAACGGCAAACAAAGTTTTACCTAGGTTCCCGTCGTGCGGCGGTAGCATTATTGCAGTTTTCTCTGTGCGCTTATTTGGTTTCGATCGACAATTTATTACCAAATCAAATCATCAACAAAGCTGTTGCTGATAAGTTTTAGCTTTCAATTTGACAAGTTTATACTGATCGCTTTGGCATGCATGTGACAAATGACTGACCGAAATATGAATCCATTCACCAGTAATGTCGCTCTTCACGGTGTAAAATTCTCATAACTCTCTTTCAAAATTAAATTGTCGTCCTGATAAGGACGGTTGGTGGTAGTTACAATCCATCGAACTGGGTTTTCATTCCATTCTTAGACAGAAACACACCAAAAGATTACCGAAGACGATTGAATTAAAATGCGGTCGTGCGCGTGCGCGTGAAGTGGAATTTGATTGGCTTCGACTGAACACGAGATAATAAAGAGAAGTAAGAAGAAGATCGAAAGGGGCGTTTCCCTTTGAATGACGAAAGTGGTTAAGATATCGCGCAATGATGTCTGTGTCAGGAATACACAAGAAAAATGTGCTTTTCAAGGAAAAATAAGACATGCTTCGATATTTCTCAATTTTTCAATAGTTTAGCCATGAGAATCAATAGTTTTCATTGTTGGAGTAGATTCGAAGAAAGATTTTCAATCGATTGATGCAAGAATCTAGAAAATCTATCCGGGCGTTAGTAAGTCATAAACAGTCAAAATCTAACACTTTTCGCGACACGAGCGATTTTCGCCTTTCGGAATTGTACCCCAGTATGTTTCCGTGAGACGTCATCCTACGTCAAAAGATATAGCTTAAACAAAGTGTCCGCTTTAAAACGTGAACAGTCCTTAACTGATTGATAATATAATCACTGAAATCTGTCCAAAACAACTCTTTAATCGTAATTTTGGCCCTGAAAAGGGCCGTTTTTGAAAGCTCTTCTTAGACTCTTCCGTACGTGATAGTAACAAGGATGTTACTACCGCGTCGGAAGACTGTCCTGTCGATACTTACAAATTGCATTTGTAAGTATTTCTTCCTTTTCCGTTGGCGTGCCTTCCTTTTGATCGTAGAAAGATTTCTACGATCAAAAGTCACGCGCTTCTTACGGACGGGACCTCCAGGTTGCGTCATCTCGGACGCTTGAAACGAAACTGATGGCAAACAGATGATGTCTGTATCTTTTATACACCCAAAATTTGGACCTAGGCTCCTCCCCTTCTATAGCCAATCATAGACATCATTAAAGAAGATTAATTGGCGAGATGGACCGTGATCGGTCTTAGCCGTCTAACTAGACACCCCAATGAAAAAAAGTAAGAGGTTGTTTCCGAGATACAACCGCCAAGTTGACGTTGGTAACGTTAGCTTCTTCTATTTCCTGGCTTGGGACCGTCATGAACTTATGAATGATTTCTACTGATAAAAATCCAATCAATTATCATACTATTTCGTGCATGTCAATTCTGACCTATTATGGACATTGTGTGTTATTATTTGGTTGGTTCGCTTAAGGTAAAGATGAATCGAAGCCAAACTCTATATTTCCAAGAGCACAAATCTGGAGAGCCAATCATCCGTTTGAGCTGAAAACTTAATCGATTGGTCACTAGCTGGTGGTGACCAATCGATTAAGTTTTCAGCTCAGACAGGTGTTCGGTTCTCAAGATTTGTGCTCTTGAAAATTTGAGGTTTGGTTTCGATTCGTCTTCACCTTAACACCGATAGAATCGGTCGATGAAAGAAGAAACATGAGCGGAAACTCTTGCTCCCCAAACAAATGTTCCGGTTGAACGCATGATCCACTAAGATTGGTTGCTTTAGTGGGTTCCGAAGCCAGTTTGAGCTTGAGGTACATATACTTCTCCATGAAGTCCGTGAGCTCCATGTTCTCCTCTTTGCTCAAATCGATGTTAAAGTTGCATGATCTCCTTTTGATACTCGAAGAAGTTCCGCACCATGAAGAACTTCTTCTGTTTTGCCGTCGTATCCGGGGAAATGTAGAGACAAATCTGCGATTCCACAGCTCGGCCGTCATGGTCCTGCAGGAAGCGAGTGGCCTAACTGATCGTTTTTTTTTGAGGATATGTACCAACCTGTGCGTGATCAAAGCCAAGCGTGTCAGCATTATGCCGAAGGAAATCCAGCTGACTCGTCGTATCCGTGGAGAACGCACATAAATTGAATTGCAGCACAATTTCAAACAAAACGGCTCTTTTCAGGGTCACAACAATGCATTCGACGTAAAATAGTTACAACCAGAGACACTTTATTTATCAATTATAATTTTGGTTGAATAGTTTTCAACGGAGATAAATGGCAAACAAAGTTTTACCTAGGTTTCCGTAGCTCGGGTCGGGCGGCGGTAGCATTTTTGCAGTCTTCTTTATGTGCGTATTTCGATTCGATCGACAATTTCTTACCAAATCAAAACATCAACAAAGATGTTGCTGATTAGTTTTAGCTCTTTGTTTGACAAGATGATACTCTGATCGCTCTAGCATGCATTTACATGTAGGTAGCGACGACGACAACGGCATTATTCAAAGTAAGTAAAGTTTGTAAGGATGCTTAAAATATATCTCCGAGCCCGATTCCCTTTTCTAAACTCGTACCAACTAGCTCATACGGTTGAAATAATTAAGTTTCTGCTAGATATCAGGGATTTCCTTAGAAAATTGCCTACATTTAGGAGTTTTCATCGCAATTCTTAAAATTAACTATTCATTATTTCTTTAATTAATGCATTATTAAGAATTTTGCAAGCATATTCGGATGCAGGGAGCTCATATTCATTATGCAGAGTCGTTTCAAAAAAAAAAAAAAAAATAATCGCATTGACAAATGATCAATTTTACCCCGAAATGGGATTCCCCGATGTTTTATTTAAGGGATGATTTTTTGCGCTAAAAACACATTTGTTAGAAAATGTTGGAATATGAGTCAAAGAGGCTGGCCGTCGTACTTGTTTTCCTGCAATCAGTTGTTTGGCATTTTCAACATTTTTGAAAACAGACAAGAAAAACCATGAAAAATGTTCAATTTTACCCGAAATTTCGGTTATATGTAAACTTCAAAACGTCAAAGCCTTATAACAGCAAGAAAAATGTGCTTTTCTAAGAAAAATAAGACATGTCTCGATATTTACCAATTTTTCAATAGTTTAGTCATGAAAATCAATAGTTTTAATTATTGGAGTAGATTCGTAGAAAGATTTCCAAACGATTGGTGCAAGAATCTTGAAAATCTATGGGGGCGTTTGAAAGTTATTAACAGTCAAAATCTAACCACTTTTCGTGACGCGACCGATTTTTCGTTCTTCGAAATTGTACCCCAGTATGTTGCCGTAAGACGTTATCCAACGTCAAAAAAAAAAAAGAAGATAACTTTTGCGTCTGCTAAGAAGAAATTGCATCTGGCGGTACTGAGGAAAATTTTATCTTGGCTTTGGCAATGACGGCGCATCACAACGGAGATTGGAAAACATGCGAACGCAGTGACGACATCAGGCCTTATCGTTCAAATATATCGTTCCGTCACAGGGGGAGGGAGAGGGTCTTCCATAGTGTTACAGCCCTTATACACAATTTAAATCTTCCATAAAAAAGTTGTTACGTGGGGAAGGAGGGGGTCTAGAACTGGCACATTTTGGGTTATGTAATATTTGAATCATTCCTTAACAATAGAAAATATATTTATTGCATTCCGACAGCACGACTCGGAAACATTCTCGATTTGTCGTTTTGTCAATTATTCATAACTAATCAGATATTGTATGATGCTACGAGATGAATAAATGTAAGAATATGGTAAACACATTAGCAAATATTACACAAATAACTCTTTAGGACACATTTGTTGGCACTGAAAAGGGCCGATTGAACTGTGAGAATCGAGTAACGCGGACACATTTTGCCAGCGAACAGGTTGAAATCCTCCTCGCCCGATAAGATTTGCGGTGGCGATGATGATGGGCGCTTGAACAAGCGGCTTGAGCTGATTTCCTTCAGCCATCTCGTAGCCAGCGATTTCACAAACCGGACACTGGATTTGCAGCAGCTTAAGGTGAAGATGAATCGAAGCCAAACCTCAAATTTTCAATACATACGTTTAAGCTGAAAACTTAATCGATTGGTCACTCGCTGGTGGTGACCAATCGATTAAGTTTTCAGCTCAAACGGGTTTTCGGTTCTCCAGATCCGTGCTCTTGAAAATTTGAGGTTTGGCTTCGATTCTTCTTCACCTTAATGATTGTAAATTATTGATGCTGGTTTTCTTGTCCACACACTAAGGGTGAGTTACGAATTTTGATAATAACTCAGCAGCGGAACATTTGGTAAACAAAATTTGTAGATATTGTTGGAATTTTACTGATTTTGGTAAAATGTTTACCGCAAATCACTAAAAATTTCACCAAAACTATTATTTTTGATTCACTGACAGTTCTGTTGCTGTGACTATTGCCAATAATGTTGCGTGAAATATTTTCGAAACTCTTTCCAAATTAAATTGTCGTCCTGAAAAGGACGGTTGGGTGAGGATATCGTCGATCGCCATTTCATGCTCAGGTTTTGTGAATTCAGTGGTAGTTTTGCTGTCGGTGATGGGGACGATTTAGCTTCCAAATCTGTACAGCGTATGGCCCTGCCACTTCAGAGCGTAGCCGACAGAATTCTGGATGACTTCAGCTCAGCACACCGCGGGTTTCCTCGTAGATGAGACCGGAGGTACGATTGACGTCGCCACGGCGAGCCAGACGGCGGATGGCGGGCTTGGTGATGATGCACTGGATGTTGTCACGCTTGGCGCTTCCTTTTCCGAGGCCGGTCTAACTTCGGCAACGATTGTAACAAAACTGATGCTCGGCCGCCGGCTCGGCTGCTTTTATGCGGTACGCGATGGATGAATTCTTCTTGCTCGCTCGCTGTTCACTGTTCGTCTCGCTCGCTCGCAAGAGAAGGTCATAAAAGGGACCGGCAGCCGCGCAAATTCAATCATTCGTTTGTTTCAATCCGTCCAGAGAACACTACTACGACGATGGCTGGAAAGCAGCCCCTCGCAAGCAGCCGGTCACGAAAGTCGCTCGCAAGAGCGCCCCAGCCACCGGAGGAGTCAAGAAGCCGTATCGCTATCGGCCAGGAACGGTCGCTCTGCGTGAGATCCGTCGCTACCAGAATTCTACGGAGCTGCTGATCGACAAGTTGTATTTCCAGCGCCTGGTCCGTGAAATCGCTCAGGACTTCAAGACCGATTTGCGATTACACAGCTTGGCGTCATGGCCCAGCAGGAAGCGAGCGAGGCCTATCTTTGAGGGTACTAACATGTGCGCGATCCACGCCAAGCGTGTCACCATCATGCCGAAGGCCTTCTAGCTGGCTCGTCGTATCCGTGGCGAACGAGTTTAAATTGAATTAGGACGCAATTTCAAGCAAAACGGCCCTTTTCAGAGCCACAACAATGTATTCCACGTAAAAGAGTTACGGCTTAAGATATTTCACCTATTATCAATTAATTAATTTATTTAATTACCAATTTAAATTTCGGATGATTAGTTTTTCAACGGCAAACAAAGTTTTAGCTAGGTTCCCGTCGGGCGGCGGTAGCATTTTTGCAGTTTTCTCTATGCGCTTATTTGGTTTCGATCGACAATTTCTTACCAAATCAAATCATCAACAAAGCTGTTGCTGATATGTTTTAGCTTTCAATTCGACAAGTTTATACTGATTGCTTTGGCATGCATGTGGCAAATGACTGATCGAAATATGAATCCATCACATCCATTCACCAGTAATGTCGCTCTTCACGGTGTAAAATTCTCATAACTCTCTTTCAAAATTAAATTGTCGTCCTGATAAGGACGGTTGGTGGTAGTCACAATCCATCGAACTGGGTTTTCATTCCATTCTTAGACAGAAACACACCAAAAGATTACCGAAGACGATTGAATTAAAATGCGGTCGTGCGCGTGCGCGTGAAGTGGAATTTGATTGGCTTCGACTGAACACGAGATAATAAAGAGAAGTAAGAAGAAGACCGAAAGGGGCGTTTCCCTTCGAAAGACGAAAGTGGCTAAGATATCTCTCAATGATGTCTGTGTCAGGAATACACAGGAAAAATGTGCTTTTCTTCGAAAAATAAGACATGCTTCGATATTTCTCAATTTTTCAATAGTTTAGCCATGAGAATCAATAGTTTTCATTGTTGGAGTAGATTCGTAGAAAGATTTCCAATCGATTGGTGCAAGAATCTAGAAAATCTATCCGGGCATTAGTAAGTTATTAACAGTCAAAATCTAACCACTTTTCGTGACGCGAGCGATTTTTCGTTTTTCGAAATTGTACCCCAGTATGTTGCCGTAAGACGTTATCCAACGTCAAAATCGGTAATACAGGCGATACTTTTAATCAAATTTTTTTGAGAAAAATCTTTGTGGTAAAATTTTTTTCAAGAACTTTTGTCTGAAATTATTTTTAGTGGATTGCTGAGGAAATTTCCTTTCGATTACACTAAAAACTTTGTATGTACGATGGATAGTTTTTGAGTTATTATTTTTTAAAGTTTGTACTATTTGGGAAAATTGGGAAAATTCGAATAGAATTTTCCGGGAAAATAGGCCACTAAGATTTTTTTAAATTTCATTTTTGATCATATTTCCATGAGTGCTATGCCTGGTGAAAATTTCATGAAAATCGGAGAACCTTCGGCCCAATTCTTCCGTTAATAAAAAAAAATACCCACCTTTCTCTTCGTGACAACATGTCTACATGAAGGTTTCGAATAAAGAGCTCTTGGTTTACGTGGGAATATTATTAGTTGAGTTTTGGAAGCCTTAGGAGAAATCTTCCATTTTTGCAAGCATGAAGAAAAAATATCCAAACTTTTTTGCAATGCGGAGAGGCCTGTGTCATCCGCAAACAAAAATTTTTGACATCCCTGAGGTAACTCAGGTTAGTCAGACGTGAAAATATTGTATAATATTGGTTCCAAAATGCTGCCTTGAGGAACACCAGCTCTTACAGGAAGTCTTTCAGATCTGGAGTTCTGATAATTAACCTGAAGTGTACGATTTGACAAATAACTTTGAATTATTCTAACAATGTATGTTGGAAAATTAAACTTTTTCAATTTTACGATCAAACCTTCATGCCAAATACTGTCAAATGCTTTTTCTATGTCTAGAAGAGCAAGACCAGTAGAATAGCCTTCAGATTTGTTGGAACGGATCAAATTTGTTACACGTAAAAGTTGATGAGTGGTCGAATGTCCATGGCGGAATCCGAACTGTTCATTGGCAAAAATTGAATTCTCGTTGATGTGGGCCATCATTCTGTTCAAAATGAGCTTTTCAAAAAGTTCACTGATGGAGAAAAGCAAACTGATTGGACGATAGCTAGAACCTTCTGCAGGATTTTCGTCTAGTTTTAAAATTGGTACAACCTTAGCATTTTCCATTTGTCAGGAAAATATGCTAATTGAAAACATTTGTTTTATATCAACTAAGAATGATAAGCTACTTTCTGGAAGTTTCTTGATGATGATGTATAAAATTCCATCATCGCCAGGAGCTTTCATATTTTTGATTTTTTTAATAATAGTTCTCACTTCTTCCAAATCAGTCTCACAGGCATTTTCGAAAACGTTCTCTTGATTGAGAATATTTTCGAAGTCCTGAGTAACTTGATTTTCAATTTTCAATAAGTCCTTAATAAAAATTGTGCGCACTTTCAAACTGCATAGCAAGTTTTTTAGCTTTTTCGCAATTAAATATTAATAATTTGTTTTCCTCTTTCAATGCCGGTATTGACTCTTGAGTTTTTTTCAAAATTTTTGATAATTTCCAAAAGGGTCCAATTGAGAAATTTTGTATGCCAAGTTTTTGTTTCTTGATTGTGGAAATCGTTTTTTTTTATTTCTTTCTGCAGATCCTGACATATAGTTTTCATAGCAGAATCGTGAGGGCGTTGAAATTGCCTTCTCCTCACGTTTTCAAGACGGATCTAGAGTTTAAGATCATCGTCTATAATTACGAATTCACATTTTGGTATTGCAATGCCCCTGGCTTCAACAATGGAATTAGTTAAAATTTCGAGAGCATTGTCAATATCAAGTTTTGTGTGTAAAGAAATGTTAACACCAAGATGACTATCGATATATGTTTCATATGTATTCCAGTCGACTTAAAAATAATTTGAACGTGAAGCTGATAGAATTGAGAATTGAGAAATATCCTGAGCAAACATCAAATAAATATCTGCCGTTGGAATTACTTTGCGAATTATTCAATGAGCGATAATTTGTATCTAAGTCATAAATGACTACAAATTTGACTTATTGCGAGTCTATTTCTGCAAGTTTATATTAGATAAGATTGGTGTCCCAATGGCTATCGCTTCTGCTTTGCAAGCAGGAGGTCGTGGGGTCAATCCCAGGCCCGTCCCTTTCACATATTTGTAACATTCTTCCTAATAGCTGTCTATCTGTATCTCTATGCGGCATTATGACGCAAACATCATCAGTTCTATCTATCGCTAGAATTGAATATATCAACTTAACCGCTTACCACAGTAGTATCCATACGGTCCAATACCTCATCCATCACTAACAGAACACTCCTACTTCCAAGGTAGCTGTGGGAAATGCAAGAGATTCTCCGGATTTCTAGTAACGACGACTATCTAATTAGCATTCATTCCTCTCCCCGATGGACGCCGCTATTAATCTAGAAATATCCAGGGTAGTGTGATTGTACATTGAAAATGAAAAAAATGAATCACCCCCAAAAAGTTTAGCATCACCTCAAAACAGGTTAATTCACATAGCTATATCTCGAGATCCTTACGACTTGCAAAGAAGCGATCTTCAGCAAAGTTGCTCAGGGGATCAAGGACATCCGGAAAGCGAACAGTTTAGTTCGCGATTTTGCCGCTAGGTGGCGCTAGTGAGCATGTAAAATTGAGAATTTTATATTAAATAGATTCAAGTTTAGTTCTCTCCATACCCGCAAGTGTTTCACGTCAGATTCATTTTATTATTAAGTTATTCAGAATTGATTCATTTCATTTTCAAGTAATTCATTTTGTCCATATCCTAGTGATTCTTATCTGATTCACTCATATTCGACAGGTTTAGGTTTGATTCATCGATGTTCAAATGATTTCAAGTGATTCAAGGATATTTTCAAATGTTTCAAGTTTGATTCACTTTATGTACAAGTGATTCAGGTCTGATTGATTTCATATTCAAGAGATTTAGGATTTATTTCCAGTGATTTATGTTTGATTCGCTTCATATCCAAGTGATTCATGTGGGATTCGCTCCATATTCAAGTGATTCAGGTTTGATTCGCTTTATATTCAAGTGCTGCAGGTCTGAAGCACTTCATGTTCACCTATTTCAAGTACCGTAAAACGGGGTAACTTTGATAATGCGGGTAACTTTGATAGTGCGAGACAAAATGCAAGAGTAAAGAGTATTAATATGACACTTCATGTCAAAGCTATTTTCGTTGGAATCAAGTGCATTTGAGGATTTTTATGCAAATATTAAAAATTTACAAGATTTTAGCATTTTTGCAACGCTTACAAACAATCTGTTCTACGACCACTATTTGATAAAGTCATAATAGCCCATAATAGTCACTAACCCATGATAGCCTAGTTATAGTAGAACATGAATTCGGTCTCCAATCTCTTAGCGAAAACCATTTTTACAAACTGGGACCATTTTTGTAATCTAATTCAGAAATTTCCATATAGCGTTAAACGCCTAGAGGTATGCAACGCCCTATAAATGCTCCGTAATTCATTCAATCTTGTTCGATTTAAACTCCATTATCAAAGTTACCCCAAAACAGAAAACCGACTTTCGATTATATGAAAAATTATATATCCATTCAGAATACATCTTCTGGCAATCTATCAAGTGCAATCGATAGCTAAGATGTCAGTACTTGTTTTAAAAATATAAATTGTAATTCTTTGAAAATATTGAAGTTTTCTTCGAAAAAACTATCAAAGTTACCCCGTTTTACGGTACGAATTACTTGATATTCAAGTAGATCAGGTTTGATTCATCTAGAATTTTCCACTTTTAAAGGTATGACTTGATGTTCAAGCAGGTTAGGGCTGATTCACTTCATTTTTAAGTGATTCATGCTTAAATCACTTTATGTACGTTTTTCAGATTTGATTAGTTCAATATTCAAGTGATTCCTGTTTGATTTTTAAAGTAAATTTAAGGCATTCAGGTCTCATTCACTTTATATTCAAGTGTTTCAGGTGAGAACCGCTTCATGTGATTCATGTCTGATTCACTTCATAGTCAAGTGTTTAACGTAATATTCACTTCATACACAAGTAATTCAGGACCGATTACAATCTTGTTCAATTTATTCAGATATGATTCGCTTTATATCCAAATGATTCATTTCATGTGACACCTCATTTTTGAATGGATGCTCACTAGCGCCACCAAGCGGCAAAATCGCGAACTAAACTGTTCGCTTTCCGGATGTCCTTGAACACCTGAGCAACTTTGCCGAAGACCCGAACTTTCTATCTCTTATGGATCACAAGCTAGAACTAGTTCAAAATGCTCAATTTTACATGCTGTATTTGTACAACATCGCTGAAAAAACTCCGCTTATCGTTCCCAACAGCAGCGCGGTGGTTCTGACGGTGGCAAACCGTGCGACGACTGAAAGGTTAAGAGGTTATACCATAAAAAGGGGTAACTTCGATAATACGGGTAACTTTCATTTTGCGAGACCCTCAACATACTAAACGAAATAACAAAGTTTCTGTTAATGAGTTAAGCAAAAGAATGCAAGAGTAAAGGCTATTAGTATGACACTTCAGGTCAAAGCTGTTTGCGTTGCAATCAAGTACATTTAAGAATTTATACGCAAATATTAAAAAATATAAGATTTTAGCATTTCTTAAACGCTCACAAACAATCTGTTCTACGATCACTATTTCATGAAGTCATAATGAGTTCGTCATTTATCCGTGACAGCTCAGTTGTAGCAGAACATGAATTAGGTCTTAGGTCTCAAATCACTTAGCGAAAACAATTTTTACAATCTGGGACCATTTTTGTAATCTAAGTCAGAAATTTCCCCACATCGTTAAACGCCTAGAGGTATGCAACGCCCTATAAATGTTCCGTAATTCATTCTATTTTGTTCGATTTATACTCCATCATCAAAGTTACACCAAAAAAGTAAGAGGTTGTTTCCGAGATACAACCGCCAAGTTGACGTTGGTAACGTTAGCTTCTTCTATTTCCTGGCTTGGGACCGTCATGAACTTATGAATGATTTCTACTGATAAAAATCCAATCAATTATCATACTATTTCGTGCATGTCAATTCTGACCTATTATGGACATTGTGTGTTATTATTTGGTTGGTTCGCTTAAGGTAAAGATGAATCGAAGCCAAACTCTATATTTCCAAGAGCACAAATCTGGAGAGCCAATCATCCGTTTGAGCTGAAAACTTAATCGATTGGTCACTAGCTGGTGGTGACCAATCGATTAAGTTTTCAGCTCAGACAGGTGTTCGGTTCTCAAGATTTGTGCTCTTGAAAATTTGAGGTTTGGTTTCGATTCGTCTTCACCTTAACACCGATAGAATCGGTCGATGAAAGAAGAAACATGAGCGGAAACTCTTGCTCCCCAAACAAATGTTCCGGTTGAACGCATGATCCACTAAGATTGGTTGCTTTAGTGGGTTCCGAAGCCAGTTTGAGCTTGAGGTACATATACTTCTCCATGAAGTCCGTGAGCTCCATGTTCTCCTCTTTGCTCAAATCGATGTTAAAGTTGCATGATCTCCTTTTGATACTCGAAGAAGTTCCGCACCATGAAGAACTTCTTCTGTTTTGCCGTCGTATCCGGGGAAATGTAGAGACAAATCTGCGATTCCACAGCTCGGCCGTCATGGTCCTGCAGGAAGCGAGTGGCCTAACTGATCGTTTTTTTTGAGGATATGTACCAACCTGTGCGTGATCAAAGCCAAGCGTGTCAGCATTATGCCGAAGGAAATCCAGCTGACTCGTCGTATCCGTGGAGAACGCACATAAATTGAATTGCAGCACAATTTCAAACAAAACGGCTCTTTTCAGGGTCACAACAATGCATTCGACGTAAAATAGTTACAACCAGAGACACTTTATTTATCAATTATAATTTTGGTTGAATAGTTTTCAACGGAGATAAATGGCAAACAAAGTTTTACCTAGGTTTCCGTAGCTCGGGTCGGGCGGCGGTAGCATTTTTGCAGTCTTCTTTATGTGCGTATTTCGATTCGATCGACAATTTCTTACCAAATCAAAACATCAACAAAGATGTTGCTGATTAGTTTTAGCTCTTTGTTTGACAAGATGATACTCTGATCGCTCTAGCATGCATTTACATGTAGGTAGCGACGACGACAACGGCATTATTCAAAGTAAGTAAAGTTTGTAAGGATGCTTAAAATATATCTCCGAGCCCGATTCCCTTTTCTAAACTCGTACCAACTAGCTCATACGGTTGAAATAATTAAGTTTCTGCTAGATATCAGGGATTTCCTTAGAAAATTGCCTACATTTAGGAGTTTTCATCGCAATTCTTAAAATTAACTATTCATTATTTCTTTAATTAATGCATTATTAAGAATTTTGCAAGCATATTCGGATGCAGGGAGCTCATATTCATTATGCAGAGTCGTTTCAAAAAAAAAAAAAAAAATAATCGCATTGACAAATGATCAATTTTACCCCGAAATGGGATTCCCCGATGTTTTATTTAAGGGATGATTTTTTGCGCTAAAAACACATTTGTTAGAAAATGTTGGAATATGAGTCAAAGAGGCTGGCCGTCGTACTTGTTTTCCTGCAATCAGTTGTTTGGCATTTTCAACATTTTTGAAAACAGACAAGAAAAACCATGAAAAATGTTCAATTTTACCCGAAATTTCGGTTATATGTAAACTTCAAAACGTCAAAGCCTTATAACAGCAAGAAAAATGTGCTTTTCTAAGAAAAATAAGACATGTCTCGATATTTACCAATTTTTCAATAGTTTAGTCATGAAAATCAATAGTTTTAATTATTGGAGTAGATTCGTAGAAAGATTTCCAAACGATTGGTGCAAGAATCTTGAAAATCTATGGGGGCGTTTGAAAGTTATTAACAGTCAAAATCTAACCACTTTTCGTGACGCGACCGATTTTTCGTTCTTCGAAATTGTACCCCAGTATGTTGCCGTAAGACGTTATCCAACGTCAAAATAAATTATAATTGTTTGAATCATCATGCTTAAATATTCAAGTTTTCTTCGAAAAAACTGTCAAAGTCAACCCGTTTTACGGTACATAGCTTTTCGCTATACAATTACGTTGGAACGTGGCTAGCCACGTAGGGTAAGCTAGTTATTTTAGACTTTCAATTGAAACCCAGTATATTGCCGTAAGACGTAGTTAACGTCAAAAAAGTGTCGATTTCGACAGAAATTTTAAACGATGTCCACCCCACAGATGTGGATCAGTGGGAGACGAGGTTCCTTATTATGGATCAAATCGACTCATATTATGGATCAGAACTCTATAACAGCAATTTATCTGCGAGGTAAACGAATGGTGTGTTAGTGAAAGTATACTTTTCGGCGTTTGTTTCGGAATCGTCTTATCTTTGATTCAAACTGTGGTATGGTTTTCAATGCCCCACAGTTATGAATCAACGCTTCTGGTAATACGGTTGATATAAAAAAAAATTAAAAAGCAAAAAAAAAGGAAAAAATATGCTTAAGCAAATTATAATTGATGTTAATGCTGTACAGCTTTATAGTTCACGTAGGTAAAATGTGTTGTGCGTAATTGCAGCTCTATTTGATGAGATATTCCCATTTTAATCCAACTCTGATCTAAATCTGTATGCTATCCATAACTGTGGGGTGACTGTAAATCATATGATCCATTTTCAATCTCTTCATGTAGTAACAGTCAAGCCTATTTTTATGCTCACTTTTCATACGCACCAAAAATTCCAATTTACGCTTCGCTTTTTTTACGCTTCAAATTCCAACTTAGTTCGATGACGATACACGAGATCCAATGTAACATGGATAATTGTGGAACAGGACCGAAGAGGAGTACCGGAAATCGTAGTCTGACGCCATTTTGGAATCCTATAATACTTACAGACCCTCTGATGTCTCGAAGAAAGATCCCAAGAAAGAAAGTGGTTCATATAAGCTCTTATATAAGATATCTTTTTAATAATTTGTTAGAATAATGTTGTTTAGTTTATTCCTCTATACTTCATATTATGGAAAAGAAGTGTAAGAAAACATAACGTAGATTTAAAATATTTAAAAATTCCCATCATCCAATTGAACTCATCGCTCTCATACACAAGAAGACGACTCGCGCTCAGAAGTTCATCATCGCTTGCCAATGCGTCATCGTCTGAAGACATGTGTACGTTGCCTGGTTGATCTGCAATATATTTATTTTGAATTTTGATGTTTATTCATTTTCATAATACTGCTTACCTTGAACTGACATCTGTTCATTGTGAGATGAGCTGGGGGGATTCATTTCAGTTGCACTTAATAACTCAATATATCGACGCATACATGCTCCAAGTTCGTTTCTGAACATGACTGCACGCTCGACACATAAGCCATGGTCAAAAAAATATCAGCAAGTTGCTCCGCAATATCAATTCCCTTTTGTAAAACATCTGGTTAAATTGTGGACGGGACATTGTCGTCCTCCGCTTCACCTTCTGCTGCTTCTTGCTCGATTTGGCTTTGTTCTCGTAGATGGTCTAGCAGTTGCTCATCGGATAATTCACTTTCTTGCATCATCTCCACAATTTTATCGTTCGATAAATCTTCGATGCCAACTGGAACATTGGATGAACAACAGGCACTAACGCATTCAGGCCAAATTGGGCGCCCGCATCCGTTCAACGTAGATTTTTTCAAGGCAAGGCATGCAAGGTTGATGAAGTCGACACAATGTTTTATGTTAAACTTCTTCCAGGCCTCGGTGATTTCCAATGAAGGACCTTTTCCATCGTTTTATACACATAGCGGAAAGAAAGTCAGACATCGACTGGTAAAGGGAGGCGTTTTTTGTTTGAAAATGTTTGGTCAGCACGTTGATAACTGAGAGCACCTTATGGAAGACAATGAGGTGAACAACGAATTCAAACTTCGTTGTGTGGGTCAAAAGTCCTGTGGCTTCAACGGTATTTTTGCTATGAAGCTGATCAGCTTCATCGTCCAAGGCATTTTTGATGGCTGCAAAATGTTAAATGATAGTTTTGCAATAGGGATTACGCGTTCTAGGAAAGCCAGAATCAGTTCCTTCAGAGCGTGTGCGCTTCTGGATAATGAACAGATTAAAAATTCCAAAAACCTTTCTTCCACGTCTAATGCAAGAGGAACGTCTATCTTATAACGATCGACAGTCGTTCCTCTTTGAAACTCTTGGCCTCATCAACCACGAGAGAATAGAAAAAAAACCGAGAACTTCGTTAATGATTTGCATGGTGGTTACATCACTGGCTGCTTCAATTATGTCAATATGTTGTTTCGGACTGCAATTGAAAACTTCATCGTAACTCGCCAATACTTCACAAAATTCGAAAAAAATTCCCCGATTTTTCGAGCCAGCTTCTTCACGATGCCTTCTTAGGGGTCTTTCCCCCCGGGTAAGAGCGCCCGCCGGGGTAAAACCTTCAGTTTGGCATGGACATGGCGGTTTTCTTGAAAGTTCACCAAGCACTTTCCATAAACACAAGATTTGGAACTTTCGGAAACATTTAGGGTGATGTGCATTACTCTGTGCAATGGTCAAGTAAAATATTCACATGATTGAAGGTTTAGAAGATCATACTACTTCAGAAAATGTCTGTGTATGTAAAACAGGGAAATTGTATGCACTAAGATATTACATACAGAGTACACTAGTGTACACATCTCGGTGACTTGTTTGAAACAATCTTGCTAGCGTATTTGCACACATAAACAACAAATAAACACAGGCAAATAAATGACCAAAATGAGAAATTAAACGAACCGCTATCAATAATTTCGAACTTTCGTAACAATAATTATAAACCAGAAAATTTCGAGAATTTCGAGATCTGGAAGTCCCAGGCCAATGTAATCATGAGCATAGGAGTTCGATGACTTACCTCAAATTTGTTCTAGTGATGATATATTTCTAGGCAGGAAATATTCACTATCAGCACCAATCTTATTACAGCGGTACTATAGATAAATGGTCATCAGGTAACCACAAGACGAGCGCTTTGTAACCTCGAATAAATACCACATATCTCACTAGATATTAGCAAAAGAGAGCACAACACAGAGCACGTCGATGTATTTACACATTTACGCGACATATCGCTACTACGATCGCATACATTGAAGTAGAAATATGTCAATATGCATATCTACAAGTACAGTGAAAGCATCATATTGTTACACATATTGGTACAAAAAAAACACAAGCTCAATCTAATAGGTTGACGATATTGGCCATTTGCCGAATTTACAATAGAGAAAACTATTTTTCAACTTATTCCACACTAGTTTGAATGCTTTGAACGAAACTCCAACCGATTTTGATGGCACTACATTGGATTCTATGTAAAAGTAATAAACGCTATTTTTAACGCACTACAGCCTTGCTGAAAATAACTCTTTTTATATGGAGCATCTTAAAGATACGTCCACTACCCACAAGTCCACTTCTACTATCAATGCTCCAGATGTTTAGAGGTCTACAAACTTAGATAGATTTTATTGGAAATCAAAATTATAGCAGTAAATAATTATAAATTCAAAGTCGTACACCTGTAAAAGAGACGAACCACCCAAAATGAATCTTGAAATCATTCTAAACCATAATGATTAACATGATCCCTTTTCTAGATCATTATATCAAGTTTAATGCAAAAAAAAGTTTAATTTTTGAATTTTTCATGAAAAAAAAGTTCTTAGTCAAATGGTGTGCTTCAACTTCTTCATAGAACATTTTTCTCTAAAATCAACAGTTTCGGAGTTAGAACTTTTCAAATAAATTGCGTGTATAAACTTATAGGCTATATTAAAAGTTATTCCTGAGTCAATGTTCAATTTTTCTATGGAAAACACTTATTTTACCATACATGTGCAAAATTTACAGCAAATCAAAGATGGTCGAGTTCTCCGACTGACCTATTTGACATAGAATTCGTCAAGTACCTGAGCCTACTTAAGTATCTACATGAGATATAGCTAAAAGCGGCCCTCATCGAAGGCTCAGTTTTCTTACGCGCGCAATTTATTTATTTATTTATTTACCAGGTGTAATTCAACTGACTTTACAAGTCTTATTGAATATTCTGAACTATAACTAAAAGATGTAATTGCATAAACACACATACCTTAACAATATACGAACATACATTTACAAACATTTTCAATATTTTCTGAAAATCATGAATACGAACATCAACATCTGCATTTCATTTTCATTTTCAACATTACGTTTTCAACCACGAACAATTTATACACGGACATTTAAATTGCTTTACGTATAAGGCTTCCATGTACACTTATTTGAGTGAATGAATTCCCTAAACTTTACATTCTTTGGCCACGTCGTAGGATTCAGAACACAGGATTTAAATTTCGAAGGCACAATTACTTTGAATGAAACAAAACCTAATTGCGAATGACTTTTCATTTTTGACACTAATTATGTCACATCAATTCGTTCAGGACCAAGATCACCAATCGCCCGAGCAACCATCCATTGTACATCTCGTTCAGTGGCACTAGTGTCGATGTTGGTGAGAAACAATGAGAAATCGTCTCGATCGTTGTTTACGTCCTCTCTACATTGGCTTTCGGTATCATTCGCAGAGCCTTCACTGCCGGACCCATCGAGGAGCTTGAACGAATCTGGCGTTGAGTGCAATAATCGTGCATCTATTTGAGATCCAGTAGGTACAGATTGACGGATAGTAGAAATAGTCTTCATGATGTCAGCTACTGTATTCTTCAGTTCGATCACTTCTTCTACGATCGTCGGCGAGAGATTAACATTGCTAGTTGTAGAATCTGAAGCGACATGATTTTTCGCTCGTTGAAATTCGTCCATACAACTGTCGCACATCCAGACAACGTTTTTTGAGAGCGCCCTTATGACGTTCCAATGTATATCACGCAGTCCGACACAGTTACAGTGGAATTTGCCACCACAACTTCCTTTGCAGATGATGAAAAATGTATCATTTGCATTGACACTCAGAGAGCATGTGCGACAAACTCTTCCACTCTCCATTTCAATAAGCAGAATGGCTACCACAATCAATCAATTTTTGTTTTAGGAACCACAAACAAAAAACCAATTTATAATCGTCCGTGACAATTTTTCACTGCAACTATGTTTTCGATTTTAACACGATATCATCTGAATGATTAGAAACACATAAAAACTATTTTACGTGACACTTGTGTAGTTCAGTTTTGTGATCGAAAATAGAGCAACAACAACGACGTGCAATGATCGGTAGCGGTAGCAGCAGAATGAATAACCACAAGGAAAATAACCTACAAAACAAATATTTTGTAACGGCCAATAAAACGTGGGATTCCAAAACCACAGTTGCCCGGGCTCCTCGGCCTACTCTACCTTAGGGGAACTAAGTGTAAAATGCGCCGTTGGGGTAAAACGCGCCACCCTTGTTTTAAACGAACGACGTGCTTTGGGACGCCGATTTTCACCCGAGACAATGCAAAATGTATTAAAATGCTTCTCTATATATATTCTTAAATGTTTTCCTGGCAAAATCGTAAAAAACTCGAAAAAACGTTTTTCGCTGTTTTCGTTGTAATTTTGTGTTATTTTCTAGGCCATTTTTCAGGCCGATAAACAACAAAACTTTTGAAACTATCACCGAGAATCGACTTGTGCACTCCAATAGTTCGTATTCCATGCAAAAAAAGTGTTGAATTTATCCTTTAAAAGCGTATTGAAGGATTTAAACTTTAATCAACTCGTGGGGCAAAACGGCCACACCTATTTCTTAACACCAACACAGCCGTTTGAATTCAAATTCCAGCAAACGTAATGCCAAGCTGTAGTTACGTGCCAATTTGAACCTTACAAATGCACATTTCTCGAATCAGCATGTATACTATAATCGAACAATAACATCTGATCAAACGCCCTTATGTATGCAACGTATTTGCAAGCATGATTGCGCATGCGTGCGCGCGAACGACTAACGCCGAGATCAGGTGGCGCGTTTTACCCCGCAAAAAATGAAAATGCAGATAAGCAAGCACTTTATAAAATTTGATTTATTAACTCCAGAAAAAAGAAAATGGATAGCTGTTTCAACTATTTGATAGAAAACATGTTTCTCTATGAGATAATGAATAACAAAAGGCTTATAATAATGTTATTCATAGCTAAAAATGCTTCCTTCCTTAGAGGGCGCGTTTTACCCTCAGTTACCCTACTTACTTTACTTACTTTTGCTGGCTCTACGTCCTTCAAGACATGACCTGCGCCACAATATTACGCCAACTAACTCGGTCCATGGCTGCTATCCTCCAATTTCTCGATCGCCCCACACTTCCAAGATCCTGCTCCACTTGGTCAAACCACCTAGCTCGTTTCGCTCCCCTTCGTCTTGTACCGGCCGGATTTGAGGTGAACACCATTTTTGCGGGATTGTTGTCTGGCATTCTCACTACGTGTCCCGCCCATCGTACCCTTCCAGCTTTGACGACTTTCTGGACACTGGGTTCACCGTAGATTTGCGCAAGCTCATGGTTCATTCTTCTCCTCCATACGCCGTTCTCACATACTCCGCCGAAGATCGTCCTAAGCACACGTCGTTCAAAAACTCCTAGCGCTAGCAGTCCGTAGTAAGCACGTCTTCCGGCAATGATACGTCTTGGAATTTCTCTGCTGCAGTTGTTATCCGACGTTATCATTGATCCGAGGTAGACAAATTCGTCCACCACCTCGAACTCATCCTCGTCGATCATCACGCGTCTGCCAATGCGAGCTCTATCGCGCTCGGTTCCTCCAGCCAGCAAATATTTCGTCTTCGACGTATTTACCTTCAATCCAACCCGATCTGCTTCACGTTTCAGCCTGGTATACTGTTCAGAAACCACCTGGAACGTTCTTCCGACAATGTCCACGTCGTCAGCAAAGCAGTGAACTGGATGGACTTATTGAAGATCGTGCTCCGCATGTTGAAGCCCGCCCTTTTCATAACACCTTCTAGCGCAATATTGAACAGGAGGCAGGAAAGACCATCGCCTTGTCGAAGTCCTTTGCGTGTTTCAAACGGGTCCGATAATGCACCCGATATCTTTACACAGCACTGTACACTATCCATCGTTGCTTTGATCAGTCTAGTCAGTTTCCCGGGAAAACCATTCACGTCCATAATCTTCCATAGCTCTTCGCGGTCGATGGTATCATAGGTCGCTTTGAAATCGATGAATAGGGGGTGCGTAGGGACTTGATATTCGCGACATTTTTGGAGGATCTGTCACAACATAAAGATTTGGTCTGTTGTCGATCGCCCGTTCACAAAACCGGCTTGATAACTCCCCACAAATCTGCTTGCCAGTGGCGATAGACGGCGGAAGATGAACTCTACAACCTAACATAACATATTATTGCAATTCTCATTTTCTTTTTGGGATCTTGAAAATTGTCAATTTTCTACAAGCTTTGTCGAACTTTTAAAGCTATAAAAACTCCGCACTGCGATTTAGGGTCCCCCAGGAGCTCGGGGCGCTACGCTACCGATCATGACTTATTGAAAAAGTGTAAAAATGTGTTTGAAAATCGTTAAAAAGTTGCCGTATCGCCTCAAATTTGAGCATTATTAGTAATGATTTTTAAAATGGCAAACTAGTTTGGATCACGCAAGCATGATCGAATGTAATCATACTTTGAAAGTATGAATGTATTTAGAAACATATTAAAACTAAATGCGGACAAACTACTGTTTTCGACTCCTTGATTTGTCATATGATTTCTTTGTAACTTTTGCACCAGTGTTTAACAAAAACATTATTATTGGATTCCATCCATCATGGTATCAACCATGCAATTAAAATAATAATAATGAATATTCAGAATAACTACATAAAATGTATTGTTTTTCATCATATATGGAACAGATTTTTGATGTACATCTAGCAAACTTAATAAAACTCAAATTGTTCTTGTAATTGTTGCAAATGAAATAAATTGGCTATGAAATACCATTTCTGGAGTAAAACATTCGATGGAGTACAAATTTACCGTGACCGGTACTGGGGATCTCCCCCTACGTTTTTGATGTCATTCCTGAGTGAAATTAAAGTATATCATTTAGGTTAGTATTTGCTTAATCCTAGTTTTTGTTTTAATCTTGTTTGAATTCTTGGAAAGATCTTCGATGGAATCCTAAAGATTTGCTTGTACAAATAGCTGCTGGAACCGTTAATGGATCTTTTTATGTAATACCTTGAGTATTTTAGAGAAATGTTCGAAGAGAGAAAATTCAACCACTGTCAACCTCTCGCTACTCGTCAGGCTACTCGTATGTATTCGTATTTACCATGCAAAAATGACAAATTTGGCAAAGAAAGCTCACAGTTAATAACTGTGGTAGTGCTCATTGAACATTAAGCTGAGGCGCAGGTTCTGTTTCAGTGGGGACGTGATGCCAAGAAAAAGAAGAATAATTGAATAATAAATAAAAAAAAGTTCCCTTAATTAAAGTAAGTCCTACCATGGGAAAATGCAATCTACTAAAGCAAGCTTTCCACCTGATGCCCTCTGTCCATCCATTTCAGCGGCTTTGCCCTCAACGCTGTTGTATCATCGCGAAAGTCCGAATGGCGCAACGAACGAACGGCTCGCAGAGGAGTGTGGGAAATCAAGAAATTACCATGTGTTCCAGCAGTCATTCATTAGCCCGATATGTCACTTCATCGCTTAGGTAGGTATATGATGACTGTCTGCGCTGAGCTGAGGGTATGGTTTTCCGGTTTCGCACTCAACATGCGCTTAAATAAGCGATAATTTTATGCAACCAAACCCCAATCTTCACCTCCCAATTTCCCGAGGTCATTACCAATTCGGCATCGTAACGAGCATGTAATCTTCTGCGCGAAAATGGATCGTATCACATACATATGTTTAATTGAAGCCAATGATAATTGGGCAGCAATTAAACAATGATCGACGTTCAAACCTCTCTTCCTGTTACAATTTTCTCCCCCCGTTTCAATAAACAGTGTTAAAACAATACCTTGTCTCACACAGAGAGCGCAATGCTTTTGTCACAGTGCACAGTGGTTCGATCTAGAACAAAAGTCAACCAAACCTCAAAATGAATAATCTTACTACACAACAAAACATCTTTTAACTTCAATCATGTAAAACCATTTGTAATGCATTATTGAACGATATCTCCTACAAATACATCTCTTATATCCAGCATTGCTAACAAAATCCTGAATATTGAACTTGCAACGTCTTCTTTCAAAGAATGTTGAACGCAAAACCGCTTTCATGACTTCACGCTAAAACAAATCAATCATAAATATTGCACATGAATTAACTGAGCCGTTAAACCATCTATGTGCATTGTTTTTGAAAGAATGTCCAGCGTATAATCGTATAAACCGAGCATTCTTGTTTGCGATTTCACTTTCAAGATGCAAGAAAGCATACAATATTGGCTAATGTGGGATACAAGATCATGAAATGTTACAGTTCCACTCAAGATTGCAAGCATTTTTGAACGGAATGAAACAGCTTACATTATCATAACTGACAAAGTTATCATAAAAGTTCATGCCATGGAAATTTGAATATTTTTAGATGTGTGAATATTGCATGACAATTTTAAAATGGTGAGGTAAGCCGAGAATATACTATCATTCAAAGAAAACCACTTCGAATTTGACATTTTAGGCGCCTTCGAACCACTGTGTGCATTGTGATGCTGATCGTCGTGATTCGAATGTTTTTCATTTTGCTCATGCACAATTTCAATTTTGCAACCTCGCCTCTTGTGCCATTCGACGACGAGGTACCTTCGCCCGCAGCGGTATCCGCGAAATGTTTATCCGTGTATGCATCATAGGGCAAACGCTCCCTTAGTGGAGGTAGCTCCAATAGTGGAGGTAGTGTGTTTTGGCATGTTTCGCGCTTATAAATGATTATGTGATATTTTTCTATTATGTACGATGCGATAATGATACAAGCAATCGAATAATGTTCATGAAATTTAACCGTAAAACTATTTAAAACAATTATTTTGCTTAATTTTTTTGCTCCTTTGCACCTATAGTGGTGCATCAGTACCCATAGTGGAGGTTCCCATAAGAAATCAATGGATTGCGCCACTAAAGGAACCATTCTTAAAACATACCTCCACTAAAGGAACAGTGTTCCTATTATTGGTGCAAGCCTTTTTGTAGGGAAATTTCAAATGAATCGTGATTTTTATACATTTGAATGATAGAAGGATTTAAGATCTATCGAATGATACGTTAAAATCATATATTTCATGATTTTAACACCATGTTTTAGCAGTTTTCCCTTAGGTGCACCACTAATGGTACACTTGCCCTACCGGGAAACGGTTGTAAACTTTTGGACGATTTATTTTTTCTACGTGCTGAGTTAGGGTGGTTCAAATTTCAAAGTTCAAATATACGAATGGAAAAATGGCAATTTGGCAAAGAAAGCTCTCAGTTAATAACTGTGGAAGTGCTCATTGAACACTAAGCTGAGAAGCAGGCTCTGCCCCAGTGAGGACGTTAATGCCAAGAAGAAGAAGAAGATAAATTAGCGAAAAAAGGATTGAAGGGAAGATATAGGAGATACGATTTTCAAACTTCTTTGTTACATGAACTACCCTAGTGCTGGATATGCCACCGCGTTTGGGTTTTGTTGTTCATTTATTGTACAAAGCACTTTTTATACGGCATTTCCCACCGAATGAGAGATGCCATCGCGTTGTTCGGTAGTCGTTTGAGTGGTTAGAAAGCTGAAAACTGAGCCTTGCAATGGACTGACGAAGCAAATGTCTTGTACCGGAGCAGTAGGTTTGTATGAGTTAAGTCCGACAGTTCCTGTACACAATATGTAGCTACATTGCTTTGCACTGGCTGGTCTAGGACAGCTGGTTTGTGCGGCAGTAGGTTTGTGTGATGTCGGATGAGGTGGAAAATCTGAATAATTTCCTACGAGGAAATTTTGTTTTTTGATCGGAAATTGTGCGTAAAGTGCCGGTGAACAATGCATTTGTTGTTGTTGTTGTTGGCGTAAAACGTATGACCAGCTGACCTGGTTCCTGTTTGAACTAAATCCATTATGATCAATTCATTTGAATATATTTACATGATTCACGCATTCATATATGAATATAGCATTCTTGCAAAATATCATGTCCATCGTATTCGTAGACCTTTGACCATTATATGGATACTGGGTGCGCTGTAAAGTTGGTCGATCTCATGATTAATCCTTTGCCACCTCATGCCATTGTCCTGCACGCCATCGAAGAAAGTACTGGCGTTCGAAAACATCAAGAACTTACAAGTCGCAGTGCGCATCGTACCTTCGAGCTGTGCGTACACGAATCCTCTCTGCTCTTGGAAGTTTTCTTAAAAACTCCTTAAAGCAATAAAACAATACTTTTCAGTGCTACTAAAACAGTACTTTTCAGTACTATTTTTTCTACTATTGATCCCTTTACGATCCTTGTTTGGACCTGTGCCTTCGATTTTTCGTTGGACCCGTTGGCGAAAACTAGCGGTGGTAATCCTTCTTGGACACCGTCTTGGGAAAAAAAACCTCTCGAAGGCCACGTCTTCCTTCGTTTATTCAATAAACATGGCATCAACAACAAACAAAAGGAAGGGTGAATCTCTGAATTCACTACTTCCTTCCAAAAAAGTGGATTTTAAAACTGTCACTATACGTGGCAAGAATTGAAGGAAGGACGTTTCTCCGGAATGCGAACTTTCTTCCAAGGGTGAAATGAATAATTGTATCGAAATGAGCAATCAGTTCGATGCTCTAGACAAATTTTCCGAACACCAAATCGAAGCAGCCTCTAGCCCAGGCTCTTTGATTCAAGTGAGGAAGCAAAGAAAGCCGCCTATGCCGTGTGGTGTACAGAGTCTGCGTTATGAGATTTATGATAAAATGCTTTTCATGTCAGCAAAGCAAAACAAAAAAAAATGTTTCAGTGTTCTATAATGTGAGCGCCCAGCCCTGTACACGATGAGCTTTTCATTTGACGTGTGGAAAAGCGTAAGCTTTAGCTTTCATTGGAATCGGGTGCAATATGATGCGACCGATGCGACCACACACAGCCTTGGGTTGTATTGATGGACGCGAGAATGATGGGAGCGTTCAATGGAGACGTTTCGAATAATAAGAGCGAGAGAAGATGATTTTACGAATGGGTGTGAAAGAGACGCGTTGACCATTGATGATCGGTCCACATATGTATGGGTTAAATAATGCAAAAACCTAGCGCGGATGGAACATGATCGTTTTGTAGAGCTTCAGTTTGTTAGCGGATTTTGCGACGAGCGCATACCGTTTCGCGGAAGTTCATCGGCAAGCGTCAGTTACCACAATGGCGCAATTCGGTAGGCTTTGAAAATTTGTTTTTTTTTTCTGGAGCGACAGATCTCCATACTAAAACAGTTTGAAGCGACAGGTCTTCAATAGAATTTTACCGGAGCGACAGGTCTCCGAATCCGAACATAAATTTCCGGATCGACAGGTATCCGACGAGAAACTTTCCGGATCGACAGGTATCCGTGAAAAAAAATGCGAAGCGACAGGTCTTCGTTTTGTTTTTTATTGTGGAGCGACAGGTCTCCTTAGTCGAAAATTTCCGAAGCGACAGGTCTTCGAGTTATTTTTTCTGAGCGACAAGTTTTCGAAGATAAATATTGCGAAGCGACAGGTCTTCGAATTGGTTTGTTTTGGGGCGACAGGTCTCCAAGGATCGTTTTGTGTAGTAAAAGGTTCCTGTGAAAAAAAAACTGAAAATTCGATTGAATTAGATATAAATTTGAATGGTTTTGATTGGATTTAGAATGGAGGATGAGTTTTGATTGGACAATGATATTATTTGAATCGAACTAGAATTGGATTGGATTTGGATTTAGATTGGACATAGAATTGTTTTGGATTGGATCAAACATAGTTTGGATATTGTTAAGAGTGGATAAGGAATAGATTGAATTTGAATTGTATTTAGATTGGATTTGGATTGTACTTAGATTGGGTGAATATCCGGTATCGGATTATGGGATAGTTATATTATTCAAACTTGACTCTTTTAAACTACTTTATTAATCAATGCAATTTCAAGAATCAAGCACACTGGCTAAAGTTGTGAGATTTATGAATACCTGAGTAGAAATTATTAGTTGCATGGTAGAATATGCACACATCGTACATAGAAATACTGCAAAGTAGATTGGATTTTAAATGCATGTGTAAAATATTTGGATAGGATTTGGTTGTATTCGGTTTGGATTCAGATCGCATATGGATTGAATTGTTGATAATTCGATTTGAAATGTATTTGATCTGAATTGTACTGTATTTGAAATTCAAGTATGATTGGAATGTATTTTTTTATTGAATTTGGATTCGATTGGATATGATTTGAATGGATTTAGATTACATTTGGATTGGAACGGATATGGATTGAAGTTAGATCGGATTTGTATTTGTTTGAATTTAGGTTTCATTTGGATGTTGATACAAAATGGATTTAAATTGAATTGGTTATGATTGGATTTAATTAAGTTTTTGATAGGATTGGTAATGAATTAGGATTGGAGGATGGGTTCGGCTTAGACTAGAAAATTATTGAATTGAATCGGATTAGGATTGGATACCGATTTGATTGAATTTCGAGTTTGTATTGGATTATGACTAGATTAGATTTGGAATGATTTGGACACAGATTGGATTTCGATAAAATTGAATATGGATTATATTAAATTCAAAATAAATTCGACTTGGTTTGGAGATTGGTATTGCTTTGGTTTTATTTTGGATAGGAATTGGATGTAAATCAGACATGATTGGAATGGATTTTGATTGAATTTGTATCAGATATCCATTGAGTTTAGAATTGATTTGTATTGGACTAATTTTGGATTAGCTTTGGATTGCATTTGGATTGGATTCAGATTGAAGTTAGATATAATATAGTAAGAATTTGGTTTCCGTTTTATGGTAATTCCATTTGAGAACAGAAATTAAATTGAAAATTCGAAGTGGACTGCATTGAATTTTGATTGAAAATGGCTTCTGATTGGAGTAATTGAAATTGGATTCAGATTATCTTCGGATTGCATTTAGGTGGAATTGGATTTGAATATTATGATAGTTCGATTTGGACTAGATTTTGATTTGAATTGTTCTGTTTTTGATTGGATTGAATTTGGATTGGATTTAGATTGAATTGGATTTGAATGAATTGGGATTAGACTTGATTGGATTGATTTTTTAATATGATTGAATTTGGATTGGATTTTGACTGGATTCTGATTAAAGTTGGATTCATGTTGGATAGAATTGAATTTTATGGTAATGCGATTTAGATCGGCATTGTATTGAACTCAGATTGGAGAATAAATATTGATCTGACTAGAAAATGATTGAATTGGCTCGAATTTGGATTGGATTTAGATACGATAAGATTTGGATTGGTTTGGACATAGTATGGGTTAAGATAAGATTGGATATGGATTGAGTTTGTGTTGGATAGAATTTGAATAGAATTCGGATTGGACTTAGATTGGTATGGATTTGGATTGGATATGGATTGAGTTCGGATTGAACTCATACAATATTGGAATCGATTTTGATTCAATTTGTATAAAATATTGATTAAATTGCGATAGGATTTGGATTAAATTTGGACGGGATTCCGATAAAAGTTAGATATGGTTTGGTTTCTTAGAATATGTGGATTGTATTGGAAATTTGAATCAGACTGAATTGGGTTTTGATCGGACAAGAATTTGATTTTTAACTTGATTGAATTTGGATTTGATTTTGACTGGATTCTGATTAAAGCTAGAATTGAATTTTATGGTAATATGATTTGGAATGGATTTGGATCGGCATTGTATTGAATTAATATGGGATGATGAATTTTGATCGGACTTAAAAAAAACGATTGAATTGGATTGGATTTAGATTAGATAAGATTGGATATGGATTGATTAGATTGAATTTGAATTGGATTCGGATTGTTTTGTTTCTGTTTGTTTGGAACTGATTTGGGTTGTAGTTATACACGATTGGAATGGATTTTGATATAATTTGTAAAAAATATCGATTGCATTGCGATTGGATTTGGATTGCATTTGGACTAGATTTATATCAAAGTTAGATTTGCTTAGGGTTTTATCGCAATTTGAAATGAATTGGATTGGATGGGAACTTCAAATTAGACTGCATTGTGTTTTGATGAATTTGGATTGAAGTATGACGGCTCTGACCGGACTAGAATATGATTTGGACTGGAATTATATTCGGATTGGATTTGTATTGGATTCGGATTGCATTTGGGTGGAACTGAATTTGAATTTTACGATTATTGGATTTGGACTGGGTATGGATTTGGATTGTACCGTATTTGACATAGGATTATATCAGATTTGAATTAGATTTGGATTTGATTTAAACTGAATTGGATTCGAAATGGAAAAGGATTGGAATAGGTTTGGATTAGCTTTAGACTGGATCGAATTTTGATTTGATAGAATTTGTATTGGATGTTGACTGGATGCAGATTGAATTTAAATTCAATTAGGATCAATCAAATTTGGATTTTATGGTAATACAATTGAGAATCGATTTGAATCGGCATTGTATTGGATTAAGATTGGTGGTTGAATGCTAATGGATCATTGAAGGTGTCACTCATTTGGCACTCACCGCATCAAAACAGCGTCACCACCGTATATGGGATTTAACCTTGTGATAGCATCGCTGTTCTGTCAAACACACAAGTCTACGGTGGCGCAATCTATGCATTTCATAGCGGCCGTTTTGGTTATTTTAAGGATCCATTGGACTAGAAAATGATTGAATTGGATTGGATCTGGTTTGGTTTGGAATTTTATAGTATTTTGATTGAATTTGGATGTTAGATAACATTTGGATTGGTATGGACATTGATTGGATATGGATTAAATTTGGATCGGATTGAATTTGAATTGTTATCAGATTGGACTTAATAAATTGGTATGAATTTGGATTGGTTTTGATTTGAAAAGGATTTTAATTGAATTTGTATAGATTTTGATTGAATCGACTTTGATATAGATTGCATTCGGACTGGATTAAGATTACAATTAGATTTTATATGAATAGAATTTAATTTAGGTTTTATCATAATTCAACTTGTGGAAGATACGGAATAGAATTGTATTATAAATACTTGAAGTTCGAATTAGATTGCTTCGGTTATTGATTGAATGAGGAGAAAAATGGCCTCTGATTGGTCTTAACTCTAAATTATTGCTTGGATTTGAATTGGATTTGGATTAGATTAGTTTTAGAATTCATAAGGATTAGCATTAGATTTGTATTCTATTGGAATTGGAGTGAATGGAGTGGAATATGATTTGGATCATAATTTCAATTTGTTTTATTATTGTATTATTGTTTGTGTTAGAACCAGTTTGTATAGGTAATAAAATTAAATTGAATTTCTTATAGATTTGAATTGTTTTTACAAAAAAAAAACAAAATTAATTTGGTTTTATAGTTATCGCTATTGCGATACATATTTTATCAATAGTTGTGATAACTTGTCTCTTGATTTGCGATGTTTATCAAAATAAAACAAAATGGAAGGAGAACATTGTTATTTTTAAATTACCAAGTCTTATTGGAAAATGAGAGTAGAGAAGGGAGCGATTGCGGTGTACAGAGTCTGCGTTATGAGATTTATGATAAAATGCTTTTCATGTCAGCAAAGCAAAACAAAAAAAAATGTTTCAGTGTTCTATAATGTGAGCGCCCAGCCCTGTACACGATGAGCTTTTCATTTGACGTGTGGAAAAGCGTAAGCTTTAGCTTTCATTGGAATCGGGTGCAATATGATGCGACCGATGCGACCACACACAGCCTTGGGTTGTATTGATGGACGCGAGAATGATGGGAGCGTTCAATGGAGACGTTTCGAATAATAAGAGCGAGAGAAGATGATTTTACGAATGGGTGTGAAAGAGACGCGTTGACCATTGATGATCGGTCCACATATGCATGGGTTAAATAATGCAAAAACCAAGCGCGGATGGAACATGATCGTTTTGTAGAGCTTCAGTATGTTAGCGGATTTTGCGACGAGCGCATACCGTTTCGCGGAAGTTCATCGGCAAGCGTCAGTTACCACATGCCGGTCAGTTGTTCCGAATTTGGGGGATTTAGGCAGGAGATCTTGAACTCCATTAGGGGAATCAAGGTTTCTTTCCAAATCGCAAAGAAAGGAGACTGTCGCGTTTTGCCGGAAACTCTTAAAGATCGCGAACTTCTTCTCAAACATCTTGAGGAGAAGAAGCACAATTGTTTTACTTATGACGACAAAACTGAAGAGATCAAAAATGAAATAAATGATTTACTTGGATTTTTCCCAATCCAAGTAATCATTATGAAAAAGAGAACCCAATCTGGCATTGTTCGGAAAGGGCTTTCTCAAGAATATTATTTAGTTCACTTTACCAAAAAAGAACTAAATAATATTAAAGCTTTAGAAAAAGCAAAACTTATGTTCGATGTCCGTGTGACATGGGAACATTTCCAGAAACCTGGACGAAATTACCAGAACCCCACTCAGTGCCGTCGGTGCCAAAAGTGGGGTCATGGTACAAAAAAATGTCGCATGGATGCTAAATGCATGATTTGCGGAGTTTCTTCTCACGCCAAGGACGTCTGTCCAGTGAAGGAAGATACCACCAAGTTTATATGCTCTAATTGCGGGGCCAATCATAAGTCATTTTTTTGGAATTGCCCTTCACGCAAGAGAGTCATTGAGGCTCGTGCCAGGCAGATGAAAGATAATATCCGTTACGATAACGGTCGTTTGCCTGGTAGAGTATCGAACAATACTCATTTTTCAGTTAACGATCGCTTGATTAGGAATCATACCCATCAGGAAGATCATAATCATGCTAATTTTAATCCATCGGGTAGCCGTTCGAATTTTCCAATTTCGAACGTATATACCCACGGAAAATCCTTTGCCGATATTGTAGCAGGTAATTTGAACTCATCCCCTGTACGTACTATGAGTACCCATTCTACTTGTTTCAAATCAAATGGAAAAAAAACCCTACCGCCACAGGTAACTACTACTCCGCTTCTTCGTCTACCGAAAATTCTAATGGGAAAACATCAGATAATGTACCCACTTCAAGTGAAATGTCTGCCTCTGATTTTAATTTTCTAACTGAACAATTGAATGATTGATGCAATGTTCAAAGCCACCACTATGACTGAAGCAGTCCAAGTAGGTGTAAAATTTACAAATCAAATTATTATTGGATTACGTTTTTCTAATGGATCCAAATAATAATTTAAATATTTTAAATTGGAATGCTCATTCTCTGAATGGTAAAGGGGACGAGCTGTTTAATTTTCTTACAGTTAATAACGTGCATATAGCAGTTATTACTGAAATTTATTTGAAACCTGGATCTAAACTCAAAAGAGATCCTAACTTTTTTGTTTATCGTAATGATCGACTTGATGGGGCATGTGGGGGTGTTGCTGTTTTCGTCATTTGAAACTAAAGTTTTTGAAACTTTAGGTGTTTCAGTTGAAACTTAACTTGGTAAATATACTTTCATAGCTGCCTATTTGCCATTTCAATGCTCTGGACAGCAAGTTAATTTGCTCCAAACTGACTTGCGAAAATTGACTCGCAATAAGTCAATTTTTTTTGTCATTGGTGACTTTAATGCCAAACATCGGTCATGGAATAATTCTCAAAGTAATTCCAACGGCAGAATTTTATTTGATGAGTGCTCTTCAGGATATTTGTCAATTCAATACCCTGATAGCCCTGCATGTTTTTCCTCTTCTAGAAATCCATCTACGATTGATCTGGTCTTAATCGACTCTAGTCATCTTTGTAGCCAACTGATTACTCATACTTGCTTTTAATTATGAATCGGGGTTTACGGCTAATCAGCCGAGTGGAAGTTTAACAACTACCGAAAGCTAAACATTACATATATTTTGCAATTGTTCATTTAATCCAATTGCAAAATATATGTAATGTTTAGCTTTCGGTAGTGATTACTCATGCTGATTTTGATTCTGATCATGTCCCTGTTACGGTTTTTATTTTTTTATCCCGTGAAGCGATTCTCAATCCTATGAGCTCCTCTTTCGATTATTTTCAAGCCAACTGGTATATATATATATATATATATATATATATATATATATATATATATATATATATATATATATATATATATATATATATATATATCGAAATATTCTCAATCAAGAGAACGTTTTCGAAAATGCCTGGGAGACTGATTTGGAAGAAGTGTGATGGAATTTTCTACATCCTTATGAAGAAACTTCCAGAAAGTAGCTTATCATTTTTAGTTGATATATTTAACAAATGTTTTCAATTAGCATATTTTCCTGACAAATGGAAAATGCTAAGGTTGTTCCAATTTTAAAACCAGACAAAAATCCTGCAGAAGCTCCTAGCTATCGTCCAATCAGTTTGCTTTCCTCCATCAGTAAACTTTTTGAAAAGGCCATTTTGAACAGAATGATGGCGCACATCAACGAAAATTCAATTTTTGCCAATGAACAGTTCGGATTCCGCCATGGACATTCGACCACTCATCAACTTTTACGTGTAACAAATTTGATCTATTCCAACAAATTTGAAGGCTATTCTACTGGTCTTGCTCTTCTAGACATAGAAAAGGCATTGGACAGTGTTTGGCAGGAAGGTTTGATTGCAAAATAAAAAAAAAACTTTAAGTTTCCAACATACATTGTTAGAATAATTCAAAGTTATCTGTCAAATCGTCCACTTCAGGTTAATTATCAGAACTTCAGATCTGAAAGACTTCCTGTAAGAGCTGGTGTTCCTCAAGGCAGCATTTTGGGACCAATATTATACAATATTTTCACATCTGACTTACCTGAGTTACCTCAGGGATGTCAAAAATCTTTGTTTGCGGATGACACAGGCCTCTCCGCCAAAGGAAGAAGCCTGCTTGTCATCTTTAGTCGATTGCAAAAAAGTTTTCACAACTTTGGTGTGTTTTCGCAAAGGAATCAAAATTGGTTCCTCTGCGCCCGTGCTGCATCTTGTTCTCACAATCTTTATTTTGAGACGCATATTTTGACAGCACGGATGCAGACATAAAACACACAAACATGACAGTGTACAGGGATTTACAATACATTTCTCATGTAACAACCAGATTTTTAAAAATAGCTTTTTCCATAACGGTTTTAGAACAATGTTTATTTCAAAAAGTTGTCAACGATCGAAAAATCATTGTTATTTCTCGAAGACAAAAGCTTTCTATCTAATCTTCTTTTGAAGTAATTAACAATTAGTTAGAAAATAGTCACTTTTTGTCTATAAATATCATGGAAGCGGCAAGATAGGGGCAATAAGCGGCAAGCCAAACAACTTCCATCTGAAAGATATTCCTTTAGGTTAATGATCAGGCATCATATTATTTTATTCCATCGTGTTCCAATGCTTATAAAGAACTACTGTTTATGAGCCCATTTTAAGCAATATAAAAAATACATAAAATAAAATGAAAACATGCTCCATTTGATCAGCTGTCATTTAATAAGAACATTTTATAAAAATATTATTCTGTGATGAGCGATATACTTGTGCTGGTTAGATGGCAAAATTAGTAAAATGATAACTGAAACGATCGTCCATTGAAATAATGTTATGATATCAATAAAAAAAATACCGTAAAATGGGGTGTTAAGGACTCGTGGGGTTTTAAGGGATTGAACTTCTCAGTCAAGTTTGACAAATCACAGGAACGTGGAAAATCGATATATAAATCTTCTGAAATGCTCAATTTGTTCAGAGGATTGTGAGCTGCATTATGTAATAGGAGCTATCTAATAATATGAAGTATTGTGGTTGCTAGATACTGAAAACTTTTCAAAACATTTTTGTTCGAATTTTATGGGGTAAATACATTCATCTTCAATACCATGAAATATATTTGAGAAAAATTTGCGAGTAACGTAGAAGAAAAGTAGATTTAATTGAGATCATAGTGCAAACAAAAACTTCTTAAAATTATATCTGGGTTTCGATTTTGAGAAATTTTTATGAAAAAAGTCTCGTTTTGAAAATAAGTGGGGTGTTAAGGGATTATCTATTCTAACTTTTCTAAGTTACTTAACTCATTTGTTTTATGCCGTTGTGTATTTCAATATAGCTTTGGGTTGTTCCGTGAAGTTAACCTGCATGGAAAGTTAAAAGATCTATTTCGTAAGTCACTGCATATCACCAGAAAAAAATTATCTCAAAATTTGGTAAAATTGTTAGGCAAATGTAGATTAAAACTGAATTGGGGATACGACTGTGATAGTTATGTTCTAGGTTATGGCTTTCAATCTATTATGCTCAAAAACGGATATGAAGTGTTCATGTCCGAAACGTCGGATGAAAACTTAAAATCTGTTTTGAGCATAACTGAAGGCCATCACCTAAAAGATAAAAACTGATTATTCTTAATATGGGGTTTTCATGATAGTATTTTCAAAAGTTGTTCCATCGCATTGGTGAAAAGTTTGGAAATAGGAATGGTTATCTTATATGAGAGAGATGGTTTTGGAGCTATTGATTTTTTTAAAAACTACCTACGTCCAAGATAAACAATAATAATATAAGGTTATTTCCGATCTCTTTGTGGAAAACTTTTACTCGTGGTCATGTGTTAAGTGTTGTCGAGCATTGAGTACATTGTAGTAAAGTGTGTGCGATTTCCGCTTTATATTGGAAACTTTTCGTTAAGATTTTTTTTTTCGATTATGCCATTGGGTGTTACATGCAAATCGGTTATTTGGTGTGGTGCGTTATTGAAAAGGCAAATTGGACACTTACTTTATTCAAACTGAAAGCTTGTTGAAATTATCCTTCTTTTGACAAGTCATGACAAGGTTGCTCTGCACTATTCTAGGGTACGAATACTGCATATAAGTATACAAATCCTTTCAAGACAATTGTGCGATGCACTTATAGCTTGGTTGAAAAAAGAATCAATATGAACAGTTGTGTTCAAAATAATAGTAGTTATTTTGAGCGATTTCACCTGGTGCTTAACTTTTTAGCCGGCAGTGTGAAAATTTTCAAATCTTGTGATATTGAAATTGAGTATATTTGTAGTTCACTGTCAAAATTTCATGTCGATTGCTCATATGGAAACAAAGTTACAGCATGCCAAAATTGAGCATTTTGTATGAAAATCGGCTTTCACTACTATTATTCTGAACACAACTGTATGAGAGATTTAGTAGGTAAATTAAAACGGTTAACGTTTGCAGGAGTTCCAATTTGAATTATATTGAAGTAATATCATCTTTAGATTGAACACATCATCGATATTGACCAAAAAAAATTTTTTTTTTGCTGTTGGAAAAATATAGTTTTATTTACAAAGCTCAAATTCCTTAACACCCCATTTTGCATTTTCGTCAAAAATCACACATTTTTTTGATTATCTCAGAAATCTGCCATAGGATCATCTTCATTGTAATTGGCTTTTATATACAGGTCGGGAAAATGGTAGGACTGTATTTTGTTCAATTATTGGCATACTAGAAGTTGCTCGAAATTTAGGTAGATTTTTTTTTTCATCCCTTAACACCCCATTTTACGGTATGTACTTTAACTACAAATATCTTTCAACTACAAAAACTTGTGTTAACATATTTTTCCTGTGAAGTTATTCATAAAAATGCTTTAAATGGACCCATAAACCTAATGAGCATTAGAACACGACGGAATTGAATGAAACAATGCCCGATGGCTAGCCTAAAAGAAAATCTTTCAGATGGAAGTTGTTTGGTTTGGCGCTTTCCATGATATTTTGAGACAATTAAAATTATTAATTACTTCAAAAGAAGATGAGATAGAAAGTTTGGGTCTTCGAGAAAGACAATGATTTTTCGATTGTTGACAACTTTCTAGAATAAATATTTTTACTAAAAGCGTTATGGAAAAAAGTTAATGATAACAATACATAAAAATAGTCAGCAAACTTATTCAATTTATCTTGTTGGCATAACGTATCTACGGGGACAGATCCAGCTTCTCAAACATTTAGGAATTCAAAGATGGTCGACACAATGGCCGACGAAACAAAAAGTGAATGAAAGAACTTGATCTTCCAATTTTAAGCTTACTGAAGCTATAATGAAAATTCCACTGTTGTGCATCATTCGCGAGATTTGTACCTTCAAAGTTGTGGTACAATGTTGGTTTTGGTTCCCAAGTTTTTTTTTACTTTAAGTATAGAGAAACAATTTACTAAACTAGTTTTTCCTCTCAAAATTGAAGCAGTTGTTTTGAAAATTTATCACTGCACTGCACTTTCTATCTGGAATGCAGTGAAATGACTTTCATAGAGTTTTGCCTCAATTTTGATCGATCGTTGTTTTATACGATTGAATGATGAATTCTTGAACCTGAAAGTTAAATCCAAGGTATTTACAAGGAAGCTAGTTCGATGTTCGATGTGTCAAATACAGTGGGGATTCGCTCGTTGGAACTCCGCTACATGGAATGTCACGATGGTGGTTCGCTGGTTGAAGAAAAATCTAACTAACAAGCACTCGAATGTATAGAGTAGATGTCAAACTGACATTGACGTTTGAGCACCGTCGCATTAAATTCTCCATATGTAGGACAAATGCGCTTGTATTTTTGAGTTTCGTGATGATTTGCTCTACAGATGCGTGAGGATGGAGTATTTTTAACAGCTTCCCGCCAGTTTATCTGTAAGATAGACGTTATCTTCACCACCATATTGTTCGCCAGATTCCAAAGGTTAGGATCACTCACCATACTTAGCGGGTAATCGAAGTCAATATGTTCTGGCGCTTCCTGTCTCTCACTACACACGGAACAGCGTATGGCCGAACTGATGCAAATACTGTTCGAAGCAACCATGACCCGACAGGAACTGTGTGGAATTCACTTCGCAGTTTACGCACTTCTATGTTTACGCAGGTCGACACATTCAGGATGAGTCTGTGGGTCCACCTACCTTCCTCAGAGACATCCCATTCTTGCTGCCTCTTGACCCGCGAGCCGATTCTCGCCAATTTCCTCACCTGTCTAGTACCTCTCCGCTGATAACACTCGTTGTCTTCTTCCAGGGTGATGCAAATCGGAATCATTGTGGTGATCACTACTGCCTCCGCCGATGTTGTTCTGTATGCGCTTGATACCCTCATAGCCATGAGCCGAAACGCCCTGTTGAGTTTGTCTCGGTTGCGCTTGGTTTGCAGTGCTGTACCCCAGGTCGAAACTCCGTATCTCAGTATCGACGATGATACGCTAGCCAGATGACTACTACTACTGCTTCTCGGACCATGAGCGTTCGGCATGATCCTTGTAAGTGCATTTGTCGCCTTTGCCGCCTTCTCACATGCATAGTCGACATGGTTGTTGGAGTTTATCTAATCGTCTTTCATCACGCCCAGGTATCTGAGTGCCCAGCGATTCGCTTGTTGCTGTTAGGACGACGTCATCAGCAAAGCAGACTATCTTAACGCCCATGAGTAACTCCAATGGTAAGACCCCATCGTACATCTCATTCCACAGAGTCGGACCCAGTATGGACCCTTGCGGAGCTCCCACCGTTAGCCTCAACTCCTCTCGGCCGGCGTCGGTTGCATACACCAATATCCGATTCCCGGAGTAACTATGCAGAATCCGGCACAGGAACCCGCATTCTATGCAGCGCTGTGGCGATGGCCTCCCAACTGTCGCTATTGAACACGTTCATAATGTCTATCGTTACTACGACGCAGTAACGATTTCCTCTTCGCTTTTGCTTCGATGCCTTCTCGGCCCGTTCCAGGACCGTCCGAATTGCGTCTACCGTCGACTTTCTCTTCCGGAATCCGAATTGCCTTTCTGATAGTCCGTACATTTAATCACCCTGTTTAGGAAAACCCGTTTCAAGAGTTTGCCCAGTGTATCCAGCAATCATATATGCCTGTATGATTACGGATCACCGAGTGATTTTCCTGGTGGCTATCCTTTGTGTAGCAGCAAATGTTATCTCGAGCTGAGGAAGGCCTCAGATATCAAATAAGTTAAATTTTACATTCCTTTGTAAAATTGTTTCAAGATTTGTAACGCACTTAAGACATATTACTCCAAATTCCAAATAAAATTGAGGTTATTGAAGGACTAGGAAATAAATAAATCAACTATCGTCTTTTAATTTAAATATAAATATGTTTATTTGTTTCTATCTTCAGTTAATAAATTACTATTATCGGCATTACAAGACGATAATCTATTTTCTAAAAGCCCACACTTTCAATGTGTGTCTAGAGCTAGAGAGGTGGAAAGGTAAAATAGTACTAATATACCATTAAAAAAAGATTATCACCCTTCGAGTAGTAGTAAGTAGTACACAGTAGCAGTAGTAGTAGTAGATGAAGCATCTTCCCGTATTTAAAAATAGGTACTGTATAAAATTCTCACAGAAATTTCATTGTAGCTTAGATCATCACATTTATAGCTTATTTCGTTTTTTAAAAGGTAAAATACCCTGCCAGCCATCGTTGAGGCAACAGCAGGAAGAGAGTTGCAAGTTTACGTCCCGTCGTCGTTTAGTTTTCCCTTAAAAACAATACTGTTGATTCCTACGCTGTTACAGCACCACCATACCGTATTGGCCCCAGACTCCGCGTGGTTCGATCAGCCTTTTGCGGCGCGCCCCTGTTAACTCGCAGTTAAAATCACATTCTGTATCCACTTGACTGTCTTCTGGATGTTGTGGTAAATTCCCGGCTGGTGGTCCACTCCGCACCCGAACCCGGCACTGGTGATGCCTATGAGTGTGAATCGACCCCGATCGTTGATGATTAGCGGACCGCCGGAGTCACCTGCGAAAGTGAGAAGAAGTGAGTGAAGGGCAATATGGGTTGAGGTGAATTCTGGAGAGAGTGGTGTGTTAGTTGGAGGTGCGCCTAGATGTAGAGTACGTTTCGCTGTAGCATGGAAACATTGGTGGAATCAGATGTCACACTATTTCTGATTGTCTTAGACTAAGAAATCGTTTAATTATTAATAAAATTAATCGTTTTTGAATGGAAGTAAATTGCATTTTGACACTTTGCAAAAATAAATACAAAGGAAATAAAAATACTCAAAAATTACTAATGATACGTGCAAATTCCGTAAAATTCCAATATTATACTTATCTATCAAAATAGGCCCATTTTATTCGCGACTTGAAGACTTCTTCAAAATTGAGCACTTGATACATCTTCCCAGAAGTACCAGTTTACAAATTTTTACAAGTCTGCACAGAGGTCGTCTAAAGCCGTCGGTACCGCCAAAAGGGGTACTTTATAACAGTGGTATAAATTGCATAACCTCTAGAGATGCAAAAATTGAGGAATTTTTAAACGTTATTAGGCCGGAACAAATTTGGAATTTTACTTTTGTCACCCCCCCCCCCTTCAAATTTTTCAAAAAGTCAGAGGGGGGAAATAAATAAAATGTCGTATTTTCAGTGTTGGTTTTTATTTTTTATGTTTGGTTTAGCTAGTTTTGTAATTCCCTTTTACGATATTACATGAGATAACAGGTGTTATTGGATTATAAGTCCTAAATCTGTTCGTTAATGCTTCTAGATGTGGGATCTTTCGTTGAACGGTTTTCTTTTAGAATAACGTTTGCGTCACTTTTACTGTAAAAGTGTAGACTATGAAAATAGAATATTTCAGTGATTACCATGAATTATTATTCATATAAACTTTCAATGAACAATGAATGTGTCAAATCAATTCAGTGATTGGCTATTTGAATACATGTTTTTCTAGTAGATCCTCCTACGCTATGTCTGAACCAGGAAATTATAAAAATCGAATATTTCTTCGCTAGAAGTTAGTATTATGTGTGCGATTTCATTATCAGTAGGTTTTTAAGTATTCAATCAGTAAAATTTTGATTTTTTCCACTTTTAAGCTATTTTTCATTTCAAAATCTTTAGAAATTCCGTTTTGTGACCGAAATCTGCCCATACAAAATGTATGGAAAAAAATTTACCGCTTTTAAAACCTTCCGATTGTGAAAATATGGACCGAATATTGAGAAAATCCGATAATCTGCTGGTTCAGACATAGCGTGCCTCCTTCTTCTGGATGTATAAATGTTGAAGGTGTGATCATCATCCACAAGCTGCGTATCAAATGTCCTTGTCCTTGTCTTCATTGTGTTTGTGTAAACGTTATGATTCTATTTTTTCATTAAAAAATAAAACCATATTTATGGGGGAATTCGTTCAATAAATATGAACCGTATATAGAAAAAGTGCCAGCAAAGCTGCTATTCAGGACACTTACAACTAGTGACAATGGGAATTCGCGATTTTGTGGAGGCTGCGAAATTTGGCCTTCGACTCAAAATTCAGGAAAATCCGCGAAATTCGTTTGATTGTTTTAATATGAAAAACGCAGTGGTTTTTAGTTTATTGCCTATGTAAATTTATTAAATGTATCAATTTTCATATCTTTTAGTTTATCTTGGACTTCTTCTGATTGCTTGTTTTGTTTTAAATTTTCGATTGCCACTCTGGTAATAACTTTATTATCTGTAAAATACAAATTACAATTATAAACACTTCGCTTAGTTTACATATTTGAAATGTAGTTTCATTGAGAACATGTACTTTAGTGCAAAATTTGAACAAAAGTATGGGTCCGCGATAAAGCCGAAAAATTTTAGTTTCATCACCTTCATCACCCGTGACATTTATAAAAAAATACTGCGAATTTCCATTGTCCCTACTGTCGTCCTATGCATATTTATCTTACAGTCGCTAAGGTTTGCAAAGAACATGGCACAAGAGGGCATAGAAGAACAATATATTTCACAGAGACAATTTTCATCAATTTTATTCAAATCTAGTGTATTTTTTTTACAAACAATATGTTACATATATGTTAAATCAAACTAAAATAACATAAATTTAATTAAAAGTTGCATCCAAGTGCAACATTTCTGCTGTGTTTCTAAAATTGTAAATAGCTTATGCACAATTTGAAAGTTTATTATTTTCTCTCATCAAAACTCAAGAAAGAAAAACCCTGTTATTATAAGAAATTGAATTATGAAAAATATTTTAGATTAATGTTATGGAAAATAAAAATGAAAATGACATCAAAATGTCTTGATTTGAAGATTATATGTGACAAAAACATGGTTTTGCAGCATATGAGTATACAAAATGATTAATTTACCTGAATTTCCATTTTATTATTTATTGTCCCCCCCCCCTCGACACATTTTGATGGAAGGTGACAAAAGAAGATTTTAAGATTTGTTCCGGTCTTATTTGAAATGAAACAACAAAGAAATCATCTGAAGAATTTACTGCTAGCACCAAAGAATCATTCCGCAAAAGAGTTGATCCTGAGCGTCATCGTAAGCAATCCTTGTTTGGAGTCGAACGAATCAATGGATTAAAGTTGGCTGTCGATCCAATGCATGCATGCTATTTGGGTGCAACAAAGAGAATACTAGATGGTTGTAGTGTATATGATTAAGAGTAAATAAATAATGAAAGTTATTTCAATTTTGGCCTTTTTTTGCCCTCGCGTCACTGTGGGAGCATACAATTTGTAAAAATAGGATATTATTCGCATCTTCTCTTTACGAATAGAAATTTGGTCATTTTGCTTCGCGTCCTCACGCATGAATCCAAACAAAACCTTCTGATTCGCGTCCTCTCGCACGAATCATTTAATAATCGACTACCATTCCATCAACTATGAAACACTAAGTACACCTATCCGTCTGGAGTTTTCAATATTGGCTGAACACAATATTCCGGATTGACCAATTTCTCTTACGCAAATGAGTTCCATTCTAAATCAACACCGTTTATGGAAATTGCATATGAGCAGGTTATGCAAAAACAAATGGCTGCTACACACTTTTCGGTTTTACGCCTTGAAAATTTGTTCCATAGTCACTATCTTTAAAATCACATTTTACGAAGCCCTTTTCCACTCAACAATTCATTTTTGTAAATATAACATACACATCACAGCAATGACAGCCTACTCGACTGAACTGCCGCACACTGGGGCAGAATCGAAAAAACGCGGAAACAACCTGTAGTTCATCGAAATGAAGAGATAGACGTTTGATGTCTTCTGCGAAAATGATCCTTTCAAAAAGGCCGATGTTTTGAGATGAAGTCATATTTTTTAGTGTTATTCGCATAAATGACTCATATGCCATTTCGGTCAAATGGCAGTTTAGGTGTATGGTTTCTTCGGCAAAGTTGATCGTAATTTTATGCTGAAAATAATTGCTGAAGACGTCAAATTTCCAAGGCTTACTGTTTTTGAAATATAGGCATTTTTCATAAAAATGTGATTAAACCGATTTTTTTTAGTTTTGCTTGTAATTTTTCAATTAAAATACCCTATGTCACCTATGATTATCACAATAATTAACATAAAGCAGGTCTGGTGAAAATTTGATAGTAAAAATAATATTTTGTTTGAATTTTTTATAGTACAATTTTCAAAAAAAAACAGGGATATTGCGTAAAGGCCATTCTTGCGATCGGGCAAGTTCGGGCAGGTGTTTTCATCGCCATCCACTTACGAAAGGTCAGAATATTCGTGACTAATTTTTTCAAGGATATGATATTTAATATATTTTTTCTATGCGGTTTTGAAGTATGCTAAGTTTATAAAGACGTTAACAATTATTTTACTTGACAATGTAACAGTTTTCCAATAAAAACAAAAGTTCAACATAATTATGGGCATTCTTGCGGTGTACTGATAGCTAAATGTACTTATCTATTCGCTTTTTACATTGGTAGGATACCTACATCCCGTTATGTTCGGGTTCGTTTGTCGAGTGTTGAGAGAACCTTAGTGATGTTCATCGATCGAAATGTTAGGGATGCTCAAAATTTCGCAAAATCAAAAATTATTTATTTATTATATTTTGTTTTTTGTTTTTAACATATTATTTATTTACTCTTAATCATATACACTACAATGGTGTGCTAGGAAAGTTGAAGAAGGTGGGATATTCTGGCCGAAAACTACGTACGACTGAACGGGAACAAGCAGATGCAATCTATAAGAGTCTCTTCATTTCCAATTTCAAATATCAAGGTATTTTTAAGGTGAATTCTACTCTAAACTTAATAAAAATAAACTTAATAAAAATGTTCCAAACGAGTTTGGTAGGCGTCCAAGACCGGTCAGGGAATTACCAAATATCAAGGGCACAGAATTCAGACTTTTTGACAGTTATGCTGGCATTTTGATCATTCATTTTTCTTTCCAGAACGTCCAATATGAGCACTTCTTCCTTTACTTTACTGCGATGCGTCTTTTGTGGGGGCGAGAAACCCTTCAGCTGAAGATGATGAACTAGCTCGGGATTTTTTTTTCGTGAATTTGTATTCTGTTTTCGGTTTTTCTATGGTGTCGATTGTCTCTCTCATAATGTACATATGCTGCTTCATATTCCTGATTAGGTGGCGCTATACGGGAATTTACCATCGATTAGCGCTTTTAAATTTAAAAACTTTATGCAAGAAATCAAACGTAACTTGTCTAAGAATCATTAACATCTGCAGCTACTCCCTAAGCGTATGATCGAGCAGTGCAGGATAAGTGAGCGAATATCTTTCGAAAAAAAAAGATGGCGGACAGGTTTCAGCACCGCACTTGCTACTTCGACAGGCTACGATTGAAACTTTGTCAATTAAACTGAACGAGATGGTCGAGTCGAGCAGCCTCAAGATGTTTCTGGAGCGCGAGTTCCAACGAGTACACAAAAGAATCGATGAAAGTAATTCGCTTATATTTTTTCCCAATTTTTGTAGGCAATATTCTATATTACTTTTTACTTTCTTATATTTAACATTAAAATTCAACATGACCTCGAAACTAAGAACTAATCGAGACTTATTGATTAAAACCGGAGAAAAACTTCAAGAACTTTAGGGGCTGATCGAAAGGAACTTGAAAACTCTCAGGAAAAGAATCTTCCCTCTCGAAATGACAGAAGACGTCAAAAAAAAGTAAGAGGTTGTTTCCGAGATACAACCGCCAAGTTGACGTTGGATAACGTTAGCTTCATCTATTTCCTGGCTCGAGACCGGCACAAACTTATGAGAGATTTCTACTGATAAAAATCCAATCAATTTTCATATTATTTGTTGCATGTCAATTCCGTCCTATTGTGGACATTGTGTGTTAGCACAGAAAATCTGTCGTGTAAGTTTGGTTCGGATAACACTTCAACACCGATAGACCGTTATACTCGAAGAAGTTCCGCACCATGAAGAACTTTTTCTGCTTCGTAGTGGTATCCGGAGAAATGTAGAGACAAATCTGCGATTCCAGAGCTCGGCCGTCATGGTCCTGCAGGAAGCGAATGGCCTATCTGATCGGTTTGTTTAGGATTACCAACCTGTGCGCGATCCAAGCCAAGCGTGTCAGCATCATACCGAAGGACATCCAACTGACTCGTCGTATCCGTGGAGAACGCGCTTAAATTGAATTGCAGCACAATTTCCAACAAAACGGGTCATTCGATGTAAAAGAGTTACAACCAGAGACACTTCATCTATAACTATTAATTGATTTATTAATTTATTTATCAATTATATTGTTGGTTGATTAGTTTTCTAGTTAGCTGTTGCTGATTAGTTTTAGCTCTTTGTTTGACAAATTGATACTCTGATCGCTCTAGCATGCATTTGCATGTAGGTAGCGACGATGACAACGGAATTTTTCAAAGTACAGTCACCCCACAATTATGGATAGCACACAGGTATGGATCAGAGTTGGAATAAAACGGGAATATCTCATCAAATACAGGTGCAATTTAGCAGAACACATTTTACCTACGTTAACCATAAATCTGTACAGCATCGTAATCAATCATAATATGCTTAAGTATATTTTTTCCGTCCGTATGAAATAAAATGTCAACCGTATTCCCAGAAGCGTTGATTCATATCTTTGGGGCATTGAAACCCATACCACAGTTATAACTGATCCACATCTGTGGGGTGGACATCGTTTGGAATTTCTATTGAAATCGACACTTTTTGGTAAATAACCGAGAATTTTGAGCTGTATTCTCGAAAACAACTATTTTCTGCATGGTCAGGAAGGTAATTTTAATTTGTACAGTATCACCATGTGTTTTAATCATATTTTGTTCTGAAAAATGACCCTTAGTTGATCCATAACTGTGGGGTCACTGTAAGTAAAGTTTGTAAGGATGCTTAAAATATATCCCCGAGCCCGATTTCATCTTCTAAACTGGTACCAATTAGCTCATACGGTTGAAATAATTAAATTTCTGTTGGATATCAGGTTTTTCCTTAAGAAATTGCCTACATCTAGGCGTTTTTATCACAATTATAGAAATTAACTATTCATTATTTCTTTACATATTGCATTATTAAGCATTTTGCAAGAATATTCGAATTCAGGGAGCTCATATTCATTATGTAGAGTCGTTTCAAAAAATAACAATAATCGCATTGACAAGTGATTAATTTCACCCCGAAATGGGATTTCCCGATTTTCTATTTAAGGGATGATTTTTAGCACTAAAACCACATTTGTTATAACATTTTGGCACATGAGCCAAAGAGGTTGACCGTCGTACTTGTATTCAGTTGTTTGGCATTTTCAACATGATTGAAAACAGACACGAAAAACCATGAAAAATGATCAATTTCACTCGAAATTACGGCACATGTAAACTTCAAAACGTCAAAGCCTTATAACAGCAAGAAAAATGTGCTTTTCTATGAAAAATAAGACATGCCTCGATATTTACCTATTTTTCAATAGTTTAGTCATGAAAATCAATAGTTTTCATTATTTGAGTAGATTCGTAGAAAGATTTGCAATCGATTGGTGCAAGAATCTTGAAAATTTATGCGGGCGTTAGTAAGTTATTAACAGTCAAAATCTAACCACTTTTCGTGACGCGAGCGATTTTTCGTTTTTCGAAATTGTACCCCAGTATGTTGCCGTAAGACGTTATCCAACGTCAAAAAAAAACAGCTGTAAAATTCCAGGATCATTACCATACGGCCAACATCATTGCATATGCTTTAAGAAACGTTGCAAAAGATGATTCTTAAGGGTGAAGCAGCTGTCAAATGAGAGTAAAATTGAAAAGCCGATTACCTAGTCCAGAACCAGTTTTAAGGCTTAACGCGGAAAAGTAATTCATAATTCATATAAGATATGTTTTCGAGGAAATTGCTTACGCCTTCACCATTATTTGGTCATAATTTTGTATGGTTGTTTACATTTTACAACCAGCTACACGTTGGGATAGCAATGAAGAGCCACGAATACCTGTTTTAGATTGGCTTCGTGCTATTTTGACGGAAAGTGCAACGAATGAATACAAAAGAGCGGATGAAGTAAGAAAGAACGTGATAGAACTATTTTCACTATTTTCAAATAATATAATTTAAGATAATATCACCCTTACCTCAGAAAAGATATTAACGGTTTTCGCTGCTAAAGGAAGAATTTACACAAAGAACCGTAAAGAAAAGCAATCAAAAGCTCACGAATATACAAGGAAAACTGTGAACAAGCGGTCAGAAGTTGAGCCAGAATGCAGTAAGCCAAAGCAGCTACGTAATACAGGACAAGACGAGCCAACGGAAACGCAAAACGCTACGAACCAGGGGCGTTCTGATACAAGTGCTCCTAAACCAAAGGTTTTTCAGGATCGAACCGAGGCAACCAGAATCGAAAAATCGAAAATCACTGAAGATTTTTAATCAGGACACAGTCGAGTCTTTCAGCGAATCCGACATTGAAATGCTATCGTATTCTCCGGTGCGATCGAATCATGTCAAAGAGCTACAAGAGAAGTAGCCTTCGATTAAATTGATTTCTAATAGTGGTAAGTTCCATCGAAGTTAATACGCCAATCGCGTATTATCCTCGATTTTACCAAAGTAAAATCGAGGATAATACGCGATTGGCGTATTAACTTCTATGGAGCTTACCTCCATAAGTGTAACATATTTGAAAAATGTTAGTTTTAAGTTCAAGAATTTTGTTTTTTTTTTCCTTGAAACAATCGATCGATTCGTCGGAAATAAAATCGGTCGATCATTCCGACGAAACCGACTTTGTTGAGGTATAAGTCGATGGGATGGAGTTCTGTTTGATCCTTCGACCTTGACGCTTGCTGGGGGTGGGCGATGAGGGCAGGATCAAACATGTCGTGTGTCGTTCGCGTAGCACGGTGGAATAATATCAGTGTACGCGAGGGAGCTAACGGGACGTAATAAAACACGGCGGACTACTTTTTCGAACTAAAAATGGACTGTATTAATTTACTTTGAATTTTACTTTTAGTGAGCACATTTTTTACGACCGATTGGTCAGACGACTGTACTTTTTGACGTTGGATAACGTCTTACGGCAACATACTGGGGTACAATTTCGAAAAACGAAAAATCGCTCGCGTCACGAAAAGTGGTTAGATTTTGACTGTTAATAACTTACTAACGCCCGCATAAATTTTCAAGATTCTTGCACCAATCGATTGCAAATCTTTCTACGAATCTACTCAAATAATGAAAACTATTGATTTTCATGACTAAACTATTGAAAAATAGGTAAATATCGAGGCATGTCTTATTTTTCATAGAAAAGCACATTTTTCTTGCTGTTATAAGGCTTTGACGTTTTGAAGTTTACATGTGCCGTAATTTCGAGTGAAATTGATCATTTTTCATGGTTTTTCGTGTCTGTTTTCAATCATGTTGAAAATGCCAAACAACTGAATACAAGTACGACGGTCAACCTCTTTGGCTCATGTGCCAAAATGTTATAACAAATGTGGTTTTAGTGCTAAAAATCATCCCTTAAATAGAAAATCGGGAAATCCCATTTCGGGGTGAAATTAATCACTTGTCAATGCGATTATTGTTATTTTTTGAAACGACTCTACATAATGAATATGAGCTCCCTGAATTCGAATATTCTTGCAAAATGCTTAATAATGCAATATGTAAAGAAATAATGAATAGTTAATTTCTATAATTGTGATAAAAACGCCTAGATGTAGGCAATTTCTTAAGGAAAAACCTGATATCCAACAGAAATTTAATTATTTCAACCGTATGAGCTAATTGGTACCAGTTTAGAAGATGAAATCGGGCTCGGGGATATATTTTAAGCATCCTTACAAACTTTACTTACAGTGACCCCACAGTTATGGATCAACTAAGGGTCATTTTTCAGAACAAAATATGATTAAAACACATGGTGATACTGTACAAATTAAAATTACCTTCCTGACCATGCAGAAAATAGTTGTTTTCGAGAATACAGCTCAAAATTCTCGGTTATTTACCAAAAAGTGTCGATTTCAATAGAAATTCCAAACGATGTCCACCCCACAGATGTGGATCAGTTATAACTGTGGTATGGGTTTCAATGCCCCAAAGATATGAATCAACGCTTCTGGGAATACGGTTGACATTTTATTTCATACGGACGGAAAAAATATACTTAAGCATATTATGATTGATTACGATGCTGTACAGATTTATGGTTAACGTAGGTAAAATGTGTTCTGCTAAATTGCACCTGTATTTGATGAGATATTCCCGTTTTATTCCAACTCTGATCCATACCTGTGTGCTATCCATAATTGTGGGGTGACTGTACTTTGAAAAATTCCGTTGTCATCGTCGCTACCTACATGCAAATGCATGCTAGAGCGATCAGAGTATCAATTTGTCAAACAAAGAGCTAAAACTAATCAGCAACAGCTAACTAGAAAACTAATCAACCAACAATATAATTGATAAATAAATTAATAAATCAATTAATAGTTATAGATGAAGTGTCTCTGGTTGTAACTCTTTTACATCGAATGACCCGTTTTGTTGGAAATTGTGCTGCAATTCAATTTAAGCGCGTTCTCCACGGATACGACGAGTCAGTTGGATGTCCTTCGGTATGATGCTGACACGCTTGGCTTGGATCGCGCACAGGTTGGTAATCCTAAACAAACCGATCAGATAGGCCATTCGCTTCCTGCAGGACCATGACGGCCGAGCTCTGGAATCGCAGATTTGTCTCTACATTTCTCCGGATACCACTACGAAGCAGAAAAAGTTCTTCATGGTGCGGAACTTCTTCGAGTATAACGGTCTATCGGTGTTGAAGTGTTATCCGAACCAAACTTACACGACAGATTTTCTGTGCTAACACACAATGTCCACAATAGGACGGAATTGACATGCAACAAATAATATGAAAATTGATTGGATTTTTATCAGTAGAAATCTCTCATAAGTTTGTGCCGGTCTCGAGCCAGGAAATAGATGAAGCTAACGTTATCCAACGTCAACTTGGCGGTTGTATCTCGGAAACAACCTCTTACTTTTTATGATTCTCTTAGCGGAAAAGGAAGTGGAGTAATGTTGGCAGCGCGCGACTGCGATGATGACGTTTGCGCTGCGAGGCTGCGAGGGATGTGCACGAAGTCTACACAGCGTGTGGGGATGGTCTGCACGCGAACATCCACCCAGCCCTTGAGGCGGATGCCTCAATCCATAGGAAGCGGAACCAGCTTGTGCACCGCTCGCTGAAACTCGTTCTGTCCACGTCGTACAGTAACTGTGCGTACAACATCGTACTGATCCGGATGGGTAGCGACAATTCTGGCGAGTTCCCATGCCGCTGGCGATGTGTTCTCATTTTTGATCAGGACCAACTGCCCCGAACTCAGGTTCTGCTGCACTGATTGCCACTTGTTACGAGGTTGAAGTGTGGCAACATATTCGTTCCTCCATCGTGCCCAAATATCGTCCACGTGTCGTTGTACACGTTGCCATCTGTTCAGACGACCCTCCTGGATGTGGTTGATGTTCGGCTCGGGAAGCAAATTTAGCGGTTGGTTGATGATGAAGTGCCCTGGCGTTAGGGCCTCGTATGAGTCGACCGATGTTGATAGCTGGCATAACGGACGCGAATTCAAACACGCCTCAATTTGCGTCAAGACGGTTGAAAGCTCCTCGTATGTAAGTGTTGTATTTCCAAGCACGGCTCGGAGATGCTTCTTAAAACTTTTCACAGCGGCCTCCCAGATTCCCCCCATGTGGGGAGCGGATGGAGTGATGAACTTCCATTTTATTTTCAGGTCCGAGAGGTATCGACTCACTGCTTGGTTGAATTCCGGTGATTGCAGATGTTCACGGATGGCACGATCAGCACCCACGAAATTTGTTCCGTGGTCAGACCAGATTTCGCTACAAAGACCACGACGACCACAGAAGCGTTTCAAGGCGGCCAAAAATGCATTTGTCGAAAGATCGGAGACCGCTTCCAAATGTACTGCCTTTGTTGCAAGGCAAACGAAGACAGCGACGTAACCCTTAATAGTCTTTGCCGTTCGAAGGTTAGATGAGCGCAGCAGGATTGGGCCTGCATAGTCGACACCACAGTGCACGAAAGGACGGGCTGGAGTTGTGCGGACAGAAGGTAGACTTCCCATCAGTTGGGTGGCGGTTTTCCCTTTCAACCGACAGCAGCGCGTGCAGCTCGCCACAGAGCTACGCACCACCGTTTGGCAACCAACGATCCAGTATCTCTGGTTGAGCGTTGCAATCATCAGAGTTGGCCCTGCGTGCAAATTTCGAAGATGAGTTTCTGTCAGAAGCAACTTGGTGTACTGGTGCTCCTTCGGGATAATAACCGGATGGCGAACGTCGTACGGTTGGCTGGAATTGTGAAGACGACCACCAACCCGCAGAGTGCCATCAGCATCGATGAAAGGAAACATACTTTTCAGCTTGCTATTGCCTGGAAGCGGATCGTTCTTGACCAGACAATCGATTTCCTTCTTGAAGCAGTCGTGTTGAGCAGCTCGTGCCAACTGCAAACATGCGTCGTTGATTTCCTTCGGTGTTAGCGGTCCTTCCAGTCGGGCCGCACCACGTTGACGAGCCAAACCATTGTGACGTAGGCGATTGATCCAGCACAAGATGCGCCGAATACGAGTCAAATCGGAGAAACGTTTGAGCAGAAACGTCAGTGTTTCGTGACCACCCCTGAAAGGCGGCGTGGCATTAGCAAACAAGCAGGTCACCGATGTTCGCTGTTCAAGCAATTCTTCCTCCTCAATTAAACGACCTGGTTGGGTAGGCCATTTGTCTTCCGTTTCTGAGAGCCAGCCGGGGCCCCTCCACCACAGGGGATGCATCAAGAGTTCCAAAGGTGTGATGCCACGTGATGCGCAGTCAGCTGGATTATCTCTTGATGACACGTGTCGCCAGTGGTTCCTCGGGAGATGTTGCAAAATCTTCGATGTTCGATTGGCCACGAAAATCTTCCACTTCCTTGGCACCGAAGAAAGCCAGTGCAGAACGATTTCAGAATCGCTCCACGCAAATATTTTTACTTCTAGGTGTGAAAACGACTCCAGTACCTTGACCATCAACTCGACGAGTAGTTCGGCCGCCATCAGCTCCAGACGTGGCAGCGATATTTGGAGTATGGGAGCCACCCTAGTCTTGGCCACCACAAGGTTCGTTTCGATTCTTCCTTCTTGGTCCACGGTACGTACGTAGACGACAGCAGCGTATGCAGCTTCAGAAGCGTCGGCGAATCCGTGGAGTTGTAGCTTACTTGCAGAGTGCGGAATCCATCTTCTGATTCGGATTCTCTCGATATGGTGCATTGTCTCCTTCAAAGCTATCCACTCTTCCAGGATGAAAGCAGGAAGTGGATCGTCCCAACTCAAGTCGTAGAGCCATAGATGTTGGAACAGTATTTTCATTCGGATGACAATCGGTGCGATCCACCCGAATGGATCGAAGAACTTCGACGAATCGGATAACAGCTGACGTTTGGTATTTGTGCTATCGATGTCGAACGTGAGTTTGAAGGAGAACGAGTCTTCTTGCGGGTTCCATCTGATCCCCAAAGCTTTGACGGAATCATCTTCTTGGGGTAACTTCAAGTGGATGGGATCATCCTGTACCGCATCAACTTCCAATATCTGCGGATCGTTGGAGCTCCACTTGCGCAGAACGAAGCCCCCATCGTTGAGTACTTGAACGATGTCGTTGCGAAGAAACTTGGCTTCCTCGATGGAATCCGCCCCAGAGAGCAGATCGTCCACGTAGAAATTTTTCGGAATCCGCTCTGCCGCCGTCGGATGAGTTTCCTTGTTTTCAGCTGCTACCTGTTGTAGGGTCGCCACAGCTTGGTACGCCGCGCTCGCCGTACCGTAGGTGACGGTCAGCAAACGATAATGTTCCAGAGGTTGCTCAGGATGGTTGCGCCACACTATTCGCTGGAAATCGGCATCCTCCTTGGCGACAAGAACTTGCCGATACATCTTTTCGATGTCGGCACAGAAGGCAATCTTGTAGGTGCGCCAGCGGGTGAAAACGTTGAAAAGCGATTCGTTCACGTTCGGTCCCACTAGCAGGCGATCATTGAGTGACACCCCTGAAGCACTCTTGCTCGAGGCGTCGAAAACGACGCGAAGTTTCGTCGTTTCGCTGTCCACTTTCAACACACCATGATGCGGAAGGTAGAAGGATTGTTGCGGTGCAATCGCCACCTCGCATGGCGGTATCTTCTCCATGTGACCGAGAGCCTCGTACTCAGTCATGAACTTCTGGTAGTGCTGTTGTAATTCTGGATCGATGCTGAATTTCCTCTCCATGGCCTTGAACCGCCGGATGGCAGCGGTAGCTGATTCGCCCAGTTCCGGCTTGGAACTATCGAAGGGTAGGCGAACTGTATATCGTCCAGTTTCATTCCGAGAGAGGGTGGAGTGAAAGTGCTCAACAGCGCGCAGCTCGTCCGGGGTAAGCTGATTGGATTTAGGCACTTCTTCCACCTCCCAGAATTTCCGGAGCGTTCGATCCAGATTCATGGTTGCTGTTAGTCCGAGCATCGCTCGACCTTCGGTGATATGCGACGTGTTGAAATGACCACCAACCAGGTAGCCGAAGACGGAATTTTGCGCAATGGGTATGCCTCGACCGTCGAACAGCTTGCCCGGTTCTAGAATGGAAAAGAAGGCTTCTATTCCCAATAAAAGGTCGATCTTACCACACTTGTTGTAGGTTGGGTCTGCGAGTGATGCCTCGTCCAAGGCACCAGTGTCGATGTCAAAATGTTGACTTGGTTGATCCGGAACCAGATGATTCAGAATCAAGGCTTCCACCACGATGACGATACGATCGTCGAATCGCGATGAGATCTGTAGTGTGACCGCTCCTGTTGTATTGCTGGGCTTCCCGTCGGTGATGCCACTCACGAGAATGTTGGCGTTGCGCCTTTCCAGGCCAAGACGATCGAAGGCTGGTTTGCTGATGAGCGAATTCATACAGGCAGGGTCCACTATTGCCCGTACTTCGTGGAAGACGTTATTCTTCCCCAACACTTTAACGACAGCCGTAGGCAGCAAACTGAGGAAGTTCACTGGACAGCTGGTTTTGAGGGTTTTGAGATCCGCAACATATGATGCCACAGAATCCGCATGTTCGGCTTCACCTGAATGTTGCTGATTTGCTGCTGCTGGTCCTTCGCGGGGCTGGCCGGAATCGGTTTGCACATCACTGCAGACGTGCAGTTCTTCACACTATGGGTCACTTTAAGGCAATTGAAGCAGAGCTTGGCTCGTTGCACAAAATCTCGACGGTCGTTCGCTGCCATCCTTTTGAAGCTGGCACACTGGTATATGGTGTGAGCCTCAGAGCACTGCGGGCAAGGCTGCTGAGTGCTTGCAAGGAAGCTTTGAATCTGCTTACCGGGTTTCGTGCTTTGGTCCACTCTTCGATCCTGCTCCTTCTTCGTTGCGGTGTCGGCCCCCTTCTTGGAAAAGGACGCGCAAGTTTCCAAGGCATCGCATCGTCGCTCAAGGAACGTGATGAAATCTTGGAAGCTAGGATTCTCCTCGTCGATTAGCTTTTGTGCCCACAGCGAACGGGTTTCTCGGACGAGTTTCTCCAACAGCAAATGAATCAGCCATGGGTCACGGGATTCGTATTGCTCTCCCAGAGCCTTGAGCTGCCGCACTACTTCATCCGACGTTGAAACGAGCTTTCGAAGTCCAATGAGCGTTGGCGCATTAACCGGCGGCTGGTCCACAAATTCCTTGACAAGTGCCGCGACGGTGTACTTCTTCTTGTCGTAAAACTCGTTCAGCCTCTCCCATACTTCCACATAGTTGGCGTCGGTGATAGTGAAGGAACTAACCAACTTTTTCGCTTCTCCATCCAAGTGAGAAAGCAGGTACTGCAGCTTCACGGAGTTTTTGATGTTTTTCGAATGAATGCAGCTTTCGAAAAGATCCTTGAAGGAGGTCCAGTGTTTCCGGTCGCCTTTGAAGACCGGGAGGGCAATCGTTGGCAAGCGTACTTCGAGTGGAACTTGGCCTCCGGACGCTTGAGCGTCAGCAATCGGATGGGAAAGACTCCGATTTGGCCAGCCAACTGCGACACGTTGTTCGAAGCTGCAGCCTGGGACGTCATTAGGATTCGCTGCGAATCCAGAAGCAACCTGATTGCCTCTCGTAGATCATCCGCTGGTTCGACGATTGTTCCTTCACTGCTTCCGTGGGGGTTATGTTCCTCGAGCAGCTTCATGTAGCGCCCTTTCACTTGATAATACAACTCCTCGAATTCCAACCGGTGGTTGAAAATCGAGCTGATTTCACCAATCGCTTCAGTTTGATCTTCGATTTCACTTTGCACCTTATCAAACTGTTCACAAAGCTCGGAAAGTTTGTGCATGCGCTCCTGCGCTTCGCCGACAGGAGGCTTCCGTTTTTCCACCGCACTCACGTTACTCAGCTCCCACTTCATGCGCTCGAAAAGCACATTGCGGCGTTTCCGAATCGCTTCCATAGCGGTTTCGCGAAATATCCGACGATGAAGGTCCAAAATGTACGCGAGGGAGCTAACGGGACGTAATAAAACACGGCGGACTACTTTTTCGAACTAAAAATGGACTGTATTAATTTACTTTGAATATTACTTTTAGTGAGCACATTTTTTACGACCGATTGGTCAGACGACTGTACTTTTTATGATTCTCTTAGCGGAAAAGGAAGTGGAGTAATGTTGACAGCGCGCGACTGCGATGATGACGTTTGCGCTGCGAGGCTGCGAGGGATGTGCACGAAGTCTACACAGCGTGTAGGGATGGTCTGCACGCGAACAATCAGATCGCGTTAGTAGTGTTTGATCCTTCTATTTGTTGCTTGCTCCTGTAGGGCGAGCGACGAACACTTGTTCAGCGTTCAATGCTTTTATCGAGTAATATCGCGAATCCGGTTAGGTGCATTCATTTGCAATTATATGTATATTTATCGTTTACCAAATCCTGTACCCAAACCTTTCCCATATCCAAACTCCCAGTGTCTACCTGTGGAAGTGCAGAGGACTCCTCGGCTTCCATAAGGCAATTAACTCATCAAAATTTCTCTCCCATCCCTAAATTGACCTGCATTCGGTCGCAGCCGGCGCCGTTATTGTTTGTTATAATAATGAGAGCACCAGTACTTACACATTGAGGATGCTACTGATCCCGAGTAGTGTCTATTGGTTCCCTGTGTAAATACAGCTGTTCTTGCAATAACGGAGTAGCATTTGCGGGCGGTCAATCATGCTCATACCCAAAAAGTCGATGGGATGTTTACTGAGGTATAAGTTATCATGTAATCAACGCACCATCTGCATATTCAACGATTTAAAAACGGCTATGATACCATCTAGCTCGAAGAGCCATGGACAATCATGGACGGGACCGGTTTTCATGGGAAGCTGACTAGACTGATCTAGGCAACAATAGATAGCGTACAGTGCTGTGTGAAGATATCGAGTGCGTTATCGGACCCGTTTTAAACGCACAAAGGACTGCGACAAGGCGACGGTATTTCCTGCCTCCTGTTCAATATAGCGCTAGAAGGTGTTATGAAACGGGTCAGTTCATCTTGCTTCGCTGTCGACGTGGACATTGTCGAGAGTACGTTTCAGGTGGTTGCAGAACAATACACAAGGTTGAAACGTGAAGCAGAACGATTTGATTAGAGGTAAATATGTCGAAGACGAATCATCTGCTGGCTGGAGAAACCAATCGTGATAGAGCTCACATTGGCAGACGTGTGATGATCGTCGGAGATGAATTCGAGGTGGTGGATGAATTTGTCTACCTCGGATCATTGGTAACGTCGAAGAACAACTGCAGCAGAGATTTTCGAAGACGTATCATTGCTGGAAGTCGTGCTTACCTTGCGGTCTGGTATACTTTTTTTTAAGACTCTACACGTTAGTGCTTCCAGTGGGCTATTTGCCCTTTGAAGGAAGCACCACACTAGACAACGGACTAGCATGCAACGCCCAGTGGCCCAGTTTGGAAACATTCCTCACGAAAAGCGTTCGGCCTGAGGCGGGAATCGAACCCACACTCCTTAGCACGATGCGCCTAAATGCTTCGGTGATACTAACCGCACGGCTATGAAGCCCACTATTTCACCTCCGTACTAAGTGTACCATGTACAAGACGCTGATAAGGCCGTTAGTCCTCTATGGGCATGAGGCGTGGACAATGCTCGAAAAGGACCTGCAAGCGCTAGAAGTTTTTGGTCGACGTGTGCTTAGGACGATCGCCAAAGCTGGAAGGGTACAATTCCACAAAAAGGTGTTCACGTCAAGTCCGGCCGGTACAAGACGAAGAGGGGCGCAACAAGCTAGATGGTTCGACCAAGAAAAACAGGATCTTGGAAGTATGGGACGATTGAGAAACTGGAGGTAAGCTGGCATGGACCGAGTTTGTTGGCGTGACATTGTAGCACAGGACATGTCATGAGGGACGTAGTGCTTTTGAATACGTTCTAAACTGCAAAACCATTCATATTGTATATTGCAATTCAAAATTATCTTAGATATATGCACAAAAATCGAAAAACAAGAAGATAAAAAAAACAAATTCCGGATAATCGAGTCCCCGGATAATCGAGTCCGACCTGTACTGTGAAAGGAAAGGTTTTCGTCGATGGTAGCAGCCGATGTTCGAATAATAGTTGAAATCAAGATACGTTTGAAGGAAGAATTTGAAATGACAGATATTCACTTCACCATTTTCTGGGCATCAAGATCGAACTCTCACAAGAAGCCCTTGTCCGAAAAATACTTTTGCGTTTTGGAGTGGAGAACTGTAGACCAGCAAGTACGCCCGCTGAAACGAAATTACAGCTACGCCCGATGAATGAAATTGGCAATTATCCATATCGTGAACTGATTGGCAGCTTGATGTTCGGGTCCAGACCAGACTTGTGCTATATTGTCGGATATTTAGCCAGGTTCCAAGATGCGGAAGGAGATGAACACTGGAAATGCTAAACGAGTTTTGCGCTACCTTCAAGCTACCATGAGTACGAAGCTGACCTTCAGGAGAAACTCGCAAGAACCGCCAGTGAAGGTTTTCGTTGACGCTGACTACGCTAGTGATGAGCTAGATCGCAAATGTGTGTCTGGATTTTTGATCAAGGTATTTGGCTGTACTGTCCTGTGAATATACCGTTTTGACTCATATTCCGAACACTTAAGGCCAATAGAGACTTCAAATGCATCTGACTGGCATAAATTGGCTGATATTTGTGTAAATTTGAAAATCTAACTGATAGCTGTTGGATGTACCGATAATAATGTCGATATAGTTCGTTTTAGTATTGTTTTTACGCAAAAGTATGGAACAACATTTTGATTCAAATGCCGAACACTGTGTTCATTTTGTCTCATATTCCGAACACCTTGATTCAAATTCCAAACAACACGATTAAATCTATAAAAATGAACTATTTAACAAATAAATTTATCTGATCTTGTTCTACTGGTCTCAAACTAGAGAATCATCACTACTCCCACGGTATAAATTATATTGAAAACGTTATTATTGAATTGCAATTGACTACCATTTCCTTGTTATTTGATGATACATTTCAGCGAAACATGTCAACCAAATCGCCATACAAAAACCGAGTGTTCGGAATATGAGACAAAACGGTACCCCTTCTAGCATTAAACAGTATAGCGCCTTCCGCTTTTTTACTAGCGCTGCCTTTCATGTACGTTAAACCTAATGTCGGAAGTAGTGCGCTGTGTAGATCATCTGATGATCTATACAGCGCACTACTTCTGACATTAGGTTTAATGTACATGGAAGGCAGCGCCAGTAAAAAAGCGGCTATTTTATTTAGTGCTAGAAGGGGAATGTAGTCACGCAAATATTAACGCCTAATGCCCATACTCTGTTTGTCCAACCAGCGACTAGATGGCGGTAGTGCACAAACATCAAATTCAACCAAAAGCGATACGAGCACCACGAGTAAGTTGTCGGCCATCTATCAAATATTAGAGCTAATATTGAGCTCTATTTGTGATATGAACGTAAATAAATAAAATATTTCGAATGTTACAATCACCCCACAGTTATGGATGTCACACAGATCTGGATCAGAGTTGATTTAAATGGAGAATATCTCATCAAATAAGGTTGCAGTTGCGTAATTAGAAGTTAAAAAGAGTAACCTCTTCAGTCTTGCCATGGAAAAGATCTTGAACTAATCTAAAATAACTGGTAAGAAACTTACCCAAACAAGCATCCTGATGACCGTCCGAATGACCTGCACAAAACATTTCATTGTAGAGCTCCACATTGATGTGTTTGCTATTGTGCCACCGAAGACACTCTTTTGTACCTAAAACGAACCAAAATTAACGTTTTCCTCTATAAGATTTATGAGAGAACAAAATAAATCAAAGTTACTAATAATCGGCACCGCTGCCGTCCGCAGAATGTTGGTTCCCGTTTGACCCATGTTGGCATCCGTTTTTCCCCACCCGGCTATAATGCCTTTGCGGCCAATCAGCTCCAGTGGTCTCACCGGAAGACAAATCGGCAGAATGTGCGATTTGTAACCGGCCGGCCGAGTCAGCTTCAGCAGTGCCAGGTCGTACCGGTCCGGTTGCGTCATGCGGAAGAGAAACTTGGGATGTACGATCTTCAGCTCGGCACGGTGCTTCTCCGCCGGAAGAGGTTCGGCTATTTTGCCGGAGTTCTGAGTGTCCAGCTCGCCCAGGTAGATGACGATGTCCTTGAGACGTGCCTGCTGAATGCAGTGTGCTGCCGTAGCTATGAACATCCGCGACACCAGAACTCCTCCGCATTGGTACTCGGCTATGCGGATATGCGCCTGCCAGGGATACTCGGCAAAGTTCGCCGTGCGGCCTCCGATGATACGCTTCTGGAGGGTATTCTGCGCCGTTCGAGGGATGCCACAGTCCTGGGAAAGAAAGCTTCAATTAGGGGCTGTCCATTAATTATGTAAGGGTTTATGGGAGGAGGGGGGGGGGGGGGGGGGTTTGAGATTTCTTACGCGCCTTACAATTTATTTTTAATTTTCGTACAAAAAATCTTACCATGGGGGGAGGGGGGTTCAAAAACTCCAAAAATTGTCTTACGTAATTAATGGATCGCCCCTTAGTGGACCTGTGTTAAGGGATGAAATGATTCTGCAGCTTACCATGTTTCCCATCTGATCGGATCGTCTCCGGAGGAAACTGCTTTTCTTGGAGGTCGCGTAGGAGACGGTTTTCATTGGAAGCACCGGCACAGGAGCAACCATGGGTCGCATCGGTGCAGCGAACGCCAGCTTCGAGGTGATCATTGCCGGAGCAGAGGAAACTTCATTGTCCTTGACGCAGCAGGAAAACAGCCATCGACTGTCGCCACAGCCGGAAACATGACGGCCACCTTCCAGCCAGCAGGAAAATGACAGCCGACACTGGCGGACGACGTTCTGGTGCACGCAGGTTGACGGGACACCCAGCACGTTCTGGATTACGTCTTGAAGGGAAGATAAAAGGAAAGAACAGGTATTAGTTGTTGAAATAAATCAAAGTTATCTGTCAAATCGTACACTTCAGGTTAATTATCAGAGCTCTAAATCTGAAAGAATTCCCGTAAAAGCTGGTGTTCCTCAAGGCAGCATTTTGAGACCAATGAAACATGAAAGTTCACGTAATAACTCGTTTATTCATTCAAATTACAGTGCCTTCCCGATTTTGGCAACAACGGGCGAATTTTAAGTTGCCAAATTGGGGATGTTGCCAAATTCGGGAATTTTTGTTTACTTGTATTTTTTACCCTTATGAGTTCTGTAAGCCTTAAATAGGGCATGGGAATCTCTTGTCAATTATAAAACTAGCTTATTCAAGTTATAAGTTATAAAAAATAATGACCGTGCAAAGCATTATTAATGTGCATAATTCCAGAGCTAAAATTCAATAAATCAATACAGCGCCAGCCATATCCTCGGGGTCATTAAGGAAGGGAAAACATATTTATTAGATAATCATCGTTACCAAAGAATCTTCTGCATCTACACAGTTGTTATGGAACGGATATTGAGTTGGTAAAATAAAATACAGTGGGAGTCCGTTTTTGGCAACAAAGTCGAAATTTTCAGTTGCCAAAAACGAAACCGTGCCAAAATCGGAACCTATATTTTAAATTTTATTTTTCGACTTTTGTTTTTGAAAACATCATTAGAATATTATTACATCATCCTTATGGCCCATATTGCATCGAGACTTCGGAACGGTTCACTTCGAAGCAGTTTTCCGTAGGATTGTACTACGAATCCATAGCCGGTTTTTGCGGCAAACGTTCTACATACTTTTTACCCCACAACGTTTTCAATGCTTTTTTAGAAGCTATTTGTATGAGTGGGCCATTTAAATCAATAATCGCAAAAGTGACCTTTATTCAAGAAATGGGCATTTTCTTAAAACTGTGAGAAAAGAAGAAAGAAATAAAATATGTTACTGTATTCTTACAAAGACGTAATTACAAAAAAAAAGCGCTGGGTAGTACAAAACGGCATGAATTTTTTTTGTAATTTATTTAACATCAAATATAAGTTCAATTTCTAGGCTTCAGTATAAAATTTGACCTTAACTCAGTAGGTTAAAATTTGCTCCTTTAATTTATGTTTCTGATAAAGTAAAGCATTTCATAATGAATGATTGATTGCAGTCAAAAAAGCAAACATAAAAAATTACATCTCATGATCTGCGACTCGTAAGTTTGTAGAAAACACAAACAAGCTTCTTATAATTTTTAGTTGAAATGAGTTTCAATTGAGCATGATATGTGTTTTACGTTGTGCTACTTTTCCCCGAATGTCGGTTCCCCAAATAGCCTGTTTCCCCGAAAAGTTTTAGTATTCATTCGGAGAAAAGTAGCACAATCATGTTGTACACCTACCTTATTAAATCAACGGAAATTTACAGGATCAAAACACTACTAGAAATTCAAATTACCTCGCTAAGAATTTACAGGACACTCTAGAAATCTTAAGAGTTTTTTTTTTGTTTTCGTTTAGTATGATGTAGACATAATCTCCAATAACCAATTAAACATTCTCAGGATCAGGGTTGCCATTATGCTAGATTAATCTGGCACTGCAAGACTTTTTATCGAGGAAAAGACAAAAAGACAAACTACTCATTTTGCAAGACATTTTCAAATTCAGCCAGAATTTACAGACCGACGCGTAACCATTTTTGTATGTTCATTTACACGCTTTTCAAAACAATAGTTAAATGAGAACCTGTTGTGAAAACATGAAGCAAATTGATGCAACCCTTGTTGACTAACGAGTTTTTATGTACAGCGGGGTTTCGCTGGTGTGACCACAACTGTCTTCCAACTAGCGAATCCTACCCGTTAGTTGGAACGACTAACAGGAGATGAAAATGCTCCAGGCTCACGTGTATGGAGTTTAAATCGTTTCGAAATACATTTTTTATACATATGGAGACTACAATGCGACGGCTCTCAGATATTTTTACCTCCACTTTTGACATTGGAGTGCTTTTAAGTTGGATTTGTTCCAACCAGACGACACCCAACCATGTAGCGGAGGCCGAACGATCGAATCTCCACTGGTTTTGGTTCCCTTACATACTTAACACTTGAGACGAGACTCGCGAAGACGGTCTCGTTTTTCTGTGATTGCTGAGTTTTTTCTTATTCCACTTTGTGTTTATACCAATCATGCGTAAGCCCTCACATGACCCTCTCAACAAGGAATGATTGCGTTTGCATCACACCGAATCATAAAAAGCCTTTTGAGTGAAATTTCATACCAGCAAACGTAGCAGACATTATAAATAAGGCAGCGTCCATTTATTACGTAACGCAAAAATTTAAAATTTTTGACCAACTCCCCCCCCCCTCCGTAACACTTTTTGTATGAAAAATTTAAAATTTTTGTATGAGCCGTAACGCTTGAACCTACTCCTCCCCTCCCCCTAGAGCGTTACGTAATTTGTGGATGCCGCCTAACTAATCTCGTGTTTAGATTTAACAGCAACTTTAGAAAAAAGTGCTCTGCCGACTGATGTTTTTAATAAAAGTTTATTTTGAATACAATACTTTTCACTTTTGCTGCCATAAAAACGGCGGGCTGCATTTGACGTTTCGTGACAGCGGAATCTGGGCTGCATATGACGTAGATATTTTTCCTCTTCGCGAGTCTCTCTCAGCTTAATACTCCCTTACTCGATATTCCATTTCTCGATATCGAGTTAAAGAACCATAATAAAAGTTTGTTTTCATGGCAAACTCGATGATCCCTTGGATCGCAGTTGCACTGATTTTGTGTTCTGTAACTCGATACCTCGCTAACTCGATGGTTCCTTCAATATTTAGTTATCTTTATGATTTTTAGAGAGAAACTTCTCAATATCTGACATTGCTTAGCCCATATTTTTATGAATTGAGTAAAAATAAAATGACAGCAAAAAGAGTTTTATATGGAAAATGTTAGTTTCGCTAGGAATTTCGGAATATTTTCAGAACCAAGTAACGAATGATCAAAATCGACTCAGGTTCCAATACTAGAAGAGTTTTTTTAAACTGATGAAAAAATGGTACAAAGCTATCGAATAACAAAAAAGGGATCGCGATTCAAATACTGTTCTGTAAAATAATATGCTGCCAGTAGAGGGGGTATCCTAGAGACTTTGATTGCTTTGCGATAGTGTTTTGGGATTTAAATCACATTTTTCCTAAACACTCCCGTTCATTGACAGATTGACGGTAGGTAGTAATTCAAACTTTGTCCAGATCAACTTTACTAGAGCGCAGTTCTCATTTATTAAGTTGATATAAAAAAACTTTTTCACGGATTCATGGTTTTGGCTTTAATTTTTAACAAGCATAAGAATCTGCCAGAATCAGATTTATATTATGAATACCACAGCTGAAATACTAGAATGTATGAATACAGCCTTACATACATTTACATTATTTGGCTTTACATCAATTATCTTGATAAAGCCTCGCCAACAATATTTCGCCAATGCCCTCGGTTCATGGCCGCTTCTCTCCATCCTCGACTGTGACCCACGCTCTCCAGGTCCTGGTGTACCTGGTCAATCCACCTAGCTCGCTGCGCCCCACGCCTTCTTGTTCCGACCGGATTCGTGGCGAACACCATCTTTACAGGGTTGTTGTCCGGCATTCTTGCAACATGCCCTGCCCAGCGTATCCTTCCAGCTTTAGCTACCTTCACGATACTGGGTTCGCCGTAGAGTTGAGCGAGCTCGTGGTTCATCCTTCGCCGCCACACGCCGTTCTCCTGCACGCCGCCGAAGATCGTCCTTAGCACTCGGCGTTCGAAAACCCCAAGAGCTTGCAAGTCCTCCTCGAGCATAGTCCACGCCTCATGCCCATAGAGGACTACCGGTCTTATGAGCGTTTTGTACATCGTGCATTTGGTGCGGGGGTGGATCTTTCTTGACCGCAGTTTCTTCTGGAGCCCATAGTAGGCACGACTTCCGCTGATGATGCGCCTTCGTATTTCCCGACTAACATTGTTGTCAGCCGTCAACAAGGATCCGAGGTAGACGAACTCGTCCACCACCTCGAAGGTATCCCCGTCTATCGTAACACTGCTTCCTAGGCGGGCCCTGTCGCGCTCAGTTCCGCCAACCAGCATGTACTTTGTTTTCGACGCATTCACCATTAGCCCGACTCTTGTTGCTTCGCGTTTCAGGCGGGTGAACAAATCTGCCACCGTTTCAAATTTTCTCCCAATAATATCCATGTCGTCCGCGAAGCAAACAAATTGTCCGGATCTCGTGAAAATCGTGCCTCGACTGTTAAGTCCGGCTCTCCGCATGACACCTTCAAGCGCAATATTGAACAACAGGCACGAAAGTCCGTCGCCCTGTCGTAGTCCCCGCCGAGACTCGAACGAACTGGAGTGTTCGCCCGAGATCTTCACGCAGTTTTGCACACCGTCCATCGTTGCTCTGATCAATCTTGTGAGCTTCCCGGGAAAGCTGTTCTCGTCCATGATTTTCCATAGCTCTATGCGGTCGATACTATCGTATGCCGCCTTGAAATCGATGAACAAATGGTGCGTAGGGACCTGGTACTCACGGCATTTCTGGAGGATTTGCCGCACGGAAAAGATCTGGTCCGTTGTCGAGCGGCCGTCGATGAAACCTGCTTGATAACTTCCCACGAACTCGTTTGCTATAGGTGATAGACGACGGAAGAGAATCTGGGATAGCACTTTATAGGCGGCGTTTAGGATGGTGATTGCACGATAATTTTCACACTCCAGTTTGTCGCCCTTTTTGTAGATAGGGCATATAACGCCTTGCTTCCACTCCTCCGGTAGCTGTTCCGTTTCCCAGATTCTGACTATCAGCCGATGCAGACAAGCGGCCAACCTGTCCGGGCCCATCTTGATGAGTTCGGCTCCGATACCATCCTTGCCAGCGGCTTTGTTGTTCTTGAGCTGTTGAATGGCATCGTTAACTTCCCCCATCGTGGGAGCTGGTTGATTTCCGCTGTCCGCTGTGCTGACGTAGCCATCGCCTTCGCTGTCCTGACCTTCTGTGCCTGTGTTCTCTGCGCCATTCAGGTGTTCATCGTAGTGCTGCTTCCACCTTTCGATCACCTCGCGTCCGTCCGTCAAGATGCTCCCATCCTTATCCCGGCACATCTCAGCTCGCGGCACGAAGCCTTTGCGGGATGTGTTGAGCTTCTGATAGAACTTCCGCGTTTCTTGAGAACGGTACAGCAACTCCATCTCTTGGCATTCCACCTCTTCCAGGCGGCGCTTTTTGTCCCGGAATAGGCGGGTTTGCTGTTTCCGCTTCTGTCTGTATCGTTCCACGTTTTGCCGCGTACCATGCTGCAGTATTGCAGCCCGCGCTGCATTCTTCTCCTCTAAAACCTCCTGGCACTCCTCGTCGAACCAATCGTTTCTTGAGCTCCGTTCCACATATCCGACAACGCTTTCGGCAGCGTTGTTAATGGCTGCTTTGACTGTCCTCCAGCAGTCCTCAAGAGGGGCCCTATCGAGCTCGCCCTCATCCGGCAACGCTGCCTCAAGATGCTGCGCGTACGCATTGGCGACATCCGGTTGTTTCAGCCGCTCGAGATTGTACCAGGCGGGCGTCGGTACCGTACATTGTTGATGACGGATAGTTTTGGGCGCAGTTTCACCATCACCAGGTAGTGGTCGGAGTCAATGTTGGCGCCACGATAGGTTCTGACGTCGGTTATGTCGGAGAAGTGCCGTCCATCGATCAAAACGTGGTCGATTTGCGATTCTGTCTGCTGAGGTGATCTCCAGGTGTACCGATACGGGAGGCTGTGCTGGAAATAGGTGCTACGAATGGCCATGTTCTTGGAGGCGGCAAAATCTATCAGTCGTAGGCCGTTCTCGTTCGTCAGCCGGTGGGCGCTGAACTTTCCAATCGTCGGTCTGAACTCCTCCTCCTGGCCAACCTGAGCGTTCAAATCTCCTATGATGATCTTGACGTCGTGGCTTGGGCAGCGGTCGTACTCGCGTTCGAGCTGCGCGTAAAATGCGTCCTTGTCATCATCAGTGCTTCCGGAGTGTGGGCTATGCACGTTAATTATGCTGAAGTTAAAGAATCGGCCTTTGATTCTTAACTTGCACATTCGTTCATTGATCGGCCACCACCCGATCACGCGCCTTTGCATATCACCCATCACTATGAAAGCTGTTCCCAGCTCGCGTGTGTTGCCGCAGCTCTGGTAGATGGTATGATTACCTCTAAACGTTCGCACCAATGCTCCTGTCCAGCACACCTCCTGCAGCGCTACGATGTCGAAACCGCGGGTCTTCAGTACATCGAAGAGTATGCGAGTACTTCCAATGAAGTTGAGAGATTTATAGTTCCACGTACCGAGTTTCCAATCGCTAGTCCATTTTCGTCGCTGTGGTCTTTGCCGATTGTTCCGGTCCGTATTCTCTCGTTGACGTTCCTGTGCTGATGTGTTTTTACGGTTGGCTTGCAGGGCCTGACACCAACCCCCTAGATTTCCGGAGGACCATTCCCCCTAAATGTTCGGAGGGCCATAGTGCGCAGTTTAGCTTAGAGTCCTTCTCTGGCACTCGGACGATGATCAGCCGCCCCTGACATGGGGAACAGACGCTGTTGTGAGCCGCTCCTAACGTGGAGTACAGACGCTCCAGGTTTGCAAAAGCAAACCCCCCCTTCCCTGTCAGCATACGACCAAAGTTCCCACCGGGGGTTGGTAACGATCTTCCCCAAGGTTACTCGTACCCCGGCCAGTACCACGAGGAGGTAGGGATAGGAGTTGCTGGGCAAGAGGCTAAGGACCGCACAAAGGGGTCTATTTTATTCCTGCAGGTACGCGAGGTACCAATGGTACGCCATGCCCAGCCATTTACCGCGCCATACAGCCAATACAGCCTTATGCATTTAAAAAAGGCAAGCTCAAGTTTCAGTGCTGAAGTAAATTTAGATCAATTTTTCTATGTCAAATATTTTTTTGTTACTGTCGAAATATGGATCTAAAAGCATACCTGCACAATGTTGTCTGACAGACTTTGCAAGACTTTTTATTTTTAACTCGCCAGACATTTTCCAAAATCTACTGGCAACCCTGCTGACATGTTAAATAACATGTTATTTTTGGAAAAACCGAGCGCTCGTAATGGGTGCCTGGAATCGGAAATTACACAATCGCTAATAAATCCTACAGCAACGTTTTCGATAATTTGTAAATTAACGTGTTTTACATTTGATTTTGGATTGCCGATAGCGACTGGTTTTACACCATCGTTTGAAGTGTTTTACAATTAGTGAAAATTCACGTGTGAAACACGTTAATCGCTTGCAGGATCATGACTTATGAACCAGCCAAATAAGGGTTTCATTTAACGCTTAACCATTTCAACAATGGGGTCTAAAGTTACATAAGTAAGAGCTTTGAATTATTTAAAAACCATTACTTGAAATCATTTTCATAGCAATCACTAGAAGGAATGATCCGCTTTCTATGTTGAGTACAAGATCACATGTTATCAAATGTCCATTTTTGAGCACGTCTGAAATAAAAGGCAAACAGTATTATCGATTTATAATTTTAATGAGGCATTTATCATTGCGTTTGTTTCCAATTTTAATTAATTGACTTATGAAATTTAGTAATGAAATTCTTCACAAAAATCAAAAGAAAAAGTTAAAAATTTCAACAATAAATGTTGTGACGCTAAATCATAATTATTCCTAAAGAATTTTGCTTTAGTGTAGCTTCAGAAGTGCTTGCCAGCAACAAATATGTTTGGACTATCTATTTTACTGATTCGTTGCTGCTTTCTGAAGCTGCTAAAATGTGGGATCAAATTTCATGATTTGATTGAAGTATTTTTGATTGTCTAAATAATTTTGGCTTCACTTTTGCAAGGTGCAAAACCTTAGAATATGAGGCACAATCTTGTTCTTCTTATTCTTCTGGGCATTACGTCTTCACTGGGACAAAGCCTGCTTCTCAGTTTTTTTTTTTAAAGACAACGACACGTTAAGCTTCCAGTGGACGATTTGCCCTTTGATGAAAGCACCACACTAGACAACGGACTAGCAAGCAACTCCCAGTGGCACAATCGAAGTACATTTCTGACGAAAAGTTTTCCGAACTGAAACGGAAATCGAACCCACACCCCTTGACTCGATGCGGATAAATGCTTGGTAACACTAACCGCACGGCCACGAAGCCCACCTTAGCTTAGTGTTCTTATGAGCACTTCTACAAATATTAACTGAGACACAATATGAATTTAATTTATCACGATTGAAAGCACAATTCAAAATGCAAATTCAATTACAAAGGTTGCAATTTTTATTACCTTTTGTAATAGAAATACACGATTTAATTTTGATTTTTATGGACCTTGTGTTATTTATGAGCATCCATTAGGTTGAGAACTCTTAAAATTGATTTTTGAACTTGTTGCCAAAATCGGGAAGAAATTGTTGCCAAAAACGGGTGTTGCCAAAATTGGGGGTAGACAAAATCGGGTGTTGCCAAAATCGGGAAGGCACTGTACATCAAAACCCGCATAACACGCTGGATAGAATCGTCAGATTGATGAGTTTCCTCGCATAAAATGCCTTTTTACTGAGTTCATTTGTACATTTTGTTTCGTCTCGTATACTCGTACAAACAAAATCGGATCACTTCGTAGCAGCTGTCAAATCAACATTTGTTATCATAAGTAAAGTCGCATAAGATTACAGATTAAATCGGTAAAAAAAATATACACTCGCATTGTATGCTATTATTCATCACATAATGTATTCACGTATATCGCCTCCTTTTCGCGATATCTTGAAATTTTGCACATGCAAATTTTGCACATCTTATACGTACATTTTGGTTATCTAGGCAGCACTAGCAGATAGAGCACACCGAGTCAGCCAAATTAGCAGGATGCAGGCTTTCTGAGTCATGTGTTCACACCAAAGTCGGGGAGTAGCACTGTTCAAGACGACCGGAAGCATGAGAAGTTGTCGGAAGTAAAGAGAAAGGTCAAAAAACTCGATGAGTTCGTCATGACCAAAACCAATATCCACTTCAGGATCATGCAGCTGGTAACGAGCATCAAGTCCGCCATTACAGACGCAAAACTAGGACAGAAGGAATTGCGGATTAGAGCGGAACCCCGGTGAATGCCGTTTCACGGGGAGACGCCTAGAAGCAATCCGACCACCCGCTCGGAGAAAAGAACACCAGAAGAACAGGAAGATCCCAAAAAGCAGAGAAGCGACACTGAGTGCGTCAGCGAGCAAAATAACGGCAATGAATGGCGCACCGTCAAAGGCAAAAAGAAGAAAAATGCAGTACGTAAGGAGAGGATTAGAAAACGAAAGGAAACGAAGAAGAAAGAAAAACGACGGTCACCTCGTGAGAGGTTCAAGGGCGATGCTCTTGTCATTGGAGCAAGTGACAAGACAGCCTATTTGTCGATTCTCAGGAGAGTGAGGGAGGATCCAAAGCTGAAAGAGCTGAGTGAAAACGTGGTGAGCATCAGGCGTGCATTGAAAGGAGATATGCTCTTCGGTCGATCAAGAGTTCGGCCTGCCGGGAGCTCGTCGCGAAGTCTCTAGGCAACAAGGCAAGTGTGAGAATTCGACAATCCGTTCGACAAGTGATCGAATGTAGAGAACTGAACGAGATCAGAACAGAAAACTACGTGCGGTGTGTGTAGAGAAGAAACTTGTCATGGATAAATCATTAAAATAAACGTCATTAAAATATCCTGAGTTGTGACTTTGAATCAATTTGTAAATCAGTAGTTAGAAAAATATCACTTTTCCTTTATTCTGTTCGGGTTTACTTGTTGACTACGGTATTCTTTCGTTTCCATCATGAGAGAAAATAGAAAAGGCGGAGCCTACCATATTCGATGACTCAGAACCGTTGTTCAATTATAAAACCAACAGTATCATCACAGTGTGGCTCATTCAAGTGCCGAATGGCAAGACGAACGGACCGAAATCGAGCGGCTCATCCAAGTGACGAACGGATCACGTGTTAGCAGCAGCAGTGATTGACTATAAAGTCGCTTGCGCCTTGCTGTAGTGTTTATCTGAAGAGCTACTGGTGAAGTCATCAAGTTTGTCAAGATGGCTAACAACGACGAACAGCAGGCTTCCTTGTTGCCACGGTCCAGGAACGCAGCCGGAAATTACGACAGAGTGCACTGTTGTTTCAATGCAATTTGAAAGATTCCATTCGGTTGAGGAAAGTGTAAGGGGGTATGCAAATAGCGACGATCCGATTACCAGTCGCAGCAGCCAAAAAACTCGTCGAGGCCTTAACCATGATGGGATGGTCAGTCTACCGCTGAATCTGATCCCTCGGCAGACAAGTTTGCTGGAGAGATGCTTCAGATGCATAAATTTCTACCACCGGGTAATAAACTGCAAAGGCCCGGACAGGTCTGAACTCTGCAGGAATTGTGGTGAGAAAGGTTACGTTGACAGGGACTGTCTGAAGACACCCAGGTGCATGCTTTGCAAAGTATAGGATGGTAACGCCCATACGACGGGTGGCTTCAAATGACCCAAATATCAGAAGGCGAAGGCAGGTCAGTAATGATGATGAAGATAACGTAGATGAAGCTCAATAATTATAGCAGTGACTTCTCTGCTTGGGCCGTGGAGTGGGGTAGTAGACTGACCGACACGAGAGGGTACAGTTTGCTGGAAGCTATAGGGAAGCTCGACGTAAGGCTGTGCAACGACGGTCTTGCTAGCACATTTCGCAAAGACAGTAAGGAATCCATTATCGACGTGACGCTCTACAGCCCTTTATCAACATTATAAACTGGAGAGTTAGCGAAGAATACACCCATAGTGGCCATCAAGCCATCTACTATTGCGTTGGCCAGAGAAGTTGTGCGCTATGGCAGTGGAGGAAATGAAGAACGAAGGATGAAGATGACGGATTTCGACAAGAATCTTTTCGTCCAAGCACTCCGAGCAGTAAGCGATGCTCCAAACATGGATGCAGTAGAGTTGACAGAAGCGTTGGCGAGACCGTGTGACGCAACTATTCGTGGAACGACAGACTAGGCACCGTCCGTGCAAACTGCTTGAGAGCCAGAAGACGCATACAGAGAGCTAGACGGAAGCCAACATGGAAGAGCGTAAGGTGACCTACCGGATGGCCAGAGCCGCGTTCAAAAGAGATAGCGACGAGTAAATCAAACTGCTACAAGGAGTTGTGCCGGGAAGCTGAAGCAAGTCCCTGGGGCAACTTCTATTGAGTATTGATGGCGAAGATTATGGTCCCAGTAACACCCGCTGAAATGTGCCCCGACAAACTGAAGTTGATAGTGGACAGTCTCTTTCCTACGCATGTTCCCGCCACGTGGCCATCCATACCATACGCTGACGTAAATGAATAAATTGCCGATATCTAAGTTTCTAGCGCCGAGCTGATAACGTAGCGCTAAGGGCTGTAATCTTTGCGATCCCAGATATATTTAGGCTGTGAACCGTTTCACCAGTTCGTTTAACTATTAGTTAAAATTTGACATTTCAATAGTTATTTTCCCCTCACATGGTTAAATTGAACATCGCAGTCGACCCATTTGAGCTTTGACAGTCGAGTAGTTATTTCAGAACAAAGTTGACAGATGGTTAGTTATTCTCAAATTCACGGGAGCAAAAAATAACTTTCGAACTGTCATGTTTAACCATGCTCCAGAGCAGGGCTATTTCTAACTGGAGGGGAAATAACTATCGAGCTGTCAAATTTCAACTAAAAGTTAAACGAACTGGTGAAACGGTTCACAGCCTTAGGACAGCGTTGCAGAAGTGTCTATCGGAAGGCTGCTTCCCAGACAGATGGAGGGTGCAGAAACTGGTGGTGATTGTGTTGCTCTCGGTAAACTTCTGGAGAAGGTCATCCTCGGCAGGCTAACGATCTACACGGAAGGTGAGAACGGATTGTCGAAAAGGCAGTTCGGATTCTATAAAAAGACTTCGACAGTGGATGCTAGTTGGGCAGTAGACTGATGCAAATTTTGAAGTTTTTGCTCCCCTATGCTTAAACGGTGTCAATTATGATGAAAATCATTCTCCCAAAATTTGAAATGATTTGGAAGAAATTTGGTTGTGCAAACGCCATTTGAAGTTTATATGGAAATTACTATGGAAAAGCCAAACCTTTTGTGTTCAGTCCTCTATCCGCTCGCCATAATAATATATGAAAAAGCGAACACACTCTTCCCATGTAAAATCTTCCCAGCTACAACTTTGCCAAAGATCATATTTTGTTGGGACGTAAGGATAATTTGTTATTCTTGATTCCTAAGTCTAAACCATGCTGAGATGATCATTCAATTACTTTCAGAGCAACACTGCTTTCTTGCTGTAGAACATAGTAGCCTGGATTACTTTGATCTATTCTTCCCGCCAGGAGCACCACTGTTGCCTGCCGAATAGTTGGTAAAGCTTACTGAAGGCAAACCCACTTTATGATGATGAATAACAATTTTTCCTGACGTCCAATCAAAATGTGGTCTTCGGCAAAGTTGTAGCTGGAAGAATTTCACATGAGAAGAGAGTGTTCACTTTTCCATAAAATATTATGACGAAGAGATATAGGGCTGAACACAAAAGGTTGGCGTTTTCCATAGTAATCTCCATATAAACTTCAAATGGCGTGCGCACAGTCAAATTTTTTCCAAATCATTTCAAATTTTGGGAGGATGCTTTTTACCATAGTTTAAATGGTTTAAGCATAGGGGAGCAAAAATTTCGAAATTTGCATCACTCTATTGGGCAGTCATCACGTGTGCGGCGAAAGCGTCCAAGCAGAAGGGAAGAGGTAACCTACAATGAGGCCGTTCTACAGTGCCAGTTGGGAGGCTATCGCCGCAGCCCTACACATAATGCGGGTTCCCAAATATCTGTGTAAAGTTCTGCAAAGCTACTTTTAGAACAGGGTACTGCTGAACGACACAAACCAGGGACGGATGTCAATTGAAGTCACGACGGGAGTTCCACAGAGATCCATACTTGATCCAACACTGTGGAATATGATGTACCAGGGAGTGCTAACCTTAACACTACCGAGTGGAGTCGAAATTGTCGGGTTCGCAAATGACGTCATTCTTGCGATAACTGTCGAGACTGCGGAGGAGGTGGAGATGCTGACGGTTAAATCGCTAGACACCATTGAATCGTGGATGACTGGAGTCAAGCTGCAGTTAGCTCATCATAAAACGGAGGTGGAGCTGGTCAGCAAGTGCAAGACGGTTTAGCAGCTCGAGATCATTGACGGAGGATACTCAATATCATCGAAGCGCTCTCAAAAGCATCTTGGAGTAATGATCGACGACTGACTAAACTTTGACTGCCACGTAGGCTATGCCAGCAAAAAGACTGCCACGTAGGCTATGTAACTATTCGTCTTCTGACGACCCTATAATCGTCCATATTGAGTAATGGAGTCCCGGCTTTGGCTGCAGCGTTTTGAACCAAACGTAATCGAGAGAAACTAGCAGGCACTTTCCGGCTAATGGCTATACGGGTGGCGAGTGCCTAAACCGCACAATATCACCGGAATGATCCCCATCTGCATCACTCTCGCTGAGGACATAGCATGCTACCAGCAAAGGGACACAAATAATGTGAGGAATACCATCCTAATGTATACAATGGCCAAGTGACAGCAGGAGTGGATTAACTCGGAGAAAGGAAGGTGGACCCACAGGCTCATTCCTAACGTGTCGGCGTGAAGTGCTTAAAACATGGAAAAGTTAACTTCTTCCTGATCCAGTTTTTGTCAGGCCATAGATGCTTCCGGAAATATCTGCACAGATTTGGACATGCAGGGTCTCTTCGACTGCCCTCGACTCAGGGATATACGAAGCGAGATGATGTTAGAAACCACAAGCGTCCTATATCCGGAGAACATCGTGCAGAACATGTGCCAGCATGAAATGATTTAGAATGCTGTGAACAGAGGAATAACACAGATTATGTCATCGCTGCAGAGGAGATGGCGTGAAGACCAGAGAGCTCCGGGTCGTGAGATCCTCCGTCCGGCAATAGATCGTGTAGAGCGGGCGTAGCGTAGTATCGGTAATAAGTCGTCGGGGCGCCTGAAAACTGGAAGTAATCTTCCAACCGGAACTTGACCGATCAACGTCGAGTCGGAGTAGGCTTAGTCCACCATCGAGAACTAGTTGAGTAGACCGCGTGGTAGCACCGGCAAAAGGTCATCGAGGCGCTTGTGAACCGGAAGTTTCCCTCCACAGGAATCGCAGATCCGCCCCTGACAGTTGGCCGACCAACGTCAAGTCGGAGTAGGCTAAGTCCACAACCTGGGTCTGGCTAAGTAATTCGCGAAACAGCACCGGCAAACGGTTGTCGGAGCGCCTGTGAGCCGGAAGCCATCCTCTAACCAGAATCGCAGAACCGATCTCGGCATCAGCCCAGTCAGCTTCGGAGTAGACTACGTCCACCGTCGGGAACTAGTTGAATAGATAGCGTTGTTGCACTGACAAATGATCGCCGGGGCGCCTGTGAACCTTAAGTTTCCCACCACCGGAATCGCAGGACCAACCTCGGCATCTGCCCGGATAGCTAGAAGCTAGATGCCAGAAGCTCGGAGCTCAAAACTAGAAGCTAGAAGCAAGAAGATAGAAGCAAAAAGCTCGAAGCTCGAAGCTAGAAGTGAGAAGCTATAAGCTAGTAGCTAGAAGCTAGAAACTCGAAGCTCAAAGCTCGAAGCTAGAAGCTCGAAGCTAGATGCTAGAAGCTAGAATTAAGAAGCAAGAAGCTAGGAGCTAGATGGTAGAAGCTAGAAGCAAGAAGTTAGAAGCTATAAGTTAGAAACTAGAAGCAAGAAGCTAGAAAGTAGAAACTAGAAGCTAGAAGCACGAAGCTAAATGCTAGAAGCTAGAAGCTCGAAGGGAGAAGCTGGAAACTTGAAGCTCGAAGCTATAAGCTAGATGTTAGAAGCTCGAAGCACGAAGCTAGAAGCAAGAAACTAGAAGCTAGGAGCTAGAAGCTAGATTCGAGAAGCTAGAAGCCAGAAGCAAGATGCTAGAAGCTAGATGCTAGAAGCAAGATGCTATAAGCTAGAAGCTAGGAGCAAGAAGCAAGAAGCAAGAAACTAGAAGCTAGATGCTAGATGCTAGAAGCTCGAAGCTAAAAGCTAGAAGCGAGAAGCTAGAAGCTAGAAGCTCAAAGCTAGAAGCTAGAAGCTAGAATCTAGAAGCTGGTAGCAAAAAGCAAGAAGTTAGAAGCTCGGAGCTCAAAGCTAGATGCTAGAAGCTAGAAACTAGAAGCTAGAAGCTAGGAACTAGAAGCTAGATGCTAGAAGCTAGAAGCTAGAAGCTAGAAACTAGAAGCTCGAAGCAAGATGCTAGAAGCGAGAAACTAGAAGCTCAGAAGAAGCGAGAAGCTAGAAGCTAGAAGCTAGAAGCTCGAAGATAGATGCTAGAAGCTAGAAGCTAGAAGCTAGATTCGAGAAGCTAGAAGCCAGAAGCAAGATGCTAGAAGCAAGATGCTAGAAGCTAGATGCTAGAAGCTAGATTCGAGAAGCTAGAAGCCAGAAGCAAGATGCTAGAAGCAAGATGCTAGAAGCTAGATGCTAGAAGCTATATGCTATAAGCTAGAAGCTAGGAGCAAGAAGCAAGAAGCAAGAAACTAGAAGCTAGATGCTAGATGCTAGAAGCTCGAAGCTAAAAGCTAGAAGCGAGAAGCTAGAAGCTAGAAGCTCAAAGTTAGGAGCTCAAAGCTAGAAGCTAGAAGCTGGTAGCAAAAAGCAAGAAGTTAGAAGCTCAGAGCTCAAAGCTAGATGCTAGAAGCTAGTAACTAGAAGCTAGAAGCTAGGAGCTAGAAGCTAGAAGCTAGAAACTAGAAGCTCGAAGTAAGATGCTAGAAGCGAGAAACTAGAAGCTCAGAAGAAGCGAGAAGCCAGAATCTAGAAGCTAGAAGCTCGAAGATAGATGCTAGAAGCTAGAAGCTATAAGCTAGGAGCTAGAAGCTAGATTCGAGAAGCTAGAAGCCAGTAGCAAGATGCTAGAAGCTATATGCTATAAGCTAGAAGCTAGGAGCAAGAAGCAAGAAGCAAGAAGCTAGAAGCTCGGAGCTCAAAGCTAGATGCTAGAAGCTAGAAGCTAGAAGCTAGAAGCTAGAAACTAGAAGCTCGAAGCAAGATGCTAGAAGCTAGAAGCTCAAACTCGAAGCGAGAAGCCAGAAACTAGAAGCTAGAAGCAGGAAGCTAGATGCTAGATGCTCGAAGCTAGAAGCAAGAAGCTAGATGCTAGATGCTCGAAGCTAGAAGCTAGACGCAAGGAGCTAGAAGCTCGAAGCTCGAAGTAAGATGCTAGAAGTTAGAAGCTTTAAGCTCGAAGCTCTAAGCTATAAGCCCGAACCTTGAAGCTAGAAGCTCTAAGCTCGAAGCTAGAAGCTAAAAACTAGATGCTAGATGCAAGAAACTAGAAGCTAGAAGCTGATGATAGATGCTAGAAGCTAGATGTCGAGGCTCGAAGCTCTAAGCAAGAAGCCAGAAGCTAGAAGTTAGAAGCTCTAAGCTCGAAGATGCTTGAAGCTAGAAGCTAGATGCTAGAAGCCAGAAGCTAGAAGCTATAAGCTCTAAGCTCGAAGCTAGAAGCTAGCAGCTCTAAGGTCGAAGCTAGAAGCCAGAAGCTCGAAGCTGGAAGCTAGAAGCTAGAAGCTAGAAGCTAGATGTTAGAAGCTAGAAGCTAGAAGCTGGAAGTTAGAAGCTAGAAGCTAGAAGCAGAGTTATGTCTGTATCTATTCTGCTTTGAATTCCTCAAAAATGTCTGCTTTTTTCGTATTTTACAAAACTCACGATGAACTCTGTAGGGGTTTCGACACACAAAATCAACGTAGTTTTTTTGCGATTCCTGTAAACCTTAGGATACAAATTAACGGACCATAATTTGTTGGGCCGCAATTACGATCGAATGATTGATTGTGTTCAAACCCCACTGGTTGACTAGTCATTCGCTGGTCATTAGGAGTTGCGTCTTCAAAGAAGTAAGAAACAAATTATTCTTCTAACCTTCTCCGGTTCGTGGGAATGGCTGCTTTACGATGACAAATTGGTGAGCTGCTCAGTGACCTCATTGGCCGCCATGCAGTAGGTATGATTTTCAGCAAACCACTGATCTTGACTTCTAACTCAATACACGATCAGAAAAAAAAACTAATCTCGCACCATCAGTTGCACAAACTCAAAAAAGATGATGATTACCAGTCTAATCCCCATAAACTGAAGCTAACGCGGCGATGCAACCGGTGGTGCTGCCGGCATAATCGCTTTTGTGCAAAGCTCCTAAACATTCAACACCACAAGGCAGGCGATTGCTCATTCACCCTTTTGTGATAAACGGGGCTTACAAACCACCCCGCATCGAAACCGAATTAAGTGCTGTGAAAAAGCATCCAAATTGGCTCTTTACAAAAGGTTTGCCCCTGACTTGATGAGAATTTTTCCAGTCTATTCAAAGCAAATCCAGGGCTGGTAGAAGGTCTCTTTTGAGAAGAGTGGTCACTTTTCATTCATTTTACAGGGTCACTGAAGTTGCTTTTTTAGCCAGAATAGTCTCTGAAGTCACCGTTCTGAAACCAGGTAAAGAAACTGTAGACTTCATGAAAAACTTTTAGGCAATTTTATCCAGTTGTTTTTGGAATTTATTATCAAATTCTTAGAGGAAAAAACATTCTTAGAAAATTCCTCTACAGGTTCCTTCACTAAATCACTAAATCTTGAATGGAAGAATCATTGTATGAATTTCTGGTTAAATATCTTAAGTTGTTTCCAAGGCTGTAATAAGAAAAAACTATGTTCTATTCTTGAAAGTATTTTTAGAAGATTTTTTAAGAAAATTCGATGAAATATCTGAAAGAAAGTTTGGTAAAAACCTGAATAAAGTTCTGATGAAACTCCAGCAGGAAATCATAGAAAAATACATATCTCATCGGATTTACTGAGTAATCCTTAGAAAATATAATATTCTAGTTTTGATTGATCACTGGCTTTCTGTTTGATTTTATTTTAATCCTTTTGGGGCCTTCTTGGTACTTCTTTGGTTCCTAGTTGGTCGTTTTTCCAGGCATGATATCCTTTTTAACGGAAACGAACCAGCCACGAGCTGAAAGTCTCACAAATAAAGTCGATAATAATATAGGTATGAGGTCTCTAAAGTGCCTTTTTCTAAGATGCTTAGTCACCACCAACCCTGAAACCACCCGACGACCACCCCGGATTCAGTTTTCAGCAGTCGGCTGACAGTCAGTGAGGGAAAAACAGCACCACACTCGTCGTAACTTACTTGCACTAGCTATTGTTGGGGCCGTCTTTGTTCGGAAACCTCCATGGCCGAGGATGCAAATTCCAATCACGCACGTTACGAAATGCCATGAGAGCATCTTCCACTGGCGGCGGGGTCGCGATTTCGGCTACCACCGTTTAACACCACCGCTGGCACTGCAGATGTCCGTGCTTCTTCTACTGCTGCTGCTGCTCCGATTGATCGCGCGGGTCTATTTTTCATTCTTTCTGAAATTAACAAACGGACAGAGGGAAAAATGTGGCGTTAGCATTTCCAGAACAACGATCGATGGGTGAGAAAACGTTTTGCTGATTGGACAATGTGCGTGTTTCACAGCTGCAGCTCTAATGTGATGGAATGTGTGCGGACTGCGGAGGGTTTAATTGTTCTGCGGCGTAACATCAATGTTGTCCGGAAAATGGGGGGTCTCTGCATATGGTTGAATAGGATTACGGAACAATGGACCGGGTGTGGAAACGTTGCAATGAAGAGTTTTTTTTTCGTTCAACTTGATACAGATGGATGGGCGGAAGATCGCTTTTCTTTTGGTTAATAGATGCATTGTTGTACTGCAAACTTCACTGAATGTATCAGAAGCTAGGGATTGCCAAATGGTTTTTTTGAGTACAGAGTAATACAACGCTTCTTTTGATTCAGATTTTCTACACAGCAAAAAATAAATTAATATCGACCAACATAATTTTTGGCTGCGCAGAATGGCGATGCCTGCTCCAAAATAGATCACGAAGACGAAATGACTGGTTCGATGAAGAGAGCTAGGGAGTGACATACAGTGGGAGCTAGGGACTAGTTGGCTTGATCGGGCCCTGGATCCAGTTTACCGGTTTCCAATCAGCCCAAGGGCAGGTTGCTTAGGACGTGACGGGGGTTAAATGCAGGACTCTGTTGAACTTCTACAAAAACCCACAGGTCCGCAAGCACATCTCCGCACAAGTGACCCGTAATGCTTTCAAAGTACTTAAGGTCTGAGGTCACGCTTCTCGCGCGAGAGAGGATTTTGAAATTTTCAGCGATTGGAATAGAATTTCTCGAATCCTACTCAGAATATCGTAATTTCCAAGCGAGGAGCTCTTCGAAATCTTTCTTAGAATATTTTGTGAAGATTTCATAGTTCAGGCATCAACCAAATTTGAATACTAACCTAAAGAGCATAACTTTTTACTGACAATTTTAGGGGACTAACCACCGTTTTTTGATTTTTTAAAATATTTATAGTCAATTTATTGAAAAACCGGCTCGAGGAAGCCTGAGTTTTGTATTTATGTTCATTTTGGTATAATAAAAAGTGGTGTAAATGCTTTAAATTTTGAGTATTATCGATTTAAAACCAGGGAAATTTTCAAAATTTTCAGGATATTCTCCGAACTTGAGAGACAACATTCTCTCATTTTCTCCGAGCCTGAAAAAATACGAGAGCACCAATGATCGCAGTTGGGCGTAGGGTAACCAGCACAAGATCACTTAGTATTCAGCAGCATTTCTGTTGGTATGATCTTGTTATGAACAATGATATATAGGCACAGCATACACACTGTATATGTTCAAATAAATTATAAAATATTACCATATTCATAATTTTCATTGTATCAATCTGTTTTATTTTCATTTGATTATGGTAAACATGAATTGAACCAATAGTATTTTGGAAACCCTATGCGGTTAGGAATCACTCTGTCCCTTTGGCTCTCTGTTTACTGTTGCGGTGCGTTTAGCAGTACAAGTTATGAAGTGCTCGAATCAAAACTTATCAAAAAGTTATCATGTTATAATGCGATGATTACCACATTGGTTATTATTTGGCAACACGTGCTTGAACTATGCATGTCAAAAATGTTAAATAATAAATAAAAAAAAACAGAAACAATAGTGATGGATCAGACGAATATTTCTATTTGTTAAGAACATTGTTGTGAATAGGCAGATCATCTGGAAGAATATTCAAACTAATAAAGCTCTTTTTGAAATTCTTCAATTTTGTATGGAATGTTATGATGTTTCCTACTGAAAAACTACCGTCGATGAGAGTGACAATGGATTAGACGGTGTAGTTATAATCTTCATAGTGTATTCTTTCCAGATTCAGAGATTCTTTCTTCTTCTTTTTATTTCTGAGGTAATTTCATAGTTATTTGCAAATATATTATATATTCAGGAGAATATTTGTGCTCATTTATTTATTAATACGCAATTGGTTTGGAGAATTTATGTGTGCATTAGGCAGGTTTGAAATAATTTTCCAATAATTTTTTGAAAGAATATTTGTGTGAAATAAAATTATTTAAAAATGCGATAAGTTTAGAGATTGTTGGTAAGGATTAATTTTAAATACTCAGGAAAACAATATCTTTAAATTCTGATATTGATTATGTACCGTAAAACGGGGTATCTTTGATAATGCGGGTAACTTTGACAGTGCGTAACCCACCACATACTAAACGAAATATCATAATTTCTGTTAATCGATTAAGCAAAACGAATGCAAAACTGAAGAATATTAGTATGTCACTCCATATAAAAGCTGTTTTCATTTGTATCGAGACCATTTGAGGCTTTTTACACGAATATTAAAAATTGACACAATTTTAGCATTTTTGAAACGCTTACAAACAATCTGTTCTACTATCACTATTTGATGTACTTTTGAATAGTTGGCCACTTATATTTGGCAGCATATAACTTGAATACGGTCTCAAATCTCTTAGCGAAAAGCATTTTCACAAACTGGGACCATTTTTGTAATCTAAGTCAGAAATTTCAAAATAACGTTAAACGCCTATAGGTATGCAATGCCCTACAAATGTTCGTAATTCATTCAATTTTGTTCGATGCATACTCCATTATCAAAGTTACCCCAAAACAGAAAACCGACTTTCGATTATATAAAAAATTATACATCCATTCAAAATAAATCTTTTGGCAATCTACCAACAGCAATCGATAGGTACCCGACTAAGGGTACATAACAAAATTATATCAGCATATGTTATTATTTTATAAGATTTTTCGAACAAATGTTGTTACAAACTTGATGCAGGATGTTGTTAAAATAATTTAAATTATAACAAAAAGTGTATGAATCGTAACATAAACATAACAAAATGTGTTTTAATTCTATCAAAAACATATCAAATCAAGTTATAATGTTTGATACAAAGTATCAAAATTATAATACTGTTTGATGTACGATTATATTGTATATTATTGAAATGCATAACTATCTTTTTATTTTGTTATAAAGTTGTTAAAAATGATCAAAAAAATATCTTAAAGGGAAATAAAACACATTATGTTATATTTCTGTCTTATTATGTTCTATGGATAACGGAGCCAAAAAAAATTATATCATAATATGATATGCATATCATATTTTGATAAAAAAAATATTTTATTTTTGTTACAAGCCTCTAGTCGGGTAGGATGCCAGTACTTGTTTTAAAAATATAAATTATAATTCTTTGAAACAGCATGCATAAACATTCAAGTTTTCTTCGAAAAAACTATCAAAGTTACCCCGTTTTACGGTATACAATTTTCTGATACTTAGCAGATCAAATGGATATATTTGAAAAATGTTGCAAACTTTGATTTTTTTAATATATATTTTTAACGCGTAGGAGTGTTGGAAGAATAATTTTTTATCTATAAATGTTTGAAAATATAAGATAATATTTGAGTTAGTAATTAGCGGTATTTTGGTGCTTGAGACAAAAACGTGTTCCGCAATGTTATATTTTTATGCGAGGGACCTTTGAAAGAATTTTGAAATTATTTCTAAATTATTTGTGAATGCAAAAATTTTTTTGAGAATTTATTTGTTATAAGGAAATGTTCAAAACATTTTCAGAAACTCTTAGAATTATTTCTGAAATATTTTCTGTTTACGTGAGAGTCTTGGAAAAATATTTGTATTGTATCGAAGTGATTGTAAATAACGTAAAATTTTCGCAACATCTTTAAATTACTTTTTTGTGCTTGGTGTTCCTGGGATAGTTTTGTTCCATTGAAGAAAGTTTGAAAATTTCGATGAATTCATTGCATATTTCTAAATTTCATGTGAAAACATATAGTTCTTGCAATTAGTTATGTGCCCAATGGAATAATTGGAAGTAGTATCAAATTCTTTGGTGTCAATTGGCAATATTTGAAAATTTCGGGAAAGTTTGAGATAACTTCAAAATTGTTTTTCAATACGTTATATTCTTGAGATATTATTTGTGATTATCTGATTTGTTTAGTAACAAATCGAAAACTCTGAAATAATAAGAGTAGATTATTCTCGAGATTTCGAGATTTTTTCCAGGAATGCCTCCAAAAGGGAAGGGACCCCTTCGGGAATTTCCCCCAAGAATTCCTGCGAGGATGTGTCCGGGGATATCAAAAACTACTTTTTCCAGGAATTTCTTCGGGGATTTCAATTATTCTTCCGGAGATATTCCCCAAAAACTTCTCCGGGGATGTTCTGCAAAAATTGTTCCGGGGCTTTCCTCCGAAAATTCCTCCTTAAATTGGATTTGGTCCCTTCAAGTATTCCTGCTAGGATGTCGTCCAGGAATTCCTCTGGGGATATTGTCCAGATCTTCTTTCGGGGATTTCCTCTGGGAATTTCATTGAAAAAAATCCTCCGAGGTTTTTGTCCAGGAATTCTCCTGGAAATTTTTTAGAGACTTCATCCAGGAATTTATCTGGAAAGTGCACGTGGAATTTATCCGGGAATTTTCTCCAGGAATTCCTTAGGAAATTTCCTCAAGGAATTGGTCCGAGAATTTCCTCCAGGAATTCCTCCGGGAATTTCAAGGATTCCTCCGGGGATATCAAGAACTACTTTTTCACACGAATTCCTTCGGGGATTTCAACGATTCTTCCGGAGATTTTCCCTCATAAACTTCTCCGGAGATTTTCTGCAGAAATGGTTCCTTGGCTTTCCTCCAGAAATTCCTCCAGAAATTCCTCCAAAAATTCCTCCATAAATTACCTCCAAAAAATCTTTCGGGGATTTGTTCCCTTTGAGAATTTCCCTCGACAATTCCTGTGAGGATTTCATCCAGGAATTTCTCTGGGGATTTTGTCCAGATATTCTTTCGAAGATTTCCTCTTGGGATTTCATAAAAAAAACTCCTCCGAGGATTTTTTTCATCGGATTCATCCAGGAATTTATCTGGAAATTGCACGTGGAATTTCTCCGGGAATTTCCTCCAGGAACTTCTTAGGAGATTTCCTCAAGGAATTGATCCGAGAATTTCCTCCAAGAATTCCTCCGGGAACTTCAAAGATGACTCCGGGGATATCAAAAACTACGTTTTTATACGAATTCCTTCGGGAATTTCGATAATTCTTTCGGACATATCCCATATCCGGACATATATTTTCTGCAGAAATAATTCCTGGGCTTTCCTCCAGGAATTCCTTCAAAAATTGCTCCGTAAATTACCTCCAAAAAATCTTCCGGGGATTTGTTCCCTTTGAGAATTTCCCTCGACAATTCCTGCGAGGATTTCATCTAGGAATTCTTTTGGGGATATTGTCCAGATATTCTTCCGAGGATTTCCTCTGGGAATTTCATTAGAAAAATGAATTCTCCTGGGGATTTTTTCAGAGACTTCATCCAGGAATTTATCTGGAAAATGCACGTGGAATTTCTCCGGGGATTTCCTCCAGGAATTCCTGCGGGAACTTCAAGGATTCCTCCGGGGATATCAAGAACTATTTTTTTACACGAATTCATCGGGGATTTCGATGATTTTTACGGAGAAATCCCCCAAGACCTTCTCCGGGGATTTTCTGCAGAAATTGTTCCTGGGCTATCCTCCAGGAATTCCTTCAAAAATTGATCAGTAGAATACCTTCAAAAAATATTCCGGGGATTTGTTCCCTTTGAGAATTTCCCTCGAGAATTCCTGCGAGGATTTCATCCAGGAATTCCTCTGGAGATTTTGTCCAGATATTATTTCGGGGATTTCCTCTTGGGATTTCATAAAAAACTCCTCCGAGGGTTTTTTCAGAGAATTCTGGGAATTGCACGTGGAATTTCTCCGGGAATTTCCTCCAGGTATTCCTTAGGGGATTTCCTCAAGGAACTGGTCCGAGAATTTCCTCCAGGAATTCCTCCGGGAACTTCAAGGATTCCTCCGGGGATATCAAGAACTTCTTTTTTACACGAATTCCTCCGGGGATTTCAATTATTCTTCCGGAGATATCCCCCAAAACTTCTCCACGGATTTTGTGCAGAAATTGTTCCTGGGCTATCCTCCAGGAATTTCTTCTAAAAATGTTCCGTAGAATACCTCCAAAAAGTCTTCCGGGGATTTGTTCGTTTTGAGAATTTCCCTCGACAATTCCTGCGAGGATTTCATCCAGGAATTCATCTGGGGATTTTGTCCAGATATTCTTTCGGGGATTTCATAAAAAAAAACTCCTCCTTTCGATGATTCTTCCGGACATATCCCCCTATAACTTCTCCGGCGATTTTCTGCAAAAATGGTTCCTGGGCTTTCCTCCAGGAATTCTTTCAAAAATTCCTCCGTAAATTACCTCCAAAAATCTTCCGGGGATTTGTTCCTTTTGAGAATTTCCCTCAAGAATTCCTGTGAGGATTTTATCCAGGAATGCCTCTGGGGATTTTGTACAGATATTATTTCGGGGATTTCCTCTTGGGATTTCATAAAAAAAAACACTTCACCGAGGATTTTTTCAGAGAATTCATCCAGGAATTTATCTGGAAATTGCACGTGGAATTTCCTCCAGGAATTCCTCAGTGGATTTCCTCAAAGAATTGGTCCGAGAATTTCTCCAGAGATTCCTTCGGAAATGATTCTTCAAGGAAGCCTCCGGGGATATCGAGAACTACTTTTTTCCAAGAATTCCTTCGGGGATTTCAATTATTCTTCCGGAGATATCCCCCAAAAACTTCTCCAAGAATTCCTTCAAAAAATGCTCCGTAGAATACCTCCAAAAACTCTTCCGGGGATTTGTTCCTTTTGAGAATTTCCCTCGACAATTTCTGCGAGGATTTCATCCAGGAATTCACCTGGGGATTTAGTCCAGATATTCTCTCGGGGATTTCCTCTTGGGATTTCATAAAAAAAAATTCCTCCGAGGATTTCGTCTAGGAATTCTCTTGGGGATTTTTTCAGAGAATTCATCCAGGAATTTATCTGGAAATTGCACTTGTAATTTCTCCGGGAATTTCCTCCAGGAATTCCTTAGAAAATTTCCTCAAGGAATTGTTCCGAGAATTTCCTCCAGGAATTCCTCCGGGAACTTCAAGGATTTCCCCGGGGATATCAAGAACTTCTTTTATTTTCTAAGAATTCTCTCAGAGATTCCAATTATTCTTCCGGAAATATCCCCCAAGAACTCATCCGGGGATTATCTCTAGAAATTATTCCGTGCCTATCTTCCAGGAATTCCTTCAAAAATTCTTCCGGGGATTTGCTTCTTTTGAGAATTTCTCCCAAGAACTCCTGCGGGGATTTCCTCCAGGAAATCCTCTGGAGATTTTGTCCAGAAAAAAAATCGGGGATTTCATTAAACAAATTCCTCAGGGGAATTCTCCCGAGTATTTTTTCGGATAATTTATCTAGGAATTTCTCTGAAAATTGGCCGTGGAATTTCTCCGGGAATTTGCTCCAGGAATTCCTTAGGAGATTTCCTCAAGGAATTGGTCGGAGAATGTCCTCCAGAAATTCCTCCGGGAACTTCAAAGATTCCGGAGAAATCAAGAACTACTTTAAACGAATTCCTTCGGAGATTTCAATGATTCTTCCGGAGATTTTCCCTCAAAAACTTCTACGGGGATTTTCTGCAGAAATTGTTCCTGGGCTATCCTCGAGTAATTCCTCCAAAAATTGCTCCGTAGAATACCTCCAAAAAATCTTCCGGGGATTTGTTCCTTTTGAGAATTTCCCTCGAGAATTCTTGCGAGGATTTCATCCAGGAATTTCTCTGGGGATTTTGTCCAGATATTCTTTCGGGGATTTTCTCCTGGGATTTCATTAAAAAAAACTCCTCCGAGGGTTTTTTTTAGAGAATTCTGGAAATTGCATGTGGAATTTCTCCGGGAATTCCCTCCAGGAATTCCTTAGGAAATTTCCTCAAGAAATTGGGCCGAGAATTTCCTCCAGGAATTCCTCCGGGAACTTCAAGGATGCTTCCGGGGATATCAAGAATTAGTTTTTTTGCAAGAATTCCTTCAGGGTTTTCAATTATTCTTCCGGAGATATCCCCCAAAAACTTCTCTAGGGATTTTCTGCAGAAATCGTTCTTGGGCTATCCTCCAGGAATTTCTTCAAAAAATACTCCGTGAAATACCTCCAAAAACTCTTCCGGGGATTTGTTCCCTTTGAGAGTTTCCCTCCAGAATTCTTGCGAGGATTTCATCCAGGAATTCTTCTGGGGATTTTGTCCAGATATTCTTTCGGGGATTTTCTCCTGGGATTTCATAAAAATAACCTCCGAGGATTTTTTCAGAGAATTCATCCAGGAATTTATCTGGAAATTCACGTGGAATTTCTCCGGGAATTTCCTCCAGGTATTCGTTAGGAGATTTCCTCAAAGAACTGGTCCGAGAATTTCCTTCAGGAATTCCTCCGGGAGCTTCAAGGATTCCTCCGGGGATATCAAGAACTTCTTTTTTACACGAATTCCTCCGGGGATTTCGATGATTCTTCCGGACATATCCCCCAAAAACTTTTACGATGATTTTCTGCAGAAATTTTAATAATTTCATAAAAAAAACTCCTCCGAGGGTTTTTTCAGAGAATTCTGGAAATTGCACGTGGAATTTCTCCGGGAATTCCCTCCAGGAATTCCTTAGGAAATTTCCTCAAGAAATTGGGCCGAGAATTTCCTCCAGGAATTCCTCCGGGAACTTCAAGGATGTATCCGGGGATATCAAGAATTAGTTTTTTGCAAGAATTCCTTCAGGGTTTTCAATTATTCTTCCGGAGATATCCCCCAAAAACTTCTCTAGGGATTTTCTGCAGAAATTGTTCCTGGGCTATCCTCCAGGAATTCCTTCAAAAAATACTCCGTGGAATACCTCCAAAAACTCTTCCGGGGATTTGTTCCCTTTGAGAGTTTCCCTCCAGAATTCTTGCGAGGATTTCATCCAGGAATTCTTCTGGGGATTTTGTCCAGATATTCTTTCGGGGATTTTCTCCTGGGATTTCATAAAAAAAACCTCCGAGGATTTTTTCAGTGAATTCATCCAGGAATTTATCTGGAAATTCACGTGGAATTTCTCCGGGAATTTCCTCCAGGTATTCGTTAGAAGATTTCCTCAAAGAACTGGTCCGAGAATTTCCTCCAGGAATTCCTCCGGGAACTTCAAGGATTCCTCCGGGGATATCAAGAACTTCTTTTTTACACGAATTCCTCCGGGGATTTCGATGATTCTTCCGGACATATCCCCCAAAAACTTTTACGAGGATTTTCTGCAGAAATTGTTCCTGGGCTATCCTCCAGGAATTTCCTCAAAAAATGTTCCGTAGAATACCTCCAAAAACTCTTCCGGGGATTTGTTCCCTTTGAGAGTTTCCTTCGAGAATTCAGTCGATGATTTCATCCAGAAATTCCTCTGGGGATTTTTTCCAGATATTCTTTCGGGGATTTCCTCTTGGGATTTCATAAAAAAACTTCTCCGAGAATTTTTTAAGAGAATTCATCCAGGAATTTATTTGGAAATTGCACGTGGAATTTCTCCGGGAATTTCCTCCAGGAATTTCTTAGGGGATTCCCTCAAGGAATTGGTACGAGAATTTCTCCAGGGATTCCTTCGGGAATGATTCTTCTAGGAAGCCTCTGGGGATATCAAGAACTTCTTTTTTCCAAGAATTCCTTCGGGGATGATTCTTCCGGAGATATCCCCCAAAAACTTCTCCATGGATTTTGTGCAGAAATTGTTCCTGGGCTATCCTCCAGGAATTCCTTCAAAAAATGCTCCGTAGAATACCTCCAAAAACTCTTCCGGGATTTGTTCCTTTTGAGAATTTCCCTCGACAATTCCTGCGAGGATTTCATCCAGGAATTCCTCTGGGGATTTAGTCCAGATATTCTTTCGGGGATTTCCTCTTGGAATTTCATAAAAAAAAATCCTCCGAGGATTTCGTCCAGGAATTCTCTTGGGGATTTTTTCAGAGAATTCATCCAGGAATTAATCTGGAAATTACACGTGTAATTTCTCAGGGAATTTCCTCCAGGAATTCCTTAGAAAATTTCCTCAAGGAATTGGTCTGAGAATTTCCTCCAGGAATTCCTCCGGGAACTTCAAGGATTTCACCGGGGATATCAAGAACTTCTTTTATTTTCCAAGAATTCCCTTAGGGATTTCAATTATTCTTCCGGAAATATCCCCCAAGAACTCATCCGGGTATTTTCTCTAGAAATTATTCCGGGCCTATCTTCCAGGAATTCCTTTAAAAATGCTTCCGGGGATTTGCTTCCTTTGAGAATTTCTCCCAAGAACTCCTGCGGGGATTTCCTCCAGGAAATCGTTTGGAGATTTTGTCCAGAAATAATTTCGGGAATTTCATTAAACAAACTCCTCAGGGGAATTCTCCCGAGGATTTTTTCGGAAAATTTATCTAGGAATTTCTCTGAAAATTGCACGTGGAATTTCTCCGGGAATAACCTCCAGGAATTCCTTAGGAGATTTCCTCAAGGAATTGGTCGGGGAATGTCCTCCAGAAATTCCTCCGGGAACTTCAAAGATTCCGGAGAAATCGAGAACTACTTTAAACGAATTCCTTCGGGGATTTAATTGATTCTTCCGGAGATTTTCCCTCAAAAACTTCTCCGGGGATTTTCTGCAGAAATTGTTGCTGGGCTATCCTCCAGGAATTCCTCCAAAAATTGCTCCGTAAATTACCTCCAAAAAATTCTCCGGGGATTTGATCCCTTTGAGAATTTTCCTCAAGAATTCCTGCGAGGATTTCATCCTGGAATTCTGCTGGGAATTTTTTTAGAGAATTCATCCAGGAATTTATCTGGAAATTTCTCGTGAAATTCCTCCGGCAATTTCATCCAGGATTTGGTCCGAGAATATCCTCCAAGATTTTCAAGGATTTCTCCGGGGATATCAAGAACTTCTTTTTTTTTCTAAGAATTCCTTCGGGGATTTCAATGTTTCTTCCAAGAACTCCTCCGGGGGATTTTCTCGAGAAATTATTCCGGTACTTTCCTCCAGGAATTCCTCCAAAAATTGCTCCATAAATTACCTCCAAAAAATCTACCGGGGAATCGATCTCTTTGAGAATTTACCCTAATAATTCCTGCGGGGTTTTCGTCCAGGAATTCCTTTTGGGACTTGGTACATAAATTCTTTCGGGGATTTTTTCTAGGGAGAGAATTCACCCAGGAGCTTTTCTGAAAATTGCACCTTGAATTTCTGCGGGAATTTTCTCCAGAAATTCCTTTAAAAATTTCTCCATAGATTACCTATAAAAATTCTTTCGAGGATTTGATACCTTTGCTTCTTCTTAGTTTCTATAGGAATTTCTTTGATGTTTGTCAAGCAATTACCCCGGAGTTCATCCAGAAACACATCCGGAGTTTCTCCAGCAACGTCTTCTGAGTTCCTCCAGGAATTGCTTTGTAGTTTCTCCCTGATTTCCTTTGGATATTCTCTAGGATTTTGTCTAGAGTTCCTACAAGAATTTCTTTAGAGTTTCTCCGGAGATCCGGAGTTCTTTTAGCAATTCTTTTGGATTCTATCCAGCATATCCTCCAAAGTTCCTTCAAATCTTCAGGAGGAACTTCGGAAAAATTGCTGAAGGACCTACAGAGGAATTCTAGACAAAATCCTAATTTATTTCCAACAGGTAATCCTGGAGGAATTACGGAATAATTCATGCTTGACGAAATCTAGAGAAACTTATGGAGAAATTAAAAGGGGAATTTAAAGAAATTCCTTGTAGAGCTCCAAAAGAATTCCCGAATGAATTCTTGGAGAATATCTTCGGAGGACTATCTGGAGGAAATCGTTGAAGAAAACCCTCGGCCCCTGAGGAAATCCTTGGGAGAACCTGAAGAGGAACTCTGGGGAGAAATATCCGGATTAATTCCTGGAGAAATCCAATGAATAAATTTCTAGGCGTAATCCCCAGAGAAAATCCTGGAAGAAATCCCCGGAAGAATGTCTGAATGAAATCCCCTGAGGAATTCGGAAGAAAATCCCCGGATAAATTCGTGGAGCAAAGCGCCAGAGCGGTTTCTAGAGGAAATCCACGGATGAATTCCGGGACCAATCTCTGGAGGTGCTTCTGGAGGAAATTCCTGGAACAATTTCTAGAGGAAAGTCCGGAAGAATTTCTGTTTGAATCCTCGGTTGGATTACTATTAGAAAACCCCTGGGGAATTCCTGGAGAAAATTCCCCCCTTGGGGACTATCCCGAGAAATCCTTGAAATTCCCGAAAAATTTGCTATTAATTCTTGGAGAAATTTCAGGAGTTGATCCCTGGAAGAATTCTTGGGGGAAATCCCCAGAGAGTATGAAAAAATCTCCGGAGGAACTTCTTGATAACATCATCGGAGGAATCCCTTGAGGAAATCCCTGGAGGAATTTCTGGAGCAAATCTTCGGAGGAATTGCTATTGGAGAACTCCTGCGGGATTTCTGAAAAAAAAATCCCTGGAAGAGTTCTAGGGGAAAACCTTCGGAGAAATTCTTTGAAAAAAAAAAAATTGCTAGAGGAGTTTTTTGAGGATGTACTCGGATAAGTTCCTGGATGATATCGCTGAACGAAATAAAAACCACCCCCCCCCCCCCCTCCTTCTTATTTCTAATGGAAATCATCGGAAGAATTGCTGTTGGAAACCCCTTGAAATTCCTGAAGAACATCCCTGAGGAGTTCTTGGGGGAAATCCCCGGAAGAGTTCTTAGAAAAAATCTCCGGAGAAATTTCTGGAGAAAATCCCCGGAGGAATACGAGGAGCAGATCGCCAGCGGAGTTTATGAACGAAATCCACAGAAGAATTCCTGGAGGAAATCCCAGGAGGAGTTGCGGGAGAAAATCCTCGGTGGTGCTTCTTGAGAAAATCCCCGAAACAATTCCTGGAGGTAATCCCCGGAAAAATTTCTCAACAAAATTCACCGAGGAATTTCTGGACGAAATCTCCGGAGTAATTGCTATTGAAAATCCTTTTAGAAATTTCTGGAGAAAATTCCTTGAGGAGTTTCTAAGGACAACGCTGGAGGAATCCTTGAAATCCTCAGAGGAATTCCTGCGTAAATTCTAGGAGAAATTCCTGTAAAAATCCCCGAAAGATTTCCTGGTTCAAATCCCTAGAGAAATCCCTGAAGGATGTCTCTGGAGAAATTCTTTGAAAAAATCCGCGAAAGAATTTCTGAAAAAAAATCCTCAGAGGAATTTCTTAATGAATTTCTGGACGGAATCCCCAGTGAGGCATTTCTCGATGAAATCTCCGGAAAAATTTCTGGTACAATTCCCTAGAGATATTCCTGGTAAAAATATTCGGATAAATTCTCTGAAAAAGTCTCCGACGGAATTTCTGGAGAAAATCCTCGAAGGAACTTCTTCATGAATTTCTATAAGAAATCCTCAGAGGATATCCCCGGGTGAGCTCTTGGAAAAATCTCCGGAGGAATTTCTGGACGAAATCCACGGAGAAATTTATAAAGGAAATACATACCGAAGGAATTCCTGGGGCGAATCCCCGAAGAAATGCCTGCAGTAAATCCATGGATGAATTCCTGAAAGAAGTTCCTGGAGAATATCCTCGGAATGTATGTTGGGGGATATCCCTGGAGGAATCCTTGAAATTCCCAGAGGACTTTCTGGAGGAAATTTCTGGTGCAATCCCCAAAGAGATCCAACGAGAGCTCCTGGGGAATTCCTGGAGCAAATTCCCAAAGGAGTCTTGGGGAATATCCCGAAAATCCTTGAAATTCCCGGAAGAATTGCTGTTTGAAATTCTCGGATAAATTTCAGAAGTAAATCCCCGGAAAAATCCTTGAGGGAAATCCTCGAAGGTATTCTATGAAAAAATCTCCGAAGGAATTTCTAGATTATATTCTCGGAGGAAATCCTTGAGGAAATCCCCAAAGAAATTTCTCGAGCAAATCTCAGGAGGAATTGCTATTTTTGAAGAACTCCTAATGGATTTTCGAATAAAATCCCCGGAGGATTTTTTTGAAAACAAATAGAGATCCGGAGGATTTTTGGGAGCAATTTGCCAGAGGAGTTTCTGGAGAATTCCCTCCAGGAATTCCTCCGGGAACTTCAAGTATTCCTCCGGGGTTATCATGAACTTCTTTTTTCAAAGAATTACTTTGGGAATATCAATGATTCTTCCGTTGATATTCCCAATGAGTTCCTCCGGGGGATTTTCTCCAGAAATTATTCCGGGACATTCCTCCAGGAATTCGTCCAAAAATTTCTCCGCGGATAACCTCCAAAATATCTTTCGGAGATTTGTTCCCTTTTAGATTTTTCCATAAGAATTCCTGTGGGGATGTCGTCAAGGAATTCCTCTTGGGATTTTGTCCAGATATTCTTTTGCGGGTTTTCTCAAGGGATTTTATTTCAAAAATCCTCTGGGGATTTCGTCCAGAAATTCTCCCGAGAGTTTTTTCAGAGAATTCATCCAGGAATTTGTCTAGAAAATGCTCGTGGAATTCCTCCAGGAAGTGGTCCGAGAATTTCCTCCAGGAATTCATCCGGGAACTTCAAGGATTCCCCCGGGGATATCAAGAACTTCTTTGTTTTTCTAAGATTCAGGGATTTCAATGTATCTTCCGGAGATATTCCTCAAGAACTCCTCCGGGGATTTTTTTCTAGAAATTATTCCGTGGCTTTCCTCCAAGAATTCCTTTATTATATGCTCCATAGATTAACTCCAAAAATTCTTCCGGAGATTTGCTTCTTTTGAGAATTTCTTCCAACAATTCCTGCGGGGATTTCCTCAAGGAAATCCTCTAGAGATTATGTCCAGAAATTCTTTCGTGGATTTCATTAAAAAAATTCCTCGGGGGATTTCGTCCATGAATTATCCCGAGGACTTTTTAGAGAATTCATGTAGGGATTTGTCTGGAAATTGCATCTGGAATTTCTCCGGGTACTTCAAGGATTCCCCCGGGGATATCAAGAACTTTTTTTTCCAAGAATTGATTCAGAGATTTCAATGAACCCCTCCGGGGATTTTCTCCAGAAATTATTCCGGGGCTTTCCTCGAGGAATTCCTCCAAAAATTTCTCCGTGGATTACCTCAAAATATCTTCCGAGAATTTGTTCTGTTTGAGAATTTCTCCCAAGAATTCCTGCGGGGATGTCATCAAGGAATTCTTTTTGGGATTTTGTCCAGATATTCTTTCGTGAATTTGCTCAAGGGATTTCATTTAAAAATTCCTCCGGGGATTTCGTCCAGGAATTCAACCGGAAATTTATCTGGAAATTGCTCGTGGAACTCCTCCGGCAATTTCCTCCAGGAAGTGGTCCGAGAATTTCCTCTAGGAATTCCTTCGGGAACTTCAAGGTTTCCCCCGGGGATATCAAGAACTCCTTTTTTTCTCTAAGGAAGGAATTCGGAGATTTCAATGATTCTTCCGGAGATATCTCCCAAGAACTCCTCCGGGGATTTTCTCTAGAAATTATTCCGTGGCTTTCCTCCAGGAATTTCTCCATAAATTGCTCCGTAGATTACCTTCAAAAATTCTTCCGGGGATTTGCTTCCTTTGAGAATTTCTCCCAAGAATTCCTGCGGGGGTTTCCTCCAGGAAATCCTTTGGAGATTCTGTCCAGAAATTCTTTCGGGTATTTCATTAAACAAATTCCTCGGGGGATTTCGTCCATGAATTCTCCCGAGGATTTTTTGGAGAATTCATCCAGGAGTTTCTCTGAAAATTGCACCTGGAAATTTCTCCAGAAATTCCTTCAAAAATTGCTCCGTAGATTACCTCTAAAAATTCTTCCGAGGATTTGTTTCCTTTGCTTCGAATGTTCTTCTTAGTTTCTCCAGGAATTTCTTCGGCGTTTGTCAGGCAATTACCCCGGAGTTCCTCCAGAAACACATTCGGAGTTTCTTCAGCAACGCCTCTTGAGTTCCTTCAGGAATTATTTGGACATTCTCTCTTTTGAAGCGTCTCCGGTAATTCTTTCTGGGTTGCTTTAGAGATCCGGAGTTCTTTTAGCAATTCTTTTGGATTTTATCCAGCATACCCTTTGAAGTTCCTCCAAAGCTTCAGGAGGAGCTTCGGAGAAATTGCTGAAGGAACTCTAGAAGAATTGCTGGAGGAATTCTGGGCAAAATACTAGTTAATCTCGAAAAGGAAATCCTGGAGAAATTACGGAATAATTGCTTGGAACTCCGGGGTAATTGCTTGACGAATTCTAGAGAAATTTCTGGAGAAATTAAGAAGGGAATTCGAAGGAATTTCTGGTAGATCTCCAAAAGAATTCCCGGATGAATTCTTGGAGAATATCTTCAAAGGAAATCGTTGAAGAAAACCCTCGGCCCCAGAGGAAATCCTTGTGAAAACCTCAAGAGGAACTCTGGGAAGATATCCCCGGATTGGTGAAATCCAATGAATGAATCCCCAGAGAAAATCCTGAACGAAATCGCCGGAAGAATTTCTGAATGAAATTCACGGAAGAATTTCTGAATGAAATCCCCTGAGGAATATGTATAGAAAATCCCCGGAGGAATTCCTGGACCAATCTCCGGAGGTGCTTCTGGAGGAAACTCCCGGAACAATTCCTAGAGGAAAGCCCGGAAGAATTTCTGTACGAAATCCCCGGATGAATTACTATTAGAAATCCCCTGGGGAATTTATGGAGAAAATTCCCGAGGGGGTCTTGGGAGAGGAATTGCTGTTTGAAATTCTCGGAGAAATTTCAGAAGTTAATCCCCGGAAGAATTCTTGGGGAAAATCCCCAGAGGAATTCTGCGAACAAATCCCCGAAGGAATTTCTGGAGCAAATCTTCGGAGGAATTACTATTGGAGAACTTCTGAGGGATTTCTGAAGAAAATCCCCGGAAGAGTTCTTGGAGAAATCCCCGGAGGAATTTTAAAAAAAAAAAATCGGAGTCTTTTTTGGAGCAACTCGCCAGAGGAGTTTCTGGAGGATATACTCGGAGAAATTCCTGGTGCAATCTCCAAAAGCTTCTCGGAGAAATTCCTGTTTTAAATTCTCTGAGAAACCCCCTAAAGAATTTCTGGAGAAAATTCACAGATTAATTCGTTAATTTAATCCTTGGAGGTATTTATTGATGAAATCTTTGGAGATGCGTCTAGAGTAAATTCTCCAAAAGAATTTCTAGTTGAGCCCCAAAGGAATTGCTGTTGGGTGGGAATTCCCTTTAAAATTCCTGGAGAGAAGCTTCGGAACTCTGCCGGGAATTCTTTCTTTGTTTTCTTTTTTTATTGTTTGCCGATTTGTTTTTTCAAGTTCCGCCGCGAATTCTTTCGAGATTAATCCAGGAATTCCTTTGCAGTTCATCCGTGTACTCATTCAGAGTTCCTTAGGAAATCTTCTAGTTTAATAACTTCTGCTGGATAAAAAAAATACAACAACCGATGCATGCGCGTGAAGTTTGGTCCATTCTTACTGGTCCATTAATTTTTGACAGGTCCATTTTTGGTATAAATTTAGACCAAAAAATGGACCACCGGTGAAGTTGCCCTAAGAAATCATTTCAGAATTTTTCGTTATCTTAAAACATACTGATTTTTCACAGTGTTCTCTCAAAACTTCAAAGTATTTAAACATATTTTAGAAGAAATCTAAGATTTTATTTTCGTTATCAGATTTGACAAAAATAATTTCCAAAAACTAGTTTAAATTCGCAAACTGAAAATTAATTTGCTTTCACGTTATCTTCAATCACACAGATTCAACTCAACATTCTTTCAAAACTCCAATGTGTTCAAAAATCATTCAGAAATAATCTCAGAGTGTTCCGTGAACTTTAAGCATTTTCATTTGACACACATATACTTTCAAAACTAATATGTATTCAAAAGTAATTTATAAAAAATCTCAGAAAATCCTTCAAACGATCAGATTTGATACAACTATTCTCTCAAAGCTTCTTTTATTAAATTATCAAATTTATCAAATTATTCATCCGAATTTATCGGAATTTTTCGTTGTCTTCGAACATTTCCTGTTGAGATGTGAATATTTACTGATTTTTTTGTATTCACAAATTATTTAGAAATAATAGTGAAAATTTATTCATCAAACACTTAGATTTCAAACAAAAGTTAAAAAAAATTTATGGGTTTACAAATTATATACAGATTCAGAAATAGTTATGAGTATCTCTCGTTGTCTCTAAACATTCAGATTCGACATATTACTCTTCCAAAACCTTAATGTATTCACAAATTATTCTGAAATATTCTCAGAATTTTACAAGTGTTTGTAATAAGATAAACCGATGTATCGCCTTTAATTTGAAAATAATTATAAATACATCTGGATATGATGGGGCCTTCCTTGGCCGAGTAGTTAGAGTCCGCGGATACAAAGCAAAGTCATGCTGAAGGTGTCTGGGTTCGATTCTCGGTCGGTCCAGGATCTTTTCGTAATGGAAATTTCCTTAACTTCCCTGGGCATAGAGAATCATCGTACCTGTCACACGATATATGAATGCGAAAAATGGCACTTTGGCAAAGAAAGCTCTCAGTTAATAACTGTGGAAGTGCTCATATGCTCATATGCTCAAAGCTGAGAGGCAGGCTTTGATCCAGTGGGGACGTAATGCCAAGAAGAAGAAGATCTGGATATGATTTATTTATATAGAACACACGAAAATGATGAAAACCAATCATTATTTGAAAGTATGAAATAATTTTAAATCATATTGAATAAAAAATATAATCTTGGTCTAGTATCTCTAGTCTCTCGGTTACGAACAAATAAAATTTCAAAATGCTTTTTATTTTTACTGTTTTTGATGATTACGGTAGTGTAACAATTTTTGACTTACCTTGTATGAAATCCGAAAATTGGCACATATTTCTTGTAGATCGAAAATTAGTGCCTTTCGGCTATAAAATTTCAATAGAGTAAGGTGGGGCAAAAGTTCGACCTTAGTGGTATAATCAAAGTTTCCAGGAAAACAATAGAAGTTAAAACAAAACAAATACCATACAGTGAACCTTCAACATATTGGCTATAATTTTGCTGAACAAACTTGTGTCAAAATATTTACTCATTTTTAGTTATAACAGTTTCAAAATTGATTGTCTTATTCGAACTTTTGCCCCACCGGTAGGGCAAGAGTTCGAATTTAGTGTGGGGCAAAAGTTCGCTGGCTAAAACACAAAATATCGATTTATCAATGTATTGATAAATCAATTAGAAACAAACTCCGTTATCTTAAGGCTGACTACAGATATCTATGGTTCCGTGATTAACCGAAGTCAGTGAAGACGCATAAAGAATCAACTGAGGGGGTTAGAAATAAAGGGGTGTAAATAACAATAACCAAGTTTTGAGAAAATTGACTTTGAAGTTTTTTCCAGCAGTTTTGCATGCCATACATATTGTATGGAAACCACAAAACCAAGCTAATCTTCGGCGAATCATGACATTTTTTCCATTGGACGGAAAAATCATCTAACAGTACCGTTGGAAAGCTTGAAAAGATTTTTTTTGTTATACTTAACCCAAAACCGCGTTTGTGCACCGCAACTAGAAGGTTGGTTGGGATTGGCCATAATTTTCTTCAGTGAGTATAATTCAGTGCCTCTATTTATACAGAATCAATAACGGCGCTTGCCACGTCCTTGCATTCAGATGATATGTATTGGGGGAAGAAATATTAGTGTTTAATCTTTGCTATTTGGAAACCGTGTTCACCTCTGCATCTCCACAAAGGTTACTGGAAGGAATGTTTTTGAAAAATCAAAAATTAGCGTTTTTAATTCCCTGAAGACTGCTCAGCCAACATTGGCTCAATAACATAACCTCAGTCGAAGCTCATCCAAAAATCTACTAATAAATATCAAATTTTAACTTTATATAAAAAACAAGTAAAAACAACTCAATTGATTTGACTATCACAAATAACTTTTATGCCGACACTCACAAACCATTGATAGTTTGTTGAAAAATGCGATCGTTTAGCAGATCTACGCTTATAGTGTCGAACCATTGAAAGTTATTCCTATTACAAAAATAAAATAAAATAGAAATGAGTTTGTTTTTAATGAAATTATGGTAAACATATTGTTTGCGAATAAGAGTATATGCCGACACTCACAGTGACGAATCGTTCATAGTTTGTTGATTCGCAACATTATTCTTCCAAAACATCAATAATATAAAAAAAAGAAATTATCTCAGAATTTTCAGTTATCAGATATAAATTTAGCTGAATTTGAATTGTATTCAGATTTGACACAAATAGTCTCCCAAACCCCCTTGTATGAAGAAATTCACAATTAATCAGACAGAATGTTCAGAATTTCACGCTATCTACAAATATTCAGATTCAACACTATTTTTTCAATTTTAGACGAATTAATTTCAATATTTTCATTACGTTCTTATGGTTATCCATATATTTCATGAATACCCTCAACATTTGTTGTAATCTTCAAACATTCCCAATCGACATATCTATTTTTCCAAAACTTCACAGTATTTACAAACAATTTAGAAATAATCTAATAATTTTTCATTCAGGTAAAGATGAATCAAAGCTAAACTTCAATGTTCAAGAACACTAATCTAAAGAACCATAAACTAAACTAAAAACTTGATCGATTGTTCTCCACCAGCGAATGCTGACTTATCGTTCGAATTGTTGTGCTTTTAAAAAGTATAAATTTAGCTTCGATTAATTTTCACTTTCAGATTTATCACAAACATCTTCTCAAAATACCTTTGTAATCACAAGTTATTCAGAAAAAAACAGAATGTTATCCTCAAAAATTTAGTTCCGGCACAATATTCTTCTTTAGATCTAATACAATTACATTTTCTCTCTCTTCTCTCTTTCTGGCATTACGTCCCCACTGGGACAGAGCCTGCTTCTCAGCTTAGTGTTCCTATGAGCACTTCCACAGTTATTAACTGAGAGCTTACTGGGCCAATGACCATTTTTGCATGCGTATATCGTGTGGCAGGTACGAAGATACTCTATGCCCTGGGATGTCGAGAAAATTTCCAACCCGAAAAGATCCTCGACCGGTGGGATTCGAACCCACGACCCTTAGCTTGGTCTTGCTGAATAGCTGCGCGTTAACGGCTACGGCTATCTGGGCCCCTACAATTACAATTATACAAATTTCAAAATTTTCTATTATCATCAATCATTTAGATTCTACACAAATATTCTCCCAAAACTACTTTTATTCAAATAATTTCAGAATATTCAGGTCCAACCTGATAAATTTCTACACGGCTTAAACATTCTTATTTTCTGCATATTTGCTGCTTTACAATATTTTAATCATAGTGTAAGAGATTTCCATAATTCCGAATAGGTTTTCCAAGATTCACGAATTGTTCAATAATAATTTTTCCATCAATCACACTCCTCAGACGTTCCTATGTGATGCAAATTATGTTATAGAAGTCCTAACTTTTTTCTGTTGTAACTTCTGAGTTTTTCATTATTTTAGAGTCTGTAATTTTTAGAAAATTTTGGAAATTCCAGCATTTTCCATACTTTTAAAATTTTATAGCTAGGAATAGGTCATTATTCTGACACTTTCATTTATTCTCTCAGAAGTTCTTAGAATGTTTAAATAACTCATGAATAATCTCAATTTATGCATTATTCCCAAATATCGCCAACTGTGCCAATATTACCCCATATGTTCTAAGCATTCACGTACAATTTTAAAATAAGCTTAGAAATTTACACAAAACAAATTCATTGGAAATTATGACAATTTAAAAAAATAATTTTCACCTTATTGTTGAACGCACAAAATTAATGTAAAAATTAATTTAAAAAAATTGTCATAATTTGAAAACCCTTCTTCTGGTCGATATATTCTGTCAGAAGTCCTATCTTTCAAAAATAATTCAGCAATTTGCAAAATTATCATACCATCTAGGGTGTTTTATGTATTTTGGGCAGAGCGTTACGCGTATATAATTTGGCCACCTCCATTTGATTTTGGCACAAATGGCCAAATTATATACGCGTAACGGTCTGTCCAAAATACTTTGATCACCCTAATATGTTGCAGATATTTCCCCAAAATTTATTTGTATATAAACCTGAAATTTAAAAGACATTCGCAGTTTGATGAAATTTCTTCTAAACGTCTCAAGTCCAAAATCATAAAAATATACTTCGAAGAACTCGCGTTTCCTATTCTCTCAATCCTACATAATGTCGCATTATTGCCATCGAGCAGATAGCTGATCGACAAAATCAATTTCTGAACATTCGAGCTATCCAACTCGAAATGATTGATCGAAATTATTTTCTCTGCGTTATTAGCAACTACTAAACGCAGCCCGCATGGACAGGATGATCGTTTGTTTATCTGCCTTGTACTCTTTCTCTCGCTACATGCAGCTGGTATTGCGATAGAAAGCCTCAATAAAGGAGTAGCAGAAAACTGCGACTCGATCGCTTTCTGCAACGCAGGACACATTTGTACGACCGCGTTTTCACTTACGCTGTATATCGACAGCACCTGCTTGTGGGATTTTTTTTACCTTCTCCCGCTGCTGCGAGCTGTGCTGGCATGCAAAGAGAATAGAGAGTGAGATTGTTGACTGTTTTGTGGGTGCCAGAAGGTGTTATTTCACTGTATGGCGGTGTCTAAATATGAAATATGTGAAGAAGTATGCCTAACATTTATTGAATATAAAATCCGCATCAATGTTCACACTTCTTATAACTTTATAAGCTTTATTTTTTATGTTCGATCACTGCGGTATTTGAAAACTGTATTTCTTGGTTTCGGGACAAGTGTACCGAATAGCACAATGAAGGTGACCATGCAAGTTTATCGAAAAGCGTTTATTCAGAAGTGTGCTTATGCGTGAGTGTCTTATTTGATGCGAAAATATTAATAGTACGATATTATATCCATGTCACATACTTTTGCAAAAATTGTGCATGATTGACATCATCATAATTGTATTGATAATGACACAGATGATGAAACTCTAGCTAGAACTATAAAGCATAACCGTTTTATTTCTGACTATTGCTTCATAATTTATGCAGCATACTGAATATAATTTTGTTTATGGATTATACAACTGATTGATGTATTGCTTGCAGGGCTTTTAACATTAAATATCCCACAAATCTTTCATAAAATATGATGTACTACAATTATTGACTGATATGAAATTAAACAAGTTGAGTGTAGTACCGAAAATATGACCTGGACAAATACACCGTCAACAATACAACCATTAGCGGTCGAAGTCTCTAGTTCACTTAGTAAATATGTATTTATTTTCCAGTTTATCGACGGATAATACAGTTCTCAAAGTTTGAAGCTAAATATTTACGACTGAATTATATTTCCTGTAAACTGAACTTCATTCCTAATAATGATTATGACCGGAGAATATCATTTGCAATATTTTATGGCAACACTGTCATCCTCAATCTTCCGGGAAAATACTCTCTCTCAGAGAGCCAACACGTGCGTTTTTAACGGTAAAACGTGGTGAATTTAAATTTTTAACGGTCGAGCGTGACCTCAGACCTTAAGCCCATCACCAAGAGCACCACCCGGCGCATTAGGATCCAGGCCAGCGAGATCCTGATAATGCAAGACTGCCAGCATAAAAACATGGACACGACTACGGAGCACGCATAGGAACCACGATACAGAGCTGACAGCCGTGCTATTCTACACCCTTAGTTAAGATGAATGACACCTCCCTGAAACGGCGAGTGGGTTAATGGTACGGTTGTCCCCGTCCCGTTAAAACATTGGTAGTCCTCCAAGTACTTTCTAAACCAACCGCCTTAGCTGGTGACAGTAGGCTCAGTTGAACCTTTCCTGACTTGCGCCGATCTGGCTCTGAACTTGGCATCTTATAAGGGATGCGAGGACGAAGAATTGCCTACCAGCTGGTTGAATGGCCTCATACACCCAATCTATAAAAAAGGGCATATACTGGAGTGCGCCAATTACAGAGGTATTACCCTGTTGAATTCAGCGTACTCAATTCTGTCACGCATCCTGTTTAACAGACTGAGACCGCTCCAGGAGTCCTTCGTCGGCGAATACCAAGCTGGTTTTCGTGGGGGTCGTTCGACAACGGACCAGATGTTTAGCTTGCGAATGATCCAAGATAAATTCCGGGAGTATAACTGCATACTCAACATCTGTTTATTGATTTCAAGGCGGCGTACGACTCAGTGAAAAGAAATGAACTTTGGCAAATAATGTCTGAACATGGTTTTCCGGTGAAACTAATTAGGCTGATACGTGCTACGCCAGACGGTTCGAAATCAAGTGTTCGGATCGCAGACGAGGTGTCAACCTTAGACGGATTGAAGCAGGGAGACGCACTTTAGAATTTACTGTTGCATTGCACTCGAGGGTGCTATACGGAGATCTGGCGTGCAGAGAAATGGCACTATTATCACATGGTCGCACAAGCTTCTTGGCCTTGTAGACGATATAGACCTAATTGGAATCGATCGCAGGTCAGTGGAAGAGGTTATCGTGCCTTTGAAGAGGGAGACAGCGAGGATAAGCCTGACCATTAATTCTACCAAAACGAAGTACATGGTTGCAGGTACAGATAGAGTCAGGCTTGGTGGTGTAGTTGCTGAGGTAGTGTTTGATGGGGATGTGTTTGAAGTTGTTGAAGAATTTGTTTACCTTGGAACACTTGTGACATGCGACAACGACGTTTCCCGCGAAGTGAAAAGACGTGTTGCGGCTGCGAATAGGGCCTTTTACGAACTACGTTACCAGTTTAGGTCCCGCAGCTTGCAAATGGCAACAGAATTCGCCCTGTATAAAACATTGATTCTTCCGGTGGCTCTCTACGGGCACGAAGCGTGGACATTGAAAGAGTCAGACCGGAAAGCTCTCGGTGTTTTCGAGCGTAAAGTGCTGCGAACAATACTTGGTGGGAAACTCGAAAATGGTAACAAGATGCGAATATTATCAAGCGTATAAAATACGGCAGACTACAGTGGGCTGGTCACTTAGTGCGAATGTCGGAAGAATTGCGAAAGTAATATTCAGCAGGGGACCAGGTAGTGGTTGGCGACTTCGGGGAAGACCACGAATACGCTGGCTGAACGAAGTGGAAGAGGACCTGGCGGTCCTATACGTTTGGGGCAACTGGAGAAGTTTCGCCCAAGACCGACAAAGATTGAGCTCTACAATACGCCCGGCAATGGCGTGACGCTACGCTGTAGCCATCAAGGTATCAAGGTAGGTAACCCGGTCGGGCTCCGGACGAGTCCCGGCCCGGCCCGGCACGGCACACTGGTAATGGCCCTTGATTTCTGTGAAGCAGCACGGCAACAATTGAACAGTAGCAACCTATGCGTTTCTGGACGACGGGTCGGCGAAAACTTTAGTTGACGAAGAGATCATGAAGTTATTGGGCGTCACAGGCGAGACACTACCACATTATCTACAGTGGACGGCGAACGGAAAGCGAGTGGAAGCAGATTCGCTGATGGTAGCGTTGGACATATCGGGAGAGAGTGAAACTTCAAGATTTGCATTGGATGATACAGTGTGTACAGTGCGTACAGTGCGCAAATTGAATCTACCGAGGCAACCGCTGCGATAAGCCACGCTGGCTCAGGAGTTCCTGCATTTGAAGGGACTTCCGATAACGGGTTACGAAAATGCTCTTCCGTGAATTCTTATCGGCAGTGATAACCCGCACGTCACCGCTATGTTAAAGGTTCGAGAAGAACTGCCCGGAGAACCTATTGCGGCTAAATCACGGATATATGGTGTACGGACTGCAAAGCTCAAACAGGAACCGTGTGCATAGTTTCCATATCTGTGAATGTCAGAACGATCAAACACTGTACGATCTCGTAAAGAAGTTTTTCTCTGTGGAGAGCTTGAGAATCGATGCAGTAGCATGTCCGCAGTCAGCAGAAATGCAGCGAGCGAAGCATATTCTGCAGAGCACTACCGAGCGCATCGGCCAGCGACCTTTTGTGACGCGGCGGTTAATGTGGACAGCATCTTCATGAACACGATGCTGTTATAGGGTCCGGATCTTCTGAATACTATGCTGGACGTCTTGTCCGGATTTTGGGAGAAACGTATCGCACTATGTGTAGATCTGAAGGAGATGTTCCATCGGATTCAAATTCGGCTGGAGGACAATTCCGGACGTGTACCTGATGGACGTCGCCTCTTTCGGTGCTGTTCTCCGGCGCAGTTCGATAAGAACAAAAATGCCGAAGAGCATGCATCTGAGTATCCGGAAGCAATCATTTGGAAACAAAATGTGGACGATTATCTCGACAGCGCTGACAGTGTGGACGAAGCGGTGAAGATAGCGTCTGATGTCCGACATGTCCATTCTCTTGGAGGATTCCACTTGCGCAATTGGCTTTCAAACTCGAAGGAGGTGCTCGCTCGGGTTGGGGAGAGTAATCCGAATGCTGAAAAGAGTCTACAGTTGAACAGGAACAGCTTGACAAAAATAGTGCTCGGGATGTTCTGGAAATCGGAAGAAGACGTTTTCTCCTTTTTAACTACATTGCCAAACGATACGGATTATCCCATAAAACAAGAAGCATTACGAGTCGCGACGAGTCCGTTTGATCCTGCTGGGTTGTTAGGGGAACTGGGGGTAATATGCCCATAGGGGGCAAAACGCGCCACCATCGGTTTGGACGAACGATGTGTTTTAGAACGCTTTTTTTCATCCTAGATCATAGAAAATGGATAAAAATGCTTTTCCCAATATATTTTTATGTGTTTTTCTCAACCAAATCGATAAAATCGTATAAAAACGTTTTTCGCTGTTTTCGTTGCAATTTTGTGCGACTTTCAATGTCATTTTTTAGGTCGATAAATAACCAAATTTCTGAAACTATTGCCGAGAGCCAACTTGTGCACTGTCATAGTTTGTATTACGTGCAAAACATATGTTAAATTTGCTCTCAAAAAGCTTATTGAAGGACCTAAACTTTAATCAACTCTGGGGGCAAAACGCCCACCCCTATTTCATAACACCAAAACAGCCGTTTGAATTCAAATTCTAACAACCGTAATGCCGCGTTTAAGTTACGCACAAATTGGAACCTTACAAATGTACATTTTTCGCATCAGCATGTATACTATTATTGAACAATAACATCTGAACAAACGCCCGGATGTATGCAACCCATATACAAGCATGATTGTGTGCGTTCGTTTACAGCATGGCTAACGCCGAACTCAAGCGGGGCGTTTTACCCCGCAAAACAATACATATGCAGTTAAGCAAGCATTTTTTTAAAATTAAATTATAAACCCCAGAAAAGTTAAAATGGATAGCTGTTACTAATATTTGGTAGAAAACATGTTTGTTTATCCAACCATAATTAAAAAAGATCATAAAATAATGTTTTTCACATCTAAAAATGCTGTTCTCCTTAACGTGGGCAAACTACCCCCAGCCCCCCTATGTTTTTTTTTTCCTGATCCGTGAAGAGATGTTGATCAAAGAGCTGTGGTGATCGAAAGCTGATTGGGATCAGCGGATACCGATGCAGTTGAAAGAAATGTGGACGCGCTGGATGAATATGTTTAAGTGGTTAGATGACGTTCGCGTTCCTCGGTGTTACTACGGGAACGGAGTGGCCCACCGGTGTGAAACCGACGGAGGAAACAACGGTTGAAGAGCTTCGAGCATGTCTAGGGCACAAGGCAGCGACTGTGTACGTTATTCAAAGTGAATAAGGCAGTTCCGACAGTTCCTCGAATGGCGCCTCTCCTAGCGGTGCGATTGAAACTCTACAAACGACCGTTTTCGAACGTGGGTCTCGATTATTTTGGACCGATCTTAGTTCGGGTAAAAGGTGGATTACACTGCTCACGTGCCTCACAACTCGTGCCGTACACCTGGCGGTCACACACTTGCTTTTGACTCAATCGTGCAAGTAAGCGATACGACGGTTTATTGGACGCAGGGGCGCTTCAGTGGAGATACGCAGTGACAGGACTACGAATTTCGTAAGGGGTAATAATCATCTGCGCAATAGGGTGCGGCTTATTTTTAAAAAGTTCTCAAAACCAAAAATTCGTGTGCTCTACTGAATTCAAACCACATTGAAAAAGAAACCTCAAAATCTGAGCCAAAAATATTAACATTTAGGGGAGGCGCAAGCGTCTTGAAGGTGAATTTTCAAGTTATAAAAAATAACCTTCAGTGAAGTAAACATAACTTTGTTATTTTTCAAGCGATTTTAAAACTTTTAGCATCAATACCTTCAAAATTAAATTTACAAAAACTTTGTAGAACATCAAATTTGTCTAAAATTAAAACAAGTTTTAGTTAAAAGTAATTCATTCCAAATTTTTCCTCATTTTACTAAAAATTTCAACTTTGTTTGACCATAACTTCATGATTACTCAACCGATTCTAAATCTTTTAACATGCTTTTGAAGCAAATTTAGTTGTTTTCAAACTGTTCATACAACACATTTCACTAAAAAAATGTCTTGACCAAGTTATTCAGCAAAAACTGCACAAAAACATGATTTTTTAACGAAAAATGCCAGTTTTTTCAATTTTTTACCGGTTAAATATTATCTCTAAAGCTGAAACTGGTTTTACTCATTTATTAAACCTTTGAGAAGAACTTGGTAACAGTTTTTAAATAATTTTGAAACAAAACTATGTTTGCATATGTTAAAATATATATGCACTACTCAACTCGTAATAAAGGCAAGATGCTTTATAAATTTAAGTTTTATAGAAAAAATTCAATTTCTGGCGAAAAACCTTAAATAATCAAAAGAAATTTGATTTTTTCATTAAAAAAACATGTTTTTGGATAGTTTTTGGTGAAAAACTTAGGCAAAACCAGTTTTGAGAAAAATGTGTTGTATGAACAGTTTGAAAACAACTAAATTTGCTTCAAAAACATGTATAAAGATTCGGAATCGATTGAGTATTCAAGAAGTTATGGTCCAACTAAGTTGAAATTTTTAGTAAAATGAGGAAAAATTTGTTTAAAAGTATTTTAAACTATGACTTGTTTTGATTTTAGACAAATTTGATGTTTTACAAAGTTTTCATAAATTTAATTTTGAAGATATTGATGCTAAAAGTTTTGAAATTGGTTGGAAAGTAACAAAGTTATGTTTACTTCACTGAAGGTCATTTTTTATAACTTGAAAATTCACCTTCAAGACGCTTGCGCCACCCCTAAACGTTAATATATTTAGCTCAGATTTTGAGGTTTCTCTTTTAATGTGATTTAAATTCAGTAGAGCACACGAATTTTTGGTTTTGAGAACTTTTGAAAAATAAGCCGCACCCTACTGCGCAAGGAGTTGATGGAGATAGATCAAACACTCGCAGAGACATTCATCCACACTAATACCCGATTGGTGTTCAACCCACCTACCGCGTCGCATATAAGTGGCGCTTGAGAGCGTGTGGTGCGTTCAGTCAGGAATAAAATAGACCCCTTTGTGTGGTCCTTAGCCCAGGCCACGGTGCCCCGACAGACCCTTATTAAGCAAAAAAATTGTCCATCAAATCTAAGCACAGGGCTCGATTTCTGGGGTCATTCTGCATCTCTGGACCAATTTTTAAAAAAATCCCTAGGAGGAATTTCGAGAAATCACGATTTGAAGTTTTTAACTGAAAATTCCAATATTATCCATATTAAAATTTTGCAAAAGCACTGAAAAAAACCTACAAAAACGCTCAAAAAGTTAGCCAAACTGTTCTCAACTAGTTCTAGTTCTCAACATTGTTACAGTTGTTATGAGCTTGAGCTTGAGCTTGAGCTTGAGCTTGATTGGCCGCCCGTGGTTGCTACTCCAGTATTGCCAGATCAGCTGCACTTACACAAGGAACCAACCGAATGATTGTTTGGGACTAACAGACACCCTCAGTGTATAAGTGCTGGTGATCTTCTATTTTTAGGCAACAATGGCACCTGCCACGTCAGAATGCAGACCAATGAAGGGAAAGGGGGAGGAATTGATGATGCATTGAACTGGCTCCCACGTAGACCGTATATACCACTGCATCTACGCCAGTTCATGCGGGAGTGTATGGATTGGGGGAAAGGCATGGCAGAGAGGTTTGCTCCTTGGTTAGCAGACTGCCCAAGTATCAGGCGAAAGGAAAGGCATGCTATAATGATGAAATAGAGTGAAGCGTAGGGAAACGGTTTCTTGTCCGTCTCTGGTTCTAGCGTTTTTGCTATGAACGAGTAGCGTGTGAGTGTGATAGATTGAGAGTGGAAGATAGAAGCAAGTGTAAGACACAAGTACAAAGTACGAGGAAAGGGACGGGCCTGGGATTGAACCCATGACCTTCTGCATATGAAGCAGAAGCGGTAGCCATTAAACCACCAACCCCCTCGATGACATTGTTACAGTTGTTATAATTAAAAATATTTACAGCTTTTCCGGCATTGGCACTAAATGACCAGCTCACTGAAGTTTGCCTATTTTATTCGCTCAATAGTTTTCGCTCCTGTTCTCAAATAAATGTGCTAAGAGAGCCAAGAATAAGCGTTTTATACAGGGCAAATTGACAATGGTGTTTCATTTAGGCCAGCTTGCATTATTCGTTGCTCTCTTTACATTATTATTAAAAAACTGCTTTAGTTTTTGAAACACTTTTCAGTGTTGCATGATAAAGGATCGTTTACTCTGGTAAGTTAAGCCAGTAATAAATATTTGTAATTATAACAACGGTAACATTTATATAGAAGTTGAGAACAGTTTGGCTAACTTTTTGAGCGTTTTCGTAGGTTTTATCAATGTTATTGAATTTTTGTTTAACCTTTGTACAACAGTTGTGATTTATATGCTATTATTTTGTAATAAAGATATCTATCGACACCAAACCAAAATGTATTCCTCAAGAATCTTCTTAAGAACAATACTCAATAGTGTTTGTTTACAGTATGGCTCTTAATAATGCGGTAAAATCAACAAATGTACATAGAAGTCGCATAATAATGAGTAGACCGCAATTTTAAATCGGTATATCTCAAAATCCAGATAATTTCGAACCATAGGGTCTTCAGTAAAGTTGTTCGGGAGGTGGAGCGCTATCTGATAGTACCTCATTTATTTCGAAACTTGACCGCTAGGTGGCACTAGTGGGCATGGACTTGTATTTTTGTTCTGCAGATATTTCAGGATCTTGATCATTTAGAAGGATGGCATCTTCGGCAAACTTGTTCAGTATGCTATGGACTATCATTGTTCGAGCTAGTTCATTCAAAATTTTGCCACCAGGCGGCGCTAGTGAGCATGAAACATTTGTTTTGCGGATACTTCAGGATCCTGACCTTTTAGACAGATGGCATCTTCGACAAAGTTGATGTGTAGCTCAAAGATCATCATGATTTTAGCTAATCTCGAACTTCAAAGATCAAGCAAAGAAAGCATTTGAGCTACTGAACAACTTTGCTGGAGATGTCATCTTGCTAAGTGATCAAGCTCCTGAGATCTGCAAAACAAATGTTTCATGCTCACTAGCGTCACCTGTTGGCAAAATTGAATATCAACTAACTCGATCAATAATAGCCTTTGAGCCACTGAACAACTTTGCCATCTTTCTAAGTACCGGGTACCCCCGTTAGTTTGACCACATTTATTCTGAACACTTTTTAATCTGTACCCCGCTAATTTGCACATCGTTCAGATTAAAAATGGTTCAAACGTCATTTAGCTCATGGAACGGAGTGAAGTGAAATGGAACGCCGTGAAACGGAACGCAGAATCAAAACAAAACAGTGAAAGAGGTAACCAGAAACACGTTTCTAGGGTGACTAGATGTTCAAATTAAAAATGAACCCATGGTTTCCATGAGGTACCGTTCAAATTAACGGGGGTGCACGGTACTCAGGCTCCTGAGATATTCGCAAAACCAAGCGTGTTGTACAAAGTACAACGCGCGACTACTCGCGTTACAAAAATTCGCGCGACAACTGAAAGGTTAATATGGATTATATTGAATTTTTAAGTCAAAAACTTCAAATCGAGATTTCTCGAGATTCCTCCTAAGAATTTTTTTAAAAATTGGCCCAGAGGTGCAGAATGACCTCAGGAATCGAGCCCTATGCTCAGATTTGATGGACAATTTTTTTTGCATAATAACGGTCCGTCGGGGCACCGTGCCAGGCATTGCAGGATTCGCTCTCATTTGAGTATGAAGCACGATCAAAGCAAGCAAAGAAAAACATCCCATCTGTTGCGGTCCACGATCGTCATTGTATCGCACGGTGTAACAAGTCTGATAAATGGAAGCAGCGAGCGAGAGCCCCAAAGAGAGAGCGATGATAAAATCCATTTTTCTCGCTTGTTTACCGTTGGGGATAGGTGTTTTTCTTTACTGGCACGATAAACAATCCACCAACTTCCAATAGCAATAGTGTCCCCCAGGCTTTGGGCATGTTTAGAGGGGTTTTATCATGCACTAATATCCCCCTAATCTGATCAAAGTTGTAGCAGTATACGATAAACAGTCTCTCATAACATGCAGCATGTTATGATAGTTACAGAGAGCGATACGTGAGAGATTCTCTCAATTTTCTCAGGATTCAATCCCTGCCTTAGCCTCTTGCCCAGCAACTCCTATCCCTAATTCCTCGCGGTACTGGCCAGGGTACGAGTAACTTTAGGGAAGATCGGATAACCAACCCCGGTGGGAACTCTGGTCGTTTGCTGACAGGGAATGGGGGGTTTGCTTTTGCTTTTGCTCCTGCAAACCTGGATCGTCTGCACTCCATGTTAGAAGCGGCTCAAAACAGCGTCTGTTCCCCATGTCAGGGGCGGCTGATCATCGTCCTACTGCCAGATAAGAACTCTAAGCTAAACTGCGCACTATGGTCCTCTGAACATTTTGCGGAAATGGTCCTCCGGAAATCTAGGGGGTTGGTGTCAGGCCCTGCAAGACAGCCGTAAAAAATACGAATGCGAAAATGGCAACTTTGGCAAAGAAAGCTCTCAGTTAATAACTTTGGAAGTGCTCATTGAACACTAAGCTGAGGCGCAGGCTCTGTCCCAGTGAGGACGTAACGTCAAGAAGAAGGTGTAGAGCAAATCCCCTCTTTGAAGCACCCTAATATGCGCCTCACTCCCTCCTCATCCAATGATGAAGCCGAAAAACGATCGCCACCCAGTTCAATAATTGTTTAATCCTAAACTAATTAATGTTAATCCAAATTAAGATTGCTTTCACCGCGACCGACGCAAGGCGAACGAACCAAAGAAACCTGCGCAGTAATCCGCTGAATGCAAGCCGGATCCTTCATAATCCCAAGCTAATTCTCCCTCGGCGGCGGCGGCCGGTTGCCTTTACGAAACATAATTGATTTCCTCCATTGTCACCTTCATTCAAATTATCCACTTTTCTGCTCTTTCTCCTGCCAGTGCTTTGTGTAAGGTAGACGAGTGCGCAGTCATTGTGCTTTGTTTCCACCTTGCACAAATGAAGCATCCAGCTGTTTTTAATCTTTTAATTTGCTCTGGCTGGTGACTAAATAATGGCACGTGACGCCACCACCGGCTCTGCACCGGTTACACCTCTTTCCCTTATCCGGACGATCTGTCTGCTTCGATGGTAGAAAGTTCGCCGTCCTTCTCTATCCCTCTCGCTAGGCTTAATCTCATTTCACTATACACAAAACAATCGGGTAGCGCCTCCCCCGCTCCAATTCCCCCTTTGACTAAGGAGGGATCTGATTTGCACCACTGATTCGACTGGCGGTTGATGGTTTGCTTCGAAGTAAGGCTATGCGTTATGAATATTTTTTTTCATGGCGATATGGCCAATGCATATGATTCCAGTAATTGACGCTTCATTTCAATCAATGATTCTAGATCTAATAGAAGAATATATATTTAAACAATTAATGCTTTTTACTTCGAGGTTGAAGACGAGGTTGTTCCAAAATAGGCGTTACAGGATTAACTGCCTAGTACTAACTGTTCTTATAACTCATTAAGCTAAGAAATAGGCTCTGTTCCAGCAAGAACATAACGCCAGAAAGAAATAGAAACTTCAATATGCTAATAAGGTGAAAAACTCATCTTGCTACTTAAATCAAGATAATGAGAATTTTGTGCCTTCTTTAAACTGCTACTGTTCTTGTATGGAACTGCTTAATGCGAAACGTCTTTATGCATTATGGGGCCATCCCCGTGTCAAAATCCAATAGTGCCGTCCGATTTGGTTCACTACAAATGGTGGTGTTGTGACTGGCTGAGTAATTCACACAACAGCTTTTTGTTTTAACGCTTACTTTCTTTTACTCTGAACAATTTAGTTTTGAGAAAATCGAACGAGCACATGCTTACGTACGCGGAGAAGAATACTTATGCAATACGACGACAGTACTCAACTGTCAAACGTGTGGAGCAAGCTGTATGTATAGAAAGGTAGTTAGCATATAACAGTATAAAAGTATGGTTCGACATTTATCAATGAAGTGTAGCAAAGGTATGACAACACGTTTTGAAAAAAAATTTGCCCACTTTCTCGACGATCTTCCCGAATATCCATTTGTCGTGCGAAGACGTTCGCACCATCGAACCTGTCCAGCACACCTCCTGCAGCGCTACGATGCCGAAACCGTGGATCTTCAGTACATCGGAGAGTATGCGTGTGAAGTTGAGAGATTTACAGTTCCACGTACCGAGTTTCTAATCGCTAGTCCATTTTCGTCGCTGTGGTCTTTGCCGATTGTTCTGGTCCGTATTCTCTCGTTGATTATTCGTTGCTTGATTTTTTTACGGCTGGCTTGCAGGACCTGACACCAACCCCCTAGATTTCCCAAGGACCATTCCCCCTAAATGTTCGGAGGACCATAGTGCGCAGTTTAGCTTAGAGTCCTTCTCTGGCACTCGGACGATGATCAACCGCCCCTGATATGGGGAACAGACGGTGTTGAGAGCCGCTCCTGACATGGAATACAGACGCTCCAGGTTTGCAGAAGCAAAAGCTAAAGCTAACCCACAAAAACAAAAGCTAAAGGCAACTCACTAGTGCTGTGAGTATGTTCGCACCTGTCTGCTCGAAAGAACATACAAAAAAAGCAAAAAGTTCGTGAAGATTTACTCGCGGGTAGCCGAAAAAGTTCTTATTTATTGTGGTTTTGACACACGAATTAATTGTTTATCCATCAAATCGTAAACTACCACTCCGTATTCAAAAACTCTTGAAAACCAGAAATCTCTGAAGAGAGATAGTTTTTTGTTTTTTAAAACGCAATTGACTTGACCGACCGGGAATCGAACCTAAACACCTTTAGAATGCCTTTGCTTTGTAGCCGCGGACTGTAACCACTCGGCTAAGGAAGGCCCCTTCATCCTCTCGTATTCAGAAATATAGATTCATTGGAACTCCCAATCTACTAGAAGTGAACTTTTGAGCTCACTGCTTAAGTAAAATCCGAACTTTTGGTTGCTCGGGTTGGTTCGTACTTAGAGGTTTTGGATAACTTTCCCAAAAAGGTTTTAAAAACAGAGATTTTACAAATGTATCCAATAAGCTTTATAAGCTTCCTAAGAATGCCTAAGGGCTTGACAATGGTTCCTATCTTCAAATGCTCCTAAATACTACCGAAAAAAAATCAAGTGCTTTTCAAGAGGTTCTCAAGATTTCTCCAGTGTGTTTTAGGAAGTCTTGAAGCATTACATAGAGTGCTTCGAAGCGACTATAGAGTTTTCAAGAATTTCAAGGAGCTTCTATGGAATTTCTAGGAACTTTCAGAGGTATCAAAAGAGTTCCTCAGTATGGCCCATCCAAAATGTGAAAATTGTTTGAACGAGAATTTAGTATCCACAAGCGTTATTAATATGAAAATATGTGAGTGAATGTAATTTCTGATAAATTTTGTATATTCTGACATATCTTCGCCATCTAGGACTATTTTTGTCATATTTTTCTGTCTGATTGTCGTTTACTATGGTGGTAAATTTTCCACCTTCAAAAATCACACTTTATCGTAGAAAATATTAGTTTGTTTGGTATCAGAGGATGGAAGAGTTCTTAGAGAACATATTTTTCATGGTCACAATAAAATATTTTGCCAGGGTCATAGTTTTGAGGACTTTTGCGCCTTATGGGCTAAAGATAAATACGGAAGTCTGTAACAGTTTTTTTTTTTTTTTGAAGAAATTTGTTACTTCACTTAGAGACAACTAATATCAATACTACATTTATATGAAGGTTCTACCATGGCTTTCCATAATGAGCCTTTTCTTCTTTTCGAAAATATGTTTTAGTGTCCAATGATCCAGGTATGAACTCATTCTATCATTTTATATGGGCGAATGGTGGAGACAAGGTCTGTAAAGAATCTAACCCCATCGTTGATGTTTAAGAAGCTTTCATCACAAAGATATTGAAATCGATGACTGCATGATGAAATTCGAAGGTATGCTTCCAATTTCTCTCTAGCAAGGTGAAAGTAATAGATAAAAATCATGCCCAAAGCGAAAAACTGAGCCTTAACAGATTAAACAGTACAAATAATGAATAACATTGATGTTTCGATCACATTTTCCTTCAAAATCTACCATGAAACACGATAATGTCGATTTTCCTATTTTTTATGGGCCATACTGTAAGGTATTCTCAGAAATCCTCAAAGGGTTTCAAAGAGAGGTTTCCATGGAGTACCATGTTAACAAACCTATAGAAAGCACTTAATCAGCTTATAACCAATTCCATCTTCAAACAGGGTACCATATTTGTAGTGTATATTTTGTGTCTCATAAATCAACATGATTTTACATTTGACTTATTGGTAGGGTTATTATTTATACGCATACCCGTAGTATTTTCTATGATTTTAGTTTTGTTTATGTACTTCGAAAAATTGTTTGGAAGAATGATGACGGGGTTGGTAGTCCAATGGCTATCGATTCTGCTTTGCAAGCAGAAGGTTGTGGGTTCAATCCCAGGCCCGTCCCTTTCAAATATTTGTAACACTTTTCCTAATAGCTGTCTTTCTCTATATTTCTGCGTAATTATCATCAGTTCTATCTATCGCTAGAACTAAATATATCGACTTAACCGCTTACCACAGTGGTATCCATACGATCGAATACCCCATCAATCACTATCAAAACACTTCTACTTCCAAGGTAGCTGTGGGAAATGCAGAAGATTCTCCGGTTTTCTAGTAACAACTGCTAACTAAATAACATTCCTTCCTCTCCCCGGTGGACATGAGGACGTGGCCGGCGCCGTTATCAATCGAGAAATATCAAGGGTAATGTGATTATACATTGAAGATGAAAAAAAAAGCTAAAACCCAAGCTTCATCTGAGTGGTTCTCTGTGCAATATCACTATCCTGTTTGATCACGGAGTAGCAACTACGAAGTGTATGTTCCATCAGTTGATCATTGATCGTACTTCGAAAAATTGTTGGGAAGGATGAATAACTCTATACCCTAAAAATTTCTCCTGTATTGTAATATAATTTATATTTTTTCATAATCAACCATAGAAGAAGATCGTGGTGGTATCAAATTCTCACTAAATCGAGTTTTCATTGATTACTTTCCAATCAAGATTTTTTTTGTCATTTCGAAAGGATCTTAAAATTTAAATTTTATTCATCGTCAAAACAATGGTAACCGAAAGTCTCTATGAAAAGATAATGTTATTTCAACAATCATATTGGCAAAATCAAAACATGAATTTATAAATTTATAAAAAGAATATGAGTATTGGAAAGTTTCTTATCAACATTGAAATATAGAATGAAGAGCTTCCCAAGCGTTAAAATTCATTTTAATTAAGTTGTAAGAAAACCAGTCTTGAAATGTTAACCTCGTCATACTTCTTTTGGTGCAAAGAAAACTGTTTAAAATTACTTTAAGATCGATGGAAACCTTGAGAGTTCACTTGAAAGCAATTGCAAACTTCTACAATACTTTCTGAGAATAATTCATAGTATCGAGTCAGAAAAAAATTTCAAAATATTTTTCTATTCAATGATAAATCCCACTACCACAGCTTAAAATTCTTAAGCTTAGTTTGCACGGAAACTTTTAAACCCAGTAGGATGAATTATGTATTTTGGACAGGCTAAGAATAAGTCTGGAAACGGCGTTCGATTAACTGCATAAGATGTTAATATTTTATTAGGTATTATTATTCATATTCTTAATGTCTTATTGTACTTTGAGTTTCTAGGGAGAAAAAGCTTACAAACTGCAGTATTAGCTTCCAAAATAGCGTTTTCTGGCGGCCTGTCTGTTATACATTTCGGACACCAAATATACATTTTGGACACCCTCATGTGAATATAATTTGGACAGGGCCATTATCTCAAAATCCATACAATGGATTCCTAGAAAGACGATCATATCATAAAACTTTAAGTGTTTACATGTGACTTGTGCATTTTTTCGCTTATTGGATGTGTATATTAGTGATAATCAATTATTTTATTCAAGGCAAGCAAATATCATCATATCCGCGTAAAAACGCCTGCAAGTATGCATGCATGCGACATTTCAGTGTGTTTCATCAGATGGCCAAATTATATCAACTGAACAAAAACCATTATCTATTTTGGACATCACCTGATTAATGCCTTATATACTCATTAGACTGATGCAAATTTTGAAATTTTTGCTCCCCTATGCTTAAACGGTGTCAATTATGATGAAAATCATTCTCCCAAAATTTGAAATGATTTGGTAGAAATTTGGTTGTGCACAGGCTATTTGAAGTTTCTATGGAAATTACTATGGAAAACGCCAACCTTTTGTGTTCAGTCCTCTAACCGCTCGTAATAATAATTTATGGAAAAGTGAACAAACTCTACTCATGTGAAATCTTCCCAGCTACAACTTTGCCGAAGACCACATTTTGATGGGACTTAAGGATAATTTGTTATTATTCATAACAAAGTGTAAATCATGCTGAGATGATCATTCAATTACTTTCAGAGCAACACTGCTGTTTTGCTGTAGAACATAGTAGCCTGGATTACTTAGATCTATTCTACCCGCCAGGAGCACCACTGTTGCCTGCCGAGCAGTTGATTGAGCATGCAAATTGCAAAACCAGTTTATGATTAAGAATAGCAATTAATCCTTGAGTCCTATCAAAATGTGGTCTTCGGCAAAGTTGTAGCTGAAAGGATTTCACATGAGCAGAGGTTGTTCACTTTTCCATAAAATATTATATCGAAGAGATAGAGGCCTGAACACAAAAAGTTGGCGTTTTCCGTAGTAATTTCCATATAAATTTAAAATGGCTTGTGCACAGTCAAATTTCTTCCGAATCATTTCAAACTTTGGGAGGATGCTATTTACCATAATATAAATCGATTAAGCATAGGGGAGCCAACATTTCAAAATTTGCATCACTCTAATACTCATGTTAAGATTTTATATGAACTTAGCTTAAATTTTAGACATATTTTATCATATTCCCACTTCTAAACTTTTTATGAATGCCAATTCTGAGCGTTACTATTGCATTTGATGTATGTTCTTGAAATGCACATCCTCTTGCATTCGTAGGTTTCACAGATGTTCTGATGATATAATTTACAATTTTGATATTTTTGAAGCCAATTTGTAATTGTTATGAAAATGGTCATCATTAATAAGTAGCATAGTGTATTATTTATGCATTACATGATGTTTCGTACATATATTCCTCACCATCTCATTGAAAATGAGCATAGAACGACTACCCTGTCCAAATTATATACATGTGCAAGTTATATACGTTACCCTATAACTGAACATTGAACGATAAATAATGTAAACTGCCTCATTATATTCAAGAAAGCTTGCAATATTTGCTGAAAAAAATCCTTAAAATTGTACGCAAAAGTCTTCTTTTAAAAAAATGTTACAAACAAATCCGATCGGGTAACATGGTTTTAAACTGAAAATTCAATTATAAATATACACATGAAATGACCAAGTCGTCGATGCTTTCATGTTAATTATTATTGACAGATTTTTGAGCGTAAAATCGTGAAAGCCGAGAATTCTCGTGTGCAATTTCACATTCAAGAAGCAAAAAGCATGAAACATTGGCCAATGTTGGATGCAAGAATATTAAATGTTTAAGTTTCACTCAAGATTGCAAGCATTCCTGAATGCAATGAGGCGGTTAACATTATTGATCGTTGAATATTCAGTTAAAACTCGTTTTATATGTCAATCGTAAAAGTTTACATGTAATGTAGGCTTACAATATTTTGCTGTGAATGTAATATTTCGGTCGTGATCGAAACTTTAATGAAACGAAACGAAATTTGAACACATAAATTAATCCAAAGGGGATTTAATGAAATCTCAATAAATTTTGCTTCTAACACTGATGGAATCATTTGAAATATCCACAGCAAAAAATATCTTAAATTTACGTGACACGTAAACTTTAATGATAATCATGTAAACGAGTTATAACTGAATATTCAACGATAGCTAATGTAAACGGTCTCATTGCATTCGAAAATGGTTGCAATCTTGAGTGAAACTGAAACATTTCATGATATTCTATCAATCATTCGCATGCTTTCTTGCATCTATAAATTCAAATTGCAAACAAGATTGCTCGGTTTACATGATCCTACACTGAATATTCTGTCATATATATATAATGCACATGGATGAATCGACGGCTTGTCATTTGATGTACATTATTTATTATTGAATTTTCAGCGTAAAAATCATGTAAACCAAGCCGTTTTGCATACAACGTTCTCTAAGAGAAGACGTTTCGTGTTCAATATTAAGGATTTTGCTAGCAATGTTGGATATAATAGATGTGTTTGTAGGTTTTATCATTGAATAATACATGAGAAATGGCTTTGCATGATTGAAGCTAAAATTACGTTACGTGTGAATCTAAGATTTTTTTGGTGTGTCGCATACCCTTACCCCGTACGGAGAATAGGAAAAAAACCGAAACAACCACACCGATAGTCGTCGTCGCCGTCGTCATAACGCAGCATAACATGACTGTTAATTAATCCTCTTAATTGCAAACTCCTTCGGCGAATAGAAGTTGTGGTGGCTGTTGTTACCGTTGTTCACTTTCGGCGTGAGTTGGCAGCGTGCGCACAGTGTAACCAAAATGTAAATCAAGTGCATCTGGCGATGGGTCCGTGTGCGCGATGAAGCATGTCATGCTTTGAAACATATTACCATAATATATGCATCAGGGATTGAGCTTAAAATAAGACTGTTATTTTTAGATGTTCCGATATCAAAAACTTGCATATATTTAAGCAGCATTTGCATAATAGTCTAAAGATTTAACTACAAATATGATATTCAAGTGGACTGGAGCTAATTTTTAAGAAATTTCCGCGTATAAAATTAGTCTTGATATTTCTACGACCAGGATTTCAATATGCTTGTCAAGTCTAAGAGATATCACAGGCTGTGCTGGAAAAGTTCGCATCACGAAGCAGCTCACGAGTGTATACCAACGCATAACAAACATCACAGACTCGGGATCTGGCTAGGTGTGAGTAAGCCCGCACCCATCCGCTCGGGAGAACATGTCAAAAGAAGTAGCAACAAGCTCGCGAGCGTTTACTCGCGAGTAACCGAGCAAGTTGTGATTTATTATGGTTTTGACAGACAAATTAATTGTATAACCATCATATCGACAGTAAACTACTCGTTTGTAGTCAAAAGCCCTTGAAAACCATAAATCTCGGAGGGTAAGCAGCTTTTTTCCCAAAAGCACAATATGACTCTGAGCAGCTCCGAACACGTTCGCGAATCACTTTTAGCTTCAGTTACTCGAGAGTCGACAGATGCGAGTAAGCCAGCGCTCTGACGCTCGGGAGCGTTTGGTTTTGTTTTTGTTCCAGTTCAGATGAAGCGTTCGCCACTTTCCATCACTGATCACAGCTTAACAAAAATGACATTTCTGCGTGTCTCAAGGATCAAACAATGTGTCTCTAGTAAATCTGGGGCTCTCAGAAATGTTCCAACACGTCACGGTTTTGCGCTACAGGTCGCCAAAGTTGTATAAAGTGTGGGCTTCATCAATGTTTACATGACATTTAAACTATGATATATCGATATGCTTGATTTTCACAACTATACGCTGAATATTATGTCAAAATTAATCCATGTGCACATGAATAAATCGACGGCTCGGTCTTTTCATGTGCATTATTTGAGATTGATTTTTCAGCGTCCAATCATGTAAACCGAGTGGTTTCGCTTACAAAATTCTTTGAGAGAAGACGTTTTTGACATCTTTAATTTTTTGACAGCGAAAAGATCTGTTTGTCTCATAGTGCGGCGACACGACCGCACTGGAACGGAACTACCGATGTCTGCTCGCTGTCTCTCCGAACAACGACGCCGGCCTTGGCGAAGGTCATTTTCAAAACGCAGTCCTTCTCCAGCTTCAGTGAATGGCGTGTACATGTAATGCGTGTACGACGATCACTCATTGTGGCGACTGACGGTGAGGACTCGTAATCGTTACCGCCACTCAACCTGGCTCTGGCGTCCGGATCTCTCGGACAAAACAGGGCGAATCGCCTCCGGGGTGTTTACTCATCGAATGATCATTATTCTCATTTACTCCCATTTGGCAGCGTCGAATGTAAGATAGGTAACCCATACCCATAGCTAGCTAGTGGCGGGCAGCGGGGTTCCTCGAATGCGAAATGTGATGTTATCACCCTCATCATGGTAGTCGTCGAGATCACCATAACCTCACGATCACCTTCATCATCATCTCCGTGGTCTAGGGTTACCATCCGTTCTGATTTAGTAGTATCTTCATGAATATGAATTGAAGCATCCGGATTTTTTTTTGGTATGATATAAATCCATATTATTCTGAGGTTCCTGATAAACTATTTTTTTATATTTTACATTTTTCTCGCTCTATTACCGGCTTATTCATAGTAAAAATTCAATTCGTCAGCAAAAAAGTAATCATGGGATTTTAATATTTGACATAAATAATGCCTATCTGACATTTCCTAAAGCACACACAAAATATAATTCTCCCATAATTTGAGTTCAAACTGTTTTAGTTTGAACTCAAAGAGAAGCAATTAAAAATTGAGTAAACGTGCATTTCTGACACAAGCTTAAGTAGTCTGTACTAAAATTGGGATAACCCTTATTGTCCATTAGGAATATGCAAGTGCTATATAACGTAATTTCTAAGGATTTTTTATAATTTTCTATTTTCTGGCTGTTGATTCACATGTCAAATGAGCTGTGCCAGGTTTTAAATGACTTTCAATAATTATAATTGAATTTTTGGTTTTACAGTCAACCCTCTATTACTCAATATAAAACCAGTGCAATTGAGATGCAAGGGACCGAAGTAAGCCTTGAAACCAACTTTAATTATACTCTCTAATACAATATCGAGATACGGAATATTGAATAAGTTGACCACACAGCTAAATATATGTTGTAAATTTCAGTTTATTTTCATGCACATATTTGGAGCATCAAAATAAACTGAAATGTCAACGAAAAATCGGTTATTTTTCAATCGAATGCACTTTAAATTTACACAATCGTGTTACATTTAAGTATCTTTAGTTGGAAATTAATCGTGATGCTGTAACAATAGATGAATTTAATTTACTTTTACTATATTCTTCTGTTTACGCTACATTGAAATTTAAATATTTTTATCTGTGCCTATTTTGAAATGTTAGCTTTTTTACATAGGCAGCGTCCATTTATTACGTAACGCTTGAATTGGCAATTTTAGACCCCCTACCCCTGTCCATAACGTTTTTTGTATGAAAATTTATTTATTTTGTGTGAGTCGTATTGCTTAAACCTACTCCCCCATCTCCCTAGAGCGTTACGTAATTTGTGAACGGCGTCATACTGATGGAACAAACCTCGTATCATTAATGCCTTCTTCTTTGAGGAATTACGTCCCCATTAAGAGAAAGCCTGCTTTTCAACTTAGTTATTATTATTACGAGAACGTGACGCCCAAAGACAGTTTTTTTTTGTAATATGTGCTTTACTTGTTATTTTTCTCATTTCTTTTTTCTTCTTCCCTTGCTTTCCAGCCATATGTATCAATTATCGCTTACAGGTATACCACCTGTATTGTAACTTGTATGCAACTTCTGCTACCTTGGTTGCCAACTGTTATAGATAGAGTTGTGTGACAGTGAATGAACATTGTTAAGGACGTTAACTTCCAACCCTCTTATGATAGTTGACAACCAAAGTCTATTAACAGAACTCCTAGAATGTAGCATCAGATCATCGATGGCAAATCTTCGACGCCGCACTCTTCTAGTAACGTCAAAGCAGAATGTCTTGCCTTTAGTTGAGCTCCCGTTTGGTTGCCACAATTCCAAACTCCACAAGAGTGACAGACCGACAGACGGAATCGCTAGACAACATTGTATCGTGGATGACTGGAGGCAAGCTGCAGTTGGCTCATCACAAAACGGAGGTGGTGCTGGTCGGCAATTGCAAGGCAGTTCAGCAGTTTGAGATCAACGTCGGAGGACACGAAATCTCATAGAAGCGCCCTCTAAAGCTCGACGACAGGCTAAAATTCAACAGCCACGTAGGTTATGCTTGCAAAGAGGCAGCGAAAGCAGCTAACACTGGCACACTCTTACAACTCATTTACTTTTTGAGTTATTTTGAAATATAAAACTCCTTGAATTGCGGAACACGCCTAAAAAAAGTAATTCCCAAAGGAAATTGTACATTCTACATAGTAATGGGGGAAAACGAAATTATTGCGACACATTCAACAGGATATAACTTTTCTACCATTGAGTAAATATCAATCAAATTTTACACGTTTTCTCATTGATGTGTATTGTTTACATGCTGTCAAACTCGAAGTCGTGTTTTTCGATTCAACGAAAATGGAGGTGAACCAAAGGGAGTCGAGAGAACAAATTCTTTCCAAACACCTGGAATTTCTTGACCTGTCGCACCGGCAGTTGGGAAAAATGTTGAACATTCACCATTCAACCGTCTCCAGAGTGTTGACCGGTTCCAAGAGCGGTTGACATTGCCGTGGAGCTGGAAGAAAACCGGGACCGTAGAACAAAAAGATGGAGGGAAAGGTGAAGCGGATGATTAAAGCAAATCCCAACGTCTCAAGCCGTGATTTGTATAAAAAGATCGGCATGTCGCAGAGCTACGTCCACAATGCAAAGAGAGCTGGACTACATACATACAAGTTACAGACCTTCTAAAACCGCGATGAGCGGCAACAATAGACCGCTAAAACTCGGGCACGGAAGCTCGACGAGAAAATGCTGACAAATTATGGCTGCTGTGTGATGGACGACGAAACGTATATAAAAGCAGATTTTAAGCAAATTCCGGGATTGGAGTTCTTCGCCGGCAAGAGCAAGTTCGATGTGGACAACAAATTTATGAAGAAGAAAATGTCGAAGTTCGCCTCCAAATATCTCATTTGGCAGGCCATCTGCTCTTGCGGACTGAGGAGTGAGCCTTTCGTGACAAAGGGCTCAGTAAATGGCGAGATCTAAAAATCTGAGTGCCTCGAGAAACATCTTTTGCCGTTCTTGCAGCAGCACGACGAGTCACACAAGTGCTTTTCACGGTCGGTTTGTGTAAATAGTTGCAAATTTATTTTTTCCATGAGGGACAAGAGCTATTTATCTGAGTGTCATTGATATACACAGCACGAATTTGTTCAAAAAATATTGAAATAGTACCCTGACTCATAGTATCGCTATTGTACCTTTCGTAGCACTGCTAAGTGAAACCATTTATTTTTTTTTCTTCTTCTTGACATCACATCCTCATTTCAACAAATCTTGCTTCTCAGCTTAGTGGTCAATGAGTACTTTCACAGTTATTAACTGTGAGCTTTCTTTGCCAGAGTTGCTATTTTCACATTCGTAAATTGTGTGGCATGCACGAAAATACTCTATGCCTAGGGAAGTCAAGGAAATTTCCATTACGAAAAGATCCAGGACCGACCGGGAATTGAACCCAGACACCTTCAGTATGACTTTGCTTTTTAGCCGTGGACTCTGCCCATTCGGCTAAGAAAGGCCCCAAACCATTTCTTATGAAACTAAATAAGGGAAGAATATTTAAATTTTTAACTTTCATATCAACCAAAATCTTTTGAACCATCCTTTATAGGGAAAACATAGAAGTTTTATAAAATACGATTATGAATTGTGTTTTTCTGCGCCATAAAATTAGTGCTACTACAGGAACAGAAGCAAGCAATAGCGCTACTATAGGTTCATGAGTTCTTATGGTGACTCAAGCGATATAAAATATAAATTAATGATTCTTCGTAGCTTCCATATTTTTCCTACAAATCCACGATAAAGACCTTTGAGATGTAGTAAAAATAATACCGCTGGGTCATCATTCGATTTGATAATCATTTTATCACAGCCGACCGACTGTTTATACATCGATGGTGTATAAGTATTGTTTTCATACTCAATCCTTATAAAAAACATTACCCCCAGGAATTAAAAAAAATGAAAAAAAAAAATCTCTTATGAATTCAGATGGTTTCTTTAAGTTTGAGCATACATATTTGAATTATAATTATAGCCAACTTATTTTTAGGGCATTTCCAATTTGTACAAAGAAAAATTTAAACATCAACTGCAAGAATCAAGCCAAAGGAAGTAAATTATACGACCTGATTTTTGAACTCCACCAGATGGTCACCCTACCATCATCAGCCAGAGCCAGCATCCATCGTAGCGATTTCGCTGTCGACTTTTTTTTTCGAAATGTGCGCACCAGGAGAAAGATGCGCGCGAAAGGATTGCGTGCGGTTTGGCCGTTATTATTTGTGCAGTCAGTCAATTAAGAGTTTGCCTTCCGGCCAGTATTATGACCTCGCGGCGGCCTCTCAGCCTCGCAGCAGCGGTCAACAGCGGGGTGGATGAGCGATGGAGCGGCCCCGTTGTTGGTACGCGTCAAAAATAGATTCGAAATTGCGATTTTGCGAATATTGCAATAATGGAGGAGAAGGTTAATCAACTGCTTGGTTTGTGTTATTTTCTTCGCATTTTTAATATGGGGGAAGTAACGGGTTCAGTCAAAAACTTTGGTTATGTTCGATATGAGGCATTTCCAGTTGGACGGTGACGTGAGTTATTTGACTTATGTCAGATGTAGCCAAACAAATGATATCACTTTTGTCGGACATGTGTCGTTCCGGATTTTTGGCTGCCTTAACTGCTATACAATTTTTAATATCCGTTGGACTCGGTTTTCTTTATTGTTGGTCGATTTTATGAATGTGTGATATGCAATAATAATTGCTATTAATTTCTGAATTTACAACTTGCTTCCAAAAATAAATTGGAATTCAAAACTGTCACTAATCGTGGCAAAAATAGAAGAAAGGATGTTTTTCAGGAATGCGCACTTTCATCCAAGGGTGAAATGGATAATGTTGATAATTGCATCGAAATGAGCTATCAGTTCGATGCTCTACACAAATTTTCCGAACACTCAATCAAAGCGGCCTCTAGCCATGACTCTTTGAGGAAACAAAGAGTGCTGTGTTCGTGATTAGTTGTTCCGAATTTGAAGGATTTTCGCAGGAGATCTTGAACTTCATTAGGCGAATCAAGGTTTCCTTTCAAATCGCAAAGAAAGGAGACTGTCGAGCTTTGTCGCGAAATTCTTTTCAAACATCTTAAAGAAAAGAGGTACAAATATTTTAAAACTGAGAGTTATGGTCCAAAAACCTAGACGAAGAGAGAAAAAAATTCGGCCGTCGATTTCGCGGCGGACTCCGCATTGATTTTTTCAGTTAAGAAAACTATTTGACGTCACATAAGATTCAGTGCGACTCAGAACGATTTTCGCTGGAACGGTCACAGTGATGACGGATTACCATGGGTTAAACGTAAAGAAGAGTTGCCCATGATAGATTCTTTTCCCACATTTCCAGGTTCAAATAATCTTTTGTCTCGAATGATTAAACAAAAAAAAAATCAAACAAAATTTGCTCACAAATTGCTACCCAAAATTATAAACGTTCAAGTCGAATGAGTGCTTTAAATTCTGTTAGAAACCGTTATTAATCCAATTTGAGACGCCAAAACAAAATTTATAATCAGCAATATCCGAGACCTCTCCCATTTACCCACCGAACCGGTAATTTTTGGCACGAGTTTTACTATGGCATCCATCGGCCATAAAGTCAGCAATCGGATTAGAAGCCCTCAGTTTTGGGTAAAATTTGCAAATAATGGGCAGTAAACGTTTGCTTCTGGCTCCGGCGACCACTAAGCATAGCGTAATCATTAAGCCAAATTGGTTAAATTCTTCTCAGGTTTGCCTCAACTGTTAACTATTTTCCAAAGCTCCACTTTTGGGCAGATACATCCGTTCTTTCGTGCCAGTAGGTAGACTTCATCATGCAGCAACCGCCGCCCGCGTGATAGCAGTAGACCTCAATTTCACAGATTTATCTATGACGGAAGGAAGAGCAGCTCAGCTGGAAGGAAAGCGTTTGTTTGTGCTCGGGTGAACATGGTGTGGCGAAATAAGAAGCGGATCTACATTGGCGTAGCTAGGATTGTTTTATGGAGGAATAGATTTGTTTCCATCGTGTTTATCAGACATTTTACATTTGCGAAGATATCCGAATTTTCAAAATAAAAACTCATGCAATTTCGGATTTTGACGAAAAATGTATTGCTCAATGCAATATTAAGGTATTAAGGTCTTGTTAAGAACACACCAAAAAATCTTAGATTTACACGTAACGTTATTTTAGTTTCAATCATGCAAAGCCATTTCTCATGTATTATTCAACGATAAAACCTATAAACCCATATATTATACACAACATTGTCACCAAATTCCTTAATATTGAACGCGAATCGTCTTCTCTCAAAGAATGTTGCATGCAAAACGGCTCGGTTTACATGTGAATCTTTCTGTGAAATTGCGAACAAGAATGCTTGGTTTACATGATTCTATGCTGAATATTCTGCCAAAAATAATGCACATGGATGGATCGACGGCTTGTCATTCCATGTGCAATATTTATGATTGCATTTTCAGCGGGAAAATCATGTAAACCGAGCCGTTTTGCGTGCAACATTCTTTGAGAGAAGACGTTTCGTGTTCAATATTTAGGAATTTGGTAACAGTGTTGGATATATCAGATGGGTTTTATCATTGAATAATACATGAAATGCATGGCTTTGCATGATTGAAACTAAAATACCGGTAGTGTGTTAATTTGTGTTGCCAAATATGTGAAATAAGGCTTGAAAATCAAAATTTTGGAATAAATAATTCAATTATTTTCTAAAAAGAATTATTTTCAATCAAATCTGGCAACACTTGTTTGTAAGAAAAGAACTTTTGTTCATTAATATAACAACTGGATTGAAAAAAAATCAATAAAAATATAACAAAGCATTACTATTGACAACATCCGCGAACGTCTTCCTGAGCCTTACGTTTCTTGCCTCTGCACTATGGGCCAAAAATCAAAATTTCGCGACAAAATTCCCAACACTTTCAAAATGAACAAAAAACAACCTAAAAGTAAAACAAACTTAAGAAAACATGTAATAGACGTGTTTGGGACGACTAAGATGCATTTTAATTAAAATATTTGTAAGGATTATCAATATTTGGAGATATATGTAAATTAAGGCATAACATATTCAAATTCGCTCAAACATCATATTACAAAATGCATTGAACATTTTCCAAGATATGATTCATACATTTCATAGTATTCTGCAGGTACACTACACACCAAAAAAATCTTAGATTTACACGTAACGTAATTTTAGCCTCAATCATGCAAAGCCATTTCTCATGTATTATTCAATGATAAAACCTATAAGCACATCTATTATATACCAGGGGGGGTATACGCAACGAGGTGCGCCTACCGTTCATGTTTTGTGATTGTATTCGTTTGGCTCACAACGCTGCTAGGCATCCCGCTGTTTGAGTGTTGAAATGCATCAGCATTTGCTGCCTGGCATGGCCCGCGTTTCGACCTGTGCTGTTTGGGTCGGCCCGCGTGAGAGATGATTGTTAGGCGAGCTTTGTTTGTAGTTGACAGCCGTACACCCACCCTGTTATATACAACATTGTTACCAAAATCCTTGATATTGAACGCGAAACGTCTTCTCTCGAAGAATGTTGCATGCAAAACGACTCGGTTTACATGATTTTAACGCTGAAAATTCAATCATAAATAATGCACATGGAATGACAAGTCGTCGATCCATCCATGTGCATTATTTTTGACAGAATATTCAGCGTTAAATCATGTGAGCTGAGCATTCTTGTTTGCAATTTCACTTTCAAGATGCAAGAAAGCATGCAATATTGGCGAATTTTGGATGAAAGATCGTGAAATGTTTCAGTTTCACTCAAGATTGCAAGCATTTTCGAATGCAATGAGACAGTTTACATTAATTATCGTTGAATGTTCAGTTGCAACTCGTTTTACATGATTATCATAAACTATTAAGTGCTATGTAAATTTTAGCATTTTTTGCTGTGTATTAATTTCTCAGAATAGTTGAAAATGCCTGAAAAATGTGATCATGAAATCATAGTTGTTTGGAATGCATTGACAACTGTTTATTCAATATACTTATTGGTTTTCACAGTGTAATTGCATTTAATTCATCATCTAAACCAGTGTTTCCCAAACTTTTTTGACTTTCGCCCCCTTGAGACCAATATTTCTTAAAATCGCCCCCCTGACGATTCAAAGGATATAAATTTAAACATTTGTATTAAGCGATAAACTAACGTTGAAGTATTGACTGCCCATAATGCTTCAATAAAATACCCCAAAGTGTCTTTTACTTGTATATCCAGAAAAGAGTCATGCCATATCTATCATGTGCATCGATTATATTCGTATCAGCAAATCTATTATCTTGTTTAGTGTGTGATCATCAAAAAATTTTCCGCGCACTTACTGCTTTTTTGCCTTTTTTGTGTATCTTGAGTTGTTGTAATAAATTTACGAAACTTTGGGTAATACATCATCGACTGTTCTGGAAACAGACCAATTTATATACAAAATATTAAAAAAAAATATGAGTAAACCCAGACATTTTTCAACTTTTCATTCACTGAAATATAACATTCAATTTGTTTATTTTTTAAAGCTTTGTTCCATTTATGTCGCAATTTTATGACGCTCAAGCCTATTTTTTAAGTAGGGTGATTTACGTTTATGGCGTGCAGGAGGGATTTTATCATTGGGACCCGATTTTTGCACACCAAAGTCACATAAATTTATTTATAAACTGATTTCTACTATAAATACTGATACTAAACAGTGTCAAAATGAATAGTGTAACAAATACGTTAGAAAGAACTTAAGCTGCCTTATTGTAAAGATCCCCCATCAAAAATTTATCAAACTTTACTTTAGAGTTGGATATAAATTTCAAACATCGCCAAAAGTTTCTCCTTTCAAAATACATTAAATATTAATTTTAGCAAAAAAAAAATCTTACAGATCTCAATGACAATCGTCAAATTTGTCTATCATAATTTAAAAACGAGCACCTTTGGAGTAAAAGAGCGATGAAATAATTAGGTGTCAAATAAATTCTTCTTCTTCTTGCTATCATCAACATATGAGTGTCTTTTACAAACTTTGAATCTATTTGTGTTTTTCATTTGCTCCTACTTTCGCCCCCTTTCTATCATTTTCGCCCCCCAAATTAAGCTTTACAAATTTTCGCCCCCCTGGACCTGAAAATCGCCCCCAGGGGGATGAATTCGCCCACTTTGGGAATCACTGATCTAAACTATTAAATTTTTATAACGCATATAACATAACCTAAAACAAAGCCATAAAACCATCAGAGAGTCATAAAGGCATTGTCCAAAATGAAACAAGGGCGTATGACCATTTCACATTCACGCTTCAAGCGTTTCAATCAAATTTTCGAAACATTATGGTCAGAAATTCTTTAGCTGTAATGGAGGCCTTATTTGATATGTTCTAACATCATAACATTCGGTTTACGCCATCTTTTGGACTCCATTATATTAATACATGCAGGAAATTGTTATATGATAATCAAGAATTTTTGTGTAGATCTCTTAAATGATTGATTTTAAATTGATATAAATCAACCAGAGTTCTTAGTCTTCATTTGCTTTCAACGAAATTAGATGATTCGTTTATGCACAATTTATTAGTCTATATGATAAAGCTACTAATATCCTCCCGGCAATATTACGCTTAAGTTGCCAATATATCTGGCAGCAATTTAAAAAGATTCAAACGATTTTTTTTTACTTTTCTTCATTGATGGTGCTGCCTTTTTAGTTTTGTTCTCTTTTAATCTTTTCATTATTTTTTTTTTTTCCGATATTTCAACGTAGTATTGGTTATCCAACGGAGAGCGAAAATACGTAGATGGCGCTCTTCTAGTATAGCGATTAGTGCACCGTAATCAACATTTCTAGTGATAACTTTGGAAGAAAAATCACCGCAATCATTTAACTGACAAGATTTTTGCAATTTAAGGCACAGGAAACCGTAAATATTCATTTCAATTTGAGAAACATTCGCAACCTAAACTCACTTTTGATCGCCAATAGGAGGATGGTACATGATGTTGCCTAATTCTTTTATTATCTATTGTTTCCTTATATCAATTCACTCTTAGTGAACCATCAAATTAAAAAAACGGGCAGATTTTGGATGTTTCTACTTGATTTTTTAACTTATGTGAAATGTTATACCAATGATTCAATCCTGGTTGAAAAATAATCAGCAGGGTTGGGAGATTCTTTTTAGAAAATGTCTACCTAATGTCTATATTAAATTGATGCCATTGCGATTTGTATAAAAACATAGACATACAACAGTTTCAGTCGTTTCATAATTCTTCAAAAGTCTTTTATCCTAACCTGGAGGTTGTCCAGAAACCACGCTTAAGTCGTCATACCATATATAACATGGACTCAAAGGAAATTGCAAAAAAATAAGTTATTTTTTGTATTTCTTCTACCGACTCTACCTAGATTTCTGAATGTCACCTAGCTTATGGACGGACCCTTGCTCAAAAGTTGTGCAGGTTTAGTTGTTTTTATACCAATCAAACTTATTCAATTAGTTGGTTTGTATTAAAGCAGCAAAGCTTAAAATATAGGGTTTAAAAATTGACTAAATTATCGCTTGTACTTGAACCACTGTATCTCGGCCATCCGCAAAAATATGCAAAAACTTTTGGTACCACAAGAAAGAGTGGAGTCTAGGCTTCCACCTAAAACTGGTTGCAAGCCGAATACGGTGGAAAAACTAAACTTTTAAGGTGAACTTGTAAAAATATAATATACATTAATGGTACATTGTAAAATCAATGATTACATTTAAAATTAACATATAAAAATATCACACATGTGAAAAGCACTCAATTTGCTTTCGAAAAATGAACACACAATTATTTTTCTTGCCATTATTCCCCTCAAACCAAATTTTCTAATAATAGTCTGAAATACAAGTTTTTCAGTTTAAACTAAATTGCGCTCCATTGAGTACATTGATATAATGTGATAAATCAAATAAGATAGTTGGTATACAATCAAACATGTACCCAATAATGAGAAATTCATCTCATTAATTAATTTTATTGAAAAAAGATTTTTGGTATTTTGTCGCAAAATTTTGATTTCTGGCCCATAGTTCTCTGGAAATCAGGCTCGGCCGATGCCGTACTTGATGTACCTTGCTTATCATTCATTGAAACTAACTCAAAAAATGAACATTTCATACTTCCAACTTTTTGCTCACAGACTTCGATATTTAAAAAATTGCTTGTTCCATGGTACTGAACAATTTTTTTCAGCAGCAATTTGCTCCTGAATGCAACTGAACGAATCCGAAATAGAAGAAATCTTCTTCATCATACATCAACCATCGAACATTATTACGATCGGGAGCGTTAAATTCTGCTCGCCACAACACTGGCTTGATAAACAATCACTACATTTGAAAAGCAGATTTTCGTCAGTGAGAACAAGCTTAGCAACAGCTTTCGTCAGTGTTGTGCACTTGTAATAGTACACACTCAAACAACCTGTACGTGTGGTCGGTATTTCAGAAATTAATACCGGGGCCCACACTTCTTGCACTCATTCATTTCGCTTAACACCTATACCCTACCACCAAACGAAACATGCATAGGATCTACAAGTAAACTGCCACAAACACCAACGCACGATCAATCTTACACAAGTCGATTTCCTCAGAATGATAACGTATAGATGTTTATTTGACGTCATTTGAGCATTCGGTCCAGAGTTGCTTAATATCAATCATGTCAGCTGATGGCTGATGGTCTAAAACTATCACTATCACTTGCGAGCTATCAATATCACTTTGATTTGACAACCAACAGCAGTGATGCGACATCGCACTTTAGATCATAATCACTGCGGAATGAGTGATCACGTAGTAATTATCCATGCTACTACTGTTTTTCAGTGACCAACAAATAATTTCATTATATCTGCAATACTGTCAAAAATATTGTACTGATAAATTTCCATTTGAACTGCTTAATTTAAGGATGAACTTAACCCATCAGTGATGTCCATAGTCTATCGCCATCAATGCACTTGTGATGGAGTAGACAGCATGATGTTGATGTGATACAGATTGATTCGAATTATATCGTAGTCTGCCTGTACAAATCAGCAAATTTGAAACGTTGATAGTGACAGCGAGCAACTCTGATTCGGTCAACGTCAGTCCAACAAGGAAGTGAATACTACATTCGGTTTTCATTTACTTACAGATTAATCATCATACTTTTTACTATAAATCCCTTGAAGTCTTGTTTTTTTTTTGGAACATACAAGGATTTTTCAATAAATTTCTCGAGATGGTCCACCAGAATTTGGTTTAAAAAGCTTGTAAGGGATGGTACACAAATTATGTCACGCTAAATTTCAACTTTTTGACCACCCCCCTTTTGTCACGTTTTTTGTATGAGTCGTCCAAATTTTTTGTAAGTATTGTCACGCTTGGTTTGACCCCCTCCCCCCTCGGAGCGTGACGTAATTTGTGCATGACCCTCAAGAAATCCTCTAGAAATTTCGCTAAGGATCGCATAAACATTCTAAATTTCTTCTTCTTCTTCTTTTCTGGCATTACGTCCCCACTGGAACAGAGCCTGCTTCTCAGCTTATTAACTGAGAGCTTTCTATGCCAATGACCATTTTTGCATGTGTATATCGTGTGGCAGGTACGAATATACTCTATGCCCTAGGAAGTCGAGAAAATTTCCAACCCGAAAAGATCCTCGACCGGTGGGATTCGAACCCACGACCCTCAGCTTGGTCTTGCTGAATAGCTGCGCGTTTACCGCTACGGCTATCTGGCTATTCTCAAATGTTTAAATGAAAATCAGTACAAATTTTTCCAAAAATATCACATAAATCTGTAGGATTCTTGGGGGCCTGACATCCCTGTCCCCCTGTTCCTACGTCTATGCGGATCCGTTTCCAGAACTGAACCAAAATGCCATCCACTGTCAGTCAGTCAGCCAGCGCTTCAAGGTGGGTGGGGATGGAGGGTGGTAATGATGATGGTGTCATTTAGTGGAAAAGAAGAGCATTTTCCGGTTTATTTATGTTTATCCGGTTGATTTTTGCAGCGCTATTCAGCCCCCTCGCCACCAGATGTTGAAGATGGTTGTGAATGATAATAATGGTGTTTGCCAGATGGTTGCATTTGTCTGGGGGTTGTTTGGAAAAAGTTTGTGGGATCTAATCGAAGCTATTTTCTTTGCAGTGTAGGGCGATAGTTACCTTAATCGTTCGGTGTGTGTTGAATAGATCGTTTCCGCAATTTATTGCTGGAGAGATTGTAATGAATATTTTGATTGCAATTGAGCGAAAATGGAGGTGAGTATGGCAACAGGGGGAAAAGATCACATAAACCTCGAACGTTTTGACAATTGGCGGCAGCGCTGAGAAAAATGTTGGTCAGTTTCACAAGCTTTCATCGTTTCCAATCGATTGACGAAAAGAGCATTTGGCATTTGAAAGAGCAGTGAAAGCTCGCATGTTTTCTCAAGCTTAAATAGGTCACGACATAGCACCAAGTGACATCTCCTTAAGTGATAGGCGAAATTCTATGGACATAAGCCAATTCAATTCGCATTTTAATTTTCATCGCTTCAGCTTCCTTCCTTCCGGCTCATCTCCTGTATTCATGCTCCACCTGGTTGGTAACCACCGAAAGAAAACTTCCGCGAAAGCGCACAACTGGATAATCCACTTTTAATTAGAATAAATAACTGGTCCATGTTTTTATGCTCTTTGCCGTCATCATCATCCGTTTCACCTGGCTGAGCTCGGATTTTTCTCTTTCTTCCTCGCATCATGGCTCCTGCCTACATCTTGCTTGCACGGAACAGCCTCAGCGTCGCCATCCATCCGTGTTTGTCGTCATTTTATCATTGAAGTTTTTCATTTCTCTTAGCAAGCCTTTTCATCAGACGAACGAAAATTTCCCGCGCTATTTTCGTTGATGCAGAAATTGCTATTATTTGCTGATAATGATCAACCAGTCTCATTAGATATTCAACTGCCTTTTTTGAAGGAGGGGATGATCCAAAATGAAACCGCATGTAATGGATTGATTTCACCACATCGCATGTCTTATTTTTTGCAGCATATCTGCTTCATTAGCCAAGTGGTTAGAATCCGAGGCTACAAAGCAAAGCCAAGCTGCAAGTGTCTGGGTTTGATTCCCGGTCGGTCCAGGATCTTTTTGTATTGGAAAATTCCTTAACTTCTCTGGAATAGAGTATCACCGTACTTGCCTTGTCTCACGATACCGTAATTTCGGGTAGAATTGATCATTTTTCACGGTTTTCCTTGTTTGTTTTTCATAATGTTGACAATACCATACAACTAAGTTTATGAAAACAAGTACGACGGTGAGGTTCATTGGCTCGAGTACCGAAATTTTCTAACATATGTGATTCTAGTGCTAAAAATCATCTCCAAAATAAAAAATCGGGGTATTTCGTTTCGGGGTGAAATTGATCACTTGTCAATACGATTGATGTTAATTTTTTAAACAACTCTACATACTGAACTTGAGTTCTCTGAATCCGAATATGTGGAAAAAGCCTAAATGTAGGCAACTTTCCAAGGATTTTTATGATATCAAACAGAAATGCAATTATTTCAAACGATTGAGCAATTTGGTACCGTAATCCGGGGTATCATTGATCAGCGGGGTAACATTGATCGGAATGACCCATCTCGTAAAAAGTTCGTATCGCCATTTATTGATGGAACGTTTTCAAATCATGAATGGTTCTTCTCTTTCTTATATTCATAAGCTAATGAAAGTGAAGATTTTCGTGTAAATTGCGTTTACCTTATGCGTAAATTTATCAACTTTTCGAAACAATTATTTCAATGGGTAAAGATGACACTACCGAACATTCATGTCTCACATAAGTTCTGCAAACCATATGAGCAAGGAGAATGCGGTTCTTACTAAAAATGGCATCGCCGAAAACGATTCCGTTGTCAAAACTTTCATAACTATGCTCAATTAGGCAACGTTAACGAATTACTGTTAAGAATATAAAATTTCCTTATGAAATTGCCTACCTTTAGGCGTATTCCGTGGTTCGAGGTGTTTTTAATTTTGAAATAACTTGAAAATTAAATGACTTGTAAGCGTTTGGTCTTCATATTCGGCTTCGGGGGCCATGATTTAAGTAAGTAATGACATTTTCAATATTACCGAACATTGTTTACATAGGTGATCAATGTTACCCCATATCAGCTAAATCAAAAAATCACTTAAAACATTTTTTTAAACATGCTTAAATCTTTTAAAAAACAAAATACAGTATGAAGTCACAAGCTATGGGTGGCAGTACTTGTTTTAAAAATATAAATTTTGCAACATTTGCATTTTCAAACGAAATATTTGAGAAATATTCAAAAAAATGATCAATGTTACCCCGGATTACGGTACGAGTTTTGATTGTGAAATCTAGTTTGGGAATATATTTTAAGCATCCTTACAAACATTCAAGTTTAAACCATGTTCAAAACCTTGTTTAGAACAAGAAGTTTATGAATGTTTGTCAATACTGCACCGTACATGATTTTGAAATTTTGCAATATTTGAGCATGAGCATGATTGGCCGCCCGCAGATGCTACTCCGTTATTGCAAGAACAGCTGTACTTACACAGGGAACCAGGGATGGGGTGCGACTCAATTCTCTTTCGGTGCTACACGCGCTGCTGCGAGATAGTACCCTGAATAAGAAGGAAACGTGCACGAGTATTTTTATCTGGACTGCACCCTGCCAGTGCTGACTCGCAATGTGCTTTGGGCTGCGAGGTATCGAGTTGTCTCATTTTCACTCTTTGCGTTTCGTACACGCGTAAACGAATTCACTTGATTTTTTTTCATTAATATATAACTGTCAAAACTCTTAAACACGATGAACATAATACATCACCAGCTTATGTTTCTTACTTTACCAAATATATTAAGATTCACAACTATAAGTTTTTGTCCCCTTTAGAAGCATACTCGATTGAAAATATTCTAGAGTGATTTTTTGTGCTTTCACGAAAGAGATTGAAAGAGTAGAAATTGTGCTTTGCTTTGACTCGCACACACACAAATTGTCTCCTGCACCTTGCTTTGAGTTTACTCGCAAAGAATGGGAGACGCACAATTAATTTCAGAGTGGCACGCATGTTTTTGGCATAGCACTGAGTTTTTAGACATTCTCTGCAGGGAACCAACAGACACTACTTGGGATCAGTAGCATCCTCAATGTGTAACTACTGGTGCTCTCTTTATTATAATAAACAATAACGGCGCCGGCTGCGTCCGAATGCAGGTCAATTTGGGATGGGAGGGAAATGTTTGGATATGGGGTAGGGATTCGTTTTGGTAAACGATAAATATACAATTTGAAATGAATGCGCCTAACCAGATTCGCGATATTACTCGATAAACACATTGAACGCCGAACAAGTGTTCGTCACTCGCCCCCATAGGAGCAAGCAACAAGATCAAAAGATCAAACACTACTAACGCGTTCCGTGACCCGCGATACTATTCCACCGTGCTACGCGAGCGGCGCGCAACACGATTGATCCTGCTCTCGTCGCCCGCCCCCGCAGGAGCAAGCAACCAGGTCAAAGGATTAAACACCACTCAATTTTGAAATTTTGCAATATTTTCATAAAAATAAACATTCTATAACGCTAAAAACATCACAGCACACAATTCGATAATAGTTCCGAAAATCAACGTTCATTCACTGCAGTTTACATTGATATTTGTGCTTTATTGGGAAGAAATAAAATCCTGTGACAAGGTGATCAATTTCACCCTACTGATCAACTTGACTCGAATTTACGGTATCCTTACTATGCGTGCGTAATGAGATGTTCAAATCATGTTTCTGCAAGAGCGATGGCCCTCTTAGAAAATTCAAATACTATGTTGTTAGTCGCTAGAGGAGATTTTTTCCATCCTTGGTTAAGATGTTTTACAAATGATACTAATAGCCACATCGAAAGTTCATTTGGACATACCATGGAAAATTCTACATTTGATTAAAAAAATCACCTCATTCTACCGTGAATAACAAGTTAGTCCCATTTGCACTATCGTCAAAATTGGTTTGACAGTAGTTTACAAAATACAGTCAACTCTCCATAGTTCGATATTGAAGGGTCCATCGAGTTAAGGAGGCATCGAGTTATGGAACACAAAATCAGTGCGACTGCGTTTCAAGGAACCATCGAGAAAGCCTTGAAAATCAAATTCATTTATTGGAGAACCATAATCGAGATAAGAAATATCGAATCAAGGAGACTTGACTCCAATGATCTTTCAGTTTTGACATTACGAGACATCATGATTTATTCGTGATATGAGGAAAATCTCCAAGTCGAACTTTTCCATTATAGAAAGTGCAGTCAACTCTCCCTAACTCCCTAACTCCTAAATACATTCGTAGTTTTAACATCAAACAAACATAATTAAAGTAATTTTAAAATCAAATATTAATGAAAAAAAGTACAATTTTAATACTTATATCTACGTGGCACTTTTTGCACAGTTTACAAAAATTTAAAATTTAGTTCCACTGAAATGGGGCGTTAACCTTTAGTTTAGCAAACTGAAACAGATAGCATCTAGTTAGGGAACATCGAGTCGATCTACGCATTTCATCGAGTTACAGAATATCGAGTAAAGAAGAGTTCACTTTAACTGCATATCAGTTCCACTACAGACTTCTGCACCGTTGGACATAAAATAAATCGTTTTTTGTCATCTTTATGCTTTTGTCGAAAAGATATTGGAAGGAAATGCATGTTGTGAAAATTTCATTAAAATTGAAACATGTTTCAATCTCTTGTATTTTTTTTAATATTCGTATATACACAGCAAAAAAATCTCAAATTTACATGGCACGTAATTTTTTATGATAATCATGTAAAACGAGGTGCAACTGAACATTCAACGATAATTAATGTGAACTGTCTCATTGCATTCGAAATTGCTTGCAATCTTGAGTGAAACTGAAACATTTCATGATCTTACATCCAACATTCGCCAATATTGCATGCTTTCTTGCATCTTGAAAGTGAAATTGCAAACAAGAATCATCAGTTTACATGATTCTACGCTGAATATTCTGTCATATATAATGCACATGGATGGATCGAAGGCTTGTCATTCGATGTGCATTATTTATGATTGAATTTTCAGCGTGAAAATCATGTAAACCGAGCCGTTTTGCATGCAACATTCTTCGAGAGAAGACGTTTCGCGTTCAATATTAAGGATTTTGGTAACAATGTTGTATATAATAGGTGTGTTTGTAGGTTTTATCATTGAATAATACATGAGAAATGGCTTTGCATGATTGAGGCTAAAATTACGTTACGTGTAAATCTAAGATTTTTTTGGTGTATAAATCAAATTTGTAAACTTTTCAAACCATTTATTCAATGCCTACATTCTATAGATGGGACTGACTTGTGGTTCACGGCAGGCCTTTATAAACAATTTCATTACATTTTCACCAAACTAGACACTACACGTTAACCCTCTAATAACCAAATTTTTATTTTCGATTTAAGTATTATTTTTCGTTATCTTAAATCGTTCTAAACACGTTTTGGTCATTTATTTATTTTTATTCACACATTTTTAAATTTTGGTTTTTGATTTTTATAATTTTTATTTTTGAACATCCCTAGCTTTTTCATTTTTTCTTAAAGCCTTTTCTAGTTGTTGATTTTTGGCAATAATAAAAAATTAAATTGTTACGGTATTTTTAAAAATATTAAATTTTTAATTTTTTTTCGGAGCGTATTTTATTTTCCGTGTAACTAACGGAAAAACAGGTATGAAATGATTTTAATACCACTAGGCTCTTCGTTTGTAAAAGGTTAATCGTAGATAAATATAAAAGGTACGATTTTTTATATTACACGTTAAATGAAGCCCAGGCATTTGTAGGTTATATAAGAATGCAATTTTTCAAACAATTTCTAAAAATACAAAAAAGTTTCAAAAATCATAAAAAACTTTTCTTATATGCGTGTTATGAGTCAAGGTATAAGCCAAAAATAAAATCATTTTGATTTCCGAGCTACGAAAAAATACACAAAATTCCAAAGTGTACCCCGTCTAAAGGCGGGGTTGGGTATTAGAGGGTTAATGCTTCCAGTGGGCTATTTGCCCTTTGAAGGAAGCGCCACACTAGACAACGGACTAGCATGCAACGCCCAGTGGCACAGTCAGAAAACATTCCTCTCGAAAAGTTTTCGGCCTGAGGCGGGAATCGAACCCACACTCCTTAGGACGATGCGGCTAAATGCCTCGGTGACACTAACCGCACGGCTACGAAGCCCACAAACTAACTATCAAGATATGTGATTAAAATTTTTATAGAAGTTTATGGATTACTTTTTGAAATTTCTCTCTTTAGTGTAAGCCTCTGATAAAAATCAAGGAAAGGCCCATCAATTACGTCGTAAACATTTTTTTGTAACTTTCTCCTCCTGTCCTGCCTTACATAACCTACGGAACCTTTGGAAATTTTGTATGAAATGTTACGTTTGTCGAAACTTCAATCCTCGTTTATATCTTGACGTAATTAATGGAAATGCACACCGTATATTGCTTTATTATATTGTCATATAATGATATAGAGCTATAAATTCATGTCAAATAACCAGATGTCAAATCACTCTCACTTTTTTTTTTATTTAACATCCTGAAAAAGAGCATGATGCAGAACATACACTCTCCTCTATTTGCCTCGAACATTCGAACATTAAAGCTTCAGCTAAACAAGCAAATGCTTTAGATAGAAGCATAGGATATTTGACTATCGAAATGATCAGAAATGCAGCATCCATCTAACAAACAAGAACTGTTAATATTTGATTCTATGTCTTCCTCATTTGTGAAAGTTTATTCTGAACGCTTGAATGGAACACGAAATTTCGTCTGTGTTTGAACCAACTTTTTTTCTCTATCTAGAGCAGTATGTAATTAACCCCTCTACCAGCAGCTTCATTTTTTACCGCTAAAAAAATATTCAAATCACGATAACTTTTTTGTTTCTCGATATTTTTGTACCATTTTTTCAAAAAACTCTTCTAGTTTAGGAATCCGTGTCGATATTATTCATTGATGATCTAGTTTTGAAGATATTCCGATGTTCCTTGGGGACCGACATTCTCCTTATAAAATGTCTTTGACGGCCCTTTTGTTTTTGGTCAATTTAAAAATTAAATAAAATGTGTACTATACAATGCCAGGTAATAAGGAGCTACTCTGAAAAAAATCATACAAATCGGTTCAGAAATCTTGGAAAAATCTGAAAATTACGATATTAAGTTTTTTAGAGTTTTCAGGATCTTTATTTGTCCAGCGTGGCACCAGAAACAAAAATGCTCATTACTCAAAGATGGCTGTTCCAAATTGCTTCATTTTTTCACAACATACTCGCATTAATGTATCATTTCGAGGAGTGAATACCCGAATACGATAAAAATTCTGTAGTCTGAGAAATTAACATGGGTTATAGTTAACGCGTCGGTCCCCCTAGGAATTTTGAAATATCTCCGGATCCAGAATACCAATGATCAATTTTGACACAGAATCAAAAACTAGAAGAGTTTTTTGAGAACTTGTGAAAAAATGGTGCAAAAATATCGAAAAATCAAAAAGTTATCACGATTTAAATATTTTGTTGATGGTAAAAAATGAAGCTGCCGGTAGAGGGGTTAATGAACTGCACCAAATGAAGTTTAGCAATCAGAAATAGAATCGAATAAAAAATGTTCAAAAACAAAATCTTTTTTCTTCTTCTTCTTCTTTCTGGCGTTACGTCCCAACTGGGACAAAGCCTGCTTCTCAGCTTACTGTTCTTATGAGCACTTCCACAGTTATTTACTGAGAGCTTTCTTTGCCGTTTGACCATTTTTGCATGTGTATATCGTGTGGCAGGTACGAAGATACACTATGCCCTGGGAAGTCGAGAAAATTTGCTTTACGAAAAGATCCTCGACCAGCGGGATTCGAACCCACGACCCTCAGCATGGTCATGCTGAATAGCTGCGCGTTTACCGCTACGGCTATCTGGCCTGATTTGCCAAGCTATGGATGTCAAAAAATGTTGTGACATAAGCGAGCATAACTAAATAAAACTTGTGACGTGTCTGGTGAAAGATCTTTTCGCAATAATAATTTTCTGTACATCTCAGAACATAGAGAATTTTTGAACTTGATGTGAAAATAGTAAATTGACTAAGGAAGTTCACAGTTAATAATATAAGGGGGTAGAGCATTTCGTTGTGGTTCGAGCTCTGTCCCAGTTGCGACGTAACACTTGATGAAAATTACTTGGTGAAAGAAGGGTAAATTTATCTGCAAAATATTGAAAGCTCTAATCCAAAGATTTATTATTGCAGCATGATGCAAAAATAGCCTTTATAAATTATTTTTCGTTAAAAATGTTTAAGGCTTGAACGCAAAAAAAATATTTTCACGGTATACCTAACACGAATGAACAACACAATGTTACAATTTTTTTGAACGATTCAATAATAATTTTATTTTAGAAGTGTAAATCAAAAACACCATCTCTTATCGAAAGAAGGTAAAATTTAAGATTGCAATCATATTTTTTTCAGCATATCTCTAAAGGAGATCACGCGTTTCTAAAAAAATATGATGACAAACTTGCAGGTTCTACATTCTAACAACATGGCTTGCAAGAATTGATAAAACAACAGAATATAAAAATATTTACTATTTAGCTTAAATACATTCTATCTCATAACAGTATACATATAAAAAACAGCCTATTTTTAAAGAAGGAAAAATGTATGGTTAAAACAAGCGCCAAAAAATCTTGCGGCATAATAAAACGAACGATATAAAAAACTGCGTTCAGAATCATCGGAGTAACCGCAGTAATCGATATCTCTTTTTGCTAATAGCTTGAGTGTATCAATGTTATCGATTGCCGCCCTTATATCAGTTGGAAGCAAAATATATAAAACAATATAGCCCCAAAGAACCCAGAAGGAAAATGAAATTTATTTAAATTTAAAATGAATAGTTTTATACCTGCTAACATTATATTAAGAAAGAACATCCAATGCCAACAACTTTATGCCAAATGACGTACCACCGATGGCGTGCATCGCCAGTGCATCGCAAATCTCGTATTATCTTTAGTAGGGCAAAATGGTCCAAAATGTCACTTTAAGAATTTGTGTAGTTTTCCCTTAATGAGATCTACATTCTAACGCCATTCGAAGTCATAACAGTAACTTTACAATATTTACTAGCTACCACCATGAAAACATTTCCCAAATTTGAGTTTTTTTACGGTATTAAATCTTGTAGAAAAGTTGGTTGATGGGGTAGAATGCCATTTAGTATGGAGAACTAGGAGTAAGCAACCAAGTTTCTCCATGAGTTTACTATGTGGTATGGAAATGCTTATTCGTTAATAAAATCATCGGAAAACCTTAACATTTAGGCAAAAAAGCGAAAAATGTTGAATTTCAGCAGGAAATTAAGGAAAAATGTATGAGTTTATGTCCATGGGTTGTAGCGGCAGCTCTTGAACAAACATATTTTAACATCGTTTGGCAAAGAATACAAATTAAAACATTGTAGGAATGATTTAATGAGGTGAACAATTTTACCTTATCAGTGCGTATTGGACCATGTTCCCCTACGCCGAAATCAGAGCACTAAAGTTAATACTCCGATTAAAATACTGCTAGATGCTTATGAAAACCAAGGAGTATACGAGATTGACGGATAATACTTCATGGTGCTTACCACTATAAAAGTCGCATTCTTTGGTAGCTCGTAAACGGTGAAATATATGTTCGACGCTACTTCTGTACTACTTTTCCCCGAGTGTCTGTTCCCCGAATACCGTTTCCTCGAACACCAGTTTCCTGAATGTCTCTTCCCCGAATACCCCATTTTCCCGTATAGGTTTTGGTACTCATAACTGTCATAACTTTATAATTTTAAACTGGTGAACGAACCAGTTTTCTGATATGCACCCTTCTTGATCGGCGGTTCTTTCGAGTTCAACCGTTCTCGGAATTTTATGTCCGAGGGCGCTGAAACTCGAAAGAAGGACCCAATATGTCTTTCTTGTGATTGCTCATCGTTCTGCCTAGTTTATTACCCTGCCATTGAAGAGTTTTCTTTATATTTTTTGAACTGCTTCACTTTTCGGGGAAACGGGCCATTCGGGGAAATGGCATTCAGGGTAAATGGCCAATCGGGGAATAGACGTTCGGAGAAAAGTAGCACAATCCTTTCCAAATTTCTTCAAACATTTTTGAAAGGATCCACCAAGCACTATTTTGTATCAGATAGCTGTGCAAACATTTGTTCTGCTATACTTTAAAAAATAAAAAATATCCAGCAAATTTTTCACATGTTTCTGGAAAAATTCCTACAATTATTCCAGCCAAGATATCTCCAGGTTCTTCCATGGCTTATCTAAAAATCATACCTAGAATTATATTTATATTTTGTTCAGATATTTTTGGAGGTATTTTCCAAGAATTCCTCGAAAAAATTTATCATGAATTAAACCTAGGATTCCCTTCCTTAAATAAGTTTGAAATCTACAGAATTTTTCAATGGTTCCAGTGTTTTTTTCGGATTTTTTTGCTGTGATATCTAAATTTGATCTATGATCAGTCATAGATAAACCGCTCAAGGTACATCATCTCTTATTTCTGCAAGAAGTCGTTCAGGGTATGACATAAAACATCCACGGATTCCTTAAGGAATTATTCAATATAAACAAACGCAGCACTACATATTCAATCATTGTATTTAGATATTTTTCAATTCAAATAGTTTTTTTTTTGTAAAAAGAGGCTATTGATAGCTTTGCGATTATAATTCCGTTAAAACAACCAACCATGATTTTGATTGTACTGGTTTAATCAGTTACAATTTTATATTTTATTGATTCCACTCCGATGTATGCCGCCATCGTCACCACCGAAACTTGTGAACGGCGTGACGTTGATGACGCCGTCGCCATTGGGCAAAAAATGCCCTGACGCCACCGCCGATCAAAAATTAATCGGCGCACAGGTCAATTACGAAATAGATACACTACAAGGTCAACACATCGGATGAATCCATATTCATGTAACAATCCTGGTTTGCACGTTCAATGAATTTTCAATTAGTTGTTTTGTAATTATAAGTACTAAACTTACGAATAAGCGATCAAATTTAGCAAAACCAAGTTTACAATGACCAGTTGTAAAGACAAAGGTTATAATTACTGAAAGCTTATGGAACCAATTTAATCACAGATATCACTTAAAGCAAGTCATGTATAACTTTTCGAAAACCGTTTCATTCAAGAAGTTAATATGTAATGACTTGAAATGTTTGGAAACCATGCTTAACCCATAGAGGTGAAAAATAACCTAGTTCTTAGGAAACATTTCATATGTGCCTTAAGTGGATGTGAGATGCATTGGTTTGCAAAGGGTGTTCTGTCCTTTCCACATTCAAGAATTTTATTAGGTTCGGTCTTTTTGTCTTCCCGAAGGCAAACGAATGCAAAAAAACTCTTACTGAGCATCAAACTTTGTCGCAGTTGGAATGAAATGCCACGAAAAATAAATGAATAAAGAGAATGGAAGATAATGACTAATGTCTATCAAAATAATAAACGAGCTTAATTTGAAGGAAAATATTTTCTATGACCCATTATTCAAAATCATTTCTAACTATTGTTAACGGATCTTGCTGCCAACTAGAAATTAGATATTACGTACATCCGTAGGTATTTGATACCGAAAATGTTTCTAATAATGATAGAGATGCTCAATTAATTGTTGCTTTATATTTGCTTTCGATCAGCGGACGAGAGCAGATGGCCGATTGCTAATTCTAAGCAGAAGGTGGTTGTTATCAATATTGAAAAGCTTTTGCAAAATACAGCTGTGCTTTCTTACTGTATAATTCTTCTTTTGGACATGAGAAATTCCTCTCAATTTTAATTGTTCGCCAAATTTAGCTGAACCGTTCGTTCAAACAAAGAAACGTCTTACGGAATCGGTAATGTTGTCTGTCTTTGTACGAATGCCGTCAAGCTAAAAATATATAAGGATTTACTAATGATGAGACTTTTGGATGGTCTTCAGAAGCAAATGAGCAAACTTGAACAGAACCGATCTAGTCTTTGAGAATACTTAACCTAAAACATTTTGTAGAAAATTTATTTCTGAACTACTCTGCCCATAACTGCATATTTGTAACATTCGATAAAAGTAGGCATTCAGTAAATGGAACACCAAGTGTGCGTTTTATGGCAGTATGGGAAGAAACTAAAATTTCTAAAAAAAATATCAGGAACTCAAAAGTGCTTATGTGAAAATTTGTTCAGCTCATATCGTATATTGGGTGAATAGTTAGGAAATAATTCTGATAGCAATTTATATGCTACTTCATTACGAGGTTCATGCATAATCTCAATGTGACTGTTGTTTGATTACAATTACCAATGTGACAACATGACTTGGTATTTTTTCGAATTTTCTAGAACGAAATCACAGATTTTAGTAAGTTGATCAGAAGTATATATCATTTGATAACTCTCCACGGTATTAGCTCGAAATTGTCAAAAATGTCGAATGTGACTAAATATGCAGCTATGGGCAGTACTGATTCTGAACTATACTGAATTGTAATAATTTCAAAGATTTTATTGAAAGCAAAAAATAGCTGTACTCACTAGTGTGTCCATTTCTCGGCCATTTTTTTTTTTGACAAAAATTGAACCATGTCTCGCAAAATTCCTCAGATTTTCAATAAAACCAGTATTTTTTTCTTTTTAGATTCTGATGTTTTGTGAGGTTGGTGTCTTCGTTTGAGTTGTTAAGCAGCTCAGTAGCGGTAGTCATTTTGATACAACATTACGCCACCAGGCGGTGCTAGTGGGCATCGAATTTTTGTTTTGCGGATATCTCAGTAGCCCGACCACTTAGAAAGTTGGCGTCTTCGGCAAAGTTGTTTAGTAGCACAAGGGCTTGCATTATTTGAGTTTCGTGATTTTGCAACTAGACGTTGCTAGTGAGCATGGAATTTTTGTTTTGCGGATGCTGAGCTACTGGGGATAGGCGAAATGATTAAGATACGCAAAATTTTGCCTACATTAAAATGCTTATGAACTTATGACATATTGATGAAATTTGATGCAACCGGAAGTAGTCAACGGTAAATTTGGTCAAGTTTCAGGAACATGCTTGGTCATGCATATTGCCTACTGGACACTGGAGATGTTCCAGATTTTCCTAGATCATGTCCAATTGGCATTTTTAAGCGGTGTGAAGTTGTATAGATGTTTACAATTTTCCAAGAAACTAAAACTAATAGGAAGTTAAATGCCGCCGGATGCATTAAGATTAAAAACATGTCCACAAACACATCAAAATCGGTATCAAATATCAAAATTCTGAAGGCATTTGCAGAGCAACTAATTTCTATGACCACTGTGTAGTAGGTTCCAGGTGCCCTGGGAAAAGTGGCCAAATAGGAGCATGTCTGGAACAATATTAACATGGGTATCAAACTTCTTGATTTTTGAAGGTGATTCTCCCGGGAGCATTTTCAGAACCACCGGTTGCCATTACCACTGTATAATAGGTTCCGAGTGCCCTGAGGGATGTGGTCATGTTCTAAATTGGTCACTTCTCTAGGGGCACCTGGAATCTACTATAAAGTGGTTATTACATTTTGAGGTTCTGAAAATAATCCACATCCTCAAAGGTACATGAAACCTACTGCATAGTATTTATGGTAGACGGCAATTCTAAAACTGCTTCCGGAATGTGGACATGACCTCGGAAAATCTGGACCATCTCCGGTTTCCAGTGGTTAATATGAATAGCCAAGCAAGTTCCTGAAAGAAGATCAAATTTGTCGTCGACTACAGATGCATACAATTTCATTCATTTTTCATAAAGTTATGAACATTTGAAATTGGGCAAAATTTTGCCTATCTCAACCATTTTGCCTATCTTCTGTAGCCTGACCACTTAGAAAGATGGCGTTTTTGGCAAAATTCTTCTGTAGCACAGCACTAATATTATTTTTTTTATTTATTTTTTGATGAAATGCCATAAGCCCTGGGTCTTCTATAACGTTCTAGTGTGTCTTATAGAGGTGTGTGTAATAGAAATGCGCGTTATAGGAATGCGTTTCATAGGAGACCCGATTGTTATTTAAAAACCATGCGTATTAGATTACCGAACAGCTCAATATATGTATTAATACATAACTTTTATTCCATAAAAATATCAAGTAATGTGGACAGTTCTTTGGCAGGGCATGTAAAACTGTAATTATGTTCAACCGGAGTGACCTATAAACCTGAGCTTGTCGTTGGAAATAGTTTAGAATTCTGATTAAAAACGGCATTTTTTCAATTTCTTCCTGAAACCTTGCACGCTTGTCCTATGGGGGGTGACCCATTTCGCATAAAGACGTTTCGCATACGGACGTTTGGCTTAATGGACATTTCGCATAAAGCTGTTTCATATAAGAACAGGTAGCATTTTAAAGAAGGCATATAATCCTCTTCATGCCAAACGTCCATTATGCGAAACGTCCACCCATAAAATTATGCGAAATGTCCTTATGCGAAACGTCTTTATGCAAATCGTCCCTCCCCCGTCCTATGGTTCCCATCACCGAATATTTGGATGTTATTTTCTAAGAAACAAGAAACGTTAAATGCTTATTTTGAAATGCTTTGAAATGCTTCTTGTTTTTCTTCTTGCTGGCATTACGTCTTTCATAGAACAAAGCCTTTTTCTCAGCTTAGTGTTCTTATGAGCTACAGTTATCACCTGAAAGGTTTTTTGCCGATCGATCATTTTTGCTTATCTTTTTCACGTGGCAAATACGAAGATGCCCTTTACCTTAGGAAATCAAAAAAAAAATCCATCTCGAAAAGATCCTCGACCGATTGGAATCGAACTCAATACTCTCAGCTTTATCTTGTAGAGTAGCTACGTGGCTATCTGGGACCCAGCATCAGACAGAGTTAGACAATTTAGTCCTAGTAGTCATTTTCTAAAACACAAGTCAAATTATACGAGAAATTTTGTGGGTAATTAAATACGAACGTTTGAATATTTCAATGTTTCCTTAGGAATATTTTAACATTTCACTCAACAACTCATCCAAATATATGAAACTTCATAGCCGCCGACAAAAAATCATCGAATCTTGTTGCACCGTGTTATCATTTTTTGGTCTTCCTGCTCAATTTCTCACATTTGCCGCCGTCCATCCATCCATCCGTCCATCGAGAAAGGTGAGGAAAGCCAAGCGGATTAACCATTTCACCACGGGTTTTACTTTCTCGCCATGTTCAAATCACTGATATTTAGCTTAAATCACCGCATCCAAAGTGAGACACTACACGCATTACGCCTGTTTTTTATGTATTTTTTTCTGTTTTTCCATTTTGTTTAATCACACATATTTATCGAGTGCAGGAGAGAGCGAAGCAAGAAAAAAAAAACATAAACACACCTGGTAGCAGCGGGATGACACCGAAATTACACCTCACACACTCGGGATCTCCGCTGCCCCGTGTTGAGATGTACGGGACACTTCGTTCACCACTCCATACGATGGGGCAGATCTTGGCTACGGCTGCTGGCGGCAATCGAGTTGACACTAATCTCGAGCAAACAAGTTGCTGGCTGGCTGGCGATGATAACCGGGTTGCCCGTCTCCGTGTCGATCCGAAAATCCACTTAAATCCACAATCACACACACGCTATCTCATTCCCGGGGATCCGATGCACCAATGAACGAATTTCTTCTTCAGGAACGGAACGAAGACACCCCCGCCTTTGCAGCTGACCGGGATTCGAACCAGGAATGCGCACCAGCGAATGTCAAATGCGGAAGAAAAAGGAGAAATGTGAATCACGCACTAGGAATTGGCACGCGCGCCTCGCAAAAGGGGGAAGACAGAAAGAGACTTAAACGAGTTGTTCATAAAAAGCGACGAACCGGACGGACCGAACCGCAGAAAAGAACTGCCACCGCGATCTCGAGCTCGCTGCTGCTGCTGCCAACAAACGCCAAACCAGTCCGCGGCGTTCCATCAGCTAAAGCGCATGATGTTGGATGCTCTGAAAAGGAAATTAGACAACCGGTGCAAGGGCGGAGAGCAAGAGAGAAATGAGTAAAATAAGCGGAGGATGGATTCCGGTAGAAGTGTGGAGAAAATACTGTTGAAAATTTTCAAGATTTTCCAGAAATTTAGGAAATGATGAAAATCTAAATAGTAAGACATATAAGCATCTTTCGGGAGTTCATCCGAGGACAACTTTTCGAGAAAATAACTTTTGAGCTGGTAAAACAATGACCGGAATATGTAAAAAGAGTTCATAAGGAACCATTTGCCGCAAATTCACATTTGTGGGCTTATATCCCCCTCATTCTTGTTAACGGTGGATCCAACTTTCGATCGAATCCTATTCGTTAAAATCCATGGCCCACTTGATTTTGCTGGCGTAAACGGGAATGCAAAACGGTTTTCGATCGAAAGAGCATTCGAACGTAAACAAGAATAGAGGTGATGATTTTTAAACGGCTAATATACGGCATGTCAGCTGTATAATAGCACTTTATGAGCAGTGCTAGGTCAAGTGCTTATTTGTTACTTGAGTTAAGAAAGTGCCGTTTTGATCAATAGGCCTCAGAGAAATATTATTCATACCCAACCAGTGAATTGCAACAAAATTGTAGGGGAAGGTAAAATGTACAGGGGTAGTTAAATGCCTTTTATCGAAAAAACAAACAAATTTCGATGAATTTTTATCACTCACTGACGATTTAGAGCATAAATCCGAGTGTCAGGGTTGATACGGAGGTCAAATGAAGTGAAAATGATAATGAAAACTAAGATTGTAAAAAAACACGTTTGAAAATTAGAACTGACGTAACTTTTAGCTCAAAAGTCTTGAGTTGTTTGAGTGAGGTGAATATCGTTATGATATGATGTCCAATCTGATACCTTTTGAATTCTTTTTAAATGGGTTACAATCATAAATAGTTATATTTTTGGTTATGGGATACAAATTTTCAGAAATATTAAAAGAACATTTACATCATTTTTTGCTAGCAATAAAAATATGTAAAAATTTAGATATTTAGGTCTACATTCGTGTTGCTGTTATAGATAATGTCCCTATTTTTGATGTTGTACGATAAAATTATACAAATCCTTCTGTCAGAAACAAGACGATATCCTTAAGGTGTTCATTTTACCACCCCTTTCCCCTTTCACAATTATATTTCGGAGACTTTCATCAGAATACCGGACAGGACAGCTAATGAAAATCCTATTTAGAAAACTTAAATCATCAATTAAACTCGCCAAGCTATTAGAGAGATCTCTAAAGCAGTTTTTTCCCTGTTCGGATGCGCCATTGCGACCATTTTTTAGATGTGGCATTACCCGTATCCTTAGTGTATAGTGCATTACTTAATTTTCATAGATAGGTGATGAAGCATTGATTTCTGTACAGTTCTTGTTTTGATTCCTAAGAGATAGATAAAAATCAAATGTGATGAATAGGTCCCGCTATTTACACCCTTCATAGAGACTTGCATCTCAGCAAAGGCACGCCCCTTAGCAAACATAATCGATTTAGTTTTTGAGGAACAAAATCTGTACTACTGATATTTTACCATGCAATGGAACTCTAGACCCATTTTTGTCTCGCTTTTAGTTTAGTCCCAGAAAAATACTATAAAATAGGGGCTTTGGACTAGCAACAAAACCGAATCAAGCTAGAAAATTTGTTTAGTAAGTAGAATTCACGTGAGTCCTTGAATTACCAGTGCATAACACTTCTTGTTGAGATAATACTCATGATTAGAGTGTCCATTTCCCGGCCATTTTGCTCGTCTCAGGATTCGGGACAAAAATCTATGCTTGTCCCGGGACATCCCGGGATCCCGGGGTTTTTCAAATTTTCAATAAAACTAGCATTTCGGTTGAAATGGAAGTACAAATTTGACAACACATTTTTTTTTCAATGAAATTAACAGATCTTCTTCTTCTTTCTGGCGTTACGTCCCAACTGGGACAAAGACTGCTTCTCCGATTAGTGTTCTTATGAGCACTTCCACAGTTATTAACTGAGAGCTTTCTTTGCCGATTGACCATTTTTGCATGTGTATATCGTGTGGCAGGTACGAAGATACTTTATGCCCTGGAATCGAGAAAATTTCATTTACGGGATTCGAACCCACGACCCTCAGCATGGTCATGCTTAGGCTTACCAGATGAAAATTTTGGAAAGGAGGATATTTCGTGTGACTGGTTTTGAAAAAGGAGGACATTTTTTTTTTTTTTTAAATCATGAGATGCTCTGGCCACGTCCTTATTGCAGATTAACTTTGCACGGAAATTCGGGTTACTATCACTCTTAGGACTATAACATTTCGAAGTAATGATTATAGGAGTTCTGGAGTCTTCAGTAAAATGGTATAATCATACCTGAATTACTCCAAAAACAATTCAAAAATATTGTTATCAAACGAAAATCACAAAAAACAGCTGGAATTTTAAAATATTGACAGTCTTTTACGAAGAACAGCGTCTTCAACAAAATATTGATTACTAGTGGTCCCGGCAAACTTCGTCTTGCCATCAGGTTGGCGTTTTCACCATGAAATGTCCCATACAAAATGATAGTTCCGTTCACTCTCTTTTTTGACTTGCCCAGTGAGTATCTTCAGCTTATTATACACGCAAACACGTCAGAACTCTTGATAATAAAAATGTAGAAAGAATCATTCAAATCCAACGACCCGTTTTCAAGCCAACTCGTGACATTCAAACACTATTCCATTTTTATTTATTTAGAAGATAGAAGATAGATAGATGGATTGTTGACTACACATGTGTTCAAATAACCTGGTGAACTCTCGTTAATCTTAATTCTAACAGCTTGAATATTCAACAGAGTTGAAGACAGAATTGAGAAAGAAGTTATGTGAATGCCTTTCAAAAGCTATATTTGCCCACTTTGGAAAAAGAGGACATTGTCACTCCAAGGGAGGACGGGAGGACATATGATCAAAAAGGAGGACATGTCCACCCAAGGGATACCATCTGGTAAGCCTAGTCATGCTGAAATGCTGCGCGTTTACCGCTACGGCTATCTGGGTCCCCATCAGCATGGAATATTGGAGAAAAATATTTCATGCGTCCACCGCCAGGGTGCACAGTGCTGCGAAAGTATGGGACCTCGGGACAAAAATCATAATTTCCGTTATAGGCGTTTTAGCTCAATGATGTTTATATGAATGTTATCAGGAATCATTAGGGCTATAATTCACATAAATGACCTATGTGATAAACGTAACTGCATAAGTGGCATAAGCGCCAATTTTGTATATTTGGTTTCATAAAGATGTGATCTCTTCTAGAAATTGTTGGAGATGGCAAAATTTTATATTTGCAAAAATTACTTGCCACTAATTGATCCCATGAGTGGCGTAAACGCCAAACAATCATAGTTCATTTTCCATATTATCGCAGATAAAATAAAAACACAAAATCACTGCAAAATTTTATATCAAGTTTATTAAGAGGTATTCTTGAGCGAATAGATCAAAGACATCATCTTGACATTGCATTTGATGATATTTCGTCATTTTTTTTATTTTCCAGAAATTATAGGATAAAATTGCCCAAAATTATAGAATAAAAGTGTGCAGCATATTATCCATCAAATATTTGTGACTGTTGAAACCAAATAGTAATGCCTATATCGAACAAAATGTAAACTATTTCCAACCTGTAAGCAGTTGATCAAACAATAAAAACAGTCGATCTCGCAATGAAGTGCGTGGGTTGCCATTTTCGGGGTTATGAAACATGTGAATTAACCTAAATGACAAGTAAGTAAATTTTCACCGCACAAATTCAAAGCAGAGCAATACAGGTTATTGCAAACAAATCAAAATCTTTAACCATTTAATGAAACTATTCAGCAATACCATGCTCAGGGCCGTATTTTCTAATCTCACCAGTTGAGGACCTTTTCGAGTTGAAAATTTCCTCCAAAAATGCATGAACGCAAATGCAAATATGATCAACTGGCAAAAAAGCTCTCAATTTATTACAGTGGAAAGCTGAGAAACAGGCTCTGTTCCAAATTGAACGTAACGCTAAAAAGAAGCAGTTCTGAATTATTTATGATGAAAAGTGTTTCTAATGCAGAAATGATCAATTGGCACAAAAACTATCAATTAATAACAGTGGAAATGCTTATTAAAGTAGAAGTTGAAAAACAGGCTCTGTTCCAGTTGGGATGTAACGCCAAAAAGAAGACGTTCACTGTAAATATAATAAAAAGTGCTTCCTTCACCCTTGTTCAAACTGCATAAGAAGCTTAGCTTTGGTAATTATTGTGTTTCAATCGATCGGCATTGCACATGTGTTCAAAAATCCTGGTTATTTATCACAAGACCAGCATCTACAAAATCGAAGATAGCAATCGAGAGAGCAGACGGGAGCAGCTGGAATCATTTTCAGTGTTTAAAAGGCATCCTAAATAAGATCTTATGCAAAAATCAGAGAAGTTTTTTGAGGTGATTTTTTGTTTTAGCTGTTTAAAGTTCTGCTAGTTATTTTGTTCTATGTGAAAAAGAAATTATATAGGAGCTTTAGATCTCAAAAAATTCCTGTATGAAAAAATCTCAATTATTTACAGTGTTATGTATAGAACTTATTTAGTTGAATGCTTACCATTTCAAATATCACTTAAGAAAATATCATAAAACAACATAAATCGCTACAAAAGGTAAATTGTAATTCGCACAAATTCACAGAATCCACGCCATTCAATCAAACTGTCCAACAACTTGGGTTGGCCTGGTCTAAAAAATAATTCAGTTCAAGATGTTTTGCTACTCATTTAACACCTATCAAATATATATACACAAAGTGGCATACTTGGTTTGGTGAAATAAAATAGTTGATTTTTTCATTTTTGTCCAAAGGACGCAGCACTGTGGGGTGGAACGTTGCGGATCCGAGACTTGTTTGTCATCTACGCCGAAGCATCTATGGATTGAAACAAGGCTGTCCGTGTGTGGAATAAGACCTTCGATGCTGTCATCAAGCAAATGGGTTTCGTGCAATCAAAAAATGATTCTTGCTTGTATACAGAGCTGCCAGATGATTTGATAGAAAATCTGTATCCACGAGGTTAGAAAATCTGTGTCCCATACAAAAAAATCTGTGTCCATACAAAAATTGTTGAAAGAAAATCTGTGTTCCATACAAATTGAACCTGTGTCATAATAAAAAAAAATCTGTGTAATACAGATAAATCTGTACATGTGGCAGCCCTGCTTCTATATACGGAAGAACGGCAAGAAGTCCACTTACTTGGTTGTATATGTGGATGATCTTGTTGTGGCCTGCGGGGAAGAGATCGAGTATGACGAAATAATTCAAACATTGAATAAGCATTTCGAAGTTACCTCCCTGGGCGATATACGGCATTTTCTGGGCATCGAGGTGCAAAGAACCAGTCAAGGGATATCACTGAAGCAAGAATCGTACATCAAAAAGCTACTCGAACGTTTTGGACTGCAAGATACGAAACAATCCAAAGTTCCTCTAAGTACCGGCCACATTCCATTACACATCTATATTGATGCAGACTGGGCAGGAGATTCAAGTGACCGAAAATCGACCTCCGGATTCCTTTTCCGATATGCCGGAGGATCAATCAGTTGGAGTGCAAGAAAGCAAACGTGTGTTACCCTCAGTAGTACGGAGGCAGAATATGTTGCACTGACTGAATGTTGCCAGGAATTTCGTTGGGTTCGACGCATACTTGAAGATTTTTCCGTAAAAAATCCCGTTCCGGTGATCGTATTTGAAGACAATCAGGGATGCATCAAACAATCAAGTTCACCAACCGTAGGACGACGATCAAAACATATCGAAACCAAATATCACTATGTCCGGGAGTTGCACCAAATTGACTTCGGGTACTACCTGACGGGAGAAATGGTGGCAGATATGCTGACTAAGCCACTTCAAGCCATCAAGCTGAAACTATTCCGGGAGGCTGCAGGAGTCCTACCGTCGAGGAGGAGTGCGGGAGATAGCGACGAGCTAGGAACAAGCAAGCCATGATGTTGTATACCAATGGACCGGTGCACGCGTTCACTATCTGACGTTTGAGCGGTGCCGTGTTATTTATGTGACCATGGAAACCAGTGAATTCGGCACCGCTCAAACGTCAAATTAGTGAACTCGTGCATTGGTTCATGGACCTATGCACGGGTTCATTATTTGACGTTTTAGCGGTGCCGTGTTATTTATGTAAGCATGGAAAGGAGTGAATTCTGCACCGCTCAAACATGGACCGATGCACGAGTTCACTAATTGGACGTTTCAGCGGTGCCAAATTCACTCGTTACCATGGCCACTTAAATAGCACGGCACCGCTCAAACGTCAAATAATGAACTCGTGCATTGGTCCATTGTCAGTGGACCGATGCACGAGTTCACTATTTGACGTTTGAGCGGTGCCGAATTCACTCGTTTCCATGCTTACATAAATAACACGGCACCGCTAAAACGTCAAAGAATGAACGCGTACATTGGTCCATTTAATAAACCATATTCATTCGTTGTTAGAACCTTAAAGAGTAAAGACGTTTTACCTTAATCGATCAACGGCCATTTCCTACAAAAATACGCGTATCTGTCAAAGATAAACAATCAGGGTGGAATTAAAAGGTACTAGGTACTCAAATCTACTTTTTTGATTCTCTATTAACATTCTATTCAAATAAAAAAAACAATGTACTTCTGTTAAAATTACAAACTTGGCTGAGACTGAATCCAGCCGCTTTCATCGTTGTCTTGCTATGATCTACGCATTTACTAAAAATAGTCCATCGTTAACGTTTCACTTATGACACTGCAGCTTTTTCTTTGGTTCGGTATTTATTTGCAATGAATACTATTCTTTTCCAAAAATGAACAACAGTAAAATTATAATTGCTTCCATACTCTACCCAAGCATCCCCGAGCGGAGCGCCGCGGTTTCATCTCAAAAAGAGAGCGACTGGGCGACTTGTACCGACCCATCTCCGCCTGCAGAGAGATCGAGAGCTGCCAGGAACCAGACCACTTCTCATGGAAGTAGGATAAATAAATAAGAAACATGCGAGCAGGTCTCGCCGCATCCCGCTCCTATACCTACATATGGCAGCAACGACATGAAATCCAGAGGCCAAGCGAGAGCACGCAACGCCCAAACAAGCCGGCGCGGCAGAATCGAAAGAGGCACACACACGGGTTGCAACCCTAATGATGCTATTACGCCGTCAGATTTAAGACATCGTACTAAAATAACTGTACATGTTTGAATTCTGTTCAGCGCTTTGTAGGAGGTAGATGGGATTTTTTTTAACAACAAACTTACTGGAAAAAAAACTGAGACTACGGTGAAGGTTGGACGACAAGAAAGATACCGAGATGGCAAAATGTTTTTGTGACAGTTGATTTATTGATTTGCAACACAGCATAGTAAAACGTAAAAGATGCGGCAATTTTTTTGAAATTATGTTTACACATTATATGGAATGTCTTGGAATATAAGGAAATTAAGTCCACAAAATATGAAAATTTTGCGAATCACCTTCTGTATGTGCGATAACAAAAGAATCTCTTTAGTACCATGCCAGGGAGGGCTTCAGAATCATTTTCAAAATTGTATTTTGGATCCTCTGCAGAGTTTTTCAGAGCAAGTCCATATTGGTACAGCATACAGTATGACTGACCTGAAAATTTGTTTGAATTTAAAAAGCTTGTTCTTAAGACAAAGTTTTGATTTTCTATTGATTAGGGGATAAAAACATTTTACATATTAATTACATTTGATTTGAGTGCCCTTAATGGGTTTTTTTGAAACTTGAATTCTTATCTACATAATAAGCCCTACATAACTTCATCTGACAAATTTATTGGAAACCCCTTCATCGTGACAACATGTAAACTTGAAAATTTCAAATAAAAGCTTGTGGTTTATGTGGGGATATTATAAGTTGAGTTTTGGGAACATTAGGAGAAATGTTATATTTTTTCAAGTATGAAGAAAAAATATCCAAGTATGCAATTTACTAAAGATCACATTCAGCTTCAGATCAGATTGGTCAATAAGTTGTAGAACGCTAGTGGCGCTGTTGTCACAAAACTGAATTAATTAATAATTCCTTTAGATGTTGTTTTTAAAAGTTTACCTAATGCCATGTTGTAGAGGATAATTTGTTATGTTTTTAAAAATTGATTTGACACTTTGAGACCAGGCTGTCAGCGCGTGGCAAACTAGATGTTGGTACAAACAACAGCGACATTAGCATTCTTAGGTCAATGCTTCTACTGATTGGTCTTTTGGTAGAGAGGCCTGACTCATCCGCAGACAAAGATTTTTTTTATCCTTGAGTTAACTCAGGTAAGCCAGATGTGAAAATATTGTACAATATTGATCCCAAAATGCTGTCTTGAGGAACACCAGCTTCTATGCAGCCCACAGACGCTTTGACGGTTGGACCACATTGACTTCGACCCCAAGTTAGTGAAACCGATTTATGTTGATGCAACCGTTTGACCAACTGTCAAAGTACGTTGCAGCAACACAATATGTCTTCGCATGTCTTGAATGATCTCGGCAAGTATAGTGGATTGTAATTTTCCCGAAATTCTGTGGCTATATGGGGGGCTATATATACCCCCATATTCCAAGAATTCAAGATGAAATATCTAAAAGAACTACTGATGTGTACTCTATTGAAACTCCTGCTGAAATGCCTATTGGAACTTCTATTGCAATTGATGGAAGATTTGCTGACAAGATTCCTGAAGCAATTCCTGATGGAATCTCTGGAGGAACTCCTTATGAAATTTCTGAATGAAATCCTCCTTAGGGAACTCCTGATATAATCCCCGGAGGAATTTCAGATGTAATCTCTGAAGGATCTCTTGATGGAATCCCTAGAGAAACTTCTAATGGAATTGCTAGAAGAACTCCTGATGGAATCCCTAGAGAAGTTCCAGATGGATCCCAGAAGAAACTTCCTATGGAATCCTTGGAAGAATTTTAGATGAAATCCCTGAAGTATTCTTCTGATGCAATCTCTAGAGGAACTCCTGATGAAATTTTTATAGGAACTCCTGTTCAGAAGAATTCCTGATAAGATTTTTGAAGGAAATCCTGATGGAATCTCTGGAGGAACTCCTTATCAAATCCATAAAAGCAATCCTGATGCATTTTTTTGAAGAACGTCTGATATAAGGAGGAATTCCAGATGGAATCTCTGGTGGAATTCCTAATGAAATCCTGAAAAGAATTCTGATGGAAGCTATAAAAATGCTCCTAAAAAATCCCTATAGATAATCATAATGGAATCCTTGGAGGAATTCCCAAAGACATTTTCAAAAGAACTCCTAATTGGAGGATATCCTTATGTAATCCCTAGAAGATTTCCTGATGGAATTCCTAGAAAAACTTCTGATGTGATCCCCACAAGAACTCTTGATGTATTTCATAGAGTAACTTCCGACAAAATCCCTGAAGGAACTTCTGATGAAATTATTCGTGAAATTTATTATACAATCTTTAGAAGTATTCCTGATGGTATTTTTGGGCGAACTCGTGATTAAATCCCTTGAAAAACTCCCGATCCCTAGAGGAGTTACTAATGGAATCCATGGAGAAACTTTTGTTGGAATTTAGAGAAACTCCATAGAGGAGTTTCAGGTGGAATTCCTGAAGGAACATCTGATAGATTCCATGAAGGAGCTCTAGATAAAATCTCTGAAAGAGCTTCTGATTTGTACTCTAGAGTAAATCCTGATAAAATGCCTATAGAAACTTCTATTGAAATTTCTGGAGGAACTCCTGATAAGATTCCTGAAGTAATTTCTGATGGAATGTCTGGTGAAACTCCTTGTGGAATCCCTGAATGAAATCCTAATGCATTTCCTTAAGACACTCCTGATATAATTTCGGGAGGAATTTCAGGTGGAATCTCTGAAGAAACTCTCGATGGAATCCCCAAAACAACTCTGATGGAATCCCTGGAGAAACTTCTGATGGAATTGCTAGAAGAACTCCTGATAGATTTCCTGAAGGAGTTTCAGGTGAAGGAAATTCAGATGGAATCCCTGAAGGAATTCTAGATGAAATCTTAGATGATATTAGAATCCTTAGAGGAGTTCCAGGTGGAATCCCTGAAGGAACTTCTAAAATTCATGGAGGAATACTAGATGAAATCTCGGAAAGAACCCTGAAAGAGGAACTCCGGATGAAATCCCTATAGGAACTTCTATAGAAATTTCTGGATGATTTCCTGATGAGATTCCTGAAGGATTTCTTGATAGAATCTCTGGAGAAACTCCTTATAAAGTCCCTGAAAGAAATCCTGATACAATCGCTAAAGGAACTGCTTTTAAACTAAAGAAACTCCTATTGATGGAGTTGCTGATGAAATCTCTGAAGGAATTCATTGTGGAATCCTTACAATATCTTCTGATGGAAACTTTTGACGTTCTCCTGATGGAATCGTTGGAAGAACTTTTAACGGAATCCCTAGAGGAACTCCTGATGGAATCAGAAATCGTCTTTACCGAGATTTTCCCGTAATTAATTTTGTAAACACTCAGATTGGTTAAGGGATTCATTGATATTTTTTTCCAGGAGTTCCTCGAGAAATTTCTCCAGGTATACTTCCAGTAATTCCTCCAAGAACCTGGTCACTATTCACTATTTGCAACAAAAGTCACTTAAGTCACTAATTTCATTATCTATTTTTGTATATATCATTCCTCCAGAAATTTATCTTGAAATTACTCCAGGATTTCATCCAAGCAGTTCTTCAAAAAATTCCCTAGTAATGTTTTTATAAAATCTTTTGGTAATTTCTTCTTTAATTAATCTGGAAATTTCTCCTAGAAATTGCACTATCCTGTTTTCATCAGGAATATCTCTTGAAATTGTTCCAAGTTTTTCTTAAAATATTAAAAAAAATCTTGAAAATATTCGCTTTGAAACTCTTCCAGAAATCTTTTCAGAAATTTCTCCAGATATTCCTCAAGCAAACATTCAGTAATTTCTTCAGGAAATCCTCCAGAGAATTTCAGACGTTCGTCCGGACAATTATCCTGAAATTTCACGATGGATTTTTCAAGAGAAGGTGTAAGTATGGATTTTCGAAGAGCAAGTGTTAGAAAGTGTTCAAGGTGTAAGTTCTTTAGAAATTTTTTTATAGTTTCCTGTATGAAATTTTCGAGGGATTACTTCGGAAAATCTTTAGGGCATTCCTCCAAATATTTTTCAGGACTATTTGCAGAGATTACTGCGTGTTTTCCTAAAGTCATTTCGTAAGAAATTACATTAGAAGTTTCGCCAAGTATTCCATCAGATATTTTTCCAAGGATTCAATTTTATTATTGAAGAACCCAGGTAACAATTTCAAGCTGCTCAAACGCTTTTATAGCTTATTCAATTCAGCCTTTGTTTGAACAAAAGCTGTTCATAGCCTGCATTCACTGTTGTTCAGCTGTTAAACATCTAATTCTGGCGATTTTATTCAGCCTTACGCTTAATTGAAGCTATATGGAAGGCTGAATAAAGGTCTAGCATGCGCTTATTCAGGCCTTTTTCAATAACGATAATTCTATTTTTAGAACAGATGGCAACCTTCGAAAGCTTAACGATCGCTTATTCATCCATTATTCAACAATCAACCAAACAAAATTAAAAAGTATTTACAGGTTCATAGTTTTGGGTTTTATCAACGCAACTAACAATTTCAAACACATAGTGTAGAAAAGTGCTGGAATTTAAAGATGAAGATTAGTAAATATGTGCCATTGAGATTTGAACTGGGATTCGCTGATTTATAACCACTTACCTTGACATCTGCTCCACATGAGACTGTGTGAACATCATCAACAGCAAGGGACTAACATATTGACTTGTCTGAATAAGGGCTGTTTTAAAGGCTGCATTGAGGCTAAAAAATTGATAACAGCGCTATGCAAAAACACTTGAGTTAGCTGTCAAAGTGTGTTGTGATTTTTGTTTCAAAATAGAATCCTCGGTAATTTATTAATTACTGCTATTCAATTGTTGTCAACGCAAGTTGGTAATGATTTCGATTTCGTACAGTTAATTAAAAATGTTACGATGAAATCTGCGTCATCGAGTGTAGTGTTCTATCTTGTTGTTACAAAAGGTCATCGATGCCGGATTCTTTTTCGACAATTGATACGCCCGTGTGCGTTTACACAAGCAGACATGCTGTTTCGGGATGTGAAAATTTTGTTGTTCGATGAAACAGTTTTATAATAATCAATTTAGTGTTCGACCCAATGTAGGTATATATTTCGGTATGTATGTTTTTGTCAACCTACAGGTGAACAATTTTTCGACAATGGCTGTTGATTTGATTAATGTTTTAAATAACCTTTAATCAATATTATTCAGGATGGCTGAACAAAAGTTAAAATTGTAGATGAAAAATAGCTTGTTCAACTTGATATTCAGCTTTGAGTATAATGCTGAATAAAAGTGTTTAATAAGCTTTTCTTCAAATTATTGTTTAGCTGTCACGGTGTTCAGCCTTGTACACCATTGATCAGCCAATATTCAGAAAATACTCTTGCTGTTCAGCTTTCATTGTTACTTGGGAATTTCTCAAAACGTGTCTATAACGTTCTGCCCATAGATTTTTCCATGTATTTCTCGACGAATACCTGGAGGATTCTATATTAATAAATCATAAGGAAGAACTGGAAGAATTTTTATAGTAATTTTTGATTATATCTTTTGGAGAATTTTGAAAGAATTTCCTGGAAGAATACCTGAAGAAACTCCTGGAGAAATCATTGCAAGTATTCTGAGAGGAGTGTCTAGACGGATTCCCGAAAGATTCTTTAATCCCTTGATGAATTCCTGGATGAGTTCCTGACACCTGGAGAGATCGTAAGAAGACCTCCAAGTGGGAATTCTGGATGTATCCCCAGTAGAATTCCATGGAAAATATCAGGAACAATTTCGAAGTAATCACTGGAAAAATTTCTGTAGGAATACCCGGTAGAGATCACGAAGAAATATCTGGAAGCAACCTAATGCACAATTTTGCTGAAAAGTAGCTCTTAGCTTATTCCAGTTCAATAAACTGTTGTTCAGCTACTAATATTACATGGGAGTTCTTGTAGATATTCCTGAGGAATACCTGAATGATTTATTAGAATTCTTGAAGTAGTTGCTGACCGAATTTGTAAATTAATACTGGCGGAATCAATGCACATTGGTCCCAAAGCCATATCTAGGAAGACAAAAATGATTGCGCCTAAACCGTCAATTTCAGATATATGGTGTCTTCGGCAAAGTTTCTCCATATTTTTCAGACATTTTTTTTTTTCAGAGATGTGAAATTAGGGTGGCCCACATGGTTTACGAGATCAGCACATAAACTTTTTTGCTGACGCATTTAGGACTACACAACGTTCTACAATGTTTTAGAACAACCGATTTGGAGCAACTTTGCCGAAGAACTCAAATTTCTATCTTCTATGGTTCGCGAGTTATGATTTTTTTTAACAAAAAAGTTAGGGTGGTACTGAAAAATCAGTTTTTTCTTGATAACTTTTTATATGATAATTTCTCGCAAAAACTTTGTTGCGAGCACTTTTAGAACTTTTGATTGCGCAACTTTTTGCCGAAGAAACTTCTGTTCTATCTCTTATGGTTATAGAGTTACCAGAATTTTTTTTTTGAAAATATTGTTGTTTTCAAATGCCGATATCTCCGAAAGGCGCAAACGGATTTTCAATCTTTTGTCAGCATTAGAAAGATTATCTTTTGCTCTGTTTATGGTGAAAAAACTGTGAGGACGTTTTTTGTTTGAAACGATTGACAAAATTTTGAAATTAATATGTTTTTAACCGAAAATTGTACATAACTTGAAAAATATTCGAGATAGCTCTTTGGTGCCTTCAGCAAAAATGTGCAAAATTGAAAGTTCTGAAAGTGCTTCATACAAAATATTCATAAAAAAATTAACGCTTTAAGATATATTCACCATAAACCGAATTTTATATGGTGAAGAAAGCGAAAAAAAAGATATTTGCTAGAACAATCGAAATAACTGTATGTAAAGTCATTTAAAATTGAATTATCATGTATTGATATCGATCATAGTAAGCGGAATCTGAGGAGTTGAAAAAAGGAAAATTATTTGCTGAAGCAGTTTTCGAGTGATCGAGACCCACCTTCTGGTTCGTTACCTTAAACAAGTATTTGGGATTTATATCTGGTTCAAATTCAAGATTCATGCATTCTTCAACAGATGCTGATCTCGTAAACCATGTGGGCCACCCTAATTTCACATCTCTGAAAAAAATATCTGAAAAATATGGAGAAACTTTGCCGAAGACAACATATATCTAAAATTGACGGTTTAGGCACAATCATTTTTGTCCTAGATATGGCTTTGGGACCAATGTGCAATGGAGGAACTTCTAGGAAAATCCCTGGGAATTTCTGGTGGGAGCTTTGAAGTAATTTCTAGAGGATAAATTGTAAAATTTTAGAAGCGATTTCTGGAGGAATATATAGAAGAGTTTCCGAACTACCTTCTGGATACCTTGAATATTGGATGATTTTTTAAAAGAAATTCTGTAAAAATCTTTGGAGTACTTTATGGACGAATCGCAGAGGAATATTTGTAGGATTTTTTGGAGAAATCTTGTGCATGGCTTTCTGAGGAATTCTTGGCGTAATTTCTGCAGAATATTCTGGATGAATCACTGAAGAAATTTCTGACGGAATCTGGAATATTTCCAGAAGGAAATTCTTGAAGGATTCTGTACAAGTGGAATTTCTGAAAGGATTATTAAGAAACTTCTGGTAAAAATCTTGAAATGTTTAGCAGTAGTCCTTTTGGAGTCCCTTGTGGATTTTCTGGATTAATTCTTAAAAGAATTTCCAAAGAATTCTTATATCCGGGTAGTGAGCCCTAGTGAGATTTCTGGATGAATCGCTGATGGAATTCATGCAGGATTTAACAGACGAATTCCTGGTGCAATATTTGAAAGATTTTCTTAAGGAGGAATAACTTGAATAATTTGGTTTGGATTTTTTGTAGAAATTTCCAGATAAACAGCTGATGTAAATATACAGAGGATTCCCTGGTGAAATTTCTGAAGAAACCCCGGATTCGTTGTGTTCAATCTTATTTTTTTTTACATCTTCTTTTATATTTATTGAAAACAAGGTTACTTGTTTGAATGAGTATACTATGGGCGCATTCGTTGAGCTACCCTGCCTGCATCTAGTACCAGATGACAATGCACGCAGCTAGTGCCTATAGCTCATTCGCGATATGTTTTTTGGCGTTGGAGGATCAGATTTCCTCCAATTCTGAGATCAAGTGCGAACAGCACTCGAATGAATGAAGGTTCGAGTTGAGTTGTAAGGCACTGCAGAGAACGCAGAAGAGTTGAGTATTGCAAATCTTCAGTTCCATGGGCAAATGGTGAGAGAATTTACTAGGAGAGAGAAAACATTGCCGCAAATAAAAACAACGGAGACAGTGGAACCTCAGGAGATCGATATCTTGTTTCTCCACGTGAGCTCCCCTTTTCGGGGCCGGATTGTTTTGATTTGATAGCGTGCGCCCGAGAGTATCTGTGCGCGTATGGAATATGATTATGGGCTTACGCTTCCCGAGCAGACGGGTGGATCCAGATTATATCGGAATGTGTTTTATAAATGCTTGTTTGTATCATCAGTTCTATTACCGTTAGAAATCAAAATAACAAAAATTCTAACAAAATTTCGACTGAGTGGTTAGAGCCCACGGCTGCAAAGCAAAGCCAAGCTGAAGGTGTCCGGGTTCGATTCCCGGTCGGTTCAGGATCTTTTCGTAATGGATGTTTACTTGACTTCCCTGAGTATAGAGTATCATCGTACCTGCCACACGATATACGAATGCGAAGATGGCATTTTTGGCAAAGAAAGCTCTCAGTTAAGAACTGTGGAAGTGCTCATTGAACACTTCCTAATGACAAAACTATTACAAATTATGTAACTGTTTCTTGAATTCGGCTGTCATTTACAAAAAAATTAGAAACGCAATGTCAAAACTATTGTCTTTAGCTGCTGTTGATACAAACGTGTTATTATTTTGTTACCTGATTCTGATCGGGTTACCTCCGTTGACGGTTGATTTCAGTTCTCACGGTTTTTTAGTTACTTATCGGAATCGGTTTGAAGTCGAAAGGCAAGGTACCAAAATTTACTCATTATCAAAATGGGCACATGAAAACACAATGCGCACAAAATAAAGTAAGCACCTTAGTCGATTCGCCTGCGATATGGATAAAGATGATTGGATAATTCCGATTTCGGAGGAAGTTGGACGAAAGTAGCAGGCATATAATTCCTTTACAAGCACACAGCGAGTGAGTGAGGCGAAAGAAAAAAAAAAACTAATTGAAATGTGAGTCAGTGTGTCCATCAAACGGGGAGCGATGCGTGAAATTTAAACGAGACTGGGCCATAAAACCGCGAACGCGAGTGTAGTCGAATGTGAATGCTACCCACCCTGATTGGGGTTGCGTGATGTCGAGAGAGATGGAATAAGGGAAAAACTAATTTCGAAGATGCATCGCGTTTCGGTCATGTAATCGGGACTTTGTTTTCGTTTTGAATTTTAGACTTGCACTTGCGGTCTATTTTGCGTTTCTTTTAGTCAGCTGATCTTCACCATTCATAATTTATTTTTAAAATACAGGCCAGAACAATTTTGAGGTCCCCAAAAGTATTGAATTAATTGATTCGTAGTCAACTTGATATTACATGGTATCGTAAGTCCTTCCATCATTCATTTATTTTGTTAACATCTAAACAGATAACACTGAATCAACAATTTCACGCCACAATACTCGGTTCGTGGACGCATATCTCCATCCTCAGTTCTGCCCCACGCTCGCCAAATCGATACCACCTTGCTCGGTGCGCTCCACGCCTTCTTGTACCAACCGGATCGGAAGCAAACACCATTTTTGCAGGGTTGCTGTCCAGCATTCTTGCAACATGCCCTGCCCATCGTATCCTTCCAGCTTTGGCCACCTTCTGGATACCGAGTTCGCCGTAGAGTTGGGCGAGCTCGTGGTTCATCCATCGCCGCCGTACACCGTCAAAGATAGTCCTAAGCATCCGACGTTCAAAGATTCCAAGTGCTTGCAAGTCCCCCTCTTGAGAATCGTCCACGTGTCATGCCCGTAAAGGACTACCGGCCTTATGAGCGTTTTGTACATGGTACATTTGGTGCGGGTGTGAATCTTTTTTGACTGCAGCTTCTTGTGGAGGCTATAGTAGGCCCGACATCTACTGAAGATGCGACTCCGGCTGTTGAGCCCGGCTCTTCGCATAACACTTTCTAGAGCAGTATTGAACAACAGGCACGAAAGTCCATCACCTTGTCCTAGTCCCCGGCGGGATCCAGATGAACTGGAGTGTTCGCCTAAAACCTTTAATCCAGTAAAATAAAGCTGCCACGAATTCTTCCAAGAAAACTCATGAGGAATATCCCTTTTAATTCTTTCGAACATTTCATGTATAAAATTCAACCATGTCTTTTGGAAACATTCTTCTGAGAATTTCAGTGATTTCTGAAATATGTTCGTACTTTCTCAGTGCTTTCTCCAATAAGTCCATTACCAGTTATCACTGAGTTGCTCCTGGGATTCCCACGAAAAAAAAAACATTCCGGGTATTAGTAGTTATTATTCAACCAATTCTTTCTGCAGTTTCTGAGACTTTCTGATATCACCAGTTTTTTTTCGGAGAAAGTCTATCACATTGCCTAAAAAATCTCTTAAAAACCTGCCCCAGAGAATGCATTAGAAAATCTTTTGAATATTTCTCCAGGAAGGCCCTCTACGAGCTTCCTCTTCTTTTTGGCATTACGTCCTCACTGGGACAGAGCCTGATTCTCAGCTAAGTGTTTAATGAGCACTTCCACAGTTATTAACTGAGAGCATTCTCTACGTACTTACAAAATCTCGTTAATATTAGCTGTGTTAGAATATTTTTAGATTAAGTAGATCATGTAGACCATGTTGTTCGGTGATTGTTTCACAATAAATAAAAATAAATAAATAAATAAATGAAATTCCATATGTAAGTTTGAAATCTCATCCAGTTGTTTCTTAATAAATTGTTTAGGATTTTTTGGGAGAGGATTTCTCCGAGAAATAGTGCAAAAAATCTAGGAGTCTCACCTGAATTGTCTTTCAAATCACTTAGCAAGGATTCTTTTCACAAAATCTTCAAAAAGTTCACCAACTGTGTTTTCAACTTTGCCATTGAAGTTTTTTCCTAAAGTTTCTCTGCTGATTCATTAACAAATCTCTCAGAAAATGTCTCCGAATTTCTTCAACAATTGCTAAGACAGTTCGCAGCAAAAATTATCCAAGACTTCGTGCAAAAAAAAACATTAAATTTTTCTTTCATGTGCTACTCTAAAGATGCCTCCTTATATTTTAAGATTTTCATAGACAATTAAACATTATTCAATCGAGAAAATGTTACACGCCGATTCTCTGATTAGTTCTCTGTATTTATCCGCGCATACCTTCAAAACATTCTAGAAAATAAGTAGATGAAAAAACCGAATTTAGTATTATACCAGTTAATTCCACTAGAGTTTGTATCCTTTGACAGATACGCGTATTTCGACCTCAACTGTAAGACCGTCTTCAGTGTCGTGTACTAGACTCGAGTCTACACGACACTGAAGACGGCCTTACAGTTGAGGTCGAAATACGCGTATCTGTCAAAGGATATAAACTCTAGTGGAATTAAATGGTATAGTAGGGGAAGGTAGTCCAATTCGGACCCTGTTCTAATTCGGACCATCAAACATTTCTCAATACTGGCGCTATTGTAAAGATCGTGTGTATCGTTTTTCTACCCACCGTCTGGCTAGGATCTAACACAAAACATTTGACGCCTTCCAGTTCATTCGTTTGATTTTTATGCTAGTTTGTTGTTTTGAACTGCTCTAGTGTGCTATCGATTAGCATTATTTCCAAGCCTCTGGAATTGACAATAATTCTCCAATCTTTCTGTGTTATTTCATAATCGAATCCCCCAAGCCTAAGCTTTCATTTGACCATATGGTTTTGAAATGTCTATGCACTGTTTGTGCTCAACTAGTTTGAACATTTCAAAATGTGTATTGGTCCAATCCGGACCTTTTGATGTGGTTCAATGCGGACCTCTTGCTTTTTAAACGAACGAAGTCAAAAGCTCCAATCCGTGAAAGTCTTCTCGACATGCCAGAAAATCACAGCAATTTTTATATTGATGGATGGTGCCTTTGTTCCTGTTGCGGTAAGTAAAGTCTTCGAAAAATCTATGAAATACGGTAGTCCACAAAAAAATGAAATCAATAAATCAGCTACTTGAAAAGAATCTCTATTAATACCACTGCCTTTTTTGGATACTGCGTTCCAAATTTGTATGGCAATACGAAACATAAAACAAAACGTTTACGAGTGCTAAGAACAATACAATCAACTTTGCCTTACCCGATATAATGTTTTTTTAACATGAAAATAATCACTTTAATATAGCGTACTTTGACCCTAAAATGTAAGTATGTCGATACTTCTCCAACTCGATGTCCCAAGATTCGATGCTGTCTCCTTCAGATTCCCGAACAAGTTAACCTTTTCAACTCGATATTTTCATGCCATGATTCTCACTCTTTCTCTGTCTTTATTAACGAGATTTTAAGCCATGAGCTATTTCATCTCGGTACCAACGGCTTTACTTATCTTCCGAAGGAAGTCGTCACAATAACTTTTTACATCATACGTGACTACCCTTTGGGATGGGATTCAATCCCAGGTCTTCGGTGTGAGAGGCGTGTTTTCCAACCACGACATCAAGTCCGTCACTGATGTGATTCTATATTTATTGAAATTTAACAAGCATTTAAGCAAAACTGGCTTTTTATAATATTTTTTGTCAAAATAACAAAAAAGCTCCATAATTAAAAAAAAAATATTTTCTTTGTCTCGATATGTCCAATACACAATGTTTAGTTTAAAATCGAATTAGGGAAAGCTCACTGTACTAAATTTTGAATTATTTTCAGATTTCACCCATGTTTTTAAATGAAATTCACATTTTACTTGAGCTGGTTCTGACTCGAACTAAATTGGATTTTTCACGCATTGAAGTAATTTGTTTTGCTTGCGCTTATAGAAGAAGTTCAACAAGCTTTGATATCAAACAAATCGGTGTTTTATTTTATAACTACCATAGCAAAAAACGATAAAATATAAGGTGGTCCGAATTAGAACATGGGGGTCCGAATTGGAACAAGGTTGGTCCAATTCGGACCTTTTGCAAAACTTCGTGCAAACATGTCTAGCCATATCCTGGTAAGAGATATCACAAAACTCTCTGAGAGAAAAATCCGCGCGATAAATCAGGGTTTCAAGAAAACATAAAACTTTTCATGTCGTACATCATGCTGGAAAGATATGGCCAATAAACTGTTACTAGGTCCGAATTGGACCATGGTCCCCTACTAAATTCGGTTTTTTCATCTACTTATATGTATTCTACTAAACAGCTCAAAGATTTATTATCACTCTGTAAAATAATATTTGAAAATTTGTTCATAGATGCCTGCCTATTTCTTTACAAATTATTCTTTAAATCACTCCGTATCCATATCCAATTTAAATCAGACTTCTCAAGTAAAACATGAAAAAATTTTGAGATTTTTCAAAGAAATTTTATAGATAATTTCAGTTAAATTGAATTTGGAATTAATACTGTCGGAAAATTCTAGAATTGATGAGGTTGGTGGTCCAATGGCTACCGTTTCTGTTTCATAAGCAGAAGGTCATGGGTTCAATCCCAAGCCCGTCCCTTTTCTCGTACTTTGTAGTTGTATCTTTCACTTGCTACTATCTTCCACTCTTTATATATCATAGTTTATCTATCACAGTTCATAGCAGTTGCTAGGCCCAAGATGGACAAAAAAAAACGTTTCCCTACGCCTTTCAAGCCTTTTCTTACGCCTGATACATAGGCAGTCTGCTAACCAAACAGCTAGCCTCTCTGCCATAAATTATACCAGTCCTACACCTTCCCGCATAAACTGGCGTAGATGCAGGGGTATATCCGGTCTACTGTGGGAGCTAGTTTAGTGCATCATCAATTCCTCCTTCTTCCCCTCATTGGTCTGCATTCTGATGTGGCAGGCACCATTGTTGCCTGAAAATAGAAGATCACCAGCATTTATACACTGAGGGTGTCTGTTAGTCCCAAGCAGTCATCTGGTTGGTTCCTCGTGTAAGTGCAGCTGATCTGGCGATACTGGAGTAGCAACCACCGGCGGCCAAAATCAAGCTCAAGCTCAATACTGTCGGAAAATTCTAGAACACAACGTAGAATTTCTGAAACTTTTACACAGCATTCCTTATGATATACCTGACACAGTGGCGCAACCGGGGGGGTTTTGGGGGTCAAAACCCCCCCCCAGAGCAGATTTTTTTTCATAAGAATTATCAAATATATTTTTGAAATTTAATACTAAAATCCACAAAACAGCAGTAAGTTGTGTTAACAATTATATTGTTCTAAGTTGTGGCTTTCTTATTTGAAGACCTTCGAGGAGGACTAAATTTTTTCGCTTTTTCTGATAAATAAGCTACAGGTTTTTGAAGAGAAGTTTGTCAAACAAACATATCGAAACCGATTTAAAATATGCATTTTTCATCAAAATTCGATCTTGAAAAAAAAATTGGTTGGCTCAGCATTTAGCCGAATTTTATGACTTTCAGAGAGCACGTGAATTTCCGGATAAGCAATTCATTAGTTTTTAATGATTACAAATAAAAATCCTAGGAAAGATTAAGGCTCAAGAATCCATTATTCAATCATCAGCAATCATCAAAAACGAAAAAGCAGTTTTTTCGTTCAAATTTAAAGAAATCTTCATGAAAATCTATCATTGCAATCCAGATAGCAAGTGTAATGCAATGATAAATTTTCTCGAGCATCGCATAAATTTTGAGCAAAAAAACTGGTTGAATATTTGTAAAACGATGATGGTTATTTTCCTCTTCATGGTTCCGTTGCCGAAAAATCACAAATTTTCGTCTGCAATCTGGAAATGCTTCAATATCTGCAATGCTATTTTACCTTCGGCAAACTGCTAATGATAGTCGCAATGCTTTTACCGCGACTTGCGCTGAAAGATCATTCTGTTTGTTGAAAAACTTGAAAACGTATGTAGGAACAGAACAGACGAAGGGTGATTTTCAAAGCCAATGTATGTGCGTGCCTCCAAATGTAGCCTGGAAGAACTTCAGAACAAGCTACGAAAAATGAAGATCTGAATGATATAAGAATATTTTAATCCAGTTTTGTCATCCCTATTTAAAAAGTAGAATCTAAGATAATATTTGTAAAGAACGAAATGTTCTTTGGAACCCGAAGGTTTTTCCGTGACTAACAAACGTATTTCGGAAAACTTTTAATAGATAAAACAGATTCCCTTTGAGTAGCGTTGTCACTCTATTTAAAAATGTATGTTCGAGGTACAAGAGAATAGCCTAATTTTGCAAATGGTGTTAAGTTTTTTGTTTAATGTTAATCTAGCAATATTTTGCAATTTTTCTCTTCGAATTTTTTTACACTCGTTTCATTTTACCAAAAACACATTATCTTCATGTTCACAAAACCCCCCCTAGAGCCGAATCCTGGTTGCGCTACTGACCTGACAGAAAGACTTAAGTGGTTTACTACAAAAATTCCGCTTCTTTTCCTTAGTCTTTAGTAATGGATAAGCATTGGCATTAAAAAGGATGGAATTCTTATTGAGATTTGTATCTTACATCTAAAGGAACGTTTTGCATGAACTCCGAAGTTACAAGATACTTTGGGAGTATATTAATGTATATACATTTTTTTGCTGCATTTTTTCTCGCGCTCGTCAAGTTTCGATTTGGCTTGTGAATTTAAGTTTGGCTGATGAGATTATATAGAAGGACGAGTATAACGGTTTCCGAAGGAGCAATGTGTTGTGATGTGCCGTTGGGACGTTCGGTTTCCTGCTAGTGAAATGATGCTCCCTGCGCGTAAAAGTTTAGAGTACGTGGAAGCACTGTTGGAAAAAGATTGGCCATCTTTAGCAGCTATACCAAATTGGGAGATCCGGTGAGTTTGTTTCAAATTATTATCTGAATATTGTGGTAGGAACTGTAGAAAATTACGGCGAGAAAATTGGCATTATGTTTAACAACATAGCCTAAGATGTCATGTTTTACATTACAATTTTACTGAATCTTGGAGGAAATTTTTTATTACTTTGAAAATTTGTTGAGCAATTTCTGATGGAATTTCAGATATCTGGAACCATATGAATAAGATTTTTTTCATTTTTTTCAATTTTTAAAAACTCCTAGAACTAAATTTTTATAGATTCTATGTTATTTTTTTTGGAGTATGAAAAGGTTTGTTTGTTAATTTCCTCAAGAAAGTGTCGAAACAACGAATGATTGGAAAAAATAAACCTAAAAATAAGACACCTACACGTTAATGCTTCCAGTGGACGATTTGTCCTTTGAAGGAAGCACCACACTAGACAACGGACTATAGTATGCTACACCCAGTGGCACAAACGGTAATAGGGTCCTAAAGCCCTGTCCTAATTTTAGTGCCAAACGCTTAAGTTTAAGCCAAAAACACATGTTCACTCAATTTTCTAATGTTTTCCGTTGGTTTAAGCTCAAAAAACATTTTTTTTAGATTTCGTCACATCCTTTAGCTTAAACTCAAATATTGGGTGTATTTTGTTTTCCGTGTTCCTTACGAAATGTCAGATAGGAACAACCCCAGTGGTCGAACTAAAACCCCTGTGGTGTTTTTGTCGACTAAGCGAACGTCAAACATGATCAAAAGTGTCAAGGCTCATTAATGGACCAAATTTTTAAATTAAAGTTCAAACATGATATAGCCATTATTTGAGCGGGAAAAATGGCTAAAGTAGTTACAGTAACATGCTCTTTCGTGTTATTAAATAAAAACAAGATTTCATTAAAAATTTTAGGACCCAATTGTTTCTGTCGAAAAGTTTTCCAGACTGAAGCGGGAATCGAACCCACACTCCTTGACACGATGCGGCTAAATGCTTGGTAATACTAACCGCACGGCCACGAAACCCAAACCTCTAATGAATAAAAAAAAACAAATTTTACAAGAAGTACCTTAAGAATTCTTTTAATAAATATTTATGGATTTCCCAGAACTCTGTCAGAAAGTCTTTAGGAATTCAACTCGGGAATTGGACAAGAATTTAATCGCAGAATATAAATTCTGCCAATAACACAGCGCAACAAAAATGACATGTTTGCGTGTCTCAAGGATCAAATTATGTGTCTCTAGAAGATTTTGGGTCGCTGAATCTGTTGCCGTTCTTAGAAATGTTCCAGCACGTAACAATTTTTAGCTACAGGTCGCCAAAGTTGTAAAAAAAACTTGTTTTATTGATGTTTACATGAATTTTAAACTATGATTTATCAAACTTTTTTGTGACATAATCTACCAAACATGCTAAAAAGGACTTGAACTTTCAATTTAGTTGAAATTTCACGATAAATTTAGTTCAAATCGATTTTTTTCAACATGCTTGCAGTCTTCATATAAAATTCTTCGTTTCTCTTATATGGCACAATACCATACTTTTCTGAACCACCCAAAAATATCATTTTACCATCGAAAATATTGTTAACTTTGTTGGTAATTATTGTTGTATACATGAAGTTTGAATTATGTGACAAATTAAGCAAATACATTGCCGTACATGCTGGCAAACTTGCATGCAAGTTGGCTAAAACAGTCAAATTTTGCTTTTTCAACAGTCAATATCTCGAAAACTAGACGTGCCATGTTATTTTTGAAAACGGCAATGAACTCAGCAACCCTTAATTTAGTAAATAGCGGTATTTTGGTGCTTGAGACAAAAACGTGTTCCGCAGTGTAATTGATAAAACTATTTCTGATGAAATGTTTAAGAAAGATCGTCAAACATTTCAATGAATATCTTAATAATTCCATTCCGCCTTCCCAGTTATTTTGCTAAATGTTCCTTCACAGTTTCCTTAACCGCTATGCTAATTTCAGAAGCAAAGCATTAATGAGGGTTTTCAACAAATTACCTCTGAAGATTCGAAGCCAAGAGACATTTCACTTTTTATAGATGATTCCTGTATAATCTGTTTCGAGAGTTTCCAGAACAAAAAATAAAATGATTTCTGACGCTATTTGTGATTTGTTTTGAAAATATTTCAGAAGGGCTTTACATGAACTTCGCGAAATGTTTTGTTTTATTTTTATGGGAAAACTATTTGAAGAAATTTACGTATGATTTTTAGTGGATCTTTCAGTGAAATATCGCAGTCTAAGAATGGAAAGAATCAATATACTTTTTTTTACTTCTGCAAGGTTAAGCATTCTTTTAGTTGAATCCGGGAACAAATTCCGGAATTTATTTGTGGGTTAAAGTAAGACATAAAAGTAATGTATTTTTATATAAAAGGAATTCGCGTTGAAGGTATGAACAAATCTTACAATATTACTAGACTAATTTTCAGCATATTCGTAACAAAACTTCTGAAGCCACTTGAAGAAACTTGATAATCCTAAAATTCTTCATGGAACATCAAAGAGCAGCTTCAAAAAATATCTACAAATTAAATTTTTTAGTCGTTAGTCAAATTAGTCAAATATTGTTTTGGATTTTTTTAAGAATTTAAAACGTTAGTTGTCTTGGAAAAAGGTCGTTTAGAGTTTAAGCAATAAATTTATTCATTGAAAATTACTTCGAAAACTTAAGCAAAATCAAAAAGAGAATTTATTATTATAATAAAAAAACTATAGTCGATTTTATGGACTTTTTCACACGAGGTCAAATTTCTGCCATCTATCTTAAGAAAACATAGCCAAATTGAAATACCTTTAAAAGATTTGTTATAAATTAAGCCACCAGGAGCCGTTTGAAATTCCTGAAATCTATTGTCTTACAAGGGAAGGTCACGATGGTGTTACACGGGGTTTTCAACCGGACTATTATTGTTAGATTCTACATGTCGAAATATGAAAAACTCCAAAGCCTTTCGGGCGATGGACCAGTGGTGTAGCCGGGAAGAACTCTAAAAGGGGCAATTTTGTACGTACATTATATTATTAAGCTAATTGTAAATTTGACAAAAATATTTTTTTTTAGTATTTATTGTGATAGCAGAGAACAGAATTGACATTAATGTATGTTTGAAATGTATTTTTTACATGCCATAGGCGCAAGCAGCATGGATTTCTTCTTGGTTTACTAGTCTAATAAAACCAAATTTGTTTTGGTGTTCATAATCCATGTTAGTTATGTCAATGGTAAAAAATACATTATTAACATATATAATTGTCAATTCTGTTCATTACTATTGTAATAAATAGTGAGAAAAATCTTTTTGACAAATTTTCAATTGACTCAATAATATTATATTCGTACAAAATAGACCCTTCCAGAGCCCCTCCTGGCTACACCACTGGTCCATCACCCGAAAGGCTTTGGAGTTTTTCATATTTCGACATGTAGAATCTAACAAAAATAGTCCGGTTGAAAACCCCGTGTAACACCATCGTGACCTTCCCTTGTTACAAATTCCTATTGTAATTTTTGCTCATTTTACAATTATTTTGTCAGACATAACATGGAGTGCATCGTGGAAGCCCAAGCAATCGCGTTGTGTGTTCGTGTCGTCGGTACGATTGGCTGTTTTATTTGTTTTCGTGCGTTCTTGCTAAGCAGCCATGTTTTGTTGCGTTCTGTTTGTGTTGTACAAGTAGGGTAAATGATGGCTTCGGCACCCTGAGGGTATTTTCGGCAGCACTAACTTATCGTCCTTGTTTAAATTTATCTACGGAACAAGAGTTGACTTCAATGTACTCAACATATTCCTTGAACTATAATCTTCCATGTAAATCACATCTTTCACAAAAATATTATATAACATGGATTTTATCATTAAATTAAAAAAATGCTTACGAAGCTGCCGAAAAGAACAACACAAGAACAGCTTACAAAAACTCACCACTTTAAAAGGTGCAATTCTCCGCTCCAATGCCAATTTTTTCACAAAAGCTACGCACCGATCACTTATGAGCGGTTCCACAGAAAATGACGACTTTTTTCCCAAATTTTAATTTTATATTTTTTGATTTGGATGAAATTTTGCACATGCTTTCTTTATGCCCAAAAATGCTTTTTTGCATCATCGGCTCGCCATTTTGACTCTAGCCTTACTTTTGAGAAGGGCCTAAGAAAAAAATCCTTAATTATTTTCAAAAAATCATAACTTAGAAACGGTTTGTCCGATCAGTTTGGTGCCTTCCGCAAAGTTTTAGGTTATTGTTGGGACTATCTGGAAAAAAAAAATATACACTGTAAAATAAATGCTGTATTTTTTTATATATCGAAAATAAAGCTTGAAAATCAATTTTCTCAAAAATCGTATTTTTGATTTTTTTTTATATGTTAAAGAAGACAAAAAATGAAGTCTTTTGCACAGTGGGTCAAGATGGAGAAATCATGGACAAAAAAGTTAGGATTTTTTTAAAAAAGGTTGATTTTTCAATATGGTCTAAATAAACTTTTTGAATGCTTTTCGACCGGATTTTATGAAAGTACGCAAAATTTTCAACAAAAAAGGTATATGAGAAAATTTTGCTAATTGGGTCCTAAAATGTTTAATGAATTTTTTTTTTATTTAATAATACGAAAAAGTATGTTCTTGCAACTACTTTAGCAATTTTTCCAGCTCAAATAACGGCTATAACATTTATAAACTTCAATTTGAAAAATGGTTCCAAATATGAACCTTGACACTTGTGATCATGTTTGACATTCACTGTTTCGACAAAAATGCCACAGGGCATATAGTTTTAACACTGGGGTTGTTCCTATCTGACATTTCGGAAGGGACACGGAAAACAAAATATACCCAAAATTTGAGTTTAAATCAAGGGGTGAGACAAAATCTCAAAAATCATAAAAAAATGTTTTTTGGACTTAAACAAATGAAAATCAATTAAAAATTGAGTAAACATGTGTTTTTGCCCTAAACTTAAGCGTTTGATACTAAAATTGAGACAAGGCTTTAGGACCCTATTGCTACCGAAACATTTGGAAAGTTTATTATGACCATTTTCAACAAATTCACCTTTTTTTTTTTTAAATCATAACTTTTTTGTCCATCTTGACCCACTGTGCAAAAGACTTCATTTTTTGTCTACTCTAACATATGTATAAAAAAAATCATAAATACGATTTTTGAGAAAATTGATTTTTAAGCTTTATTTTCGATATATAAAAAATTACAACATTTTTTTTACAGTGTATATTTTTTTTCCAGATAGTCCCTACAATAACCTAAAACTTTGCGGAAGACTCAAAACTGATCGGACAAACCGTTTCTAAGTTTTATTATAATGACCGAAAATTGAAAATTATATCATAATTTTGTGTTAAAATCGCTGTATCTTTAAAATATTTAAAAAGTTTATTATGACCATTTTCAAAAATTCACCTATTTTCAAAAAAATCATAACTTTTTTGTCCATGATTTCTCCATCTTGACCCACTATGCAAAAGACTTCATTTTTTGTCTACTTCAACATATAAAAAAATAAAAAAAATCAAAAATACGATTTTTGAGAAAATTGATTTTTAAGCTTAATTTTCGATACATAAAAATTTACAGCATTTTTTTTACAGTGTATATTTTTTTCCAGATAGTCCCAACAAAAACCTAAAACTTTGCGGAAGGCACCAAACTGATCGGACAAACCGTTTCTAAGTTATAATTTTTTGAAAATTGTTAAGGATTTTTTTCTTAGGCCCTTCTTAAAAGTAAGGCTAGAGTCAAAATGGCGAGCCGATGATGCAAAAAAGCATTTTTGGGCATAAAGAAAACATGTGCAAAATTTCATCCAAATCAAAAAATACAAAAGTAAACCGACATTCGAATTCAAATGGAACCGCTCTTATGCACTATTGAACTTTTGATTTGTATATAAAGCACTCGAAAATACTTAATTTTTATGCTTTAAATCACAAATTGAAATTAATGCACTTTGAATTCCTCGGCATTCACTTTTTATTACTGGACTAGGTTGCCAGAAAACCATATTCAATTGCGGTGTATTTATTATTCACGATTTAATTTCACAGAAAAAAACGAACACGACTCATTAATTTATTGGAAGTAGGCAACAAAGCATGCACTGGTAACAATTGAGCCTTTCAATACTTTCTTATTTGAAGATGTTTTTGTGTCAAGTCATAAGTGATTGTCATTGTCATTGATTTGCAAAGGGCCTATTCTGATTTTCTCATACACTGAGAATAATAGAAACGCAAAGAAATTTTACTGGCAAAGTTTGGATTTTGATCCGAATGAGCCGATCGAATAATATTAATAAACCAAAAAAATTCGCAATCGGATTTTTTTTAATGTTATCATTTATTCTCTCGGTAATAACTTGATGATAGAGCGTTCAAGAGCAGCAACCTTTACAGACCACAACCATATCGAGCCATTCAGCGTGTCAGTGAATAGTTCAATTCACGGTGAAATTATTTACCTTTCGAATTTAAAGAAATTTTAAAACAAATGTGCAAGTACCGTCGTTGGGGGTGAGATTTGGCCAAAAATGCGTCATTTATTTTTGAACAAATTTCGCAATTTGACTTGATGTGTTCAGCTAAATAAAAAAAAATGTATTCTCATTGCAAATTCTGAACAATACTATCATCTATCTGATAGACAACTGATACTACCAGTTCAGCCAGATTATACTATCACTTCTTGTGTATCCTGATAGTATCACTGAGAGAATGGTTTCTATCAGAGATAGAGGATAGAATGATAGTATCCCTATCCCAAAAAATTCTTATGATGATACTATCGGTACAACATCTCTCAAATAACAATGATAGAGGTTCTATCTTTATCAATTGATAATATTATAGAATGAAAATTGTTGGACGATGGTTATAGAAAATTAACTAAATTCCATATTTAGCAATCCAAGGTGGCGGCTTCAGGAGTGTAAGAATTGTTGGAAACCCATGCAATATGGATATTTTCAGAACGGACACGATGAGGATATGACGAGAATCGATATCCGACGCCATTTTGAAATCCAAGATGGCGGCCTCTCGTTAAGGAAAATTGTTGAAAACCCATGCAATATCGCATAATTGGGTATATAAGAATTGTTGGAAACCCATGCAATATGGATATTTTTTTTAGAACGGGCACGATGAGGATATGACGAGAATCGATGTCCGACGCCATTTTGAAATCCAAGATGGCGGCCTCCGGATTAGTAAAATCATTGAATGTTCGATGTTCGTCATCCCCTCGTCGTGCCCGTTCCGAAAATACCCATATTGCATGGGTTTTCAACAATTTTCCTTGACCAGATGCCGCCATCTTGGATTTCAAAATGGCGTCGGACATCAATTTACGTCATCCCCTCGTCGTGCCCGTACTGAAAATACCCATATTGCATGGGTTTTCCATGATTTTACCAAACCGGAGCTCGCCATCTTAGATTTCAAAATGGCGTCGCACATCGATTGCCGTCATCCCCTCGTCGCGCCCGTTTCAAAAATATCCATGAGAACATACCTTAAGTTATTTTTATTGGCTTTTTCCAATTATGTATCAATGATAGGATAGATAGGGATAGCTATAGAATTTTGCAAATAGTATATTTTTCCCCAAATATAGATGTTAAAGATATGCTTGATCCATCAGTGATGAAAAAATACTGATAGTATCTCCATCCGTCTATCAATTGATAGAGATAATACAGTTGATCTTCTATCCATCATTTTTCAAGAAGTGATAGTATCCCTATCACTACCCATAGTGATAGTGTAATTTGATAGTATCAAAAAATAGACGTGATAATGGTAAATGAGAGGGATAAATCTGAAGCCTGTTACCTGAAATCGAACTAAGAACCTTGCGATCGATGGGCTCGTGCGCACTCGTCTATCGACGCCTTGATGTGGGGTGATGCTAAAACGATACATAAAGCTTTCGTATTGCAATAATCGTTCCATCTTTCTTAAGGCAAAATGTATGAATTTCTATAGTCCAGTTCGCCGCGTGTAGAATTGATACGCAATAAGAACAAATCAAGAAAATCGTGTTCGACCATTCCCCCTCCGCAACGGTCTTTGTATGAAAAAAATAAATTTTGTGTTTGAGCCTACTCCCCCTACCCCTAGTGCGTTACGTAATTTGTGGATGGCGCCTTAGTCTGCACAAATTTAGTGGCGTTGTGTATTCAATATGACTCTCAGCTATTCTATTTATAACTGCAATACTGTTCTCAGTGTAGTCTGTATTTTTCTACATTGGCCCTTTCAACGAGTAGAACATAATAAGTGTCGTTTGAATGCAGGCATTGTCAACAAATACGAAAAGTTACCAATACATAACCTAGTTTTTGTACAATTTTGGATTGCCGAGGAGAACAATTTTGTTGCCGACAATAGTAATTGCATTGCCGATAAAAGAACAAGTGCCTCGTGACTTTGGTGAGGAAAAATAGATGATTTAGAGAACAAAATAGTGTTTTGTGCAGAATAATTGATAAATGAAGTGTACTCAAGTGTAGTTCAGGTGTCTCCTGCTAATTGATGTGCTTTGTTGTTGTGTATAATTGCCTTCTTAAAAGTTCAGCTGCTTAGGCTGCCGACAATACGAAAGTTTCCCTATATTCGATTATTTCAGTCGAGGATGGATTGCCAACTGGTGATCTCGTTTCATGCTTGTGATAATACATTTTAATCGTGAGAACGTTAAGTTTATGAAATTTTCAAACAAACTATGTATAGTTCATCACTTCAAGTGTCGGCATAAGCCCTGCTTGTTTTACATAATTTTGTTATACACAGCTTTTTGTATTTTCATTACAAAAAAAAACCTTCCAATAGTTCGACATTTTGAACGTCGACGTATTTTCTTAATCTTCAATGCAAAACTAGTTTTAAGAAAAAGTCCTATTTTTCCTCCTTATCCATGGATCGCATCACCGACCAAAGGTGACTCACAGATCTGTTTCCTTCCTCACTAATTAACACACTTCCCGTGGTGATTGTGGAGATGCAGAGGTATTCTCGGTCTCTAGAAGCAACAATCCTTTCCCACCCTAACTGACTGTAAGGATTTTGGATTGGATGCCATTTGCCATTTGGATCGAAGTGCAATTTTTACCAGTTCCGATCAATCGCGAAGTAGCAATTAACAGTAATGTAAACCGTTGCGGGATGCGTTGAGCTTCTGATAGAACTTACGTGTTTCTTGAGACCGGCACAGCTGCTCCATCTCCTCGTACTCCGTCTCCTCCAAGCGGCGTTTTATCTCCCGAAAAAGGCGGGTCTGCTGTTGCCGTTTCCGTATATAATGCTCCACGTTCTGCCGGGTCCCTTGTTGCAGCATGACCGCCCGCGCTGCATTCTTCTCCTCCAGAATCTGCTTACATTCCGCGTCGAACCAATCGTTCCGTCGACTCCGTCCCACATACCCGACGTTTCTCTCAGCTGCATTGCTGATGGATGCCTTCACTGCTCTCCAGCAGTAGTCAAGAGGGACTTCATCCAGCTCACCCTCTTCCGGTAATGCAGCATCGAGGTGCTGCGCGTATGCCGCTGCGACACTCTAGGTCATACCGGGGCGACCGTCGGTACCGTACGTTGTTAACAATGGAGAGTTTTGGGCGCAGTTTAACCATCACCAGATAGTGTTAGAGTCGATGTTAGCGCCACGATAGGTCCTGACGTCGATAATGTCGGAGAAGTGCCGTCCATCAATCAGAGCGTGGTCGATTTGTGATTCGGTCTGCTGTGGTGATCTCCAGGTGTATCGGTATGGAAGGCTGTGCTGGAAGTAGGTGCTAAGAATGGCCACATTCTTGAAGGCGGCGAAATCAATTAGTCGTAAGCCGTTTTCGTTCGTCAGCCGGTGGGCGCTGAACTTTCCAATCGTCGGTTTGAACTCCTCCTCCTGGCCAACCTGAGCGTTTAAATCTTCTATGATGATTTTCACGTTATGGCTTGGGCAACTGTCGTACTCGCGTTCGAGCTGCGCGTAAAAATCGTCTTTATCATCATCAGTGCTTCCGGAGTGAGGGCTGTGCACGTTTATTATGCTGAAGCTGAAAAACCGGCCTTTGAGCCTCAACTTGTTCATTCTCTCATTGATCGGCCACCACCCGATCACGCGCCTCTGCATATCACCCATCACTATAAAAGCTGTTCCCAGCTTGTGTGTGCTGCCGCACCTCTGGTAGATGGTATGGTTATCTCTAAACGTTCGCACCATTGATTCCTTCCAACACACTTCCTGCAACGCTACGATGCCGAATCCGCGGTCCTTCAGCACGTCGGCGAGAAAGCGTGTGCTCCCGATGAAGTTGAGAGATTTACAGTTCCACGTACCGAGCTTCCAATCGCTAGTCCCTTTACGTCGTTGTGGCCTTCGCCGATTGTCCCGGTTTTTCTCTCGTTGATTAATCGTTGCCTTATTTTTTTACGGCTAGCTTGCAGGGCCTGACACTAACCCCCTAGTGCGCAGTTTAGCTAAGAGTCCTTCTCTGGCACTCGGACGATAATCAGCCGCCCCTGACATGGGGAACAGACGCTGTTGTGAGCCGCTCCTAACATGGAGAACAGACGCTTCAGGTTTGCAGAAGCAAAAGCAAAAGCAAACCCCCCCTTCCCTGTCAGCATACGACCAGAGTTCCCACCGGGTTGGTTACCCGATTTTCCCTAAGGTTACTCGTACCCCGGCCACTACCACGAGGAGGTAGGGATAGGAGTTGCTGGGCAGGAGGCTAAGGACCACACAGAGGGGTCTATTTTATTCTTTCAGGTACCAATGCACTATGGTCCAGCAATCAGTTTTACGCGGAAAGATGCATTTTGAGCTTTAGAATGGAACATGAGACAAAAACGGTCTTCTATAGGAATTGTGTAACTAACTTTCTTATTTGTAGAAATTGTATTATACATGCTTGAGTAAAGTTGTAGACCATGCAATTTCAAGCAACTTTGCCAAAAAAGTTTTTTTGTATCACTTAAATTGATCGATTTAGAGCTATTTTCCTACGATGACATACGGTGGTCCGAACAAAACTGGTTTTCTGGTTCTAGAGTTTTCAATTCAAATTTCTCATCAAAGTACCCAGGTAACAATTTGAAGCTGCTCAAACGCTTTTATAGCTAATTCAATTCAGCCATTGTTTGAACAAAAGCTGTTCATAGCCTGCATTCACTGTTGTTCAGCTGTTAAACATCTGATTCTGGCGATTTTAATCAGCCTTAAGATTAATTGAAGCTATATGGAAGGCTGAATAAAGGTCTAGCATGCGCTTATTCAGGCCGCTTTCAATAACGATAATTCTATTTTTAGAACAGATGGCAACCTTCGAAAGCTTAACGATCGCTTATTCATCCATTATTCAACAATTAACCAAAATAAAAAATAAAAAGTATTTACAGGTTCATAGTTTGGGGTTTTATCAACACAACTAACAATTTCAAACACATAGTGTAGAAAAGAGCTGGAATTTAAAGATGAAGATTAGTAAATATGTGCCATTGAGATTTGAACTGGGATTCGCTGATTTATAACCACTTACATCTGCTTCACATGAGACTGTGTGAACATCATCAACAGCAAGGGACTAACATATTGACTTGTCTGAATAAGGGCTATTTTGAAGGCTGCATTGAGGCTGAAGAAGTGATAACAGTGCTATGCAAAAACACTTGAGTTAGCTGTCAAAGTGTGTTGTGATTTTTGTTTCAAAATAGAATCCTCGGTAATTTTTAAATACTGCTATTCAATTGTTGTCAACGCAAGTTGGCAATGTTAATTAAATATGTTACGAAGAAATCTGCGTCATCGAGTGTAGTGTTCTGTCTTGTTGTTACACAAGGTCATCGATGCCGGATTCAGGATTTTTTCGACAAATGATAGGCCCGTGTGCGTTTACAGCATGTCTGCTTCGGGATGTGAAAATTGTGTTGTTTGATGAAACAGTTTTATAATAATTAATTTAGTGTTCGACCCAATGCAATGTAGGTATATATTTCGATATGTATATTTTTGTCAACCTGCAGGTGAACAATTTTTCGACAATGGCTGTTTATTTGATTAAAGCTTTAAATAACCTTTATCAATATCATTCAAGTTGGCTGAGCAAAAGTTAAAACTGTAGATGAAAAATAGTTTGTTCAACTCAATATTCAGCTTTGAGTATACTGCTGAATAAGAGTGTTTAATAAGCTTTTCTTCAAATTATTGTTCAGCTGCACGGTGTTCAGCCTTGTACACCATTGATCAGCCAATATTCAGCAAATACTCTTGCTGTTCAGCTTTCATTGTTACTTGGGTACTCTATGAAACACTTTTAGTGCTTTAAAAAATGTGTAATTTGATGAGTGAGGAAACTCGCTATCTCCTTCCGTTTGGGAGTTATTGTTGTTTTTCTCACAAAAATATGCCTACTTTGATTGAGAATATCTCTGATTGGGGCAAACATAAAAAATATCTTTTGACGGCATTTAAAAGACAAAATAAAATTGTATTTTATATCAAAACATTACAGATGTGTTATTTCTGTAACTCTAATAAAATGTTTTCAAAAACAAATATTTGTTATTTGAACTAAATTAGATATCATCAATATTTTTACATGAAAATTTGCGTTTTGTAAAGTTCGAAAAGTCGTTCATAGATGACTTTGACGAGAAACTAATGTTAAAAAAAACTAGTGTTGAAAAACTTATTATTGTTGGACCACCCTGCGATGATAAGGAAAAAATGCTCAAGATTGGTCAAACTTTGAGCTACAGAAAAACTTTTTTAGGCAAAGTTGATCAAAATTTCAAGTTTTACCGCTTTGTCTAAGAGTATATACCGGTATTTTTGCAAATAAAAAAGTTGATTATATAATTTGTGTGATATTGTGGACCACCCTAGTTTTAAATGACACAATATGAAAGCTTACATTTTAGAAACAATTTTGTATAAGATCATTTTTGTCTAAAATTTCAATTTAATGCTCAAAATGCAAAATAGTAATGAAATACATACTATGAAAATCTTCATAATAGTTTTAGAGCCCTATCTTTCTTATTTCAGATTTCTCGTCACAGCGGTCTACAAACGACTTTAAAAACATAACAAAACGCAAATTTTCATGAAAAAATATTGATGATATCTATTTTAGTTCAAAAGTTATTAAAGCTTTTCTGCTTAAAATCCTTTGTTTTTTCAGGGCATTTTATTAGAGTTACAAAAATAACACATCTGTAATATTTTGATACAATATACAATTTTGTTTTGTCTTTTGAATGCCGTCAAAAGATATTTTTTATGTTTGCCCCATGTTTTTGAGAGAAAAACAACAATAACTCCCAAACGGAAGGAGATAGCGAGTTTCTTCACTCACCAAATTACGCATTTTTCAAAGCTCTTAAAATGTTTCATAGACTACTTTGATGAGAAATTTGAATTGAAAACTCTAGAGCCAGAAAACCAGTTTTGTTCGGACTACCCTATGTCACCGTAGGAAAATAGCTCTAAATCGGTCAATTTAAGAGATACAAAAAAACTTTTTTGGCAAAGTTGCTTGAAATTTAATTTTCTACAACTTTGTTAAAGCATGTATAATACAATTTCTACAAATAAGAAATTTAGTTACACAATTTCTACAAAAATGTGGTCCACCCTAATTTTCAAAAACACCAAACAAATGACTTTACTAATACAAACAACTTTGTAGAAGACCGTTTTTGTCTAATGTTTCATTCTAAAGCTCAAAATGAATCTTTCCGCGTAAAACTGATTCCTGGACCACTGTGCAATGGTACGCCATGCCCAGCCGTTTACCAACCCCAGTACTATTGTGTTTGGAACATTTTTCAAAATTTCTCCATAGTGATTTCCATATAAACATACATAGTCTTTGGGCCACCTTCAAATCATTACCTAGAAAACTGAAAATTTCACAGAACACTATTTTTATGGTAAGGATGGTATAGAAGATATGGGAGCTAGAATTTTCAAGCTTTTTTAAATTTTGAACATCCCTAATGTAGAGTTTTTAGATTACTGATAGTCAGCATTCTAGACACATAGCTAATCGCTGATAAACCCTTTCGTTACCATCGCAAATAGGCAGATATTCGACAAAAGACATGCCAATCTAACATGAGCTCCACAGTACCGCTCCGATAATGGCTGTAATGATTGCGCTTTAATACCTGTCAATCACCGAGCGGCTTGTACTTCAAGGATTGAGTCATCGTCGATCTTGCGACTTGAGACAACGTTTCGAATTCTGATTGAAAAAGTGAGGATTTTTCTTCCCTTCCTTCGTTCAATTGAAATTCAAACAGTTCACTCGAAAAGATTGACGTTTTATGATTGAAAGCGACGGGAAGAAAAATGAGTGCTGTCTGCTCAGGAAAGTGCACCTGCAGTTTTTCTTCCACTCGTCGCGATCCGATGGCAGGAGTGAATAATTTCACTTTCCACCAGCTTCAAACTCTGCCACAAGAGTCCGCTCCGATCAACGAGGATAAAAGTCATAATTATAATGATTTACGCTATCTCCCACAAAAAGGGAAGGTAAATAAATATTATCATCAATGGGCTGACAATCTTGACAGAGCAGCGTACAATCTTCAGGCAGCACCAAGGAATTCGCTACAATGATGTTAATATCGTTCGACATCGGCCTCGAAGTGGTTCGAACATTGAAGGTCTCATATCTACAATCTGTTTGAATCGGTGGAGAATGGCTGCAAAAGATACGAGAGAAAATAGTAATTTGTAGTTATTGAGGGTTGGTCGGTTTTTCCTCGCACAAATTTTTCAGCGAAATAGATCAATAGGGGAAATGATCGAGACAGCTCGCCAACGCCGCCTTGCCGTGGGGAGTCGAATCTTCACCATTACATGACTGACTTTTTCGTGTATTCGCTTCCTATATCGAGCGACCGAATTCGTCCACCCGACGACGCTGCCCCAAACCAACCCACCGCAGGATTACATCACTCTCATCAGCAACATCACTGGCCATCATCCGTCGGCTCTTATAGTAGGGGGAGATGGATTGAATTGCCATGTTATGCCATGTTGAGCTCAATCACATTCTACAAAGTACGAAAAACTAGTAACGTATCACAATAGTTTAGAATACTTCCTTTTGCCGCATCAAATATTTTTTTCAGAAAATCAAGGTAAAATTTCAATTGTTTTTATTTAACAATTCTAGGGATGTTATGAGTGCATTTCATACCCCTTTTTCCTACCCGAGATCACCACCAGCCATCATCGTCATCATCGTTTCCCCTGAGATGCGCTCACGGATCATACACAACGACCTTACGAGGCCAGTTCCGGTTACGTCCTACCAAATCCACGAACAAAGCAACGACACCCAACAAACAGACGAAGTGCAAATAGCTCCGGGATCGTCATCACCATCCACTTTTATGTCTCATTTCGTCAATGCGCGTTTCTCTGGACCTGAGGACCCAAAATCAGCCGGCCATTTGTGGGCAGTGGTTGACGAAATTAGCTTTTGAGACCCGAGCTTGAGGGCCACTCGCCGTTGAGGTCACCACCGACTGGGTTTGGGCTTTTGGTGTCGTTAAGCATTCGGTTATTAAGTGTCATAAACATAAGCGACTTTTAGAGGCGCTTCGGAACATAATGATGTTATGGGACCCCAACGAAAAGTCCGTAGGTCCGTTTCCCCATAAACTGTTCCACTCGAACGATCGAGAGATTAGCTCTTCGTATGAATAACACCGGCGAGGGGACGACGGCTGAGGCAAGGTCGATGTCTGGCCGGTCCAAGGTTGTAATTTGGGTGCTTTGGAAGAGAACGGCGTTCGACACCGACTCCCGAGCTGTTGCCCAGTGGGGTTTTGAGAAAGTCTCGTAGCCGGGAGCAATTACCCTCTTTGAAATGGATAGAGTGTGGCTTTCGAAGTTTACTGACCTGCGTTGACCTGTTGTTCGGATGTGGACTGGGGTCGAATGGGCTGGAATGAAAGAAATGGGGATCAGTATGGAAAGTAGAGTAATTTATTCGAGGAACAGGTTTTTCTCCGGGAACGTTCTGCAGAGTGAAGCTTTGGGTGTTTTTTTCCAGTCGTTCGGTGTCCTCGTTGTGGTAGAATTACACTGCGATGAATTGCTGAGTTTATGGCGACGGGGCTGGTCATCCGTTAGATGGTACATATGAGCTGCAAACAGGTCATTACAAGCATTAATATTGTTTAATGTTGTTGTCTTTTCAAGCTTGTTTGTTTCTATTTGCACTATTTTATGTACTTGATGGTGCTGTTGGGTTTCCTTCAGCGATTTGTTTTATTAGTGAGTTTTTATTTAATGGGTTGTGGGGGTGAAGTGGAAAGATGAGAAATAATAATTGATTCAACCATTTGACTTATTTTATTAGGTACAAAATAATTCGAAAACGTTTCTGGTGGAGGTAAAGGGGTCAAGTTATAAAATTGTCGTATGTACAATTTTAAGTTTGTAATGAGAGTATGCCTTGCACTTTGTAGATGTTGTCCTTTTGCGGAAGGAATTCAACGAATAAATAGTTGGAAGTTATCAAAATATTTTACTGTATTTGAAATTGGAAACAGCATCATGTAGTTATATATTGTTGTATTGCGTTTAGTGATTTCAATTACTAACTAATGTAGTAATTAGTCCTTTTATTACCATGGTTGACCAATTTATCCCCACGAGAACAAAACTGCACATTTTAAAACATTTAGAATTATTTATCATTAACATCACAAATATAATTGAAAATAAAAAAAAAAGGTTTGTCCAATGTTGTGGTTCTCTAAGTTTTTTGATGTAAGACCCACCTTATCGTTAACTAGAATATTTGCGGCCATACAGAGGAAACCAGTACTTTTCCTAAATAATTCAACTTTAGATAGATATGCATCGATCGGAGACAGTTCAGAACACCAATCCTAAATATACTCACGTATTTTGAACCTTTATGTGATCTTTGGTTGGGGTTTGGTTGGGGCCTTCCTTAGCCGAGTGGTTAGAGTCTGCGGCTACAAAGCAAAGCCATGCTGAAGGAGTCTGGGTTCGAATCCCGGTCGGTCCAAGATCTTTTTGTAATGGAAATTTCCTTGACTTCCCTGGGCATAGAGTATCATCGTCCTACCTGCCACACGATATACGAGTGCGAAAATGGCTACTTAGGCAAAGAAAACTCTCAGTTAATAACTGTGGAAGTGCTCATAAGAACACTATGCTGAGAAGCAGGCTCTGTCTCAGTGATGACGTCAATAACAAGAAGAAGTAGAAGTGATCTTTGGTTTTTTGAAGAAAACTGAAGCTTACTTGGAGAGTGTTTCTGCAAACATAACTATTTTTATTTATTGAAAATTATTCAAGTATTATTTTTTTAGTATCTATCAATTCGCATGATTTCCTGGAGAATACTGCAGTCAACTAATCTAATGATCATGTTGCAAATTCTTCGACAACTTGAAGTTTATAGACGTTTGCTTAGAGATCCATAAAAAATAGTACAACAGACTTTTTTTAAATTGCTGAAAATTATTTTCATATTTTTGTTTTTGAATTATTTATTACTAGGGTAGATGCACCAATAAAGGAGGTACCGTAAAACGGGGTAACTTTGATAATGCGAGACTCTCAACATACTAAACGAAATAACAAAACGAATGCAAAAATAAAGAGTATTAGTATGACACTTCATGTTAAAGCTATTTCCGTTGGAATCAAATACATTTGAGGATTTATATGCAAATATGGAAAATTTATAAGATTTTAGCAATTTTGAAATGCTCTCAAACAATCTGTTCTACGATCACTATTTGATGAAGTCATAATGAATTCGTCATTTATACTTGACAGCCTAGTTATAGTAGAACTCAAATTCGGTCTCAAAACTCTTAGCGAATACTGTTTTTACAAACTGGGGCCATTTTTGTAATCGAAGTTAGAAATTTCCATATAGCGTTAAACGCCTAAAGATATGCAACGCCCTACAAATGTTCTGTAATTCATTCAATTTTGTTCGAGGTATGCTCCATTATCAAAGTTACCCCAAAACAGAAAACCGACTTTCGATTATATGAAAAATTATATATCCATTAAGAATAAATCTTTTGGAAATCTATCAACTGGAATCGATAGTTAGGATACCAGTACTTGTTTTAAAAATATGAATTAAAATTCTTTGAAACAGCATGCATAAATATTGAAGTTTTCTTCGAAAAAACTATCAAAGTTCCCCGTTTTACGGTACTAAGCACGATAGAACTTCATTTAACCGCCTTAATTCAAGAAGCGCAATTAATGCACATGTTGATGTTGTTACGGGAAGTAACAACCATTGACTTAATGAGAAAAATGATTTCATCGTAGTAATCCATGGTTCCGGGTCATTTGGCCGAACGCCATTTGGCCGAACGCCATTTGGCCGAAAGGGTAATTTGGCCGAATGTCATTTTGCCGAATGCCGTTTGGCCGAAAATTAAAATAATAGGGAACTGTAACAGTTAGCATGTAATTGAAATAAATTTCAAAGAACAGCTTATTTTTGAAGAAGAATAAATCATCATAATGAGCCCAAGCAATAGTCAGAACTGAAAGAAGAACATCCTTAATGTTAGCAACTATTCACTTCTCTACTACCCGTAACAGCTGCCAGTTGAGGTTTTTCTCATCGCCTTTGTAATCAACTTTTGACAGTGACTTAAACGGTTAACGACTTCAGGATCGGTTTGCTTAGATCCCCAAGAATCGTACTTAGAAAATTATTTCATAGTACAGGTCGGACTCGACTATCCGGAGTATCGAATTTTCCGGATAATCGAATCACCAAGAAAAAAATTGAAATCTTCGATAAAAGCACTTAAACATTATCTTTTCTCGTTGTTTTATTTATATGATGCGGTGGCGTAGCCAGAAATTATTTCTAGGAACCGTAGGGGCCTTTACAAGAAAAAAAAAAATATTTGTCAGCATACACAAAAAAAAAAACACTTTTTCAAACTCCTTTTTTCTTAAATATGTTCAAAACTGCCAAACCATTCATATTGTAAATTGCAACACCAAATAATCTCAGATTTATGCATAAAAATTGAAAAACAAGAACATCAAAAAACAAATTCCGGATAATCGAGTCTAAAATTCCGGATAATCGAATCCCGGATAATCGAGTCACCTGATAATCGAGTCTCCGGATAATCGAGTCCGACCTGTACTCAAAGTAACATGCACACGGTTCTCCCCTGACCGTTATTATCAGAAAAAAAAATCTCCATCAAATCTGTGCTATGCTGCATATCTGGGCAAATTTTGAAAAAAATCGTAGGGCCCGTTTTGAAGTTACGCCCTTTTGATTGTATAAGTCTACAAATTCAAAGAAAATCCAAGATATTTGAACAGATTTTTATGGGTCGTGATTATCAGAAGTACTAAACCATCAAAATTTGGTCCCAAGTAGGAGTTTTTAGTTATTTGTAACCTCTAGGCGGAGGTTTGAATGAGAATATTGTCAAAAGTTTGAGTTACGCCCTTTTTAAAGTGTAACTATTAAAATCACTTATTTTAAATAGATTAATTAGGCATTCTAATACCGGTAAGCATTTTCGAATGTTTTCAATGACACATTGAAATTTCATACCGTCAAAGTTTTTCACAATTGTTCGATTTTCCATAGGCTCAAGCGATCAAGGCATCACGGAGCCAATTTTGTATTGTTATCAATAGCCATACATTATTGTTATAACCCAACAAGCTGCCTCCGGCTGTTCTGGCTAACGTTGTACTGCCCCAGAACTTAAACCTCAATACTGAGTAATGCAGTATTGGCCAAACTATGGCACTCACGACCACTGCCAATACTTTAGTCAAATACAAACAGACGTAACACTTCTATCATTTTCATCGCACAGCTGAATAGTGCTCAATTCTAATATTTGTTAGATGGCCGACGGACTACTTGTGGCGCTTACATCGCTTTTGTTCGAGTTTGACGTTTGCTCACTAACGCCACCTAGTTCACGGTTGGCCAAATGAAGTATTTTAAGCAAGGGCGTATATGTTCAGATGATATTTTTATTTGATAATTGTTCTAGCTGTTACGTCTGTGCTCCCAAGCGGAAATGCCTAGAGATAACCGCATCTGAAAACGTAATATAACCGACCACATCAGCCACACCATCATCACCAATCGAAAAAATGTTCAACGACGCTGAATTCCCACCGATGAGCAGTGTCGGACTAGTCGATATAATAAACTCACTTGACGATCAAGAAACGCATAACAACGAAGCCTCAACAGAGTCCACACCGATAACAATACTTACGAGAGCAAAACAGCAGAACACCAAGATCGATGATGACGACAACGGGAGCAGCTCATCTTCTCCATACGAAGCAAGCGATACTACCTACAAACGAAGGTTGTCTACTAGGCGCATGAAAAAATATTTTTCTGACATTTTTGGACAGTTGTTAATATAATGTCAAAGTACATACACACAAAATTTGAAGTTTATTGGAGTTAAATTGCGATAGTTATTTATTAAATAATTCGTACATATCCTTTTTTGACCCATTGTCACCCCCAACGACGGTAGGTGACAAAGACAAATACTTAAAATTAGGCTACAATTTCAAATTTTTTTTAACACAATGGTAACGGATGTTCTATACTTTGCATTTTTTTTTATTATCGCTGCTTATTTACTTGATTAATTTCATTTTATTACATACCCTGCTACCCATAATCGAAAACTGAAGGCCGAAAGTATTGTCTGATGTCAACTTACGCTTTGATATACAACATGATTTGCATGTTAAATAATCTGTAACGTGAGTTTATTGCTTCACCAAACTATCCAGAATATTGTTGTATGAGCACTAATTTGGTTACATGATGAAATTGGCTCCGTAATGCCTTATAGCACTTGAGCCTATGAAAAGTCAGTTTTGGGACTTTTGCGGCATTGAAGAGCAATGTGTCATTGAAAACATTTGAACATGCTTGACGTTATCATAATGCCTAATTAATGTATTGAAAATTAGTGTCTTTAATGGTTACACCTCCAAAAGGGCGTAACTCCATATTTTGTTGATCTTCTCATTCAAAATTCCACCTAGAAGTTACAAAAACTTAAAACACCTACTTCGAACCAAATTTTGATGGTTTAGTACTACTGATCATCACGACCTATAAAAATCTGTTCAAATATCTTGGATTTTCTTTGAATTTGTAGACTTATACAATCAAAAGGGCGTAACTTCAAAACGGGCCCTACGATTTTTTTCAAATTTTGCCCAGACATGCAGCTAAGCTATAGAAAACGAAGGGTGAGCACAGATTTGATGAAGATTTTTTTCTGATAATAACGGTCTGGGGAGCAACGTGATGCAGCTTATGCAAACACGGAATATTGGCTTATTCTTTTGACTTTTGACAACGGAGAAACAGTTTGCTTCTTTGACGTGAGTGTACGCCGAGTCACTTGATTTACGGCTTCGCGCAAACAACGGTGCAGGGTTCAGTTCACACGTTGCAATCTTAATTTTGGAAGAGTAACATCTCTAACAACCCTTGTGCTGTTTTGAATAAGTCTCTGTGAACGTTTATAATACGCTCTTAATGCCTTAATTCCAAAAAAATATGAATGAACATCCTTTGGTAAAAAGAAGGAAAAATCTTATTTGAAAATATAAGCAAGGGTAATGCAAATAACCATTATATTAGTACAACTACGAAGTACTGCCGATAATTTAAAGAAGGTAAAATCCCTAAATTATTGCCAATAATTATGAGCAATACGTTGCTTTTGAAAGAACAGCCTTTTGTCAAAAGAATAAAAACACTTCTATGAAAACATTAGCAAATGTATTGCAAATAATCGTTAAATCTGTATAACCACAAAGAACTGCCGATGATTTAAAGAAGGTATAATTCCCAATCAAAATGTAAGCGAAATTATTGCCAATAGTAATGAAACCAGTAGAACTCGAAAGAAGAGCCTATTTCTAAGAGAAGGAAAAATTTTTGAAAAATAATTGAAAATCATCTTAAACTTCAGCACACCGTTGATAACCCTGAAACGAACCAATCATCAGCTTAGAGTCTTGAAACCGTGTGAAGTTCGCTACTTCGTCCTGAATTAACAAGTCAATTTTTTTCATTCTCAACAAAAATGACGACCTATCCTATCACAGTTATGGGGCCACTCTACAGAATCCTACACATCTGTGTTGGAGCAATTGGATTATTTTTGTTCGTAATTCGGCCAAACGGCATTCGGCCAAATGACCCGTTCGGCCAGATGGCATTCGGCCAAATGGCGTTCGGCCAAACGGCATTCGGTCAAACGGCGTTCGGCCAAACGGCCGGACACCTAATCCGCGGCATGTCAATAATACCTCCACTATTGGTACACTGTACCTTTAGTTGCGGTATATTTTTAATTTGTGTTCCTGTAGTTGCGGTATCCGTTGTTTTCTTATGGGATCCTCCACTATAGGAACACTTTACCGCAACTATTGGTACAAGCAAAAACAGTTTTAGCCATTTTAGTGATATTTCATCAGTTTTAAAGCAATTTGAACGCTCTTTTCAACTATTCCGTGTATCAACAAGCCATTACATCGATTGGCAGAGTCGGTTCTGTGGCTCAAGCAATAAAATCAGTGAAAACGACACTACCGCAACTATAGGAACACCCACAACTAAGGGAACACTTACCCTATTGATGATATTTTGGAAAATATTAAAAACTAGTGGTCCCGGCAATTTTTGTCTTGCCATCAAATAGGCTGTTGGAAAACCTCAAGAAATCCCCCATACAAAATGACACCTAAGTCTTCCCCCGGTTTCCCGATTATTCCGGAGACTTTCCCGAACTTTTTCTTCTCACGAACACGTCGAATCTATTGTGGAGTGCAACAGTGACAAAATTTGCGTCAATCCGTTGACCCGTTCTCAAGCCATTTCGTAACATACAAACACCACTCCATTGTTATTTATACAGAGAGAAGATATATTTCTGCAAACACTTTTTTGAAATTCTACTTTTTTCAAACGATAAAATGGATTTTTAAGTCTCATCCCCACTCAATCACTGGAGAGTATATTACAAACCGGTTGAAAATCATTCAAATAGTGTTTTGTGTAAGTAGGGGAATTAGGGGCATAATGGACACGTTAAGCAAATGTTCGTTTTAAGACCCTTAAATGGCAATGTTTATAATTTACCCCCGGCTAGTTTTCAAGTTTGATGTTAGTACGACTTGCCACATTCATTCATAGTGATAAAAATCATATCATATGTCAGAAAAGCGAGATAGAAAATTGGGTCGAAAACAAGGCTGGTAAAAAGGTATCGGGGCGAAATGAACACCTGTATGAAATTTAGGTATTCCAACATATTCAATGACTGTCAATCAATCCGATATGCAAAAGGACTCTCCCTCAATCATAATAGCTAAAAAGAACCTTTCTGGGTTCGTTACTTTGCTCAAAAATTAGATTCTTCCACGGTCTTGCTTATATGTCAATTTGAAACTGAGAAAAATTTTAAGTCAAATTTTAAAGAACAATTGAAGCAAAAAATAATTTTTTTTACCGTCAAGCATTTCAAATGCATTACAGATTTTATGCAGTGAATGAAATTTTGATGAAATATGTGTATTATCAGATATTGAGAGGGTGTCCATTTCGCCCCGTATGTTCATTATGCCCCTAATCCTTCTACTGTTCATTTTATAAAGTGGACACCTTGTTTATGCTACATCTTTTTTATTTATTGATAAAATCGTAATCGGTTTTTTGTGTATCGTTCAACTATTATTCTACAATGTAATGAAAATAAAAAAAACATACAAAAAGCTTTTGGTTAAAGAACTAAATCGTTTTGGCAAAAACTCCTAAGAAAAACTATTCGTCAAAGTTAAGCATTATTTATCGCATGAAAAAAAATCCTAAATTTTATGAACAAATTTTATGTTGGTATTCTTTACTATTCTACTGAAACTAGAGCTTTGAAAACATCAATATAATTCCACCAGTCTCTGACACTAGGTCATTTTAGTGATTTATTCCTTATGGTCAAATTTGCTGATAAACTATCCTTTTACTCCCAGCAAAAAATAAAGTAATAAGCGTGTGCAAAACTGGTTTAGATTACTATATAGCAACCACGAGATGTAAGTCATCAATGCTCATGCTGATGAAGTATTTCAAACGTTTTTGATTCTGGTTACTTTTAGCGTTCAACATTTTTTTTTCAGTGTCTAAATGAAGTACTCAACAAATGATGAAATTTTGTAGAACATGTCGAAACGCTAAACCCAATAGTTTTAGCACAACACACATGTCCCACTTCTTAAGATTTCGTCCCACTGTGAGTCAGTCCCGACTAGAACATCCTTCTAAAATTCAGTTCAAAACCGCTGTCATAATGCTTTGTAATTGTAATTGTAACTGTTTTACATTGAAATTTATTGCGAGCTTTTGCCAACTACACTTAATCATGGCAAATTTCAGACAGAATTATGTGTAAACTTGCCTCTAAAAAGGAAACGGAAAGAAAGCTTACATGTTATTTAAGCTCTTTTATCGGAACTGCGTTATAAGGCAGTCTTTCCACTATACTTCCCACCGATTTCCGAAACCTCGAACACGAAAGCACCACATCAGCAGTAGCCGAAACAGGAACGTCGGAAATGGAACAGTCGGAGTAGGTAGAGTATCTAAATTCAGGCGCGTGTGAATCGCTTGCGAAGCATTCTTCTACTGTTGATATACATACACGAAAATGTATTGTTACCCATAATCAGGAATATTTTTACAGAGGGATTGTATATTTAATTTAAAATATGAATAAGTCAGCCATAATAAATTAAATTACCTTGTCTCACATCTAACGAAACAGGAGTCGAGCAGCTTCGACTCCAAAAGTAGAAGTATATTGGCTTGAAATTGTTTATCTATGCTGATTGGGACAATTCTATTTACAAAAAGACGACAAAGCATCCTTAGGTCTACTGTAAGTATATACCTAGTAGAAGAAGATTTTGTCGATCTTGATAGCATCAGAATTGTTAAAACTATCAGTAATAAGCTAATAGGTTTTCCTCTAGGCTCGAAGATTAATTATCAGTACCGTAATCCGAGGTAACATTGATCATTTTTCTGAATGTTTCATTAATATTTCGTTTGAAAATGCAAATGTTGCAAATTTCATATTTTTAAACAAGTACTGCCACCTATACCTCGAGACTATATACTGTATTTTGTTTATTGAAAGATTTAAGCATATTAAAAAAATGTTTTAAGTGATATTTTTATTTAGCTGATATGGGGTAACATTGATCACCTATGTAATATACGGTTTGGTAATACTGAAAATGTCGTTACTTACTTAAATCATGACCCCTGAAGCCGAATATGAAGGCCAAATGCTTACAAGTCATTTACTTTTTGAGTTATTTTTAAATGAAAAACACCTCGAACCAAGGAATACGCCTAAAGGTTCGGCAATTTCCTAAGGGAATTTTACATTCTTAACAGTTATTCGGTAATGTTGCCTAATTGAGCATACTTATAAAAGTTTTGGCAACGGAATCGTTTTCGGCGATGCCATTTATAGTAAGAACCGCATTTTTCCCGCCTATATCGTTTGCAGAACTTATGTGAGGGATGAATCTCCGGTAATGTCATATTCAATAATTAAAATCATTGTTTCGAAAAGTTGACAAATTTATGCATAAGGTAAACACAATTTTCGCAAAAATATTAACTTTCATTAGCTCATGAATATAAGAAAGAGAAGCACCATTCACGATTTGGAAATGTTTCATCAATAAATGATAACACGAACTTTCGATGAGATGAGTCATTCCGATCAATGTTACCCCGCTGATCAATGATACCCCGGATTACGGTAATAAGTTATTCAATATTGAGAAACATTTTTTCTATCAGTTTTTGGAACAAATAGTTGGAACCGTTTTTCCAATATATTTGGTTGAATTTCTCCACACAAATATTAAGCTCGTTTAGAGTTGATGGATACCACTCATTCTTCACAGCACAGTAGCTTCTGAGAAACCAAATAAAAAAAAATTTAAGGGGCTCTAAATTGTCAATGGAGAAAACTCTAAACGTTCTTTCCTAGAGTTCCCCATACACAAGTTTGTTTGTAACGTACTTTGTTACTATTTGAAAGGTTAAATCTCTAAGTTTTCTGGTAATGTGCAATTTTTAGACATCCATATTATCTCCCTTCATATTCTAATGGATTATCTCCCTTCATATTCTAATGCATAAGCCATATTTTGCGATAGCATTTTTTTTTTGGAGTCCCCGCTAGAAACCTGTGGGAACTACTAAACCTTTTGGACTTTTAGAACCATTATACGCCAAAAATAGTACATGTAAGCTCTAAAAGAGCTTTACATTGGCATGCAGGGCGAAATAAAGTGCTATTGGGTTTCTTTGGTGTGGACTCCGATAAGCTTAAAAAAAACTTATCATGATACAATTGTTTTGCTATGATGAATGCTGGAGAAAATCTTAGCAAAATTTTACCATAAGATTAAGCTATGTTTTATTATACTTTTTGTAAATTTATGGAAGCGATGTAGTACTGTTGGCTGGCATAATCCAAGGGCCAAGAAGAAGGCCGTACCTCCTACTAAATTACAGTCCCTGAAAAATTTCAGAAATCTATTTGAATTTCTATTCTATTCTATTCTATACTTAGCGTTTGCTTGAAGGTACTTCAAAAATTAACGAAGATCGGATTATTCACGAATGAATAACATGGTAGACGGAAATTTTTTAAATATTGGGAAGGAAGAGTTGTCCCCGTTTCTTCCTTCCCAATATTTAAAAAACCGACCATTTTATTCTGGGAGATAGTTAAATCCATTGGAAGTGGCGTTGCTAAGAAAGTTAATGTGCATTCCATTGATGTTTGTGGTTCTTTCCTGGCTCTAGAGCCTAGGCTTAAGTGCCCGTGCTCGATCTCTGAAACGATAAGAAAAGTAATTCGGATCTCCATCCTGTTTTACAGCAACCTTTGATGTATTATAGTAGATACAATAACAAGAAAATGAAAAACTAATATTACAAGGAACGTTCTAATCAATTTGAATCAGCTACAGTCTCAAAAATCCTCTCACTAATTATACTATCGGTTTCTGTAATTTTGGCCAAATACTACACATATTCAACAGCATTTTTCTTCTGCCTAAGCGTCCTTATTGTTCGGAACGCATTTAAACACATTTTCATCGTGGTAGGTCTTTGATATTTGAAAACAAAGCATCACTTTCCCATTATTCGTGGATTGTCACTTTTCACTGATCACAGATTTTCAACTCTATTTTTTCTGTATTTCGAGATTAAACTCATCACATACAGAAAAAGAGTTTTTCAAAAGCTTTCTATCGCACATGTTACCACAATTTCAATCAAACTGCACAAAACAAATCACGGCGACTTCCAAACGCATGCGATGAACAAGTGCAATGCCCACGATTTTCTCAACATTAAAGATAGGATGTCCGTTTCGCACTTTTAAGTGCGTCATTCGCAACAAACTTCGCAGAAACTTGGAGAAATATATAACGTTTCTATAGTTCTAATAGAAAACAGTTCTTTGGATGCAATAGAACCAGCTTGTTGTTGTGTGCGATAAGCGCAATTTTTCAACATCTCCGTTGCGAAAAATAAACCATGGTACAAAAAAGCGTCAATATCCTAGAAAGTCGATTCCTAATATTCGTATTTTATAATTAATTCAAATTATGCTTTTTTTTAATGTTGTAGCTCAAAGCAGCACATTGACTGCATCATAATTTCACATGTTTTTAGAGGAGTCCCTCTAGGTGATAATAATTTGTTTTATAAGAATTCACTAAAGAAACCCATACAATAACTACAACTCGCGAATTGTCCGACAAAATTAATTGAAAACAATAGGCAAAATACTAACATATTTTCTTAGACAATAGATAGCGCGAATTTTTGGCATAATATCAAGTTTAATTAATTCCAGTTATTTTCTAGAAATATTATAATGGCTGAGTTGTCTTCAGATGGATGGATGAAATTGAAACTGATCTGGAAAAGTCTAACAAAATCGATTTTATATTTCAGCAATTCGCTCCTAATTTAATTTTGTTTCAATTTTTACAGCGATTTATTATGTTTTAAATGCTTGAAAAAATAGAAAAAAAATTGACTGAATTTCAAGCAATTTGTAGCAAAATCTCTTCGATATCCCTTGTATAATAATTGAAAATCAAATTCCTCAAAGAATACCAAAGAGTTGCTTCAGAACATTCTCTACAAATCTCTTTGAAATAAGAGAATTAGTATTGTAAGTTTTGTTCACTTTCAACGTGAATTCCTCCTGGACGACAATAATTTCCCTATGTCTTGTTTTTACATTCAAATTGATTCTAAAATATGTTCCCGGGTTCAACCAAAAAATGGTGACATTTCAAAATATCCCTTATAATTCCTCTAAAGATTCATTGTCGCTGGCAAATTTTATACTGAGATATTTTGCTGAAACTCATATTAAAAATTCCTTGAAATAGTGTTTCAAAAATGTTATTACAAATTATTCAAAAAATAGCATAGCATTTCGGTAAATAACTGGAAAGTAAGAAGGGATTTATTAATATATTTATAAAGAAATGAATTAGGCTTCTCTTAAAATATTTTCTTAGAAATAGTTTTATCAATCACTGATATAATTCATATTCTGGGATTGAATCCTTTTGCAATTCCAGGAAGGAATTCTGTTAGATCTCAAAGATAATTTCTAAAGAATCTGACGAAACTTCTTGAGTTTTTTGTTTGTTGATTTACTGGAGGAGTTCCAGTTATCTAGTTTTTTTTTTCACTTCAGAGAAAAGATCATAAATAATCACTAACCTTTTGTTGTTCTCTTGTCCTTCTGTTGTTTCTATCTGCTTCAACATGTTGTTGTTTCACCTTCCTTCGCATGACGCTTTCTTGAGGATTTCAGTACAAAAATCTTTTCATACTCAAAAAGCAGGCCTTTAGAGAAAAAAAAATCGCAGTTTCAAAAATTGCAGAATGTTCATACGTTATTTAATAAAGCCCATCAAAAAACTCCTCAACAAATTTTCAAAGAAATTGGGTTGTTTAGCGATGAATAAGATAAAGTTTATTGTAGCTTGATCGAAAAAGCACAATTTTCTAAATATAAAACAATTTTATTGTGCTTCAATATCATAGTTTTGAAATCTTTAATGCTAAACGAAGATTCCAATATGTAGACTCAATGACACTTCAATTTACATAACGACAGCTCGTTCCGTAGTAAAATTTGCCGAGGTGTGATTCAAAAGTGATTTCAATTCAAACTTCAAACGTGCTTCAAAAATAGTTCCAGAGCAAGGAAAATTATTAAACTTTGAGTTCTGATTTAATTTTAAACGTAAAACCTAAATATGTAAAAAACTGGATACCCTTAAACAAGCTAAACCAAATTCCCCCAAGATATAATTTTAACTAACTACAAATTTTACCATATGACATCTTTGGCAATGTTCATAAAAATACCGCCAATATTGACGCGTTTAACTTCTTCAGTTCTACCACACTAATTGAAAATAGTCAAGCTTCCAGCCATAGTATCATAAAACTTTGAAGTTCATGCTAAATATTTTCTAAGATGTTCGATACAAAGCAGTAGAAATTTCATCTATCTTAACGCTAATCATTGTACATTATGGAAAACGAAGAAAAAAGAACAAGGCTTTTGTAGTAAATCCTACAACAACCACTTAACCTTTTCTGTGAGGTATATAATCAGGTATTCTACGATGAACTTTTGAACTTACGAGCTGTAATTTAATAGATAAATGAAAATTGAACTTAAGGACTGTTCATTTTATAAAGTGGACACCTTGTTTATGCTATATCTTTTTTATTTATTGATGAAATCGTAAACGGTTTTCTGTGTATCGTTCAACTATTATTCTACAATGTTATGAAAATACAGAAACTTACAAAATGCTTTCGGTTGAAGAACTGAATAATTTTTGCAAAAACTCCTAAGAAAAACTGTTCGTCAAGTTTAAGCATTATCTTTCGCATGAAAAAAATCCTAAATTTAATGAACAAATTGTATGTTGGTATCCTTTACTATTCAACTTAAGGTAGAGCTTTTAAAAACATCAATAATATTCCATCAGTTCCTGACGCTGAGTCACTTTAGTGATCTATTCCTTATGGTCAAATTTGCTGATACACCATCTTTTTACTACCAGCAAAAAAGTAAAGTAATAAGCGTGTTCAAAACTGGTTTAGATTACTAAAGAAACTATATATGTATAAAAAAAAAGCAAAATCTTGAGTTTTAACCGCATTCTTGGGTACCAATTTTACTCTTTATGGTCGTTTTATTGAAAAATCCCATACTTTTAAAATTATATACGCATGTTTATCGATCTAGAGCAAACTGTAAGCGTTTTTCTCAAAATATTTTGATAGGTAGTCTCAGAATAACACATTCTGAAAATAATATATGCAAAATAAAATTGATTTAATTCAAGCAGTGTTCCCAATCTTGATGATTGTCATTGTGCTTTGAGTGGTCTTCTGAAAATAAATTATTTGTTTTTCTATTGTGCTTAAAATATGACGTGGGGACTAAATCAGCAACTCTATGAAGGCGTAAGTTATTTTTATTATACATACTATATTATTACTTCCGTCTGGACGAACTTTAAACCTTAAAATTCTACTCATATCAGTTCCATTTAAATTTAATATATTTTTCTTTAAAAAAATTGATAAAAAATGATTTTATGATATCTGCAAAATTGCTTCTCCAAAAATAACTTGATATTTTTTAGCAAGCTTCTAATTGATGATGCTTTCTAAGTACAACCATTTTTTGAAAATAAAAAATATAAATTGTCGAATTTTCCTGCCGATTTTTAATAATCCTTGATTTTGATAACCTCCAAAAATCGACCGTTCTAAACGTTGTGCCTTATTAGTGTGAAATCATATTATTTTGGTAACTTTTTTATTACCACAGCATTGTACAATATTAGTCGAACGATGTACAGAAAACCGATTTCGATTTCATTGATAAATTAAAAATATATTGCATGTCCAAAGTGTCCACTTTATAAAATGAACAGTCCTTAGTACTATACAAATCAATTCTTCTTTTATTTATTTATAGATAATCCATCTAAAAAGTTCAAAAATGTATTATCATCAGGAATTAAGTATATTTCAAGCTGAAATTTCTTTCGAAGTTCTTCCAAAACTTTGTTTGTATGAGGTACTCTAGAAATCCAATATCATTTGGATATGGATATAGTGTGATTCGTAAAGTTATTTAAAAAGAAATTCCTAAAAAATATTGGAGTATTTCTGGAGAATTTTTTTTTAAGAAGTTCAAGATTTAATTACAAAATCCTTTAGTAAATCTATTGAGAAAAATAATTCAAAAACCACCAGAAGAATTGGTAGCGCTGTTAAAAAGAAAAAATCTCTGAAAAATGCTTGGACGAATCTCTGGTAGTTGTTTTGGATGAATACAAGGACGGCACCTCAGAGGAAACAATAACATTATTCTCTGAAAAAAATCATGAACAAATTGCTCGGGAAATTTTGAGTACTTTCGTGGAAGAGTTTTTGAAAGAACAGTTGAACGTATTCTGCTAGAATCTTTATAAGAATGTTGCTTGTTATAGGCATTTTTTGAAAACATTTTAACATAATATATTTTTATATTTTTTATTTTAATAATTATATTTTAATTTTCGAGAGAGTTTTGAAGAAATTCCTCGAGAAACACTTAAAGATTTTTCTGTGAAAAATGCAGATAGAGGAAGAGCACCAATTTTCGACCCAGCACTTATTTCTGACCCATTCATAAGATTTTGGAAATCCGAAAACTAGCACAGAATTCTTGTTGGTCGAAAATTTTTGCATTTCCTCTAAATCAGCGGAGAACTTCACTGAGAATTCGTCAAGAACAATTTCCCAAATCTTATGGAGAAATCCCTAGAGTAGCACCTGGAAGAATCATTTAATTTTTTGTGCTTGAAGTCCTGGATAATTTTTCCTGCGAAATGTTTGAAGAGTTACCGAAAAATTTTCCAGAAAATTTGTTGAAGGAATCTAAAAAGAAGCTTCGGAATAACCTCAAAAACAACCTCTACTTGGAAAAACTGTTAGAAAAATCTGAAGAATTTGTAAAAAGAATCTTTGCTTGATCATCTTGAAGACAATTTTGATGTGACTCTTATAATTTCTTGAAGAATTTCCAAGTAATTCCATAAAATCTCAAACAAATTGTAATTGAACAACTAGATGATGTTTCAAACTAACAATTTGAATTTATATGTAATAAGTATGTAGAGGACCTACCTGGAGAAATGTTCAGAAGAGCTTCTAAAGCATTCTCAAGCGGAGTTCTTTGAGATTATTTTAAGCAATTTGATAGAGATTTACCGAGAAATTTTCTGGTAAGAACAGATATCTTTAAAAAAAAACAGTAAAAATCTGTTCTATTATAACTATCAAACTTGTGAATAATTTTCAATGAAAATCTCGAGAAAAACTCAAATGAAACTGATAGAGGAGTTCTTGGAGAAGCACTGAAAAAATACGGAATTGATTCATGAAGGAATCCCTGTGGGAATTCTTAGAGGAATATCTTAGAAGCAAATGGATGAACACCTGAAAAGTTCGTGTAATAATTACAAGAACATCCCTTCGAGAGCAAATTGGAAAAAAATTGAAGGATTATTACTGAATTATAAAAAATATCAAAATTGAACTTAACAAAAATCACTGATGTACAGCGATATGAGACAAAATCACGAACAAATGAAACCAAATCTATGGCAGCTACAAAATAAGTGATAAAAGATTAATGAAATCGATAACTTCTGTAACATTGGAATTGCTAAGATAATCCCATATTTCTTGGGTAACTGTCGCGTAGCCATACCCAAGTAACCAAATAGTACTTTAATTCGCCCCCCCCCCCCCCCCCCCCCCCTGCTAATATAAGGCTATTATACAGCTGACATACCCTATATTAGCCGAATGACAGCCCTGTGAGCTCAAAAAGACAAATTAGCTGTTGGTTACTTGGGTAGTATAGATTAATAAATCATCCTACAGCATGCTCAGTGCGCATCGTACCTTCATGCTGTGCGTACGCGTATTCTCTCTGCTCTTGGAAGTTTTCTTAAAAACTACCTAAAGCAATAAAACAGTACTTTTCAGTGCTAAAATTAAAAACGGTACTTTTCAGTGCTACTTAAACAGTACTTTTCAGTACTATTTTTTCTACTATTGATCCCTTTACGATCCTTGTTTGGACCCGTGCCTTCGATTTTTCGTTGGACCCGTTGGCGAAAGCTAGCGGTGGTAATCCTTCTTGGACACCGTCTAGGGAAAAAAACCTCTCGAAGGTCACGTCTTTCTCGTTTATTAACTAAACATGGTATCAACAACTAACAAAAAGAAGGGTGAATCTCTGAATTCACTACTTCCTTCCAAAAAAGTGGGTTTTAAAACTGTCACTACACGTGGCAAGAATGGAAGAAACGACGCTTCCCCGGAATGCGAACTTTCTTCCAAGGGTGAAATGAATAATTGTATCGAAATGAGCAATCAGTTCGATGCTCTAGACAAATTTTCCGATCACCAAATCGAAGCAGCCTCTAGCCCAGGCTCTTTGATTCAAGTGAGGAAGCAAAGAGTGCCGCCTATCGTGGTCAGTTGTTCCGAATTTGCGGGATTTAGGCAGGAGATCTTGAACTCCATTAGGGGAATCAAGGTTTCCTTCCAAATCGCAAAGAAAGGAGACTGTCGCGGAAACTCTTAAAGATCGTGAACTTCTTCTCATACATCTTGAAGAGAAGAAGCACAAATTTTTCACTTATGACGATAAAACTGAACGTTTGTTCAAAGTTGTCTTGAAAGGTCTCTCAAGTGACTATAAGTCACCTGAAGAGATCAAAAATGGAATAAATGATTTACTTGGATTTTCCCCAGTCCAAGTAATCATTAGGAAAAAGAGAACCCAATCTGGCATTGTTCGGAAAGGGCTTTCTCAAGAATATTATTTAGTTCACTTCAACAAAAAAGAACTAAATAATATTAAAGCTTTAGAAAAAGCTAAACTTATGTTCGATGTCCGTTTGACGTGGGAACATTTCCAGAACCCCACTCAGTGCCGTCGGTGCCAAAAGTGGGGTCATGGTACAAAAAATTGTCGCATGGATGCTAAATGCATGATTTGCGGAGGTTCTTCTCACGCTAAGGACGACTGTCCTGTGAAAGAAGATACCAGAAAGTTTGAATGCGCCAATTGCAAGGGTCCTCACAAAGCTAACTTTTGGGAATGCATTTCACGCAAAAGAGTCGTTGAGGCTCGTGCCAGGCAGATGAAGGATAATATCCGTTACGATAACGATCGTTTCCGGAATTTGCCTGGTAGAGTATCGAACAATGCTCATTTTTCAGTTAACGATCGCTTGATTAGGAATCATACCCACCAGGAAGATCATAATCATGCACATTCACAAACAAATTTTAATCCGTCGGGTAGCCGTACGAATCTCTCAATTTCGAATGTATCTACCCACGGTAAATCCTTTGCCGATATCGTAGCAGGTAATTTGAACTCTTCCCCTATTCGTTCCATGAGTACCCATTCTACTTGTTTCAAATCAAATGGAAAAAAACCCTACCGCCACAGGTAACTCCTACCCCGCTTCATCGTCCACCGAAAATTCCAATGGGAAATCATCAGATATGTCTGCCTCTGATTTTAATTTTCTAACTGAACAATTGAATCTAATGATTGATGCAATGTTCAAAGCCACCACTATGACTGAAGCAGTCCAAGTAGGTGTAAAATTTACAAATAAAATTGTTATTGGATTACGTTTTTCTAATGGATCCAAATAATAATTTAAATATTTTAAATTGGAATGCTCGTTCTCTGAATGGTAAAAAGGACGAGCTGTTATTTTCTTACAGCTAATGACGTGCATATAGCAGTTATTACCGAAACTTATTTAAAACCTGGATCCAAACTAAAAAAAAAATCCTAACTTTTTTGTTTATCGTAATGATCGACTTGATGGGGCATGTGGGGGAGTTGCAATCATCATTCATAGGCGTATAAAACATCAACTGTTTTCATCATTTGAAACTAAAGTTTTTGAAACTTTAGGTGTTTCTGTTGAAACACAGTTTGGTAAATATACTTTCATAGCTGCCTATTTGCCTTTTCAATGCTCTGGACAGCAAGTTAATTTGCTCCAAACTGACTTGCGAAAATTGACTCGCAATAAGTCAAAATTTTTTGTCATTGGTGACTTTAATGCCAAACATCGGTCATGGAATAATTCTCAAAGTAATCCCAACGGCAGAATTTTATTTGATGAGTGCTCTTCAGGATATTTCTCAATTCAATACCCTGATAGCCCTACATGTTTTTCCTCTTCTAGAAATCCATCTACGATTGACTTGGTCTTAACCGACTCTAGTCATCTTTGTAGCCAATTAGTTACTCATGCTGATTTTGATTCTGATCATGTCCCTGTTACATTTCAAATATCCCAAGAAGCGATTCTCAATCCTATCAGCTCCACTTTCAATTATTTACGAGCCGACTGGAATATATATGAAACGTATGTTGACTCTAATCTTGATGTTAACATTTCCTTAGAAACTAAACTTGATATTGATAATGCTCTTGAAACTTTAACAAATTCCATTGTCGAAGCCAGGAGCATTGCAATTCCAAAATGTGAGGTAAAATTTGAATCCGTGATTATAGACGATGATCTTAAACTCTTGATCCGTCTTAAAAACGTGAGGAGAAGGCAATTTCAATGCTCTCGTGATCCTGCTATGAAAATTATATGGCAGGATTTGCAGAAAGAAATCAAGAAACGTTTTGCAGATTCAAGAAACAAAAATTTTGAAAATAAAATTTCTCAATTGGACCCCGGCTCTAAGCCCTTTTGGAAATTATCTAAAATCTTGAAAAAACCTCAGAAGCCAATACCGGCATTGAAAGAGGAAAACAATTTATTACTAACTAATTGCGAAAAAGCTCAAAAACTTGCTATGCAGTTTGAAAGTGCGTCCAATTGAAAATCAAGTTACTCAGGAGTTCGAAAATATTCTCAATCAAGAGAACGTTTTCGAAAATGCCTGGGAGACTGATTTGGAAGAAGTGAGAACTATTATTAAAAAATTCAAAAATATGAAAGCTCCTGGCGATGATGGAATTTTCTACATCCTCATCAAGAAACTTCCAGAAAGTAGCTTATCATTTTTAGTTGATATATTTAACAAATGTTTTCAATTAGCATACTTTCCTGACAAATGGAAAAATGCTAAGGTTGTTCCAATTTTCAAACCAGACAAAAATCCTGCAGAAGCTTCTAGCTATCGTCCAATCAGTTTGCTCTCCTCCATCAGTTAACTTTTTGAAAAGGTTATTTTGAACAGAATGATGGTCCACATCAACGAAAATTCAATTTTTGCCAATGAACAGTTCGGATTCCGCTATGGACATTCGACACCTCATCAACTTTTACGTGTAACAAATTTGATTCGTTTTAACCAATCTGAAGGCTATTCTTGCTCTTCTAGATATAAAAAAAGCATTCGACAGTGTTTGGCATGAAGGTTTGATCGTAAAATTAAAAAACTTTAATTTTCCAACACATATTGTTAGAACAATTCAAAGTTATCTGTCAAATCGTACACTTCAGGTTAATTATCAGAACTCCAGATCTGAAAGACTTCCTGTAAGAGCTGGTGTTCCCCAAGGCAGCATTTTGGGACCAATATTATACAATATTTTCACATCTGACTTACCTGAGTTACCTCAGGGATGTCAAAAATCTTTGTTTGCGGATGACACAGGCCTCTCCGCCAAAGGACGGAGCCTGCGTGTTATCTGTAGTCGATTGCAAAAAAGTTTGGAAATTTTTTCTGCATTCTTGCAAAAATGGAAGATTTCTCCTAATGCTTCCAAAATTCAACTAATAATATTCCCACATAAATCAAAAGCTCTTTATTTGAAACCTTCAAGTAGACATGTTGTCACGATGAGAGGGGTTCCAATAAATTGGTCAGATGAAGTTAAATATCTAGGGCTCATGCTAGATAAGAATTTAACTTTCAAAAATCACATTGAGGGCATTCAAGCCAAATGTAACAAATATGTAAAATGTCTCTATCCCCTTATTAATAGAAAATCAAAACTTTGTGTCTCAAGAACAAACTTTTGATATTCAAACAAATTTTCAGGCCAGCCATGTTGTATGCTGTACCAATATGGACTAGCTGTTGTAATACCAGGAAGAAAGCTCTGCAGAGAATTCAAAATAAAATTTTGAAAATGATTCTGAGGCTTCCTCCCTGGTATAGTACCAATGAGTTACATAGAATATCCAATGATGAAACATTGGAACAAATGTCAAATACAATCATTAATAATTTCAGGCAAAAATCGTTACAATCTTCTATTGCCACGATTAATGCGTTATATGTTTAGGTTAAGTTAGGTTAAGTATATTCAAAGCGTTTTTTTTTTCTCTTATAAGCAGGTGAAATCAACTCAGCTGTAAAAAATCTGAACTGCTACGGCAAATGAAATGTAATATGTTGTTAACAAAATGTTAATAAAATCTTAGATTTGTTTTACCAAATAAGGATGATAGTGTTGTCTAATAACACAGAACACCTAGATATAAGAAATAATGAATGTAATGTTTGGAATGATACTAATAAAGAAATTTAAAAAAAAAATCCTACAGCATGCTGGTGCCAAACTGTTCGTATAAAGATATAGAAAAGTTCAAGAACATCATATTGTTATTTTTAGTTTTCTTCTAGACAACTCAACAGATTTGCATGATTTGTATCAAAGATGATTCTCATTTGAGATTTGAATATTCTACTATAGTAAGAAATAGTGCTCCCGGTGGAGGGATCGAGATAGGAAATTTCAAAAACTTCTGATTCTGCTTCATTCAGATAAAGTAACTGCTTTGTAAACTTTATGATGTATCCAAATTCTGTGTAGCTATCGCATTTCACGATACACATTATTCGAATAGTTCTGAAGCAGACCATGTTTTCTCTTCCAGGGATTTAATTCCTATAAATGCTTTAAACAAATTTTAATTTTCCTACATGATGAAAATGCATCGAAGCCACATCTCAAATTTTCAAGTGCACAAATCTAGAGAACCAGACATCCATTCAAACTAAAAATTTGATCGGTTGGTACAACTAGCAAGTCAAAATTTCAGCTTCAACGGTTGTCTGGTTCTCCAAATGTGTGCTCTTAAAATTTTGAGGTTTGCTTTTATGCATCCAATCTGGGGTTTCGGATCGAAGTTCTTAGCAGTTTCGACTCGTTTTCGTTTGTTTTCATCTTTATTACAAAATACATATATTCATGTTGGTAACAATTTTGGGGGGCGTTCCTCCACTCTATTCTAGTCTGATAGTTGATCGAGTTGTTTTTTTTTTCCTGCTGCATTATTTTTTCGTTAGTTTCAGTCGCGTGGCGATCGCGAGCTATCTACTAATCATTTTTCCTCTTGTTAAAAATCGACTAAACTGATACCTACGTAGGCGTGTGGGGGTGTGTGGCTTGATAGAAGCCTACCGTGAGGGAGGTCGGAAAATTTAGGGCGGATAGAGGTTACAGATAGCTTGCTTATTTACATAAAGAATTCGACTGATCGTCTTAAGCGGTACAGATTGGCACGTGCGCTCCTCATCTTTTGCGCTTCGAAGCAAGGCCTGCACGGCTGGCGCTCTCAGAAAACTGTATAGTAAGTGATAGAATTAGTTTTACGACGTTTTGTGTGGTTGTCTCTTGTTTGCATTACTACGTACAGGGCTCAGACTAATTGAACAGTTTCACAGAAACATGTTATTAGTGTTGTCTCATTTGTTTTTTTTTACTCATATTCAGATTCCTCGCTTGGTGGGTGCTTTGTTCACTTTTACTATTTGTTTTTTTTTTAACGTTTATTGGCTAGCTTTCACCCAGGATCCTCTCATCATCAGTACATATATCACAATCAGGTTTATTTTTCTCATTTATAAAGAACACATTTACTTTACAGAAGCGGTAGATCTCGCGCAATAGCAGGATAGAACCGAAGGCTGGAGAAGGTTTTTCAGCATAAATACGTCTAGCTTGTCTTCGAGTGCACTTAAGGCTTCACTTTTTTACATTGTAAAATTCAATAAATACATAAATAATTTTTGTTCAAGTTTCTCTCAAATCATAAAACTCGCTTCAATGCTTGATAAATAGAACTAACACCGGAAAGTGAAGAGCAAGGATCAACAGTTTATGCGTCGAACGAGACTGGTTCTCGTCCGAATGAAATACGTTTGGGGGGTGGTGCTTCTTCGGAGGGGTGATTCGGGTGCACATTCCTCTCGATGCTCCGTGAAAATGTGACTGTTGGTGCTTTCTCCTCTGGTTCTTCCACGCTTCGTCTCCTCTTTTCAATCAGAACGCCTCGTCGATTCGTTCCTTCTTAGCTATTGTTGCTGTGACACCTGCACGATGTGTGAAATCCAGTCCACGGTATTGGCGACGCGATGATAGATACCGGGTTGACCCCGAGTGGCACAGGAGTATCCCGCTGACACGATACCTGGAATTGGGGGATGAAAGGATTAGACAAGTAAAACAAGAATTCAATTTCTTATGTAGGATAGAAGCATCAGTGGTATATGGCAATTCAGGTTTAATGAAGTTAAAATTACAAACAAAATTATTTTTTCATTACACTGCAAAATACGTTTTCGTCTCAAACACCAAACCCAGACAACCAGAAATCGCATGAAAGTTCAGTTTATAACTCGTTTATTCATACTAATTATATCGAACTCGCAAAACACCGTGGATAAACTCGTCAAATTGATGAGTTTCCTCGCATAGAACGCTTTTTCTCTGAGTTCATTTGCTCATTTTGTTTCGTCCCGTACACTCGTACAAAGTAAGTCGAATCAATTCGTAGCAGCTGTCAAATCAACATTTGTTATCATAAGTTAAGTCGCATAAGATCACAGGTTAGTTCGGTGGACTATTTATACACTCGCATTGTATGTTATTATTCATCACATAATATATGCACGCATATCGCCTCCACTTTTGGACGTAGAAAGCCTTTTCGCGACATCTTATAAGTGAAATTTTGCACATACAAAGCCTCCAGGTGATTTCGTTATGCGTATATTTTGGTTGTCTGGGAAATCCCGTAATAACTATATTAAGGGTTGCTGACTCCATTGCCGTTTTCAAAAATAGTTTAGTGGATTAGATTACAAAACAATTGATAAATCATACTTTAAATTTCATGTAAATATCAATGAAAACAGTGTTTTATACAACTTTGACGACCTTTAGCTAAAAATTATGTCGAGCTGGAACATTTCTGAGAACGGCATCATCAGATATAGCAACTTGAAATCTACTAGAGACACATAATTTGATGCTTGAGACACGCACAAAATGTCAATTTTGTTACGCTGTGTTACTTTTTGAACAATCCGAACAAATAAATTAATGCAGCTCTGTCATGTGAATGTGTTCTACCTAACATGAAATGTTTCATGCGGATTTGCTATGTAAAACTGTGTATAAAATTGGCGCTATGGCAAAAACCGGTGCTTCAACCCTTATTTGGAATTAAACGATGAACTCTTGGTGTCGATAACCTGTTACTTGGTTTGCACACCGTGTTTCAATGAACAAAATTAAATTACATATTATATTATGCATATTGCCAAGGAAAAGTTAATTCGGATCAAATTGATCGGTATGGTGAAACTGATCAGCGTGTGAAACGATTTTGTTTCTTACCAGAGCACCAATATCGATGTAACTTGTTTGAACGTTGTTTGTCTTAACGATTTTGTATAGTGAAGTCTTTTATGTTAAAAAATGTTTAAATCAATGTAAATAATGTAAAATTCAAGGATCATGTTACGATATGACAAACACTTGCAAAAATGAATGATTGGCAAAGAAAATTCTCGGTTATCAAAGGCTCGTCTTTAAGTTTCGCAAAATACCAAGGTTCACACAAATTTTAAAATTTTTGTATGGACAAAAGACCACGAGGGGGAAGAGGCCGGAAAATTCGAAAAATGACTCATAAGAACACTAAGCTGGGAAGCCGGTTCTGTTTCAGTTGAGACGTAACGCCAGAAAAAAGAAGTATCTGCTCATGAGTCTTGCATAAATTTCTCTCCATCACTCCAGGAATCATTACTGCAATGAAATGATGCAATTATTTCAAGATTATCTTCTAGTGATTTCTCTAGTGATTGTTTAAGGATTAATTCAGGATGTTAGAAGCAAAGGAGAGTAAGTAACCTTCTATTCAGAAAAAAATTGAAAGTTTGAGTAATTTAACAACTCTTGCAAATAAAATTTGAACCATGAACGGTGCCAGTATTTTGCGAATCATGTGTTCCTTTGTTTTCAAATAAAAATAGACTAAAATGTTACTTACAACTGTTTGCTTTTAGTACCTTCAATGTTTACATCTTTATTCGAAAAGTTTTCTACGGAATCCTCAAAGATACTTCCAGGTATTTTACCAAGAATTTCGTTAGATAAATCAATTTTTTTCTCGGCTCAGAAACCAATAAGAATAATTTACTCATTGATCAATTTAACAATCAGGTTGAATTCACTCCTCTCGAAATCACTTCATTCTTTTTGGAGGAATTCAGACTTAAATTTCTTCAGCAAATCTCAGTAAATTTCAGCTTTCTTCAGGGTCTTCTTAGGTTAAGGTTCTCAAAAGATCCCTGCAGTCTTTTCATGACTCCTAACATTGCTCAAGAGATTATTCTAGTGATTGCTTTCAGGAATAACTTCTAAAACTACTACAGGGATCTTTTTAGAGTTTTTTTTCTAATATTTTTTGGGTGTTCCACCAGAAATATACATTTTTAAGATTTGTCTTGTAAAATGCATTTTTCCCAAAAACCTAGCCAGCATTTCTTCAAAGCTTCTTAACGGATTCATATAATATTGAATCTTAACAATGATAGATTATGATAGCACAATAACAGGAGACAAGTCTCAAATTCCAAGAATATTTCCTGGATTCTATAAAGTTTTCTCATGATATTCCTGGGATAGGGACTTTCAAATGATGATCCAAAAGGCTTCACAGATTCTGCCGACTCCTACGGTTTTTTGCTATTTGTTTGTTTGAGATTGTAAAGGAACGATCCCTTTAGGTACCGTTTTGATTTATATTATGGACAGTTAAGGCATCAGTGAAGTACAGTCAACTCTCCCTAACTCGAAATTGAAGGTACCTGGGAGGGAGGCACCGATACTACACACGAAAAATGAAACAAAACTTTTCCAAACTGCAAGATAACTCCAGCTCCCTAACGACAATCAAGGCAGGCTTGGGGAAAATCGCTAGTTTTCATTTGTTGTGCACCTTCGATCTTTCTGGACAAACATGGGAAAAGGGCCATAGTTTTCTGTGTTTTTAATTTTCATTTTTATTTGTAAAGAGTAAAAAGATGCGTGTTTCAATACTTACGCTCTATCAAAATAAAAGATGCTATCGTGACATTGCTTTTGGACTTGCAGGAATTGAATTTCAACCGATTGTTGTCATCTTGGATAAAATGCAAAAATATGTTTTGATAAATTACGCGCTTTTTCATGTTTGTCCTCTCTTTAAGATCCGGGCTCACAGTGACAGTTCGTGACAGCAGAAATCTCGGCTCTCCTTGACGTACAGAAATTTTGTATCGGTTTCTCCCTCCCAGGAAGGGACCATCGAATTAGGGAGGTATCGAGTTACAGAAGAACCAGTGCAACTGCTATCCAAGGGACCATCGAGTTAGCCATGAAACCAGACTTTTACTATGGTTTTCTAACTCGATATCGAGATACGGAATATCAAGTAAGTGAGAGTTAACTGTGTAACTCATCGAAGAGCATATAAAATAAAACACTCTGATAGATTAATATACGTATTAGAGACTTCAAAACAATTGACTTACGAATGGAGATTTTGATTCTCCATCCTTAATAATTTTAAATTAATAAAATATGCGGACTTCTTCATGATTCTTATTTCAGACGCTTTCTTACGTTTGCACCTATACTGAACTTAAAAAACTTAAAACACATATCGTTAGATATTTGATGAAAGTTAAGAACAATTTTTAAAATTTCGCATTTTAAATTACAACAACAATGAAATTAATGTCACTTGGATAGATGAAAATACTAAAATTGAAACACACTATTTAAAAGGAGACAGAAATAACTATTGATACATTTGGCTGCTAACATTTTAAACATAATTCAAAGAACTTCTTGAGTCTTAACCCTCATAATCCCGGGACGAGACTTGTGTGCTTCATATGCTACTTTAAGAGTGAAAGTGGGGCTTAAAGATGGTTCACCCCAGATGGTTCCTTGACTGTTCCTCTTTTTCTGGGGGTCGAATATAGGACTATAGAATATAGAATTCCCTTAGGAAATTGCCTACCTTTAGGCGTATTCCGTGGTTCAAGGTGTTTTTAATTTTAAAATAACTTAAAAAGTAAATGACTTGTAAGCATTTGGCCTTCATATTCAGCTTCACATCAGTAATCATTCAGTAACATCGATGTTACTGAATCGATTCACATTTGAGCCGCTGAATCGATTCAACGATTCAATCGAATCATTTGAATCGATGTTTTTAAATCGGTTCGAAACGAATAATGATTGAAATTTATGAGATTCAAAATGAAACCAAATGCATTTGCCACAAATTTAACATATTTCAATGAGATTAGTTTTAAACTTCAATAACACAGATTTTATACCTCAAGATCAGATCAAAATGTTGTTTCCTTTTCGTCATCTTATTAAGAAATATTATTTAATTTCAACAAAATGAATTGAATCAAAAAATCGAATGAAGAAAATCGATTCACCTAATTTTAGTTGCTCCAAATATCGATTAAAAAAATCGATTAATCGGAATGAAAACATCGATTTTTGAAACATCGATTCAAAATCGCCCAATGCTATTCGATTCCCGCTTCAGTCCGGAAAACTTTTCGTCAGGAATGTATTTCGACTGTGCCACTGGGTATTGCATCCTTGCATTTCTTCAGGAATTTTGACATGGATTTTTTTTTTTCAAAAATTTAAAAAATTTTATTAAATTATTTTGAGAATCCAGTAGCAGTGCTGGGATATCTTACTTCCTCAAGGACCTCCTTTTCTTCGGGGTCTTGCAAAGATTTGTACTGAGTTTCGAGTAAAATATCTTACGTATTTGCTACCAGGATGACTTAAACAATGTCTCTAGAAATTGCTTTATATTTTTGGAGGAATTGCTTCAAAATTGTTTCAAGATTTTCCAGAAATATGATAAGATTCCCATAAGACTCATTTGATAAGTCATTCCGGCTTAGCTTCAGGATATCTACATCCAGGAGTTTCTTCATATATTTTTATAGAATTTTACACGTGTATTTAAAAATATCACAATTTTCTTAAAAGATTTCTTAAGGAATTCATCCGATATACATTCATGTTTTTTCAGTAATGGCTTTAAGAACTTTCATGTATTTCTCCAGATGTATTATCAAGAACACGTGACCGATTTCTCTATACCATCTTCCATAAGGTCTGTCTGTTCCAACAATAGTATCATAAGGAGTTCATGCGAGATTTCTTCATGGGCTTCTAAAGTCACACGTAATTGGAGAAATTCCTTCATGGCATATAATTTCAGCTGTTCTTTATATTATTCTTCCATTTTCTTTCAAAGATTACTCCTATTCTCGATTTTCTACATATCTAAACTTTGGGATATGTACTGCAGAAGTTTCTAAAAAAAATAATCAGATAATTTTCTATGGATTGCAGAAAAACATTCCTCTTTCTTTTACCCTTGTTTCCTGATTGAAGAAAACTCACAGATTTAAATTTCCACAAAATTTTCAGTCATTCATCAAGGAATAAGTCAATTTTGTTTTTAAGAAATTTCTCTATGGATTTCTTAGGTTTTAAGTTTCAAGTTTGTTTTGTAACGTTTCTTCAAAGAATTAGTTTAGGTGTTGCTTAAACAATTCTTCACTGATTTTCCATAATAAACATACAATATACAAAATATAACAGGGACAATATTTTTTCATGATAACTGGAATACATTCATGAGTTTATTCCGGTGTTTGTCTAGATTTTCTTTTCTTATGGTCATTCAACAGTTTTTCCAAAGCTTCGCCTTGAAATTTTGTCCATGAACTTCATGAACATTTTAATTTTTCATGGGATTTCCAAAGGATTGTCAAATATTATTCCTGGAATCTCTTTGGAAAATTCTGCGTTCAGCAATATCACTGTTGGTAAGCGCGTGGAGTCACCAATAAAGGTTTTTTAGGTTTCATGTGCTTTTGAGGCACAGTGATCCAGATTTAAAAAAACAATGACAAAAATACCAATCGTCATACTTTTTGAACTGCATAAATCATTCGCGAGCTAGAACTAGAAAATCATAACTAATCCCAAAAATTAAGGCCTGTACTCGAAAAAAATGCACCATTTTTATCATTTCGCGCCGTCATGGAAAATCCGACTGCAAGCAAGAAGACAACTGGGAATCACCCATTCAACTGTCTCTCCAGTGGTAAAATCTTTTAAGGATTTCCAGACGACCGAGCGGCGGGCAGGAAGTGGAAAAAAATCGGAGACAGCTGACCCTGTGAAGGCCCGGAAGGTGTTGGATTGTTTTAAGCGTAATCCGAACCTTTCGATTCGTGACCCGGCTCTGAAGGCCAAGTGTTCCTCCTGGTTCGTTCAGCAAACCATGAAACGAGCTGGGTTGCGTTTATTTAAGGTCAGGAAGGCACCGAACCGGCGTGATAAACTAAACAAGGCATCGTAATCCCGCACAAGGAAGCTGTATCGAGAGTGGTTAACGAAACAGAAATGTATGGTTATGGATGACGACACCTACATCAAGGTAGACCCAAAGCAAGGGCTGGAGTTCTACGTTGCCAAATCACGGTTGGATGTTCCGAAAGACATAAGGAAGAAAACAATGGACAAATTCGCCAAAAAATACTTGCTCTAGCAGGCCAAATGCCAATGAGTAAACCGTACATTACAACGGGTACCATCAGCAGCGAAATTTACCGCACAGAGTGCCTCCAGAAGCATCTGTTGCCCTTCCTGCGGTCTCACTGAGGCAAGACATTATTTTGGCCGGATCTGGCATCATGTTATTACGCGCGATCGACGTTGGATTGGTACAGCGACAATAACGTTGTTTTTGTACCAAAAAGCGCCAACCCCCACAAATTCACCAGAAATTCGTCCGTTGGAAAGATTTTGAGCTATAGGTAACGAGCTGGAATTGATGAAAACATGCATGAAAGTGACCAAAAAGGTTGGCTTCACCATTGCACAAAATGTAATGAGGGGCCTTAAGGGAAAGGTGCAAGCTTTCAGCGAAGGAAAGGACATTGAGCAAAGTAATTTTGCCGAAACATAATCCATATGTATTAGTTCATTCCCTGAAAGTTTCAAGAAAAACTGACTTAAAATAAACACTTTTGTCTGGTGCATTTTTTTTCGAGTAAGGTAAAAGCACCGGTTTTGGCCAGCCTAAGAGAAAATGTCAATAAAAATAAAATGAGAAGCCGTTTATATACTACAAATATGTCAGATGCAAGCTTTCAATCCATATTATGTGTGTAAAATATCAAAACTGAGCTATAATCACTTTTTCGTTTTTAAAATCCCGTTAGTCAATATAGACCAACGGGACCAGTTTCGGCCAGAGAACTAACTTTGGTTCCCAAATTGGCCAATCGCATTGATTTCTCATGAGAGTGGTCAAATTAGGAGTGCGCTGGCCAAATTAGGTGTATGGGAGTTAAAATTATAAGGAAAATTGATTGTTTTTCTTATGTTTTGAATCAATTTGGACAAGTAAATTAATGTAGCTCTATCATATGAATGTGATCTACTGAACACAGAAGGTTCCATGCTGATTGGCTATGTAAAACGGTGTATAATCCACTATGGCTACAACTGCCGTATGGCCAAAACCAGTGCTTCTACCCTACAGGATTTAAAAAAGATAAAAGGGCATTGCTCTCAGTTAATAGCTGTGGAAATGCTCATAAGAACACTTAGCTGAGAAGCAGGCTCTATCCCAGTGAGGACGTTAATGCCAAGCAGAAGAAGAATATGAGTCTGTTTGGAATTTGTGACAAAACGGTAAGTGTTCTTTAAAATCTTATAGTCAAAAGATTTGAGTTGATTTGAAGATTTGATTGGAATAATAACTGACTGACATTCTGTGACATGACTCACATTCTGAACAACAGCGAATTTCTAGGTTAAAACTAATATGTATTCTCAATACCTTTTGTATGGATGACTTAATTGTACTCGAATTGATCATTTTGTGCAGAAATTTCAAAAATTTCATTGAAATATCACTGTTTAAAGTCGAGTGTTCGGAAAACGAGTCATGTTCGGAATTTGAGACAAAACGGTACGTATGTATAAAGCCAATAGACAATACAAAGCTTGCTGGGTGACTGTTAGTTAAGGCGAAGTAGGCCGTCATTGAAATTTGTAATTGTCGTTGATGATAGTTGCTAATTCATCTCACGATTTCAAATCAAAGAAAATCAGTTTGTTTTGCACTGACACAGCTGAAAAAGTATCAGCATACTTTATGCATGTTAGCGCGTACAGTGATACTTTTTCAAGTCAATATAAACTATCAAGACTGAGTTTTATTACTTTGAAATGCAAGCTGAAAAGTCATCATTGTTGCAAAAACGAATGACGGGCTACTTAGCCTTAATGATATAATTTTGAGATGATTTTTTGTCAGGACACTATTATTTCCCAACTATAAAAACTAGAGAACTTTCCCCTACTGACTCACCTATCAGATACCATCGTCCGCTTTTCTCGTGCATCAGTGGCCCTCCGGAGTCACCCTGGCAGGAGTCCTTGCCGCCGCCTCGATAGCCAGCGCATAGCATCTCCGGATAAATTACCACGTTGATTCCGTTCGAGCGATGCCACCTCTCGCAAACTCTGTTTATTTGTACAGCACAACACGAGATAAAGAACATTAAATGATTCCCCCCGTGGCCAAATGGACTCACCTGTTATCCAGCACAGGAACGTCAACCGCTTGCAGCGTCTTCGGTCTCAGCCTCGAGCCGGGATTGAGCGCTCCCCAGCCGGCCGCCCAGCCGAACTTCCCTAGAAAATCTTCGTTCTTCTCCGGTAGACAGATGGGTGCTGCACAGGATTTTTGTTTGGTGGTTTTGAAGGGGAAGTGGTTGTTTTGTTTTTTTTTGTTTTTGGTTGTTAGATTCACGGGGTTTTCAACAAAACGGAGTTTTGCGTGGGGAGAAAGACAATAGGTCCCGAAGAGGAATCACAACACACCAGGATCACACCGAGAAGAGGAAGGTTTTTAGGAAATATTCACAACAGTATGGAGGTTTTTTATGTTGGGCGAAGTGTGGAGAATGAGTGAAATTGATGATCATTTATGCAATAAGGAATATAGAATGTAGATGAAGAGTGCAAATGTAGTGGAATATGGGGCGATCAATGTATGATTGCTATGTAACGTATTAACAAATCGATGATCTTGGAAGCGATCGTTGTGTACAATCATCCGAATGGATGGTTTTGAATTTTTGGTTGGAAGCACACTGAAACCTTCATTTACGTAATGGATCGACGGTACGAAAATAGTGTTTTACACGAGGGGCATAACTTGTGTGACAAAGCTTGTGAAAAACTATGTTAGGTACATGCTAATTTGACTTGGTGTTTAAGGTCAGGCACAAGCTCCATGGGGAACAGGCCTTCAGAGCTACTAGCGTAACGAGTGATCTTTCAGTAGACTGCGAACAATGAAAATATCCATACAGGCTTATGCAGTTAAGTTGCAGTTCGAAGTTCAACGACTATTTTAAGTTATTCAAAAACTCAAATTCAAATCTACAAGCATAACCAGTGATCATTTGAACGATAAAGAATAAGGTTGATACCCATATGAACTCGCTTAATTATTTTGTACCAAGATTTAGTGCAATTAGTGTTCAACGTTATCTGAGAACATCTAGTGTAACAAATGACCTTTTGGAACATCGTGAACAATCAAAATACTCATACAGGATCGTATAGTGGAGTTATACCCTATTTTGAGTATCATATGTTTAAGGTTTTCCAATAACTATTTAGAGGTCAGGTCTTTAGATCTTCAAGCATAACAAGTGATCTCCAAAATACTGACGTTTTACATCTATACCCAACTAAGTTTATAAAAATATATTCGGTCAACGGCAGTTCAGGTTACACAGTATAGGCTTTTAGCTCCACAAACATGACCTGTCATTTTTCGAAGAATTGCGAACAAAGTTGATACCTATGCTGAGTCATTTTATTATATTCTATCAAGAGTTCCATACGGTAACTGTTGAAGGTGATCCAAAAACTACTAGGAACATAGGTCATCAGTCCTTTCAGGACATTGAGAATAAGGATTTTCGACATCAAGAACATGCATATTTTGAATGAAGGACTATTGTACTGGTTATACCAAATGGCGTTATGACAAATGGCCCACTCCCGTAATTAGTGGTTTTCTAAAACCTATCAAACTCCACAAACAAAACTGCCGAGAAAACGTAAACTTCCGTAGTTCAATGACTGCTTAAGGTTATCCAATAATGCCTTTGAGTCCAGATTCTCAGATCTGAAACCATAGCCAACCAACAATTCTGGACAAATATTTGAAAAGGGCCCAAGAGGTCTTGAGCCTTTTATTTTGGAAACGTTGCTGTTGAGCCCTTTTAAGCTCGCCCACGCAAACTAACACCACTATCAGAAAGATTAGTGTTGGCTCTCCTGATAGTGGTATTGGTGAGCGTGATCGAGTTGAATTGGGCTCAACAGCGGTTTGCAAAGCCAATATTTACCAATGTCGATGTGCCCTTTTGAAATGTTTGTCCAGAATTTTAGATGTATGATATCTTCAGAGAAATGGTTCATAATCGAGTTTGCATCTTCTTAGGAAGAACTTGAATGTGGTGGTCATATGTTAGGTTTTAATTTATAATCAAACTTTTTTATTTGAGAAAATGTTTGTTTGTGTTCTGCAGCAAGCTTTTAGAAAATATTATTTTGGAAAACTTTGTCATTTGAACTCAGTGAATTGATTCAGAATACTTTAACTTTTTGTGAACCTAAAAAATCAGTTATTTTTGGCCCAACTTTTTTAGGGTGACTTATATTTTAAGTGTATTATTTAATTTTTTGTCTGGGTCATACGGCATGAAGCCAATTGCAATATGGTCATTTAGTATAATGCCATCTATCATGAAGGAAATTTGGCATAAAGGCCATTTGGCATAAAAAACAATTGGTATAAAAATAATTTCAGCGAAAACATGCAATATTTTGAATGAAGAACTATAGTACTGGTTATGCCAAATGGTTATATGCCAAATGGCTCACTCTTGTCATGAGTGGTTTTCTAAAACCTATAAAGCTTTAAATTTGCTTCATTACGCTTATCATAGTAGCGCATTACTCCGGAATTTTAGAAGAGAGTAAATCTGCCGTAAAACGTTTCCATAGCTAATCTGTACCAAGTTTGAAATTCAATGACTGTTAAAGGTAATCCAATAATTCCTCAGAGTCCAGATTCTCAGATCTGAAATAGTAAACAGTACACAACCTACAATTTAGCAGAAAACAGGTGCTTTCTCTGTTCTCGTTGATTTTACGTATATGATGCTTCCAGAGAAGTTGTTCGTAATCGAGTTTTGCAGCTTCTTAAAAAAAAAAAGTTGAATAGGATGGTCCTTTTTCTTTTCGAAAATGCTATTATGAACAACTTTGCAGGATACATTTTTGATCTTTCACTTCATTTGAACTCAGGAAATTGATTCTTAATGCTTTAATTTTTGGTGGACCCAAGAAATCAGATATTTTGGTCAACCTTTTTTGTTTTTCAGATCAATGTGGATGAGATCTTCACAAGAGATGTAGATGGAGTAATAATACACATTTTTGCTGGACTTTGCAAGATCGTCATTTATATCAGCTCTTAAATTTTCAGATGCCCATAACACATGGAGTTTGTTTAATATATTATTTCTTTGGCGTATTTCAAAGGGAAATTATAGGTGCAAAAACTATGATAACGTATTTTTCAAATTACGTTAATTCACTTGAAAATACCCTTGAACTCTACATTTATCTGTAACTCTCACGGTGTAGAAATTATCACCGTGCCATCTTCAACAAAGTTGTTATTAGATCTATAACTTTCTCATATACAACTTTTTCAAAATATTTGAAGCAACAAATTTTGACCAAAGCATATGGTAAATTTTTCAATAATTAAACAATTGTTTCAATTTTATTCTCTCAATAATTTCCTAAACCTGTAAACTTTTCGGTAACCTTGACTTTTTTAAATCATGTACCCTATGACACTAGTGCATGTAATCGGTAACAATAACCTAATGTTCTTGAAGTTGAATTGACACCATTTTTTAATTTCCAAGTATCTGTCACTTACATCACTGATCATTAAAAAATGATAATAATAACGCAAAATTTTATGTAGTTTATGACAACATGTTTTTGGCGCTGCAAATTCGAACTTTTCATCTGACGATTTTTAAACATGGTGGCTTTCAAAAAGTTTTAAATTAATGAAATTATTACAAGTTTGCTGAATATACCAGCTCTCTATCTGGTCACCCTACCGAAAATAAAAAAAAAATCACAAAAGGTCCTCAAAATATCGCTTTATTTGACTATTTACAAAAATTTAAATTTGAAAATAAATCATGTCTATAATCAAATTACACAACTTTGTGGAAGTGAATAGGGTTCTCAAACGCGAACAAGTTTTTTGTAGTTTGTTGTTTTCAAGGTGGCAAATGGATTCATATAAAACCTCCGTGGGTTCAAACTTCATTATAATCAGTTACATATTCAAATAGTTTCATTTGTATCCATGAATATACAAATCCTTGAATATCATGGGTCACTGTTTTACCTCTAATACAACCACATTTGTTTTTTCATCATGTAGAACCTCATTTTCTTAAAAAAATAAATAAATAAATAAATAAATAAAGCATTTAAACAATTATAAAAATCATAAATCACAAATTTCCCAACAGGTTGAAACAACAACAACAACAACAACAACAACAGGTCTTGAAAACTAAGCTTTTATATCAGGCAAAGAAAATGTATTTATACCCAATTCATTAATCTCACTCCCCAAATTATTAAACAGCAATGCGGTTCACAGCTTTGTTTCATTTTTTTCAAATGTCATATATTCCGAATAATCAAACTTGGTTGAAATGCAATATTTATGGATTTAGTTTATGAAGAACTACTCCATGGTTTTTTAACTTCCTCCAAAGTTTTGATAATCTACGGGTCGATCTTTCAATTCAGTGATCTTTTCCAGCCATCACTGAATTTAATACAGACTATAGTAGGGTTGCGGTTCTTTAAAAAAAAAAACATGTTTGAATAATTAAAAAACAGCTAATACTTAAACAGTATAGGGTTCTAAAGTATCAAGAAAATCAGATAAGGTCGATTTTAAGCTTAAAATACTGGTCTATAATATTCAAGTTTCTTCGTTTAGAAACTTATGTATACAGGTGCGTAATATAATTTGAACTCATCTGCATGCATTTGCCTCCCTATAAAAAATTGCAATTTATAACCCTATTTACTTCCCCAAAGTCGTGTATTTTGACTATTTAAATTTTTTATAGAATATTGTTACCCACAAAATCTCCATATTCTATAAAATATTCATAATAAAACGATATTTTGAGTCCCTTATGTAAAATTTCTTTGTACATCGGTAGGGTGACCCAATGAAGAGTTGGTGTATTCAGCAAAGTTGTTTAAATTTCCTTGAAAATTAGAACTTTGTCAAAGACGCCATATTTGAAAATTGTCAAAAAAAAAAGTTGAAATTTGCTGTGGCGGGACTCCGAACTAAGTTTCACGCGTTGGGCCATATTTTTTGAAAATTATCAGAAAAAAAGTCACCATTTTGGGCATTTGTCCCACTGTGCACTGTACAGTGATCCTTGAAGGTGTTTTCCATGTCAAATCGGCCAATCACAGAACTCGACTATCTTTGATTCGTAGTAAATTTTACTCATGTTATCGGCAGGTTGAATAAGTTTTTACCATAGATATATCAATCATTTTGACTCGAGAATAACTATTAAAAATGGTCTATGAGTTTTTGCATGTAATTTATTTGAAATTTTTAAGCTCCGATCGTTTTGATTTTAGAGAAAAAAGATCTATGAATTAATTGTAGTAAACCCTTTGGATAACAAGAGAATAAAATATTTTATTTTATATCATGAAAAATTCAATAAAAAATTTTATATTCCACGAAAACCCCATTTTTAATATTTTTACATTTTTTTATTCATGGAATCTCGATAGGAAACAGGTGTTATGGACATTATTTCATTATGGAGAAATTTTGAATAAAAAAGTTTTACTTTGAACAACTTTTAACCTATTTTCAAAATTTGTTTTTTTTTTCTTTTTGTCAAAATAAACACGTTTTAATGGTGAAATCAAATTATTCTGAACCATTAAGATTGTTATGGTTTGCTCTCTGGAAGTGGTCAGAAAAATTAATAAGTTAGTATAACAGGTCATTTTGATCAGTTTCTTTTTTTGTGATTTTCATCAAGTACAAAAGGTTTTCGTTATAAAAGTTCATATTTCTTCCTACTGCGGTATTTTTCTTGGTGGAGAATCACGCATAACAAATGAAAATGGCCTATTTTAATATTTTTGGAATATTTTCTTGCATTAAACTTGAAATAACTCGAAAATGGCTACTTCTGGAAAATTTATCATGATTATCATAAGGATTCAAAGAAATTTCAGGATTTTTATTTTATCATCAAAACGATTGTTTTTCGACAAAATAAAAAAAAAATGAAAATCGACCATAGGTTGTTCCAAGAAAAACACTTTTATTCAAAACTTCAATTAAAAAAACAATTTTAAAATTTGAGTTAAATTTTTTAACTTTTTATGAATATAATGAAACATTTTTTAGTGTGTATTTTTTCTTGTAGTCCAAACGGTTCTTCACAACTCCTCCATAGAATTTTCCAAATAAATTGCGAGAAAAAACCAATAGGCCATTTTCAAAAGTAATTGTTGAGACAAAATGATTAATTTATCAATGAAAACACATGTTCTACCATACTGGAAATATGTTTAAATTTCAGTCCAGATCTAAGGCTTTTGAGGACGATTTTTTTCGACTCATTTTGGATTGGATTCGTCATAAGGCTCATTCTTAAAATTCGATCTTTAGCCACGCATGTATATTAGACCTTATATACTCAAAGTTGTTTTCGGATAATAGTAAGTAATTGTTGAGCCCTAAACTTGATAAGAAATATGTAATTGAGCTTGGGTGTAGAAGCCTGCAATAGTATGAAGTTCATTTCCAAATTTCCGAAACAATTTTGGTTTCGTGTGAAGATTAGAAGGCATCCACTCAAAGGAGTTCTTGAATAAACGTGAACAATCGTTGATTTTGAAACTTTAACGGACAGATATTATTGAGCCTGTTTGGATGTAAACTTTGTTCAATAATATCAGAAAACTGATTACGCTTGTTGATCTTAAGGCCTTTACTCAAAAGAGTTAAATAATTAACGGAAAATGTTTATCTTCGTTTAACATGTAACTGTAGAAACGCACATAAATGTTAATTTTGTGGATTTATCTTCAAGATATTACTAATTACATTTGTTGATCTCAAGACCTGCACTCAACGGAGATTTTGGACAGCCCAAGAAAAACCTTAAACACTGAACTGGAAATAATATTTTTCTTTGAGTTTGCTTGGGTATGAACCTTATTCATAAACTTCCAAGAGATGTCTGGTTACATCTGTAGATACGTAGGCTTCAACTCAAGGTTGGTTCTAGATTACCATAGACAATTTCTGATTTCGAAAGTTTATAGCACATATTTTATTAAGCTTGTTAAGGTGTTAACTTTATCCAATATCGTCAGAAAAGTTTCTGATTACGCTTGTAGGTTTTAAGGTTTTTTCTCAAAGGAGTTCAATGATGATAGGAAAATTTTAAACTTGATTTACTACAACTGTATGACCTCACAGAGTGTAAACCTTGTGATTTATCTTCAAGAGATTGTGGGAAACGTTTGTTGATCTGAAGTTATGTACTCAACGGAGTTCTTGGACAACCTTTTGAATGCCATTGGACTCCAAATTTGTTAGAATTATCCATTAATGTCAGAAAGGCTACTGGTTACGATCGTACATCTGAAGGCCAATATTCAGATGAGTTCTTGGACAACTTTACACATCCATTTGTCTTGCAAGATTATATTTTTTGAGTTTGCTTGAGTATGATTCTCATTTGCTCAAACCTTCCAGAGATCACTGGTTCCTACCTAGGTTAGAAGGTTTGTACTCAAAGGAGTTTATTAAAAACCATAAGCCATCGTTTTACTCAAACTTGATAGAGTATGTTTGTTTGAGCCTTCGTGAGTATGAATCTGCAACCTGCAATAACCTTCGAGAGATCACTTGTTATGCCTGAACTTCTGTCCTCAATTGGGTTCTTGGATAACCTGACGTACTGAAAAAAAACACTAAAATGTACATAAGTATTTTGTTTCTAGATGGATTGTATTGAAATTTTCAGTACTTTCCGAAAATTTATTCTATTTTATGGTCCGGGAAACTTGGGAATATGGTCCAGGTAGTCCCGGACTTATTCCGGATTGTCTTGGGGTACCAAATACCATACAACGGATATCTCTAGACCCAGACGAGCTAGAAGGTTGGTGTCTTCGGCAAAGTTATTCAACACATCAAAGGCATTCTGGCGGTGACAATCCTAATAGGAAATTTTCCCGCTAGGTGGCTCTAGTGACAAATTTTCTTTAATTTTCTATATTTTAAGATCCTGATAAGCTATAAGGTTGGTATTTTCAGCAAATTTGTTAAGCAAATCAAGAGCTGCCTGGCTGTAATTGGGAATTTAACTGCTAGATTACGCTAGTAAGAACATTTTCTTGAATCTTCTATATCACGAGATCCTGATAAGCTGAAAGGTTGTGTTTTCGGTTAAGGTGTTCAGCATATAAATCATCAGTTGAGCATTTAAACCGTCGTTTATCATACTTAGGCTAGATTGCTGTAGGAAAGATTTTCATTTTCTGAAAAAAAAAAATAATCCTGAAATACCGACATTCTGGCTTATAGAGATATTGAGATAGAAATTTTCTTTAAAAAAAATCGGGAGTTCCACTAAACGAACAGCATTCAAACCAACTCGATCCCTATCAGGAAAATTGTTCTTCGATAAGTCTGGCTAGCCGTAAAATTAAAAACTTGATAAATTATGTTTACTCGAGTCTATAGGAGTCTATAAGGCCCATGCCTTATTAAAAATCCTCCGAAATATCTTTGGTTACGCCTTTAGTTCCAAAGAAGTTTAGCAATTTTAGGACAATTAAGTACGAACAATTGTTGAACTCATAAATAGAGTGAACCTTTTTGAGATCAAACCTTATTCATTTTTATTGGAAAGTTCGCTAGTTACGCGTGCAGATCTGAAGTCCTACATTCGAATTAATATTTGGATAACCTCAGACAGTTGTTGAACTCAAAACATAATAGATCATAGTTTTTTTGTAAGTTGAATTGCAATGACAAAGCTCTCGGTGCTCTCCAGACCGGTATTATCAGAAAAAAATCTCCATCAAATCTGTGTTCCATCAAGTTTTCGTGGGAACAGTTTTGCAAATACGCCCTTTTGATGTTATTAGCCCAGAAATTCATATGACATTATAGATATTTAAATGGTTTTTCATTAGCGGTGATTATCAAATTTAATGTTCCATCAAAACTTCAAAATTTGTATGTTTAGTTATTTGTTGCTTCTGGGTGGAGTTTTAAGAAAAAAAAGGTAGTTTTGAGCTACGCCCTTTTTGCGGCGTAACCATGAAAATCATAAATCACATGCCGCAAAAGTTTTTTTTTCACAATTTACATATTATTGTCAGCTTTATTTTAAATATTAGCTCTGCTCTAGAAATTGCATAAACCGAAATAATAAAGGATGTGTTATACACACACCTAAAAAATCTTAGATTTACACGTAACGTAATTTTAGCCTCAATCATGCAAAGCCGTTTCTCGTGTATTATTCAATGATAAAACCTATAAACACATCTATTAAGGTACAGTGGGGGAAGTGTATCAGTGGGGTAAGTGGATCATTTGTCAATATTAAGCATAAATACTTGAATATGTTGAATGTTTTCGCACCATTGCTTCGTTTTAGGTTATATTCTTACGTCCACACTGATACTATTGCAAAACTGGTACTACACGCACACTAACACAAGCAAATTTGTTAGATGCAAAAATTGATTAATTTCAAAATTGTTTTCCATCATTCAAAAATCCATTGTATCTCTGTCTAAAATCGAATTCTATTAGTTTTTTCGACACATGGTGAGCATTTCAGTTCTATTTGAATGAATCACAATGAAAAATATGTGATTTTTATAAATAAATACAGATATATTGTAAATGGTACACTTACCCCTACTTTTTAATGGGGTGGGGTAAGTGGATCAAGTATTATTATCATTTATTGACAGACTGCTTACGAGAATTTTAATAAGTTTTAATATTCGCAAATGTTGTTTTCCTTTATTTTTTTCAATCCCAGCTTAAATTTGTCAAATTGACCATAAAAAATTTGAATTAATCCACCTAAGAGTTTTTTTAACCTTTCTGGTATAAAAAATTAAATAAAATAATAATAATTTCAAAACTCACACAAAACTTTTCGTGGTTTATCTAAGCTGAGTTGCAAAAGTGCTAAATATGCTAATTCTCTAATTGAAAACATATTGTCGTACCTTATCTGACCATATAAACTATTCTAGACAGATGATACAAACGTATTCATAAATAGAATAAAAAGATTTCAGTTTGTAATTCAAAAATAAATGCAGCTAATATTTTCAAACTACGAGTGTTCATCGAAAACATCGTTAGGAATAATCTTACAATGCTTCTGTATAACTTATGTGTATAAATGGATGAATTTTCTCCAAATTATTCTAGTCACAAGGTTTTTTTTTTGCTGTGCGAATTAGTGTAAACTAATGTATACATATTTTTTAACATATTTTGATCATATAAAGATACTTTTTAATTTTAAAGTATTGAAATGTATCATTACTAGCACTAATAATAAGAACGAGAGTAATATCATTCTAACTATACATAATTACATTACATTTGTTTTGAGAACAGATTTTTTTCTTTCGGTGATCCACTTACCCCACCATGGTGGGACAAGTGGATCATTTGGCGCAAATTTTTAAGTCCCTCATACTCAATACATAACAATCAGAAAAATCGAAATAATCAATGATTTGAAGTATATTAGTCCCTCATTTGTTATCCACAGAAAAAAAGTTTGAATTACATTATTCACGTTAGCTGTACATGACAATGAAGTTGACTATTGATTTTTCTGTATCCACTTACCCCACGGTACCTTATATACAACATTGTTACCAAAATCCTTAATATTGAACGCGACACGTCTTATCTCGAAGAATGTTGCATGCAAAACGGCTCGGTTTACATGATTTTCAAGCAGAAAATTCAATCATAAATAATGCACATCAAATGACAAACCGTCGATCCATCCATGTGCATTATTTTTGACAGAATATTCAGCGTAGAATCATGTAAACCGAGATTTCTTGTTTGCAATTTCCCTTTCAAGATGCAAGAAAGCATGCAAGATTGGCGAATGTTGGATGTAAGATCATGAAATGTTTCAGTTTCACTCAAGATTGCAAACATTATAGAATGCAATGAGACAGTTTACATTAATTATCGTTGAATGTTCAGTTGCAACTCCTTTTACATGATTATCATAAAAAATTACGTGCCATGTAAATTTCAGATTTTTTTGCTGTGCAGAACTCCATAGATTTTCGACGAACTTGAGACAAATCAAACCAGATGAATAATATACGATAGTTATGGTAGTTACTACACACCAAAAAAATCTTAGATTTACACGTAACGTAATTTTAGCTTCAATCATGCAAAGCCATTTCTCATGTATTATTCAATGATAAAACCTACAAACACATCAATTATATCCAACATTGCTACCAAAATCCTTAATATTGAACACGAAACGTCTTCTCTTAACAAACGTTGCATGCAGAACGGCTCGGTTCTCATGATTTTCACGCTGAAAATTCAATCATAAATAATGCACATGGAATGACAAGCCGTCGATCCATCCATGTGCATTATTTTTGGCAGAATATTCAGCGTGGAATCATGTAAACTAAGCGATCTTGTTTTCAATTTCACTTTCAAGATGCAAGAAAACATGCAATATTGGCGAATATTGGATAGAAGATCATGAAATGTTTCAGTTTTACTCAAGATTGCAACGAAAATGCAATGAGACAGTTTACATTATGTATCGTTGAATATTCAGTTATAACTCGTTTTACATGATCATCATAAAAGTTTACGTGTCACGAAAATTTAAGATTTTTTTGCTGTGTAGATAGTTAGTTAGATAGTTACTAGAATATGATTTTTTGCTTATCAGATCGATCCAAAAGTCAACTAACTGTTTCAATAGTAAAAACTATAGATAAACAATCAATCTACTATTGAAAAACAACATTTTTTAAACTGATTTCGAAAATTTCAGACTATTTGCAACCTTGTTTGTTTAAGCAATTTTTATAAAAACGCTCTTTTCATAAAGAAATAGTCGATCAAAATCATGGGAAAAGAGAGGTTTAACAATGAATGTTTTCAATGGTTATGCAGCAAAAAGGGGCGTAAATCAAAATATTGTTGAGCTTCGTCCAGATGCTGCAAATAACTGAACAAACCAACTTTAAATCAAGTTAAGATGGTAAATTTTATTTGATAATCACGCCAATAAAAACCCGTTTGATTTTCTATGAATTTCTGGACTTATACCATCAAAAGAACATAACTACATAAAGGTCCCTACTTGTGAGCGTTTGCATTTAAGGGAGATTTTTTTACTGATAATAATGGTCTGGGGATCAGCGTGAAGTAACCACGTATCTGAATAAGTCTTCTCAAAAAAAGTTCGCGTGCTCAAGAAAACATATCTTCGTATCACGAATGGTCGTTCAAAAGTCAGAGAACAAATCAAATTAAAAATTGACGGTGAAACTGTACACTCTGATAGAGATGTTGTTGAAATTTTTAACACCTACTTTGCTAACATCGGACACAATCTGGCTAATAAACTTCCTAAAAATAATTTCGATGTTTTGAAACATGTTAAAACTGTCAATAACTCTATATTTCTGCGTCCCACTAACGTAAGTGAAGTAAGTATCCTAATAAGTCACCTAGATGTTAAAAAAAGTAGAGGACACGATAATATTTCCGCTGATCTGATCAAAGCTAATATGGGCCCTTTCTCAGAGATTATTGCAAAACTTTTTAATAAAATAATAGCAACCGGTGTGTACCCAAATGTTTTAAAAATTGCTAAAGTAACGCCAGTTTTCAAGACTGGTGACGCTTACGACCCTTCAAACTATCGGCCAATCTCAACCCTCACAGTTTTGAACAAAATCTTCGAAAAACTTTTAACGAGTCGGCTTGTAAACTTTTTGACCGCTAACAACGTTTTTTATAAATTCCAGTATGGATTCCGGGAAGGTTGTGGTACATCAACTGCAATCATCGAGCTTTTAGATGATCTGTATTGCGAAATAGACCGCAAAAAGATTGTGGGGGGCTTATTCATTGATTTGAAGAAGGCTTTCGACACTATCGATCACGGCATTTTACTTAAAAAACTTGATCGATATGGAATAAGAGGAGTGGCCAATGACCTAATAAAAAGTTATCTGTCAGATCGTAAGCAGTACGTAGCGCTTAATGGTACCCGTAGTAGTTTATGCTCTATTGACATAGGAGTGCCACAGGGGAGCAACATTGGCCCTCTATTATTTTTGATGTTCGTAAATGACTTGGGTAATCTGAAACTACGTGGAACACCAAGGCTCTTTGCAGACGATACGGCATTGTTCTATCCTCACTCCAATATATCATCAATAGTTGAAGATATTGAATCAGACCTTGTAAGCCTCTTGCATTATTTTAACGGCAATCATCTCTCTTTGAACCTCACAAAGACTAAATATATGATCTTCCACTCGTCTCGGAAAAAAATACTGCAACACTCTGATCCGTACGTTGAAAATTTACAAATTGTAATTAATTATTAGTTTTTCTATTTTTGTAAGTGTCCATTACCAGGGAGCTCAGTGTGAGCTTTTTGGTATGGGGGTCAGTGGAGGGTATTAAAAAAAAAAAAAAAAAAAAAAAAAAAAAAAAAAAAAAAATGACGTAAATGGAGGTTTCAGTGTAAAGCAAACGATTGTGTCCCAGCTTCCCCCTTGTCTTCCCAACTGAATTTGAGATAAAGCGTATATCTTCCCATCTTTGACGACTACACTTGGAAAACATTTCTTCAAGGAGGAAGCTGGGCCCTTCCGCGGGGTGTCTTACCGATGTGTGGCATAAAGTGCACGGTACGTTCCAGCGTGAGGACTGCCACGTCGAAGCGATCCGCCTGCGGGGTGAACTTGAAGTACGGATGGACGTTGATCGAGCGCACCCCAAACGTATAGGCCGGCAGCGGTTCGACGGCCGAGTTGATCACGTAGTCCCCGAGGGTTACGTGCACTTGACGCGGAGTCGCCCGGGCAACGCAGTGTCCAGCGGTGACCACGTGGCGCCGCGATATCAGCGAACCCCCGCATCTGGAAAGCATAGATCTGTGTTTTAGAGGAAAGAGGGAAACGGAAGAAAACAGGTGTGTTGTACAGAGTAAGGCCCCCCACAATAGGAAAAGAGTTCCCAAGTCAGTCCAGTTGATCCGGTGGAGGTTCATGGTACATGGTCAAGGCATAAAGTGTTTGTCAGGGGTGTGATTGATAGAAGAAGGAAATGAAACAAAGAAACGATCAAACCACCCAAGTGGCGAACGGAAGTCGAGCCCGAACCAGACCAGGTGTCCAGCGCGCAAAGTGTAAGCCCATCCAAAGGTAAATCCCGATGCAAATTGAAGCGTGTCAAAAAAGGTAGGAGGTGGTGAGTGAAGGGTTATCAACCGACGGAGAATGAGGAGAAAAAGAAGAAGAAATAAAAACTTGTTAGTGGATTAGTCTACGGCGGGTTACGGATTAATTATATGTAATTGGCCACCGCGGGCGAAGGACTTGATGCGGTCCCAGCTGACAAAACAACAACTAGTTAAGCTATACGGAAATGTCGGGAAAATACCGAGATGTAAACTGAAATGATACGTGATGAATGACGCAAGGCGGGAAGGGACTTGCTTCCACCGATTATGTTAATTATGCTTCCCACCGGTGGTGAGTGCCAGATGGCGCGCTTACTACCGCTACTGGACACTACACTCAATTTCATTTAGTATGGTTCCTAATTGATGTACGATACACGGTTAATGATGATTGATTAGTGAGGTTTACTCGGGAAATATCTCGAGTGAGTGATCAATGTCGTTACGAGTTAAGTTGCATCATATAAGCATTTACAATCAAACTAATGAACTCAATCTCAAACGTGTGGTGTTATTCTCTCAGAGTCAATCTATCATTTGAAATAAAATGAAATGATTTCATTCGGGTTGGAAGTACACTTTTTCTATATAGTCGATATTTAGTAAGCTTCTTGTGTAAAGCTTTGGCGGCAATCTTTGGATACTAGCAAAAGTGATGTTAATAGTTATTTAAGAAAGGTATAAGACATAGGCAAGTTGCCTAGTATAAAAGTAGAACGTGGAATTGTGACGGACTTCGGTTTCCAGATTGGCCGATGGCGCTGCAGAATCGTTACCCGTTCTATGGCGTAATTGGTCAACGCGCCCTGTTTAACGTACTGGGAGTCGTGGCATCGAAGTCTACTAGAACGATTCCATTATTTTTCAGCTCTAGTTGCTCAAATTGACTTTTGTGTCTACGAACTTCAGGTTTTTTTTTAACCTTTCTCGATTTGGATACAATGAGAATGGTAAGTTGTTCCCTATCCCCTTTAATTACATCTCCGTGTTACTCCGAAGAACCTTGTCACAAAGACAAATCACAGGAAGCTGTCAAGGCCTACGAAGAAGGCCAAGAATATAACGAGAGCCAGGTGAACTCGATTTTCGTCGCGCCAGTCTGGATGGTTCCATATAAGAGTGCTTGCAGTGACACAACAACGAATTCGTGGTGATTTTTTGTCGCTGTTGCTGAAAAAATCGCATTGATTTAGGGAGCTTTAAATCTGAACAAAAACGACACCATTCAGCGATTGTTATTCCAGTCAACGACAGAAAAGATATGTGTTGCGACTAATGCAGGGCCCTAACTAGTTTTATCCGATAACAGAAACAAGGTTGCGGACAAACGGGAACGGCATCGATACAAGTTATGGCCAGATTATCTATTCAGGAAATTGTGGACAATATGGTGAAGATTTTGTGCCCGCAATACTAACTGTTTCAGTGTTATAAACAGTATAGGCCCTCTATTATGGACAGAGGCAGTTCAACCAGCTGGTGGATCAATTAATCAACTATGAGATCGGACCGATAACCATCGCAAGAAACTTCAATGCCTGAGCTGTGGCAGCAGAGTGAATAACGCAGGAGCTTATAGCCTGCATGAAAATCTACCAAAGCAATATTAACGATTGTGGAGTCTGGATCACATTTCAGATAAATGGGTAGGGGTCTATCAACGACTTCACGGTGAACATGAACTTGAAAGATTGCGAGTACACCCATTGATTCGCTACCGCATTGACCAATGAAAACCTGCGGCAACACTATAAAGGGTAAGTTGCGAGACAAATCTATGGAGGGTAAGTTTATGGCGAACTATTCGTTGACGCCCCTCGGTCGGACAGCGGTGACAAGAGTATCGAAGTCTCCGAGCTTGCAAACTAAAGTAGCACGTTTGCTTGTCTCAAAGTCAGCAGGCGGGCACCGAGAGCAGAGAAGATGATTGATCCAGAAGAGCGCAAGACAGCTTTGAAAGAAGCTTGCAAGCCAAATTACTACAAGGAACTGTGTTAAAGTGCAGACGCCAATCTTTGAGGAAACGAATATCGAGTCATCCCGCAAAGATTATGAACTCTTCGACACCAGCTGATATATGCCCGTATGAACTGGAGATATTCGTGGAAGATTTCTTCCCGAAACACGATCCGCGATTCGATGGAAACCGGTAAGCGACTGAATCTGTGTGTTGAGAATGAAGGGCAAGGTCTTCAACTACAGCCTGATCAGCATATATGCGCCAACGCACTGGCTCCCAAATAGACCACGTGCTGGTTGGTGGGTGACATTTCTCATATGTCATGGATGTCAGGACCTTCCGAGGCCATAATATCGACTCGGATCATTATCTCGTTGTAGCTAAAATTCGGGCGCGGTTATCCAGCGTCACGAATTCCACGACAAACAGAACGCTGCGCTTCAATATACAACGCTTGTCGACTGATGGGGTAGCTGCGCAATACCGTCAGCAACTAGACGAGCAGTTGGGATGAATCAACGTTGCTGGAGACGTCGACAGCCTGTGGGACCCTATCCACGAAGCTGTGACAACAACGGCGCGGGAAGTGATCGGCACTGGTCAACGACGAAGATGAAACCACTGGTTCGATGAAGAGTGCCAGGGAGTGACAGACATGAAGAATGACGCCAGAAGCCGTATGCTTGTGGCCGGTACCCGACAGAACAGAGAGCGGTACAGGGTAGCGAGAGCCGACGAAAAGCGAATCCACCGCAAAAAGAAAAGGCAGCACGAAGAAAGTGTGGTAGCTGACCCGGAATGATATGCGGAGATTCTATGCAACGGTCAATGGTGCGTGGCACAAAACCGTACCAGTGCCCGCCATGTGCAATGATTGAGAAGGGAATTTGCTGACAGATAAAACGGCGGTGGCTGCCAGGTGGAAGGAGCACTTTCAGCAATTGTTGAACGGTGGAAATGGAAATGTAGCGAGGAACAGGATGAACATAGATGATGACGATCAAGCTGTGGACCCACCGTTTAAAAGGCTATCAGCGAGCTGAAGAGCTGTAAGGCTGCTGGGAAGGACGAGATCCCGGTCGAGTTTCTCAAGCACGGAAGCGAGCAGCTTTACCAGTCGATCCACCGAGTACTTCTGAAGGTATGGGAGGACGAAGAATTGCCGGCCGGCTGGTTGGATGGCCTCATCCGCCCTATCTACAAGAAAGGGCACAGACTGGAGAGTGCCAATTACAGAGGAATTACCCTGCTGAATTCGGCGTACAAAATTCTGTCGCGCATCCTGTTTAACAGACTGAGACCGCTTGAGGAGTCCTTCGTCGGCGAATACCAAGCTGGCTTTCGTGAGGGCCGTTCGACAACGGACCAGATGTTTAGCTTACGAATGATCCTAGACAAATTCCGGGAGTATAACTTGCAGACTCACCATCTGTTTATTGATTTCAAGGCGGCGTACGACTCAGTGAAAAGAAAGAAATGAGCTTTGGCAGATAATGTCTGAAAATGGTATTCCGGCGAAACTAATTAGGCTGATACGTGCTACGCTGCATAGTTCGAAATCAAGTGTTCGGATCGCAGACGAAGTGTCAACCTCGTTCGTGACGTTAGACGGATTGAAGCAGGGAGACGCACTTTCGAATTTACTGTTCAACATTGCACTCTAAGGTGCTATTAGGAGATCTGGCGTGCAGAGAAATGGCACTATTATCAAAAGGTCGCACATGCTCCTTGGCTTTGCGGACGATAAAGACCTAATTGGAATCGATCGCAGGTCAGTGGAAGAGGCCTTCGTGCCTCTGAAGAGGGAGACAGCGAGGATAGGCCTGACTATTAATTCTACCAAAACGAAGTACATAGTTGCAGGTAGAGATAGAGTCAGGCATGGTGGTGTAGGTGCTGAGGTAGTGTTTGATGGGGATGTGTTTGAAGTTGTTGAAGAATTTGTTTATCTTGGAACACTCGTGACATGTGACAACGACGTTTTCCGCGAAGTGAAAAGACGTGTTGCAGCTGCAAATAGGGCCTTTTACGGACTACGTTACCAGTTTAGGTCCCGCAGCTTGCAAACGGAAACAAAATTCGCCCTGTATAAAACATTGATTCTTCTGGTGGCCCTCTACGGGCACGAAGCGTGGACGTTGAAAGAGTCAGACCGGAAAGCTCTCGGTGTTTTTGAACGTAAAGTGCTGCGGATAATACTCGGTGGGAAACTCGAAAATGGTGTGTGGCGCAGACGCATGAATCACGAGTTGTATCAAGTGTACAAAGATGCGAATATTATCAATCGTGTAAAATACGGCAGACTTCAGTGGGCTGGTCACTTAGTGCGAATGTCGGAAGAAAGGATTGCGAAAATAATATTCAGCAGGGAACCATGTAGAGGTCGGCGGCTTCGGGGAAGACCACGAATACGCTGGCTGTACGCAGTGGAAGAGGACCTGGCGACCCTTAACGTTCGAGGCAACTGGAGAAGTTTCGCCCAAGACCGACGAAGATGGAGCTCTACAATACGCCTGGCAATGGCGTGACGCTACGCTGTAGACATCAAGGTATCAAGGTAGGTATAGAGCGATAGCGTCGGAAGCAATATGCAATTGCACAGTATGCATGATCCACATTTCCATCACTCTAGCGGGATATGTATATCGAATGTTACCAGCACCTATTCAGCTATTCAGCAAAACCAAATTGAGGGTCGTGGGTTTGAATCTGGTCAAAAGAACGAGTGATTCTTGGCTCTTTTTTTTGGCGAAAACCGGCTCATTTGATCAGCACGGATCAGACAAAGAGTGACACGCATAAAGAACGAATCGATATTTCCCCCTATTCTCCTCCGTTCGTATCTCGGCTTTATTATAACGCTTGACAAGTGCCTTGTTTGCACGCTACGGCACAGTTTGCAGCCATACGTAGCCAACCAACTAATTTGCCCCGCCCACTTGCATACAGGCAGATGAAAGGTAGAGCATGAGCATGATTGACCGCCCACAGTTGCTACTCAAATCTGTCCACTCTGAAATCTATCCACAGATCGCAGACGTTCGGAACGAATTGCTAGGAAACAGTGACGGATATTCAAACCCAGATAAATAATATCGTACAGAGAACGTGTCATAATTCAAGCATGTGGCACGCAGCGATCAGAGCGGTAACGCAGAAAAATGGCTGGAAGACTGTAAGACTTCTACCCTTGTACGGAATGGGATAGACCCATTGCCGGTAAATGGGAGCAAGCCATTAGGCCGAATGCTGTTAGGCTGAAAGGTTCGTAAGGCTAAAATAACTTGTGTCTATTCAAGGTGAAAAATTCTTACTACTATTTCAAATGGTTAACACATTCATTAGTGTTTATACTTCTTTTAAAAAAGGCTGATTTAAGTTATATTTCACAGTGGATATTGAAAGCTTTAAAGTAATGTAATGATATCCTGACCTTATAACTAACAGCCTATTCGACCTAATAATTCATTCAACCTAACGACCCATTGGAAATAACAGCCATTTTCGGCTTAATGACGTTTTCGGCCTTACGACATTCGGCCAATCGGGATAGATAGTCTTTTTCTACTCCTCTGAAACCGCAGCACTGAATTCGGGTGATATCTCAACTTCCGTAGTCGGTGAAGTTTTCCGTTGGAGACTAGTCCAGTAAATCGTGAAGTAGTGCTGGAAAATGACCGTCAAAGTGCCTGCAAACCAGAAGATATACTTCATCGGTATCACAGGACTGAACTCAGCATCTACATGGATTGAATCGGTTCTTCCACCGTCGGGAAATTCTTCGTCCTATTAGGATAGACTCTTCCAGTTTAGTTGAGAAGCAGGCCATATGCCAAAATTGGTCGAATAACTGTTGTGTAAATCCATGGTGACAAGACTGCCCCTTGGGGGCATCCGAAAACACTCAATTTACGAATCGCTGCTTGGCGCAATGTCGAGAAGAGATGTCGGTTTTTGAGCATTAGATGAATCCAATTGGTAATCATTGTGGGCACGTTTACGTAACACTTAAACTTCGTTTACTCGCGATCACGACAGATGCGAGTAAATCAACACTCTTATGCTCGTGATCATTTTATTTTGTTTTTAATCTGGTTCAGCAGACATGTTCGCCACTTTCCATCACTAGTCTTAAGTGAGGGGGGAAATTGTCACTAATTTAGGAATAAATAGTTTAATGGGAAGGTTCCAGAGGTCCATAACGCTTCTGGAAATGGAACCTGTTGAAAAAATCCATCATTGCCAATTCACTTTGGATGTTGTAAAACGTATTTTTGTGGAATTGTTTTAATACTTCCAGAATATTCAAATACATTATTGGGGGTTTGATAGATAAACTGCAAGAGAACAAACAAAACACGTTTCGAGGCTCCCTTCATAAATATTGCTAATACTTGGACTATGCTACTATATTGGTTACGTTTGTTAATCATTATAAGAGTTAGGAAATTGTCAAAAGTTTGTCAAATGGTTAAATTATGATACAACATTGTACAGAACTTGAGTAACATATGTGCTCGGACTCTATATCGAAAACTGTGAAAACTCCACAGTTCTTCTTTCTGCTAAATCGTCCGATATCGCCTCGTTCAAACCTAGGATCATTAATGTCCCCTGACGGGGACCGTCACCTGTCTGTCACCTTACTGTCTAGAGTTTACCAAGTTTATCGCGTGATCCTGTATTCATTTTCATGATTTTTGTTTTTCTTTTACGCTTTTGCCAGTCCCACGTTACCTCGATGAGCCTATTCGAATATAGGCTTGCCAGGGGAACGAACCAAAGCCGGCGTCATCGCCGCCCACAATCCTTCGCTGAGCCGTCTGTTTCGCTAACGAGATACCGCAGCCTGGAAGAAAATAGTGGAAAAAGAAAGAAAAGGGAAATTCATTCGGTTAGATTGTTGTGAAAATGCTTAGATATTTGAGAATATAAATTGAAACTATGGAATAAATGTACAGCGAACAAGCAAACAAGCGGAAACACAGAAACAAACATTCTGGCAGGAAAACAAATGGAACAATTGAACAATGAGTTGAGAATGAACAGAAGCTAAATAAATCGACAAATTGTTAGATTAATATCGACGGATGTGGTGTTTTTTTTTGTGTGTGAGAAAGCTGATTCATGCAACAGGTTTGGTGTTATCGTGTTACGTGTATGTGTCTTGAGTATTGTTAAGGTCAATTTGGTCAACTACTGAAACGAGTTTAGACTACAAGAGAGCTAATCGACAGATTTTAGAATAGTTCAAAGAAAAAGGACATTTGTATCTTTACAATAGAAATGGTCAATATATGTTCGGAAATAATCGTACAAAAGAAACAAGTTCTTACAATTAAACTACAGTAACAAAACAACATGGTACATACCAGTGGATGAGTCTACTACCTTTTTCAAACATCCTCGCATGGGCCTATAAATTGATCGGTTATGATTAAAACTACAGAAAAAAAAATATCATCGAAGAAGCAGAGCTACGGACAGAGTAAACCAAATTGACTTAACACTACTCGAAGATTTGAAGAAGTAGAAGAAGGTGTGGTCAGAGTTCAACCGGAAGTGCAGGTAGAGGTGGACAACGAACGGTGGTTGGTTACGGTTCCGACAAATCTTCCAAATTAGATTAAGGCTCTGTAAGAACAAGTATAAGTGTGTTGTAAGGTGTTGCGCTGGGTTTAGTGGGCTACATACCAAACGTTACTTGAAGGTGGTAGTGGGGTTGTTACTCAAAAACAAGAGAAATAGAACTGGTTGGTTGAGTGGAGATTGAGAAAATGGAAGACCTTAGGAATAGTTTGAGAGAAGGTTTCAACCGATCTATCGTTGTTTACTGGAATGTGAGTGTTCTTCTTTTTCTTCTTGGTATTACGTCCTCACTGGGACAGAGCCGGCTGCTCAGCTTAGTTTTCTTATGAGCCCTTCTACAGTTATGAACTGAGAACTTTCTTTACCAAAGTTATCATTTCCACATTCGTATATCATGGGGCAGGTACGATTATACTCTATGCCCATGCATTCAGGGCATTTTTCATTACATATTGATCCTGAACCGAGTGGGAATCGAATCCAGACACCTTCAGCATGACTTTGCTTTGTGGCTGCGGACTCTAACCGCTAGGCTAAGAAAGGCCATAAGAGACAAAAGAGTGATAAAAAGAACAACATGACTACTATCAGTGTAATTTTCGAAATACTTGCCAATGCTCAAAGCGATGAAACTAGAAAATTGATATTTTTGACTGATACGTAAATCAGTTTCCAATTTTGTTTAGGTTTTAGCATAGTGTACTAAAGGGTGGTACGGTCAAAATTTGGTCAATTACGACTTGACGTAGGGTAGAAGCACCAGTTTTGGCCATTCTAGGAGTAAACATTTCTGAAAAGCATTAACGTGTAGTGTCTTATTTATTTAAAAAAATATATGGCAAGCTCTATATGTACTGCGAATACGCCAAATTAAAGCTTTCAATTCCTATTTTGTATGAACAATATTGGAACTGAGCATAACCCACATTTTCGCATTGAAAATCGCGTTGGTCAATATAATCCACCAGAATAAGTTTTGGCCACCCTCTTAAATTTGGTTCCTAAATTGGCCAGTCAAATTGTTTTTTGTAGGATTGGCCAAATAAGGAAATTGGGAGTACAGGAATTGAAACTATAAGGATAACTATGTTTTTATTTTTTGTTTTGAATCAATTTGAACAATTCAATGAATGTAGTTCTATCATGTGAATATATTCTACTAGACACAGAATTTTCTGTATGAAACGGTGTATGATCTACAAAGGCTACAATTGGTGCTATGGCCAAAACGGTGCTTCTACCTTATTTCTTTGAATTTTGCGTTTAAAAAACCTGAACACCCGCAAAAATCCGAGCTACTTGCACGCAAAGTTAGCAAAATCGCTAAAAGTTGCCAAATCAACCGTTACAAATGTAATTAAAGTGTTTGAGGAACGTTCGTTCAGGAAGTCTGAAGCTAAACAACATGCCGAACTGTCGACTTACAAGAAGATAATGACTCCAAATCACAATGATAAGCAAAATACGACGGCCAAAGCGCGATCTCGGAGGCTGTACACGACGATGCAGCCGAAGTTTGACTGCGTGGTAATGGACGATGAAACCTACGTCAAAGCCGACTACAAGCAGTATCCGGGACAGGAGTTTTATACAGAAAAAGGAAGGGGAAAGGTACCAGATATTTTCAAGCATATGAAACTGTCGAAGTTCGCAAAAAAAATATTTGAATATTTGAATAAAAGTCTGCTACCTTTTCTGAAGAAACACGGTTGCTCCGAACTGTTTTGGCTGGATTTGGCATCTTGCCATTACGGTGAAAAGGCCATGGAGTGGTACACCGCCCAATTGCGAAATATTGGGCTATTGTCACGCGGAACCTAAAGAAGACCAAAAAACTGCTAGTGACGAGAAGCAGTTCAAGGCAAACTGGCATTCTGCGGCGAAGAAGGTGGCTGTACAAAATTTGATGGTAGGGGTCAAGAGAAAAGCCGGATAGTACAGTAACGATACGACATTAGAATAGATTGAAATTTGTAGACCCCTCTTCCCACTCTTTCTCGCTTTTTCCAGTATCTAATACAAAGCAATGGTGATCGATATTCGACCAGGTACTAAATTGCGGTGCACAGCTTTAAGTTCGATTTTCCCCAGCTTCCTAAACTGGCTGCGGTTGTGCGAGAAAAATCGATCCACCAGACAGTTACAGGTTCTATCAAACCACACTGGACGAAAGAACTGTAACAACTGAGTCCCTGAGGTAGGTCCCAAACGGACCGAATAACGGTTTTTTAATTTTGTCAAGACTGAAAAGCCAATCTAACATCAACAAGGAACTATAGTCGAACTACCAACGATATATCTATTACATTCACTGTCACACTTTCATGGACTCCCTAGTACAGTCCCAATTATATGTATATAGTGGCAGCGCACGACTAAGGAGAAGTAACGGTCTATGTACTGAATAATATGCGTTGAGGCTGATAGCGGCAATATTCTACTCCCTCATTAGGGTCGGGTGACACTGACCTTAAAAGGGCGAGTGGGCTAATGGCATAGGCTGCCCCCGTCCCGCGAAACCATGGATGCCCTTAGAGTACGATACTAATCCATCGCCTGGTTGCTCCAACTCGACGGAAGTAGGCTCAGATGCCATTACCTGACTTGCGCCGATCTGGCTCTGAACACTATGTCAACGCTAGCATGGCCTCTCTGCTTGCATAGATAACCAAGGGATCACAAGAGCGACTATTCCTGCGGAGATGGATAGCGGCTCTTAGGAGCGGAATGTGAAAGAGAAGCTTCTCAGGACCCATCAGTAACCGGTAAAGGTTCCCAAGAAAGGAGGCTACCGACATCAACTTAGGTGAGAACAGTGTGGGCAAAAGCCTAGACACTTTGACGACGGCAGGCACTGGTACACTCTAGTGCAACATGTGAGGTGATCGATGGCCCGGGACTAATCGAGGCCATTAATCGCAATAGGGACTTTACTTTTACTTTAGCTGGCTCTACGTCCTTCGAGACATGACCTGCACCACAATGTTACGCCAACTAACTCGATCGCCCCACATTTCCAAGATCCTGCTCCACTTGGTTAAACCACCTAGCTCGTTGCGCTCCCCTTTGTCTAGTACCGGTCGGATTTGATGTGAACACTATTTTTGCGGTATTGTTGTCCAGCATTCTCACAACGTGTCCCGCCAATCGTACCCTTCCAGCTTTGGCGACTTTCTGGATACTGGGTTCACCGTAGAGTTGCGCAAGCTCGTGGTTCATTCTTCTCCTCCATACACCGTTCTCACATACTCTGTCGAAGATCGTCCTAAGCACACGTCGTTCAAAAACTCCTAGCGCTTGTAGGTCCTCTTCGAGCATTGTCCACGTCTCATGCCCGTAGAGGACTACCGGTCTTCTACATGGTACACTTAGTACGGAATTGAAGTTTACCAGACCGCAAGGTCTCGTAGTAAGCACAACTTCCGGCAATGATACGTCTTCGAATTTCGCAATAGGGAGTACCTCCTGAAAATGCTGAGCATACGTGGGAAAAAAACGCGTAGTTTCTAAAGGAAAAGTGACCTACGTGCCCGTCCTCCAGAGCAGAAAAGCTGACACGAGCCAAGCTCCACGGTCAAGAGGACATGGCAACAGTGAAGAGGCCAACACCACGTCTGAAGCCAAGCAAAAAGAGCTACGGGATATCCCGAACCAGACGGTACTTCTTCAGGAACTACGTGCGCAATACAATAGTAAACCCGTGGAAACGATTTGAAAAGAAGAAACAAAAGAGAATACCGAAATCTGTGACAAAAGAGAATTCTAAACCGTAGTGAAACGTAGGAATATAAGCGAAGTCCTCAATATCAAAACGGAGGAGGCAAAAAACGCCGAGGTTCTGAAGCGATGCGAAGCACGGAGACGTTATCGCCATTGGGCGCAGATGTTGCGGAGCATAAGGCGGACTAGGATCCTAGCTAGTTTTAAAGAAAGACGACAAGCAAAAGGGAAGTACTAGGCGACGAGGTTCTTGTGAGATTCCTGGCTGTGGAAGCGACTCTCCAATGTAAAAATCTGAACGAAACCACCAATGCAGCGGCAGTCTCGGCTGCCCTCAAGGAGCAGTGTGGCATCGACGAAACCAGTAAGGCCATCCACCTAAGCAAGGGCCCGCAGGGCACTCAGGTGGCGTCGATCAGGTTGCCGGTTGCAGAAGCCAACAAAGCGAAGAACCTGGACGTACTCAAGGTAAGCTGGTAGGTTTGCCGGCTGAGCATACAACAGCCTCCTGAAGTTTGCTGCAAGTGTTTCGGGAAGGGCCATAAGACGTGGAATTGCAATGGTCCGACAGAAGTAAGTTTTGCAGAAAATGTGGCTGTGAAGGCCATAAGGCAAGCGATTGTAATCAAATCGCCAAGGCGGACCCAAATGTCCGGGCACAAGCGAAGTATCAAAGCGGCCAAAAACGGAAGCAACACAGTTGAGTTTAAGCCACTGTGATGCAGCCCAGCAGCTGCTTTGGAAGTCAGTCTCGGAGACGAAGTTCGACGTGGTGTTACTATCGGACCCATACCACATACCAGCCAACAACGGGAACTGGATGGCGGAAAGGTCTCATCAGGACGATATCCAATCCAAGAAGTAGTATCTATCCCAAATGACGGTTTTGTGATAGCAAATTGAGGGCGTATTCTATTGCAGCTGTTACGCGCCCCCTTGGTGGTCGATTGAGGAAGTTTCCTACATGGTTGACAGGATTATAGCCGAACTAGCTAATCGATAGCCAGTAGTGATAGCTGGTGACTTTAATGCATGGACAGTGGAGAGGGGTAGCCGCTTCACCAACCAAAGAGGCCAACTTTTGTTGGAATTCCTGGCCGCATTAAATCCAGCGCTGGCATATGTGGGTACAGTATGTACCTTCCGCAAAAATGGTGCAGAATCGATTGTCGACGTGACTTCCCGTAGTCCTAATCTTTAAGGTACTTGGCGCGTTGTTGAATGTTATACTCATAGCAATCATCAATCGATCCACTATAGTATAATACCAGGCGGGCGGAGGGCAGTCGATGTAATTCGAATGTCCAAGGTTGGAAAACAGCGCGCTTAGAAGGCGAAGTATTCACTGAAGCCCTGACGCGCGAACAGAACGCTCTAAACCTAAACGGTGAAGAGCTAGTTGCTCTGATATCACGGGCGTTGGATGCTCCCATGCCGAGAAATGCCTCTTCCAGAGAACACAGGCCACCGGAGTACAGGTAGTGCGAATCAATTGCAAATCTTCGAGCGATCTGCTATCGGGCTAGAAGCGCACGCACAGAAGCGCAAAGAAAAGAACGCGGTGCAGCATTCAGAGAGGCAAAGTTAGCACTTAAAAAAGAAATCAAGAGTAGAAAACAGGCATGCCTTGATAGTCTATGCAACTGGAGTCCTTGGGGTGACGCCTACAGTGTGGTAATGGCTAAGACCAAAGATGCTATGGCGCTTCAAGAGTAGTCGCTCGAGCTGCTGCGATCGATATTCGACGAACTCGTTTTGCATCGCCCCACAAGCCCATGGCCTCCTGCGCCTTATAAGGAGGTTGCGGACGGATTCAGGAGAGGTAAATCTACTCTGGACGTTATCCAGTCGGTCATTCAGCCAGCTTTGGTGACAATCGAGCATAAGTGGAACGGCTTCCGTTATAGCCCGGTTGTTACTCTGGATGTGAAGAATGCGTTCAACAGCGCAAGCTGGGAAACGGTAGCCCACGTACTTCACCGCATCAAGGTACCGGTGCAGATGTATAAGCTCCTAAACAGCTATTATGACGGTAGGATTGTACTGTATGACACAGACGAGGAACAGAAAAGCGTTTGAATTACCGATGGAGTACCTCAAGGGTCAATCCTGGGTCTGATGCTATGGAAGGCGATGTACAATGACGACCTGAGGTTACTTCTTCCAATGGGTGTTAAGATTGTTGGCTTCGCCAACGGTATCACCCTAATGGTCTAAGGCAAATTGATGGAGGAAGTAGAGCTAACAACAACGCACTTCATCTCCATAGCTGAGGAATCAATGAGATTCAGGAAGCTAGGACTGGCGTTTCATAAGACTAAAGCGCTGTAAGTGATTGCCCTTAGAGTCCAAGCGTTCCCTTAGGTATCTTGGGTTAATGATCGATGACAAGCTCAGCATCGCTAGCCACGTTGAATATGTCGGTAAGAGGGCATCTGCGGCTATAGCGGCGTTATCGAGGATGATGTCTAACAGCTCTGTTGTAATTGCCAGCAAACGCAAGCTCCTGGCAAGCGTGGCTCAATCCATACTAACGTATGAAAGATAAATCTGGTTAAAAGCACTTGGAACGAGCAGAAACCTAAAGCGGTTGGAAAGCACGAATAGGATCATCTGCTTGAGAGTAGCAAGTGCATACCGAACGGTTTCTAAGGAGGCCGTGTGCATCATAGCCGGGATGACGCCCATCGGGCTCATCATCAAGGAAGATGTTCAATGCTTCAACCAAAGAGGTACCAGAGGAGTCCGCGCAACGTGTAAAGAGGCAACGCTCAGAAGTTGGCAGCAGAAATGGGATAACTTCACTGAATGTAGAAGGAGAGGTCAATGAGCTTCCACCTGACGCAGTTTCTGTAAGGACACGGTTGCTATAGGCAGTACCTGCATAGGTTCGGGCACTGAGAATCTCCTGCGTACCCCGATTGTCCTGATGTTGAGGAAACAGCGGAGCATGTCGTTGTTGATTGCACGCGTTTCATTGTTGTGACAGATCGCATGTTTGCTACATGCGGAGGCGGCATGGCTCTGGAAAATATAATCTAGAGAATATGTGCGGAAGTTGAGTGCTGGAATGCAGTAGCTCTAGACTAAAGAAGGTACAAATTCATCTAAAATTGTTGCCTGATTTCGTTTAAACATTTTTGATAATCAGTCCTCTCTTTTCTTTGTATTATCTCACATCACTACATTGATGCGTCCCATGACCAATACATTCCTTGAATCTGTAGCCACTCCTTAACCTATACTATTGGTTTATAGCGTTCTCTCTCTGCATGCATTATGAATACTGTATGCGTTATCTAGCAAACAAACAAAATATAAAACACCCATTTTATAACAAGCAACGATAGATATCGGCGTTGGACCTATTCCTCATAAATTATGTAAAAATAAATAAATGATATGGCTGTAAACTGTGTTACAATCCATTAAGCGTCAAAATCCACAAAACCAACGTTCTCGAACCAAAAAAGAGCAACATAAGATAAGAATGAATAATAAAGTCAATATCAAAAAGTGAGAATAACATAGGAAGAGTGAGTATAGAACAATACAATAGCGTATGATTGAAAGGAAAGTCTCTTCATCTCAACTCTTGAGCTGTCTTCCGTTCAACGAGCACTCTATAGTGTATCTGTGCGTGTAAGTGTGTTTAGGTGTTTGTCAGTGTGTATTCCTGTTTGGCTTCCCATTAATCAACAAATCTCTCTCCCGCACTTTCCGACTTTGGGGTTTCACTGTTGCACTCACTAGGTTCGTTCTGTACCGGACCGTAATCGTAATTTGGAAGATTTGTCAGGTCGATCGTGTTGCCGGTGTCGATGCCGATGTTGGCCGATTTGGCCGTCCGGTGGCAGCAACCTTTGAGCAGCCCGCCGCACGAACCCTGCAGCAGCCCGCCGGACATCCAGCAGAGCAGGAAGAACTCGCAGGTTCCGCCCTCGTGTTGACACTGCATCTCCGATCGGACTCCGCCCCGAAGTCCACCTCCTCCTGCTGCTCCTCCTCCGACGATGCCTCCTCCGCTACCACCATCACCACCAACTGCGTTATGAGTAGCTGTAGTAGTAGTAGTACTAGTAGTTGCATAGGAGCTAGCTTTAGATCTAGATGCTCGTTTAGGAGGATAGACGACGCGGTAGTTTGGCAGTTTGCTTACTGTGTGCGCTTTTGATACGGGGTAGGGATTTTGGATGGTAGGTGGTGAGATTACATATGGTCTATAGATTGCGAGATCAACTAAAAACAAAAGCAGTTCATGAAATAACACATGTGGAAAGAATAAAGAGGAAAAGTTGGATTATAATTCGGTTTCACAAAATAGTTGCGGCAAAACGGGTTTTTATGTACAACAAACAGAGCTGAAAGCAAATGAGTCAAGCGAATAAGCTTGCAGGAGGAAAGCGTTTTAAGAGTTATGGAAAATGAAACGATATGATTTTTCGGAATGTTCAGAATTCTTAAAGGTTACTTCCGTAGCACACTTTGCAACACCAACATACTTACCTTCGCAGTAATGGTTAATTGGCTGAGATAAACCAACCAAGACAAAACTGAAATAGTAAGCATCGAAAACTGCTACTGGTTTCAAAAGTTTGCTATGATAAGATAATCCTTCTATACATTGTGTATGTAACAATAGGGTCCTAGAACCCTGTATCAATTTCTAAACCAAACACAAGTTCACTCAATTTTCCAATGCTTTATATATAAAATTCAAAAAGAAAATTCTTTTGTTTTATTTTTTTAATTTAAGCCACAGCTCTAGATTTTGGGTGAATAATGTTTCCCCTGTACCTTCCGAAACGTCAGATAGGAACAACTCCAGTGAGTTTTTGTCGGCAAGGTGAACGTCAAAGACGACCAAAAGTGAAAAATTGTAAAATTTTGATGCATTTTCAAATTCAAATTTAAGGACAATCCAAAATTGACAAAGTACAGCCAAACTTCTTTTTACGCCCCTACCTGGGGAAGCGTTGTTCGAATTTAGAGCGTAAAAAGAATTAAGAAAGTTTAGGAAAGTTTTGCGGAGAGGTGGGGTTTATCTATTCTTCTCAAGGGTATCCATAGGGATGGCGAAATTCGAAGCCTGATGTCATTTTGGAATTCATTATGACGACTTCCGGTTTATGAACATCACTTGAAACCCATTTAGTACGGGTAGTTTTGGAATGGACCCAATGAGTGGATGCAGGATATCGATGTCTGATGCATTTTTGGAATGCAAGTTGATAACTTCCTATTTGTGAAAAATACTTAAAACCAATCAATGTGGATATTTTTCGATTGGGTTCCATAAGTAGAAGGCGAAATCCCTATGCCACATAGTGCGTTGAATGCATAGAGTTGCGGGACAAAGATCAAAACTGAAAAAAAGTTCCAGCCATTTCAGCACCTTGGTATGGAAGCAATAGTTGTCCTACACACCAAAAAAATCTTAGATTTACACGTAACGTAATATTAGCCTCAATCGTGCAAAGCCATTTCTCATGTATTATTCAATGATAAAACCTATAAACACATCTATTATATACAACATTGTTACCAAAATCCTTAATATTGAACGCGAAACGTCTTCTCTCGAAGAATGTTGCATGCAAAACGGCACGGATTACATGATTTTCACGCTGAAAATTCAATCATAAATAATGCACATGGAATGACAAGCCGTCGATCCATCCATGTGCATTATTTTTGACAGAATATTCAGCGTAGAATCATGTAAACCGAGAATTTTTCTTTGCAATTTCACTTTCAAGATGCAAGAAAGCATGCAACATTGGCGAATGTTGGATGGAAGATCATGAAATGTTTCAGTTTCACTCAAGTTTGCAAGCATTATCGAATGCAATGAGACAGTTTACATTAATTATCGCTGAATGTTCAGTTGCAACTCGTTTTACATGATTATCAGAAAAAAATACGTGCCATGTAAATTTGAGATTTTTTTGCTGTGTACACACCAAAAAAATCTTAGATTTACGCGTAACGTAATATTAGCCTCAATCATGCAAAGCCATTTCTCATGTATTATTCTATGATAAAACCTATAAACCCATCTATTATATACAACATTGTTACCAAAACCCTGAATATTGAACGCGAAACGTCTTCTCTCGAAGAATGTTGCATGCAAAACGGCACGGATTACATGATTTTCACGCTGAAAATTCAATCATATATAATGCACATGGAATGACAAGCCGTCGATCCATCCATGTGCATTATTTTTGGCAGAATATTCAGCGTAGAATCATGTAAACCGAGAATTCTTGTTTGCAATTTCACTTTCAAGATGCAAGAAAGCATGCAACATTGGCGAATGTTGAAAGGAAGATCGTGAAATGTTTCAGTTTCACTCAAGTTTGCAAGCATTATCGAATGCAATGAGACAGTTTACATTAATTTTCGTTGAATGTTCAGTTGCAACTCGTTTGACATGATTATCATAAAAAATTACGTGCCATGTAAATTTGAGAATTTTTTGCTGTGTAGGTCTAAATATATGTAATTTGCATAAATGACGTATAATTCACGCATAATTTCAAAATTCAAGCGCCAATTTAATTATTGTCCATGAAAGTTATACATAAATTGCTCATAATGACGTAAGAAATTGTTTGTAAACATGTCACTTTTCCCTCGTAGCTGCAAAAGTGACTAATACGCCTTTATGCATAAAAAGAGCATATTTTTGTTGTTAATATAAAATTTGAATAAAAACTTGGGAACTACTTTTAAGATGTATTATTTTAAACATTAACTTGCTCTGGTGTAATGTCTGATTGAGCTGAGACCACATGACGTTACAAGATTTCCTGATTGTTTATCACAAACAATCCATTTTCATACTTTTGCTGGTTGAGAAGTGTACCTACAAAAACTTAAAAATCTGGAAGAGTCTCAGGAAATTACAACTGAATCTTTCTAACCCCTTAACGGCCATCTATGAAAAAAGTGTGTGCAAAATTTAGTATTTTGAAAGACTAAATTCAAAACTTATTCAACGTGTTGATTAAGTGTCATAATTGGAGTCGTTTTTTCATCAAATATACTTAACCACACACCAAAAAAATCTTAGATTTACACGTAACGTTATTTTAGTTTCAATCATGTAAAGCCATCTCTCATGTATTATTCAATGATAAAACCTATAAACACATCTATTATATACAACATTGTTACCAAATTCCTTAATATTGAACGCGAAACGCCTTCTCTCAAAGAATGTTGCTTGCAAAACGGCTCGATTTACATGATTTTCTCGCTGAAAATTCAATCATAAATAATGCACATGGAATGACGCGCCGTCGATCCATCCATGTGCATTATTTTTGGCAGAATATTCAACGTGGAATCATGTAAACTGAGCGATCTTCTTTTCAATTTCACTTTCAAGATGCAAGAAATCATGCAACATTGGCGAATGTTGGATGCAAGATCATGAAATGTTTCAGTTTCACTCAAGTTTGCAAGCATTCCTGAATGCAATGAGGCAGTTTACATTATTTATCGTTTAATGTCAAATGATAATTCGATTCACATGACAATCATGAAAGTTTACGTGACATGTAAATTTAAGATATTTTTGCTGTGCAACCTTCAGTCATGTTTTATTTGTTTTTGTTTTTTTTTTCTTTTGTAAGAGGACTGTCATGGGTTTGATTCCCAGCTGCTCCAAGAAAAAAAAGTGTAATCACCGGTACACGGACAAAATGAAATAATCGAAAGTGAGTTTATTCCAGCCAATTCGGGGAGTTTGTGTATTAACTTTATTTTGATTCAATGGGTGGAAGTTCTTTCCATTTGTATCCATGCCGAAAAAAACTACTGGTAAAGTTATATTTACTCAACCGACAGATCACCCAACTTTCAGTACTGTAACACTAACTCAAATTTGAGTTAACGCACTAAGGTTTGGTTTTTGGGTTGTTTTGCTCTACGCTCTCTGACAACAATATAAGGAGCTAATGAAATAGGGGAATCTATGACAAAAGGTCGAAAGACAAAAGGTCGAAGGGACAGAAGGTCGAAAGACAAAAGGTCGAAAGGACAAAAGGTCGAAGAACAATAAAGAAGGGACAAAAGGTCGAAAATCTTTTTTCAAAGAAGGAAAAATTTCCCACCATGCAAAACGTATTCGACCTTTTGTCCTTTCGACCTTTTGTCTTTCGACCTTCTGTCCCTTCGACCTTTTGTCTTTCGACCTTTTGTCCATAAACCCACTCAGCACATCCGTTTGCCTATGGCATGGACTAACAGTAAATAAACAGTGCCTCTCTCTGCTAGGGTAACTGTCATATTTTGGCTCCTTGGGATCTTGAGATTTTGTCCCAATATATTGTTTGCACAGAGTAATCAAGTCAATGAACATGCCAAAATGTAAAAAAAATCTCTATGAGAGAAAAATGCTTACATAGTCATGTCTAGTCTAAAATTACGCTTTGAGCCCAGAAATTTGAAAAAAGGTTTTATTTTATGTGTAAAGTGTTGTAAGATTCGCAATGAAGAACTGATTGGAACAAAAAGTGCAAAACAGTCCTATCTATCCAAATGACATGTGAATTGTGTGCGATCTTTTGATTTAAACTGGCAAACTTGTTGGAAAATGATCCAGAGTTGGATATAGGGAGTCGGAAATAGAGGTCCCATTTTTATTGATTACCCTACCTTCCGGGTGGAAGCGAAATAGAAAAAAAAAACACAACAAAAAAATCTTAAGTTTACATTGCACGTAAACTTTTATGATGACAAACGAGTTAAAACTGCATATTCCACGATAAATAATGTAAACTGGCTCATTGCATTCATGGATTCATGCAATCTTGTATGAAACTGAATCATTTCATGTTCTTGCATTCATCATTCGCCAATATTGCATGCTTTCTTGCATCTTGCATTTGAAATTGCAAACGAGAATGCTCGGTTTACACGATAATACGCTGAACAATCTGTCAAAAATAATGCACATGGATGGATTGGCGGCTCGGTCATTTCATTTGCATCTTTTATGATTTATTTTTCAGCGTAAAATCATGTAAACCGAGTGAATTCGCTAGCTACATTCTTTCAGTGAAGGCATTTTGCGTACAGTCTTAGGATTTTGTTAGCAATAATGGATTATAAGCTGTGTTTGTAGGATTTATAATTGAATAATACATTAAATTGGATTTACATGAATAAAGCTAAAAATACGTGGCGTGTACATTTTGAATTTATTGGTGTTTACACACCAAAAAAATCTTAGATTTACACGTAACGTTATTTTAGTTTCAATCATGTAAAGCCATCTCTCATGTATTATTCTATGATAAAACCTATAAACACATCTATTATATACAACATTGTTACCAAATTCCTTAATATTGAACGCGAAACGCCTTCTCTCAAAGAATGTTGCTTGCAAAACGGCTCGATTTACATGATTTTCCCGCTGAAAATTCAATCATAAATAATGCACATGGAATGACACCCCGTCGATCCATCCATGTGCATTATTTTTGGCAGAATATTCAACGTGGAATCATGTAAACTGAGCGATCTTGTTTTCAATTTCACTTTCAAGGTGCAAGAAAGCATGCAACATTGGCGAATGTTGGATGCAAGATCATGAAATGTTTCAGTTTCACTCAAGTTTGCAAGCATTCCTGAATGCAATGAGGCGGTTTACATTATTTATCGTTTAATATCAAATGATAATTCGATTCACATGACAATCATGAAAGTTTACGTGCCATGTAAATTTAAGATTTTTTTGCTGTGTAGATCAAAACTAAGTTCTGCAGCAATATAGCTACAGAAACATTGCACTAATATGTGTAAACCACTATGTGCTTGGCAAACATTCAAAAAATTCCTAAAAAAATTGTCAAAAAATAAATGAAATAATGTGGAAATTTTAAGTGAAACAATGATTGCACACCAAAAAAATCTTAGATTTACACATAACGTAATATTAGCCTCAATCATGCAAAGCCATTTCTCATGTATTATTCAATGATAAAACCTATATACACATCTATTACATACAACATTGTTACCAAAATCCTTAATATTGAACGCGAAATGTCTTCTCTCGAAAAATGTTGCATGCAAAACGGCACGGTTTACATGATTTTCACGCTAAAAATTCAATCATAAATAATGCACATGGAATGACAAGCCTTCGAGCCATCCATGTGCATTATTTTTGACAGAATATTCAGCGTAGAATCATGTAAATCGAGAATTCTTGTTTGCAATTTTACTTTCAAGATTCAAGAAAGCATGCAACATTGGCGAATGTTGGATGGAAGATCATGAAATGTTTCAGTTTCACTCAAGTTTGCAAGCATTATCGAATGCAATGAGACAGTTTACATTAATTATCGTTGAATGTTCAGTTGCAACTTGTTTTACATGATTATCATAAAAAATTACGTGACATGTAAATTTGAGAATTTTTTGCTGTGTGCTTCCCGAGAATTCCATTAATCATGCCAAGGTTTTTGAAAGAAGCTCGTTTAGAATCCCGCAAAAAATTCACTTATTCTGAAGAATGTACAAGAAGTTAGGAAACATCTCTGACGAAAATATACGATAAATGAATATCTACAGTAACAAATGTACTACATGCGCATTGGAATCCTACAAGTAGGGAGTCTATTCTGGATGGCAAACTTTCTCGACTTCCTAGGGCATCCTTGCCACGCGATATAAAAATGCAAAAATAGTCAGAGGGCATCCAGTTATAATACTACAAAATTTCATAAAATGCCACTCAATGTCTAGAAGTTCATTTTTTCAAATTTTACAAACAATTCATCATGTCGTATAAATTTAACACCATTTCACTTATAATTAGCATAGAGATCAACTCTGCAGATTCTGAGAAAACTTACAGACAAATACAACTAGATAAACCGTAAAATGTGAACAGTCTCCAAATTCATCAGTAATTGTTAAAAACGTTAATGAAGTTGAGTCATACAAACCCAATTCAGACAAATTGCAAAAAAGCAATTAGTATCTAAAACAGAAGCGATTACACGCGCCATACATAACAGCTAAACCCTCCATTTAGTGCAGCTTATAGATTTCCTCATCGCATCACCTCGTAACCTATCCTAAGAAACCCGTACGTAACCATCCCCAATCGGTCGGACTTCCCTCCGCATCGACACCATTTCCTTGGGTTCCAAAGTTCATAACAAAAATTATGCAACCCCTTCGGAATTACTACTATCAACATCGTGGATTGCCAAATGGACACGATGGCAGCGAAGAAAGGCGGACGAAAGGAGGAAAAATCGCGGTCGTGTGCTGCATTTAATTGACTCACTTATTAACACCATTATCATTTCTCCTTTCGCCACACTACTGACTGCACAGTGCTGCGCGCCGGAGGCTTCTCATCGATCTGTGCCATAAAGTCACAATCGAAGCTCCCCCCAAAAGAGCAGCAGCAGCAGTATCGGAGCATCTGAGCAAAAAGGGAAAACCAAAACAAAATGCTTCGAGACGTAGCGTGAGGTGGGACAAAAGTTCGACCTTTGTGGAATAATCAATATATCAAAAAAAAAAAAAAATGAAACAATTGAAATAAAACAAACACTATACCATGGATCATTAACACAATGGCTAAAATTTTGCTGAATATATTTATGCCGTCATAATATCCCATGTTTAGTTATAACTCCGGATTCCGAAAGCATTCTCAATCAAGAGAACATTTTCAAAAATTCCTGGGAGACTGATTTGGAAGAAATGTGTACTATTATTCAAAAAATTAAATATATGAAAGCCCCTGGCGATAATGGATTTTTCTACATCCTCATCAAGAATCTTCCAGAAGGTAGCTTATCACTCTTAGTTGATATATTTAACAAATGTTTTCAATTAGTATATTTTTCTGACAAATGGTGGTTGCTAAGGTTGTACCAATTTAAAACCAGACAAAAATCCTGCAGAAGCTTCTAGCTATTGTCCAATCAGTTTGCTTTCCTCCATCAGTAAACTTTTTGAAAAGATCATTTTGTACAGAGTGATGGTCCACAGTTCGACTTCCGCCATGGACATTCGACCACTCATCAACTTTTACGTGTAACAAATTTGATCCGTTCCAACAAATCTGAAGGCTATTCTACTGGTCTTGCTCTTCTAGACATAGAAAAAGCATTCGACAGTGTTTGGCATGAAGGTTTATTATCAGAACTCCAATACTGAAAAAGATCTGGTATTCCCTAAGGCAGCATTTTAGGACCCATGTTGCACAACATTTTCACAACTGACTTACCTGAGTTACCTCGGGGATGTCGAAAATCTTTGTTTGCGGATAACACAGGCCTCTCCACCAAAGGACGAAGCCTGCATGTCATCTGTAGTAGATTCGATCAAAATTTACAATTCTTGCGTCAAAAAACAACAAGTGGATATAACTTTTCCAAATCTCATTTGGTTTCTTCAATATTTGGAATGAAAGTTTCTTACTTGAACAGTATTTGAACCACCATAAAATTTGTAACATTTGTTTCAAATCAAGCTCGAAATCTAAAACAAAAAACTTGCCCTACTCGAATTTTTGCCCCACATTACTCTACGTCTCGGGCAAGTTCGTGCTGAAGCGATAATAAATCACCACATCATCATACCGACGAGAAGTGGATTGTGGACAGGAAGGAAAAAGAAGCACCCGGCTGCCGATGACGCGTCCCGACGACGACGGCGACGACTACGAAGACCGATCCGGTACCCCCGTTATCACATATTACATAAACATTCTTTCACCATTCAAGGGGCCCGAGTGGGTTGACTCTCACTTTCGTTTGGCCTTTTACGCCGATATTTATGGCCTCTCTTCCTTTTTTGCCTGCCAATAGTGTGCGGACTACGAGCATGCACGTAGCCAGGGGGCAAGCGACATCAAAAGTCCTTTTACGAATTTCACTCAAAACGACCAGTATTCACAACCTCTGCAGTTTAGGATGCGGCTTATTTTTCGAATGTTCTCGAACCCAAAGGATTCTATCTTTACTAACGATGTTTTAGCCCTGGGGTAGTTTATCCTGGGACCAACAGCTTAACTTCCCTTTCGAAGGAAGTCGTCACTATCACGTTTCGTCATAAGTGACTATATATCGGGAATGAGATTCGATCCCAGGCCCTCGGCGTGAGAGGCGCGTATTCTAACCACTACACCCGGTCCGTCCTCTTTGTGTACTTTTCTGAATTTAAATTACGTTGGAAGAGAAACCTCAGAGTTGGAGCCAAATATAATATGCACCTGCGTGAAAAAATACTACATTCTTTGTTATGAAGGTAATACCAATGAAGTTTTCATAACTTCAATTTTTTTTAACCAATTTTAAATATTTTAACATCATTAATCATCATTGAGGGCCCAGATAGCCGTAGCGGTAAGAGCGCAGCTATTCAGCATGACCATGCTGAGGGTCGTGGGTTCGAATCCCGCTGGTCGAGGATCTTTTCGTAAAGGAAATTTAGAGTATCTTCGTACGTGCCACACGATATACGCATGCAAAAATGGTCAATCGGCAAAGAAAGCTCTCAGTGAATAACTGTGGAAGTGCTCATAAGAACACTAATCTGAGAAGCAGGCTTTGTCCTAGTTTGGGACGTAACGCCAGAAAGAAGAATAAGAATCGTCTAGTTCAGACATACCGTGAATCTTAGAACGATTTTAATCAGAATCCTAGAAGGAAGATGATCAGAAACCTGGAAAAATTCTGTTGAGAATCTTAGAAGGTTTCTGTAGAGATCTCTTAAATTTTTCTGACAAGGATCCTGAAGCAACCCAAGCAGCACATATTGTTACAAGTAGCTTACAGTAACGGCTACTTAATATATTCAATAGTTACAATATGCTACATTTGCAAACATGGAAAAATACTGCTATGTAACCGAAAAAGCGCAAAAAGTCGAGCCTTGTGTAACTTGTTTGTTCGTTACATAAGAAGTTTACAAGCGACTGCTATGCAATTTGTTGATTATGCATGGGTTTTCCTGTGACAAAATAAATGAAACGGCGTTGAAGTTGTTGTTACTTTCTGACAGTTTTGGAACCGAACAACCATTTCAGAATTGAATGTCAATATAAGTAATACGTATGATTTTCGAACGCGTAATTATTCACTAGTACATAATAGATTTAACATGCCGATTTGAATTTGTGGTGAAATCAATCATTTTACTTGCTCAAAATTGACGCGCTCATAAAATAGATAATAATTTTATATTGAAACACATGATACCTGGATTGTTGAGATATTATTCCATTAGAACTGACACAAAAAAAATGGAAATTGACGCTGTTACTCAAATTAGCAGTGTTTTTGATTTTATTTTAATTGTTTTGAAGATTGTGATTCCAAAATCACGTTGTTTCGTGTCCCGTAGTTGGATTTTCTGGGCTGCCTATCATAAATCGCCATTTAATTTCATCTTGCTGCAGATACACTTCCGAATAACTGTTTGAGGACAGCCAATATAAAATGATGACAACTATTAAAAAGCTGTTAGAGAGGCTGCAAATTGTAAATTCAACAATTTTAATTAATCATTGGAAAAATATCTATGAAAACAATAACTTGTCAAAAAATAGTAAAGTTCTTATATCAAAATTCACAATACGTATGAAAACTTTTGACATGTAGTGTTGACCACTGTCATCAAGTTACTCGTTTGTTACACATTAGTTACCCAGAAATCTTATGTTATTTTGAAACTGATGTGTAACCATACTGAAACTGCCAATAAATTACACTGCTGTCAATAGGGGAAGGGGTATTAAAATAAACACCTAAACGATATCGTCTTGCTTTCAATGGGAAAAACGATGAATTTGCGATATATCATCAAATAATGTGCAAAAATCCCCTAAACCATTGACTGGAGCTTTACAAAAGTATGAAAATTAAATGCTCTGTCCAAGAAAGCACATGGTTTGTGACGTGCTAAAATGGCTCAAATAGGTCGAAAAAAGCCAAATTCAAGCTTGTGCTATAAATTATAGCCTATAATAAGGGCGCAAGTCGCATGATCGTTTTCTCTTTATCGATCCTCTCTTCCGTGAATAAAGGTGACAAGATGCGGGTTTGTTAACAATTTTTCACTACAAGACGCTAGGAAGTAATGCAATCTTGCACCCTGAGGTTAAACAACGAATTGAATTTAGCAATTGATCAATTTGTGCCAATATTAAGGACTGAGGGTAATATGCCCATGATAAGGAAAATAGCGATTTAGATGTGAAAACATGCTTTTTTTATTATAATAGGATATACAAATATGTTCTCTATCAAATAGTAGAAACAACATCGATCCATTTGAGTATTTCTAGGGTTAATAAATCAATTAAAAAAATGGGTGCTTATGGGTCATCCATAAACCACGAAGTCATTTATTAGGGGAGGGGAGAGATTCTGCCCAATGACTACGGTCCATACAAATTATAAATTTTGTGTATGGAGGGAAGGTGGGTCTAAAATTTGGAAAAAATAATCGCGTTGTTAATGGTAGCCCCTTGTGCATTTCTATGCTGTCACTTCAATAGGGCCTAACTAACATGAGTGATTTCTCTTCATCGATTCTGCATATATAATGCATACCTACAGGCGTTTGTTCTGATATTATTGTTCAATAATAGATACATGCTGATGCGAAAAATTTACATTTGTAAGGTTCTAATTTGCGCGTTACTTCAGCGTGGCATTACGTTTAGTAGAATTTGAATTCAACAGCTGTTTTGGTGTTATGAAAAGGGGGGTAGGGGTTTTGCCCCCACAAGTTGATTAAAGTTTAGGTCCTTCGAGAAGTTTTTCAAGGACAAATTTAACATATTAATTGCACCTAATACAAACTATGAGAGTGCATAAGTGGACCATGTGGGAGTTGAAATCCCAGAACAAATTTCAATAAAGAAGACAGCCACTGACTGCTCTCGTCTAAAAGTAATTAGGCTTAACAAAACACAATCATTTACGGGATTGACTGTTTAACGAGAAACTTGCGACGATCGACGCGCCACAATAATTCGTGGACGGAGGGTATTAGAACTAAGTCCAACAGCCATTTTTCTGTTCAAAACTGAAATTTACTCGTCGAAAAAGTGTTCACTGTGTTTCGGTTGGAGAATAAAATACAGTGAACACATGAATATATTCATGATTTTGAATGGAAAAACTGCTTTTGAAAATTATGGAGTTGATGACGGATCCTGCCCCCTTAAACGAATTCTCGTCATTCCGTGTCATCGGCTCAAAGATTGGCGTTCCCCAAAAAAGTAGTATAGAGAACATTACAAATGTAACTCGATGTTCTGTGATGTCTACGCGCAGAATTTGTCCTTCATATATTAATTATAACTAGTTCTATCGCTCAACATCAAAAATAGAGATGTTAATTGACGCAGCGACACGAATTAAGACTAAGACAGCTAAATTTTCACATACAGTCGAAGCTCGTTATAACGACAACTTTTATAGCGACAAATCTCTCTATAACGACATTTCCGATGGTCCCTTCAAATTCCCATACTAATTTCAACTTTTATAGCGACATTTCTCTGTTTCGACCGTTCTCTATTGCGACATTAGTGTTATATTCAATAATCACTCAATATAACGACATTCGTTTAGCTATTTTAGTACATATTATGATCGTTTTATTCATCCATGCTCCATAACGACATCCAACTTCATTATAACGACGATTTTATAGCGACATCTCCGTATACCGACGGTCCCTTGCGATGTCGCTATAACGAGCTTCGACTGTACTTCCATCGTCATTAAAATATTATGGAAATGTTCATTTTATGTTGGTGGTAAACACACACCAGCAAAACAAACATTTTTGAAGTTTTTTTATCACAGTCCTAGAAAAACATCTATGAATGATTATAATCCCTTTGAAAACAGTTCTAAAGGTTTCTGCTTCGACATCATATCATTACGATATTCACCTCATTGAAAAACCTCAACATCTCCGTACCTTAAAATACATCAGTTTTAATTTCTGAACGTGGTTCTGACTTCAATTTATCTCCGTATCAACAAAAACACTCGTATTTATGCTCTAAATCATCCGTGCGTAATAAAAATTATTGAAATTTGTTGTTCATGCGTAACAAGTTCGGTGTTCATTTTACCACCCTGTTCATTTTTTCACCCCTTCCCCTATGACAAATGGTAAACAAACTTCATGCTGTTACACACATGTGACTTAGAAACCTGTATGTAACCTAGCGTGTTATTTGTTTCTTTGCAACCACAGATTCAATTTCAATGTAACTTATTCATTTTGACAACTCTAGGTTAAGCTACATGCAAGTAAAAATGCTACACCTATGTAATGTAAACAAAGCGCAAGTTACAATGTAATAGTTTAGTAACCAAAATTAAAAATTATCAATAAGTTATGCTGCAAATTATCTGAAATGCAACGGCAATGTAATTTGTTTTATTTTCCTAAAATATTGCATTTGTTACTAGTGCTACTTGGGAATGGCAATAATATTAGGAAATTCCCTCATGAAATTCTTAGATGCTGGTAAAACTATGATAAGAATCCTGGAAGATATTTATGAGAATGCTGGATCGATTATGATGAGAATCCAAGAATCCAAGGATTATTATGAAAATCTTGGTGTCTGATGAGAATCCGAAAAAGATTTCGATGAGAAACCTGGAAATCCTTCTAGGTTTTTCATCGAAATAGAACTCTGAAAGTAGTACCCAGAATGATGAGAATCCAGGAAAGGTTCTGATGAGAATCCTGAGAGCATTCTGATAAGAAATCCGAAATTATTCTGATGAGAATTTGTTTTGAAGAGAGTCCAGGAAAGTTTATGATGAAAATTCTGAAAGGATTCTGATAATCCTGAGAAGGCTCTGATGAGAGTTTGTATAAGAACCGAGAGGCATTCTAATGAGAACTATGTGATGATTCTGATGAGAACTCTGATAGGATACTGATGAGAATATTGGGAAAATTCTGATGAAAACCCGGAAAGGATTCTGATGAAATTTCCGAGAAGTTTCTGGGAAGAATTCTAGGCTAAATCTGATAAGAATTTCAAGGGGATTCTGATGATAATTCTAAGAGGATTCTAATGAAGATCTTCACAGCAAGATGAACATTCTGAGAGGATTCTGAAGAAAATCCAGAGATGATTCTGATGAGACTTCTGAGAGGATTACGATGAGCGGAGTGGTCAAAGGTGCTGATTAGAACTCCGGGAGGGTTTTGATGAAAATTTAGAGAAGTGTCTCATGAGAACCCAGACAAAAATCTGATAAGTATCTAGAGAGGATTTTGATGAGAGTTCTGAGAAAATGTATCTGAAACTTTCCGAATGTCATATTGTGTACATAGAAAACTTAATTCCGATTCACTCGTGCCACCTTTAAACAGGAAACACTCACACGATTGTTGCATTTCCTTTGCTCACTTCCACACGCAGTCAAGAGCGAGGTTGTCGTTTCTCCTACCAAGCTGAGTATTTCAATTTCCAATGTACTTTCTACTAATTTGCTGAGCGAAAAATTTGGCAGAAACGGCAACAGAATGATTCACTACCGATTCCGTGTGCCGAAGGCATCTGATTGCAGTAGCCAATGATTAATTACATTCCGATTCGGCTTGAGCGGGATTCATATGTGAGTGCAGATGAGCGCTCACTGACTGGAAATATATCCGGCGGAATGATTCAGTGAATTCAGTTGGATGCATTCAGTGATCGAATGGTTCTTACGTGTCTCCCTGTTAAGAGCGGATTAGTTCTCTCTCCGCTCTGTGAGTCTTTCAATTTTCTGGTTATCTCAATCGTTTACGATTCGTCGGGATTGCGCTCACCCTAGTAGCGCTCGGCTGTCACTGAACTTTCGGTGGCAGCAGATACTTTGCTATTTTTCGTAAAAAAATAGACACGGACACCGTCTTCAGCCATTTAGCTGCACAGATTGTAACTAACGCTAGACAACAGACAAGCATGCTCCAGTGGCACAGCCGAGAAATATTCCTGACGAAGAGTTTCAATGGCTGAAGCGAGAATCGGACCCACACCCCATGACACGATACGCTCAAATGCCTGACGACACTAACCACACGGCCACGAGGCCCACATTGATTGAGGGGGGGGGGGTGATTGAGTGAATTTCCCCATGCTTGCCTCTAAATATTAATATTGTTAGCACAAACTTTAAGGTGTCTCTTTTTATATGATTTGTGTTCCTAGGAGCACATTCGGTTTTGAGAACTTCCGAAAAATAAGTCGCATTGTCCTCTGCATCCTTTTCTTTCATGAAACATTATAAGATGAAGAACTTCCTACTTCTTTTTTCTTTCACGGTAAGTATGAAAATGGAGTCCAGAAAGCGTTTTGGCTTACGGGTTTGAACATTCCAGATTGTAAGAAGTATGAAAAATCAATAACTTGAAGTCCAATTGACCAACACATGCTATAATCATAAGGATGTTATACAATTAATCGAAGTTGGATTTGATAAGTAAATGAAGATAGATTCTACCAAGTTTCGGGATTAATGGTGAGATTTCTCCAGGATTTGATGAAAGTTTTTCTTTCGTTTTTCAATGAGCTTTTCCAAAACCTACTCAATGTATTTATCAATTGTATTGCTTCTATAGGCATGAGTGCATTAGTTTTGTACCAACATTTGGTCTTCCGTAAAAAGCTTCATCCAATTTCTAAACCTCAACCTAGTTTTGAGGATTTCTTTGCAATTTAATATTACTTTTTTCGTGAGATATCTTCAACATATTTCTTAAGACATTACTCCTGGTAACTTTTTCTAGGAATTTGTCATAAATTGCCCATGGAATTGATCAGAGAGTGCTTAGTAAATCTCAAGCAAGCACATTCATTCTTGTGCCGCTGGAGTAGTTTTTTTTTTTCTAGTATTCCCTACAACAAAATCTTCCTGACATACCTTCCAAAACTGTTTTACAATTAACACCAACAAATACCATAAGAATCTAAGAATATCATCCATACCACCAGAAATTGTACAGAGATACACACATACAAGATTTTTCCACGGATTTCTTTAGAAACACCTAGTAGCAATAAATTTCTCATTGTCTCTTCTAAGAAGTCTTTGAGGTATAGTTCCAAAAAACATTCCCGTGTTCCTTCAAAAAATCTAAAAAAAAACCCAGGATAGCCTATAAAGTTCATTCAGCAGTTTTTTAAAGGATTTCCTTCTAGAGATGCTCCACATATTCTTCCAGCAACCAGGATATGTCTAGGCTTTTTGTTATAAGAATATCCTTTGCAAATAATTGTGGATACCATGAAGTCGTCTGCGGCATCAAATCAAAGTCTTTTCTAGACACCGTAAAACGGGGTAACTTTGATAATGCGGGTAACTTTGATAGTGCGAGACCCTGAACATACTAAACGAAATAACAAAGTTTCTGTTAATCAGTTAAGCAAAACAAATGCAAAAGTAAAGAGTATTAGAATGATACTTTATGTCAAAGCTATTTTCTTTGCAATAAAGTACATTTAAGAATTAATATGCAATTATTAAAAAATTATCAAGATTTTAGCATTTTTGAAACGCTCACAAACAATCTGTTCTACGATCACTATTTGATGAAGTCATAATGAGTTCGTCACTGATCCTTGGCAGCCTAGTTGTAGTAGAACATGAATTCGGTTTCAAATCTCTTAGCGAAAACCATTGTTGCAAACTGGGCCATTTTTGTAATCTAAGTCAGAAATTTCCATACAGCGTTAAACGCCTAGAAGTATGCAACGCCCTATAAATGTTCCGTAATTCGATCAATTTTGTTCGATTTATACTCCATTATCAAAGTTACCCCAAAACAGAAAACCGACTTTCGATTATATGAAAAATTATATATCTATTCAGAATTAATCTTTTGGCAATCTATCAACTGCAGTCGATGGTTAGAATGCCAGTACTGGTTTTAAAAATACAAATTATAATTCTTTGAAACAGCTTGTATAAATATTCAAGTTTTCTTCGAAAACAAACTATTAAAGTTATCCCGTTTTACGGTATCTGGGATCTATTCCACGATTGGTCGATGATCTTCTCGTAATGGAAATGAACTAATTATTTGGGAAATTTCCTTTGGATTCTGCAGAGGGATTTTTACCTCTGGAAACACGAAGGTAGGCAAGCACGCATTGTAGAATCCACTTTCTTTTAATTGTTAAGCACGTTCAAAGCAAGAGAAGAAAAACATCTCATCTGTATGAGCTTGATAAAAAGCAGCAGTGAACAAGAACCCAAAAAAGAGAGACCGAAAATCCATTTTTCTCGCTTGTTTACCATTAAGGGTAAGTGTTATTTTACTGACATGATATACAATCCCCGAACATCCTATAGCAATACTGCCAGGTTTGAAGCTTGTTTAGTTGGATTGTATCATGCACAGTCCCCGGGCTGATCAGAGCGGTAGCAAAAGATGGTAAAAAGACTCTCATGATGTTTTGCGGGTCATGATTGTTACAGAGAGCGATAAGTGAGAGATATCTGAATCAAATCCCTGTAGGTATGTATTCATAGACGAACGATAGTGAAACCTAAAAGAAGTCCAGGATAAATGTATTAGTGAAATTTTGCTTCAATTCCTGGAGGATACTTCTGAGTCAATTGAATGATACATTTTCGAAGGAACTCTTGAAAATTTCAGGAATCTGTATAAGAAATTTCAAGGAAAGAGAACTTTACAGAAAATTGATTGAAAAAATTGACAGAAAGAAATCTGATTGAATGACAGAGAATCACTTTTGGAATCGTTTATTTCATGTAATTCCTAGAATAATCCAAGATCGAATGTTTGGGAAAATTCAGGGTAAATCTAGAATAAATTTCATTTATCTAAAGTATTATGCAAACTTCCTTGTGGATGTTAAAAACGCATTCCTGAATAATCTATTTATTTAAAATTCGGTTTGAAAGAAAGTTTGAGCAGGAATCCATGGATGAATTCACGAAAGTATGTTGAAAGAAATTGTTTGTAAATTGTTTGCAGAGATTTAAATGAAATTGTCTAAGAATACTATCATGGATAAACTCTTGATCTTAAAGAAATTCACAAAAAATCTCTCTGACGTATTGCCAAGAACGATTTCAAAATCAATCTCTGGTGTAATTCTTGAATTAAATTCTTGAAGAATTTAAAGTAAAATACATGTGAAATTCCTTGACGATTTTTTCGAAAACATAAAACCCGGTTGGATCCGTTTTGAGATAATCATTTAAATCTTAATTCGATGCTACATTTTGCGTGTCTCGATGATAAAAGTATGTGTTGTAGATTTGAGGTCACTGAATCTGATGTCGTTCTCAGAAATGTCCCTCCACGTCACTATTTTTAGCTACAGGTCGCCAAAGTTGTATAAAATGCTGGTTTTATTGATGTTTACGTGAAATTCAAAGTATGATTTATCTACCCTTTTTGTGATTTAATCCAGCAAGCATGCAAAATAGGACTTTCATTTCAGATATAATTTGGTTGAAATTGCACGATAAAAATTGGATTAAATCGATTTTTTAACATGCTTTCAATCTTTTTACAAAACGCTCTTATATGGCAAAACACATAACTTTTTTAAATCACAAAAAAAATAATGGGGGCAATAATTGGGCGTCAAAAATATTATGAACTTTGCTGATAAGTATTTTATAAGTAAGTAGAGGTAGGCACATGAAGTTTGAGTTCTGTGGTAAATTAAGGTGATTATAGAACGAAGCCAAACTTTGAGTTTTCAAGTGCACAAGACTGGAGAATCTGACAAAAATTGAAACATTTCGTGTGAAATGTGTCCTATACAAAGCAGAGTGTCCAGAATTCAAAGCTGTCCGTAATATGAATCAAAACGTTAATAATTGTTTCCCCCCTTGGCTACGCCCATGACTCCAAGCGAGGCTCAAAATGCAGTTCGTCCCCGCTCTATCGGGTAAACTGCCGACGATCGCGCACATCCCAATATGTAGGTAACCGGTTCCGCTGCCATTCGCAAGCCGGCTAGCTCCGCCGAGAGCGTGATCAATACGATCATGCAACAACGTTTAGGCCTGTGTTGCCATAAAAGGGTCCTAAAAAGTCACGAGGAAAAGGGGCAACCTCGATCATCATCATCATCATCATCATAAGCGTTATTTCACCGGAACGGACCTCTGCTCTGGCCGGACCCCGATCGTGTATTTTCCCATTGCTATTTTCGACGCAGACCGGGTAAAAGGTTTTGCGATGACGACTGGTACTACGAATCAGCCGGGTACGATAAGTGGATATGATGTAAAAATCGTTAACCTGCGGTCAACGGAGGAGGTAGACGACGGCGCACTTACTGCGACAGGTACAAGTAGCTGGAGATCGACCCTTTCGGCTAATGGTGCTCGGTCACGATCACTTTCACGGTAATGTTGCTGGGTAGAGCGGGTGATGCTACAACAGATACATAGTGGAGGGATCCGATGCAAATGAATGACTATTATGTAATAGATTATTCGAAAAATGCATGTTATTCACCCTGGCAATAGTTTCCAAGACGAAGTACGCCAATTGAACAGCGGAACAAGTTGTTGTCCCAAGCAGCAAAATATCACTATTTACTTAAACCCTCTACCAGCAGCTTCATTTTAAATTGCAAAAAAAAATCAAGCCATGATAACTTTTTTGATTTTCAATAGTTTTGCATCATTTTTTCACATGTTCTCAAAAAACTCTTTTACTTTAAGAGTCCATGTCGATATTAATCATTGATGTCCTGATATTGAAGATATTCCGAAGTTCCTTGGGGAACCAACATTCTCGATATATCGAAAATATAACATATTGACTATACATGCCAAATAATTAGGAGCTACTTTGCAAAAAAACAAACAGATTGGTTAAGTGTTCTTGGAGATATGTAAAAATTACAATATGATGTTTTTTTTGAAGTTTTCAAGATCTTTATTTGGCTAGCGTAGTACTAAAAACTCAAATGCTCACTACTCAAAGACGTCTGCTCCAAATTGCTTCATTTTCCCACATTATTAATGTATTGTTCCAGAACATGAATATCCGAATACGATAAAAATGCTGTTGCCTGAGAATTTATCGTGGATTATGGTGACGCGTTGGTGATTTATTTTTGCAGTAAAAAATTTAAACTGCTTGTAGACTGGTTAATTTGAGGCCGCTGAATCTAATTCAATTTTCAAATGTCATAGAACGCCTGGGTTTTGATATATTGATTGTAGAAAAAATCAATATAAATATGTATTGCAGAATTCGTTTTCATATGATTTTGAACATGATAGAAGCAAGCGAAGAAAGACATCTTATTTGAATCGGTCCATGATCGGCGATGTATCACAAGCTTCATAAACATCAATAGTAAATGAGAGCCCCAAAGAGCGAGGGATGATAAAACTTGTTTCTCTCGCTCATTTACCATTGATATGATAAACAATTCCCGAACATCCTATAGCACTAGTGCCCCCAGGTTTGGAGCTTGCTTAGATGGGTTTTACCATGCACTGTTATCTACCTGTTAAAATCATAGCTGTTACAGAAGATGATAAACAAGTTCTCGTGATGTGTTGCAGATCATGATTGTTACAGAGAGCGATATTCTTAATTTTCTCAGAATTCAACCCCTGATTATTGATCGATTTTAGTAAACTTGCGTGCAAATTTATCAGTTTGTATGTTGATTCATGTGTCTTTCTATATTAAACAAGTGCATATTTGAGATTATGAAAGATATTGTATCTGTTCATATAAGAGATATGATGAATTTTGAATGGAGGCTGCAATCATGTTCAAAAATTCGATTAAATCGCGCAATTTCAATCAGACTCATACACAGGGCTGGATTTCCAAATATGGGGTCCTGAAGGCCACAATCGTATGAGGGCCTTTCTTACAAAAAAAAAAACTTTTTTGACGCTATAGAATTAACTAAAATATATTCTCAATAACTGAATAACATGGCGACCTCATATCATCCGCACAAACTTTGAAGGCATGCCTCTATATCAGGGGTTCTCAACCTTTTTGAAGCTTCGACCTCCTTCAAAGTTTTACAAACTTTCCGCGGACCCCTAAAGTTAATGATCTCTAAACAAAGGATCATCAACACTTTTCAAAGACTATTCATGAATCAACAGATATCCTTGACAGACACACCCGATAATTTTCTCTATGATACACCACAGATAGTGAAAGAATTCTCCCAAGATTATTCGGAGTCCTCTAAAAGTGGGTCGGGAGTTCAATTCCAGGATTCCTAATCCGTATTATCTTTTTAAGTGTGATGAATATCTTTAGAAAATCTCATTAAAAATCCTGCTGATGGATTCAAGAGGATTTTGCCAATGGTTTGAGTGAAAACGGTGCAAACTTTCATTTTTTTTTATTTTTCAGTTCCGTGAGTAATTCGCTAAAAACTCTCCAAAAACTTTTCGAGGATCTAACAAAGAGGCTGGCGAAATATATTGTACTTAATATCAGGGATGCAAGACTGCCTAAATTATTGATACAAAACTCTGTAACTAATACTTGCTAACTGGTTGTACCATTAAGGTACCTTCGGTATATTCCTTTTTCTTGAGATGAACCAGCCTAGGGCTGAAAATCTCATAAATAAAGATAATAATAATAATAATATTGTACTTAATAAGATATTGTTTAATACTTCTTCATATTAATTTTTGATATTGTTTTTGATCTTTTATCTCTTATCTCCAACAAACCAATAGCTGATTATGATCGTCAGTAATGATTTTAGAACAAAAAAATGTGATCTTGGTCAGCTTTTTCCACCTGGTCGGGAATCTTGGTATCAACACGCGAAAGCAAGGATAACGAATCACTCCTATGACGCGTGAAAATAAACTTTTGAGCTTGGGCCTTCGCAAAACCTCTCCAACAAATTCCTTGATGAATTTTCGAGGAAATCGTTGGAAAATTTATTTAGAAATTCGTGGATGAAATTTTTGAAGAATATTTTGAATTATATTAATATGATATTCGAGGTGAGCTATTGAGAATTTAAATGGCAAAGTTTTGGCCAGCTGGAGGAAAAACTAAAAGGTAAAATCTCTTAAAAATATGTCAGATTTTTTGGCCGATGATTTTGAACATAACCTTTTTGGAGGATGTTTTGGATTGCATTTCATCGAGAATCTCCAAAGAAATTCCTCAGAAAGAGGGATTGAGGAAGAATAAAAAATAATCAGCCGATCTCTTAATCTCTTAATCTCTTTTTTTTTTTTTCAATGAGTCCCAGACTCTTATTGACTTTTATATTCTTATGAAAATATCTACAAGAGACTTCATCAACGCTATCACAGCTATCCACAAAGGTCTCAATAAAGATCTTCATAGATGATTTCACAAAAATCACCATGGAGATCTTCACAGAGGTCTTCATGACAGTCTTCACCAAAGAAGTCTTTATAGAGGCCTCCATAAGGGTCATAGAAGAGGTTTCCGAAGCGGTCTTCTCAGAGGCCTGAACACAAATATTCTCTAAAGTGTCCACAACGCTCTAGCCTTCACAAATTGTATCTTGATTCTATGAATAATTATGAACATTAAGGTGAAGATGAATCGAAGCCAAACCTCAAATTTTCAAGAGCACTAATCTGGAGAGCCGAACACCAGTTTGAGCTGAAAACTCAATCGATTAGTCACCACCAGCTAGTGACCAATCGATTAAGTTTTCAGCTTAAACGGATGATTGGTTGTCCAGATGAGTGCTCTTGAAAATTTGAAGTTTGGCTTCGATTCATCTTCACCTTAAACTGCTGGAAATTTTGAACCTATTGCTTCGCTATGCCAATACGGTGTCAAGTATGATAATCATTTATCTTAATTTTAAAGTAATTTGGCAGGGTAAACAATATAAAAAAACTTTTATTTGGAAATCACTATGGTAAAATGTGATATTTTGTGTTAAGTATTTTACAAATTGTTTACAAACTCTTCTCAAGTGAAATGTTTCCACTAGTTTTCCGTACATCGCATTATCTATATATCTAGCCTAAAGAGTCAAATTCACTTGTGTATTAGTGAAACCGGCGAAATGTCAGATTTCCGGCGGTTGGAATGAATACAAATCGTCGAGTTCGAAATAGTGCTAAATTTAAAATACCTTGTGACGAAATAGACACTCAAAAACGAGATGTCTTTATCCCATAATTCGAATGATGCTGATCAAAGCCATTAATTCTTGATATTGATAAAGCTATCATCTCAATTGACTTTTATCTTTATTATGTAGAACAGATAGTGGGAATTCTGGTTACCTTAACTTGATGGAATTGTATACGAAATACCCATCTTTTCCCTATCTCAATTGCATTTACTAAACATGAGAAATTTAAAATATTTTCTCATACAGTTTCTCATTTTCGACTCATCTTCTTCTCCGCCATGACTGAAGCCCCACAACCTTCTATTTTTCAAAACAAACAAATTTAAATTACCCAAGTATGCAAAACGGCGAGACCTCCTCGCATCCATTAACCAGATTATCACACACGTCAATCTCTGAATACATTTCCATTTGTGCCCCCGAAAATAACCAACCCCAGCCTCATCTCGCGCCAGAAACATCCAAACGAGAGCCCCTCGCAATCCAGGCCCCGGTCGTCAGCCACGTGCTTTTCTTTGGGTCTCTGGGGCGCGGCCGGCGGTCGGTCATTAACGAATCCAAACCACCACAAATCTTCAAACTGCGAACGCGCATGAGTTTCAAATTATAGACATATGGTTGGCGAGCGACTGGGTGAGCACCAGACCAAGGAACGTACCTATCTACGAATCGTCCAATCTGGTCGGATGTTGCATAATAAGTGGGGAAGGCTTGCAGACGCTGCACGAGGCCACAATCAGATTTTGAGCACGACGACGACGACGATGCGATGTTTGGGATTTCGCTTTTGTTTTGGGGTGAACAGGTGACGTGCTCTGCTTGCTTGTGTGTTGGATTGGCGGGGTGAAGGGAAGACAGGGGTGCTTAATTAAAACCCCCAAAACGGAAAACTCCCTGGGGCGGAATGCGTAAAACTGTTGCTTGTGTGGAATGGTAGAGTTCCGAATGTAGGCCCAGCTATCGTTGGGGTAGATCAGTGAGCGGGCGATGTTGCATTTGGTTGCGGAGGTTTTTATCGGTCTAAATAATGGCCAAATCCGATGGGAAACCGAGCAGATTCACAATCATCATTGTTCGGTGGTTTAAAATTACGACAGCGATGGGACGAATGCTAATTGGTTTGCCTAGCAGTTTTTCTGAGATTGTTAAAGGTTGACATTGTTTCTCTGTTTATGGAATGAATTTCGGCAAGAGTAGCCTTCATTTCGGATTGTAGAAAAAGTTCACATCTGCATAACTGATCTACATAAAAATGTGTTTTTTTCTAATAAAATCAGGTACTGAAATATCTCAAATATATTTCTTAGAAGGGCCTTACTTATGCTAGTCGTAAGCCATGTCGAAAGTGCCTTGACTTCCGGTCGGTCCAGGATCTTTTTTAAATGAAATTTCCCTAACTTCCCTGGGCATATACTATCATCATACCTGTCACACGATATCCAATTGCAAAGCAGAAAACTTTCAGTTAATAATTATGGAATTGATCAGGATTTTATTGCAAGTCTTCCGGCTTTCCTCTAAAATAGACTATAGTAATTATTGCTTCGAATGTAGTTTCTTGTTGATGTTGGATTGACCTTCCAGTTTCGACAAAATTTAAAACTGTTATTTTGCCCAACGTTTGTGTCTGTTTGAGTTCTTCTTCAGGGACTCAATTATTATAGTTATGTTATCCACTGAACCACACTGGACCAAAGAACTGTAAAAAATCCATTAGAAACTACAGCATAGATTCCTACGCAAATCTTTCCAAAAGTTCTCGACTCCAAGGATTCCTAAAGAGAACTGGAGGAAAAATTCACAAATTAAATCTGTTGCTAGATGAATCCAGAATGTGAATCCTGAAAAAATAGTGAACATAAATCCCTTTAGAAATTTTTACTCAAGTTGATTTGAGTGATTGCAAAAAAACATTAACGATTCCTGAAAAAAGCTAAGCGAATTCCTAGAAAACATTCTGCAGTACTTCTGGGAGAAATTTAAGATGGGATACTTGCGGAAGTCCCTGACGAATTTTTAGAATTCCTTACTAAAAATATGCTTGCCAGTGTTTTCGAAATTACTGGTTGTATCCTTGGAGGATTCCAGTAGGAATTAAAAAAAAAACTACATATTATTAGTAGTAAAATATTTCTAAAATGTATTGAAGATTTTCTTGCGTAAATTTCCAACAAATTTGAGAGTCTTCCTAAAATAAACTATTGTAAGATAATCATTTGCCATATTATGTGTAACATTTTATCTACGATGCATGAATCAACTTATTTCAGGAATCATTATGAAAGTTATTTATGAAATTTCCCAGAAATATCAAATACAAAGTTGAAAAGGATATCAACAAAAGGATTTTAAAGGATATCTTTCTAATCTCTGGAAGAAGATATTGAAGGCCCAGATAACCGTAGCTGTAAAAGCGCAGCTATTCAGCAAGGCCAAGCTGAGGGTCGTGGGTTCGAATCCCACCGGTCGAGAATCTTTTCGGGTTGGAAATTTTCTCGACTTCCCTGGGCATAGAGTATCTTCGTACCTGCCACACGATATACGCATGCAAAAATGGTTATTGGCGCAGTAAGCTCTCAGTTAATAACTGAGGAAGTGCTCATAAGAACACTAAGCTGAGAAGCAGACTCTGTCCCAGTGGGGACGTAATGCCAGAAAGAAGAAAGTTATTGAAAAGTAATAGGTTGCATTTCATAAAATTAAACTTTAAAGAAACTTTCCAGGGAAGAAGTCTTTGCAGTTATTCTATACACTTGACATAACTCACGGATCCCGGTAAATTTTTCAACAACAGAACAGTTCGGTTATATATATTACCATGGTTTGCTGATATAAACAACAAGGATATGGTGATGTTATTTTTATTAGAACTTTAAACATGATAAGCAGCGTTTAATAAGATTAACAGCTGTTCAAAAATGTACCGGAATTTCTAGACGACTACTAGTAGTAATATTAAAAAAAAAAATCTTATTATGTTCAGAAACATTTCTTGCTTAAAGTGAAGATACATCGAAGCCAAACCTCGAATTTTAAAGAGCACAAATCTAGAGAAGTGAACAACCATTTACACTGAAATTTTAATCGATTAGTCACACGCTGATGGTGACCGATCGATTAGGTTTTCAGCTTGAACGGCTGTTTAGTTCTCTAGATTTGTGCTTTTGGTTTTTTTAGAATTAGCCTCAATGAATTTTCACTTTAATACAGGAAATATTTATGACTTTTGAAGAAAATTTTACCAGATATTCCTAGATGATTTTTTGAAGAAGTATTTGGATAAGTTCTGTGTGGAAAACATGCATAAAAGTACTTGGAGTAATGAACAAACGAATTTTTTTGAATATTTTTCAAAGAGCTTCATGAGAATGTTTGGAAACCACTAAAGACTAGAACATTCCCTAAAGAATATTTACTGAAAAAAATCAAGAACGATAACTAGAGTAATTCTTGGAGGAACTTTTGAAAATATACGAGCAAAGATATTTGTTTTCTTCTATCTTATGTTGTACACTCGTGTCCTTTGTTAAGAGCATGTCGTTTTAAGTAATGAAGCAAAGAAATAATTAAGTAATCGTTTTTGATACAGTAACCATTCTTTACCATTTCGCAATTGTAGTCTTCAGAACAATATACCGATATTGACCCATTTCACGCCAAATCGTATTCCAAGCTGGCAACACCCGCTCAGAATTCAATGAAACTTTCTGGACGTCACTTTGCATACTTAGTTATTCCAAAATTTTTAACCGTTAATTTTTCAAAATAATGTAATAAAAAATTACTTATACAGCCATTCCATGAAAACCGATCTGGTGGGTCACTGAATTCCGTGAAAATTTGCTATTTTGTTCCTTATGCGAAATATAGAGACACGTGTTTTTGGATTTTATTTTTATTAGGGTGACCAGAAAAATCGCGATGATGCAATTATTTTTTTTAATTATAACATTGGAACCGCTTGACCGATTTTCAATTTTCTTGGACGAAATGAAGCCAAAGATTTAGACTTTTTAAAAATAATATTAAATTTCACAAAAATGGTTGTTTACATGAAAAGAAAATAAAAAAATTCCGTTTTTTTTTCGTGAAGGCCGCATTAGACTTTTCATTTTAAAAAAAATCATAACTGTTGAACAGCTCCACCGATTTTCAATCTTTTTTATGGTTAAGATTTAAGATTTCAACTTTTCAGAAAAAAATATAAAACTCTGAAAAAAAAAGTTTGTGCATGAAAAATATATAAAAATTTCTTGTTATTTAGGAAATTTATAATTTTTTCATGTAAATTTTTTTTTCAGAGTATTATTTTTTTCTGGAATGTTGCGAAAAATGTATCACTATGATTCTATATATGCAGTGCACAACTCAATACATTTTCAGCTTCATCGGTTAACTAAAACTCGAGATCTGCTTTCACAAAGTTTTAATGGTAATTGTTAAAGTGAGACAAAAGATAGGGAAAATAACACGGTCTCCCTTGTCACTTTAAGCTTTCATTCCATAAAAAAAGAATTGGAAATCCATTGGGCTGTTCAAAAGTTATGATTTTTTTAAATAAAAAATCTAATGCGCTGAGACCTACAGTGTGTGCCGAAAAAAAATGATCGATATTTTATTTTCAACCAAATATATCTCAAGAACTAAAAAAAACATACATCGCTGAAAATTTGACAGTAAACGTAAAATTTTCTGAACTCTCAAGAAAAAATAAGAACAGCAATAGCCGCTTTGATCCCAAGGCCTAAAAAAGAGTAAAATACGGATTTTTTAAATATTTTTTTCCATGTAAAAAAAGAAAAGGTCCAAGAAAATCGGTCAAGAAGTTATGATATCTTAAAAAAACAAAATTTAGCAAAGTCGCAATTTTTATGGTCACCCTATTTTGGAAATGGTCACCATAATCAAGAAACCCAAAACACGGGTATCTTTATTTCGGATGAGGAACAAAATTGCAAATTTTCACGGAATTCGGACCCACTAGATCGGTTTTTCATGTAATGGCTGTATAGATAACTGTATTAAATTTTGAATAAAAATACTGAAAACTTTGAAATTGTGGCCCACACTGAAAAACACAATTCTAAACTGAAAGTCGATTTAAACAAAAAATCCTTTTTTTGTTTTATTGAGTTTGTCTTTTACTCGTTTAGTTGTGTTTGAAAATGACAAAAAAATCTTTTGTTTAGGACAAGAAAAGTTTTTGTGTTGGGAGAAATTATTTTCCTTGAGAGTGCTCATTTCGCAAGGTGTTCACGGTTGATAGTTAACATAATAACTTATCTTGAAACGAAATTTCATTAAAATTAATAGGTATATCTTTTTTTAACTAGATTTAAAGTCTTGAAAATCTTTTTTTTTTGTCTTGGTTACAGATCAGATTTGTTCAGTACTTGAATTTAATTTAGACAATTATCTACAAACCATCCATGCAAACTTTTTATAGGAGGGTCTTTTTAACCAGGATTGAATTATTGTAGCGTAAAAATATGAGAAATCTGTCTTTTTTTAATTTTTAGAAAATGAAAATAAAAAGGCAGCAATAAATGGTTACGTCAGAGACCATCAATGTAGTAAATTAAAAAAATGTTGGAATCTATCTAAATTGCTGCCAGAAAAATCGTCAATTCAAGCGTGATGTTGTTGAGAAAATGTGTAAAATTGAGCAAAGGAAATTGAGAAAAGGAATTATTAAATTGTGCAAAAATGGATTATCCTATTTTTTTTTTTTTAAATCAAATGAGGCATCAGGAATCCTGCTTGCTCAATACAAATTTTATAAGGACGAATGACCACGAGGGGGGAGGGTGTATAAATCCCAAAAAAAATGACCACGTGGTAAATGGAGATCTCCTAAACATATTTTCCAGGCATTCCAAACTATTCTGAGGAACTTCATAGTGTATCTTAAAAAAAAAACTTTGATATGTGTGAACCATATCTCTGAAAATGTACAATGTATTTTGTAGTATGAAATATAGACGAATTTCAATTAAAAATGCCTTCATTAACATATTCTAAAAAATCATAATCCTTACAAATATTCGAAATTATTAAAAATGCATCTTAATCGTCACAAACACAACTTTTCATGTTTTGTATAACTTTTAAGGTGAAGATGAATCGAAGCCAAATCTCAAACTTTCAAGAGCACAAATCTGGAGAACCGAACACCCGATTGGGCTGTAAACTTAATCGATTGGTCGCCACCAGCTAGTGACCAAGCGATTAAGTTTTCAGCTCAAACGGATGGTTGGTTTTCCAGATTTGTGCTCTTGAAAATGTTAGGTGTGGCTTCGATTCATCTTCACCTTAAGCAGATTTTTGTAAATTTTGAAGGTGTTTGGAATTTTTGGCGCGAATCGGATTTCTGGCCCATAGTGCTTTGAAAAGATTCCTTTTTACCAGATATTTTGGTTTCCTACCTTATTCCAAGAACATGAAGATTATTTTAGAAGGTTGGAAGGTTGTTATAGGGTCCATATATCTATAGCGTCTTGTCGTCTTTTAATTATATTTAAACTTTTAGATTAAAAAATAAAATTCTATAAAAATTTTGAAAAAGACGGTTTATATCTAACTATTTTACTTCTCAAGAATCTAAAGGTAAGCACTTGTACTCTGGAAAAACTTGTCTAATGAATTCAAAATAATCTCAGATGCTGATTAAATCATATTTCCACTTCAAACTCCTCATCATCTGGGACAAATAGGTGGGATTTTATGTGGATTACTGATTTCTCATGTGATAAATGGACGAAAATGAATTGAACTCAACAACTGCAATTAGTAGGGATTGTCACTGGCTGTAAAAGGCATAGCACTTTGATTCGTTTGATTGCTAGAATATGTAGGTTTAAGTTAGTTAATTGATCTATGATCACAACGTTTCATGCTGTAAAGTTTATAAACCTATCAAACAAGTTGCAATACTTCTCAACTTCATAGTCTCGATAAGCATCTGTAAACAAGATGGAAAGGTAGGAGCAGCACTTTAACAAACATCTGTATGGCACGTAGTGAACAGGAAGTAATAAAACTTGCGTCACTGAATATTCGAGATCAATCCGATTGTTCATTTCTGATCAGAATATAACTCGAGAATTATAAATAGCTAATAAGGTTGATATCGGATCAGAACTAGGATAAGCTAAACGTTTCGAAGAGCCGATGATAGTTGAGGAACCATTCGCATACATCTAAACACTAGGACCTAATGGTATGTCGAATGTTGCTTCAAAAGCGGCAATAATCGCAGAACAAACAGACTAGTACCGTATACGGAAGGTATGATCGGTATCGTCTTACAACCAGTTTGGATTCAGGAAAGATAAAGCTACTCTGGATGCAATACAGTCTGCCATCTGGACAACCGAGGTGGCAATCGAGCATTGAAAGAGGGGCAGTCGATACTGTACGGTGGTCACCTTGAATGTAAAGAATGTGCTCAACATGACGAACTGTCAGACGATAGACCACGTACTTCACCACCTCAAAATTCCAGTGTAGTTGTGAAAGCTTCCATAAAGCTATTTTGATAGTAGGATTTTACTATATGACACAGAAGAAGGGCAGATTAACGTTATGATTTCCACGGGAGCACCTCAAGGTTCAATATTCGGCCAGTTATTATGGAATATGATGTACGATGACGTACTATGGCTGCCCTGTCAAATTGATGTTAATATTGTAGACCTCGCAGATGGTATCTTCACCCTAGCAGTCTATAGCCAATCAATGGAGGAGGTAGAGTTAACTGCAGCTCAATCTATCTTCATAGTTAAGGATTGGTCCAAGAAACTGGGACTGGTCTATTACAAGATGAGGAGATGGTGGTCAATAATCACAAGCCTGGCAAAGGGTGTTTACCGCTTATCTCGGTCATAGGTCTAAGCGATTCCTTAGGCATCTTGGGATAATGTTCGATGACATGCTCAGCTTCGCTAGCCACAAAAATGCCTGTAAAAGGACATCTACGGCAATAACGGCGCTTTCGACGATGATGTCTAACAGCTCTGTTGTAATTTCCAGCGAACGCAAGCTCCTGGCAGGTGTTGCGCTATCCATACTAAGATGCGGAGGACTAATCTGGTATAAAGCGCTTAGAACGAGCAAAAACCTAAAACAGTAAGTGATAAAATTCGGCGAAAAGTTTTCTTCGTTCGCAGGCGGATAAGTGTAAACAATTGTAGCAAAGTTAAACGTCCGTGTTGAAAATTATCACGGTTCGTGGAATTTCCACCAGCTACTGGTATTAAAACTACGGAAATTGTAAGGTAATAGTTTTCTGATGTCTCGTTAGAAATTTGGGACTAGATTTAGTACAGGTAAGTGAAAATTTTTGAGAAATAATGTGGACTTCCAGAAATGTGTTTGTATATGTGAGGAAGCCATCTTCACTGTCATGACAGGGATTCCTTCCTATATGTCCTTAAGAGTTGCAAGCGCATACCGAATGGTTTCTAAAGAAGCCTTGGACATCATAGCTGGGATGATGCCCAAGGGGCTCATCATCAAGGAAGACGTTCAATGCTTCAAACAAAGAGGTACCAGAGGAATCCAGCAACGCTTAGAAGTTGGCAGCAAGAATGAGATAACTTAATTGAAGGTAGATGGAGATTGTTTCAATTGAATGTAATTTTAATCACAACAAACTTAAAACGCACTTAGGAACAAATGAATCATCTCCCACCATAAACTCCCCATAGCTTCCGATCAAGGAGAAAGTGGAATTGAGCAGCTTGAAACCCACCGATAAAATGGCAACAACCACCAGGCCTGATCGGGCTTTTTCAGACCATGAAACCGGAACCCCAAAGTGCAATCCACTTTAAATGGCCACAATTAAGTTTCGCTCCAAGAGATCACCCTCTTTACACGAAGCATGAAATAGTAAACCTACCAAAGTGGCAACTTCTCCTCTGAGGAGCTGCCGCTGTCTGTCTGTCAGAGCGCTACGACAGCAAAACGGTTACATAAGACACGTGTGAAATGCGGATTGCTCCATGAGCTTGCGGAAAAATTACCACCATTCACCATTCATGCGACATTTGGTCGGTTTCGGTAAGGCGGGTGACGAAGCCCCCCCGGGGGAAGTTGACAATATACAAAGTGGGCGCGCGCGGAAAGTGACGAAAGCAAACAAATTTCTGCGCGGTATGTTGCGAAGGCGTGGGTTGCGTAGTCTTTAACCTGTGGTATGGAGCAGCGGTTTTCAGATCGTGCTTCCCGGAGCACTTCGGCGAAGCTTCGGAAATTGCTTTGCGACACTCAAAGTAAAAAAAATTAACGATGCTTTCATATAACTCAACTTTTAGTTCGAAAATGCGCAAGAAGACTAATAAAACAAAATTGTGTGATTTCGAAATTTCCAAAAAAATTTGAATCAGCTGATTTTAGAAGACACAATTATAAAGATTTCGAAAATTATAAAGAGCAATAACTAGGAATATCTAGCCATAAAACAAATTTCTTAGTTTTTTGAACCAGAAAGAGCACATCTAACGAAAAGCAGAAATTTGTTTCAGAAAACCATATAAGGTAAATACGTCGCCTTAAGGATAAACTGCTCTAGCGCAACAGCAAATGCATTATTTCTATAGTTGTTTATGTCAATGTGTTGTTTATTTAGTTGGTCAAAAAGTAAACCGAGTAACAATTTAATTTTCAAAAGTCTAAGTTTGAAAACCCCTTTTTTTCATTCATTATTTCGTATATCTAGGTGTTCTGTGTTATTAGACAACACTATCATCCTAATTTGGTAACACAAATCTAAGATTTTATTAACATTTTTTAGCATCATATTACATTTCATTTGCCGCAGCAGTTCAGTTTTTTTTTACAGGTGAGTTGATTTCACCTGCTTATAAGAGAAAAAAAAAAGTTTTTAATATAAAAGTTTGAAAACCCCTGTTATAGTCTATAAAGCGACTAATCACACGTTCCGGAACTGCTACCGATCAGCTACGTGACAAACGCGAGTGGCTCCGTTTAGCACAGAGTACCTGCTGGAGGAGGAGAAGCAAAAAACGATGATATTGACACGAATTTCGAATTTTGACTCTAAATGTGCAGTCACACACGTTCGACAAGTAGGTAGCTAGTGACGACGACGAGCTGCGAGAGTGAGCCATCGAAGAGAAAGGCGATCGGATGGCTAATTTTAGCGAAATGTGGGTTTGTGTGTCACCACGGTTCGCGGCACGTTAGTTGGTTGCATGAATGCCGGAGAAAGACGCCGCCGCCAAGAGGATGTTCGATTGTTCTGCTGAAGATTTGCGTGAAATTAAAGTATGATTGGGGTTTTTGTGCGGGTTTGCTTTGAGGCAGGTTCGTATTTTAGATAGACAATGGCTTTGGGTATATATGTTCTGGCTGAACGAGATAATATCTGTGAAAATAGCAATCAGCATCATATGGATAAAAAATTTGATTAGTTTTTTTCGCATTCTTCATAGCTTGTTTTGAATTGTTCCAAAAGTTGTCAAATTTTGTTTCCACATCATAGCTTAACGTTTTCTGAGCACAACATTTTTTTTTTTAAGATCGCATATTTGAATCGCGACAATAATAAAAATCACAAAAACAAAAACACAAATTTAACCTACTGAAAGAAGGATTACATAAATACAGTTCGCTTTTTAGCGAAAATATGAGTGGTTTTAGATTATCGTGCACAGTTTGCTTACAAATTGCATAGGCCTTTTCATGTGACCGGTCCGTCTATGCATTTGTTTACATCGGTGGAGGATCGGTGCTAACACGGGACAGTCATCTCCATAGAAGAACTGTCAAAGAGCTTCCCGATCAGCTGATTTAGAACGTCTTGTAAATAGGCCTATGGACCGATGCACGAGTTCACTATCTGACGTTTGAGCAGCGCCGTGTTATTTACGTGACCATAGCAACGAGTGAATTCGGCACCGCTAAAACGTCAAATAGTGAACCCGTGAATAGGTTCATAGGAAACCATGCTGCGAGAAATTAACACAGGTTGTCTAGACGAACATGGATGAACAATCTAACTATCACCATGCTTGTTGTCCGAACTCATTATTTTTTCCGAATTTCTTTTTTCTCCTTTTATAACTTCAGAAGCAGATAATATTTTTCCTTGTCAGCTGCACATGAGATTTGAGATAATCAAACATGTGTCGAAAACATCACTTGTAGACAGTTTTGCTACCGGTATCATTCCCAGATCCTGGGAAAAGAAAGTGCCATTTAAAGAAGAAATCGGTTCTAATGGCGAACTAATCTCTTTTCTTCTAAAATGTCTGAAACAGATCATCACATCCATGATGCCTATTTGACAATGTCAAAGTTCGCCTTTTTTCTTCATTAAAATATCTAAAATCATCCAAGTATTTATTTCTAAAATCATCCCTTAAGAATCGCTTATTCTTTTGATAGTAAACAATTGAGGTCATATATTTTGAGCTTTTCTTCAGAATTCAAATATTAATTAGGTTTGACCAAATCCCAGCAGAAGATGAATACAAACGCAAGATAACACCGAAGAACAGAATAAAACAGAGCCCCATTTCCCAACTGATTAAAATGGGAATATGGCGCACTTTGGCGAAGCTGTAATTGACCATGTAATGGTCATTCAGCTTCCTTCATGGTCTGCAACCGAGAAAATCTAGTTATGTACTCGAAACGCAACAAATCACGTACATCTGTAACCTGTACATACGTACGTACAGTCACTCGACTGGTCATTAAAATGTAACGTAACAGCGAGATAAACTCAATTTTCCACTTCCTTGTAGAGAGGACAAGCATCGAACGGACGGACGCTGGCATACACTTATTACCTGACCTTTCCCATTTTTCCTGTTTAGTAACTCTGCGAATGCAGCACCACCGCAAGATCTGGTCGTTGAACAGATGAAAATGGAGTGAAAGTTGTGCATCATAATAAGTGCAGTGCGTGCACTTATTAAGGCACTTGGAATTAGGGTGAGATGGTTCAGTTCAGACAAAAGCTCTCTATATCGACATGTTTCGATCCGTTGTAAAATATTTTGATTTAAGGTGAAGATGAATCGAAGCCAAACCTCAAATTTTCAAGAGCACAGATCTGGAGAACCAGACATCCGTTTAAGCTGAAAAGTTAATCGATTGGTCACTATCTGATGGTGACCAATCGATTAAGTTTTCAGCTCAAACGGGTGTTTTGTTTTGCAGATTTGTGCTCTTGAAAATTTAAAGTTTGGCTTCGATTCATCTTCACCTTAACTTAACCTAAAGCATTTGTCGTGACAATAGAAGATTGCAACGATTTTTGGCTCAAATTATTTATAATTTTTCCCAATGTTTCAACAGTGGATATTCTATGTAACTCATTAGTACTATACCAGGGAGGAAACTTCAGAATCATTGTCAAAATTTTATTTTGAATCCTCTGCAGAGCTTCCTTCCTGGTATTACAACAGTTAGTCCACATTGGTACAGCATACAGCATGGCTGGTCTGAAAATTTGTTTGAATATCAAAAGCTTGTTTTTAAGACAAAGGGGTGGTTTTATATTAATAAAGGGATAGAGATATTTTGCATATTTGCTACATTTGGCTTCAATGCTCTTAATGTGATTTTTGAAAGTTAATTTTTTATCAAGCATGAGCCCTAGATACTTAACTTCATCTCACCAATATGTTGGAGCTCTCTTATCGTTACAAAATGTCTACTCCAAGGTTTCAAATGAGGAGCTTTTAAAAAAGAAAATCCATTTTGCAAGTATGAAGAAAAAATTTCCAAACATTTTTGCAATCTACTACAGATGCCATGCAGGCTTGGCCCTTTGGCGGAATGTCATCCGCAAACAAAGATTTTTGACATCCCTGAGGTATCTCAGGTGAGTCAGATGTAAAAATATTCATCCAATGCTTCCTTCAGGTTTTATTGCCATTTTGTCCAAGATTAGCTCTATGAGAATCCCAAAAATGATGTAAGGAATAACTGCATAACTGCATAACCCATAACTGCATATTAGTCACATTTTTGACAATTTCGAGTTAATACCGGGGAGAGTTATCAAATGACAAATACTTTCGATCAACTTATTAAAATCTGTGAGATTGTTCTAGAAAATTCGAAAAAAATACCAAGTTATTTTGTCACATTGGCAATTGTAACCGCATAACAGTCACGTTGAGATTATACATGAAACTCCTAATGCAGTGACAACGAAATTTCTATCAGAATTTTTTTCTGACTATTCACTATATATGTACAAAATTTCAGCCTCAAATAAGCACTTTAGAATTCTTAGTGATTTTTTGAAATTTTAGTTTCCTCCCATACTGCAATAAAATGCAAACTTGGTATCCCATTTACTCAATGCCTACTTTTGTCGAATGTTACAAATATGCAGTTATGGGCAGTACACTTCTTGATTTTTTTTTAATTGGTTTACCGGCATATCGGTCTATTTTGCCCGAAGTAAAAGGGAGCATGGAGAAGAAAGCAATGAATACTAGATGGATAGGTAACACTGCGGAACACGTTTTTGTCTCTAGCACCAAAATACCGCTATTCACTTAATTAAGGGTTGCTGAATCCATTGCCGTTTTCAGAAATATCATAGCACGTCCAGTTTTTGAGATATTGACTGTTGAAAATGCAAAAAAAGACTATTTCAGCCAACTTGCATGCAAGTTTCCCAGCTTGTAAGGTAATATATTGGCTTAATTTGCCACTGAATTCAAACTTTATGTGTATAACAATACTTATCATTAAAGTTTGTATTATTTTCGATACGGAAAAGTTATTTTTTGATGGTTTTGAGAATTGTTGTATTTTGCCGTATAGAAGAAACGAAGAATTTTGTATGGAGACTGCAAGCATGTTGAAAAAATCGGTTTAATCGAAATTTAATCGCGCAATTTCAATCAAATTATGTCTGAAATGAAAGTTCAAGTTCTATTTTGCATGTTTGGTGGATTAGATTATAGAAAAGTATGATAAATTGTACTTTAAATTTCATGTAAACATTAATAAAAGCAGTGTTTTGTACAACTTTGGCGACCTGTAGCTAAAAATTGTGACGTGCTGGAAAATTGCTGAGAACGGCATCAGATTCAGCAGCCCCAAATCTACTAGAGACACATAATTTGGTTCTTGAGACACGCAAACATGTCATTTTTGTTATGCTGTGTAATTTAAGGGAATGGCGAGAGAAATTGGATTAGATGTTGAAGAGGGCATACCATATGAAACAGTATTACTTGAAACGTCCTTCCTTGTGGCTAACGTCCCCTATGGGAACGGCTTGACGTGTTTTTAAGAATGACACTACCAAGACTCAAGACAGCCACGCTACAGTTCACACTATAATCACATAATAGTCACTGAAGGTTTCTCTTTAGACTCTAAAATCTTACTCCAGGTTTCACTGAAAGGAAAAAACATACCTTAGAGACCATTTTCGTCGAAAAATGAGACTTTAGACATTGTGACAAAGTCCGTATAAAGACACCTGAAAGCATTCTAAAGCTGGCCAAAAAGAATTGGAGTCGTTCAAAAGATCCAGATCACTTACAAGAACGAGTGATTCTCTTTTTTGGCGATTGTCGGTTCATTTGTTCAGCACGGATCAGACAAAAAGCGACCCGGAAAAAGAATAAACCGATTATTTTCCCCTAGGGCAAGGGTACCATTAGTGGTGCACCTAAGGGAAAACTACTTAAACATGGTGGTATAATCATGAAATATATGATTTTAACGTATCATTCAATAGATCTCAAATCCTTCTATAATTCAAATGTATTAAAATTACCGTCGTGCGGGGTGACATTGGTTCATAAGGGTGACTTTGGGCCAATATTTTACAGCAAGCTAATGTAAGAATAAATAAAACAATACGTCAAGCTTCAAGAACTCGTTATAAATAGCCAACAGATGATCAAAGATTAGGTTTTTGGCGTTCCTACTAATCATGAGATGCATCGAAACAGGCGGTCAAAGTCACCCCCTAGGCCCAATGTCACCCCGCACGGCGGTACGATTCATTTGAAATTTCCCTTCAAAAAGCTTAGCACCAATAATAGGAACACTGTTCCTTTAGTGGAGGTTTGTTTGAAGAATGACTCCTTTGGTGGCACAAATCATTGATTTCTTATGGGCCCCTCCACTATAGGTACAAAGGAGTCAAAATTTTAAGCAAAATAATTTCTTTAAATAGTTTTACGATTAAATTTCATGGATATTTTTCGCTTACTCGTATCATTTTCGCATCATACATCATAGAAAAATATCACATAATCAATTTTTATTGCGAATGATGCCAAAACGCACAACCTCCACTATTGGAGCTACCTCCAATAATAGAGCGTTTGCCCTATTATCCTTCGTTTGTTTTTCGGATTTTTTATAACGCTTGACGCGTGCCTTGCTGTGCGAACCACGGCACATGCAAACACCGTTTCTGTAGCTTCGCATACTCTCGGCATACACTGACAAACAACTAAATTGCTCCGCCCACTTCCATATAGGCAAAGCACATTTTTGGTTCGAGGAGGGGAAATCGGAGGGTTTCTGTACGAAGAATTAGAGAGTGAAAGATACGAAAGGTACGACGCATGGCGCGCAACAGGAAGGGGAGCGCTTTTTTTACCGTTCACTCGGTTCAGTTCAATCTTTCTTTGCGAGCCGCTGAGTCACTGAACCGTTTCGGTTCACTAAAATGAGTGATTCGGATCGGATTCATTCTCTAAAATGAGCCGTTTTGCCCATCTCTAAACCATTCCCAATCATTTGTGGAAAATTGAGAATATCTCTTACTTATCACTTTCTGTAACAATCATGATCCGCAGCACATCATAAGAATCTGTTTACCCAGACAACCAGAAGTCGCATAGTAGTATGCGAACAAAGTCGTTTATTTGTAAAAACTGCATCACTCTCGCACTAAATGGTGCATCAAATCGTTTGATCGATGAGTTTCCTCGCATAAAACGCTATTTTATGAGTTCAAACGTACATTCCGTTTCGTTCCGTATACTTTTTCAAAGCAAGTCGGATCAATCCGTAGCAGCTGTCAAAAAAACTTTGTTATCATAAATTAAGTCGCATAAGAATACAGACCAATTCACAAGAAAATCAACACACTCGCATTGCATGTTATTTTTAATCATATAAAATATGTACGCATATCGCCTCCACTTTTGTACGTATAAGGCATTTTCGCGCCAACTTATACGTGAAACTTTGCGCATATAAGCATCGCATAACGAAAAATGTGATTTGGCTATACGTACATTCTGGTTGTCTGGGTATCATCTACACACTTTTTCAGAATATTCAATCGATGTGGCGTAGTTTGTTTCTTTCTTTATTAACGAGATTTTTAGCCCTGGGCTAGTTCATCTCGGAGTGGCGTAGTTGGTTAACGCGTCAAGTCTAGCGTATTGGGAGTCGAAGGATCGAAGCCCACCAGAACGATTCTATTATTCTTCACAATTTTACATCTCAATTTATCCAAATTGACTTTTGTGTCTACGACCTTCAGGTGTTTTCAATAAAGTATTTATTGAGTGGTGTTAAACTCTAACCCAGAAATATCCCTTTCTCAAGATCAAATAATGTCTTCTTGAGTTGAAACTATTTGCAAAATTCATTATCTGTGGATCAGTAGAAAAAAGTATGACTGAATTATCCGGATGAAAGCCCAATATGAAAGAGTCAGACCTGTAAATACAGTGTAAAGTTCGAAATCCAAGGTACAAAACAAAAATGATTGCAACTTGTTCGAAATTCCGAAAGTATTGCGTTACTAAATTGGATACTAAAATTTCATTGATTCATAGATCATTTTGTTTATTATTGCTTAAAATCATATTATTTTTGTGAAGGATATACAATAATCTCTTCCAGAATCCATAGAATATATATAAACATATTCTTTATTAGAAAAAAATCGAGATATACACACCAAAAAAATCTTAGATTTGCACGAAACGTAATTTTAGCCTTAATCGTGCAAAGCCATTTCTCATGTAATATTCATTGATAAAACCTATAAACACATCTATTATATACAACATTGTTACCAAAAACCTTAATATTGAACGCGACACGTCTTCTTTCGAAGAATATTGCATGCAAAACGGCTCGGTTTACATGATTTTCACGCTGAAAATTCAATCATAAATAATGCACATGGAATGACAAGCCGTCGATCCATCCATGTGCATTATTTTTGACAGAATATTCAACGTTGAATCATGTAAACTGAGCAATCTTGTTTGTAATTTTACTTTCAAGATACAAGAAAGCATGCAATGTTGGCGAATGTTGCATGTAAGATCATGAAATGTTTCAGTTTCGCTCAAGATTGCAAGCATTTTCGAATGCAATGGGACAGTTTACATTGATTATCGTTGAATGTTCAGTTGCAACTCGTTTTACATGATTATAATGAAAAATTACGTGCCATGTAAATTTAAGAATTTTTTGCTGTGTAGTTCACGGTATATTTTTGCTTGTTGATGAGTTCATGGATACGAGCACGGATTTTTTTCTGTGTAGCATTTAAATTCACTTCTTCTGGGATGAAGGACATTTTCAAGATTTGAGCGAAATGTGGGACGTGTTAAAAAATGCGGGACTGTTCCGTGAAAAGCGGGACGTCTAGTCACTTCACATAAAAGTCTTAATACTCCTTGACTAGAAATGTAAAGGACATTTTCATCCTAGTTAAGGTTCCCCCAAATGATCGCGATTTTTACGGCGACAGCGACAAACAATAGCCGCAATTCAGCTGTTGTTTCGATGCTTGCACAGTTTGATGAGCGTGTCTTAGCCTTAGCGATGCGATTTCACAGCGATTTTTGTCGACGATTCCAAATAAGATCGTGGGGATTTGTCGCTGTCGCTGAAAAAAATCGCGTCGTTTTGATGGGGGGGGGGGGGGGGGGGTTGTTGACCTATTTCGCATGAAGACGTTTCGCATAAGAACGTTTGGTATAACACGGTTTTGTCTCAAGTACCAAAATACCGCTATTAGCTTAATTAAGGATTGCTGAATCCATGGCCATTTTCAAAAATATCATAGCACGTCTAGTCTTTGAGATATTGGCTGTTGAAAATTCTAAATTTGACTGTTTCAGGCAACTTGCATGTAAGTTTGCCAGCTTGTATGGCAATTTATTTGCTTAATTTGCCTCAGAACTCAAACTTCATATGTATAGCAATACTTATAAACAAAGTTCATAATACTTCCGATACTCAAATGATATTTTTTGTAGGTTTAGAAAAGTATTATATTTTGTCATATAAGAGAAACTGAAGAATTTTGTATAGAGACTACAAGCATGTTGAAAAAATCGATTTAATCTAAATTTAACCTAGCAATTCCAACCAAATTCTATCTGAAATGAAAGTAAAAGTCCCATTTTGCATGCTTGGTGGATTAGATCCCAAAAATTTTTGATAAATCATTGTTTAATTTTTATGTAAACATCAATTAAACCAGTGTTTTATGCTACTTTGGCGACCTACAGCTAAAAATTGTTATGTGTTGGAACATTTCTGAGAACGGCATCAGATTCAGCGGCCCAAATCTTCTAGAGACACACAATTTAATCCTTGAGACACGCAAAAATGTTAGAGTAAGGTGGGGCAAAAGTTCGACCTTAGTGGTATAATCAAAGTTTCCAGGAAAACAATAGCAGTTAAAACAAAACAAATACCATACAGTGATCCTTCAACATATTGGCTATGATTTTGCTGAACAAACTTGTGTCAAAATATTTACCCATTTTTAGTTATAAAAGTTTCAAAATTGATTGTCTTATTCGAACTTTTGCCCCACCGGTGGGGCAAGAGTTCGAATCTAGTGTGGGGCAAAAGAACGCTGGCTAAAACACAAAATATCGATCTTTTTATGACAGGCATACTTTACACCAGCCGTAAACTAAAGTTTGACGAAAAATACACACTAAATTTTCATCAAAAAATTGCCCAAAACCGGGTAGATTGTAATATACTCAAAAATAGCAGTTTTTCGCAAAACTAAGTGGAAATGTAAAATTTTGGTGACAGTTTTCACACGATCAGACAAATTTAACTAACTTTGAAGATAATATGTGGATTTTTGGCAATTTGCAAATTTTTTCCGTGATTTTTTACATGGGTCGAACTTTTGCCCCGCTGATTCGAACTTTTGCCCCACTATGGGCCAAAAATTGTTTTCAAGCATTTATGCAAAAACTAATACACCTCAAAGCAACCTTATGATAGGCCTAGAAACGCCCTTACATAAAATATTGAAAAAGATTTTATCTTCAATTCGTTCCATGCAACGAAAGTTTGACCAAAAATTACAATATTCACATCGAAAAACAACAAAAAGCCATAACTTTTCCAAATCTCAATCGATTTTTATGATATTTGGATTGAAAGTCTCTTACTTGAATAGCATTCGAACCAGCATGAAATTTATAAGATTTGTTTTGAATTGAGCTAGAAATGTTAAAAAGAAACTCTTACCCCACTCGAACTGTTGCCCCACTTTACTCTAAATACAAGAACAGGTAGCATTTCAAAGAAGGCATATATTTCTCATTATGCCAAATGTCCATTATTCCAAACGTCCTTATGCGAAACGTCTTTATGCGAAACGTCCCACCCCCGGTTTGGGAGAGCCTTCATATGTTTGGTTGGATTGTAGTCACAATCGTTACCATAAAACGGTTCTGTGTCATATTTTGAGTCCGCCATTGCGATCAGTTTTTAGATCTATTATGACAACCGTATCATTATTTTAGTGGATGTCAAAGTAAGGCTCTCCCAAATCAACGTGATTTTTTTTCAGCGACAGCGACAAAAAATCGCCTCGATTTCATTGTTGTGTCGCTGCAAGCACTCTTATTTGCAATCATCTAGACTGAAACAACAGCTAAATTGCAGTTGTCGTTTGTCGCTGTCGCCGTAAAAAATCGCGGAGAGCCTTTACTCAATAGAGTCCTAAAATGTTTAATGAAATCATGTTTTTATTGAATAACACGAAAGAGTGTGTTACTGCAACTACTTTAGAATTTTTTTCCCGCTCAAATAACGGCTATATCATATTTAAACGCTAATTTAAAACTTGAGTCCATAAATGAACCATGACACTTTTGATCATGTTTGACGTTCGCTTAGTTGTCAAAAACATCACAGGGGTTTTAGTTTTAACACTGGGGTTGCTCCTATCTGACATTTCGGAAGAGACATGGAAAACAAAATACACCCAAAATTTGAGTTTAAGCCAAAAGGTGTGACAAAATCTAAAACAAAAACATTTAAAATTTTAAATGTGTTTTTTGGCCTAAACTTGAGCGTTTGGAACTAAAATTGGGACAGGGCTTTAGGACCCTATTGTGCTTGAGGGAAAAAAAGTATCGATGTCGATACAGTTCTTGTTTTGTTTCCTAACTAAAATCTGAATTGTTCTACAGAGCTAAGAAGGCTCTGCTATTTACACCCTTCGCAGAGAATCAACAGTAGAAGCATTAACCTAAGAATGCTAATGTCGCTGCTGTTCGTGTTACCAACATCTAGTTTGCCACGAACTGACAGCGTGAGTACCGGGCCTCAAAGTGTCAGATTAATTTTAAGAACCAAAACATCATGGTATAGAACAAACAATGAAAAACCATAATTTAAGGTAATAAAATTTGAAATCAGTTTTGTGAGGAGGTTCGTTTAGTAGTAAGGATTCTCGCACGTTCCTTCAATATTGGCTATGGCCAATTCCGAGATGGTTTAATGATCTGTTTTCATCATTTGTATCCAGTTTAGCCTTGGAAGAACTAGGTTTCCGTTTAATTGATCTCACTTCGAAACGCACCACGTTAAGATACTTCAATCAAGAAATTTCCCTTTTTTAATTTCTTCCATTTCAATTGGTGATCTAACGCAAAGCTAAAATACGAAGATGGCTCTCTTTTAGAATCGATTTTAGTGCATTCCAATCAAAATTTCTAGTGATACATTTGGAAAAAAAAATCACCACAATCATTTAACTGACAAGATTTTTGCAATTTAAGGCATGGAAATCATAAATATTTATCAATCCGACCAACTTTCGCAACCTAACCTCACTTTTGATCGTCAATAGCAAATAATATTTAAACTCTTACACAGCAAAAAAATCTTAAATTTACATGACACGTAAACTTTCATGATTGTCATGTGAATCGAATTATCATTTAACATTAAACGATAAATAATGTAAACTGCCTCATTGCATTCAGGAATGCTTGCAAACTTGAGTGAAACTGAAACATTTCATGATCTTGCATCCAACATTCGCCAATGTTGCATGATTTCTTGCATCTTGAAAGTGAAATTGAAAACAAGATCGCTCAGTTTACATGATTCCACGTTGAATATTCTGCCAAAAATAATGCACATGGATGGATCGACGGCGTGTCATTCCATGTGCATTATTTATGATTGAATTTTCAGCGGGAAAATCATGTAAATCGAGCCGTTTTGCAAGCAACATTCTTTGAGAGAAGGCGTTTCGCGTTCAATATTTGAGAATTTGGTAACAATGTTGTATATAAAAGATGTGTTTATAGGTTTTATCATTGAATAATACATGAGAGATGGCTTTACATGATTGAAAATAAAATAACGTTACGTGTAAATCTAAGATTTTTTTGGTGTGTAGTATTCTTACAGCAGTATGTTCCAAAAAGTTGTTTTTTTTTTTTTGGAGACTGGTTTTTTAGGCAGATGGTCTATTAAAGCGAATGGAATACGGACGTTCGTCATTCGGGCGTGTTCTTGGTGAAATGTGATGGAATTAGTTTATGAGCTGATCATTGTTGTTGACTGATCTTATTTCCTTTATTTCAACGAGCAAGCAGTTTTGAATCACCCTACAAAACACTCGCATATACCTTGTCGTCCTCGCCATCAACGACGGTTTTTATCATCGGACCCTCTGGACTCGGCGCATTTCCTCGGTGCTGACCGGCAGCCTGTCAAACCAGTAGCACCACGGACAGAGAGAAAGAGGCCTCGCACGATTATGTCACATGGGTTCGGACAAAATCGCGCAATCGTCGTAACATATTTACCACACGGCACGCACTCGGAGGGAATCGCGCTCGCTTTTTTAAATTGCCCGCTGGGCAAGCGAGCTTGGACAGCATGTTTGGCATTCGCGCACCGTACACATAATTTAGACGTATGAGCACACCTGAGCGTCCGAAAGAAGGCCGTCATCGCATGTGAGTAAGTGTGTGTGTTATTGTTGTTTTGAGAAAGAAAGCATTTTTCTCCGGCTGCTTTCCTCACACATGATGCTGCTGGACGGTCGAAAAGCGGCCCCCGGCATTCGGCTGATGGCGTAATAATCCACTGGCCTATTGCTGATTGGGTTGCCTCCATTACCAGCTACATGACGTGTGTTTTGACGATGATGATGCATTGTTGTTTTCGGACAGTCAGTGGAGCACACGGTTTTTGGGGCTTTCGTCATAGGTTGCGCCATCGCGATGATCGTCAGGGGAAATGTGTGATGTACATTGTATCAGAAAAGGCGGTCATTCATTTTGGATGACTTGTATGTATGTGATTTCGATTGGTAGGTATGAAACAATAATGGTTGAGAAAACTTTCAAGACGACTGTTCAAACGTTCAGTTTTGTCGTCATAGGTAGAACAATAATGCCTCTTTTCTTTAAGATGTTTGAGAAGAAGTTCGCGATCTTTAAAATGTTCCTGCAAAACGCGACAGTCTCCTTTCTTTGCAATTTGGAAGGAAACATTGATTCCCCTAATGGAGTTCAAGATACTCTGCCCAAATCCTCCAAATTCGGAACAACTGATCAAGATTGGCGCCTCTCTTCGTTTCCTTATTTGAATCGAATAACCTGGACTAGCGGCTGTTTCGATTTGATGTTCGGAATTTTTGCAACGTTTAGTGACAGTTTTTAAACCAACTTTTTTGGAAGGATGTTGTTGTTCCGCCATCCTTTTTTTCGTGGTAATATTAATAATAAACCTTGTAATATTAATTGAATACACGAAAGAAGAAAAAACCTTCAAAGAGGTTTTGCAAAACGATGCCCAACAAGGATTACCATCGCTTGCTTTCGCTAACGGGTCCAATGAAAAATGTAAGGCACGGGTCCAAACAAGAATTGAAAAGGGATCAAAAGGTAGAAAAAAATAGCACTGAAAAATACTGTTTCTGTAACACTGAAAAGTACTATTGCTTTAAGAAGCTTTAAAAACTTTCGAGAGCACGAGGGTACGATTCATATAGTATTCGCTTCATTAAGAATTGCAATTCAACACACATAAAGCTTGCAAACTTTGATTAACAAATAGTTATTCACCATCACCGTCCATAACAGATGGTTCGTAAAACTAATCAGCTTAATGGGATCAACGATTGGATAGACTTCAGTCCCTTTAACCAATTCTCCAACCCAAAGTGATTAACTGAAACATTACTTGAATATGCAACCAACTTGCACTAAATAAACCCAACGAACCGAGAGCTCGCTTACAAACTTGCATTCGTAACAAATTATGCAACTCATTTGCTGACGCTCAGAGGAATCCAGTGGGCTGTATCCACGGACAAAAACTTACATCTGAAGTATGTTAAATTGCTGGTAGTGTCTTAGTCAAACGCCTTTGGCAACGTAATATGAACAAACATAAATCTCAGGAAAAAAAAGCGTCGAGCGGATGATTCATCCGCATTAAGGGTCTTAATTCGAACGGTTTTGTCTTCTCGGTAAAGCACACGAATCGCGCGTCATAAATGAGTGCACGTACTAATTTAGCATTCGTATTGCATGCAATTGTGGCGCCTAGCGAGAAATTTATGCTATTAGGAGATTAAGCGGGAAACACCATGGGTGCAGCCAGAGGAGGGCAGAGGAGGGACATTACTACCTCCTTCGTTCCCCCCGTGGGCGATGGAAAACTTTTTGCTACCGATTTTATTCTTGTGTTTTAGTTTTTAGAAGATTGTCTTCTGCACTCTTATTCTTCTTTTTGGCGTTTTGTCCCAGCTGGGACAGAGCCTGCTTATCAGCTTAGTATTCTTATGATCACTTCCAAAGTTATCAACTGAGAGCTTTCTTTGCCAATTGATCATTATTGCATTCGTATATCGTGTAGCAAGGAAGTATTGTAGGCGACATTATTTCATGAAAGTTTGTCGAAGGCGGAAAAGCTCTACCTCTTACACTGACGAAGTTAGGGGGTAAAATGATGGGTACCCCCTTAAAACTCATATTTTGTCCATAACTTCTAAATTTGAATTTCAACATTTTTACGATGTTCTACAATGTTTAAGGTGCTGTAAAAATACACATTTTTGCCGAAGACACTGAAGGGCTATCTCTTCATTCTGAAGATTTACGAATGATTTTGTGATTTTTTCACATCCAATTGAAGTGTGCATATATTGTAAAGTTGCAAGTAGTAGCAGCTAATTTTAGCATCATGCTGTTCCTCAACCCTTTTAATATATGCACAAATAATTGCGGAGTCCAGCGGGGTCCATAGCAGTTTAAAAACTACAAATTGAACTTTAACACTTCTCTTTTGCAAAAAAATAAAATACTAAAATCACTTGTAAGGCGAGCAAATACCTTTAAACTCTAATATGTGTTGCTTATCTTGACAGATAGGCCTATTTCGTCTGCGACTTACAGACTTCTTCAGTGTCGAGGAAAAAATCTATAAATCATTCAAATTAAGCCAAAAAACTTTTTTGACAGTGTTTCTCGAAATTGAATGGTCTACAACTTTGCTGAAGCATGCTATAGAATAATTTTCACAAATGAGATATAATATTTCTATGAAAATGAGGGCCACCCTTATTTTAAATAACATCAAAAAATGAGAGATAGAAATCATATTTTATTAATTCCTAATAACCTTGTTCTTCTCCCAATAGTGTGAAAGTAGTCTACGTTCAATTGAAAAAGTAATCGAGAATTGTTTAATATTACGAAACTGATCATTTAATCTACGAAAACATTCGTTGTTTTCTGCAACGAAAGGTTCCGTAGAAACATTTCGTAAAATACAACATGATACACATGACAAGACCGAAGCCTAGGGAGGTAAGAAGAAGCGCTCGTTCCTCAAATTCAACTACCGCTGGGTGGATCTGAACTAGCTTTTGGACATGAAGCGGGATTTTCTGATGCTCAACTGTGCCAATCGTCGCTCAGATCGTGGAACCCGCAGGAAACCCGTGGCCCTGATAGAGAAGCTTTGTAAGGCCAAGAAGAACGCCCAAGTAGACTGAAATTCAGGTAGAGAAAATACGAAAATGATTGTACAATGACTCATACACAAATTCGTACAGTGCAATGTTTTCACATCAAGTTGGTTAAGAGCTATCAAATGATACTTTGACTTCGATCGATACTTCGATGATACGATCAACTTCGAAATACTTCATCAATAAGGAACCTTCATTATTGAAAAAGTTTTTTAATATATCTTTTGATTAAAATTTACTAACTTGATTTGAAGTACCCTGTACGAATATGAAGTTGAGTCACTGTAAACAAAAAGTAAACACAGCAAATTGTATCTTTTGTGAAATGCACGAACCCATTTCGTACAATGCACTAAAGCTCCAGCTCTATTTACGAATGATTCGTACTTTGCGTTTAAATGTTCGTTCTCAATATGAAACAAAAGAATTTCGATTACAAAATGTTAAGTACAATATACCAATCATTGTTTGTTTTGATTTGGAGCATGATTTTTATTACGAAGCTGATTACATGCATTTTACGAAACTGTTTCGTTGCAGAAAACAACGAATAATTTCGTAATTCACACGAATGATTTTGTTATATAAAACAATATATATTTTCAGTGAAATAAAAATATATTTTTGTATTTTTTATTTGTTCGATATAATTTTTTAGTTTGCTATGAAACTTTTAATGTATGTCCACTTCTAACAATGATAAAAAGTTATTTTTAACAGTTTTTGTCAAAGTTTGAACAGCTATAATTTATATATAAATTTTTATTTTTCCGGGTATCTGACAACATTTTTATAAGTGTTAAATACCACCATAAACTTCGACTGCAATAATTTGTTGTCCCACTTTTTTGATTCTGTCGCACTGTGCGTTCCAACGATAGCAATAATTCATGAAGTTTTAGTTAGCATCCTTCATAAGAAAATCTTCTTTTGTGCACTTTGTGAAAGTAATTCATGAGATTTTTCAAAACAGTTTACCGTGCGCTTTGCACCCGTCGTCCGTGTCCGAAACAGTGTTTTGACAACTCGAATCCAAGCTTCATGAACCTATGCACGGGTTCACTATTTGACTTTTTAGCGGTGCCGTGTTATTTATGTGACCATGGAAACCAGTGAATTCGGCACCGCTCAAACGTCAAATTAGTGAACTCGTGCATAGGTCCATTGCAGAAGTGCTTCGCAGCTGACATAAACGCTACTAGAAAAGTGTTTCGGTATGGACCAATGCACGAGTTCACTAATTTGACGTTTGAGCGGTGCCGAATTCACTTGTTACCATGGTCACTTAAAAAGCACGGCACCGCTCAAACCTCAGATAGTGAACACGTGCATCGGTCCATTGTTTTTTTTTTTCAAAATAATTTCTGCAGTGTATTGAATTACAATGGATCGCTGGCTTAAGTATGGAACGCTCTCACTAACTGGATGCTCGAAGAATCCAACAAACAGGCAAGTTCAAATACAATGCTCAGAAATGCAGCCGGCTTACACGATTTCTCGCGGAACATTACTAAAGGACCTATCTAACATTGAGAGGCTCTCTTTGTTTACTTTCTCTTTCATTAATAACTGAGTCACATTAACCTCTTCTGTTGCGTTTTTTGTATGAAACGCTAGTCAAGGAAATTGACTTTCGATCTATAGTGAAAAACTTCCCAAAATCTTCAGTATTCCACTGTTATAATGGAAAGAGAACGAGAGAGGAGAGAATCTCTCATTTGTACATAGGTCCTTTAGTAATGTTACGCGAGATTTCATTGATTACATTCACAGCGAGCGAGTTGAAGATGAAGTTGCTACGGCATCGGAAATGGATCAGGACGTGTAGCAGGTAGAACTTCAGCACAAGAGTCTGCAAAAAGATTCTCTCCATAGTGGTAAGAAGGTCGCTAAAAGAAAATATCACGAATCGCGGCCTTGCGGAAACCAGCGATAATGTGGTCTATTATGTGTAATTTGTGCTAAGTGTCAGTGATCGAGTAGCAAAAGCGGGAGAAGCACATACAATTGCAGAAAATTTGATCAAGCCATGCCTTCAAAATTCTTAACATTATTTAAGAGCAAGCCTCAGGGTGAATGAAACCCATTCTTAACTATTGTACTTATTACAAAAACTTTTACCGGAAGACGATTGCTAATGGACCCTGGAATTTTCCTTGGAAACATTTCTACAACGCTGTGGACCTTTTTTCTACGGGAGGGGCATATTGCCAGGGTTGTTTTGAAACGTAAACATTGGGACCGCTTACCAAAAATCATCTTGTACACTTTTTTAAAGCAACCTGGAAAGAGAAAGTTTTGAGCAGAGTATGACCAACTAAATAAGGAACACCTTGACATACAAAACTTTAGAAGTGATGCATTTCCTACTGCGATAGAGCAGTATTTCCTTAAGGGGGGGCTTATTACACCTTTTTACCTTACCACCCGCTTTGTAAGACGTTTTGGACGAAAGCGTCAAAATTCAAAACCATCAATTGAAAAGGCCTCAAGTCCAAAATGTAAACAAATCGGTTTTCTGCAGATTTTAGTGTATAAGAGCCTATTCTTACTAAAACATACAATAGTCTTATAAAAATATGCATAAAAGTTGGAAAAAATAACATTTTCCTAAAAGGCCCATCTTAATTTCCGCCAATCAGGATATTCATCCCAAATGCGGCCTGTTCTCAAAAAGGCCTATTAAACAAACATCAAAATTTCAATGAATATTGCGAAAAATGCTCCAAATTTACTAAATAGATGCAGGTTATACTACGGAGCGACTACTCCTTCACACCAAAAAAATCTTAGATTTACACGTAACGTTATTTTATTTTCAATCATGTAAAGCCATCTCTCATGTATTATTCAATGATAAAACCTATAAACACATCTTTTATATACAACATTGTTACCAAATTCTCAAATATTGAACGCGAAACGCCTTCTCTCAAAGAATGTTGCTTGCAAAACGGCTCGATTTACATGATTTTCCCGCTGAAAATTCAATCATAAATAATGCACATGGAATGACACGCCGTCGATCCATCCATGTGCATTATTTTTGGCAGAATATTCAACGTGGAATCATGTAAACTGAGCGATCTTGTTTTCAATTTCACTTTCAAGATGCAAGAAATCATGCAACATTGGCGAATGTTGGATGCAAGATCATGAAATGTTTCAGTTTCACTCAAGTTTGCAAGCATTCCTGAATGCAATGAGGCAGTTTACATTATTTATCGTTTAATGTTAAATGATAATTCGATTCACATGACAATCATGAAAGTTTACGTGTCATGTAAATTTAAGATTTTTTTGCTGTGTTGTATTATTTTACACAGTGATTGTCTCTTCGGCGAATATTATCAAGTCTTCCGTCCTGTAGACTGATATATTGTGTATCATACTACTTAATAATACCTGTGTCAGCCTGTCTGTACTTCACAACTTATCAACAAAAACAAGATATGGTTCCAATTGCATGAAAAATAACGTTCCGTTGCAATACTATTTCAATTCAACCAATATTTCCATACAATTTCTCGACGACAGACTCGCGTAGCACATACATAATGGTCATGGATGACGAAGGATTCAACCAATCACATACTTAATCGATCGCACGAATCTTCTCTTGCTGTAGAGATTCTTCTTTACTTTATTTTTCCTATTTCATCATCAATTTTGAATGAAATACACACACCAAAAAAATCTTAGATTTACACGTAAAGTTATTTTATTTTCAATCATGTAAAGCCATCTCTCATGTATTATTCAATGATAAAACCTATAAACACATCTTTTATATACAACATTGTTACCAAATTCTCAAATATTGAACGCGAAACGCCTTCTCTCAAAGAATGTTGCTTGCAAAACGGCTCGATTTACATGATTTTCCCGCTGAAAATTCAATCATAAATAATGCACATGGAATGACACGCCGTCGATCCATCCATGTGCATTATTTTTGGCAGAATATTCAACGTGGAATCATGTAAACTGAGCGATCTTGTTTTCAATTTCACTTTCAAGATGCAAGAAATCATGCAATATTGGCGAATGTTGGATGCAAGATCATGAAATGTTTCAGTTTCACTCAAGTTTGCAAGCATTCCTGAATGCAATGAGGCAGTTTACATTATTTATCGTTTAATGTTAAATGATAATTCGATTCACATGACAATCATGAAAGTTTACGTGTAATGTAAATTTAAGATTTTTTTGCTGTGCACATTGCTTAAATTTATAATATAAATTCGATTTATTGTATGACAAAACAAGATAGCGTTTTTCTCTTTGTTTACTTTTCGGAGATGAGGCCTTTTCAATTCTTAGTCTTGAATTATGATAATGATAAAGTTGAATCAGGTCTCGACCCAAAACATCAGATTATTCAAAGCTTTGTGTGATGAGATGGAAAGTGACTATTCCGCAATACTACTTCATATCGATGTACGATGGCTATCGCGCGGAAGAGCACTCACGCGACTGTTTGAGTTAAGGCTGAGGCTGAAATTTTACAGAAAATGAACGAACTCAGTGTTTCTATGCAATGCAAGGTAATCACTGTATTCGACACAAATGGAAAAATCCAAGGCTTCAAGAGAAAAATCAAATTCTGAGCAGAATCAAAGAAGAACCGAGACTTTAAAAGCTTTTCGAATTTGTTGAAATTCAAACTATCAACCAAAATTTTATCAAATAATTGTCAGGAGTTCCACGCGTATTTGAAGGACTTGTTGAAAAGCTTCAAACAATATTTTCCGGGAGAACATCACAAGAGAATTGAGTAGATGACATGGTATTGGAAAAGCCAGCAACATTGACATCACAACAATACGAGTATTAAATTGATCTGACATCGGATTCGAACCTGAAGGAGAAATTTGTAAGCAAGAAATCGTTGGAGGAGTTGTGGTGTCAAATGGAAAATGAATATCAAATCATGTCCGAAAAAGCTCAATTAATTCTTCTGCCTTTAGCAACGACCTATCTGTGCGAGTCTGGATTTTCGACATATTTTGCAACAAAAACCAAATACAGATCCCGTTTGGATGCATAACCTGGCCATTCAAGCCGGATTTGAAACAGCATGCAAAATTTACGAAGCCAAATCTGTTTAGTTAGAATGTTTTTTGTTGGCATTTTTTGTTAAGTTAAATAAATGCTTAGGTAACTAAGAAAAATGCTGAATGTTCTTACAAAACAGATGAACGAATCTTAAAATTCAATATTAGCAAAAGGCGCTCCGCGAGACAATTTTATTTTTAAAAGTGCTCCGCGAGAGAATCCCTCAGATATTTTTGCAATCATACCTCTGGAAATTACGGGAAGTATCAGCATAGGAATCCCTAGGTGTGTCCTCTAACATATTTTCCAATTAATCTCTGGAATAATCACTGAAACAATTCCTGAAGAACCAGTGAAGGAATCTCTAAAACCTTTGGACTTACACCAGGATTCTATACAACTATTCTCCCACGATCTTTATTACTCATGGATTTTTTAATGGGTATCCACAATATTTTTCAAGAATCTCTCAAATAAAATCCGCATAAATTCCTAAAGTAGTTAATGGAGGTCACCTTGCATCAGAACATGAAAGAGTCGTACCTATATAAAAAAGAATGAACGGAAGGTCTATACATTTTCATTAACAATTGTTTGGATAATATCTAAAGGGTTGAAATTTTTTGAAATTTAAAATAATATTAAATTCAAATGTTTTTAATAACACAGCATAACGAAATTACGTTTTTGCGAGTCTCAAGGATCAAATTATGTGTCTCTAGTAGGTATGGGATTGCTAAATCTGATGTTGTTTTCAGAAATGTTAGCACGTCATAGTTTTGAGCTACAGGTAGCCAAAGGTGTATAAAACATTGCACTGGTTTCATAGATGTTTACATGGAATTTAAAGTATGGTTTACTTATTGGTGATCTAAACCACAAAGCAGTGATGCATTTGAACGCGTTCAGTTCGCGTTCCAGTTCAATTTGTTGAACGAAGTGATCAAGTAGGCTTGCTCATTGTTCAGTTCAGAACTTTGAACTCTAGTGAGCAGAAAATTGAACGCAGATTGTTCTGACAGAATTCACGGCATCTTACCGTGCTAAAGTTGTTTGTAAGATGCATAAAACAAGACATGATAAATATATTTATTACTGAATTGGGTTTACTATACATTTAGGGAATATTTCCCTGGTAAAAACCTAAACCTATGCTTTGATTACCTTGATGATTACCTAGTGCCTTGCGATCTGAACCGGGCGTTCGTGAGCAGCGATGGGGCTCTGCACTGTTTTGATTTTGTATGGGCTTCTGACTTTTACTGGCCTTGTTGTTTACACATTTTGTGGAGGAGTAAAAGAGAGAGAAAGATTTTTATGCAGAGGCCTATAGGCTCCGGCTCTTGAGGGCTCTTGAGTTCACTGTCTACTGCGTTCTCGAGCAAAATTTGAACTTGCTCGGTTCAGTTTCTATATTTACATGCTTTAAATATCCATAAAAAAATCTTAGTTTCTCTTACACACCAAAAAATTCTCAAATTTACATGGCACGTAATTTTTTTTATGATAATCATGTAAAACGAGTAGCAACTGAACATTCAACGATGATTAATGTAAACTGACTCATTGCATTCGATAATGCTTGCAAACTTGAGTGCAACTGAAACATTTCATGATCTTCCATCCAACATTCGCCAATGTTGCATGCTTTCTTGCATCTTGAAAGTGAAATTGCAAACAAGAATTCTCGGTTTACATGATTCTACGATGAATATTCTGCCAAAAATAATGCACATGGATGGATCGACGGCTTGTCATTCCATGTGCATTATTTATGATTGAATTTTCAACGTGAAAAACATGTAAACCGTGCCGTTTTGCATGCATCATTCTTCGAGAGAAGACGTTTTGCGTTCAATATTAAGGATTTTGGTGCAATGCACATTGGTCCACGGAACGAAATTTGAACATTTGTTTGTCTGGTCAAGGCGCGTTATATGCAAAAGTGTCCTAAGCGCCAAATTTTATAGCTTCCGAAATTCGCTCTCAAACTTTTTTATTTCAAAAGATAGCGCAACAAAATATTCTACAATATTGAAGATTATAGAAAATATGAAAACTTTGTAGAACATCATTTTTTTCTTTATCTGATAGTTTTAGAGATATAGGTCACTTTAGAACTTTATAGTCAAAAATCGGTTTTTCCTTAATACTAACGAAAATGTCAATTTTTCAGGCCTACTATGTTCTGAAACATTTTGTAATACATTCAAAAATACTGAATCATTCTTAGCATGAACAAGAAGATTGTAGATGTTTATCATGCCTATTTTTATTCATATCGTTAATACGGAGGCTGAGTGCATATAATTGACATAGCTAAGTATTGTCTAGTTCAAAAAAACACTTATACAAACCTAAAAAAGGGAATGCAACTGCATTGGTTTTGTCCAATCTAGTGAAAGCTTTAGCTTATATTGGCAGGACTTCATTTAAATTCGTCGTGTTTTCCTTCCATTGACGGTATTTTATGGCAAAGAACGAAAATCTCTGTAATTATTAACGATATGAATAAAAATAGGCATGATAAACATTTACAATCTTCTTGTTCATGCTAAGAATGATTCAGTATTTTTGAATGTATAACAAAATGTTCGACTGTAATTGAATAAGAATCTCAAGAAGTGATGAAAATCTGTTTTCTAAGTAAAATTGAGGGATAATTCAGAACACATTTATTAGAGAAAATCAAAAATCACTATCACCAAATTTTCTTAAAATGCACTTTAAGATATGCATATTCAAGTAACGGGAAAAGTTTTTGATTTCACTTGCGCCATTTTGAAATGTTACGCTTGGAAAAGTGGGTGAAAAAACTACAAAAACGCTTATATCTTTTCATATGAAAATTTTAGAGGTATGACGTCTTCAGAGAAAATGTGTATTTTGCTCATATCTTAAACTCTTCAGAACATAGTAGGCCTGAAAAATTGACATTTTCGTTAGTATTGAGGAAAAACCGATTTTTGACCATAAAGTTCTAAAGTGACCTATATGTCTAAAACTATCAGATATAGAAAAAAATGATGTTCTACAAAGTTTTCATATTTTCTATAATCTTCAATATTGTAGAACATTTTGTTGCGCTATCTTTTGAAATAAAAAAAGTTTGAGAGCGAATTTCGAAAGCTATAAAATTTGGCGCTTAGGACACTTTTACATATAACGCGCCTTGACCAGACAAACAAATGTTCAGAAGACACCAAAACCCTATCTCTTATATTTTTCAAGTTATTAATTTTTTCCACTTAATTTCGTTCCGTGGACCAATGTGCAATGTTGTATATAATAGATGTGTTTATAGGTTTTATCATTGAATAATACATGAGAAATGGCTTTGCATGATTGAGGCTAAAATTACGTTACGTGTGATCTAAGATTTTTTTGGTGTGTAGATAGCAAAATACAATACTTTTATAAAACTTTAAAAATAACTTTTGAACATCGAATGTATTATTAACTTTGTTTCTAAGCACGAAGTTTGAATTCCGTAGCAATTTAAGCAAATAAATTGCCACACAAGCTGGCAAACCTGCATTTAAGTAGATTGAAATCGTCAAATTCTACAATATATCAAAAACTAGACGTGCAATGATATTCGTCCTCTTATTCTTCTTCTTGGCATTACGTCCTCACTGGGACAGAGTCTGCTTCTCAGCTTAGTGTTCAATGTACGCTTCCACAATTATTAACTGAGAGATTTCTTTGCAAAAGTTGTTATTTTCGCATTCGTATATCGTGTGGCAGGTACGATGATAATCTATGCCCAGGGAAGTCAAGAAAATTTCCATTGAGAAAAGATCCTGGACAGATCGGGAATTGAACCCAGACACCTTCAGCATGGCTTTACTTTGTAGCCGCGGACTCTAATCTCTCGACTAAGGAAGGCCTTTTATGATAAAAGCGCCTGTAGAGACCATTTCATGTTTTAAAGGTTCATGCGAAAAGACTGTGAGTAATAATCGTTCTCACGTGAAATTGTGTAAATGAACTTTACAGTCACTCTATGGAAACCCTGGCTACACCCATGGTCCCCACCACGAAGTGGAACCATCGATCGCAGTTGTAATACAGTGCAAATGTAATTGAACGAGAGCAGAGACAGTAGCGTAGCAAATTTGCCAACATCAAAAGTCGGCGATTTCTATTGATCCACAAACAGCGCAGAAACTTGCAGCATAAACATTAAACACCCCTCCCGTCTTGAGAGCTAATTGATTTAAAACTCCACACTCTTTCCACAGCACGAGTTTTGTTTCGAAACCCAGCAAATCAGTTTAATCCGATTAGCTCGACTATAGAAGCATAATAATGAAAGATGAAATTTCATGACTGCTGAGCAACTCAAAATAAGAAAAAAAAATGATGAAATGAAAACAAGAAAACACAAAACGGTTACACGGCTATCGGTAAATGGTTTGAATTGAGCGCAACGAAAAAAAAAAATAACGCGAAAACAAAAGTACGATTCGAAACGAAAGTGAAAGATACGGAGTGGAGTGGTGAAATGCCAAACAGCGACACAACAGCAACCACAAAACTGTGAGGAATATGGAATAACTCAACGTAAACACAAGATACAAAAAAAAATCGAAATAAAAAATCATACAAAAAAAAAAATGGTTGAGGCATCCGATATGGTAATGGGAGTGTGAGAGTGTGTCGGAGTAGTAGTACGAAAGCAGCAAACCACCCACTTACCTCGATCTTTGCCGGTCGTCGATGGGTCGTCGTTGATGTCATCCTGGTTGAACTCGTTCCGCACATCCTGGATCGCTGCCAACTCGTTCAAGCCGAAGTTTTGATCCCTGAAATGACGGAGAAGGAGAAAAGTCGTGGATCAGCATCGGGCGGAGAAAGGCGCATCAAGATTAAGAGGGATTTTTTTTTTGAATATGGGTAACATGTGAGCCAGCACACGAAAGTGATTTTCAGGGGAGTGGTTTTGTCTGCGGCTTTTTTCGGTTATTACTGTCGTTATGAGGATTGGCCTCATTTTTAAAATGGACGCACTATGGTTGCTATTCTAAGAAACCAAATTTGAAAACTACAGCCTTTTGGTATAACTGTTAAAATTTAAGAGCTGAGAGGAAGTGATCATTCCCGATCAGAAGAAACTAGCAAGCCTTTAACAATATTTAGGCAATATAAATATCAGAATCAGCTGGCCCAGATAGTCGTAGCAGTGAACGCGCAGCTATTCAGCAAGGATCATGGGTTCAAATCCCGACAGTCGAGAATCTTTAAAGGAAATTTTCTCGACTTCACGTGGCATAGAGTATCTTTGTATCTGCCACACGACGATACACTACGGTGGAGGCATAAAAAACTCTCAGTTAATAGCTGTGGAAGTACTCATAAGAAAACTCAATTGATAAGCAGGCTCTCACTGTTGAGACGTACCGCCAGAAAGCCAGAATAATACCCCGATATATGTTTGACTTGGACTTTGGATAAGTATGGAGACCTGATAAAGACCATATTATGCGAGCATTATAGAATTAGCTGATTGTATTCTTTCTTCTTTTCTGTGATAAAGCATGATCAAAAGTGAAAATTTCTCAAAAATCTGAAATATTTAGTTTGTTTTTAAACAATTTGGTTTGCTATTCTTATGTTATTCAATACCTGTTCAATAATTTATTGAGTCCTTGAAAATGTATCAAAACTATTTGTAATGCACTCAGTATTAACCTTTCCGTCGTCGCGCGAATTTTTGTAACGCGAGTAGTCGCGCGTTGTACTTTGTACAACACCCTTGGTTTTGCGAATATCTCAGGAGTATGAACACTTAGAAAGATGAAGTCTTCGGCAAAATTGTTCAGTAGCTCAAGGGCTATCATTATTTGAGCCATGAAATTTGGGACTTTGCCGCTAGGCGGCGCTGGTGAGCATGAAACTTTTGTTTCGCACATCTCAGGATCCTGACCACTTAGAAAGATGGCGTCTTCGGCAAAGTTGTTCGGTAACTCAAGGACTATCATTGTTTGAGCTAATTGATTCAAAATTTCGCCACCAGGCAGCGCTAGTGAGTATGAACTATTTGTTTCGCAAATATCTCTGGAGCCTGATCACTTAGAAAGATGGCGTCTTCGGCAGATTTGTTCAGTAGCTCAAATTCTTTCTTTGTTTAATCCTTAAAGTTCGATATTTTGTAAAATAATGATAATCCCAGAGCTTCAGAACAACTTTGCCGAAGGTGCCTTTCTAAAAAGTCAAAATCCTGCAGTATGCGTAAAACAAAAATTTCATGCTCACTAGCGCCGCCTGGTGGCAAAAAAAATCCTATTTTTTGGTTCTAATAATGATAGCTCTTGAGCCACTGAACTACTTTGCCGAAGACAGTATCTTTCTAAGTGGTCAGGTTCCTGAGATATCTGCAAACAAAAGTTTCATGCTCACTAGTGCCGCCTAGTGGCAACGTTTTGAATTAACTAGCTTGAAAATTGACAGTCCTTAACATACTAAACAACTTCGCCGAAGACACCATCTTTCTAAATGGACTGGCTCCTGAGGTATCTGCAAAACAAAAGTAAAACTTCCATGCCCTCTAGTGCCACCTAGCGGTCAAATTTCTAATTAAATGAGGTACCATCAGATAGCGCTTCAACTTCAGAATAACTTTACTAAAGACCCCAAGTTTCTATATTATCTGGATTTTGAGATATAACGATTTGAAACGGTGGTTTCCTTGAACCGTACATAGTGCGTTCATTATTATGCGACTTCCATGTACATTTGTTGATTTTACCGTATTATAAAGGGCCATACTGTAAATAAAAACGGTCGAGTATTGTTCTTAAGAAGATTCTTGAGGAATACATTTTGGTTTGGTGTAGATAGATATCTTTGTTGTAAAATGATAGCATATAAATCACAACTGTTGTACAAAGTACAACAGCGCGACAGCCCGAAGGTTAAAATACCCAAGCATTTTATTTTGCAGGTGCTAAATATTCATAGAAATTTGGGTATCCGCTCATTTGACCGAAATCAGAACTAAAAACGAATCAGATAGCTGCAACGCTGATGTGTAGATTTTATACATCAATGGGCCGATTGATCAACTAGTTAGTTTGTAAATGTTTGTGATCTTATCGGACGTCATGCTTGTCACTCGATTCGATTCGAATTGATTTGTCATATAAGGCGAAGCTATTAATTCCGCACATAGCTTCGAGAATCTAAACTTTTGACTGATTCGTTTTTGGGCTACCAACAATGTTTTTCAAATTCTTCCGGAAGAGATGCGCTTTGCGAAAGAGGACCACGTTTGAGTTGAAATCGAAATCAGGTTAACTTCTGCTTCCATGAGTCCTCTCGTGGTATAGAGGTAACGCACCCTATCTAGTGAACAGACAGTGGTGAGTTCGATTCTCATCGAGAAGACGTGAAATTTTTTCACAAAGTTCACATCAATTTGCCCATTTAATCCAATTACGAAGTATAGGGAGTCGGATCCTATTATTGGCACTTTTGATTTACTTCGGCAGTGTTTTTTTCAAGCTGCAGAGATCATTTTTGGCTACACTGAAAGTATCTCTTCGTATTTTCTCCAAAATATACTTCGTAAAACAATATTTCGTACATATTACGCTAATTTCATTCACCGTACGAAATATTTGTACTTGACAGAATTTCGTGATTCAGTTAGTTTATGAAATATACGTAAGATGCACGAATCAGATATGCGTTTTCGTTATGTTTGCTCTTATTTTTTATTTAGCTACTCGCACTGGATGAATATTCTCTAAAACATATTCAAACAGTCGTGAACCGAAAGAGTAAACAAACTAAGATTCCACTCTGAACAAACTTGATTGTCACATTTATTACGTTTATGTTTCGGAATTACGTCGTAACCACAATCAAAACAAAACAATACTTGAGTCAATCTTACATTATACAGTGGTCCAGAAAACAGATTTACGCGAAAAGATGCATTTAGAGCTTTGAAATGCAAACAGTATTCTACAAAGTTTTTTTTTTGTATTGGTTAAGCCCTTTGTTTGATGTTATTCAAAATAAGGTTAGTCCACATTAGCATAGAGTTGAAATAGCCAACTTACTTATTTGTAGGAATTATGGTATATCTGATTGGGCAAATAAACAAAATATAATTTGACGATATTCCAAAGACGAAATGGTTGTTCTTTATTATATAAAATATAAAGATATGTTATTTTCCTATTTTCAATAGAATACCTTGAAAAGCAAAAACTTTCATCATAAAAAATTCAATGACTTTTAAACTAAAGTAGATACCGACAATGTTTTACATGAAAATTCGTTTACTTCGATGAAAAATGTGTAATAAAACCGATATGAGAAAAACTATTTCGAAGATTCTTGTTGTTTGTATTTGTTACTAGTGGCCCCGGCAAACTTCGTCCTGCCATCAAGTAGGCTGTTGTTAAATGGCATGCAATATCCCGTACAAAATGACACATTAAATATCGTCCGTTTTTACAACTATTCCGACGATTTTCCCAAACTTTTTCTACGTACGAACACGTCGGAACCCTGAACGAATGCAACAGTGAAAGAATTGTAAAAATTGGTTGTACCGTTCTCAAGCCATTTCGTGACATACAAACACCATTCCATTTTTATTTATATAGATAGATAGATTACTTTGCATCTTGAACATGAAAACAAAATTTAAACCAAAAATAGTCTTGGATAAAATTGTTTCTAAAAATATAGCCTTTTATTACCGTCATCCGGGGAAAAAATTGATCACTGGGGCGAATTTGATCAGGTCGGTACCAAAAAACATTTCCTCCCAAGGATGCTGAAAATTTCGTTGGCACCACAGACATACAATGTTTTCTAGTCTATAGATGTCTAATGATGATTTAGAACTATTTCATTTTTAGTAGGGTCAGTTTTGCATAGAAATATTCACACTTTTTGAAGGTGCAAGCAATACAGTTGGAAATGTTGGTGCCAAACAATCCACTGGTGCTATGCCTACATGTCAATTTTGAGTGTTCAAAATGTTGTGTAAGCTCAAGTATGAAGTACTGAACTCATTTTTGATATCATACAGCATAGCAAAGTTTTTTGCTCATAAAACCGTTTATTCTCAAATAATGTGTTTATTTTAGGTGTAAGTTTTACTTTTAAAGTTTGATTTTGCAATAAAATGATTAAATATTCAATTTGTAAGAAGATGAAAAAACCATCTGTCAAAGGATACAAACTCTAGTGGAGTTAAATGGTATAGTACTAAATTCGTTTTTTCATCTACTAATAGGTATTCTACTAAACAGCTCGAAGATTTATTATCAATTTGTAAGAATTTTTACATCATTTCCAGATTCAGGAGACCCAAATTTAGTATATAGGGAAATTTTTTATTCTTAAACCTGCTTTGTTGTATAGTGATCAATTTCGCCCCAATATGTCATTTTAATTTTTTGATATTGAAACTATTTTTATGATATGTTAAATATTATTTCAAAGTCGATTACATAAACTGATAAAGATCAGTGGAGTACTGATTTTGTCGAAATTTATATGACAATATTTGAATTTCGAAGGACAACACAACCAAAAATTGTAAAATAGAGATCAATTTGCCCCCGGATTACGGTATGTGTTATCTTGAACAAGGGTAGTCCACAATATCACATAAATAATTTGATCAACTTTCTTATTTACTAAAATACTGGTATATAGTCTTATGCATAGTTTTTTGCCTTGAAAAGTTTCCCTTAAAATCACAATTTGAGCGATTTGGAGCATTTCTCCTCAGTCAACATAAGGTACCGTAATTACGGGTGAAATTGATCACTTTTCACTGCTTTCTTGGTATGCTTTCTAAAATGTTATCAATATCATACAACTAAATGCAGGAAAACAAGTACGACGGTGAATCTCATTGGCTCATGCACCGAAATTTTTTAACAAATGTGATGTTAGTGTCAAAAATCTGGTCTAAAATTAAAAATCGGGGAATCCCATTTCGGGGTGAAATTGATCACTTATCATTGTTATTATTGTTAGTTTCGAAATCTACTTTACATACTTAATATGGGCCTCCTGAATCCAAATATGTTTGCCAAATTCTAAACGAGACAATATTTATGGAAATAATGAATAATTAAATTTCAAGAATACCGTTATTACGGGTGAAATTGATCATTTTTCACGGTTTTTCTAGTCTGTTTTCTATAATGTTAACTATGTCAAACAACTAAATACAGGAAAACAAGTACGAAGGTGAGCCTCATCGATTCATGTACCGGAATTTTCTAACAAATGTCATTTTAGTGTTAACAAATATCTCTAAAATAAAAAATCAGGGGATCTCATTTCGGGGTGAAATTGATCACTTGTCAATGCCATTATTGTTAGTTTTCAAAACAACTCTACATGATAAATTTAAGCTCCCTGAATCCGAATATGCTTGTCAAAATCTGTACAATGATATATTTATATCCAGCTTTTTAAAAGCGCTAATGGCTGCCGCAAAAAGGCTCGCTTTCTGATAGGGATCGGTCAATTTGACGTTTGGCTTGGGTAGTTTTATATTGAACGGACCCAAGCCAAACGTCAAATTGACCGATCCCTACCAGAAAGCGAGTCTGTTGGCGGCAGCCATTAACGCTCGTAAAAAGCTGGATAAATAACAAATAGTTAAATTTCAAGAACTACGCGGAAAACGCCTAAATGTATGCAATTTCCTAAGGAAATCAATGATATCTAACAAAAATTCAATTATTTCAACCATTTGAGCTAAATGGTACGAGTTTTGGTGATGAAATCTGGTTTGCGGATATATCTTAAGCATCCTCACAAACTTTCAGGTTTATACTATGTTTAAATCCTTGCTTAGAAATATAAGTTTATAGGTGTTTGTCAATACTGTACCGTGCATGATTTTAAAATTATACATTATTTTCATAGAAATAAACATTCTTCAACACAAAAAACTTCACAACACACAATTCGACAATAGTTACGACAAACAACGTTCATTTACTGCAGCTGTAACATTGATATTACGAATAAATAAAATCGTGTGGTACGATGATCAATTTCACCCTTCTGATCAATTACACCCGATTTTACGGTACCGCGAAAAACGCCTAAATGTTGGCAATTTTCAAAGGATTTCCCTAATTTGTTGCAGAAAATTGATTTTTTCAACAAAACGAGCAAATTGGTAAGAGTTTTGATAGTAAAATCTGTTTTGGAGATATATTGTTAGCATCCTCACAAACTTTCAGGTTTACACCACGTCCAAATCCTTGTTTAGAACTAGAAGTTTACAGATGATGATCAATTCCACACTATAGGGTAGATGTACCAATAGTGGAGGTACTAAGCACGACTGAACCTCATTTAACCGCGTAATTTCATGAAGCGCAATTATTGTACATGTTAATGTTGTGACGGGAAGTAACGACCATTGACTTAATGAGAATAATGATTTCATCGCAGTAATCCACGGCATGTCAGTGAAAAATAATACCTCCACTATTGGTACTCTGTTCCTTTAGTTGCGGTATATTTTTAATTTGTGTTCCTATAGTTGCGGTATCCGTTGTTTTCTTATGGGACCCTCCACTATAGGAACACTTTACCGCAACTATTGGTACAAGTAAGGAACGTTTTGGCAATTTTAGTGATATTTCATCAGTTTTAAAGCAATTTGAACGCTCTTTTCAACTATTCCGCGTATCAACAAGCCAATACGTCGATTGCCAGTGTCGGTTCTGTGGTTAATGTGATAAAATCAGTGAAAACGGCACTACCGCAACTATAGGAACACCCACAACTAAGAGAACACTTACCCTACTTGATTCTAGAATTTTACATTAATTTCATAGAAATAATCATTCTGTGGCACAAAAAACTTCACAATACACAATTAGACATTATTTAAGACAAACAACGTTCATTTACTATAGGTTGCAATGAGCTTGGTGCATTATTAGTAAAAAATGAAATCGCTTGACACGGTGATCAATTTCACCCTACTGATCAATTACACCCGAATTTACGATAGTTCAAGAATACTACGTTTTTAATTATAGTTTTTCTAATATTAACTTTTCTTCATATTTTCATACAAGAAAATTGTAAAATTTCATACAAGAAATTTGAGATCAATATTGAAGCTTTCATAAAAAAATTTTTAAGGCTTTTACTAGAGTCAAACACATATTTTTTGAATTAAAAATAACACATCTGTAGTTTTGATACAAAATAGAAAATCATTTTCTGTTTCGAATGCCGTACAAAAATATTTTGTTTGATTGCCCCAAACAGAAATGTTCGCAATCAAAGAGGGCCTATTTTCAAGAAAAAACAACGATAACTCCCGAATGAAAAAAGGAGCAACGTTTTTTTAAATTAATATTTTATAACTTATATGTACCTTCATTACAAATAAGAACATTAGACATTAGTCGATTTGATCCATAATAGGGATCCTCCTCTTCCACTGATCCACATCTGTGGGGTGGACATCGTTTGCTGTTTCCATCGAAATCGAAACTTTTTCGTAAATAACCAGGCATTTTGAGGTTTAGTCTCAAAAACAACTATATTTCGCAGTGCCAAGGAGGTGATTCTATGTTTTAAAACTTCTCCATGTTTTTTAATCATACCTATTTTATTCTGCAAAATAACTGTGGGGTGACTGTACGAAGCAGAAAGAGATTCCACAAAGCACTCGCACCAACGAAAAACCTCGTAAGGAACTGTCTTCGCGTGCGTGAAAAAAAGCAAAAAATATCTCCTTGTTTTTCGCACAGAAAAACGAAGAAAACATTAGCAGCTTCTTAGTCGCGAATAAGCGTGGTTTCCAGTTTGTGAAAATGCTTTTCGCTTCGCTGCTCAAGTTCTATGATAACTAGGATGTCAAAGATAAGTGGCCAACTATTCAAAACTACCGTAATCCGGGGTATCATTGATCAGAGGGGTAACATTGATCGGAATGACTTATCTCGTAATAAGTTGGTATCATCATTTATGGATGAAACATTTCCAAGGCATGAATGTTGCTTATCTTTCTTATATTAATAAGCTATTAAAAATTAAGATTTTTGCAAAAATTGCGTTAACTTTATGCGTAAATTTGTCAAGTTTCCGACACAATGATTTCAATGGTTAAGGATGACACTACCGAAGATTCATGTGTCACATAAGTTCTGCAAGCGATATGAACCAGGAAAATACGGTTCTCACTAAAAATGACATCGCCAAAAACGATTCCGCTGTTAATATTTTTATAAGTATGTTCAATTAGGCAACATTAACGAATTACTGTTAAAAATGTAGAATTCCCTTAGGAAATTGCCTACCTTTAAGCGTATTCCGCTGGTCGAGGTGTTTTTAATTTTAAAATAACTCAAAAAGTAAGTAAGCGTTTGGACATCATATTCGGGTTCAGGGGCCATGATTTATGTAAGTAACGACATTTTCAATATTATCGAACGTTTTTTACATGGATGATCAATGTTACCCCATATCAGCTATATGAAAAAATCACATAAAACATTTTTGTAAACATGCTTAAATCTTTCAAAAAACAAAATACGGTATATAGTCACGAGCTATGGATGGCAGTACTTGTTTTAAAAATATAAAACTCTCAACATTTACATTTTTGGATGAAATATTTAAGAAATATCCTAAAAACTGATCAATGTTACCCCGGATTACGGTACATCAATTTGTGATCGTAGAGCAGATTGTTTGTAAGCGTTTCGAATATGCTAAAATTGTGTCAATTTTTAATATTCGTATAAAAAGCCTCAAATGCTCTTGATTCAAATGAAAACCGCTCTTACATGAAGTATCATACTAATATTCTTAAGTTTTGCATTCGTTTTGCTTAGCTGATGAACAGAAATTATGATCTTTCGTTTAGTATGTGGTGGGTTACGCACTATCAAAGTTACCCGCATTATCAAAGATACCCCGTTTTACAGTACTTGGATTCCAGTGTGAATACTGCTGTTCAAGTGTCGATCATGGGATTCCACTGTGGATCATGTTGTTTCAGTGTGATTCCTTTAATTCCAGAACGGTTCTTGAGATTCCAGTTTGGATCCTGCGATTCTAATGTGGATTTTGGGTTGCCAGTGTAGATCCTGGAATTCCAGTGTAGATCATGGGATTCCAATGTACATCCTATGATTCCAGTATGGGATCTGGAATTCAAGTGTGGATCTTGGGATACCAGGGTGATTTGCAATAATTTAGAACAGATCATGTGTTTATGATTGGAGATTTCGGCTTCAGTCACGAATTAGGAGATCATGTGTTTATTTTTTCAATTTTATACTTTGTATTCTAGTATAGATCAGATGATTCCAGTGCGGATTTTGGGATTGTAGCTGTGAATACTGGGTTTCCAGGGATTCCAATGTAAATTCTGAGATTCCAAGGTGGACGACCCTGGCATTCCAGTGTGCATCCAGTTATTCCAGTGTATACCCAGAGATTACAGTGTGGGTTCTGGGTCATCAGTGTGGATCCTTCAATTCCAGTGTGGATTCTGAGATTGTAGTATGGAACAGTGAGAATCCTGGGACTCCAATATGAACCCTAAGATTGCAGTGTGGGTTTTGGGATTTCATAGTGGATCCTGAGACTACAGTGTGGATCCTGGAATAACAGTATGATCCTGAGATTCTAGTGTGTATCCTAAGATACTAGTGTGAAGCATTCCAGTGTGAACACTGGGGTTCCAGTTCTGGGACTCCAGTGTGGATTGTCGGATTGAAATGTAAATCCTTAAACTCCAATGTGTATCCTCGGATTTCAGTGTGGATCATGGAATTTCAGAAATTTCTCAATTATGGTTTGAAGAATGAGTTTTTACTATGTCCTTACATTCCAGTATTAGCGTAATTTAGTAATTTCCATATAAACCTACATTGTCTTTGGGCCACCTTTAAATTATCACCGAAAAAGCTGAAAATTTCACAGAACACTTTTTTATGATAATGGTCGTAATGAAGATATGGGAGATTGGATTTTCTAACTTTTTAAAATTTTGAACCGCCCTAGTGTGGATCCTTAAATTCCATTGTAGACGCTAGGGGTTTCAATGTGATTCCTGGAATTCCAGAGTGGATCCTAATATGTCAGTCTGGATCCTGGAATTCCAGTGTGAATCCTAAGATTCCAGAGAACCAATTGAATCAATTGTAGTTCGTGATATTTCAGAGAAGATTCAGGGATTTTATTGTGAATTTTGGATTCTTTGCGTTCGTTGCAGATCCTGGGATGCCAGAGTGAATCCCAATGTAGATCCTGTAGATCCAGTGTGAATCCTATGATTGTAGTATAGATTGTAAATTCTAGTGTGGAGCGTGCGATTCTTATTTTGATCTTGTGATTCTAATGTGTGGATCTTGTAATTTCAGTGTGAATGTTTGGATTGCAATGTGGATTGTAGTATCTTTGACAATATCCTGAGATTGTATTGTGCTTCGTAGGATGTCAGTGTGGATCTTGGGATTCTAGTGTAGATTTTGGGATTTCAATGTGGATCCTCGAAATTCAACGTAGATCCTTGGATTCCAAGGTGACGGAAGGTGAACGGAGGAAGCGAAATACGCCGAGGTTCTGAAAGCAATGCGTAGCATGGAGAAGTTATCGCCATTGGGCGCAGGTGTGCGGAGCATAATACGGACTAGAATTGGCGAAATGATCCTAGTCTTAAAGAAGGACGCCATGCAAAAAGGTGCAGTCTATAAGCAACTGATCCTGAGGCTGACCGTCGTACTTGTTTTCCTGCATTCAGTTGTTTGGCATTTTAAACATTATTGAAAACAGACAAGAAAAACCATGAAAAATGATCAATTTCACCCGATATTACGGTACATGTAAACTTCAAAACGTCAAAACCTTATAACAGCAAGAAAAATTTGCTTTTCTATGAAAAATAAGACATGTCTCGATGTTTACCAATTTTTCAATAGTTTACTCATGAAAATCAATAGTTTTATTATCGGAGTAGATTCGTAGAAAGATTTCCAATCGATTGGTGCAAGAATCTTAAAAATCTATGCGGGCGTTAGTATGTTCAGGGATGAGAAAAGTACTGTAGCAAACATTTACCGCCTCTACATTTACATCTTTCTACACGACCATCAAAATCCAAAGCAAACCATGACGGTTCAGAACAAAAAAATGTCACAGCTCTTCAAAAATGTAATCTTCTTCTTCCTAACGTTTTTCAACCCCGAATGCGAAATGACTCGAGCACAGTGGTGACACGATTTTTGCGGTTTTCGGGGTTTTGCATTTTTGCTCGATTAAGGCAGTATGAAATTGAACTTGTTTATATGTATCGTAACGGAATGATTGTGGTCTTTCTGTTAGAGCTAATAGATTTCAATTAGTTGAAAACACAAGCGAAATATTAGCGATTGAATGATTTAACACTTTTTCCAAACATTCAGCTTGGAATAGCTGCCCGAAAATGGTCATAGTGGAGAGACAAAAACAGTCAAGCAGTGTGTGAACCGTTGGCAGCGCAACGCCTGATGGTATTGATGCTGCTGCTGCTTTGTGTTTTGGTGGAATGGCAGAATCGATGAACTGTGGTGAATTGTGGTCACAGTTCCCAAGACTGAGTATGTTATTAACAGTCAAAATCTAACCACTTTTCGTGACGCGAGCGATTTTTCGTTTTTCGAAATTGTACCCCAGTATGTTGCCGTAAGACGTTATCCAACGTCAAAACATCATTCCACCAAATTGCCCTCAGCTTCGACCCATCGAACGTTACTGGGCAATCGTGAAGAGGGTCTTCAAGAAGACTGGTAAAGCAGCTGGGAACATGCAGGCATTCCAAAAAATTTGGGCTCAAGCGTCCAAAAAGAAAGAGAGGTTGATTCCGAGATACGACCGCCGAATTGACGTTGGATAACGTTACCGTAAAACGGGGTAACTTTGATAATGCGGGTAACTTTGATAGTACGAGACCCACGACATACTCAATGAAATAACAAAGTTTCTGTTGATCAGTTAAGCAAAACGAATGCAAAAGTAAAGAGTATTAGTATGACACTTCATGTCAAAGCTTTTTTCATTAGAATTAAGTACATTTGAGGGTTTATATGCAAATATTAAAAAAAATTGAACATTTTAGCATTTTTGAAACGCTTACAAACAATCTGTTCTACGATCACTATTTGATAAAGTCATAATGAGTTCGACGCTTATCCTTGACAGCCTAGTTATAGTAGAACATGAATTCGGTCTCAAATCTCTTAGCGAAAACCATTTTTACAAACTGGGACCATTTTTGTAATCTAAGTCAGAAATTTCCATATAACGTTAAACGCCTAGAGGTATGCAACGCCCTATAAATGTTCCGTAATTGATTCAATTTTGTTCGATTTATACTCCACAGGCATTGCAGAATTCGCTCTCATTTGAGTATGAAGCACGATCAAAGCAAGCAAAGAAAAACATCACATCTGTTGCGGTCCACGATCGTCATTGTATCGCAAGGTGTAACAAGTCTGATAAATGGAAGCAGCGAGCGGGAGCCCCAAAGAGAGAGCGATGATAAAATCCACTTTTCTCGCTTGTTTACCGTTGGGGATAGGTGTTTTTCTTTACTGGCACGATAAACAATCCCCGAACTTCCAATAGCAACAGTGGCCCCCAGGCTTGGAGCATGTTTAGAGGGGTTTTATCATGCACTACTATCCCCCCAATCTGATCAAAGTTGTAGCAGTATACGATAAACAGTCTCTCATAATGTACAGCATGTTATGATAGTTACAGAGAGCGATACGTGAGAGATTCTCTCAATTTTCTCAGGATTCAATCCCTGTACTCCATTATCAAAGTTGCCCCAAAACAGAAAACCGACTTTCGATTATATGAAATGTTATATATCCATTCAGATAATTATTTTGGCAATCTATCAAATGCAATCGATAGTTAGGATACCAGTACTTGTTTTAAAAATATAAATTACAATTCTTTGAAACAGCATGCCTAAATATTCAAGTTTTCTTCGAAAAAACTATCAAAGTTACCCCGTTTTACGGTAGCTTCTTTTATTCCTGGTTTGAGACCGTCACGAACCTATGAAAGATTTGTACTGCCAAAAATCTAATTAATTTTCACATATTGCATGTCAATATCATCAGAGTTCGGTGACATACTCTAGTGCAGCGTGCTGCCTTTGCCTCTTTGCGAGGGAACGAAAAAATGCTAAGCGAAGAAGCAACGAAAATTAAGCGAGAAAGATGTAGCACAAAACACACCACAGTAAAATTCCATCAAAATCAGAGGCGTCGCGTGCTCAAATAAGCCACCTTTGCAACAACAAGAAAAATATATTTTTTAATTGGGTAAATAACGCCTATGTAAACGGTAAACTGGTGATTAACTGGATTTTGCACGTTTCAGTTACAAAACGTATCAGAAATAACAAAATGTATCAATGTGCACGTATTTGCATATATTCTTGCATTTAGTAAAATAACTGCAGTGTGCATTTTTTTTTACGATTTATTGGTACGTTTTACTTGATTTGCTAATGTTATCATCTGCATTTTTATCTCGTGTATCCGGCAGAAATATAGAAAAAAACACTATTTTTTTAAATAATTTTCTTGGTCCCTTAGGCATTACAACTAATATGTGAATATGTGCGTATTGCGCACTGCAAAAAAATCCACGGAATGCGATTAACAGAAAATGGTGGTATATCGTCGCAGTGATAATAAAAATCACCAACTGTTTCAGATTTAGATAATTACAAACATTCGCGTACTTGAAGAACGAAAAAAATCAAACCTACTTGAATGTTGACGTTGCGCGCATATCTGCGCGTTATCGCCGCCGCTGGATGTGGATTTAAAATGAGCGATACCGTCGTCTTTGGTCTATAGGGGGGTCCGTAGCCTTGAGGTTACGCTTTCGCTTCATAAGCGGAAGGTCATGGATTCAATTCCCAGCCCCTCCAAAAAATAACCCGTCCAGCCACCAGAAGACGCCGCACGGAGGACCGTGCATAGGGGAGCACATCCATCCTCCGTCAGTATCAGATGGTGACTGAGACAAACTGACCCACTTCGCAGGCAGCTAGCCTCAAACTACTCAGGAACACGGCAAAACGAACCATCGCAAGAGCAATTGACTATGGCTTATGGAAATCGATTGGACCAACAGCAGAGCACTCTCCTACCTGCTCGGTGTGAGATCAAAAGAGCAGAAGAGAATGAAAGCAGATGTAAATATAGATTAGTAAAAATAGAACTGTATCGGTAAGGAAGATACAGATAAAACTGATTCCGGCACAGTAGTGGCCACGAGCACGGAGTGCCTTTAAAAAAAAAAAAAAAAAAAAAAAATAAAAAAAAAATAAAGAATATTTGTCGTCTTTGGTCCATAAGGGTGACTTTGGGCCAAGATTTTTACAGCAAACTATAACCAGAATAATGAAAACAATGTGGCAAGGTTCAAGAGGCAAGGTTTTCTTCCCGGTGGAAGAAGCAGCGTGACGTCATTGTAAATTAGTTCATTGATAATACATTCTTCCTGAGCTTTTATCATCTTCTTCAGCTTGTTCAAATCGGCTGGTTGAACCTGTCGAGAGAAACCGATTTCGTATTGCATGAAAGTTAGCACCGTAAAGCATGCAATTTGCACTCTAAGAACACTCTATTTTCATATTGACTGCGCTAACTTCACCAAAGACCAGAAATGATTAGTTTAACATTGGATTAATCGAATTTACGTATGCTTGGTATGCATTCGAATTGTTATAAATTTGATTTTAATTATTAAAACCTCTCATTTTATAATGTGGATATCCTTCTAAGTTGATGTAAATATGTCTGGATAGACATTGGACATCCGATCTATTCCGAACAAAATGCATTCTATTAGGAAACTGCTTAGCGTGCACCAATATTTCGGAAGGAGAAAAAGTAAAACCTGTTCAACTTCTTTCGTTGAACGGGTTGTTTCCACACATGTATGCTTTTGAGCGTGTACAGATGACTAAGCTGTGAATGTATGTGGGACCTTAGTTATATGGGATTTGGTTCAACAGCAGCAGTTGAACAGGCACAGTAGTTTCTCTTCAACTTTTGCGCTGCTGTCTTTGGTGAAATACCACGCTTGTGCTGTGGATGTCAAGCGAGCTTTTTACATGGTGCGTGAACTCAGCACACTACGCGATCGTTCTTGGTGCCTTGGGACAATTGTTATGCTACTTTCTATGTAGTACGTATGAACCCACACTCATGATATTTTAAAATTTGTTGAATTTGATTTACTTTTTTAAATTAGTTGTACGATTTTGATTCAAATGATCTACCTGTTCAATGAACAGGTTGAACAGGCTGACCAGACGCCTCTGTTCCAAACAAATATTCCAGTTGAACGTTGATTCACTAAGATTGGTTGCTTTAGTGGGTTCTGAAGCCAGTTTGAAGTTGAGGTACTTCTCCATGAAGTCCACGAACTCCATGTTCTTTTGGTTGCTCATATCGATGTTGAAGTTGCCTGTCACGATGAATGGCATGGTCTCCTTTTGATACTCGAAGAAGTTCCACGCCATAAAGAACTTCTTCTGCTTCGTCGTAGTATCCGGAGAAATGTGCCTCTACATCTACCAGTAGAGCCCGACAATTCATTATAGTGATCTCGGCAACGCAGATATCACCATAATCATCTGACAAGCCCAGCTATACATCATAACAGGTGCAGAGTTTGCGAATCGTGTGCGCCACAACCTTCGTTAGTTATTTCTATCTGTGTGAAGTTTCCATTATGGAAACTGACGGGGATGAGGGGGGACCTAAAGAAAATTCCGATTGTTCTGAATCCTCTTCTTTGACTAAACCATTTCGTGTGATTTACCCTTCTAGCTTTTCTGGGCCTTTTGTCGTATATTTTCGAAAAAAGGAGAAACCCATTAATGTTTTGCTGATTTCCTCTGAGATTTATTAAAAGTATAAATCTGTAAAGGAAATCAAAAAAAATTCATTGGACAAGTTAAGAATAGTTTTTGGATCGCGAGATAAAGCAAATGCTCTCTTGGAATCCAAGTTATTTTTTAATTCCTATCTCATGTACGCACCTTGTGATTCATGTGAAATTAATGGAATAATATATGATGAATCATTTAACTGTGATGACATTAGAAATCATGGTTCAGTTTTTTTAGAAACAAATCCATTTCTCTTGTCGAGATACTGGATTGTGTCCGTTTATCAAAATTATTTATTGATGGGAATGATACCAAGTATGTACATTCTAATTGTATCAAGATTACGTTTTCTGGATCTGTACTGCCAGACTACGTTAATGTTGATAATGTTATTTTTCGCGTGAGACTTTATTATCCAAAGCTCATGCATTGTGATCGATGCCTTCCTTTTGGTCACACTTCGAATTTTTGCTCTAACAAACAAAAATGTTCGAAATGTGGTGAATTTCATTCGTCATCCACTTGTAAGAATCAATCTAATTTATGTATTTATTGTAAACAGAAACACAATTCTTCGAAAGAATATGCTGTTTATATTGAAAATCAATCAAAATTCACTCAAAAAATCTTATCTCTTGTCTTATGCTGAACTAATGAAATCCACTGATAACATTGCTTCTGCAAATACTTTTGAAATTTTGTCAGATGATGATGGTAATGTAGACCATGAAAATTTTGGTAATTATGTGTACAAACCTCCTAGCAAAAGGAAAAGAACGACCAACAAAACTTCTAACTACCAAAATCAATTATTTGAACCTCAACCATCTATTTCTTTCGATTTGCACTTTCCATCCTTGAATGATACTACTTCTTCTAAAAATATTCCAGGATTTCGTAAAATAGAGACTGATCCTTCATATAACAATAAAAATCAAAATTCAAACAATTTATCGGAAAACAAAGCTAAAGTAGATACTGATAACTCAATTTTGAACATTTTAGAAGAAATAGTAGAATTTTTAGGATTGAGTGATTTCTGGGAAAAAAATATTAAAATATTTCTAACTATTTTGGCTTCTTTTTTAAATAAATTGAATTCTTTTGGCCCTTTTTTGTCTTCATTTTTCTCTTCGTAATGGCTCAAATAAATAATAATGATATGAATATTTTACAATGGAATTGTCGTAGCATTATTCCAAAAATTGATAGATTGAAAGTTTTGATAAGCAGTTATAATATAGATTTGTTTTGTTTAAATGAAACTTGGTTAGTGTCATCCAAATTCTTCCATGTGTCTAAATTTAATGTTATTCGAAAAGGTAGAGATTCTTCGTATGGAGGAGTTCTTATTGGAATTCGTGATAATATAGAATTTAAATATTAAGATTTGTCAATACATTCACAAATTGAATATATTGCTATTTCTGTAAAAAAGGAAAAGTGTGAGTTTTCAGTTATTTGCTTTTATATTCCTCCTAATACCACCTTTTCGTTATCGCAAATTAGAAGTATATTGAACGAAGTTCCTCCCCCATTTTATATATTAGGTGATTTCAATGCACATAATTTTGCTTGGGGTAGTGAGACAACGGATGGTAGAGGTTCATTGATTATGGAACTAAATGATGACTTAAACTTACATATCCTCAATGATGGATCTTTTACTAGGATTGTTGTACCACCAAATCATCATTCGTGTATTGACTTATCTTTATGCTCTAATAGCTTGTCTATGAAATCTTCTTGGAAAACTATTGACTATCCCAATGGTAGTGATCATTTACCAATTTTAATGAAAATTCAAAATCCTGCCCAAGATAATTATATTCATGAATTTAATGCTCTTGACCTTTGCAAAAATGTAAATTGGACAAAATTTTCTGATCTGGTATCTCTTTCATTAATTAATATTGTTGAATTGTTATATCCAATTGAAAATTACAATAATTTTTCAAAATTAACAATTGATTGTTTGCATAAATCTTAAATTAAAAAATATAAATCATGTTCTATCAGAAAAAATCGCCCTTCTTTTTGGTGGGATAATGAATGTTCCATTGCTTTGAAAACTAAATCTGATGCTTTTAAATTATTTCGTCGATCAGGCTCCAGAAACCATTTTTTGCTATATCGTAAAGCTGTTGCCAGAAATCTAAGAAATTATGATCCCACCATTCCAAATGTTTTAGAATATTCGGAAAAATGGATACATGAGCTTGCTTCAAAAATTTGTCATGATTTTGTCCCACGTTCCATTAAATTTAAAAATAGTTCACTAAATTATTTTCCTGAACTTTGCTGTTCATTTTCATTAGCTGAGTTTAATTTAGCATTATCGAATACTAAAAATACTGCTCCAGGTATTGATATCATTAAATTTATTGTGTTAAAAAATTTACCTGATGATGGAAAACTCCATTTACTTTTTATATATAATGCTTTCCTAACTCAAAATATTATCCCATATGAATGGCGATTAATCAAAGTTATCAGTATTTTAAAGCCTGGTAGAGATCCTTCATCAGCTGATAGTAGGAGACCTATTAGTCTATTATCTTGTTTGCGTATTTCTGAAATATTTCCAAAGCATGAATGGTGCCCCTCCTTCTTACATTCATAAGCTAATAAAAATTGAGGTTTTTACGAAAATCGCGTTTCTTTCATGCGTAAATTTGTCATCTTTTTGAATCAATGATTTTTATCACTATGGATGACACTACCGAAGATTCATGTCTCACATGAGTTCTGCAAATGGTATGAGCATACAAAATGCGGTTGTTACTAAAATTGACATCGCTGAAAACGATTCCGTTGTCAAATCTTTCATAAGTTCATTCAATTAAGCAACATTTACGAACTACTATGAGGAATGCAGAATTTCCTTAGGAAATTGCCTACGTTTAGGCGTATTGCGCGGTTCAAAGTGATTTTATTTTTGGAATAACTCAAAAAGTAAATGACTTGTAAGAGTTTGGTCTTCATATTCGGCTACCGAATGTTGTTTACATATCTGATCAATGTTACCCCATATCAACTAAATCAAAAAATCACTTAAAACATTTATTTAAACTTACTTAAATCTTTTGAAAACTGAAATACAGTATACAGTCGCGAGCGGTGGGTGCCGGTACTTGTTTTAAAAATATAAAACTTGCCACATTTGCATTTTTAAATGGACAGTTTAAGAAATATTTCAAAAACTGATCAATGTTACCCCGGATTACGGTACCGTAATTTTGGGTGAAATTGATCATTTTTCATCGTTTACTTGTCTGTTTTCAATAATGTTGGAAATGCCAAACAGCTGAAAACAGGAAAACAAGTACGACGGTCAGCCTCTTTGGCTCATGTGCCAAAATTTTCTAACAAATGTGTTTTGACGTTGGATAACGTCCTTCGGCAACAAATGGGGGTGCAATTCCAAAACACGAAAAATTGAGCTTGTAACGAAAAATGGTCAGGTTTTGGCCACTAATAACTCAGCCATTTATCGATAGATTTTCAATATTTATCCATCAATTGATCGAAAATTTGAGAACACTATTGATTATTAGCAACAAACTATTGAAAAATCGTCAAATGTTGACCCATTTCTTATGTAACCGTACACGTTCAAGCACATTTTTGGTTTCCGCTTCCCCATACACGGAGCCAAAAATTACATGCGAATTCCATAAGAGAACGCTTGTGAATTGCTTTCTTGACTGGGTTTCCCTCTTGCATAAGATTCTTATGTAACACAAAACGTCCGATAAGCACAATAAATTCTTATCATTGTCATTAGAGATCTTACAGTATGGCCCATAAAAAAATGCGAAAATCGTCATATCATGTTTTATGATAATTGGAAAATGTGAATGGTACATAAATATTATTCATTACTTGTATTGTTCAATCTATTTAGACTCAGTTTTTCGCTTTGGACATGATTTTTATCTGTGTGATGAAAGCTTTTAAAACATCAACGATGGCGTGAGATTCTTCACAGTCCTTGTCTCCAGCATACGCCCATATCGAATGATAGAATTGGGTCATTGGAGACTTAAACATATTTTCGAAAAAACGGCTCATTTTGGAGAGCTTTTTTTTTTTTCTAATTGTTTATTTGGTAGGCTCAAATGTTTACTAAAAACTCTACGGAGCCGAAAAACTTTCAGAATAATTTGTTATTCTATGAAAAATGCTAATCGTTAAAAGCGGGTCTTGCGGGCGACCTTTATTTGTGGCCCTGATCTAGAACTGGATCCTGAATCAGAACGTGAAGCCGCAAATTGTGTCCGCCGTTGCTCAGCCTTCGAGGTCAGCATCGCTTCATGGATAGCTTTGGCTACTTCTTCCAATTTTTCCATGCCTTCCTTTCGTCGCCGCTCTTTTTCGGATTGCAGCACCGGTTCCACCTCCAATGTTTCCGTTGGTTCGTCTATGTACTCTTCTTCTTCCTCGAGAACTTCAATAACGTCTCCTTCCATTGATTCCGGTATTTCCTCTGCTAGTATCTCTTCCGATACACCTCCGGAAACGATGTCAGCATACGAACTAGGTTCCGAGTTTTCTTGCCTTTTCTTATTCCTCTTGTTCCGATTTTGCCGTTGTGGGCAAGCATCCCTACGATGTCCCAATTCTCCACATTGAAAGCAAGTGTCCTTCAGTCCAGAATAAAATATTCTTCCTTTTCTATCTCCGACATCTATTGATGGTGGAATATTGGATTTCACGTCCATGTACACTCCACGCACTCCTGTGTACATGTGGTCGAGGCCCAAGTTCGCAGGAAACTTTTCTCGTACCACTTGCTCTATCTTTCCAAACTTTCCGAGTGTTAACGACAAACTTTCATCCGGCAGTTCAGGCGGCAAATCAAACACACGCACGTACTGCATATTGGCACCCGTAATCGTCATCCTCACGACTACTGACTTCCCATTGGAATAAACAAATTGCCGCGGCTCCATATTCTTACGCAATGACTCCGTCATAGCCTCTTTGGTCTTGAATTTAATGAACAGCGAACGGTCTTGAGCTGTTTTATAGGCGGTTTCCATTAATAACAAGTTCGTGTCCAACTGCTTCAAGAAGCTTGCTATTTCAACCCATGACGGTTGAGGGCTACCCACAGGGAAACGAAACTGCACGGTATTGATTATCATTTCACTCATGCTGTTTCTAACGCACAGAAAGCACCAACGATAGATGAAGCACAAGTGAACGACCGTAAAACAAAGCGCGTTAACTCTTCTGATGACAACGTGAATCCGATCCAAAGAGAACACAATTGCCTCCGTCCGTGCTCAACGACGGCAGCGATAGAACTGATTTGGAGAGCTTTGATTGAACCTCCATATAAGTGTGATAAGCGCCTCTGTTTTGCTCAAAATCTATGAGCTAGTATTGATATAAGTTGTATCTAGCCGAAGAAACAAATTTCATCCTCAAAAATCTGTAATAGGCCTCCGTATTTATTTTTTATTCAACTTTAACAAAAAATAAAGGCATACCAAACCTATAAGACGCAAATGCCCTCAAAACTATGACCCTAGCAAAATATTGTATTGTCATCATGAAAAACACGTTCTCTAAGAACTCCTCCTTCCTCTGATACCAAACAAACTAAAATTGTCAACAAAAAAGTGGGATTTTTGAAGGTGGAAAGTTTATCACCAGAGTATACGACAATCAGACGGTGTTTCTAGCTTTTGGTGGACAAAACCTTTAAACTTTTTTGCTTTATTACATTATTTAGAACAGTAAGAAAAATATGACAACGATTGTCCTGGATAGCGAAGTTATGTCAGAATATACTACACTAATCAGATATTAAATTCACTAGCAAAAACAATGAAAATAACGCTAGTAGACGCTAAATTCACTTTCAAACAATTTTCGCATTTTTTTATGGGCCATACTGTATGAATATCTCTCCTACTGGGTGTCAATTGAAAATCTAAAATGCTGCGACCGTCACGATATTATGTTAGAGTTTGAACTAAAGGAAGGCTGCAACTATGAAAATCGACTAAAATTTAAATGCAGAAAATCACTTGGCGTAGTTAACGTCATGCGGTCGTGTCTTGTACACAACCCCCTCTGATTTTTTTTGACGTTGGATAACGTCCTTCGGCAACATATCGTCCCCTTAATGCTACAACTAGATTTTTGAGAAATTTTGAGTTTTTGAGTTAAGTATACCGAAATATTGGTCTTAACTAGCTCTATAACATATCCAACGCTCATAATCGTGTGATTTAAAATAACAAAGTTATAGTATATATTCAAAACATGATATCTCAACGTAGAACAAACGTGTTTTATGCTTAAACTAGGTAACTCGAGTTACCTAGTTTGAGCTCCGAAATTTGCTCTCATACCATTGTGTACATTTGGGTGCTACAACTGGATATCTCATAAAAATTTAAGAAACAACTGGGTAATACGAAAACTAAATGGTAAACTAGTCTCGGGTAGAGTTCCTTCAGTATCTATATGGTCATAAATTGAACAATTGAATGAAAAACTTCAAAATTATTTATTGTATGCTATCTAATTACTTATTTATGAGAAGTTAAACCATGGCTATTCATACAAAAATAGACTTGAAAATAGTCATATGAGTTTTGGTCAATGAACTGAAAACAGCAATTTCGAAAGATGAGCTTAATTTCCGTACACAATCTTGAGATGTATCGGAGATATTAGAATTGTTTTCATTGTATGCTTTCACTTGAGATGAAATTGAGCGTTATTGACATTGATGTGGGTTATTTGAGTTAAATTTGATAATTAATAAACGTCTTAATATGTCTAAGCCTAATACCATTTACTGTGCTGGTCTTAACGTTCAGCATACCTGTTTTATTGTATGTCTGAAGGTATGGTCGTCAAAAACAAAGAAAAATAAGTGTAGTTTTAGACACTAATGTGAAAATGAGTATGATTTCCTGCAATATATCATTGAGAATAAACTGGAGTACAAAATTATGCAAGACCAAAACTATCTTTTGAAGTTTTTCGGTGCCTGGAAATCCTCCTTTTAATACTAGGTACTATGTAAGTGTTGCGAATCATCTTAAAAGATATCAATTATGTAGCATTTGAGTTATTTTTATGTACTGGCTTAAACTAGGTATCTCGGAATATGAAGAAATTGTTGAACGATTGTGCATGCTACAACTAGATAACTCGCAAAATTTTCAAATTATGATGTTTTTCTCTGTGATAAATAATTATGATGCCTGAATTTGTACATGATAGGAAAGAGAATGAGTACATTAACGTATGTATTATAAAATAAAATTAAAGAAACACTCCGGAACGCAAGACCAAATCCTTGAAAAACGATTAAATTTTCAAAGTCGTTTATCTCAAAACGTCGATTTTCGAGTTATCTAGTTGTAACATTAAGGGGACGATACGAAAACGAAAAATTGAGCATGTAACGAAAAATGGTCAGGTTTGACCGCTAATAACTCAGCCATTTGCCGATAGATTTTCAATATTTATACATCAATCGATCGGAAATTTATCTACGCGTCGATTCAAATGGAGGACACTATTGATTATTGGCAACAAACTATTGAAAAATCGTAAAATGTTGACCCCTTTCTTATCTAACCAATCTAATCAAGCACATTTTTGGGTTCCGCTTCCCACTATAAAAGCGCACCGGTCCTGCTTCTTCCCTCAGTCACCGTCCCGTGACCTTAATCAAGAAGTCCTGATCGATTTCACCGCCAGCAACAACGATTGTTGTGGCGCACAAGATTCGAAAACTCTGCACCTGTTATGATGTGGAGCTGGGCTTGTCAGATGATTATTGTGATATTTGCGCTGCCGAGATCACTATAATGAATTGTCGGCCACTACTGGTTTGCCTCTACATTTCTCCGGATACCACAATGAAGCAGAAGAAGTTCTTTATGGCGCGGAACTTCTTGGAATATCAAAAGGAGACCATGCCAATCATCGTGACAGGTAACTTCAACATCTATTTGAGTAAAGAGGAGTACACAGAGTTAGCGGACTTCATGGACAAGAGCCTCAACCTCAAACTGGCTTCGGAATCCACTAAAGCAACCAATCTTAGTGGATCATGAATGGACCTAACGTTCAACCGGTGTATTTGTTTGGAGAGCAAAAGTTACCGCTCATGCTTCATCTTCCATCGACCGGTTCTATCGGTGTTGAAGTGTTAACCGAACCAACCAAATAATAACACTCAATGTCCATAATAGACCAGAATTGACATGCAACACATAATTTGAAAATTGATTAGATTTTTTGTCAGTACCTAGAAATCTTCCATTAGTTCGTGACGGTCCTAAATCAGGAAAAATAGAAGAAGCTAACGTTATCCAACGTCAACTTGGCGGTCGTATCTCGGAAACAACCTCTTACTTTTTATAAAACTAGCTTACCCAGCGTGGCTAGCCACGCTCGAACAAAATTTCAAAGCGGAAAGCTATGCATAATCTTCCAAAGATTGATAGTGTTTATGTTTAACTGCAAAATGACAATATGAACTAATAAATTTCACTGTTCATAATAGTGAAAGTGCTCTATAAATAATAAGCTGAGAAACACACTCCGTCCCAGTGGAGCTGTAACGTTAGAAGTAGAGGATAATGGTTATAATTTTATTAACATGAGCCGACGTTAAGGTGATTATAGAACGAAACCACACCTCAAATTTTCAAGAGCACAAGACTTGAGAACCAAACAGCGCTCCGCGTTGAAAATCTATCCCATTGGTCACCACCAGCAGACAAGCAATTTGATTGGGTTTCAACGCGAACTGTTGTCAGATTCTCTCGTCTTGTGCAATTGAAAATTCAAAGTTTGGCTTCGTTTTATAATCACTTTAACATGCATGACACTAATGACCGCAAAATCGCCTAAATTTATACTCTATAAATTTATACTTATTTATAGACCATACACTATTGAGCACGTGACCTTAATGCTGTTGTAATGTTCAAATTTGGAATAATTATAGCTCTAATGTTGCTGTAGTGTTTCTTCAGCTGTGAACCATTTCAAAAATTCCAGAACATTCTATGAATTAGAGAGAATAACATTCTCGAATATTCTACTGAATAGCTGTTGCAGAGTTCCATAATACATTGTTGTCTTTCAAAATCACAGTTGTAATGACGCTTGAAAATACTGACTCATAGAACAGGAATGCTTTGAAAGCTGTTATGGGGGACCATCATACAGTGGCTCAATTTCATTTTCGTACGGGGCACTGTTTTCATATCAAGTTGGTATAAAACTATTAAATGGTGCATGGACTTCGATATACTTTATCAATAATGAAGGTTATAGGTGTCATCTATTGTTTGGCAATGACAAACTGTATTCATTTGCTTAAATCTTTGGAATAATGGAAAAGTATTGAGATTGTGTCTATAATTGACCCAATTCCATATTCGTACACCTAACAAAAAAGAAATATACAGCATTCAAAACTAATTTTTAATGGACTAGATGACTACTTAAGCTCTTCGTTGTGTTGTTCAGATGCAGTAGAATACATATGGAAAATTTATAAACGGATATATTTGAAACTTAAGTAAATTTAAGAAAAATACCAGTTTTTCCATGTTTTTTGCTAAAATATTCGGTAAGTCGAACAATAAATTGCATTTTTTCATCATCACTTCCTTAAGAATGATAATTGCGAATATTGCACAAGTTTCAAAAAATTAGATTCAGTTTTAGAGTTGACATTTAGGCTTCATACGAAACAGACGTGTATTGTTTGCCAAGTGAAAACACCGCATATATTTTCGCTAATCGGACTTTGTCCGAAAGGCTTATTCATTAAGTATTCGTGTAAACGACTAGTTATCATCCTTAAGGATGGCCGGATTCCGCAAAAACTCAATCGTAATTGACTTTAGCGTCATGCCAGTACGACCAAAGCTGAACGTTGTGCAAGAGTTCCTGTTCAAGCAGATGTCCCTAGACATGTCGCTAGTCAAAAACCTGCAGACAAGCATTACTAAGTCCCATGTCATCATCGAACTGGACTCCGCAGCAACAGCTGAGAACGTCGTTATGCTGCACAACATGAAGCATACACTTGAGCATGACAAACAGCTCTACCATATCCCAGTGCACCCGACAGACAACGCCATTGAGGTTAAGGTGTATGACTTGCCTCCACATATGCCAAACAATCTCATCTCAGCGCAGTTCTCAGCTTATGGGAAGGTTCTCTCCGTGAAGAACGATGTCTGGAAGGACTATTTCCCAGGCATCCCTAACGGAGTGCGAATAATTCGTATGGAAATCCAAACGCCGATTCCTTCGTATGTCCCCGTGGCCGGAGAGCTGTCATATGTCCTGTACAGTAACCAGGTTAAGACCTGTAGGCATTGTACCCAGAAGGTCCATATCGGAAAGACATGTTCGGCTGCTCGAAAGGAGTCTTCCCAGAACGCAGGAGAGAAATCAACATTAGCCGAAATTGTCAGTAACTCGCAAGCTAGTACCAACGAGTCCCCGATAGAACTCATGGAGGCCACAGATAGTGAATCTGATGATGAATCAGTCGCGTCAAAAGAAGCTACTACCACCCAGCTCTCCACGGCCGATTCACTGGCCACAACGATGAAAAAAACCAGCAAATCTCCTGAAACGCCCAACTTCAGTCAACCCGTCGCCCCTACATCGAATTCGTCGAAAATTGTCACCTCGGAAACCGAAACAGATCCTCTTGGAGGTCGCAAACGAACTCTGTCGCCGAAGCAAGCTGAGCAAGAATCACAACGACCTCAACGCCGAACAAAATCTCAGCGACACACTTCAAAGTAAGGATAACTTTCTTCACCATCAAAGCTAAACATTCCGTACCATGCTATCTACATGTCCATCTACGCAAACCATCGTTGGAGCACCTTAATTTTTCAAAGGTAAAAATACATTGTATATGTCTAGCCGTAGCGCCATCAGATACTGCCGTCCTGAAAATTTCAATAAACTCCTCAGAACTCCACCTGCAAAATCGTGTCATCAACTGTAATTCAAAACATCACCATCGACCAAAATCTATTTCACCGTTGGAGCAACACTTTCCTTCCAAGGTAAAAACAAAAAGTATATGTCCTGTCGAAGTGTATTTGGATGCTACCGTCCTAAAAAGTACAACAATCTCCGTAGAAGCCGTACCGAGTTTTATCTGCCTTTGGGATTGCGATGACTGTTCATGCCGGCTGGAAGGTTTCCCATCGTTGGAGCATCGCCCTTTCCGTAAGGTAATAACACATATTATATGTCCTGCCGTCGCGTTTTTGGATACTGCCGCACCTGTCAAGCAAATTTCAACATCCGTAGGCCAAATCACAACAGCGGCTCTCTCTTCAGCAAAATCCAGCGCACGAGTATGTCGACAGAAGGATACAATATCGGAGACACAACTACCACGATCTCGATGCTTGACGAACATCAGCAATAACCAAATTGTTGTTTACGGTAGGACACCAACAACACAGCAAACGATAAGTCTCAGCGACCGGGAACGCTTTTGAGAGCTCACTTCACGGCTAGGGTACATTTCGTATACTTGACTCTTTAAAATACAAATGGATTCATTGAGCTTCAATTTAGCAACCATAAACATTGCTAATATATACAGTCCAACTAAAATAGATGCTCTCAATTCCTTCCTACGGTTAAACGAAATTGATATAGTTTTTCTGCAGGAAGTCGAAAATACGTCTATACAACTGACAGGTTACTCAATTGTTTTCAACATTGATAGTAGAAATAGAGGTGTAGCAATCGCTCATAAGCCCAGTATTGAATACACAGCAGTTCAAAATTCTCTGGATGGTAGGCTAATAACAATAACACTGAAAAATGGGGTCACGCTTGCAATATTTATGCCCCTACCGGAGCGCAAAATAGGGCATCACGAGAAGACTTTTTCAACTTCACTTGTGCAAATTATCTCAGAAATTGTACAGGACCGATAATCTTTGGGGGTGATTTCAATTCCGTTGTAAATCCCAGAGACGCGACTGGTGCTACCTCACGGAGTAATATGACGTCACGGCTAATGAGTTCCTTAGACCTGATCGATGTTTGGCGTGTTCTACATCGAAATGAGACCGATTATACTTTCGTGCGTGCTGGATCGTCCTCGAGGCTAGATAGGTTCCTAGTTTCTAGATCGTCCACTAGTTGGCTACGAACCATCAATCATTCAGTTACGTGCTTCAGCGATCATAAAGCAGTGTTAATGCGAATGGTTTTACCAATAACTGGTCCCATCATCGGGAGAGGCCTATGGCGACTCAACCCTCATGTTTTAGAGGATGAAGATACGCAAAACCGTTTTCAAGCTAGATGGAACTACTTAGTCCGACAAAAGCAAAATTATCGTTCCTGGTCATCATGGTGGTTAGATTACGCAAAACCTAAAGTTGCATCCTTTTTTCGTTGGCGGACTTCTCTTCAGATTCAAGACTTCCGTAATACTATGAATCTCTTACACGGTGAACTAACTAGGGCTTATCAACTGTATGCCAATGATGCAACACAATTGACACGAATTAATAGGATCAAAAGCATTATGCTATTGAAGCAGCGTGAGTCATCAAGCAACTGGCGACAACTTAAGGAAACTTATCTGAAAGGTGAGCCAACTTCCTTATTTCATTTGTCGGAAAAGAACTACAAGCGTTCAAAAACCTTGATTACGGAATTGGATGTTGGAGGTGATATGATCAACGACAGTGGTCAAATAGAGCAATGCGTTGTCACATATTTCGAAGATTTGTTCCAAGAAAATAGACAGCAACCGACAGGAAGTACCTTCCTACCCACTCTTCGCATACCCGATCAAAATGTAGCAAACGAAATACTAATGGACCCAATTGAAGGCAATGAAATTCATCGCTGCATTAAAAATAGTTCTGCTAGAAAATCACCAGGAGCTGATGGACTCCCAAAAGAGTTTTACCTGAAATGTTGGAACACGATAAGTCGTGAATTTACCTTGATCTTGAACGAAATGCTACATGGTCCTAATATAGATCCACGCATGATGAATGGAATTGTCGTTCTAGTGAAGAAAAAGGGAGTCTGCAAAACAATGAATGGCTATCGTCCAATTACACTGCTGAATTTCGACTACAAAATTCTAACTAGGATTTTGAAGCAGAGAATGGCTCCATTATTGGAATTTGTCTTATCCAAACATCAGAAATGCGCAAATGGGAAACGCAACATTTTTCAAGCAACTAGCAAAATTCTAGATACGCTTTCCGCTCTAAAACACTCCAAAAAATCATCACTGTTAGTGTCCTTCGACCTTGATCATGCTTTTGACAGGGTGAAGCATAGCTTTCTTCTACAAACAATGCAGCGGATGAACTTCAATGCACAACTTGTAGAACTTCTGAAAAGAATAATGGAAAACTCTTCATCGCGAATACTCATCAATGGAAAACTGTCAAGGGCGTTCCAAATACACCGGTCGGTGAGGCAAGGAGATCCGCTCAGCATGTTCCTCTTTGTTATATATATGCAACCATTGATCGACAAGATTGTAGAATCAGGGGACGCTGTTGAAGGATTGAACGTTTACGCGGACGACATCAGCATATTTATGAACCAGCCAAGGGCTGAAAATCTCCCTAATAAAGATAAATAATAATAATAATCAGCATATTTGTTCCTAATATGCAGACATTACAACGTGTAGTGCAGGTAATCCGGGAGTTTCAAACCACATCTGGCGCAATCCTAAATCTGCAGAAAACGGTTGCTCTGAAAATAGGAAATATTTCGTCAGGAGATCAGCTGCCTTGGCTAAACTTCTCAAATTTCGTAAACATCCTAGGCATTAGATTCTGCTGCAGTGTCAAACAAACTATGGAGTCAACATGGATCAACGTAATCAAAAACATGAAATGGCGTTTATGGATGAGCAGATCGCGCTCGTTGAATTTAATACAAAAGATAATCTTGATAAACACCTTCGTATCCTCCAAAATGTGGTACACAGCGTCAACGCTCCCATTACCAAAAAAGTTTGAACAACAAATCCTTAAGGTGAAGGTTCATTGAGCACGTAAACATAATGTTGCCACCCACTCGAGCCACCCAACAATGCGGAGCACAATGTTATGTGGGTCGGCCAAAAATGAATCATCATGTTTCATGTATACCTCCACCAACAAAATTATGTAGGTAGTGTTATTTGCACACGTTTCATACAAAGGTATTATTGTCGATATGAATTCATCAGCAACTTCATAAAAACTCAAAATTACAATTTATTCCATTTGGTAGTGAAAGCATGTTTTTTGACCAAAATTATAAGCATTTTTCACACCATGCGTGTGTTGTTTACTATTTTTGGCAGTTTTCTCCTCTCTTCTCTTGCTTCTCACGGAGGAGAAAGTTGCCATCAGTATGCATTTGAATTCTACAGTCAATTGTATTGTATAATATCTTATATTCATTTTTGCTGTTAAATTGCGTCGTACATTGTTTTTCTCACGTATAAAAATGTTTTGCGACACTTGTGACATTGTACACCTTTTGAGTATTATGAAATTGTAAAAAAAGTGGTTGTAGCAAGTGTATGAATATCCAAACCATTCTTATTGCAAACATAAAAACTGGCATCACTTCCAATCAGCATCCGAATCATAAACAATGTTGGCTCAGTGAATTCGCGTTCCGGTGCTGTTTTCGAGCACAAATTGACTAATATAAGTGATTTATTGCTCCCAGGAGCATCGTGCGTGAATAATCAAAGTGTTTCAAGTATCGCATTAGATTTTTGAATTGCTACGGTGAGTAGAAATAAGATTAAAAGTGAGTTTTAGAACGGGCACCGAAAAGCCAGCAAACAATATCTCGGTGCGTGAAGAAGAAGTGATTTGGAAGTGCGTGGTATTTTATAACACAAATCACAGCAATAACTACGTATTTGCATTCAAAAACTGGTGATTTGTGAAAAATACAGTATGGAATGCTTTCAGTTAAGAAACCACCGCTCTACAATAAGGTTAGTAACTTCAAATTATCATTTTTTGTGATCGCTCTCCAAAACACTGTGAGAAGCGTGGGAGGAGGGAGCGGAAAGCGAAGGGGGAAGTAAGGTGCCATATTAGAGGCCATTTTGGTACTCATGGGGATATGTCCTTAAGGAATACAGGAATTTCCTTTGGATTGGTGGCAAAAATCACATACGCCTTGAAACTCTTTTTCTGACGAAGAACCGTGGTGCCTTAAACCTACATTGTCCGGGGTTGAAATCTGTGTCGTTATTAACGAACAGAATTCTTGAGAATTTGTACGATCTGCCGTTTTTACGTGGACTTTTAAATACGGATCAGATTCTTCAGATTCCAGCTGCTTACCCTCAAGTCAAAGTATTTGCTTGGGAAGTGGCAACACTGGCCAATAAAACTCTGGAGCACCATAGTTCTTCCAACATATATTCAGAACTACTTTTAGCGGAAAATGATCCTGAAGTGCTGAGCGTTAATCGTCGTTGGAAGGTGATTTTCAAGTATATAGCAGATCATCGAATTCATTCACAATATCGCTCAGTTTGGTATACCGCAATCCATGGGAAGATTAATCATAACGAATTATTCTACAAACAAAGACGCCGAGACTCTCCTTCATGCGACCGTTGTCCAGGTGTCATAGATACCGTTGAGCATAAGCTTTTTTCGTGTCTTGTGTCAAAACCTGTTTGGATTTTTGTGAAATCAATAATTTCAAGAATGAAGCCAGCCCTTCAACGGAAGTCATCGAATTATTTTCTTTTTCCTGAGTTAAGAGGCATAGCATCCAGAGAAGCACTCAAAATTAATCAGCTTTTTGCAAAATTTGTATACTTCATATGTTGTACTCCAGAAGAACAAATTAATGTTAGTAGTTTTAAGCTTGAATTGTAAATCTAAAAGTTTTATAAGTAAGTACTCTAAATAAATTCAGACCAAGATAAAAAAAAAAAAAAAAAAAAAAAAGTTTTAGAGTAGCTAAGAGTGGATATCGACAACTTATACTTTTGAATCTTAGGTAATATAATGTTTATAACAAATCCAAAACCAAAAATTTTAGTCAATTTCTTTATGTTTGGCTCCTAAATGTATATACACAATCCATAGTTAATGTTCCTATCAAAACATTGCGTAATTATCATTTTTAATTTACATTTTACTACCAAATATGATTATAGAGATTTAAAGAATAAATATTATTGCCATAACCGCAACACAAACATGTTTTTAAAATGATTAAAACAACAGGATATATTCTATTAAATGGTATATCAATGCTCTCTGCTCATTCAAGTTATTTGGTATTTTTCTTATAAAATCAATAAATTGCAAAATAGGGTGCTATTTTGAATATAATTTAAATATTATTTCAAAGATAATTGAATATTACGATGACATCAATTATGTGGAGGTATGTACAGCGTAGTTTAGGGTACTTTATTGTAAAACGAAGTTCGTAGTTAAAATTATTTTTACAGACAAATTCGAAATTAACATTTACCTGTTGTTTAGAATGAAAATTTGGTTTACATTGATTAAAAATATAATTTTAGAAGAGTTTTGAACTTATGGCACAACAATTTTCTGAACTCAAAAGGGATAATAACTGTTTATGATTTCTGTAAAGTGTATATATTTCAACTAAATTTCTATCAGAGCTTACGAGTATAATCTATAGATTGGATCCAATGACAAAAATAAACGTAATTGTTCGAATTATTGGATTTTATAGCAAACATCATTGGAAAACTGGCATTTCTCATAATTTTACCTAAATTTTATATATGTCCACTAATAAATTGTCCAAATGTATTTCACTACATCTGATCATCATAATAAAGCACTTCAGTAATCAAATAGAGCTTCTAAATTTAGTTTTGAACGTTGTGCGTTTGAATTTTGGTAGGTGTACGAATATGGAATTGGGTGAATTTTAGACATCAATTCAATACTTTTCTAATAATCCAAAGATGAATGTAAATGGAAACATTTTGTGATTGGCAAACAATAGATGACACCTATTACCTTCAATGTGGATAAAGTATTTGTAGCTCAATACTTCATTTAATAGTTTTTTACTAACTTGATGTGGAATCAGTATCCTGTACGAATATGAAATTGGGCCACTGTAGTTACCGTAATTTCGGGTGAAATTGATCATTTTTCACGGTTTTTCAAGTCTGTTTTCTATAATGCTGACAATGCCAAACAACTGAATGCAGGAAAACAAGTACAAAGGAAAGCCTAATTGGCTCATGTACCGAAATTTTTTAACATATGTCATTATGGTGCTAAGAAATATCTCTAAAATAATAAATCGGGGAATCTCATTTCGGGGTGAAATTGATCACTTGTCAATGCGATAATTTTTTGTTTTCAAAACAACTCTACATAATAAATTTGAGCTTCCTGAATCCGAATATGCTTGCTAGATTCTTAACAATACAGTATTTATATAAATAATGATCAGTTAAATTTCAAGAATTACGCAGAAAACGCCTAAATGTATGCAATTTCCTAAGGAAGTTCACGATATCTAACAGAAATTCAATTATTTCAACGAAATGAGCAAATTGCTGCGAGTTTTAGTGATTAAATCTGGTGTGGGGATATATCTTAAGCATCCTTACAAAATTTCAGGTTTATACCATGTTCAAATCTTTGTCTAGAACTAGACGTTTATGGATGTTTGTAAATACTGCACCAAACATGATTTTGAAATTTTACATTATTTTCATAGAAAATAAACATTATTTTGTGTAAAAAGCTTCACAACACACAATTCGACAATAGTTGCGACTAACAACGTTCATTTAGTGTAGGTTAAATTTATTTTTTTGCTCCATTAGGCAGAAATAATATCGTGTGACACGATGATCAATTTCACCCGAATTTACGGTACTATGAAATTTTGTTTTTAGTTTCACTGTAAATAGAATAAAAATTCGATTTGGCGAACAATAATCTGATTCATGTGTATATTGCTTTTCCACATGTCAAACTCGTGTTTGAAAGTTGGAACTGTTGAAATCCCTTCTGAATCACATATTTAACCCCAACCCAATCCATGTTCGACCGAAATACAATTTGCTTAAAGGTGGTTAATATACGATTTGGTCACCGAATAACACGTTTAATCTAAGGCACACAAAATTGAGAACGATTCAAGCTAAGTCGAGCGTTTCAACCAACACATGATGTGTGTGATATCAACACATTCTGAAAAATGTGATATGTTGTTTTCTTTCGCTTTGCAATATGAAGCATTTCAATGCAACATGAAATTTTTGAAAAATTAGGATATATTGATTATGATAGCACAGAATTGATTTTGCAGCATCAGTGAAAATTACATATAGATATATTCATCCGGAAGAGCTCGATTTTGTTAACTTTTTATTAAAAGAAAAGTTCCTAAAAATAAAAACAACAACTATGAAATTCTAGAACATTCTACAAATGAAGAAGAAATGTGTTCCATGAACCTATGTGTGGGGATCTTTCTCTACAGAGAAAATCTTCGACGCTTGGTGTTCTGGAACGCGGAACTTTGTCATATATGCCTTATCCGAGAGTGCATGGTTGCAAAAAAACGGGAGTCTCGTATGTAATTGCAAGGTACAACTTGCTTCAAACGAACCAACCATGTACGGGATGATAGGGCTTAAGTCAGCTTCAGTTGCTGCGGAGATGTTCGCAGTGATAGAAGACAGAGTGGAGCCCAGATTCTGTAACCCCTCATTGGTCATCCTCATAGTTTTAACCATCTTTTTTAGACTTTGATTCAACGGTTCCCCCTTAAAAACTGGAAACTTCCCATAAGCAAAAAAATGGGAGGAGGTCCAAGTCTCTTCCGGTTTTAGAGGAGGGCCAATCAGTTGAAGGAGTGTAGTCAGGGAATTGAGAAAGTTTTCATGCTATTGTGAGAAAGTTAAATCCTCTCTTTTATGGTATGTTATGACCATCACCTGGTTGTCTCCTTGACCCATCAAATTACAGACTATTCCCTCCCTATCCGTAACGTACTTCAGGGCCACTATGGTGAAAATGGTCCACCCTTTCGGTCGAAGTCCCTCAATCCCTCCCACATGATCATTCCAGACATAAGGGTTTGAGAGAGAGTCCATCTTCACTTATTTCTGGAATTATGTAAGGGCTTGCCAAGTACATTTGAGCTTCAGAGAACATCTTGTAAGTCCTTTGAAATACATTAGAAAAACCAAACATGTGATCCAAATCTCAGAAGCTCAGTTTCTTCCTCTCGCATGTTGGAGTTCCACTTAACAAAGTCCATGTTTGTGACAGTGGAAAGGGTGTTTTCTTCCCTCACCCGAAGCTTTGTTGGTTATTTGGCCATTTGTCACATCTCCAAGGAAAGGCCGCATGAGACGGAGACAAAAAAAATCAGAGGGGATTGTGTACAAGACACGACCGCATGACGTTAACTTCTTCATCTTTCTGGCGTTACGTCCCAACTGGGACAAAGCCTGCTTCTCAGATTAGTGTTCTTATGAGCACTTCCACAGTTATTAACTGAGAGCTTTCTTTGCCGATGGACCATTTTTGCAAGTGTATATCGTGTGGCAGGTACGAAGATACTCTATGCCAAGGGAATCGAGAAAATTTCCAACACAAAAAGATCCTCGACCAGCGGGATTCGAACCCACGACCCTCAGCATGGTCATGCTGAATAGCTGCGCGTTCACCGCTACGGCTATCTGGGCCCCTAAGTGCATGACGTTAACTACGCCAAGTGATTTTCTGCATTTGAATTTTAGTCGATTGTCATAGTTGCAGCTTTCCTTTAGTTCAAACTGTACCATGATATCGTAACGGTCGCAACTTTATAGATTTTTAATTGACACCGAGTATACAGTATGGCCCATAAAAAAAATGCGAAAATTGTTTGAACGTGAATCTAGCATCCACAAGCGTTATTTTCATTGCTTTTGCTAGTGAATGAAATTTCTGCTTATTGTAGTATATTCTAACATAACTTCGCTATCTAGGACAATTTTTGTCATATTATTCTTACTGTCCTAAATAATGTAATAAAGCAAAGAAGTTCGAAGGTTTTGTCCACCCAAAGCTAGAAACAGCTTCTGATTGTCGTATACTCTGGTGATAAACTTTCCACCTTCAAAAATCACACTTTATTGTTGTAAATTTTAGTTTGTTTGGTATCAGAGAATGGAGGAGTTCTAAGAGAACATGTTTTTCATGGTTACAATAAAATATTTTTCCAGGGTCATAATTTTGAGGGCATTTGCGTCTTATAGGTTTGATATGCCTTTATTTTTTGTTAAAGTTTAGTAAAAAATAAATACGGAGGCCCATAACAGATTTTTGAGGATGAAATTTGTTTTTTCGGATAGAAACAACTTATAGGGTTTGAGCATAGGTTTTGAGCAAAACGGAGCCGCTTATCACAGTTTCAATGAAAGCTCTCCGAAATGAGCCGTTTTTTTCGAAAATATGTTTAAATCTCCAATGACCCAAGTATGAACCAATTCTATCATTTGATATGGGCGTATGCTTAAGACAAGGTCTGTGAAGAATCTCACGCCATCGTTGATGTTTTAGAAGCTTTCATCACACAGATATTGAAGGTATGCTTCCAATTGCTCTCTGGTAAGGTGAAAGTAACCGATTAAAATCATGTACAAAGCAAAAACCTGAGTCTAAATAGGTTAAACAATACTAGTAATGAATAATATTTATGTTTCATTCACATTGTCTGTTAAAAAATTACCATTAAACATGATATGACGATTTTCGCAATTTTTTATGGGCCATACTGTATTGCCGTAAGACGTAGTTAACGTCAAAAGAAGATTGAGCGAAGAGGCAGAAATTGGTCCGTTTTTTTTTATTGTCTTACCAACCCACGTGTTTGAACGTGTTTGGTTGCGTAAGAAAGGGGTCGACATTTTCACAATTTTCGACAGTCTATCGTCAACAATCAAAAGTTTTCTTAATTTGAGTAAAATATTGTATAAATTCCCGACCGATTGTTGGGAAAATATTGAAAATTTACCTGTGAATGGCTGAATTATTAGTATTCAAAATCTTACATAACGCAACGTGACGGTCGCAACATTTTAGATTTTCAATTGACACCAAATATATTGCCGTAAGACGTAGTTAACGTCAAAATATATGTGGACTCACAGTCGGTTGCTTCATCTGAAATATTAGGGGAAAAAGACAATGTTAACAGGAGATGAAGCCTTATCAATGTGCGTAGAGGCAAAACTGACACGTCATCAGTAATTTTGATTCGTGAACATGACAAAGAAATTAATAAATTAGTAAGATTTGATGAAACTACACTACCTACTTTTAAAATTATTTCTTATCTGTAAATGGGGCATGAACGGTTCTTGTCAAAAGTACGAAAAAAAATCAGAGGGGGTTGTGTACAAGACACGACCGCATGACGTTAACTACGCCAATTGATTTTCTGCATTTGAATTTTAGTCGATTGTCATAGTTGCAGCCTTCCTATAGTTCGAAATCTAACATCATATCATGACGGTCGCAACATTATAGATTTTCAATTGACACCCAGTATATTGCTGTAAGACGTAGTTAACGTCAAAAGAAGAATGCGCAAAGAAGCAGGAATCGGTCTGCTTGCCAACCCAAAAGAATCGTGGGTTTGGTTGCGTAAGAAAGGGGTCGACATTTTCCCAATTTTCGACAGTCTATCGTCAAAAATCGAAAATTTTCTCCATTTGAGTAAAATGTTGTATGAATTTCCGACCAATTGGTGGGAAAATATTGAAAATCTACCGATAAATGGCAGAGTTAATAGTATTCAAAATCTTACATAATTTCGTGACGGTCGCATAATTTTAGATTTGCAATTGACACCCTGTATATTGCCGTAAGACGTAGCTAACGTCAAAAAAAGTTCGAAAGCCCTTTGACGCTAAAATGATAAATTTGTTTATGCCGCCGTTGGTTCCGTTACGTTTGATGGCTGAAGATGATCAAATCACCTTCTGAGAGAATGAGAAATGTTTTTTTTTTTCGGTAAAGTCGTTCTATATGATTGTATTATCAAAGAGAAACAAAGCAGCTGATCTTAAACGAAATTGGTGAGCAAATATTCTTATTTGGATGATTTTAACTGCATCATTGAAGTTAAGCCGATTAAAATTCTCTTTCAGATGATATTTACCATGATACCGTAAATTCGGGTCAAATTGATCACTGTGTCACACGATTTTATTTCCCTCTAATAGAGCACAGAAATCAAAGCAACCTATATAAATGAACGTTGTTTGTCTTAACTATTGACGAATTGCATGTTGTGAAGCTTTTTGCGTTAAGGAATGTTTATTTCTATGAAAATAATAAAAATTCCATAATCGTGTTCTGTGTGGTATTGGCAGACATCAATAAACTCATAGTTTAAAAAAAGGATTTGAACATGGTGTCGACCTGAAAATTTGTAAGGATGCTTGAAATATACCGTAATTTCGGGTGAAATTGATCATTTTTCTCGGTTTTTCTAGTCTGTTTTCTATAATGTTAACAATGACAAACAACTAAATGCAGGAAAACAAGTACGAAGGTGAGCCTCATCGACTTATGTAACGAAATTTTCTTACAAATGTCATTTTAGTGTTAACAAATACCTCCAAAATAAAAAATCAGAGGATCTCATTTCGGGGGGAAATTGATCACTTGTCAATGCCATTATTGTTAGTTTCCAAAACAACTCTATATGATAAATTTGAGCTCCCTGAATCCGAATATGCTTGTAAAATTCTTAACAATGCGATATTTATATAAATAATGAATAGTTTAATTTCAAGAATTACGCGGAAAACGCCTAAATGTATGCAATTTCCTAAGGAATTCAATGATATCTAACAGAAATTCAATTATTTCAACCATATGAGCTAATTGGTACGAGTTTTGGTGATGAAATCTGGTTTGGGGATATATCTCAAGCATACTCACAAAATTTCAGGTTTATACAATGTTCAAATCCATGCTTATAAATAGAAGTTCATAGCTGTTTGTCAATACTGCACCGTGCATGATTTTGAAATTTTACGTTATTTTCATAGTAATAAACATTCTTTAACGCAAAAAACTTCACAACAAACAATTCTACAATAGTTACGACAAGCAACGTTCATTTACTGCAGCTTACATTGATATTTGTGCTCTATTACGAATAAATAAAATCGTGTGATACGATGATCAATTTCACCCTTCTGATCAATTACACCCGATTTTACGGTATCCCCAAAACGAATTTTATCATCAAAATTCGTACCAATTTGTTCATATTGTGATTTTTCATAGATATCAGTTTTCTTCGGAAATTGTCTACATTTAGGCGTTTTCTGTGGTATTGTTGAAAATTGTTTATTATTTCCATAAATTTTGCATTGTTAAGAATTTGGCAAGCATATTTGGATTAAGAAGGCCAAATTAAAAAAGTAAACTTGTTTTCAAAACTAACAAAAATTGTTTTGACAGGTGATTAATTTCACCCCAAAATGGAATCCGTTGATATTTTATTTTAGAGACGATTTTCACCTCTAAAATCACAACTGTATGAAAATTTGAGTACATAAACCAATGAGGCTCACTGTCGTACTTGTTTTCCTGCATTAAGTTGTTTGAAATAGATAACATCATAGAAAACAGACATGGAAAACAGTGAAATGTGATCAATTTAACCCGAAATTACGGTACAAATGCATGTTTCATGTACAGCAATACTTGCTTTGTTGTTCTATGAGGCCCATCGTCAGCAGATATCGTATTAGGGATTTATATCTAATTGTTGCGACATTTATATATATTTACGACAAGTTATTGCGATTCCATACAGTCACCCCACAGTTATGGATAGCACACAGATATGGATCAAAGTTGCAATAAAACTGAAACATCTTCTCAAATATAGTTGGAATTACCGTAAAACGGGGTAACTTTGATAGTTTTTTAAAAGGAAACTTGAATATTTATACATGCTATTTTAAATAATTATAATTTATATTTTTAAAACAAGTACTGGCATCCTAACTATCGATTTCAATTGATAGATTGCCAAAAGATTTATACCGAATGGATATATAATTTTTCATATAATCGAAAGTCAGTTTTCCGTTTTGGGGTAACTTTGATAATGGAATACAAATCGAATTACTGAACATTTAAAGGGCGTTGCATACCTCTAGGCGTTTAACGCTATATGGAAATTTCTGACTTAGATTACAAAAATGGCCCCAGTTTGTAAAAATGGTTTTCGCTAAGAGATTTGAGACCGAATTCATTTTCTACTATAACTAGGCTGTCAAGAATAAGTGACGAACGCATTATAACTTCATCAAATAGTGATCGTAGAACAGATTGTTTGTAAACGTTTCAAAAATGCTAAAATCTTACAAATTTTTAATATTTGCTTAAAAATCGCCAAATGTATTTGATTTCAACGAAAATAGCTTTGACATGAAGTGTCATACTAATACTCTCTCCTTTTGAATTCGTTTTGCCTAACTGATTAACAGAAACTTTGGTATTTCGTTTAGTATGTTGTGTTTCTCGCACTATCAAAGTTACCCCGTTTTACAGAACCCAAAACACATTTTACCTACGTGAACCATAAATCTATATAGCATCGCAATCAATTATAATATGCCTAAGCATATTTTTTCCGTCCGTAGGAAATAAAATGTTAACCGTATTCCCGGAACCATTGATTCATAACTGTGGGCAATAAAAACCATACCGTAAAACGGGGTAACTTTGATAGATTTTTCGAAGAAAATTTGAATATTTATGCATGCTGTTTCAAAGAATAATAATTTATATTTTTAAAACAAGTACTGGCATCCTAGCTATCGATTGCAGTCGATAGATTTCCAAAAGATTTATTGTGAATGGATATATAATTTTTCATATAATCGAAAGTTGGTTTTCTGTTTTGGGGTAACTTTGATAATGGAGTATAAATCGAACAAAATTGAATGAATAACGAACATTTGTAGGGCATTGCATACCTCTAGGCGTTTAACGTTATATGGAAATTTCTGACTTATATTACAAAAATGATCCTAGTTTGTGAAAATGCTATTCGCTAAGAGATTTGAGACCGTATTCAAGTTCTATGATAACTAGGCTGTCAAAGATAAGTGGCCAACTATTCAAAACTACATCAAATAGTGATCGTAGAACAGATTGTTTGTAAGCGTTTCGAAAATGCTAAAATTGTGTCAATTTTTAATTTTTGTATAAAAAGCCTCAAATGCACTTGATTACAATGAAAATAGCTTTGACATGAAGTGTCATACTAATACTCTTTACTTTTGCATTTGTTTTGCTTAACTGATTAACAGAAACTTCGTTATTTCGTTTAATATGTTGTGGGTCTCGCACTATCAAAGTTACCCGCATTATCAAAGTTACCCCGTTTTACGGTACCATTGTTTTGAATCAACGATAAGACGATTCCGAAACAAACGCCAAAACGTATGCTTTCACTAGCACACCATTCGTTTTCCTCGCAGATAAATTGCTGTTATAGTGTTTTGATCCATAATATGAGTCGATTTGATCCATAATAAGGATCCTCCTCTCCCACTGATCCACATCTGTGGGGTGGACAGCGTTTGAAATTTCTAGTAATATTAATACTTTTTCGTAAATAATCGGGAATTTTAAGGTGTATTCCCAAAAACAAATATATTCTGCAGTGCCAGGAAGGTAATTTTGTTTTGTACAGCGTCACTATGATTATTAATCACATATTGTTCTGAAAAATGACCCTTGGTTGATCCATAACTGTGGGGTGACTGTATGATGCTTCGTTTGTACAACATAGCTCGAATGAAACGATTGGGATCACTATCACTGCGGAATCTAACGAGAGGCTCGAATCCTCTGCAATACAAACATGGTTGGAAAAATGTAGAAAATCTACGCGGCCTAAAACATTCGAAAGCAATGCGCCGAAACAGAGAGAAAACCATAACTTAGAAATTCTTTCGGACGTTACCGACGTATTCAAGCACTGCATCCAAGAAATGGTGATAAAAGGATTTTTCTACTTTAGCTAACGAATCAGTGCAGTGGTTTCTATCGTCCTTGAGTCGATTTCGAGAGAGGGCACAGTTCGAAAACGGCCACCCATTTGACTCACAAGAAGTTAGATTTCCTCAACTGCACAACATTGGATGCTATGAAAGTAGCCTATTCCTACAAGCTGGTGAATCATGATGTAGCCACGGCGTTGCGCTTCATGAGTGCTGAAAAGGGTAGAACAGAACGTCTTGCCACAGGATAGAAACAGTTTTGCAATGGATCAAATTGATCACCTCTCGTCAGTTCGAAATCAGCCTATGTGTGATAAAAATTATCCGTACAATTTCTACGATCGATCGCACATTTATAATCATCAGGGTGATGAAACCATAGAAACCATGACAGGCTATATTGTGCACGAAATAAGGAACTCGGGCAGCTGATTATTTTTGGTGCTTCAAAAATTATCCAGCAGTGTATGCAGCTAGATTTACCCAGGATTGAGTGGAAAGTGTTTTCTCATTGCGGCGATTTAACGTCTAACGCTCCGTCATCGTAATCGTTGTCATCATCGATATTTCAAGAGCAGGTTTTTTGTTCAAAAATAAAAATTATTCGATGGTGTTGACTGTGTTTCAGTTGGAGAAAATAATACAGTGAACACATTTTCCTGTAAAATTTCCTATCTTTGAACGAAAAAACTGGTTTTCAAAATTTAAAAATCAATGACAGATCCTGCCCCTTTAAGGCATTTGGGTTCATATGCTTCCTGTGGATTCCGTCATACTTAAAAACGTATAGACGCGAGGAATAGTGTGAAAGAGGATTTATCCGACCATACAACATGCCTCCATTGCTCATTAGTGAAGAATTTATGCACATTGCTTTAGCGAAAACGGATATGAAATATTCGTCTTTGAAGTTTAAAGTTTTGTACTTCAATTGCTATGAAGTTTTCTTCGGATTGTCGATTCCGAAATCGGTTAGTGATCGATGCGTTCAGTGTAGCTTGTGGCTTCACCTCACTGATTCTTCGGTTCTTGGCCACAACTCTTTTCAACATTCTGGATTCCCGATCTTTTAGTTTTTAGTTTTTTTAGTCCACATATCCTTTTATTCGCAGTCGTCTTACTTTCTTTATATAACAATGGCTAACATTCGGAATTTTTCGTAAATTTTCCAAGACTAAACTTATTAAATTCCATCATAAACCGAAAACTGTTCATTCGATACTCACAACTTAGTAACTAGGACTAATGCTAGATAAAAAATAACTTCAAAATTTAGGGTATTCATTAAGGCTAAATGTTACGAATACATAAAATGTCTGTACCTGTTTATTAAAATAATATCGAAACCTTGTCTTAAGAATAAGCTTTTAATTTCCAAATAAATATTCAGGCCGGTCATGTTGTATACCGCACCAATATGGACTAGCTGTTGTAATACTTGAAAGAAGGCTTTGCAGGGAATAAAAATGAAATTTTGAAAATGATTATGATGCTTCATTTTTACCAAACACAATTCCCTCTCGGACACTGCACAATATAGTTGTTTTCGGGAATACACATCAAAGTTCGCAATTTTTTGCCGAAAAGTGTCGATTTCTATCGAAATTTCAAACGTTGTCCATCCCACAGATGTGGATTAGTGGGAGAGGAGGTTCCGTATTGTGGATCAAATCGACTCATATTCGAACAAAATGAAAGGATACGTAATATTTGAATGAACCCCAACAAAATGAGCCATTTGGCACGAATTTTGACAACGATAGCTGTTTAATTTTAAGTATCCTCACTAACTTTAAGGCTGACACCATATGTTCAAATCCTTGTTTCGAATTCGAAGTTTATGGATGTCTATCAACACCTCAACGAACATGGAATCATATGATCTTGGAATTGAGCTTGATTGGACGCCCGTGGTTGCTATTCCAGTATCGCCAGATCAGTTGCATATACAAAAACAACCAACCAGATGACTACTTGGAGCGAATACATACCCACAGTGTATAAGTGCAGAGGGTTATTCATAAATCACGTGGTCTCTGCGATGGAAGTGGCTGCACAGCAGCTCGACTCCATAATTGACTTTGCGTCCTCGAAGTCTAACATCAGCAAGAACCTCAAGCAGGCCTTGTTCAGACTTCGTAAGTCAATGTTGGCGGCCAAACAGAACTATGCTGAACCCATGGTGACTGTGGCTGCGGCAGAACCCGTGGAATTGAAGGTGCCGAAGTCTACCCAGACGGAGCCCTTCGTCTTCGCGGGTAGCCCCAAAAGCGCGAGAAGGGTGGGCCCGAAAAGGCTGGCCCCTCACGGAGTGATGGGAACAGGGGGTTGCGACCTTTGAGAGGCCCTCAATCACCACAGGTTAGGGCGGATAAGGGGGGGGGGGACGCCCCTTGGACAACCGTAGTGAAAAAGAAGAAGAAGAAGAAGAAGAAGCAGGAGGTTCTTCAGCAGGTTCAGGAGCGCAGGGATACCAGACCTAAGAAAGGTAGGAGGGTAGGTGCCAAGCGCGAAAAGGGTGATGCGATCATCATCAAGACGGAAGAGTCCAAGTACTCGGAAGTCCTGAAGGCGATGCGCAGTGACGCGAAGCTCGCGGATCTAGGAGCCGACGTACGCAGTGTCAGACGCACTCGTACAGGTGAAATGATCCTCGAGCTTAAGCGCGACAAGGAGCGCAAGGGCGCCGCCTACAAAAGTTTGGCGGAAGAGGTCCTTGGCGAAGGTGTCGAAGTGAGGGCTCTGACGCAGTCAGTGACTCTGAAGGTGATGAACCTTGACGAGATCACCAACGAAGAAGAGCTCGTCACGGCACTGCGGCAACAGTGCGAAGTTCAGGTGCCCACCGCGGCCGTTCAGCTACGGAAAGGTCCGACAGGTACTCAGGTGGCCTTAGTACACCTACCTGTGGCGGACGCAAATAAGTCCGCTAAGGTAGGTAAGATCAAGGTTGGTTGGTCAGTATGCGCACTGAACATACATGAGCAACCGGTGATCTGCTTTAGGTGCAGGGAACCTGGACACAAGTCCTGGGGCTGTAAAGGCCCTGATAGGACCAAGTTGTGCAGGCTTTGTGGTGAGGAAGGTCATAAGGCACTAGGCTGCAAGAACCCTCCCAAGCAGGGCTGGCACCAATTCGCACAATGCGCGCAAAGAGCAGAATTTAACCACTGCACAAAGAGGAGACAGACGCGCGCAAAGTGTAACAACACGAACACAATGAGGGCACGCAGTCGGAAAGAGAGTGTAAGCGATTACGCAAAGAGTGATGCTGACGGAGTGTGTTGGCAAAACATGCTCAAAGTGTACACAATTTGGCTCTTTTTGCCTTATCCTAACGTGGGTATTTTTGAAACGAGACGAACGAATAGATGACGGATATCGATGTCCGAAGTTGTTTTGGAATCAAGATGGCGACTTCCGGTTTCCGAAAATTCCTTCAAACCTTCAAATATGGGTATTTTTGGAATGGGGCCGTCGGGTAGATGACGGAAATCAATGTCCAACTCTATTTTGGAATTCAAGATGGCGACTTCCGGTTTGTGAAAAGCCCTTCAAACCGGATTTCGCCATCATGGATTTCAAAATGGTGTCAGACATCAATTTCCGTCATCTACTCGTTGGTCCCGTTCCAAAAATACCCATATTGTATAGGTTTGAAGTGATTTTCGCTAACCGGAAGTCGCCATCTTGGAATCCAAAATGACATCGGACATCGATTTCCGTTACCTACTCGTCGCTCCCGTTCCAAAAATACCCATATTGCATGGGTTTGAAGTGATTTTTATAAACCGGAAGTCGCCATCTTGGATTCCAAAACGACATCGGACATCGATTTCCGTCATCAATTCGTCGGTCCCGTTCCAACAATTCCCCCATATATTCCAATAGAAGCTCCAATAGTAGCATACAGTAGGTACTCAATGAGCCACACAAAGAGTTTGTGTTCACCATTTTCCATCCACACTTTGTGTCGAAGGATGCATTGCAGCGAGAGCAGAAACACAAAGAGGCCTCAAAGAGGTAAGAACCAGTGAGAAAGTGTAGCTGTCGCACTGCACTCAAATTCATGATCAACACAAAGTGCGCGCTCTTTGTGTTTTTCTGTTTGCACTGAGGAGATGCCAGCCCTGCTCCCAAGTGCTTGATTTGTTCCGGCAAGTCCGTGAACAACAATCATCCAACGGGAGGCTCAAGGTGCCCGACCTTCAAACGAGTCATAAACGAAAAGTCACAGTGCAGGTAACGCAGCTGAACCTGAACCACTGTGACGCAGCTCAGCAACTGCTGTATCAGTCAGTTGCTGAGTGGGGGACATCGCCATCATATCGGACCCATACCGAGTACCCACCGGCAACGGCAACTGGGTCGTGGATGGATCCGGAAAAATGGCGGCGATATGGACAACGGGTAAATACCCTGTGCAGCAGTTGGTGTCTACTACCTACGAGGGCTTCATGATCGCCAAGGTAAACGGGGTCCTCTTCTGTAGCTGCTATACGCCTCCGAGTTGGTCGACCGAGCGGTTCACGCAGATGCTGGACTGTATGACGACCGTGCTGACAGGGCGAAGGCCAGTAGTAATAGCGGGTGACTTCAATGCCTGGGCCGTGGAATGGGGAAGCCGTAACACGAACCAGCGAGGTCAAATCCTGCTAGAGGCACTGGCCGTGCTAGATGTCGATCTGGCTAATGTTGGTACCAAAAGTACCTTCAGCCGTAACGGAGCGGAGGAGACTATCGACGTTACTTTTTGTATTCCTGGCCTAACGAGTAGTTCGAACTGGAGGGTAGACAATGCCTACACTCACAGCGACCACCTGGCGGTTCGCTACAGTATCGACTACAACAACAGCAGGCAGCGGATTGAGGAAGCGGCTAGGTCAAGGCCAAGCCCTCGTAGGTGGAAGACATCGTACTTCAATGACGAAGTACTTAGAGAGGCGCTCCGCCGTGAGCGTAACCTACTCGGCCTAAGCGGGGACGAACTGGTAGCGGTGCTTACGCGTGCATGCGATGCGACCATGCCTAGAAAAGTCCACCCTAGGAATGGGAGACCACCGACATACTGGTGGACTCAAGCTACTGCGAACCTGCGCCGTGCCTGCCTACGGGCCAGGAGACGGATGCAGCAAGCACGTACCGAGCAGGAGCATGAAGAACGACGGGCGGTGTTCACCGCTGCCAAAGTCGCGCTGAAGTGCGAGATAAGGGCAAACAAAAAGGCCTGCTTCGAGGGACTCTGTCAGAGTGCCAACGCGAACCCGTGGCCATGGCCTCCTTTGTAGGACAGCCGGGGATTGGGGCTGGCGATGAGGATAGGGTAACCGAAGAGGAACTTGTAGGGATTGCAAAATCCCTAAGCATGGGGAAGGCACCAGGTCCGGACAGAGTTTCAAACCTGGCCCTCAAAGTCGCAATCTTGGAGGCTCCCGGTATGTTCAGATCTGCTATGCAGATATGCCTGGACGAGGGAGTATTTCCAGATGCGTGGAAGAGGCAGAGCCTGGTACTATTGCCAAAGGCGGGGAAACCACCCGGTGACCCGTCGGCGTATAGACCAATATGCTTGATTGACACGGTGGGGAAGGTGCTCGAGAAGATCATCCTCAACAGACTGTCGAGGTACACCGAGGGTGTAAATGATCTTTCAAGTAACCAGTTCGGCTACCGGAAAGGAAGGTCCACCGTAGACGCTATTCTGACGGTTAAGAAAACCGCTGAGATAGCACTCCAGCGTAAGAGGAGGGGTATTCGCTACTGCGCAGTAGTGACTCTGGATGTAAGGAACGCATTTAATAGTGCCAGTTGGGCGGCTATTGCTGATGCGCTCCTGCGTCTGGGGATACCCGAGTACCTGTACAAGATTCTCGGAAGTTACTTCCTGAATCGGGTATTAGTCTATGACACAGAGGTGGGTCGGAAGTGCTTTCACATAACCTCAGGAGTCCCTCAAGGTTCCATCCTGGGTCCGGTGTTATGGAATGTCATGTACGACGAGGTGTTGAGATTAAAATTCCCGGCGGGTGTGGTCATCGTTGGCTTTGCCGACGATATTACGCTGGAGGTCTTCGGTGAATCGATCGAAGAAGTGGAATTGACTGCAGCCCACTCGATCGCAATTGTGGAGGAGTGGATGACTCCAGGAAACTGGAATTGGCTCACCACAAAACTGAGGCTGTTGTTGTCAACAACCAAAAGTCGGTGCAGCAAGCGGTGATCAGTGTAGGCGACTGCACAATCACTTCGAAGCGCTCCGTCAAACACTGGGGGTGATGATCGACGACAAGCTTACATTCGGTAGCCATGTCGATTATGCCTGCAAGAGAGCCTCCACAGCTATTGTGGCACTGTCCCGGATGATGTCCAATAGCTCTGCGGTGTACGCCAGTAAGCGTAAGCTTCTGGCCAGCGTCGCCTCGTCCATACTGAGGTATGGTGGCCCGGCTTGGGACACGGCTTTGAGCAAGCTAGAGAGTACTTATAGGCTAATGTGCCTGAGGGTTGCGAGCGCGTACCGTACCGTGTCACACGATGCACTCTGTGTCATCACCGGTATGATGCCTATTGGTATCCTTATCATGGAAGACATAGAGTGCTTCGAAAGGCGCGGCACAAGAGGTATACGCAGGACTGCCAGACTGGCCTCCATGGTCAAATGGCAGCGTGCGTGGGATAGTTCCACCAAGGGAGTGTGGACTCACAGGTTGATTCCGAGGTTAGATATCTGGGTCAATAGGCGCCATGGGGAACTAACATTCCACCTAACACAGGTCCTTTCGGGCCATGGATGCTTTAGACAGTATCTACACCGTTTCGGTCATGCAGGTTCTCCCGAATGTCCAGTTTGTGCAGGTTTAGAGGAAACGGCGGAACACGTTTTGTTCGTGTGCCCGCGTTTCCGCACAATGCGTGACCGCATGTTTGCCACATGCGGTCGGGACACGACTCCGGACAATTTGGTCCAGAGGATGTGTGAAGACGGGTTTGGCTGGAATTCCGTTTCATCGGCTATCACCCACATCGTCTCGGAACTCCAAAGGAGGTGGCGAGTGGACTCGAGAAGTGACTAGTGCAGACGCTAAACAACAGGTGGTCCAAGGGTTCGCAGTCGGCTACGTAGGTCATACCGGTGCCCTACGGTCGAAATCGACCCTTACAGCGATTAAGTGGCCGCGGGGAGAACATCCTGGTAGCGTTGCTGTCGTGGCGCCGGCCTACTGGGTGGATACGAGCCTCTGGTTGTTCGGGGCAGGTGGGGGCCCCTTCGTCAGCAATCCCAGCTGGTGCTAGCTGATAGGGCCTGAGCCTTCAGTAGGTCAAATTGCGAAGCCCGCAGTATCAGTTCTTGATACCTGCGGTGCAGCTGGGCGCGGGCTTAGTGGTCCCTCCCTAAGCGTGTCATCGATGTTCGTTGCTACATGGCTACGCAGCTAACCTGGAGGATGCGATGTGCAATAGCCCCTCTCCGAAGCAATGCCTTCTTGGTGGTCCCGGAGAGACGAAGGGTTTGGCGGCAATGGAAATGCTTTAGTGGGTCGGGGGTGTAGTCCTGTTTACTGCTTGCATGTAGTCATGGTCCCCAACCCCACACTCCCGGACCTCGGTCCGGAGTCTGTTGAGCAGATTATCCCCCCATTGCTTAGAAGGGAAAAAAATACCCCTGTATTTACGCCTGTTCATGAGGTAAGGTATATGGGTAAGGCAGTTTTATGGCAGGGAGGCTCGCTTTTGGTTAGCAGACTGCCTTTGTATCAGGCGTAAAGATAGTCGTGCTAAAAATCATGGAAGAATGGAATCGTATGGAAACCGTTTCTTGCTCGTCTCTGGTTCTAGAGATCGCTATGAACGAATAGTTTGAGTGTGATAGAGTGAAAGATAAAGGCAATTGATAGATACAACTACCAAAGTACGAGGAAATGGACGGACCTAGGATTGAACCCATGACCTGCTTATGAAGCAGAAGCGGTATTCATTAGACCATCAACCCCGTCCACTACAATGAACATGAGATCATCAAATATTAAAAAAACCCTAAGTTGTCTGTCAGTTTAGCTTCGAATTGTTTTACCTAAATGTTTCATAGAGCACCACAACAATTTATTAAAATGTTAGAACTTAACAACTGTTATTTCTAAAGACAATAGTAGGTTAATTTACGGCTTTAGCCATGTTCGGCAACCATAATCGAAACGATAAATTCACTGTATTTTTCTATCGATACATTCCACTGAATACATTGACATGATTCTTTGTGCTGTTTACGTCACTTTGATACGGCTCCGGGTCAATTGACCAAATGCCGTTTCGTCGAATGCCGTTTGATCGAATGCTATTTGGCTGAATGCCGTTTGGCCGAAATTAAAAATAGTGAACTACAGAAATGCAAACATAGATTTTTGACATCCCTGATGTAACTCAGGTACAGTCACCCCACAGTTATGGATCAAATAAGGGTAATTTTTCAGATCAAAATACAGTCGGGTCTCCTATTAAACGCATTCCTATAACGTGCGCTCCTATTACGCTCACTCCTATAAGACACACCAGAACGTTATAGGAGACCCAGGGCTTATGGGATTTCATCACTTTGGGGGTGTTGTTGAATATCTCGTATGCCAAAAGAGATAGCACAGTACTGTCTTCAGCGAAGTTTCAGTGCTTAGTACGATCTACTTTTAGGAGTTGAGGATCATTCTTTTAGTTGAGAACTTGGCTGGTAGGGGCGCTTTTTCTGATTTGCACTATATGAACCATGAGGGATAAGAATGCAAAATTTTGTAACTGTATGATATCTCTAGATCCAGATGTTTTGGAAGGTTGGTGTCTTCGGAAGAGTTGATCAGTAGCTTAAGCCAACAGGCGACGCTAGTGGGCATGGAATTTTTGTTTTGCGCATAGCTCAGTTGCCTGACCACTTAGAAAGATGGCGTCTTCGACAAAGTTGCTCAGTATCACAAGGGCTAACATTATTTGAGCCGAAAGTTTCGAAATTTTGCCACTAGGCGGCGCTAGTAAGCAAAGAATATTTGTTTAGCAGATAGCTCAGTAGCCTGACCAAAGTTGTTCAGTATGACAAGGGCTATCGATTTACCTCGCATCCCATAAGCCCTGGGTCTCCTATAACGCAGATTCCTATTACGCCCCTCAACCATGTGTCTAACAGGAGACCTGACTGTCTGATTAAAAAATATGGTGACGCTGTACAAAACAAACTTACCTCCCTAGCACTGCAGAATATAGATGTTTTAAAGAATACACCTCAAAATTCCATTCAAAAAACTCGTCAAAATAGTCTATGAACGACTTTTAGAACTTAATAAAACGCAAATTTTCATGCAAAAAGATTGTTGATATCTATTTTATTTCAAAAGTTATTGAAATTTTTGTGATAAAAAACATTTGTTTTTCAAGGCATTTTATTAGAATTACAAAAATAACACATCTGTAATTTTTTGATATAATATATAATTTTGTGTTGTCTTTTGAATGCCGTAAAAAGATATTTTTTATGTTTGCCCCGATCGAATATATTCACAATTAAAGTAGGCATGTGTTTGAGAGAAAAACAACAATAACTCCCAAACGAAAGAAGATAGCGAGTTTCACTCACCAAATTACGCATTTTTCAAAGCTCTAAAAGTGTTTCATAGACTACTTTGATGAGATATTTTGCCCGGACCACCCTATGTAACCGTAGGAAAAAAGCTTTAAATCGGCCAATTTAAGAGATACAAAAAAACTTTTTTAAGCAAAGTTGCTTGAAATTGAATGGTCTATATCTTTGATGAAGCATGTATAATATAATTTCTACAAATAAGAAAGTTAGTTACACCATTTCTATGAAAACGTGGACCACCCTAATTTTCAATAACACCAAACAAAGAGCCTTACTAATGCAAACAACTTTGTAGAGGACCGTTTTCGCCTAATGTTTCAATCTAAAGCGCAAAATGCATCTTTCCACGTAAAACTGATTCCTGGACCACAGTGCATTGGTACCTCGCGTACCTGAAGGAATAAAATAGACCCTTCTGTGCGGTCCTTAGCCTCTTGCCCAGCAACTCCTATCCCTACCTCCTCGCGGTAACCAACCCCCGGTGGGAACTTTGGTCGTATGCTGACAGGGAAGGGGGGGGGGGGGGTTTGCTTTTGCTTCTGCAAACCTTGAGCGTCTGTACTCCATGTTAGGAGCGGCTCACAACAGCGTCTGTTTCCCATGTCAGGGGCGGCTGATCATCGTCCGAGTGCCAGAGAAGGACTCTAAGCTAAACTGTGGACCAGAGAATGGCAGAAAACTCGGAGCGGTGCAAAATATGCATGTGCTGCATCCGACTTTTGCGTGCGTCTATTGCGAGTATTGCCGCAACTGTGTGAGAGACAAAAGATAGCTCCAGCTCTACTCTTTAAAACTCTTGGAGTAAAGCACAATGTGCTTCGTTTGGTGATTTTCATTGGAAACGTAATCTAGATTAGCTTTTCTGGGCTTAATAAATTAATTTAAAAAAAATGCTTGCTTAACTGCATATGTATTGTTTTGCGGGGTAAAATGCCCCGCTTCAGTCCGGCGTTAGCCGTTCTGTAAACGTACGCACACAATCATGCTTGTTTATAGGTTGCATACATCCGGGCGTTTGTTCAGATGTTATTGTTCAATAATAGTATACATGCTGATGCGAAATATGTACATTTGTAAGGTTCCAATTTGTGCGTAACTTCAACGTGGCATTACGTTTGGTAGAATTTGAATTCAAACGGCTGTTTTGGTGTTATGAAATAGGGGTGGGCGTTTTGCCCCCAGAGTTGATTAAAGTTTAGGTCCTTCGTAAAGCTTTTTTAGGACAAATTTAAAATATTTTTTGCATGTAATACAAACTATGACAGTGCACAAGTTGGCTCTCGGCGATAGTTTCAAAAATTTGGTTATTTATCGACCTAAAAAATATGAGCTTTAAAACCGCACAAAATTGCAACGAAAACAGCGAAAAACGTTTTTATACGTTTTTAACGATATTTTTGAGAAAAACACATAAAAATATATTAATAGAAGCATTTTTATCCATTTTCTATGATCTAGGATAGAAAAAAACATTCTAAAACACATCGTTCGTCCAAATCGAGGGTGGCGCGTTTTGCCCCCTATGGGCTTATTACCCCCAGTTCCCCTACGACAGCTGCCCAAGCCATGACGTCAAAATCATCATAGGAGATTTAAACGCTCAAGTTGGCCAGGAGGAGGAGTTCAGACCGACTATTAGAATGTTCAGCGCCCACCGGCTGACGAACGAAAACGGCCTACGACTAATTGATTGAATATGGCCATTCGTAGAACCTACTTCCAGCACAGCCTTCCATACCGATACACCTTGAGATCACCACAGCAGACAGAATCGGAGATCGACCACGTTCTGATTGATGGCTGGCTCTTGTCCGACATTATCGACGTCAGAACCTATCGTGGCGCTAACATCGACTCTGACTTCTATCTGGTGATGGTCAAACTGCGCCCAAAACTCTCCGTCGTTAATAACGTACGGTACCCACGGTCGCCCGGTATGACCTAGAGCGACTCAAGCAACCGGATGTCGAAGCGGCAAACGCGCAGCACTTCGAGGCTGCATTACTGGAAGAGGGTGGGCTGGATGAAGCCCCTCTTGAGGACTGCTGGAGAACAGTAAAAGCAGACATCAACGATGCAGCTAAGAGCAACGTCGGGTACCGTAATTTCGGGTGAAATTGATCATTTTCCACGGTTCTTCTATTCTGTTTTCTATAATGTTAGCAATGCCAAACAACTAAATGCAGGAAAACAAGTACGAAGGTGAGTCTCATCGACTCATGTACCGAAATTTTCTAACAAATGTCATTTTAGTGCTAAGAAATATCTCTAAAATAAAAAATGAGGGGATCTCATTTCGGGGTGAAATTGATCACTTGTCAATGCCATTATTGTTAGTTTTCAAAACAACTCTACATGATAAATTTGAGATCCCTGAATCCGAATATGCTTGTCAAATTCTTAACAATGCAATATTTATATAAATAACGATTATTTAAATTTCAAGAATTACGCGGAAAACGCCTAAATGTATGCAATTTTCTAAGGAATTCAATGATATCTAACAGAAATTCAATTAATTCAACCATATGAGCTAATTGGTACGAGTTTAGAAGATGAAATCTGGTTTGGGGATATATCTCAAGCATCCTCACAAACTTTCAGGTTTATACCATGTTCAAATCCTTGCTTAGAATAGAAGTTCATAGGTGGTTGTCACTACTGCACCGTGCACGATTTTGAAATTTTACATTATTTTCATAGTAATAAACATTCTTTAACGCAAAAAACTTCACAACACACAATTTGACAATAGTTACAACAAACAACGTTCATTTGCTTCAGCTTACATTGATATTTGTGCTCTTTTACGAATAAATAAAATCGTGTGATACGATGATCAATTTCACCCTTCTGATCAATTACACCCGATTTTACGGTACGTGGGACGGAGTCGACGGAACGATTGGTTCGACGAGGAGTGCCAGGAGGTTCTGGAGGAGAAAAATGCAGCGCAGGCGGTCATGCTGCAGCAAGGGACCCGGCAGAACGTGGAATGCTATAGACGGAAACGGCAACAGCAATCCCGCCTCTTTCGGAGGAAAAAATGCCGCCTGGAGGAGACGGTGTGCGAGGAGATGGAACAGCTGTGCCGGTCTCAAGAAACGCGTAAGTTCGCATCACCTTTTCATCGATTTCAAGGCGGCATACGACAGTATCGACCGCGTAGAGCTATGGAAAATCATGGACGAGAACAGCTTTCCCGGGAAGCTCACGAGACTGATAAGAGCGACGATGGAAGGTGTGCAAAATTGTGTGAAGGTTTCGGGCGAACACTCCAGTTCGTTTGGATCCCATCGATGACTACGACAAGGTGATAGACTTTCGTGCCTGTTGTTCAATATTGCGCTAGAAGGTGTTATGCGGAGGGCTCAACAGCCGGGTACGATTTTTACGAGATCTAGTCAATTTGTTTGCTTTGCCGATGATATGGACATTGTCGGCCGAACATTTGAAAAGATGGCAGACCTGTACACCCGCCTGGAACGCGAGGCAGCAAAAGTTGGACTGGTGGTAAATGCGGCCAAGACAAAGTACATGCTAGCTGGTGGGGCCGAGCGCGACAGGACTCGCCTAGGTAGCAGTGTTACGATAGACGGGGATACGTTCGAGGTGGTGGACGAGTTCGTCTACCTTGGATCCTTGCTAACGGCTGATAATAACGTTAGCCGTGAAATACGGAGGCGCATTATCAGTGGAAGTCGGGCCTACTACGGCCTCCAGAAGAAGCTGCGGTCAAAAAATATTCACGCCCGCACCATATGTACCATGTACAAAACGCTCATACAGTCACCCCACAGTTATGGATCAACTAAGGGTCATTTTTCAGAACAATATGTGATTAAAAATCATGGTGACGCTGTACAAAACAAAATTACCTTCCTGCCACTGCAGAATATATTTGTTTTTGGGAATACACCTTAAAATTCCCGGTTATTTACGAAAAAGTATCAATTTTGCTATAAATTGCAAACGATGTCCACCCCACAGATGTGGATCAGTGGGAGAGGAGGATCCTTATTATGGATCAAATCGACTCATATTATGGATCAAAACACTATAACAGCAATTTATCTGCGAGGAAAACGAATGGTGTGTTAGTGAAAGCATACGTTTTGGCGTTTGTTTCGGAATCGTCTTATCGTTGATTCATAATTGTGGTATGGTTTTTATTGCCCCACAGTTATGAATCAATGCTTCTAGGAATACGGTTAACATTTTATTTCCTACGGACGGAAAAAATATGCTTAAGCATATTATAATTGATTGCGATGCTAGGGTAGGTGTGCCAATTATGGATGCAATAGGTCAACTGGTTGGATACAAATCAGATTTTAACCACGTTTCTAAAACGTATGCATGACTTTTTGATGTTAATTACTAGTTTGAGGCCTTGCGAATCAGATAAATTGAACCGTTTTGACACTAAATTGGCTTAAAGCTTCTAAAAAATGGTTTTAAATAGCCTTGTCTTTGTACCAATTATGGCAATAGTGTTCCTAGCATTCGACATAAAAGTGTGCCAATTATGGACTATCGAATATTTGCACGAAATGATCTCAAATGCCATCCAGATCGAATGATAATGCAACGCTAATAAGTAATAAAGTGATTGCTTAGAAAATTTTCCAGAAATTTTGTGTTAAATAGATTTTAAATCAATTTATTGCAATGGGTTCATGGGAGAAAATTAATTTTCAAAAAGGAGTCGAAATGTAGTGTAAATGCAAATTATGATACAAAACAGCATTAATGATCTCACATTACCTGTCCAATGCCTGATTTTAACGAAAAAAGAGGGAAAATTCAAAAATCGAGTGTCGCTGAAAACCCTTCTCTACCATGAGATCAAGCATCTTCCGATTGCGAACGTTTTCGAACGTGTGATTGAAAAATCTTAGTAATTGGGTACAAAACACGCAGATAATGCTTTACCAAACCGTCCCGTCGTGGAGGGTTAAATAGCTTTACTTCCTTTATTTCACTGATCAAAAAATGTAAACAAACCGCCTCCAGAGTATTGCCATAATTGGGCTCTCATACACTCTTTGTACCAGTTATCGACATAGTGGAAATAACACGATTTCCAACTTAAAACAGAAGATTTGATTGCACACTAGCTACATTTATTCATTTGTTCTCACTAGGCATCATACATTCATCGGTTGAAGCAGTTTTCCCGGATGAAAACATAGATTTCGTAACGGGTGTCCCTTAGCAAACTGCTAAGAAGGTGACATAAATGTGAGGCAAAATTTTCAAATGTTCATTTTTCGAAGCTTATGGCACGAATGTTCTTTTCAAGGTTTAGTTACCATCAAAAACAAATAGTTTTATCATTTCTGTGAATATTAGCCGTTATATTCTAGTGAAACAATAAGAAAAATCTCATTTTGTTCCCACTATTGCCATAATTGGTGCTATAGCCATAATTGGTACTTCTACCCTATATAGATTTATGGTTCACGTAGGTAAAATAGGTTTTGGGTAATTCCAACTATATTTGAGAAGATATTCCAGTTTTAATGCAACTTTGATCCATATCTGTGTGCTATCCATAACTGTGGGGTGACTGTAAGGCCGGTAGTCCTCTACGGGCATGAAACGTGGACAATGCTCGAGGAGGACCTGCAAGCACTTGGAGTCTTCGAACGTCGGGTGCTTAGGAGAGAGATTTCTTACAAGCACTCGAGTTGAAAAAATTGAAAGAAATCGACTGAACGGAAACCATTTCGATTAATCCGCTACAAAACTCGTCTGGATCCAGTTCCACTTCATATGCCTTCGAAGGTTCGACGTGATCGTATTCAGGCTCCATTTTCCGTTTAATTTTCAAACCAATTGCTTCAGCTATTTCTTGATGAAATGTAGCGAGGTGTCAGTTAAAGTTTCCGGCATGGTCCTTAAGAAAACCTTGACTGGTGCAACCTTCAACAACGCACTTGTACTTGCCTTCTGATGGATTCCAAGCAAAGAATTTATTGTACTCTGTATGTTTTTCACGACCCATGACTGCAGCCGCTCCTCCAGCATTCAACTGAACTTATGGAAATGAAAATGTGATCTGACAGGTTCACAGGGAGAACGAAAGGATCACTTGATATTTAGGATTTATTCTCAGGATTGAATCCTGCTATACAATTGATCGAATGGCAGTACATGCCTGGATTGAAATCGATTTCATGCATGGGATCGCTCCCACTCATCAATTTTCTAATCTCAGCAGCTCGAGGAGCTGGAATTTTTTAAGACTGCACATGAGTATCCAGCAGTCCTAAAATGGTGGCCACAATAGTAAAATACGCCAGAAATTCCTCAACATGTTTTTTTTTGCGGATTTTTGTTCTACGATTGCACCAGGAATCCCTCTAGGAATTCTTGAGAAGATTTCTCAAAGAATCCTCCTTAAAAATTACTACAGGGATTCCATCAGAAATTCTACCAGGAATTCCTCTTATCAAAAAACATCCAGTGAATCTTCTAGTGATTTCCTATGGAATTCCTCCACAGATTTCCCCAGAAAATGGATGGATAATCTTTTGAGATTTTATAGAAGCTTCCTGATGGAAAACCTAGAGTAGAGAAAAGAAGATTTTTTAGTTCAATTCGTGGAATTCCTGGTAGATACTCTCGCAAAAATATTTATAGTTTTTCAGGAAAAAAAATGGTGGTCTCTCTGGAAATTCTGTTGTTAGCTCCCTAGAGGAATATCTGATAAACCTGAATAAATTCTAATAAGAGAAATCATAGTAAAACCTTTAAAGTATATTCTGGTGGAACCATTGACGAAAATCTGGTAGATTTTTCTGGTAGAAATTCTTGCGAAACTCTAGTGATATTCCCAGTGTTAACCCTGGAAGCAGGGTTGCCACATATACAGATTTATCTGTATTTTACAGATTTTCTCGAATATTTTGTGATCAAGAATCTGTATATACAGATTACAGATTTTGTGATAAAATACAGATATACAGATTCTGTATACAGAATTCGGCCAAAATTATACAGATTTATACAGATTTTTAAGAAAAATGGAAATTCGTATTTTTAAAAACCTCAAAATTTAATATATGATGTGACAATTCCGCAATGTAGTTACAAGTGATTGATATTTTCATGAATTTCTTGCATAATTACAACTTCTATCTCAATTTTAAGGCATACAAATTTAAAATACAGATATTTTGTTCTAGGATACAGAAATACAGATAATTGGAGGAAAATATACAGATTTAAATGTGGCAACCCTGCCTGGAAGAACTACTGGGGAAATTCCTTAAAAGACTCCTCTCTCGAAAAAAATACTGGTGAAATAATTAGAGAAACTGGTGAAGTCTCTTAAAAAATTACTGGTAGAATCTTTATAAGAAATCGTTGTCGAATCCCTTTAGAAATTCTTTATGTAATCCTTGGAGAACATCATGGCGGAATCCTTGCAGGATTTCATTCCAGAATGTTTTGGAAGAACCTTCTTCTTCTTTTCTGGCGTTACGTCCCCACTGGGACAGAGCCTGCTTCTCAGCTTAGTGTTCTTATGAGCACTTCCACAGTTATTAACTGAGAGCTTACTATGCCAATGACCATTTTTGCATGCGTATATCGTGCGGCAGGTACGAAGATACTCTATGCCCTGGGAAGTCGAGAAAATTTCTAACCCGAAAAGATCCTCGACCGGTGGGATTCGAACCCACGACCCTTAGCTTGGTCTTGCTGAATAGCTGCGCGTTTACCGCTACGGCTATCTGGGCCCCTCGAACGGAAGAACCTCTGGAGAATGTATCGAAATCCCGGTAATATCACCTGAAAAAATATTGGTGGAGTTTCTGAAATAATTTCTACGACAATTTCAGATGAAAACCTTGGAGGTTTTGTTAATGGAAATCCTGGAGAATTACCTGGGCGGATTCCAGATGATAATCTCCAAGAACCCTTGGAGATATTCCGCGAAAGGAGATCCCTTGATTGATTCCGGGAAAAATTTCCTTGAGGAATTACGGTATTAATTTGCTTTATGATTTGTATTAATTTCCGTATAATATCCCTAGCAGTAATCCTGATGGAATTTCTTGAGGAACTCCTGGTGTAATCTATTGAGGATTTCCTGATAAAACATCTGGACGAATTCCAGGTGGAATCTTTGAATGATCTTTTTATGGAATCCCTGGAGAAATTCCTAAAGATATTACAAAACTCCTTTTGTAATCTCTAGAAGAGATCCTGATGAAATCCATATAAAACTCCTGGAGAATTCCAAGTGGAATCTCTGATAGAACTCCAGATGAAATCCCTTGAGGAATTCCAGGTGAACTTTTGATGGCTCCGCCCTGGGAGGGAGAAACCGATACATAATTTCTGTACGTCAAGGTGGAGATTTCTGCTGTCACGAACTGTCACTGTGAGCCCAAATCTTAGAGTGGGCAATAGAGTGATGCAAATTTCGAAATTTTTGCTCCCCTATGCTTAAAGGATTTAAATTATAGTAAAAAACATCCTCCCAAAATTTGAAATGATTTCGAAGAAATTTGACTGTGCACACGCCATTTAAAGTTTGTATGGGGATTACTTTGGAAAACGCCAACCTTTTGTGTTCAGCCCTCTATCTCTTCGTCATAATATTTTATGGAAAAGTGAACACACTCTTCTCATGTGAAATTTTTCCAGCTACAACTTTGCCGAAGACCGCATTTTGATTGGACGTCAGGAAAAAATATTATTCATCATCATAAAGTGGGTTTGCTTTCAGTTAGCTTCACCAACTATTCGGCAGGCAACAGTAGTGCTCCTGGCGGGAAGAATTGATCAAAGTAATCCAGGCTACTATGTTCTACACCAAAAAAGCAGTGTTGCTCTGAAAGTAATTGAATGATCATCTCAGCATGGTTTAGACTTTGGAATCAAGAATAACAAATTTTCCTTACGTCCTAACAAAATGTGGTCTTCAACAAAGTTGTAGCTGGGAAGATTTTACATGAGAAGAGTGTGTTCACTTTTCCATAAAATATTATGACGAAGAGATAGAGGGCTGAACACAAAAGGTTGGCGTTTTCCATAGTAATTTCCATACAAACTTTAAATGGCGTGTGCACAGTCAAATTTCTTCCAAATCATTTCAAATTTTGGGAGGATGATTTTCATCATAATTGACACCGTTTAAGCATAGGGGAGCAAAAACTTAAAAATTTGCATCAGTCTAGTGGGCAAACATGAAAGAAACGCGTAATTGATCAAAATATATGTTTCGCATTTCATCCAAGTTGACAAAAATGGGTTGAAAATTAATACCAGCACGTCCAAAAGCAATGTCACGATAGCACCTTTTATTTTGATTGAGTGTAAGTATTGAAACACGCATATTTTTACATTTTTCAAATATAAATGAAAATTAAATGCACAGAAAACTATGGCACTTTTCTCATGTTTGTCCAGGGAGATCGAAGCTGCACAACAAAAGTAAACTATCGATTTCCTTCAAGTCTGCCTTGATTGTCCTGGGTGAGCTTGAGTTATCTTGCAGTTTTGAAAAGTTTTGTTCGTAGTATCTGTCCCTCCCTCCCAGGCTCCGCCCACCGGTGGTTCGAGCAAAATCAAACTCGTTTGATTTTGGCCGACCGATTGGTCAACCGTCAAATCGGTTTCACAAACTGTCAAATTGGTTCGTCAAGCAGCATCACACACGGTCAAACATAGCACCAACGTGAGCATCAACCTGAGGGCGGAGTCAATGTTGGTCAAACCGTATGAGCGTCTGTGGGCTGCATAAAGAACCTTTATTTTCCACTGAACCACATCTGTAGGATGGATAACGTTTGAAATTTTGATATAAATTGATACTTTTTCCTAAATAATCGCGAAATTTGAGGTGTAAATATTCACGAAAATAACTCTACAGTTGCAGAGCCAGATAATTTTGTTTTGTACAGCGTCACCGTCGTTTTTAATATTTTTAACTGTGGGGCGACTGTACCCTTCCATTTTTGATCGGTGGTTGTTTTTGGGCGAGAATGACCCAACATCTCCTTCTTTGGATTGCTTATTCTTTCTAGTTGGGCAGTTGGGGAAACGATATTCGGGGAAAAGTAGCTCAACTGTACTGGCCCCTTCTTGAAGTAATACGGCAAGGTGGTTTCGGGGCGGATAATTTTCAAATTTATATGACCGTGATTTTACGACCACGTACGGTTTATGGACAAATTTGAATATTGTTTTTGCACGGATTCAAAGCTAAATTTCAGCGATCCTCCAGAATACTTATGTTTCGAATGGTAAGTGAAGATTTTGATTCCACCACATGAATATTTTTAAGCAAATAGGAATGTGTGGCTTTTTTATGATTCTTATTCCGGACGCTTCCTCCGGAATTCGAAGCTGTCCGTAATAAGAATCAAAACTATAGCTCGTCATTGGTTTTTGTCAGCCAAGTTGACTTTGCAGCTCTCAAATTCTAAGTAGTAAATTTTGATCCTCATGATTGATTAATTCAGAAAAGTATCGCAATATGCGCCTAAAAAAAGTGTGCTGAGAATTTCTCAGCTAGGTACCATTTTGCCTTAAATTCCGAACACTTTTTATAGCGATTTTTCAAGAAAACCGCACAAATTTCTTCACAGGATAATCAATTCTTCTACGATTCAAGTGCTCTGCATTTAAAAATTATGAAAATATCAATTCTAGTCTTTGAAATCGACACTGTATGCAATATGAGACAAAACGGTACGTCAGCAAAAAACAAAATCGATCATCATTACTTCGAAATCGCGTGATAAATTATCAACAATACTTTGTCTTTTCACAATCGTTTGGGTTGAGATAGGGTCAAAACTGCGTTTGTCTTGATTGATTTTTAAACAACTTTAGTAATTTGACAACAATAGTTTTCTGGACATGAGAATCAGTTGAGGAGTGATGCATTTGCAAAATCTAAAAATAAAGCGATTGAGTGAGTAACGCGGACCATTCTTACCCTTTGAGGGGGTGACATTGGGCCAAACAAACTACAATTAATTTGCAATGAGAGCAAATTAAGGAAAGAGTCTTTTGCTTAGTTTTTTTACAGCTCTCCAAAAACATTTTATATGGTAAACATGAATGTGTTATTTAAAAACAGTATTCGCCGAAAAAATCTTCATGAAACCTTGAAAAATCAAATTAAAAAAGCATTTTTATGAAGTCTTGTTTGATATTTTTTTTAAACAAAGAACTGGCTACCGAGATCTATTATTTATGGTAGGGGAAGAGCACCGATTTTCGACCCATTTATACGTTTTTCCCTACTTTTTATGAATATCCGAAAATTGGCACAGAATTCTTGTAGGTCGGAAAAAAAAGTGCTTTTCTCCTAGTTGTTGAAAACTGCAATGAGAATCTCATAAACATTTCATAATAATATTTCATTATTTGCTGTGATACGACGGTAAGTTAATATTCAACTTCAGTGTACATCAATAACTGGTTATTTAACCCGTATAGGCCTGAGTGAAAGAAAAATTACAAAAACTCTCACCGCTCAGCGAGTACTTAACGGATTTAAATTATTTTTTGTCAGTATACTGGCACACATACCTAGTTTCTAAAAGTGGTCAAAGAATTTCGGGAATGTTCATGTGTCCGGAGTTATTCAGGTGGGTTACTGGGTCAGGTCGGCTGAAAATGGTGCTGTACTTTTTTGCCCCTGGAGGTAGGAAAATTTCAAGTTACATATAATTTCCTGAATCGGCTATAATGTGGCCACTAATCAAGGAATTTCAAGAAAAACCCATCAGCGTAAACATTTTGAGAAACGATTGAGTTGGATAACCTTGTGTCCTTAATTTGTTTGACCCTTGAAATAACCATTTTGGGTCTCCATGATGCCTCAAATTTACAACAAAGTGGTCAATTTGTGTCTAATTATATGTGTCAAGCCCATGGGAACGTATTTCAGTAAATTATTATGTTTAATCTCTACTGTTATAGAATTGAAACGGTTTAGTATCCAACAAATCTATAGCCGATTCTTTAGGGCATTAAGCCAGAGTGACCACAACTAGTACATTCTAAACGGTGCTTACCTCTTCATTTATAATGTTGAATATCAGATCTTAATGATTTATGCAAATTAAAATGATTGCCATTGCAAATAAATAATAACAACTTGGTGTGTCCCAAAAAATAGCCCTTTTTTACCCGACCTGACCCAGGGACCCACCAAAATATCTCCGACCACAGGAACATTCCCGAGATCCTTTGGCTACATTTAGGAACTAGATATGTGGGCCAGTATACTGACAAAAAATTATTTGAATCCGTTAAGTGTTCGCTGAGCGGTGAGGGTTTTAGTATTTTTGCTTTCACTCAGGCCTATACGGGTTAAAAAGTTTTACTGAAAAGTACATCAAAGAAGACTTTGGCCCGTCTGGGCCCAAAGGTTAATAAAAATTCATATGTACTCAGAATTTATGCACAAAATATGTCACGCTCCAAGGAAGGGGGGAGTCAAGCCAAGCGTGACAAGGGGAGAGTCGAAACAGTGGAAATTTAGCGTGACATGATTTGTGTACCATCCCTCAGCTTCAAACAAATATACAATTTAAATTTGATTCTATATAAGGAAAACACAACGAGGAGCACATCTTTTTATAAATTCCTAATCACTAAGTTTCCTCATTCCAAATATCTTTTGGGAATTAACATGCCCAAGGCACAACATGTCTTAAATAAAAAGAAATTCAATTCATAAAATCAATATCTTTAGGGAAGAAAACAAGTAATTCTAATACAAATCAACTCACCTGAAAACAACATTATCTATACCGAATCCGGACGGACCGGTAAGATCGCCCTGCGGGAACACAACCCTCGGCGAGCGCGAAGATTTCCACGGTGGCTGGTAGATCTTCTGGCTCGGCTCGGTGTACAGCTTCGATGGGAAGTAGGGTTGATTCTGCTGGTAGGGACTGCTGACGAAATAGTTCGGATCGTATGCCCGGTAGCGTTTGCCATCTCCGTAGTCAATGTACGGCCGCTGAACCGCAGTTATGGGCCCATTCACATCCCCAAACTTGGTTACGTCATCGCGGAAAGGCTGCTTGACGTTCACCACACCGGGGAACTCGATTAGCCGGCTAGGTCGGACTAGGGATTCTGCGGGTCTAAGGTCCAACGGGGTCGGTGAGGGACGCGGAAACTCACGGAAGTAACGGGTGGCGTACATGTTACGGGAAATTTCGCTGGAGTCGGTTTCTTGGGTGGGAGCCGCCGTTGGGGAACGCTGCTGCCGGGTGTCGAACGTTTCAGCGTCTTCGTAATCCTCGGCGGTGTGCACCGGACGATGGTACACGCCTAGGCTTTCGGCGAATGCAAAGTTGTCTTCGCTGTAGCCTTGCGGTGTGAAGGAGTTCGCGACTTTGTACGGACCCGGGGGGAATTGAATTCCGGATCTTCGAGCTCCCATGGTGTTAAGCTCGGATTGGGAGCTGTTGGATTGAGGACTGATGGTTGCAGGTTCATGTTGGGGGTTGTTGGTGGGGAAAACCACGTGATGGGGTTCATCGTTTTGGGTTACCTTAGGAGGTTGCGTATTTTGAATTGGGGTCAGAACGGGAGGTGAGTTTGGTTCCTGGTAGAAGTACCCGATTGGAATGAGCTTATAACGCATGGATCGAGATTTTGTGACATTCTGAAGACCGAGGATGTAGGGATCTTCATCCTGATAAAGAGCAAGTGCCTCGGGGAGAGGTTCTGCATTCGGTAGGGGTTGAGATGGATCGGGATGCGCTAATCGCACACCTGGCTGTTGTGATCCATCGTCGGAACGACGGTTTTGGAGAGTTTTGGCTCTTCGCTGTTGGGAAACTAGAGGCTGCTGCAAAGGCACTGGGTATGGCTGAGGTTGTAGTGGTTCAGCAAATCTAAATGCTCCAAAAGTATTTCTCAGCAAACGGCGGTTTGCCGTCCGACTGTCGATGTACCGAACATTGTCGATGTTGGAGAATGTTTCATGGGGAACGAGTAGATTTCGCGAGGTGATCGTTCGGCTACCCCAAGGTTCGATCTGTTCTATCCGAAGACCAAGATCAGGATTTGTGAAGGTGCGAACCTGGCCCTTGAGTTTGTTGCTCTTGCTGTTGGGCGATTCAATGGCATGGGCGAGTAATATTCCGGCGACTATCGTTAGGAGTCTCCATTTGGTGGGACCTAACATCTTACTTCATAAGGGATGGTTGAAAAATTGTGGACTGCTGGTCCCCAAAAGCGCGAAGATGCGGGTGGATGACGCAGATGGATTTGCTGAAGATAGGAACCGACGTTTCACAATTGCTTCCCAGCCACTTCATCAATAACCATCAAGAGCTGAAGGGGAAAGAGACAGAGAAGGAAGTGAAACAAAAAACTTTAAGATTTTTAAATCTCCTTGGAAAACTCTTCGGACGGGGAACGATAAATCAATAAATTTTAGAGGATAACCGAGGAAGGAATCTGTCCGAACACAACCAGACTTAACTAGATACGTGCCGCCTGCCTTGAGAGTAAAAGTGACACATGAAAGCGTGCAAACTACGAACACTTTGGATCATTCACCCACGGCTCTTTTTCGCAGCTTTTTTCCTCTTCTTTTGCACCCAGGGATTAATCGTTACCTTGGTTCGCTCTCTCACTAGCACTGGTCTCACTCTTTATCATTATCATACGCTAGGGGCTTGGGAAAAGCATGTTTTCGCAGTTGATATGTATTTCCACACTTTATTAAATTATTTTAACTTTATTTCCCTTGCACTCTTGGATTTTCTTCTTCTTCTTTATCTTTTTAAGCTTTGATGTTGGCTGGGGTTTCTTCTTCTTCTTAATTCACACCAGTTGCGCTTGGTTTTCTTCGGTCCACCCTTTCGCGTGGCTTCTCTTCTCGGGCGGGGGAATTAAAATTCAATTCACTTTCTTTTTCATATTTTTATTTATAATTTCACTCGTTTTTCTTCTGAGGCCGTTCGCGCACTTCGGTCGTCGTTCGTTGGCTGGACTTTTTATGCTATGATTACCATCACTTGCTATAATTTTTTCCCGGCGCTTTTCTGATTATATGTTTACTGTGTTGTCTGTTTTGCCTACGGTTTTTTGCAGTCGATACAATTTTTCTTTCCAACCTTGGTCGTTCGTAGGAGTAGTTCGAGGCTTCGGTTGGCAGCCGAACGGCGTGACAAACGTTTCTGAATGCTGCACGGTTGAGGAACTGTCCGCTGTCCGCTCACGCCTTACCGAGTTTGGTCGTCAGGTTGGGCCGTTTGTATCCGATCTTCAAATGGAGTTCTTCCACCCCGCACACTATCTCTCTCTTTCGTTCGATGCTGATTCAGCTCGCTTTCTTGGTCAATGTTGAACAAGAAGTTTTTCTCTACCACAGCAACTGGCAAAAGGGCATGCCAAGAGCTGGTGCACTTTCGGTGGATGAGGAAAAGTTAGACACGAACAAGACGTCCCTTGAAACTCCCGGAAGGTGGATAATGTTGTTGATCAGAGATTGTTTGGTCTTGTTGTGTCGACGTTGCGCACCTTTCCTACTTCCTGCTGCCTCCGAAGTGCTCTGTGGTGGTTATTTAAAGCGAGGGAATCAGACAGGCGCACTTTTCTAACCTGAAGGTGGAAACTGCGAGAGTGCGAGAGATTGCGGATTGGAATGATGTTGCTGTTGATTGAGAAACAAATAAGAAAAACTACGGTTAGTGATAATTGACTGCTGAGGGTTGTTTACAGGATGCTTGACCTTTGGGAGCGTTTTTCTTATTACATTAGGCAAATACAGATCATTGGAAACCCCTTCTACCATATTTCAAGCTTAGTAATGAGATCTATAGATGAATAGCGTGAACCGTCATACATACCAATTACCAATGTTAAATATATGAGGATAAAACGTTTTGTTTAATCTATTCGAAATAACTTATACTAAATTAAAACTACAAGTGTCAACTAATATTTATTTTTACGGAATGCACCGGGTTTACGGATATGCGCCGTCGCACCATGTCGCTTCAGATGATTCTTTTTTTTTTACGGCGCCATAAAAATTAACATAATGATTCTTGGAAATTGGCTGGTCAATTCTGTTTTGTAATTTTCATTAATTTTTTGCACAAGATTTATTGTAGAGATATTGTATATTTTAAGTAGGGGATCTTGGATAAATTACTGAGAAGTTTTTGAAGAACGACATATGGTTACCTTAAAAATACAGTTTTGAGATCACGTGGGGATTCCTGCGACGATTTCATAATTTAATTTCAACAATTTCATGGTATGTGTCTAATCATCTTGGTTATTAAACTACCGGCAGCTTCATTTTTTACCGCAAAATCAATATTCAAATCGTTATAACTTTTTGTTTTCCAATATTTTTGCACCATTTTTTCACAAGTTCTCAAACAACTCTTCTAGTTTAGGAATACGTGTCGATATTAATCATTGGTGATCTGATTTTAAAAATATTCCGATGTTCCATGGGGGACCGACATTTTCCATATAAAATGTCTTTGGCAGCCATTTTGTTTTTGATCAATTGGTCGGCGTTAAGTCAGAGTGGACCAAGTGACATTTTTGATATTTTGAGAAAAATGGGTTCAAAGTCTAACGCTCTGTAATTTTTTAACTCGTTTAAATTTTGGTTTAATATTTCTACACGTCTTTATGTTACTTTCAAACAATATAATGTGAAGTGATAATCATGAAAAATCATAATCCAAATCTCTAATAGAACGATTTTTTGATGGACTATGTGTACTTGGTCCACTCTGACTGAACTGAAGACCACCGTTCAGTGAGTTGGTTCACTCTGACTGAACAATTTCTTGGAAAATAACAATCATTTAATGCTCGCATGGTCAAATTGGGTGCATATCTCTAAGATAAACAAATTATCAAGACCCTTCGACACCAGTATAAATCCTAAAATTAGAAGAGTTTTTTGAGAACTTGTGAAAAAATGGTGCAAAAATATTAAAAAACAAAAAAGTTATAACGATTTGAATTTGAATTTTGCGGTAAAAAATGAAGCTGCCGGTAGAGGGGTTAATCTCAACAAAAAAACAAAACAAATATTTATATTACTGTTCTAAACATTTTGTAATCGCAATTCATTTATTTCGTACTAGGGAAGATTTAAATAAGACGTCCATCGATTTTCGGGATTTCTACACTGAAAATATATATTGTTTTATATAACGAAATCGTTCGTTTGAACTACGAAATTATTCGTTGTTTTCTGCAACGAAACAGTTTCGTAAAATGTATGCAATCAGCTTCGTAATAAAATGCAAGCTCCAAATCAAAACAAGCAATGATTGTTATATTGTACTAAACATTTTGTAATCGAAAATAGTTTATTTCGTATTGCGAACGAATATTCATACGCAATGTACAAATCATTCGTAAATAGAGCTAGAGCTTTAGTGCATTCGACGAAATGGTTTCGTGCATTTCACAAAACATACTAATTGCTGGGATAAATACAGTGATTAAAATTAGTAGGCGTACAGGGCACAGTTTTCACATCAAGTTGTTAAATACTGATCAAATAATATATCGAATTTAAAATACTTTCTCAATAATGAAGGCTTAATATTGATGACGTATTTCGAAGTGAATATATCTTTTGATAGCTTTCTAACAACTTGATATGAAAACAGTTCCCTGCACGAATATGAATTTGAGGCACTGTACAAATTTTTGTATTTTTTTCACATGCACTTTGATTTACTTATGTTTCTATGTTATGAATAATCTGAATCACCACTCTTCTTCAGAAGAATGAAACGGGATCTGTGGGTGCCGAGACCGCTCCTTTCGAGCTTGCCTGGAAATTGCGAGAACTCCTTCAGATAGCGGTCGATCATTCCCGGCTTGAGATTTGTAAACACGGCCCGCAGTAAAGGTTTTCTTCCCGCTGGAAGTTGCAGTGTGACGTCATCGTAAATTAGTTCATTCTACAAAATGCGTCTACGAAACCATTTCGTTGCAGAAAACAACGAATGATTTCGTAGAACAAACGATTGATTTCGTAATACTAAACAATTCTCGATTACTTTTTCAAATCGAAGTAGGTTACTTTCCCACGGTTTGGAGAAAAAACGAATGATTCAGAGGAAATAAAACTTTTTTTTCTTAATTTATTTTAAATTACAGTCGACTCTCAATATCTCGATTTGGAAGGAAACATCGAGGAAGAGAGAGTACGCACGGTGCTCCAATTACCGTTATTATCAAATAAAATATACCATCCAAACGGCAGTCGGCAGTTGATTCCTGATGTTGTTGTGCACCTCTGGGCCGAATTTGAAAAAAATCCTTAGACAGAATTTTGAGTTACGCCCTTTTGAAGTTTATATGATAGAAATCACATGAAGTATGCCACTTTAACTTGTTTAAACAAACATATTATAATAAAATTTTGTAGTTTTGATTTTTTTTATCTGGTTTTAGATATTGAAAAATACATTTCTCTAATATTTTTGTAGACCGACATTTCAAAAGGGCCAATGCTATGTTAGTACGAGACATAGAACAAATGTTAAATGATTACTAGATTGAAAATCAATACCAGGAAAATTAAATACAAACAGACTTCATTTCATCTTTGCAAATTGTTTTGAATCCCTAAAATGTTGTCTAGTAACATTTGATAGTGGGCATATCGACATACGGAGAGAAAATCGGGAATGAAAATCACATCAGATAGGGAGATATCGAGATATGGAGGATATCGAGATATAGAGAGTGAAAATGTATGCAGAATGAAGGAACTGAAAATTTTATCGACATAGGGAGATACATAATGTTATTTAAAATTAGGGTGATACACATTTTCATAAAATTGAAGTAACCAACGTTCTTATTTGTAATTAAGATATACATGCTTCAGCAAAGTTGTAGACCATTCAATTGAAAAAACTTAGCTCTTTTTTTCGCTTAGGAATTGTCGTTGTTTTTTGCGAAAACACGCCCACTTTGAGTGGGGCAATCAAACAAAACATTTTTTGACGGCATTCGAAAGGAAAACTGATTTTCTATATTGTATAAAAAATACAGATGTGTTACTTTGAATTAAAAAAAATGTTTTTGATCCTAGTTAAATGCATTGAAAACAACATGTTTTTTCGGAAAAAACTTCAATAACTAGGGTAAGTGTTCCCTTAGTTGTGGGTGTTCCTATAGTTGAGGTAGTGCCGTTTTCACTGATTTTATTCCATTAGCCACAGAACCTACACTGCCAATCGACGTATTGGCTTGTTGATACACGGAATAGTTGAAAAGAGCGCCCAAATTGCTTGAAAACTGATGAAAACTCACTAAATTTGCTAAAACTGTTCTTGCTTGTACCAATAGTTGCGGTAAAGTGTTCCTATAGTGGAGGATCCCATAAGAAAACAACGGATACCGCAACTATAGGAACACAAATTAAAAATATACCGCAACTAAAGGAACAGTGTACCAATAGTGGAGGTATTATTTTTCACTGACATGCCGTGGATTACTACGATGAAATCATTTTTCTCATTAAGTCAATGGCCGTTACTTCCCGTTACAACATCAACATGTGCATTAATTGCGCTTCTTGAATTAAGGCGGTTAAATGAAGTTTTATCGCGCTTAGTACCTCCATTATTGGTACATCTACCCTAACTAACATAGAAATCAACAATTTTCTTGTATGCAAAAATGAAGAGAAGTTAATATTAGAAACACTATATTTAATAAGATTGTACCCCGTTTGGCATAAAGCCGTTTGGCATAAGGACGTTTGGCATAAAGCCGTTTGGCATAAAGTCGTTTGGCATTACGGTCGTTTGGTATAATGGCCGTTTGGCATAATGGTCGTTTGGCATAATGGCCGTTTGGCATAATGATTGACTTAGAACTAATATCGGCATTTTCCAATATTTTACCGAAATCAACACCACCGAGCTCATAGCAAAAAATTTGGTAGGTTCTCAACAAGCGTGGTGTTTGTTCAGAGATTTTCCAAGCTATGAATGTCAAAATTGTTGTGATATTAGAGAGCATAAATAAAAAAAACTCGTGACACATTCCAGAACATAGAGTACTTTGAGCTTCTTGCGATACACATATTTGAAAATAGTAAATTGGCAAAGAAAGTTTGCAGTTGTTAATAAAGGGAACGCACAAAGAATATTTCGCTTGCAGATCAAGCTCTGTCCCAGTTTCGACGTAACATTTGATCGAAATTACTTGGTATAAGAAGTGAACATATATTCACAAAATATTTTAGGCTCTTATCCAAAGATCTATTATTGCAGCATAAATTGCCTAAATGCGATATAAGATTATTTCTCGTTGAAAATGTTTAAGGCTCTAACGCAAAAAAAATATTTTCACAGCGTAACTCAAAGGAACAACACATTTTTAAATGAAAATATTTATGGCAAAACTTTTGAACGGTTTAATATTAATTTTAATTTCAGAAGTAAATATACATCAACAACACCGTCTTTTATCAATATTAAGGAAAATTTGCGATTGAAATTATATTTTTCCAGCATATTTTTGAAGAAGATCATGCTTTTGCAAAAAGAAATATAGTTGAACATTGGCAAGTTCTAAAGTAATTATCATGCTAATAGCACGTCTTCCAAAAATTGATACAACATGAAAATAGAGGAATGGTTAACATTTAGCTTTATAAATAATAAAATTTAAAACAGTATAAATATAAAGAACAGCCTATATTTAAAAGAAGGCAAAATTTATGATTGCATCAATAGAACATTAGACGCCAAAAATTATTGCGGCATATTAAAACGAATAGACATCAACAATTGCGTTCAGAATTATGGAAGTGATTGTGCTACTTTTCAACAAATGTCGTTTCTTTGAATGTCGGTTACCCGAATGACCCTTTTCCCTGAAAGCCATTTCCCCGAAAAGTGGTGTAAAATTTAAAGTAGTTTAAATAGGTGCTATAATAGCTCCAAAGAACAGCCTATGTATAAAAAAAGATGAAATTTATTTAAATTTCAAATCAACAGCTTTTATACCTATAATTACATCATATTTAGAAAAAAAAAAACATAGCACGAAATTTTTGCTAAATATATCAAACATTTCAGTGCAAAAAAATTATTCCAATAGCAAAACTCATAAGAAGAATTAATATTAGGAAGAACGGTAATTTCAGGATAAATAATAAAATACCATTGAAAACAAATTTCTTTATATGCGTCAGTTTATTCAAGAACATATGAATATTGAATAAGGTGTCATTTTGCATCAATTGATTCCAAAACAAGCCTGATGTCATCAGAAAGATTTAATAGAAACGTATAGACGAGTCATCTTCAAAAATACTTGATTTCAGACTCATTATGCCAAACGACTATTATGCCAAACGACCATTATGCCAAACGACTTTATACCAAATAACCATTATGCCAAACGACTTTATGTCAAACGGCTTTATGCCAAACGACTTTATGCCAAATGACCTACCGCCATTTAATAAACATTGTTTTCTTGAACCACTCTATGTTGACTTGGAAAAATGCTGCACATCAGTCAAATTGTAAGCTCCAGGGAAACTTTTTAAGGCAAAACACATTGCCAAAGACTATATTCTGTATTTCTTTCACTACTGGACTGCAAAGAGCGGCATCATAAGTGCGAAAATGTGAATAAAAGTGCGGAATTGCATCGAATCATTTCGAAGTCATCAGCAGGGTTGTTGTTTGGACTTCGGGGAATAACCCCGACTCGATTTAAAGCAATTGCGCACTTTTGTACGCATTTCCGCACAAAAACTTCTGGTATAGTCCAGTGGTGAAAGAAATGCGCAATATACCAGTATTTGAATAAATAAGAAAGTTGATAAAATTATTTATGTGATGTTGTGGACCCCCCTTTTTCAAGATAGATTTTGTCGAAGACCATTTTTGGATTTAAATTGTTTTCATGCTCAAGACGCAAAGTAGTAAAAAATACAAACAATAAACATCTTTAATATAGTTTTTATTACACATTTCTCATCGAAGTAAACGAGTTGTCATGCAAAAATTGTTTATATCTACTTTAGTTTAATCCCTCTACCGGCAGCTTCATTTTTTACCGCAAAATTCAAATTCAAATCGTTATAACTTTTTTGTTTTTTAATATTTTTGCACCATGTTTTTACAAGCTCTCAAAAAACTCTTCTTGTTTTAGGATCTGTGTCGATATTAATCATTGGTCATCTGGTTTTGAAGATATTCCAAAATTCCTTGGGGGACCGACCCGTAACTAGAACCCCCCGTTTATTTCTCAGGCTACAGAATTTTTATCGTATTCGGATAAATTGATCACAAATAAAATGGCCGCCAAAAACATTTTATATGGAAAATGTCGGTCCCCCAAGGAACATCGGAATATTGTTAAACCCAGATCACCAATAATTAATATTGACACGGATTTCTAAATTAGAAGAGCAAAAATATTGTAAAACAAAAAAGTTATTACGATTTGAATATTTATTTTGCGGCAAAAAATGAAGCTGCCGGTAGAGGGGTTAGAAGTAATTGATTTTGTTTATTATTAAAGTTTTTGTTTTTCAAGGCATTTTATTGAAAATAGAGAAATAACACATTTTGTTAATATAATAAAGAAAATCATATCGTCTTTTAAATGCACTCAAATTATATTTTGATATTTGCCCACATCAGAGTAGACATGTTTTTGCGAGGAAAAGAACCACAACACTTTAACGAAAAGAGATACCGAGTTCCTTCACCTACCCAATTTCGCGTTTTTCATCGTTCTACATTTTTCAATTCGGATGGTCAAATCGATTCGGATGATTGGTCTAAATAAGTATAGGTTGCATGGATCAAATTACTTACCAAAGTAAATCCTGAACATGTAACTTTCAATCTCTTCCCTTCCCTAAAATCCCTCCCTGTGACAATCATGGAGATGCAGAGGTGATCTCGGTCTCTAGTAGCAATGGACCGTCCACTGGAAGCATTAACGTGTTGGTGTCTTAAAAAAAGTTTTGTTATTTTATTTGACATTCCACACATTTTTTGATAGAAACGATATCTCGCCAGGAACTATTTGATTGTTTTTCTATGGAGCCTGCTAAAAAAGGCATAAATCAAAAATAGCATATACTCAGGAATCCATAAAAAATTTGACCAAGAATCTTGTCAAGAACCAAATAAAAATCTGCCGAAAAATACTTTAAGGACTCTTCGTCTTCTTCTTCTTTATCTTCTTCTTCTTCTTCTTCTTCTTCTTCTTCTTCTTCTTCTTCTTCTTCTTGACATTAACTGACCTCACTGGGACAGAGCCTGCCCAAGTAACCATAAGCACTAATAATAAGCCCTTAATCAGCATCATAGATGCGTACATGCATTATAATAGCAACACAAATGCTTACACACCTTGTAACAGCACTTCCGCTGCATAGAAACCCTATTACAGCATCATTAATGCTTCTAAGCCTGTTGCATACAGGCATTATATTCGAATACAGGGCATGTTTAAATGCCCTCCAGTGTTTTGACAGATATACCACGTGCTTTGTGTTTGCATATAGTGGTAAGAGGGAGTCAAACATAAATCTTCTCACTACTACAATTGCAGGTTTTATGACGGGAAAAGTGATGGTTTAAATTGGTCACTTTTCTTTCCAATACTATTCATCTTATGTGGCCGTATGAGCAAAGGAGCAGGACAACAACTCAACAATACGGGTGTCGCAGGTTCGAGACGCAAAATGAAAAATTTCATCATCATAAAACGAGGATCAAAATGTGGCAATTGCAAGTCCTCAAAAGGATGAAAACTACCAAAACGAATATGTCTGATACGGAGAACTACTATCTGTATAATTTTATTACATTTTTTGCATACTATTAGAGGTTTCCGTTTTCATTTATGCATTTATTTACCTCGTGTACCAGTTGCTTGGCCGCATATGCGAAAGCTCTCTGGCTGCGTACGCGAAAGCACAAAATATTCGCCCGAAAAACCTGTCGAAAACAACTGACGTTTCTCACGTGGTCTCATATCAGCATAAGTGGTGCAGAGAAGCACGGTTATATATTGGCACTATAATGGCACGCTATTTCGCCTTTTCTGGAATTATAATAGCATTATATGCGTATATAAAACCGACATGCATCAAATGATTACCCTATATGCCCATATAATGCTGTTACCGTGCCGCATTATCGTGCTTACTGGTTACTTGGATAGTGATGGTGAAACTGCGCCCAATACTATCCGTCATCAACAATGTACGGTATCGACGCCCGCCTCGATATAACCTAGCCAACCGAACGTCGCCGCCGCATACGCGCAGCATCTCGAGGTAGCGTTGCCGGAAGAGGGCGAGCTTAACGAACACATAACAGCTTAACTGCTGGGGTAACATAAAAGCAGCCGAGAGCATCGTCGGGTACGTGGAATGGAGGACATGTAATGATTGGTTCAACGAAGAATGCAGGCAGGTTTTGGAGGAGAAGAATTCAGCGCGGGCTGCAATGCTGCAGCAAGGAACGCGACAAATCATGGAGCGATATAAAAGGAAACGAAAGCAGCCAACTCGCCTATTCCGGGACAAAAAGCGCCGCCAGAAAGAAGCGGAATGTGAAGAAATGGAACAGCTGCATCGTTCACAAGAAGCCCGAAAAGGCTTCGTGCCGCGAGCCGAAATGTGTAGGGATAAGGATGGAAGCATCTTGACGGACGAACGTGAGGTGATTGAAAGGTGGAAGCAGCACTTCGATGAACACCTGAAAGGCACGGAGAACACAGGCACAGAGGGTCACGACAGCGGAAGAAGTGACTACGTCAGCACGGCGGAAGAAGGAAATCAACCTGTCCCCGCATTGAGGGAAGTTAAGGATGCCATCAACCAGCTCAAGAACAACAAGGCCGAATCTGAGAAACGGCACAGCTACCGGAGGAGTGGAAACAAGGGATCATATGCCCCATCTACAAGAAGGGCGACAAACTCGAATGTGAAAACTTTCGTTTGATCACTATCCTGAATGCTGCCTACGAAGTGCTATCCCAGATTATATTCCTTCGTCTATCATCAATAACAAATGAGTTTGTGGAAAGTTATCCAGCTAGTTTCATCAACGCACAGTGGCGGGCCTCCATACAAAGGTCGGACAAAACCTCAAATAGTCCCAAATCGCTTGATAATGGTAATCTATTAACTATCTTGGATACCTGATATCATCCCGTTGGAAATAATTGTCAAATTGAAAATTCGATTTTCTAGTGAAATTTGTCTAAATTAAGTATTATTATCCAATCGAATAAAAAGGCTATTATTTAAAAAAAATAGTTGTAATGTAGAAATTTGTGCATAACCCTAAACGAGAGACACAAATTTAAGTTCTTGTAGCAATTGCAGTATAGTTTCAAACGAGTTATGACACATTATACAGATTTCAATGATGAAATAGATAAATTATATTGAAAAATGAAAATGGAATTTTCAACTTTTGGGACAAAAAAGGGCAAGAAATATTATTGCACTTCAGAAAGTATGGATGATTTGTTGCTTCGTAGTGAGTGACTCATTTTCTCGAAACACTTCACATAAAACGTACGAAGTTATGAAAATTTATCAAAATTTAGAGAAGGATTGCAAATAACATTTTTTGCTACAACTAACAACCTAATTTGTTAAAATTTATGTTTTATAGCCAAATGAAAGGCTGAAGACTACGTTTTCAAATGAAGCCTATTGAGCTTAAATCGCTTATGATTTCGTTGAGATCCAGCTGTTTGAAGTTTGCATGGTGAACCATGGTTGAAGAATTTCAAGTGATCTGATTTGGCTGACTTTCACGCACTTACGATGCTGCCAAAAATCGAAAACAAAACAGATCAATTTCAAATTTAGAGAAATAGTCACTTAATAGTATAGAAATCTATAAAAAATATTAACAAGCGATTTTGAGAATACGAATTTTTTAGGTTTTGTCCGGCCATGTGCCACTGTGCAACGTCCGCTCGACGACGGACCAAATCTTCACTGTACGGCAAATTCTCCAGATATGCCGTGGTACGATTTTCAGAAGATCCAGCCAATTTGTTTGCTTCGCGGATGATATGGATATTGTCGGCGGAATATTTGGAACGGTGGCAGACCTGTACAACCGCCTGAAACGTGAAGCGATAAAAGCCGGCTTGGTGGTGAATGCGTCAAAAAAAGTACATGTGAATAGGCGGAACCGTGCGCGACAGAGACCGCATAGGAAGCAGTGTTACGATAGACGCGGATACCTTCGAGGTGGTGTACGAGTTCATCTACCTCGGATCCTTGTTAACGGCTAATAAAAATGTTAGTCGTGAAATACGGAGACGCATCATCAGTAGAAGTCCCGCAATCTATGGGCTCCAGAACAAGCTGCGATCGAGAAAGATTCACCCCCGCACAATGGTCGGAAAAAAGTGAAGTTTGGCCAAAACTATTTTTATCGCCTTAATCGATGAAATATGTAATCTGAATGTGTTATTTGGCGTTTTTGTTGTTTCAGAAGGGGTTATTCACAAATTACGTAACTTTGAAAAAAAGATTTTTTTAAATTAAAATTGTTATCAAACTGAACTTAAAGCACAAATTTTGTTTATATTTGATTGAGTTTGATCAAAATGTGTATGAATAGTGGTTAAATATATTTTAAATAAACTTTGTATGAAAAATATCATCAAAATATATGTAAAATATTGAATTATTCAAATAGCTCTAACTTGCAAATCAGCAAATTTCTGCAAAAATTTTAAAGGTTTTTTGTAAGATCTAAGGATGCTTTTTGATGTGCAATATTCGAACTGGCGGCGACATGACGCGACAAGAGTTGTTTTTCATATTCAAAATCACCAAAATTACTAAAGTGTAATATTGAATAGTATTAAAACTTAAACCAAATATTTTTTTCCATCCTCATGCTTGATAAAAGTGTTGAACCATAAGCTTTCAGATAGTGGGTAACTTTGGGGAAATATTGCATTCCTTAATAATAAATTATGTGCTTTATTTTATTGTTACATTTTTCAATTTTTTGACTTCAGCTGGTTTGCAGTCATGAAAATCATAGAAATTTAAATTTTAGTTCAATTTCAATTAAGGATCATAATAATATAACACATGAGGTTTATTTTAAAACTAAAAAAATCATGAAAATCTCAAAAAAGTTTTTGGTAGTTTTGGCCGCCCCTTTATATGGAGCCCGACCATTGTGCCCCGTACCAAATGTACCATGTACAAAACACTAATAAGATCGGTGGTCCTCTATAAACATGGAGCCTGGAACATGCTGGAAGATGACATGTAAGCACATGGAGTGTTCGTACGACGGTATGCAGGAGAACGGTGTGTGGTGGCGGTGAAGGTGGCGAAAGCCGGTAGGGTGCGTTGGGCAGGGCATGTTGCAAAACTACCGGATAACAACCATGCAGAGATGGTGTTTACGTCGAATCTGGTTGGTACAGGAAGACACGGAGCACAGAGAGCGAGGTGGCTTGATCAGGTGCAACAACTTCTAGAGAGCGTGGGCCAAAATCTAAGTTTGAGGGACACAGCCATGAACCTAGTAAATTGGCGTAACATCGTTAACGAAGATTGATCAAAATTATTGATATAACACCAAGTAAATAAAATAAATAAATATGACAATTACTTTTAATATTTAATTCTCGAAAGTAGCGGTCAGTGTAATTTGTGTTCGACTTTTCTTGAAAGTCATATATAAATTGAGATTTGATCTAAGTACGTCGTTTTCAATAGGCCTCATGAACGCTTCCTGGCGGAATTGCATTTTTACGATCTGAATCAGTTCATTGTCTTATTTTCTTCCTTTTTTAAAATCTTTATCTATGTGAATTTTAACACAGAATGCTTTGTTCTACACTCAGTTCATTATCGCTTGATTTAGATTTTTAATCTTGAAATATACCGGAATTCATACAGCCATGTGGGCACCAAACACACTTCTGAACATATTAGCAAATGATGTTTTATATTATATAATCGCATGCAAATATCAAGCAACTTGACAATGATTCAGATAAAATTCTCAATCAGAAATTTGATAAGCATTGTTCGGGAAATAATACTAAGTGTTAGTCAGAACAATGATCACATTTTTAATTATATATCATTCACAAGTTTTTATGCTGATATCCCTCTGGAAGGATGCCATTTTGCCACAGAAATGCAGAAGGGTAATGCGTGGTAAAGGTTCGCGCCTAACCTGTCTTAGAAGATGTATATGTTGACCTACAAGCATTTAAGATTCGGATTCCAAGTACCAAGAACACAAATTCGGATATTCTTTCGACGTTTTCGGATTCGACATTTTGGCATTCGACATTTTTTTTCTACGTTCTGTCCCTCCGACGTTTTGTCCTTTCGACGTTTTGGCATTCGAAGTTTTGGCATTCGACGTTTTGTCTTTCGACGTTTTGTCACCCAACCATTTTGTGAAAACATTGATGTAGATGGGGCTCCGGGATGCGGCCGACGTGAAGCTATTCAAATGGCAAAAACGAAATAAATTAAGAAATGTGCAAAGATTTACATAGGGTTACAATGCTAGTAATGGACCCCTTAGTAGCTGAATTTCATTCTAGACGCTTTTCCGCAATGATATCTCAGGCGCATATACGTTTTGTGGAGTCTAACAACAAATTCAATGTCTTTACTTCATAGTACGTCTATGAAACATACAAAATCATTCGATTTTTCCAGCGAAATATGCATTTGAAAAACTGTTGTCCGAATGCCTATTATGGACCCTCCGGGGACTATAATAGGATTGTTTACAAATTTGACGTTGCGTATTATGGACCCTCCATTTGATTCCCATGTAATCCGGCTCGCTGCCGACGAGCCTATTATGGACCCACCTGGAAATGCGTATTATGGACCCTCTTGTGTGGTTTCATTTACAAAACTGTTCAAATATCTGTATTTATGCGTCTCAAACCAAATATTTTGCTTCAAACTGCTGACTAACAATGTAATCGAAGTTCCCCCGATGGATTTTCATAGGAATAAAGTTGCTTTGAGTGTTAATTTTATGTTTTTCTGCAAAGGGTCCATAACCGGCATCGACTCCCTACATATTTTGTACATTCAAAAAATGTTGTCAGAAACAGATCCATTTTGTTGTTAAAATCGGAGGGTGCTTAAAAAGAAGCATTCCAAAAACAGTGCTTGCTAAAAACGGAATCTCACTGTTCTGCCCATAACTGCATAACAGTCACATTCGACATTATAACAAATTGGAGTTAATACCTTGGAGAGTCATCAAATGATAAATATTTTCGATCAACTAATGAAATCTGTGAGATTGTTCTAGAAAATTCGAAAAAAATACCAAGTTGTTTTGTCACATAACATAACCGCATAACAGTCACATTGAGATTACAAATGTGCCTCGTAATGTAATAGTAATGAAATTGCTATCAGAATTATTTTCTGACTATTCACCGAGTATGCGATATGAGTTGTACAAAATATTTTTGAAATTTTAGTTCCCTCTCATACTGCAATAAAATGCACACTTGGTATTCCATTTACTCAATGCCTACTTTTGTCGAATGTTACAAATATGCAGTTATGGGCAGTGTAGTTTGTGAAAAATAACTATGCATTTGCATTTTGATAATGAAATTATATGATACCTACCATTATTCTACTTTGGGATTTGGTTTGAACCAACATTGTACTCAAGCGACGGTAGAGCTTCTTGTACGCAAGTCCTATGTAAGTTATACATGGATAAATCAGACTACCAAACAATAAGTTCTTGTAACACAAATTTGAGTAAAATTAATTTAGTTTTTATTCGAAGTTGGGTTGTTTTGTCTCTCTCGAAATAGGGACGTTCCGATATAGAGCAGTATCGATGTTTGATTCGATACGATTATCGAATCAAAGTTTTGATACCACCGATATATTGTATCAAAATATCGATATATCGCAATATAATTTGATATTTTTGAAGGGTGCAAAATTCTTATATCGCTTAGATACCGGGCGTTGTATTTCCTACGATTCGCTAACAAATTGAACCCTAAATATTACCGGTATTTTAATCGATAGGGATATAAATATCCATTTATTACGTAACGCAATCGGAAATTTATGACCCCCTCCCCCTCCCTCTGTGAAGCTTTTTGTATGGAAATTTTGAACATTTTGTATAAGTCGTACGCTTGAGCCTACCTCCTCCCCCCTTCGAGCGTTACGTTATATGTGGACGCCGCCTTATATAACAATTGGTATGTGAACTGCTATCAAACAATTGAAAATCAAGTTCGAAGTTGAAAACTTAATCGATTGATCATAACCAGCAGGTGGTAGGTGGTGTTTTGAGATTTTTTGCACGCCATACAATTTATTTCTAATTTTCATACAAAAAGTCTTACTTGTGGGAGGGGGGTTTGGAAATCTCAAAAATTGTCTTACGTAATTAACATTTTTCTAATATTAGATCAAAACAATTCAAAACACAACTTCGTAGTACTTCGATGAAATAGTTTGTGTTTATATTTGGGAATAGCTGACATAATAAGGTGTCAGACCCATGCAGTGTTTCTCTCTAGTGTGCTGAAGAAAATCCACTGCGAACTTTTGCCCTGAAAAATAGCAAGTCTTATATCAGTTCAGAAGCATTGAATGGGAGATACAAATCAGTACAAATTATTATACTCATTTGAAGCGAAAGAATTGAGAAATAAAGAAAACATGGAATAGATATTCAATTTGTAATAAACTTTTTCGATCGAAGAAATGACAATCGACATGATTATGCCGAGCTGTCCGGATTCTCGAATTTAAGGAAATTTATAATGTCATCAAACCGCGCAAACAATCGAACGTTACCAATTTTCGGATAAAGAACTGTCCCTGCACCAGCTTAACCGAGAGTTTATGACCGCCAATTTACATACGCCGCAATCCACATACCGCGACCGGTACCGATTTTATTGCCCTGCTGTATGTAATGCTGGAAAAGAAAGTTATAATATGTTGCTGCTGGCACTGGCGGTGGCTTGTCAGGAAATGTGCTCGAACATAATCAACTGGGCTGCTTAATGCGAACGAAATGACTGCTTGAAAGTACTTGATTTCTCTGGGCGGAAGCTGTTGCGGTGATGACATTTATGATAAGCCGATTAATATCTGATTCGTTAGTTTTTTGCTGATGGTTGGTCAGATGGAGGAAATGTAGCCGGGAGGTTGGAAATGATTGTGATCGTAAGCATTTTAAGAGACAAGCTGAAAAGTAAAGTGACGGTTTGTTTGTTTAACAAATTCGACAAATATTAATACACAGAAACGTCCAGTTGTGTCGATTATATTCACTTAAATGGAATTCATTTGCATTTGAGACGCAGAATTCGTTAGTACATACTTCTTATTCTTCTTGGCATTACGTCCCCACTAGGACAAAGCCTGCTTCTCAGCTTAGTGTTTAATGAGCACTTGCACAGTTATAAACTGACACCTTTCTTTGTCAAAGTTGCCACTTTCGCATTTGTATATCGTGTGGCAGGTACGATGATACTCTATGCCCAGGGAAGTCAAGGAAATTTCCTTTCCGAAAATGTCCTGGACCGACCGTGAATCGAACGCAGACATCTTCAGCATTGGCATTTCCTACTCATGAAAGTTTTATAATCTTGGAACATGGAAGCTTATGCTTTACCAATGAAACATCTTAGAGATGACTATATCTTCGGTGATGATCTCATGAATTGCTTGGAGTATAGGTTTTCAGATAATAAAGATATCTTGTAATCATCAGGAGTTTTATCATTCAAAATCATGCCTACGCAGGATCGCTACCGAAAGCTAAACATTACATATATTTTGCAATTGGATTAAATGGACAAATTGATGTGAAGTTTTGCGAAAAAGTTACACGTCTTCTCAGTGAGAATCGAACTCACGACTCCTATCTCCTATCCCTAATCTCTAGTTAGGGCGCGTTACCCCTACGCCATGAGAGGACTCATGAACGAAGAAGTTAACCTGAATTCGATTTAAGCTCAATAATCACGTGGTCCTTTTTCGCAAAGTGCACCTCTTTCGGAAGAATTAGATGTCCATCCAAACACAACGCTTTCTATATATATCCAATGCCTAGCCCGAGAGCGCATTATTTTTTAGGTATGGAAATAGCACACTACACTAGCCGTGAGTTCGATTCTCACTGAGAAGACGTGTATTTTTTTCGCAAAACTTCACATCGATTTGTCCATTTAATCCAATTGCAAAATATTAGTAATGTTTAGCTTTCGGTAGTTGTCAAACTTCCACTCGGCTAGTTAGCCGTAAACCACGATTCATAATTAAAAACAAGTAATCAGGATTGATTATCTTTGGAGATCAACACCTATTAAGTATTATTCTAGTATTCTTTTTGATACAGGATTCCATATCTACACATGCAAGTAGTTATTTTTCTGACGTTGAAGAATATGGTTTATCTTAATAAACTCAATAAAATATGTCTTATCAAGATTCGAGTTTAACGATTTTTTTTTGCCGTTATCCAAGAACTCTAGAAATTTAACCATTGGCCTTTCCGAGTCTTATAAAAGGGTTCATACTCAGTCAGACTTCAACAAATGTAAACCTTGCCATAAAATTTTTGAATTATAACTTGTTTGTTTTAGTCGTATAAGGTTGTTTTTATCAGAGTCTAGAATAACATTTTTCAGTAGTTAGATTCTAAAATTGGCATAACTTAATCATATGACTCATTATGATTCTAAACCCTATTGAAAACCTTCAAGGCTTGAAATTTTTATTATCTTTACTTCAATAAGATAATATTTAAATGAAGTTATATAGATATCAACCTTGATCAAAAACATACTTCTTGTTGGTAGGATTGTAGATCTGAAGACCTGTTCTTAAAGCAGACATCGGAAGGCCTTAAATTGTCGTTGAGCTCAAAACATGGTTAAACTTAAGGGTATTATTCCTTTTCACAAAGTTCTAAAATGAAATTCGTTAGATCTGATGACCTGTACTCCAAGTAGCTCTTGGATAGTATTAATAACTGTGGAGGTGCTCGTAAGAACACAAAGCTGAGATTCGGCTCTGTTCCAATTGAATCGTAACGCAAGATAAGAAGAATATGAAGGTGTAATAGATTTCCGAGATTTTCATAGTTTCTGAGAAATAACTGTTTTTTTTTAATGTTAAAATAGTCATCAATTTTATACAAGCTATTAGGGGTGTTCATTATCCATGTGATCATTTATGGGAGGATGGAAGGGGCCAATGACCACGGTACAAACAATTCTTTTTAAATTTTTGTATGGACAAAAGACCCCTTGGAGGTATAAAATCTGAAAGAATCGACCACGTTGTTAATGGACAACCCCTTATAGGTAACTTTATTTTCAACATTCTATTAATGATTTTCTCTTCTTTGAAGATTAAGCTGTTCTTTAGGGCTTAATAATTTAAGGACTTATATGCTTCATAGCAGATTTACCCTTCTTTAAATTATTGATTAGTCTTTATAATTAAACTGTGTGTTTCTGCCTGCAGTTAACAGAAGGAATGAAAGTAATGTAAACAAGGTTATGTCAGCTCAATTTCAAATAATTATAGTTAAAAGAAACCAATTAAGGACTGGTGGCAATAAAAATGTCTGTGAAAAGGATTAATGCAAAAAAATGCAAATATCGTGAAATGGACAATCAATACATGTCCTCAAATAAAAAGCTATACTGAAAGTGAAAAAATAAAATAAAAATGAAATGGTGTTTGTATGTCACGAAATGGCTTGAGAACGGGACCACCGATTTGCGTAATTCTTTCACTGTTGTATAATTGAAGGGTTCCGACGTGTTCGTGTGATAAAAAGTTTAGGAAAGTTCTCGGAAAATTTTGTAAATCGGGAGAGTACTAATATGTCATTTTGTATGGGAGGTTCCATGACATTTTTCAACAGCCTACTTGATGGCAAGACGAAGTTTGTCGGGACCACTAGTTATGGAATATTTACCATGACCTTCATCTGATTTGTCATCGAAGATTACTCGAGTGATTCCGAAAACATAAATCTTCATAACCGACTTGTTTTGTAGAGCAAGCGACAGAAAATGAGAAAACAATATAAGTGTGTTTTTTTGGTTTCCACCATTAATCATGGTCACGTAGCAGTCCTGCTAAGAATGTCTAAATTTCTCCGGTTCGGTTAATTCCGGCCCAAAATTAATATTTTTAAAAGTACCGTAGAACCTTGAATTTTTATTATTACCAAAAATCAGTAACTAAAAGAGGCTTCAAGAAAAAATGAAAAATGGGGATGTTCAAAAATTAAAATTATAAAAATCAAAAACCAAAACTCATGATTATTGGTGCTAAACTGATCATATTTCAAACACAATTTTCCCTTCTTTCACTTAAAGGCTGTTCTTTTCAGTTGTTTTGCATTTTTTTCCGCAAAGATACACTATTCATATTTCTGAATCTATCCAACTAAACAAATTCGTGTCAAACGTTTAAGATTTTTTTGTTCCCAGACCAGTTATGCAAGTAGTGAAAATTGCATAAAATGATATGCGAAGGATTTTAACAACATAGACTAAATTTCACGGATCGATCATTTGCGTTGTTTTACACTTGTTATAATATTACAAAGAAATAAACATTATTTGGAGCAATCTTTACGATGCGAGAGAAGTACTGTAGAAGGGACGCTAAATTTAAATTAATTTGGCGCTGGAGCTGTGCAGTGCAAGTAGTTCAATCCTCTTGAGGTAAGTAATGTGAAAGTTGACGACACAATGTTTCATGCTATAGGTGCAAATAATATGAGTATATTCAAGATACCAAGATGATGCATCGAAGCCAAACCTCAAATTTTCAAGAGCACAAATCTCGAGAATCAGCCAGCGGTTTGAGCTGAAAACTTAATCGATTGGTCACACGCTGGTGGTGACCAATCGATAAAATTTTCACCTGGAATGGCTGTTTAGTTCTCTAGATTTGTGCTCTTGAAAATTGGAGGTTTGGCTTCGATGCATCTTCACCTTAAATTTTCCACAAATTTTCCGATCAATTGATATAAATGACGGCTTTCACGTCAACTCGACAAAGGGATTGGCAGCTCCCCTTCAGAATTCAATGAAACTTTCTGGATGTCAAAACTATGTGAAACTAAGATACTTTGCATATTTTGTTTTTTTTTTTTTTTTTTCAAAAAACGATCTACACTAAAATTGGGAAAGGGTCAAATTTTTTTTTTACTTTTTTTTATATAAACCCATATAACTCGAAAACGTTAAGACCTACAAAAAAGTGTTGTGTGGGGGACTGTAGTGAAATTTCCTGAAGTTTTAGAACAAAATTTTGAAAAAAAAAAAAAAATTTCGGCACTGAAAAGACATTCAAAACTTTGAAGTCGATTTAAACAAAACGGCCATTTCAGATTTTGCTCATCCTTAAGCAAAAAGTTTCGTAATTAGATTTTCTAAAAGTCGTCCATACATTCCAAATTGGGCATATTTAAGGGAAAAAGTTTTTCTAACAACGAATTTTTCAAGTCCAAAACGGATTTTTTTTTCAAAGATTTGTTTTAAACCGTCAAATATGATCGTGTTTTCAAGTGATAAATGAGTTTGAATCAGAAAATATATTGTATTTTTTTATTGAGAATAATTGAAAAAACGAAATTAAACAGTGATAATGTTTTTTAAATGAAGGCAATCAATGGACTTCAGCTCTGCCTATGAGAAAATTAACTCCGTCTAATAATCCGACGGATTGTTATGGTTTAACAGATATCACAACAGTATTGCAAACATTGAAAAGTAACAACCTTATCCATACCGCATTAAATATTCTAGAATTGAGTTCAATGAAATTATGGCTTAACAGTTTAGGAATTGTATCTGAGGCAGAAATTTGTGAAAAACTGTTATGCGATGTTTTAGTAAGAACAACTGATTGTTTTTCGAAAATGTGACAATTGTTAATCCAAAGAAAATATTACAGGAGAATTAATCTCGCTTTTAGAGGAAAGCGACGAAGCAGATGTAGTTTTTCAGCAATGGCTCACCACCCATGTGACGCTATTGGTGGCACTCTCAAGCGAATGGCAAAAAGAGCAAGTCTTGCAAAATACTATGGAAACACAATCGCAACTCCGCGAAAACTATTCGACTGGACAGTGAAACAAACTAATACATGTATCACCAAATTAAATTTCTATTATATATCTTATGAACAATATGTTAAAATGTCAGAGGAATTGGTGGAATTGTTTGATAAGGTTAAAACTGTCCCTGGTACCCAAAAATATCATTGTTTTATGCCTATTAGTGATACACAAATTGCAGCCAAACGGTATACCAATTCAGAGGATGAACCAAAAATATTCAATTTATTCAGTGAAGCCCAAAAATAATGTAAATATTCGTGTGTGGATGCTACGTTTTAGGATATATAGCAATGATAAAAATACTAATGCATGATTTAAACAAACCACGACTTTTTTCATAAGCATAACATTGACCCTTTCCAGACACCTGTTAAGATTGGATTTGACCAAATAAAAAATGAAATATTATTGTGATATCTTTACAACCATAAAAACCCATCGGATTGTAAGACGGAGTTGATTTTCTCATAAGCGGTTTGGTGCGAGATCAATTGTATATAATTAAAAAAAAACTCTGTATAATATTGTTTTTTTTCTTTTAACTACTCCCAATAAAACAAATATAATCTATTTTGTGATTAAAACTCATTTATCACTTGAAAATATGATCATACTAGACTATTTAAAGCAGAACAAAAATAAAATAAAAAAAATCTGAAATGGCCGTTTACTTTAAATCGACTTTAAAGTTTTGAATTTTTTTTTTCAGTGTAGATTTTTATTTTTTCTTAAAACTTCAGGAAATTTCACGACAGTCCCCCATACAACACTTTTTTGTAGGTCTTACCGTTTCCGAGTTATACGGGTTTATATAAAAAAAAGTAAAAAAAAACTTTGACCCTTTCCAAATTTTAGTCTAGATCGAAAATATGCAAAGTATTTTAGTTTCACATAGTTTTGACATCCAGAAAGTTTCATTGAATTCTGAAGGGGTGCTGCCAATCGCGTGTCGAGTTGACGTGAAATCCGTCAAAGGTTGAAAATAGATTACAAAAAATGATTCTGGGGAATGGTTTTCTGGCAAAAATCATTCTGGCGAATTGATTCTTGCAAATGGTTTTCTGGCAAATGTCATACATTCGATGGGCAGGCCATGTTGCAAGAATGCCGGACAGCAGCTCTGCAAAAATGGTGTTCGCTTTGAATTCGGTTGATACAAGAAGGTGTGGAGCCAAGCGAGCGTAGAGGGCGGATCAAGTGCATATCGATTTGGCGAGCGTGGGGCAAAACCGAGGATGGAAAGATGCTCCCAACTAACAATTTTAGCGCTATAAGCTAAGATTATTTGCATTTTTCTGTATAGCAGTTGAATTGAAGCAGCGAACGCTGCTAAAAATAAAACCTTTTAAAAAATAGAACGATTAGCGTTAATACAGCTGTAATGCAAACGTTTAGCAGCTACAAATCTTAGCTGACTATATTTCGTCTTCTATCGCTTTTGCTGCTTTTACAGAGCTGTAATTCAACACCGTAAATAGTAGCAACCTTATGTTGTGGTATAAGAGTCCCTATCATTAATCCGGCTGCTCCTTTACAATATGATTTGTTATGCTGCTTAATATACAATTAAGAAGCGCTTTGTCATTTGTAATATAGCGAACATTCAGCAATAAGCCGTAAAACAACAACAACTTGTGGCGTATAAACACATTTTGTTGGGTATAAACATTTCGTTTGACGTATCACACCCTATTACAGCCTGATTATGTGGTGTAAGCGTGGCTATAACATCTTATAAAACCATTATACAATATTATTTTAACCGTGTTCGATGTAGAAGAAAACGGTGTGTTTTCCTTGCCTTCGATATAAACTGTGGTGGCAGCAAGGACAGCGTCGAGACCTCGTGATACTGAGATCATCAGTTCGATCCCAAGTGGTGGTAGGTACGCTTGTAACGTTGGGAACATTACTTCATCTACTTACGAATTGAATTCCGGAAGCAATGAAACAGCTTGAAAATAATATTTAATCGATAATACAGCGAAGCTGTACACATAATTGCTTTGTCTTGACTGTCCTATAGCCCTCAAGACAATGATCGGTATGCATAATCGCTGTCAACACCGCTTAAAGTCTCCCCCAGATCTAAGCGGCTTGTTACGGCGACAGCGACAAAAAATCGTCGCGATTTCGCTGATGTTTCGCTGCATGCACTGTTTGATAAGTGCATCTAAGCCACAGCGACGCGATTTCGCAGCGATTCGCGTCGTGTCAGTCAAGATGGTTTCATAGAAGAGTGGTTGCAGCGACACAACAACGAAATCGCGACGATTTTTTGTCGCTGTCGCCGTAAAAAGTCGCGTAGATTTGGGGGAGCCTTAAAAATAGCTGAGTAGATTCGCCAGATTTGTTGGTAAAAGGATCACACAGAAGCTTTCGTCAGTATGTACGCATAAAGCCGTATAAAGAAAGCTTTGAGAATGTTTACATCTGCACTAAATGTTTGTTAGGCTAGTATTGAGGCCTGAAATGGTTGATTCAGTGTTATCTGTTTAGATGTTAACAAAATAAAACATTTTTGTTTTAAATTTTACGTAAATGAGGAAGTGAAGATACACATTTTTGCTCAAAATTGCTTCACTTCACACATCAAAAATACCCTTAAAACTTGAAATTTGCATGTAACTCACAAGATAATCAAAATATTGACGTGCTGGGGTAAGAAAAGTTGTAAGTTTCAACTAAATCTACTACTTTCCCATATACAACTTTTTAAAGAAAAGCTAAACAACAATTGTTTATATGTTCGCCACTTTGTATTCATCCCTTTCGGGACGGACGATTTTTCAACTCTATGATCAATTTTGTCTTGTTAAGTTGTAACACTCCAGAATGAACTGTACTCTTCATTATGTGCTAATTTAACTGATTGGCCATGGAGAACCGAAGACAGATAGTTAATATATGTGAATCCGGATCTGAACGAGCAGTTTCATAAAACTATGTTCTGCACAACTGTGCTGCTTCGTCCCGAAAGGGATATGTAAAGGGATTAGTAAGCTACTGGATTCAGCACTGCAGTCTTAAGAGGAATCAAAACAATGTTTCTATAAAAAAAAAGAAACATCTTTTCGACTCCTCCCAAGATTACAGTGCCGAAACCAGTAGCTTTAAAGTCTACATCAGTCAAACTTTTTTCTTCTTCTTTCAGTTTTTTCAGTAATCCACTAGCCAGTTTAATATACTTAAATGAAGAGTTACAGCTGTCTTCAGTGTCGTTTAATAGACTCGACTTGAGGTGAAGATGAATCAAAGCCAAACCTCAAATTTTCAAGAGCACAAATCCGGAGAACCGAATATCCGTTTGAGCTGAAAACTTAATCGATTGGTCACCACCAGCTAGTGACCAATCGATTAAGTTTTCAGCTTAAATGAATGTTTTGTTCTCCAGATTTGTGCTCTTGAAAATTTGAGGTTTGGCTTCGATTCATTTTTACGTTAAGTCGTGTCGAAGTCGAGTCTAGTACACGACACTGAAGACGGCCTTACAGTTGAGATCGAAATACGCTTATCTCTCAAAGGATACAAATTCTAGCGGAATTAAATGGTATAGTACTAAATTCAGTTTTTCGTTTATTTATATGTATTCCACTTAACAGCTCGAAGATTTATTATAACCGATAATTTTTAATCTACCTCAAATATAACATATGTATAAATCAACAGTATCGAATTGCAGTTACCACTAGAACCTCCAAGAGTCAATCAAGGTCATTGAACTTCACACCCTGAACCTTCTTCAGTCGGGGGTCCAGACCCCACAACGCCACCGGTTCCGACCAGTTATGATTCCTCATAAATGTTATGCGATTACGACATTCGTCCCCCTTACGACTATGCTCACGCAATCATCAACGCCAGCTGCTTGTTGGCTGGGTCGCCACACGTCCGACTAGATTTGACCCAAAGTTGACTAACATGTTGGCGCAACTAGCACCGAACTGCCCTCTCCCGTCAAACAGTGGTCCGGGTTTAGGAAAATCATGACAAAAATCCACACCCTCAATATTTTACTAATTTTAGTCATTACAAATGTTATGAAGCTTGATTTAGGGTTGAAGACTTAGACAAGAAGAATCTTTTCTAATCGATTCCTTAGTCTTGAAAGCACCTTTAAGCAAAATATATCCGCGGGAATGGGCGGTTGCGAATCGATCGATATTAGATATGTCAAACTCGACTCTCATGTCGAGTCTAGCGCACGACAGTCAAGATGGCCTTACATTTGAGGTCGAAATATGCGTACCTATCTGTCAAAGAATACAAACTCTAGTTGGATTTTTTTTCTACCTTTTTGAAAAACTGGACCTCAGCGAGTCAGTGGCTTCAAATGGTGAAGTGCACTCCACTCCACAACCGTCGGACGGAAGAAAGGAAAGAAGATAATTTCACTTTTGATTTTCTGCGTGGCCTCACCTCTCGCCGCATAGTATGTAGGTAGGTATTAGGTTGCTTTTTAAGTTTTGCTTCAACCTTCAGTTTCGCCCCGCTTGGAGGTGGCTTTTGGTGCCCTCGGGCCATGTTTAAGCCAAACAACATTATGTAGGTAGGGTACGTTCACTGCATCATCGTCTGCTGCTGGATCCGATGCTTGTCGATCGATATCAACAAGCTACCGTCGAAGTTACGCGAATTGTTTTGCTTTTGGGTTTATCGGGCATTGAATCCTACGAGTGGTGCCAGTTTTTTTTTATATGTAACGATTTTTGTTTGATGTATTGATAATTTTGTAAATTAGGTTCATGATAAATCAAAGGGGCCTTCCTTAGCCGAGTGGTTAAAGTCTGCGGCTACAAAGCAAAGCCATGTTGAAGGTGTCTGGGTTCGAATCCCGCTCGGTCCAGAATCTTTTCGTAATGGAAATTTCCTTGACTTCCCTGGGCATAGTGTATCATCGTACCTGCCACACGATATACGAATGCGAAAATGGCAACTGAGGCAAAGAAAAGCTCTCAGTTAATAACTGTGGAAGTGCTCATAAGAACACTAAATTGAGAAGCAGGCTCTGTCCCAGTGAGAACGTTATACCAAGAAGAAGAAGATAAATCAATGCAATTGTTTGGTTAGACACTTGGATGGGCTCGTATGATGCTATAACGTTTTATATTATAGGAACCTTTGAAAAAGCTTTTCACCTGTGGTCTGTATGGATTACCAGAAGGACCCCTTGATAAAATTTTGATCTGGTTAGAATCAAAGAGTAACATACAAAGAATTGGACCTGACGCCGTTCAGCTGGATCTGAGTCGTTCTAGTTGCATCCCAAGGTATACAAGAAGGCTTTTTGATTTGCAGAATTGGCTGAAAAAAATGTACAAATGATTCAAGATTGAAGAAAGTCAACACGTGATTGATGTGCACCGATTTATTGTTAACATCGTTTTACAAATTTTCAAAATCAGTTTTTTTGCTCAAATTCAAAGCAATGTTCATGAAAATCTATCATAGCATTGCACTTGCTATCTGCAATTTCAATCTATCATTGAATTACATATAGCAAATGCAATGCAATGATATATTTTGTAAAACGATGATGGTTAATTTCCTCTTGAATCTTTATACAGTAAAGAGGTTTTTTTTTGAAATTTGAACGAAAAAAATGTTTTTTATTCTTGATGATTGAATGATGGTTTCCTGCGCCTTTAGTATATCGTATTTTTCAAAAACAGTACTGGTTAACACTTTTTCTACCAGGTGAATTCTCAGACTCTGGAGTGATACCACTGTAAAATTTATCCTAAAAGAAAGCCGTGCATTGCATGAAGAAGCTAAGAGTTTCAGATCTAGTTTCAGACCAATCATACGTTTCTTCTGACATATATGGAATGTCATATCGATCATCAGCTCTTCATGTGAATCAATATGCTTACAAAACTGGAATGTCCACTGTGACTCAAGGTTGTATACGATATCGATTTGCTTACATAAGCTCGATACCATATTACAAATAGCACGAATTCATGAATCACCTACAATGATTACCAATGGGATTTATTAAAAGCTAAAAAAAAGACCGAGACAACGAATGCTCTGAAAACCAGTTATATTGAGTTGCCTTAAAAACGTTTATGTTTCGATGTTCTGGAAAAGTGTTGATTAGTCTCCCCACATCCACACCCCAAGTGGGAGTCTAATCAACACTTCCTCAGAACATAGAAACATATACGTTTTTTTAGGCATCTCAATATAACTGGTTTTCCAATATATCGATTTGCTGACAGCTATCTAGCTTTAATAATTGGTATCATGCTGCTTCGAAGTGCCGGAAGCTTCAGAAGCCGAACACTCGCCTTTTTGACGGTATTTTGGAATAAATTCCCATTTTTTCACTTGGGATTATGACGTCTTCTGCATTCTTCATTCATAAAAGTTAAAGAAATAATAATTTTTGAGTGAATTAAGACCGATATCCGGGATTCGAAGCGTACAGGCAATTCGAATCAACACGGTAAGCACAGATAAAAATCTGGTTGTCAAATCATGACCTACAAGTCATGAAATTCATAAAATGGTTGGGTCATGATATGAGGATGGTAAATCATGGTTCCTGGAGTCATAATCATGATTCTTCATAAGCGTAACATCCAAAGTGACAACACCAAGCGGCGCACTTTGCTTCAACTCTTTCGTATTGATCATCTTAAGTTCAATACGATGAAATAGTAGCGTGGTCAAGTACATGGCTCTCAATCAGATGGCTCTTGGTCCAAATCTTGCTCTGGCGTATTTTGTTTTTTTTTCGTTTTCTTTTTCTCGGGTTGACTGACAGAAATATAAATAGATCCGAAATGGATGCGCGAATCATGATTTTCGAGCATTCGATGCTTGATTTCGAGCACTCAGCTGCAACTTGTGTCGCATTACGACAATCTGACTCATGATATCGTGAGCCCAAATCAAACTTCCTACTGAAATAAGCATATCAAAAGATTACAATAATCTACTCAAGTTTTCAGAAAGAATCATAAAGAGAAATCGATAACAGTTGTTACTCTGATGGGTTGTGCTACTTTACAATGAATGTTGGTTCCCCGAATGTCGTTTCCCCGACTATCCCGTTTCCCCAAATGACACATTCCCCGAAAAGTTTTTGGCACTTTTTACTTATCCAGGTGGTGAAAAAACTGGTCATTCGGTATGCACTCTTCTTTATTTTATCGGTGGTTCTTTTAAAATTCACCATCCTCAACATTCTTGGCAGCATGGGATCAATCTATGACGACCATATACCTCTTTCAAAAATAGGCGATTCTTTTGATTAACACTTCTAAAATAAAGAATAACATTGAATCGTTCAATATTTTTTCCAGAAATATTTATTTTAAAATTTGTGTTGTTCGTTCAATTTATTCTGTATGGAGATTTTTTGGCATTGAAATTTCAAACATTTTAAACTAAAAATATCTACTACTTTATGAAGACTATTTTTGAATAATGCTGCAATAATAGGGCTTTCGATTAATCAATTATTTTACACACAACATCAAATTTGTTTTACTGTTCGATAATTTTGACAAAGTTTAGAATGATGAAGGAAAGTTCATGAAAATTGTAATTCAAAGCCTAGAAAATTGTTAAGCAGGTGGTGAGCAATCATTGCCATATTCTGTTAAAGTTGTGACAAACTGCAGAATAAAACTGTGAAACTTGTACCATGTTGTCTCAAATTTCGAAAAGACTCATATTACGAACAGTCGGTATGGAAATTTGGTTGAAATGTTTCGCTGAAATATGTCATCAAATGACCAAGAAATGGCAGTCAATTGCAATTCAATTTCAGTCTTCCAATCTATTTTATACCTCGGGAGTAGTGAAGATTCTCTAGTTCGAGACCAGTAGAACTAGCTCAGATATATTTATTTGTAAAATTATTCATTTGAATATGATTTATTCGTACTGTTCGGAATTTGAGGTGTTCGAAATATGAAACAGAATGAATACAGCATTTGAATCAAAATGTTGTTCCATACTTTCACGTTAAAATAATTCAACACAAGTTTAAATAAACAATTTTATCAGCAAACTCAACAGCTAACAGGCTTTGTGAAGAAAGTAAAATTTTCACAAATATCAGCTAATTTATGCCTATCAGATGCATTTGAAGACTCTATGACACTACCCCGAATGCCACTACCCCGATAGCCATTACCCCAAATGAGTCATTACCCCGAACGCCACTACTCCGAACGCCATTACCCCGAATGCATAACATCTTGAGACTTATTCTAGTTAGAGAGTGGGAAGACTACGAATTTTTATAAGTATTTAACGAGTTTGGCTCAAAATGTATTTTTCAAACATTAGAAGATAAAAAAGCAGCTGAGCAATTCTCGCTGAAACCAGGCCGCCATCGGCACCCATCGTTAGAATTCCAATTTTATGTCACTGATCGCTAGTTTTCGATAAAACTTAAGGGTGGTCCTTTCTGTTTTCTCAAATTGGTGGACCCCTCGTACGCCAGCTAGCTAAACAGTTTGAGAAAAGGCCCATTTTTTGATAAATATAGGGTATTTCTTCACGTGATATGTCTCATATTTCGCTTGGAACACATAGCAAACTTAGTGGCATCGTATAGAGAAAGGATATAGCTTTCATTTAAAGTTAAAAAAATTTTGGCGGCCATCTTGAATTTTGTTAGAAAAATCGTTTTTTCACCATTAGCGCACCGCTCGTTTTGAATTCTGAGATCACCATCAGAAAGCTGAGGAAAAATTGCGTAAGATAGGCTATAGAAACTAGGTGAGCAATGGTATTTACCCTATGAAATGAACGATTTTCTAAATCATGTTCTACGATTTTGACGTATATGGCGAGTGCAATCAATGAAAACATTATTTTTTGTACAATAAAGAAACAAGTTTTCAATCGTTGGTGTTTTATTCGAGTCGAGTGAAGAATAAGAGTATTATTTTGAGTGAAAAAATCTAGCGGCCATCTTGGATTTTGACGCCCACTTGGTTTTAGTTAGTAGAATGAATTTTTCACCTTGATAGCACATGTAGCATGTCGAATTCAGAGGCTACCAATAAAACAAGGTTACGTATACTCTTCTTCTTATTACTTTTATTTTTCTGACGTTACGTCCCTACCGGAACCGAGCCTGATACTCAGCTTTATTAGTTATAAATACAGGCTATTAAATAGGAATTTTCTTTTTAATGCGATTTAAAATGTCAGAATAATTCTTCGACAAATCTTTTTTTTAATTCAGTAATTATGAATAAATAAATTTATTGAATAAATACCGTCCCAAAATATTGATTGAAATAAACAAACATTTTTTACCATATGCATTTTTGTCATTGAATGAAGTTTATAAATTGCGCATTTGGACATCAGTAGGTTTTGTGGTGATATCTGTAGTTTTAACGTAAACATTGCCAAAAGTGCATTACTTAAGAATAGAAATCTTAATTTTTTTAACCCATATCCGACCGGGTTAAGAAAAAAAATTCAAAAAATTCTCGTGACGCTATTTTCTATCCGATTTGCAAACTTCTTTCAATATATGAAATCCAAACTCTTCTATTTTCCTATGCTGGAGAAAGTGGTCAAAAATTTTGCCTTTGGCCGGAGTTATTCCGGTGTCCTCCTGGGTCAAGTCGGATAAAAAATTGATCAACTTCTTTTCCCGAACAGTTTTATAATACTAAACTGTCATTTAACGACTCAAGTTTTGTAGAAACAGTCAATCTCAAAACATGAAAGATATTCAAGTGATTTAAGGAGTCACTTTCATGGAAGTTTCCTTGAAAAACTGATATATGCCTTCCGGAAGATCCGGAACAACCGTAAAAGTGGTCAAATTGTTAAAAATGACTTGGAAAGCCGCGATTTTTATCATTCTTACTAGTTTTCCACATACATGGACATAACCAATGTTTTGAGTGCTTAAGACCCTATATGGCCATTGGGGGGCTCACCGGAAGATCCGGAACATCCGTAAAAGTGGTCAAATCGTTAAAAATGACTTGGAAAGCCGCGGTTTTTTTCAATCTCACTAGTTTTCAACATACATGGACATAATCAATGCTTTGAGTGCATAAAACCATATATGGCCATTATGGGTTCATCGGAAGATCCGAAATATTCGGACAAGTGGACAATTCGCGTGAGTTACCCTACATCACCACAATTTTTGAAAATTCACTGTTTTCACGTGCCATTAACAGTATCAGTATTTAGGCCACCATGTGACTCTAGTTGACTACTGAGTGGTCCCCTGAACGATCCGGAACATCCGTAAAACTGGCCTTATCATGGAAGATGTCTTGGAAATTCTCGTGATTTTTTTATTTCGTTAGATTTTTACATTCAAGGACGAAACTAATATTTCAAACGCCTTATGATCAGCTATGGCCACTTGGGGGTTTACCGCAAGATCTGGAACATCCGGAAAGGTAGACAATTCGAAAGTAGAAAAGTAGACGTTACGAAACATCCGTAAAAATGGAGTAAACATAAAAGACGTCCTGTAAAGTCACACTTCCTCAAATTTTACTTATTTTTCTATATCCCAGGACGTAACCAATATTGTCAACATTGTATGACTAGCTATGGGTACTTTAGAGCTCATCGGAAGATGCGGAACATCCGGAAAAGTAGACAATTCACGTGACTCATCCCAGAAAACCGCATTTTTTTTTTGAGATTCGCTATTTTTGTGCGCTGAAAACAGTATCAGTATCGAACACACCGTGTGACCCTAGTAGCCTAGTAGGATACTACGTAGTCCTGGAGACAATCCGGAACATTCCTAAAAGTGGTTTTATCATAAAATCATCATGGAAAAACTTTTAAAGCGTTTTATTTTAAATTTTGCTTGTTTTCTTTAGTCTAGGACGAAACCAATATTGCGAACACTTCAAGACTAGCTATCGGCATTTGGAGGTTGATCAAAAATTCAGATCATTCGAAAAAGTGGACTATTCGTATAAGTTATATTAGCAAACTCATTTTTTCTATAAACTAATTGTTCTCACGCACATAAACCAGTATCGGCTTCAAGTGCACCATGTAACCTTGATTAGTTCGGACAATCTGGAACATATGCAAAAAATGCAACCGAGATAGTTGAAAGCAATTTGAAAAACTTTTTTATTTTCAATAGAAACTAGATTTTATTTCAGTTAAAACTTATATCTTTGCAAATTATGTTTTACAAGATCTTGTACTACTCTTAATGTTTTTAAATTCAGATGCACCGTTTCATTGATTGATTTACACACAATTAATTTTCTCTCCACTGTACATTTGTAACAGATATGTAGTTCGTAGTTGCAGCATCTTTGTTGAGTTTTTCTGTATATTGAGCATCTCGATTCGTGCACCTATTGAGATCAATTCAACCACCTCTAACAGATGCGAGTTGTTGTCGAGGTAAGATGCAAGACTTACACTCCGAAGATGGAAGTTCAAATCTGAGTCGGGCGGAAACGTTTATTTTGACTTTTATATAACTTTCAAAATATAAAAAGAACTGATCTATTGATATTGTCTAGATTGAACAGTAGTGCAAATTTAAGAGCAGAACTATTGATATCAACGTGCTGTTTTCTACTGTGAGATCAAATTTTATCATAAACCGGAGAATCGATAGTGTTTGAAAGTGATGTTTTCTTAGTTTTAATACCCTTTGTAATATGAACGATGGAACTTTCAGATTATTCCGATGGGCTGCTTATTGGCCACACAGAGTACCGTCGTGCGTGGTGGCATTAGTTAAAAAGGGGTACTTCGAGCTCCTAATTTTGCAGCAAATAATACCAGAATAATAAAAACAATGTGGCAAGTACATGAGTACATTCTCAATAGCTTCTAGATGATCATAGATCAGTTTTTAAGGCGTTCATAATAGCCATGAGATGCATAAAAAAGGATGGCCACGCCCTAGGTCCAATGTCATCCCGAACGACAATGATAATAAAGCATTTCAGCTCTATAGGGGAATTCGGGGTAAAACCGACACCCTAAGCTTATTGATAAAATTTGTGTACTTTCGCTTGTTAAATGAACCTAAAATTGTTGTAGAATCACATATTGGTTATAAATCTATCTATCCTTGCGATCGCTGGATGATATATTAAGCCTATATAGTGATTTAAAACAAATTGAAATTTCATCATTTATAGGTGAGACCATTTAGAGTGCGGGTAAGATCGACACCCTGTTGGGGTAAAACCGACACTTCCATTTTGAGTAGAATTTATACGTTGCGAACATCACCATCGCAATGCATATTTAAAAGAATGCTTTAAACGTGACTTTCAACATTTATGACCCCTTACTCTAAAGGATTAATCACATATTACGTAAATTATTGAGGAGAGGCCAATGATCCACTAAATATATGGTCGGTATTCAGACAGACCGGACTAGATGATATTTTGATACGAGATAAGATACGTGAAGAACTACCCCAATTCTAAACTTTTCGTTGCTATTTTAATACAGATGTATGATCAAATAGATAAGTTGCATTATTACAGCCAATACTGCAAATATTTTGAAATTTTGATTGTCTGGGGTATGTTTTCCTGAAGCCATTAAAAAACACTTGGTTTAGTCTGTCTGAATACCGACCATATGTGAAAATTTCAAAAGTCCCATGCTAAGGTTACAAAGTTGGGGTGAATACTCATGGATATTATTAATTTGTGTTCATGGAATGCTTACGAAGATGAAGTTGTAGCGAATGATTGGTTTTGAAAATAAATACTGTTTTATTATAACAAAACAGAAAAGTGTTATTATTTTTAGATGATAAAAACTGTCGAACCTTTGTAAATAAACAACAAGATTAATTTATGTGCAAATATTTCAAATTCTATTAATTCTTCAATTTAAAATGAGAAAAATTTCTTCAAGCTTCACCAAATTAGTTGAAACGTGATAACATAAAAATATTTGTTTAATACTTAATGATAGCTTGTGGCAAGTTATATAGTGTCATATTTTACATGTTAACAAATTCGCCATCCATGAACTTCACTGTAATTCGAAAATAAAGACTCACATAAACTACAGAGGTAGTCATCTGATTAGAAAGATTCCTTGAAGTTAGATTATGAAGCAAAGAAAGGTGTCGATTTTACCCCAAATGAAAGTGTCGATCTTACCCCGAGAGGACATTTATTTTTCAATAGCGTATTCAGCTGTCGAAAATCCAAAAATTAATTTCTCCTTCATGTTGTATCAACGTAATAATAGTTAATGATGATGTAGACGCAGAACAAAACATGACATTATAAAAATTTCACAAGCGAAATAGTTAAAGAATAACAGCGAAATATTGCAACTGCTGTTGCTTCTATGTTATCCAATATGGTTTTGTTATTTATTTTGGCAGTTTATTGGTAGCGTCAGTTGTAATGTCATTCGAAACACAACATTTTACAAGTTAAGATAGACCGTGGAGGAAATTGCATGAAAATCTGCTCAAAACATGAAAAATCAAAGGGTGTCGAGCTTACCCACAGTGTCGGTTTTACCCTGATTTCCCCTAATAGTATTATATTAACAAGCAGAATGAATGAAAGTGCTTTTTGATTTCTTTGGTGATACTACCTTTCAAAAAATAGTAATTTTCTAGAATGAGTCATTTGAATGGTTTACGTTTCTGGATGTTCCGCATCTTCCGATGAGCTCTCAAGTACCTATATCTGGTCATACAATGTTGGCAATATTGTTTACGTCCTGGGATATAAAAAAAACAAGCAAAATTTGAGGAAGCGTGACGTGATAGGACGTCTTATATGTTTATTCCATTTTCACGGATTTTCTGGATTGTTCGGGGGACCCCTCAGTAACAAACTAAGGCCACATGGTAGACTCGATACTGATGCTGTTTTTAGTGCGCAAAATTAACAAGTTTTAGATATTTTGCAAGATTTTAGAATGAGTTACGCGAATTGTCTACTCTATTATAGCAGAAATATTAGTGACTAGCTTATCCAACGAAAATCTGAAAGAACAGCCTATTTAAGAAAGAAGGCAAATTTCTGGTGAAATGTTTGCAGCTATTACGTGAATGATAATTGTAACAACGTGATGCTGTGGCACAACCAATATTCATAAGAGAGGGAAATATTTTCAGTAAGACTAGAGTGTCCATCCCGGGACATCCCGGCACAAAAAATCCCGGGATTCGACCAATTTCGGGATATTCTGTTTCCCGGGATATTTGTTCGGACATTCCGGAAATCCCGAGATTCCCGAAATGTAGGTAGAATTTGATGAAAACCACTAAATTCCAATGAAACAAAAAAAAAAAAAAACATTTTTTTTCACTATAAAGCCTTATTTGATGAAATTGAAAAGTATAATGAAAGGAAATAAACGAGTTATTATTATAATGAAAAGATCAATATTTTTATGCTTTCCTCATCAACATTAGCCGTTTTTATAAGCCTAGGCTGAGAAAGCATATTTGAAAGTACACCTAAACTTCAGTCAATAATATTCAGTGATCAACTTCTAGCATAATATTCTATGATACCTTTAAAAAAAATCTGTAGCAAACCCGTATTTATTAGATCTAATTATTGATTACTGTTAAGTAACTTCTTCAGAATAAAAGTCAGAAAGACATATATGAAACGTTAATTGTTATAATAACATAATATCAATGATTTGTTAAATGTTAATTATATCTTGAAAGTTTTATTTTATTTTATTTCATTGGAAAAACATTGTATTGTTGAATTCGTACTTATTTTGCAACCAAAATACTAGTTTTATTAAAAATTTGAGAAATCCCGGGATCCCGGGGTTTCCCGGGAAAAGCCTAGATTTTTGTCCCGAATCCCGGGATGAGCAAAATGGCTGGGAAATGGACACTCTAAGCAAGACCATATTGAGGGTTATGGGCTCGAATTACTCCGGTGGCGGATCTTAGGCATTGAACATTTCCTTGACGTCCCTGGGCATAGAGGCACATGTACAAGAATGGTAGATTGACAAGGATAGCTCTCAATCAATAAAAGGCTTATTTTATTATAAGCTCATTCACATATTTAGTTACGCTAAACGGTGCAAAAAATTTGGTTGGTAGTTGTCTTCAAAATTTTACAGCCCATATGTAGAATTTCCATAAAAAAATGTACAATGGGGTGGGAAGGTGTCAGAAATGGCAATTTTTGGCGTTATGAATATTGTGAATGATCCCTTGAACTGCGAAAGTGCTCACTGAGTTGATAAACAGGCACTGTCTCAGAAAGAATGAGAAGAAGATAGTTGCCAACAAGATATTTTGAAAGAATAGCTGACATATAAAAGAAGGGAAAATGTATGATGAACATTTTACCGAAGAATTTTTCGCGCCAATAATTACCAGTTTTCGTTAGAGACGCATTTTTGCCCGCAAAACAAGATACTGCACAGTATCTCATACTATTGGTAATGGCTCATTTGGGGTAGTGGCGTTCGGGGTAATGGGATGGAACCGCATTTGAAGTATGAGGCCTTCCTTAGCCGAGTGGTTAGAGTCCGCGGCCACAAAGCAAAGCCATGCTAAAGGTCTTTTCGTAGAGAAAATATCCTTGACTTCCCTGGGCTTAGAGTATCATCGTACCTGCCACACGATATACGAATGCAAAAAATGGCAACTTTGGCAACGAAAAGCTCTCAGTTAATAACTGTGGAAGTGCTCATAAGAACACTAAACTGAGAAGCAGGCTCTGTCCCAGTGGGGACGTTAATGCCAAGAAGATGCATTTGAAGTCACTGTTGGCCTTGAGTGTTCGGAATATGAGTCAAAACAGTATAGGAGAGGACAATGTCTTTGTTGTTGCGTGTTGGTTGACAATTGATCCACTGGCCACTACGTTTAATAAAACACTTCACTGATCCATTTAATTATTATAGAAAATTTTGTGCCGGATCATGCATATTCTATTAGTAGTACATATTCTTGTATTCCCTTAATAATCAATCAGGGATTATTTGAAAGAATGATAGTGGTAAACGTGCAACTTTTCAGCAAGACCAAGCTGAGAGTCGTGAGTTTGAATCCCGCCGGTCGAGGATCTTTTCGTAAAGGAAATGTTATTGGCTTCCCCGGGCATAGAGTATCTTCGTACCTGCCACATGATATATATATACACAATGGACAATTGGTAAAGAAAGCTCTCAGTTTATAACTGTGGAAGTGCTAAAAATAACACTACGCAGAGAAGCAGGCTCTGTCCCATTTGGGACGTAAAGCCATAAACAAGAAGGAAAAGATTGACAAATTTCATATTTCACAAATAATTTGTGCAAAATTCAGCATTGGAGGTCTCTTTTGGCATTGGCATTGGCATAAAGTTGGACTCCTCAGCTCTATAGCAAAGCACAAAGTTGTGTCATTTGGTCCATTCTCACGCATATCCATTGACTTTTGGAAGGGAAAACCATATTTCATAAACCCATCAACTGACGGCCTAAAAGCTTCCTCAAGCTGCCCAACAGTTGAGCAATTGTACCTACCGCACTTTTCAAAACGAGCCAAACCTCAACCAACCAACCAATTAACGCAAATTTTGTTTTACTGTCACGGTCATTCCCAGCGGTTAAGAAGTGACACGATAATTTTCACAAATCCCATTTAATGGCCATCGTCGTCGTTTGTCGCCGTTTGTCGTGACGTTACTAGTGAAACGACTCCATTGTATTTTTCCAGCGCGAAGAGGCTTCGAACTATTGACTGGCTCTAGGCTCTGGGCTCCAGTATGACTAAGTTTATGCTCTTCGCCGAAAATAGAAATTACCTATCTGACTGCTACAGTTTTTCCCATCGACTGATGCCAGACATGGTCGAGCGACAATGGTCGAGAATTAAGTAAAATTTGGCCAAAACCAGTTTTATCATATTAATTAATGAAACATCTTATAATAATATGCTATTTGGTATTTTTATTGTTAAAGAAGGGACTACAGTTAGAGTTCGCTGCTACAAAGCTGCTACAAAGCAAAGCCATGCTGAAGGTGTCGGGGTTCGATTCCCGGTTGGGCCAGGTTTTTTTCGTAATGGAAATTTCTTCGACTTCTCTGGGCGTACAGTGTCATCGTACTTGCCACACGATATACCAATGTGAAAATGGCAACTTTGGCAAAGAAAGCTCTCAGCTAATAACTACACAGTATGAACGAAACCTGTAAAATTAAAGCGAGTTGAATGTAATAAAAGGACTTTATCATATATGATAGATATTTATGGACGATCTTAAAATTACATTGCTGCTGGTTTGATAATGAGCTATACTTAGCTACCAAACTAGGGATTATATGGTCGGCGTTAAATCAGAGGGGACCAAGTACAAAACTTGGTAAAATTGGATTATTCTTTTATTAGATGCGAAATTTCCTTACCTCCATTTCACTTTGATCAGATTTGATTATTGCTGTAAACTGCGAGAGATATGTAATAAATTTACTTTGGATGATCTATAAAAATCGATAAAAGTGTGCAGTCAGAGTGGACCAGGTGCTCAGTACTATAACAGCGAAAATGATCAGCGCGCCGAGGAATGCGAGGAAGTGAAAAACATTTCAAAGATATTTGCCAGATTTCTCGACATCGAATGATTCTTCTACTTATCCATCAATTGAAATTTATAAATATTACTTAATTCGTTGCATTTGATTTTGATTTTTGACCATCTACCATTTTTGGGTGGGTGGTCAAAAATTGCAACAGTTTCTGTGCAGACAGAGTGGACCAAGTGTTGAAAAGCGATAAACTGATTAATTATTGCATTTTTTGAGTCGATTTCAGAATCCGTTAGAAGTTTATGATAGTTCTATGGTATACGTATGGAATGTCCTTGAACCCGCTTATTGAACCAGTGTATTTTGGTCAGTACTCAAGATTTTCACTTGGTCCACTCTGACTGAACGCATATTTGAATAATTCTGGTCTTAAATGCCCTCACCTTGTAAAACCTTAGTTTTCAGGCTATCGTAATGCTACTAATTACGGGATAGACGATATGGATTATTAAAAAAATTACGATCCTGGAGTCGAAGGGTCTTGAAAATCTATTTATCTTAGAGATATGCACCCAGTTTAACCACGCAAGCAATAAATGATAGTTATTTTCCTAGAAATTGTTCAGTCAGAGTGAACCAACTCACTGAACGGTGGTCTTTCGTTCAGTCATAGTGGACCAAGTACACATAGTCCATCAAAAAATCGTTCTATCAGAGGTTTGGACTATGATTTTTCATGATTATCATTTCACATTAAATTGCTTGAAAGTAACACAAAGATGTGTTGAAATATTGAACAAAAATTTAAACGAGTTAAAAAATGACAAAGCGTTAGACTTTAAGTCCATTTTTCTCTGAATATGAAAATGTCACTTGGTCCACTCTGACTTAACGCCGACCATATAAGAATATAATGAATGATGTTTGATTCAAAATAATGAAGTATATAAAAATCTCAAAATCATTTTTTGATAGTTTTGGTCGCATTTTGTATGAAGCCCGACCATTGTGCAAGCGATGGGTGGAATTTGCTACATTAAGGCGTCAGTGCGTGAGCTGGCTGCAATACAATGGCATGCCATTCAGTGTTAGCCATCAAGTTCGGTACCATGAATGGAAATATTTTCTCAGAAATTTTTGCATACCTAATTGAATGTCTATGTTGCCAATGGTTTTAGCAAACGTGCAAGCTCCGTTAACATGAACGAATGCTGCATGCTTGAACTTGAAACCTCAAAATGGTGCTATCATTGCGAACAGCTGATTTATTGAAGTTGTCTCTTAGGAATGGTTTAAGTTCAAATTGGGTGGAGGTGTATTTGAGAATGCAAGACAGATTAATTAGTTCGTTTTGAAGGTTATTTCACAATGGCTGATACCAGGATGATAGACTAAAACAATGGCTTAACATTTTAGGAGGCCTCTCCGCTTAATTAGGGTGCTTCTTTCGTCTAATTATTCTTCTTCTTGACGGGGTCGGTGTTCTAATGGCTACCGCTTCTGTTACATAAGCAGAACGTCATGAGTTTAATCCCAGACCCGACCCTTTTCTCGTACTTTGTAGTTGTATCTTTCACTTGCTTCTATTTTCCACTCTTAATCTATCACAGTTGATCAATTCGTTCATAGCATTTGCTAGAACCAAAGAACTGCAACATCATTTTCCCCCTTCCTCCTATTGGTCTGCATTCTGACGTGGCAGGCGTCATTTTTGTCAATAGAAGATCACCAGCACTTATATACTGAGGGTATCTGTTAGTCCCAAGCAGTCATCTGGTTTCTTGTGTAAATGCAGTTGATCTGGCGATACTGGAGAAGCCACAACGTGTACACATAAAGCTCAAGCTCTTCTTCTTCTTCTTATTCGGCTGGCATCTCATTTTAGCGTTCGAGCACTTCCAAAGCTATTAGCAGAAAGCTTTCCTTACCAAAATTGTCTCTTTTTGTATGTGTATATCGTGTGGTAGACACGATACTTTATGCTTAAGAAAATCAAGGTAATTCCTATTATAGGAAGATCGTGGACCATCCGAGAATCGAACCTAGACACCTTCAGTATGGCTTTGCGTTGTACCCGTTATCACAAGGCTAAGGAAGGTACTTGGTGATAATAATTGGCTGAGAAATTCGGAATCAGTCTATTTCTTCCCAGAGAGTCCAAGTCATGGGCACAGCCTCCTTCCCAATCCAGAAATTAATCTGGTGTTTGAAATTTTCAAAGATAGTTTCCAGCATGCACTTTTGAAAAAAGACTTATCAGAAGTTATTCGAAGGTTCTATCATAAATCCGTAATGTTTGTTGCGAGAACATACTGTTTAGCCATTATATCGGTTTCTTCTTAACATTTTGCTTGAAAATTTACTAGTTATATTAAAATAAATCCATGAAATCTTCGAAGTATTCGTCGGAAATCTCTTGAGAGAAAGCTCTCCATATTGCATAATTTTTTTTTTCTAGAATACCTCTAGATACTCATCCTTAGATTCCCTTAAAGTTCCTCCAGAGATTCTGCAGGGATTATACTATTAATCGTTCTTGAAAGTGCCTCGAATTTATTCAAAGAGTCCTCAACAATATTTTTAGGTATTTCTTGGAAATGCTTCAAAGAATTTTCTAGAGGTTCATCGATAAATTCCTCCGAGAGTTCCTCTTAATACTAGTCTTTGAAATGATATGTATACTTTCTTCAAAAAACATAAATTCTCGCTGAACTTTCCTAAAGGACTTATGTAACAATGAGAGGTTGTCTCCTCGCTCGCTCTCTTTCGTTTGTTAAGAACAAACAAACTCTCTTTTGTTATAAACAATGCAATGATTGAAAGACAATGTCCTTGGTTAGTGTTTTATACAAAAAAACGCAACAGAAGAGGTTAATGTGGCTCAGTTATTAAATTAAGAGAAAGTGAACAAAGAGAGCCTCTCAATCTTATATAGGTTGTTTAAAAAACTTGTTTCAAGATTTCTAGCATGGTGTACTGGGTTTTCCTCCATGTATTCAAATGAGATGGCGCATTAAGGATTTCATACATACAGTGAAATTTCCATGAGTCGATATCTGAAGGAACCATCGACTCAAGGAACCGAAATGCTTTGGAAAGCTATTTGAGTTGACCATCATAGTAATAATGAAATTTTGTTTCTACACACTAAGCTCTTACGGTGAATTTCACCGTAATCTCAACAGCTGAACAGTTCGGTGAAATAAAACACCGTAATTCCGTCGAAATTTGACGGATTTCGGTGATTTTTCACCCAATACTGTAAAAATTTACCGTACTTCGTTAATTTATTTCACCGAACTGTTCAGCTGTTGAAATTTTACAGGAATCCGTAAAATAATTTAAGTGTGTAGAATGGTTCTGTCAGTCGAAATCGAGTCGTGAAATATCGACTCGAATCGGTTTCACTCAATTCTTCATTGTTTTTATTTGCTCCCTCTTAAACTCGTTCAGTAATTATACCTGGAATAATCCAGTAATATATTTTTTAAGCTACAGTAACTTTTCAAGCAACAGTCGACTCTCCACATCTCGATGTTCTAAATTTTGATGTATCTTCCTATGTCGATCATTTTTTCGGTCCCTTCATTATGCATACATTTTTACTCTCCATAATATGGAGATATTATCTCGATATCCTCCTTATCTCGATATCTCCCTATCTCGATGTGATTTTCATTCCCGACTTTCTCTCCGTATGGCGATATGTTCATTATCAAAGTTTAATAGACTAGATTTTAGGCATTCAAATCAATTTGCGAAGATGAAATGACGTCTGTTTGTTTATAATGTCCTTGGTAACGGGGTGATTTTCAATCTAGTATTCATTAATAAATGGTTTTATGTCTCTATCTCTCCCTATCTCGATGATTCCTTCGATATCGATATGTGGTCTGTATATCCTTAAAAATCATTCTTGATAGTTCTCTTGAGATTCTGTCTTTAAATTCCTCTAGGATAATTACAGAAATCTTATAGTTTTTGCCTAAGAAATTCTTGACGGAATGCAACTTGACGCTTTTTATATCTATTATTCTGAGATGTTCTCCAAGAACTCTTTTATAGGTTTCGTTGAAATTCCGTTAATTTTCCTCCTAGAATTCGTATAAAATTGTATGTTTTTCGTAGGATGCCAACAAAAAACATCTCACAAGGTTTTTAAAAAATGCCTTAGTAGGGATTTCCCAGTAATTTTTTTCAGAACTTTTTCCAAGTTTTCCTGATTCTTAATTTCCATAAAAAAATACTCCAGGGATTCTTATAGTAATCTACCTCAAGTATTTTTACGATATGTACTTCGGTAATGGCAAATTCGACTGGATCTTGAATGCTACTTTCGGATGGCTTTCTCAGTGTGGTAGTCGAAAAACATTTTTTTTTACATTCCCGACGTTGCGGCCAATGAGTTTTGGCCTCTTTTTAACGGCGTGAGGCCTATTGTCGATCAGACGATAATCTTTTTATAACGAGAGCCTATAGACCTTACACCCTTTGAAAAAGGCAGAAACACATCGACACGAATGCACCAAGCGGTGTAAAATGTCGTAAATAAAACAAAACAAACAAACATCGGCCGAAACGTCGGGAACGCTAAAAACATCGTTTTTCGACTACCAGACTGAGGAAGCCATCCATGTACTTTTGTATAAAATTGTCCTGAAATATTATCTGGTTCTGAGATTTTCAAAATTCCTCAGATAATTGAATTTTTGACAAAATACTTCTTTCAAGTATTAATTCTCGGAATATACTAGATTTTTTCTAGGAATCACATAGAAAATCCTACTATGCTATTTGCACCAAATTTTTGAAGTAATTCTCTGAAATTTCACTGTAGATATGTTCATAAAATTTATTAAGGACTTCTCCAAAAATTTCGTAACAAATCTTACAGATGCTTTGGCAATTAACAAGCATTCTTTCGGTGGTTCCGGGTCATTTGGCCGAGATAAGTAATAATAGTGAACTACAATTAGCATGCAATTTTAATGCGTTTCGAAGCTGCATATCAATGAATGTATTCAGCTTATTCTGAAAGAAGGTTAATCATCATTGATATACACATAATTGACTTTTTGATGTTAGTTCAACAATCAGTCAGTGCTAAAGGAAGAACATCCTAAATGTAAGCGATTATTCACTTTTCAGCTAGCGGTATTAGCTGCCAGCAGAAGTTTTTGCATTGTGTTTTTAGCCAGGTTTTGACAGTAACAAAAACGGTTCACGACTTATTAGTCCTTCTGCAGGACCGGATTGCTTCGGTCCCTCGAATCGTACTAAGTAAATTATTTAATAGTTCTAGTTGCCACTTCTTTTCACAACGGAAAAACAGTGAGCTTTTTTTTGACGTAATTGTTCACCGAGTCAATCGGTTTACTGCTATACGCAAGCAACGGTTTAAAGCTCAGTTCACAGGTTGCAATCTTAATATTGGAAGAGAAACAGAAAGAATAGCCTATGATTAATAGAAGGAAAAATATCTTATGAAAATTTAAGTGTGATGCAAATAATCGTTATATTAGTATAACTACAAAGAGCTGCCGATCATTTAAAGAAAATTACCAATTAAAATATAAGCCAATTGCCAATTGCCAAATTGCCAATAGTAACGAAACCAGTATAACTCGTAAGAATAGCCTATGTTTCAAAGAAGTAAAAACTTCTGATGAAATCATAAAAAAGACGTGGAACCCTATCACACTATTGGTAACCCAGATGAAACAATCATGAACTATGAGGCTTGATGCGTTGCGTGGAGTTCACAAGTTCATCCTAAATTAACGGGTCAATATCATCATTTTCTTAGAGAACAAATATAGTGACAAACGTGATGCTCCATCACATGATTAAAATCAATAAATTAATAAGTTAATCAATTATTGGGCAACACCTTAGAATCTTACACATCAGGGTTGCAGCAATTTGATTTTTTTTGGTAAGTAATTCGGCCAAACGGCATTCGGACAAATGGCATTCGGCCAAATGGCCGGACACCCTTTCGGTATATAATCTAGGAGTTTAACCAGAAGTACCTCTTCATGTATTTCTCCAAGTCTAATATTTTGATTTCTGCCAGGAATCATAACTAACTTAATCTAAGGTGTTGTACACAAATTACGCAACGAAGTTTTGTTTATTGTTACGTAACAATTTTTCACGATTGAGAAAAGCCACACAACTCTACTGGAGCTAATTAGTTTGCTAGAAGAGGAAAGCGCCATCCGTAGGATTAATCCCCAATCAGATTCTCCCGCCAAATGGCTGAAAATTTATGCTGAAGACACGAACCATCTAGCTTTTCAGTATATTGAGATACAGGGGATTGAAGATAATTTATTACTAGTGTAACCTAGCGTTTGGATTCCAAATCATTCATTTTTCATCGCCAGATAGCCCTTGATCTGCTGAACATCTTTAACGAAGACACCAACATTCTGCCTTATAAGGCAATCTTGAGTATAGAACATTGAAACTTTTTAACCAGCAGAATTCTCAATCAGATTCAGATTGAACAGTTTTGCCCAAGGCAGCAAGCTTGTAACTGATAAGGATCTTGAAATACAAACGATTAAAGAAAAGTTGTTACTAGCGCTACCTAGCGGATAAAATCTCAATTAGATATTTTTACCATCAGATAGCCCGCGATCTGCTTGAACATCTTTGCCGAAGACACACATCTTATAAGGATCTTGAAATATAGACGATTGAAAAATATTTGCTACTGTCGCCGTCTAACGGATGAATTCTCAATTAGATTTTTCATCGCTGTATAGCCGTATAGTGATCTGTTGAAAAACTTTTGTCGAGAACTTTAATCTACTAGCTCATCGGGATCTTTAGATATCCGTGTAAGGTCAATTTTGGATCCCTCGTTCCCACGCTTTTTTCTGTAAGGCAGAAAAAGAGATGGGCCAGGGTGGAGTCTGACTCAAGGATTGTAAGACATACTTAACGCATGTATTGGTAGCAAAGCTCAAAGCTTTGAGCCAACCCTTTTCCAGTAGAGAAGCTAGGCAAAATACAGGACGCTTCGATGCTTACTGACTTTAAAATGGCTTGCTCAATTTTCACCACCTAATTAAAAAACGCCTATGCACCTATTCGTTTCCATCATTTGCTTCTATAGACTCCCTTTAGCTTTGAGTCGCATGACCGCTATAGCCGTAAAACAAAATAAAATAAAAACAATCACGGTCGATACCTTCTCCTATGTAACGCATGTACTTCAAAATTTATTTCAAAACAACTGGGCTCCATATTGTGGCCATTTGAAAATTCAAGGTTCGTTCCGGGGTTTTGAGCATAAAAGAATATTTATGTAATCTAATGGAAGTTTCTGAAAATGTTACTTCTCAGATTTCACAAATCATTTCGAGAAATATGTTTAGAACAAATGTTGTCCATGGGCTGAAAATTTTCCTAATAAAGCTAATAATAATGATGATACTAATGAACAAATGTTGAACTATTTTTCGGTGAAGTTCTTGGAAAAATATATCTGCGATAATTTCCTTAGAAAATCTCTGGCTGAATTAAGAAAAAATGAGAACATGATATAGAAATCTCTGAATGAGCTTCTTGAAGAGTATTTTGTAATTATATTACGGTTAAGAATCTCGTAGAACAAAAAATGAAGAGAAATGTATGTTTCATAGGTACTTTGATGAACAGAAATCAATTTTATGAAGTCAATTTTCCAATCGGCATGCAGTGTTCTCAAAAGTTGTAAAGTACTAATAATACGTTAAACTAGCAGTAATGAAAAAAAGACACGGACACCGTCTTCATCCATTTAGCTGCACAGACTGTAACTTAACACTAGACAACGGACAAACATGCTCCAGTGGCACAGCCAAGAAATATTCTTGACGAAAAGTTTCAATGGCTGAAGCGGAAATCGAACCTACACCCCATGACACGATGCGCTCAAATGCCTGACGACACTAACCGCACGGCCACGAGGCCATTTTTGCAAATTCTTGTTAAAATGTTTTAAATGTAAAAAATATTCAAAAACGCAAATTTAACTTGATGCACCTCCCAATCTTCTCTAAATTGGATAAAAATTTGCCTGGCAGCTCGTTTTAGTATTCAAAAATTGGAACTAGGGGGTCACTGGTTGAATCCCAAACATTTCGATTTTTGTGAAATGGACTAATATTCAGCGTTTAATAGTGTAAACCAAGCATTTTCGTTTGCAATTTCACTTCAAGATGCAGGAGAGCGTGCAATATTGGCGAACATTGGAAGAAGATCATGAAATGTTTCAGTTTCACTCATGATTGCAAGCATTCCTAAATTATGTGAGGCTGTTTATATATTTATATTCAGTTATAACTCGTTCTACGTGATAACCATAAAAGTTCACGTGTCATATAAATATATTTGCATTGAAGCTTTTCAACATTTTATGGTCTAGATTGATTAGTTTACTGGTTCACCCTATTGTTGTGGATAAGTTGTGTAATTAAGCCAGTGTCAACACACTGTCTTTGGTTGCCTTTGTTTCCACTTGTGCACCCTTTGGGAAGTTAAAGGGACTCCGCCAAGATGAAATAATGGATGGTTTTGCATCCACTGCTTTCCGCTTTCCCCCCTTGGGCACGCAAACTCTTAGCCACTCACTCATTTGATCATCGTTGCCAACCATCTTCGAACTCGTCGGTGATCGTGATATCATACATGATTATGAGAGGGGGGCTTGAATGCGTTCAAACGCTGATTACAGGTGTGCGACGACGCGCCGGCGTGGAAGAAAGCAGTCGGAGCTGGATTTGATAATAGGCCCCAAACAGGCTTTGTTGTTATGCTGTTTGATGCTGTCTTCTCCTATTAAACTTGTAGAGTGTGGAAAGAGAGGGAAGTAGTGGGGAAACAACTATGTTAACTCGATGAGATAACACCAGTACGTGTGTCGCTACGATGCTAATGGCAGCGGCGGCGGTCGTTAGTCGTCAGCGAAGCTCCGATGATGAGTTCGTTATCCGCTTTGAGCGATTAACTAAATTATGGTGAATTAATGTCTGGGTACAAATTTGTATTTGGATCGAAATTGGAAGAAGGCTCAAAACCCTGGTCTTCAAATGTATTGTCTGATCATATCTGGGGCCTTCCTTAGCCGAGAGGTTAGATCCCGCTTCTACAGAGCAAAGCCATGCTGAAGGTGTCTGGGTAGATATTAAGCTGTAAAAAACAGTAAAAAACTCTCGTTTGCTTGTAAGATTATTCAGCTGAATTTTGAAAAGACTAGCCTTACACAAAAAAAAATAACTGTGTTCGGTGCAAGACATCGAGGAAATGATGAATGAAGAAATGTGATGAGCAGTTCTTTAACAGACCAGTCTGAACCTGATGAAGGAAAGTGAAATTTCTGTTGAAAATATCGCAGAACCAAATTCAGTGAATTCTTGAAGAACACCCAGCTTTCAAAAGAATATATAAGCTTTTTTAACGATAACTGGGCGCCGGTAAATCAGGTGGGACCAAGTACAAAACTTGAGAAAATTGGATTATTCTCTCATTAGATGCAAAATCACTTTACCTCCGTTACACTTTGATCAGATTTGAAGAATGCTGTAAACTGCGAGAGATATGTAACAAATTTACTCTGGATGATCAATAAAAATCGATAAAAGTGTGCAGTCAGAGATGACCGAGTGCTTATTACCATAACAGCGAAAATGATCAGCGCGCTTATGAATGCGAGGAAATGAAAGACATTTCAGGAGATTTGTCAGATTTTTCGACATCGAATCATTCTTTTACTTATACATCAATAGAAATTTATAAATATTACATGATTCGATGCATTTGATTTTGATTTTTGACCATTTACCATATTCGGATGGGTGGTCAGAAATTGCAACAAATTCTGTGCAGACAGAGCGGACCAAGTGTTGTTAGTTCTATGGTGTATGTATGGCATGTCCTACGATACGCTTATTGTACCAGCATATTTTGGTCGGTACTCAAAATTTTCACTTGGTCCACTCTGACTGAACGCATATTTGAATATTTCTGATCTTCAACGCCCTGACCCTGCAAAACCTTAATTTTCAAGCTATCGTAATGCCACTGATTTTGGTATTTACTATATGAGTTATTTAAGAATTTACGATACTGGTGTCGAAGGGTCTTGATAATCTGTTTACCTTAAAGATATGCACCCAATTTGACCGTGCAAGCATTAAATAATTGTTATTTTTCAAGAACAGTGAACCAGCTCACTGAACGGTGGTCTTTGGTTCAGTCAGAGTTGACCAAGTACACATAGTCCATCAAAACAATCGTTCTATTAGAGGTTTGGATTATGGTTTTTCATGATTATCACTTCACATTATATTATTTGAAAGTAATATAAAGGCGTTTAAAAATATTGAACCAAAATTTAAACTAGTTCAAAAATTACAGAGCGTTAGACTTTAAACCCATTTTTCTCAAAATATCAAAAATGTCACTTGGTCCACTCTGACTTAACGCCGACCAACTCGAAGGAACAGACTAATGAAGAAAAAAAAAAAAAAAGAATTTGTGATAAAATGCTTGCAGTCATGAGATGTATAATCACTATAACAACTTTAATCTATGGTACAAACTATGTTCATAAGAAAGAAAATCTGTAAAAAAAGCGCGAGGCCATACTGAGACTGATGGGTTCCAATCCTTCGGTCGAGGTTATTTTCTCATTGAAAATTTTTTCCGCTTTCCAGAGGAAAGCGTATTTTCATGCCACACATGTAATATTGATCAATTGATAAGGTGCCCATTAGGACGCGGCTTATTTTTCAAAAGTTCTCAAAACCAAAACTCGTGTGCTCTTATGAATACAAAACACATTTAAAGAATAACCATTTTTGAAACTTTTTTAATGAAAACTTTGTAAAACATTGAGTTGAATCTAGTCTTAATTAAAAATAGTTTTCTTTTACTGAAAAAATCATCTTAGTTTGAGCATAACTTCACAAATACTCAACCGATTCCGAATCTTTTTACATGTTTTTGAAGCAAATTTAGTTGTTTTCAAACTGTTCATACAACTTTTTTTTTTCTAAAAAATGGTTTTGACTTAATTATTTTACAAAAACTACTCAAAAATACTACTACTAAAAAACATTTTTTTTGGTTATTTAAGTTCACCGTTTCACCAGAAATTGCATTTTTCTATAAAACTTAGGTTTATTAAGTATATTGTTTTAATTACTAGTTGAATAGTGCATACATTTTTTAACATGTTCAAAAATATTTTTGTTTCAAAATTATTCCAAAATTGTTGCAAAGTCCTTTTAGAAGGTTTAGCAAATAAAAAAAAAAAACAGTTTCAGCTTTAGAGATATTGTTAAACTGACAAAAAACTGGCATTTTTCAGTCAAAAAATATATTTTTGTGCAGTTTTTGTTGAATAACTTGACCAAAATTTTTTTTAGTGAAATGTGTTGTATGGACAGTTTGAAATCAATTAAATTACCTTTTTGAGTTAATGAGGAGAATTTGGTTAGAAAATAGCACACAAATTTTTGGTTTTGAGAACTTTTGAAAAATAAGTCGCCCCCTACTGCATAACAGTCCAATTTTTATGGGAAATCCCATAGAAAGTAAAGTATGCTCCCAGGTAATAGCCGTAGAAAGTGCCCTCTGAAATGTTACGCCAGAAAGAAAACGAAAATAGTCACCTACAGAATAACTCAAATGGAAGAAGAAAAAATGACGATGAAAATTTGTGCATCATTAGTTACCAATTTACATAAGAGACGCATTCATGCCATGGTCGCTAGACTGGGCGAGTTAACACACTACTCTACATCTCCTTCGGCTCTCTTAGATGCCCAATTCGACTCCCATAAGCGTGCTTTCGAAAGATGTTTGATAGGATTCCTAGAGACATTATTGAGAATTTCTGGAATTTCAAGATTTTTTTGCAAAAACTGTGTTTAATCACTGGAAGCTTTGTAGAATAATTTTGAGAGGTCTTTAACCTTTAAATAATTCTTAGTGAAATCCCTGAATTTCAAGAGGAATCATTGTATGGTTTCTTGTAGGAACTCTCATAAATCTCTGAAGAAGACTTTGAAGAAATAATTTAAAGAATAGCGAGGAAAATTTAATTTTGTTATATCTGGATATATTGCTTAATATTTCCCCAAGAAAATCTTGACGAAACCTCAGAAAAAAGCCTTTGAGAATAATTTATTTATTTATTTCATTTTATTTCATTTGATTTCGTCAAGCTTTGTAGGTTACCTAAAAAGCTGGAGAGGTCTTTGAAGGAATTGCAGTAAGAAATTCAAAAAGAATGACCAGAAAAAGAACCTGTTAAGAATATTTTGTCAAAATTGCATAAAATTTTGTTGAATTCGTTTTTGTAGAAAACATTAGGAAATTTCTGAGCTCAAACTTATCAAACTTGACTTATATATGGAAACATAACTGAAAAAGTCCATCAATGAATTCCTAGCTAATGAAAATTGACTTCTTTGAAGATCGAATTACTGGTTGCAGGAGATGGAGAAAAAAATGCTTCACTATCTGTGAATCAATATGACTAAGGTAAGCACAACTACTAGCCGCAAGGTGTCAGTCACGCAGTGGTCTTATTTATTGAGTTTTTGTTATCGATAAACTCTTACAATAGGTAGCTATCTTTACAGCATTAATTTACACCCGTTCCTGCTGTGAAATTTGCATCCTGGAGAAATTTCCAAATCAGAATTCCCTCCTGTTGCGTCGGTAAATTGAGATCACCTCCACCGCTCATAAACCGTAAACCGCTCTGACAGAGCTCTTTCTCCTGTCGACCAACCAAACCAACTTTCCATTCTTCAATCAACAACTTTACAACCAGGCTGCTGTTGGACAACGGATTGTAGGCGCTCGATAGGATCACCTTTTGTGCGGTGCAGCAGCCTATATCACAGTTGAAAAATAAACCAATATTGGACTACCAGGTTATGTTAGAGTTAGACCGAATTGCCATAGAATCTCATTTCGAACTTATAGAGAATAACATTTAATTCGATTAGCGTGATGAAATGATCGAAAGGACGTGGCTCTTGCTCGCTAGACCAGGATTCAAATACCACACATTTTTTTAACACATATTTTGTTAATAAAATCCTATAATTACATAATATAACATTTTTCTTACTGTGTATACCAGCGCTGTCACTGTCTGCACTCTGCCATTCAATCGCTCCAGCAGCCATCACGATTAACCGCAGCGCTCGAAGAACTGCAAAACCACGCTTTTCACCGTTCCACAAGTGAACACAAAACCCGCTCTTGTTGTGCCAAACGTGAAATTCGCCGCATTAAATGACGCACGATGACAGTTACTGTCTGGTGACTTCTGGCGCAGGGCTGGTTGCAAATTACAATGTTCACGTCGAAAAACAACAGATAGCCATAACTTTTCCAAATCTCAATCAATTTTTGTGATATTTGGAGTGAAAGTCTCTTACTTCAATAGAATTCGAACCACCATTTATACGTTTTGTTTAGACTTGAGCTCGAAATCTTAAAAAGAAACTCTTGCCCCACTCGAACTTTTACCCCACTTTACTCTATTATTCAAATAGTGGTCAGGTCCCTAAAAAGAGACCTGCCACCATCCCTGCTGGTGTACTAAGCGCGGGAGGCGTGCTGCCCCCTGTAGTGTAATCAGTCATTCAATCATAATTTTCTCCACCTTCCCTTCGGATTGCGTGCAGAAAGGCTGAAGGAAAGCTCAACCGCAAGGTCGTTTCGAAATGGAACTGCTGGTTGCCAATGACGTTATTACGCCGCCCCATCCCGGACAAAGAAATTCCTTTTTGCGGTTCGTAGTAATCAACGACGGCGAAAAAGTTACACGTTTCGAAACATTGTAACTTACTTGTAGGTACGATGGCACAAAGTTGGTTTTAAATATTGGTTCGACATAACTTCGAAGGTCTCTTGGACCTTACATATGAAGACATTCGGATTAAGGTGAAACTCCTTTGAATCCGTAAATTTCTGTTTGAAAGTAGTGGTACACAAAAAATATTCTCTTATTTGTTGGTAATAGTGAAATTCAAATTAAAAGACGCCGTTGCCAGTAATCTCAGCATCAGCTTCAGCTTTTTTCATTTAGCTTGAGTTAAATTGCTTGATGCCATACGTAACCATCAACATTCCTGACAGCACTGCAAGCGAGCAGCCGACTTGAAATTAGAAAAATAAAAAAAGCGGAAAGTTGCGATCGGTTGATTGTTTTGAGCACGGTTCTTCAAAGTTTTATATTGTATCCATAAGAAATCAATGAGAAGGTGTCTTTCAATAAATAATTAACGAAAGTAAACTGAGTACGGTGTTCTACGTGTAGCGGAAATGATAAAATTGAGTGAAAATAATCTTTCGTTCGCGGGTGAGTAAGCGTAAACAAACGAAGGAATGTTCGTCGTTCGTGTTAGAAATCAGCACGATTTGTGAAATTTAGCTATTTAGCAGTTGCAAAAACAACAATAATGGTAACATAACAGTGCTCTGATGTCCAGTTAGCAATTTGGGAATGAATAATATTAGGTAAGTTAAATATTTTTAGAAAAAATGTGAATCACCGGCAAATGTGTTTGTATGTGTGAGGAAGCCATTTTCCCTTCCATGTTAGGGATTCCTTCCTATATGTCCTTAAGTATCCGCACATGTCATTAGAAGCAACCATCAATTTCACGCTCGATCAGCAGCATTCGTACGACCTTGTGTCCAATATCAGACTGTATCATTAGTACAGGTGAACAAACATCGAACCAAGCGGATATTGTCCAACTAACGACGATGCAATGGCGATTAAAAGTTTAACCTTCCACATGCAGAAAAGGGAGTTCGTCGTCGTGCTGGCGATAAAGTCTCCGCATTTCACACTGCTCTGTCGTCGGTCGGATGTTTGCATATCGAAACTCTTATGAACGGCGCGAGCTCGCGTGGTTGACGAGTCAAAAACTAGCAAAGTTCAATAGAGTTACGAGTCCGTTCGTGAACCAACAAACAGACTTACGCCTCGAGTCATCATTTGCAAAATAATAATAACCGGTATTGTCAAATGAGTGCGGCTCAAATGCATGAAGCTTTCGTCTTCTTCGGTAAGATCACTTGTGGTCGGACAGGAAATGATTTCCAACCCAGTCGATGTTTGCTGCCGGTCATGGTTGATGGACAAAGTGGCTACTTGTTTTTATTTGCAAGTGACATCGACCAAATAAACATTTGGTAGTCCATCTAGGACAACAAAAAGATTTATGACATGCGATTACTTGGGTGATATCTGCTTAGCGGACTCCTTTCTTTATGTTTGATTACACTGGTTGGCGAAGACCAGTTAAAGAAACGAATCAGATTCATATGGTTCAAACGTAAACAATTTCTTTGATCTGGCGTTTCTTTCCAACTGGTGTTTGTTTCTAATTTTTATAATAATAGTCAAAAAATATGAAAAATCTACTTTCTGAAAATTTTATGATGAGGATGCTAACAGTTCAAACTTCGTAATTGGCTTCCATATTTTTTTAATAATTCCAGGTATGAGAGCTGGTGTTCCTTAAGGCAGCGTTTTGGTACCAATATTATACAGTATTTTCACATCTGACTTGCCTGAATTACCTGAGGGATGTCAAGGAACCTTGTTTGCTGATGACACAGGCCTCTCTGCCAAAGGACGAAGCCTGCGTGTCATCTGTAGTAGATTGCAAAAATGGTTGGATATTTTATTCTTCATTCTTGCAGGAATGGAAGATTTCTCCTGATGCTTGCAAAACTCAACTAATAATGTTCCCACATAAACCAAAAGCTCTTTATTTGAAAGCCTCAAGTAGATATTATGTCACGTTGAGAGGGGTTCCAATAAATTGGTCAAATGAAGTTAAGTATCCAGGGCACATGCTAGATAAAAATTTAACTTCCAAAAATCACATTGAGAGCATTCAAGCCAAATGTAACACATATGTAAAATGTCTTTTTCCTTTAATAATAGAAAATCAAAACTTTGTCCTAAGAACAAGCTTTTGATCTTCAATCAAATTTTCAAGCCAGCCATGATGTATGCTGTACCAATATGGACTAGCTGTTGTAATACCAGAAAGAAATCTCTGCAGAGGATTCAAAATAAAATTTTGAAAATGATTCTGAAGGTATTCCTAGTATTGTACCAATGAGTTAGATAGAATATCCAATGATGAAACATTGGAACAAATGTCAAATAAAATTATTAATAATTTCAGGCAAAAGTCGTTGCAACTTTCCATTGCCAAGAATAATGCCTTATATATTTAGGTTAATTTAAGTTAAATAAATTGAAAACTTTTTTTCTCTCTCCTATAAGCAGGTGAAATCAACTCACCTGTGAAAATCTGAACTGCTACGGCAAATGATATGTAATGTTGTTAACAAAATGTTAATATAAGCTTACATTTGTTTAACCAAATTAGGATGATAGTGTTGTCTAACACAGAACACCTAGATATAAGAAATGAATGTAATATTTGAAATGATACTAAGAAAGAAATTAAAAAAAAAATATTACGAGAAGCTCCCGGACCGGAAATTGAACCCACTACCCTAATTGCAGTTTAGCTGTGCTTTTAGGTTCGTCCATTTATGCTCCTATGATTCCTACAATTCATGAATCCATCAAACCAAAAGTTATGAAAAAAATTGTTCGATAGTATTTATTAATCAAAATATAATGCATAGATTTTTATGCATTTTTTATGGCTGCAATGAATTATAATCAGTGACTGAAATTAGTATTCAAATGCTACTTTTTTCTACAAAGAAAGCACAAGTTTGGAGCTCTGTATATTAGTCTCCAAAAGATTGAACGATCTGCAAATTTCCTAAAATTTTGTCTGTCATTGAGATAAAGTAAGCATTCAAAATATTGAGGTTAGTTTTAAGTTTATTTTTTTTCTATTCATTGATTACGAGGCATTGTGTATGGATAACAGCTTTTGTCAGTGGCTGTGACTTTCCTGATGAATATCCTAGGCTTTTCATACATACAAACACGTCGGAACACATCAGAAGCATAGGGTGCAGAGCTATTTGGGCACTTTCACGATTCGCTTTGGCATGGAAGGTATTTCTCGGCTTCAGAAGCGCTTCAATACGACGCATACTGTGACCAAATATAAGCTCAGTAGCTTTCGAAAAACCCCACTGCCGAAGTGAAACAAAAGTGCCAATAATGGGATCCAGCTCCCTAACTATGAAAGAATTTCCAAAATCCGATAGCCCGTTCATAAGCCATTTCGTGACATACAAACACCATTCCATTTTCATTTATATAGGTAATCAACTTGGGCAATGCAGTTGCTGTTTCAAAATTTAGAATGATTAAATGTCACCAGAGTGGTGAGGTCCAAATTATTCTATTTTTGTGCGATCTCTTATAGGATACGTTCATTGAAAATGTATTGATAATAAATGCAAGATGTACATCTTATATTTTTTTAAATAATGAATTAAATAGGAAGGAATTTATCGTCCTCATCTCGACAGTGTATGCTTATCCAATCAAAGGCAGATGAAAACTTTTATAGATATCTTGTGGGTGCCAGAACTATTGCACGAAACTTGACCTAGCTTTCTCGGGATCCTGGTTGGCATACTAAGGGAAGAACTCTGTTATAATTTTCAAGAACTCAGCCTAGCAACTATTTGCTACAAACGGGCCTTCGTTTTCCTGATCTTTAGCCTTTCCTATTGGTATTTGCACGTACCTAGTCCGTCCGAAAAATATTTCCATCAAATCTGTGCCCACCAGTCGTTTTCTATGGTTGACCTGTATGCCTGGTATTTTTAAAATCGTTGGACTCGTTATGAGGTTAGCATTCACTTTTTATAGCTTAATGAGTCATTCTGATACCATTTATTCTTAATGACAAACCGTGATTACAAATACTTAAAGTTTTATAGAAATAACTGATTTTTCAATGGCTCAAGAGCTATAAGGCATTACAGAACCAATTTCATCGCGTAACTAAATTTGTTTTTGAGGTGGTTTGGTAAACCCACACTTCAAAAGGTACATTTTGTACAAAAAATATACGTCAATGAATAATATCGGACTTTTAGCTCTTGGTTATGCTAAGAAGAAGAATAAAACTGAACGTTGCATATTGTATTAACCATATATTACATTAGTTGTTAAAGTTATTCCAAGCTGTAAAACCTCTATTTCCAAATTATAAATTTTATTTTTGCTGGCCTTATAGCTTGTGTAAGTTACACTAAAACCAAATAGTAACGAATATTCCTTGCATTCCTTGCATATTTTCTATTGTTGCTTTATCTTAATTCAGTTTACGTTCACTGTTTGCACTCAAATTACATTAGATTGTACTGTTCATTAGAGATAGACTCAATTAAAAACACCACAATTAAAAAGAACAATTCTGCAAAGCAGGATCATAGCTGTACACAATCATAAGCTAACTTTGTAAGTATTGCTTGAACTATTGCTGATTGCGTTTGAGCTGAAAATCTTGACTAAATGTGCTTTAAATACGACAAGAAAGAACAATCAAAGGGCACCTAGCAACGATTTGCGATTTCACCACACGCTTAGCATAGAAAAGTTATCTCTGACACCGCATTACTTGAGGAAAATCATAGTGCGTTCGGTGTTCCCGCATTCGATATTTGCGTTTCAAACGCACACAGCAATAATGTTTAGAAAGTGTTAATGTTGCTCAAGTTCAGACTGTAGCGCAAATAACATTATTCTATGAATAATAATATAAAATTGGCTCCATAACGTCTTGTAGCCCAAACAAAAGAGTAAAAATTTTGCGGAATGTTATTGCAGATTGACAACACTGGAGCATGATTTCACTGGAACCTGATTAAACTACCCAAACTCTTCCATATCTTTATGGAAACAAATGGGGTTATCCAAGTTTGGCGTTCAACCAGCCGTATTTCTTGATTTTGAACTTCTTAAAGGTTTTCATACGTTGGTGCTAAAAATATTCTTCTCAGCTGTCAATTGCGAACGCTTCAATCATTCATTTCAAAAAAGAGCGAAAAAAGTTGAGCAGGCCTGATTTAGATATTCCAATCGCTGCAGTAACAAATTGTAAATTGTCATCTCAAATTAAAAGTTCATATAAAAATCTAAAAATATTCGGAGGTAATAAATTTTTAAAACGAATGTGACAGAAGTGAATCTTAAAGCCCCAACATAAAAAATACACTGTGATTAATTACCCAAAACTATGGAAATTTGGGATGCAAAATTCAGTTGTGGAATGAAAGCTATGTTTTGACAGAGTAGTCGAACAATTATAGAGAACTGGAAAAAATATAGTGAATTATTTAAAACTGACTATACCTTCATACTTTATTATTTTTTTTTGAATATGTTCCGTTGCTTATAATAAGTAGACTCCTACAGAGTATTGCAATCTATTTAATTACTGAAATACAATGAAAAACTTGAAAGTCGTTAACCATAAACTCATCTGCTATAAGTAAATAAATGTGTAGTGCAATTATAAGCTTAAACGACTAACATAGCAATTATTTTTGCCAAGACGCTCGAAAAATAACAAAAATCAGAATAACAAAAGTTTCTGCAAAGAAAGAAAAAACATATAAGGTACCCCGTTGCGAGTGGGACATAAAAAAAACGATAGTTCAAACAAATTGTACAATATAATTTAAAAATGTCAATATTTTGCAAATCCAACAACACGATCACATTTTGGCAACATATTTGCTGGTGTGTGCATGAATTTGATCGAATAATTTCGAAATTGTGAAAACCTTAAAAGAAAGATGGACAATGAGCCATTAGACGCAGTTACCTCGCTAAACTGGGCAAGTGGGACACCCAGTTTCATGCGTCAAATTAGTAAGTCAACCATTGCAATAATAGGATTGATAAATCATAGATTTTTAATTTTAAGTACATATTTGATGTACATAAGGAGTCACCCATTAAGTACGTAACGTTTTAGGAAGAAAACGTAAATGAAAGGTTATGTCACATTGCATTTAATTTTAATTGAAAATTCCTCACTAAAAGCGTGAAGAGGTATAAAACATGTTAAAAATATATCATTTAAAAGTTATCAATCAAAATGCAGCACTTAAACTTTCAATAATTGTCAAATTTTTAAATACTTTATTTTTTTGTTATTATTGTTATGCATAGGGTTTTCCGCTATGCATAACAATAATAACAAAAAAAAAAATAAAGTATTTAAAAATTTGACATTTATTGAAAGTTTACGTGCTGCATTTTGATTGATAACTTTTAAATGATATAATTTTAACATGTTGTATACCTCTTTACGCTTTTAGTGAGGATTTAATTGGATTGGAACTTTTTTCCGCAACTACTGAATTTCATAGAAGCATCCAATAAAGTTCAATAAAAATAGTATAGTTCTCATGATCTATTTTAAATTTTATCTCTGTATTTGTTCAATTTTAAATTCATATATCAAAAAAATATTTAAAAAAAATAGTCATTTATTCTCCCTATTCAATTATTACGTAATACAAGACTGATTTTTGTTTTGATGAAAATCATTCGTTTGAATGTTTCAGTGCTACTCTCTGGGAAAATGTTTGAAACGTGTAGGAAAACTTCTGATTCTGGTGCTTGTTGCCTTATTGCGATAGGTCCCACTTACCCCGGGTATAAAGATATTTTGGGGTAAGTTAGACTATAGAAATTTTCATATGAAATGAAAACCAAATACCTGTTTATCGTAAGCACCTTGTAACAATACTAAATGTTGTAGCTTACTGATGGTACTTCGATTTATAGCACAATTATTTTATTGCGAACCAATGCAGAACGTGAAATGTGTCAGAATTTATCATGCAAGTTGAAAATCGTGTTGAGCTGACCACTGTTACATGGAGCACATGGTATAAAAAATAACAATTTTTTTTGTACTAAATACTTTCCTTATCATTGTATCTTCAACCTTCTAGAAGAATACCCCCTTGAAAAACTTTTCCTAAACGAGCTATGACGGAATGTCCCACTTACCCCGGATTCTCACTTGCCCCGGGGTATCTCACTCTAAAATATTCCAATTTTTCATAATTAGTAGTTGTTTATATAATTTAAAAAAATCTAATATAAAAAAAAATATGAAAAGAATGCAATATGAATCTTCTACACATTTTGTTAAAGAGCAATTTGAATGGTAAATACAAATTATTCTGATTTTCAGTTGAATTCACAGTTTCCAACAAAACATATTTTGGAAAAAAAAAAATTTGGTGAAATAATTTAAAATAATGAGACTTGGTTTTCCCTACAATTCTGATATGTAGAAGTTTTGCCAATAAATTTATGAAAAATTCTGCATGTTTCAAAGAAAACTCGAAAAATGCATAAGGAATTTTAAAAAATATCATGAAATTTTGTATCAAAACAGGTTTTTTTGATTAAACTACAGTCGCCTCTATTATTGGAAAGCTAACTCAATTGGATGCACTAAAATATTATCGAATTTGAAATATTCGGAAACGTAGTTAACTAACGCTTCAACGCATTCAATTCCAACACGCCTATCTTCTCCGAATTATGTTATATTTTCTGTTGGACGGAAAAATCAACTAAAACTCCCTAAAACTTATTGGACAACTTTTGAACAGGACTTTTTGTTTTATTATCATAACATTGTACAATATCAGTCTAGCAAAGTACAGAAAATCAATTGTGATTTTATTGATAATTTAAAAATAAACTATACGTGCAAGGTGCCTACTTCATAAAATGAAGTACTGTTGTACATTACGATGCATCAAAAGGTACCTTCAATTATTTTTATTCAACTATTTTGTGAAAAAAGTACAAAAATAATGTTAATTTGGTTCACTGGGACGAATTTGTTCAGGTTGCTATCAAATATCAGTGATGCTGAATGTCCTGTTAGCATCGCTGACATCCCATGTTTTCTAGCGAAAAAGTAACACGTCTTCTTGATGAGAATCGAACTCACGATTCCAGATTCGCTGAACAGCCGCGTTATCTACTACACTAAGAGCGAATGCATGAGCGCAGAAGGCAACTTTAATTCGAATCCAACTCAACACATCCTTCAGGAGAATCAATCCAAATCCTTAGTAAGATTGTAAAGGTTCAACAAGTTTGATAAATCCAAATTATAAAGAAAGACAAAAAGTTTGTATCGGGTCATTACTCTAACTATTTTTTTTTGAATTTACATAGGCTTTGGTCCGAAAGCCTCTAAAATAAGACATAAAAAAAACTAAAATTAGTGTATAAGTGATCACTTTGCAGCTCATGTCATCGTAAATTTGTAATTTCCATTGTCTATAGTTAAGACCTTCCTTATCGATATTTCCATTTTTACATGAAATTTACATGAAGTTTACATGAAATACGATCAAAGGCAACATATCAAATCAAATCTTGCTATTGAAGCTAACCCAAAAAGAAACAACTCGAAAAGATCATGGATTTAAATCTAAACCCTTTCAGCATTATGTTGTTTAAAGATAGCACTCTGTAATAACTTACAGAGTTCTGAAAAATCATCTAGACATACGGCCTCTATAAGATTTATTACTGCATATATTATAGTTTTGTTTGTAATTATTGATTTATGATACTTGTTTCACACAACAATGCCAGCATTGCTATTTATCAGTTTTCACCATACTAACTAATATCGACCTCAGTCACGTTACCGTAATTTCGGGTGAAATTGATCATTTTTCACGGTTTTTCTAGTCTGTTTTCTATAATGTTAACAATGCCAAACAACTAAATGCAGGCAAACAAGTACGAAGGTGAGCCTCATCGACTTATGTATCGAAATTTTCTAACAAATGTCATTTTAGTGTTAACAAATATCTCTAAAATAAAAAATCAGAGGATCTCATTTCGGGGTAAAATTGATCACTTGTCAATGCCATTATTGATAGTTTTCAAAACAACTCTACATGATCAATTTGAGCTCTTTGAATCCGAATATGCTTGTCAAATTCTTAACAATAACATATTTATATAAATAACAAATATTTAAAATTCAAGAAGTACGTGAAAAACGCCTAAATGTATGCAATTTCCTAAGGAATTCAATTATATTTAACAGAAATTCAATTATTTCAACCATATGAGCTAATTGGTACGAGTTTTGGTGATGAAATCTGATTTGGGGATATATCTCAAGCATCCTCACAAACTTTCAGGTTTATACCATGTTCAAATCTTTGCTTATAAATAGAAGTTCATAGGTGTTTGTCAATACAGCACCGTGCATGACTTTGGAATTTTACATTATTTTCATAGTAATAAACATTCTTTAACGCAAAAAACTTCACAACACACAATTCGACAATAGCTACAACAAACAAGGTTCATTCACTGCAGCTTACTTTGATATTTGTGCTCCATTACAAATAAATAAAATCGTGTGATACGGTGATCAATTTCACCCTTCTGATCAATTACACCCGATTTTACGGTACTCTTGTTTTTTTGAGTTACTAATCTTCCTTCCGATGTACAAAACAGTAATTTACAGACACTGTGGGTTGATTGGAGCTCCATTTTCAAACACTTCAAAGTTGATTCCAAAGTTACAAAGTCACAATTCAAAGTAAATAGGTAAGGGCTCTTTTCATTCGATAGAAAGATCCATACTTTTTTCAACTTAGAATATGATGATTTGCTTTGAAAATAACATTCTGGAAACTCAGCAGTTCAATCATAATTCTCATTGCAGCGTCCAATAATCCGTTGTTCTCTCGATAGATATACTGAAATAATCCTCCACTTTTCGGCAAGATAGGTGTTACATCACCAACCAGCACTTCATTGCCTCAAGCTGTATTGCATAGCAGCTTAAGTGGTCTGCATAATGGCTCTGCAAATCCGACAGTTCCGCTTCTCAAAATCAGCACCTCATCACAATTTCGTAACCATCAGCATAGTATTCACAGATTTTCAACTAATCGGCTTATCATAAATCGTTCGATCACTCACGGTTTCAGCAGACTGCTCCAGTTGTTCACGATTTTCATATCATCCAAGGCAACAGCTATCCAGTTTGATTTTTCAGCACACTTCGCAGCAGCACAATAAATTTCCTTTTTCAACTTTTTTCCAAGTCGCATTTACAAAATGCAAGTTTTAGTTTTAATTCGCAACACTTACAGCAGTATTCATAGTACACGATCGTTCGTCCAGTTTCATACACATTGATTTCGTAAATCACTTCAGTTTAGTTGTTTTGTTCACAGTCCTTTGGAATTCTTCATGATTGCTCTAAAATTCACTGTTCTTGTTCAATTTCTTCACCACGAGTAAATTTCAGCTCAGATGTTATTCTTCTCAATCACCTGGTCCTAATTTTCAGGACTTTGTTCTTGTGTTGCAAAATTCACTTCACAATTGCATCCTTTTTCCCCAGAAGCAAACCCATTCACCAAGTATCCTGCCCACAGAACCCTTAAAAAACCAACCATCAACAGAAAAAAGTAGAAATCGCACTCCGGATCCTTACTCGAACAACTCCAGTGGTTCCGCGATCGTAGGCAAAAACGCTTGCTAAACGCTGTATGTCTCGGTCTTCCTAGCACATCACCGTAGGGGAACTCGATACAAACTGAACGATAAAACATAAAACAACGCAAGTAATCAGGCCCCTCAGCACTCGTGGAATACAAAACCAGAAGCAACCGAGCGAGCGGCGGCGGCGGCGGAATCGTCTTGCATCGTCGGATCACTCGAAGCCCCCCTTTTTCCGAAGCTGTGGGGGCAAAGAGAGTCGATCACATCCAGCGAACACAGAGAGAGTCTTCAGCGCTGAAGAGAGCGCTGTCGTTGGGTAATGCCAGAGAGACTTGAGGTGGCCTGGCGAAAAAAACCAAATAATGTTGTGAAGTAAACGGAGCTCCACAAGCTGAAGAAAACAAACACACAAAACGAGGAAAAAAGAGCGATCGCGGACTTGATCGCGGGGTTGGAATCAGCAGAGAGGGGGAGGAGGAATGGTGTGTGGGGGAGAGGGCGAGAGGAATAGAAAGAAAGAAAGACTTCGACGAAGTTGAATTGCGGGGGAAGTGTATGAATTATGTTGTTTTTTTCTCACTCTCTCTTTCACTTGGCACGGTGGGATCGATGACGGATCTGTAGGTTCGGTTGGGAGGTTTTACAGTTCTAGCTTAAGATTCAATATTGCATACAATCTTAAGAACCTCGACCAGATATAATTTTATCGTTTAGATTGAAAATATTTGAACCAAACAAGAACAATATTAATTTTTACATTCGTATGCTGGCCATAACGTAATAGGGAAAAAACCGAACAAATGAAGCCCAAAACGGGAAGTTTTTGTATAAGTCAGTGAATCAATTGTCACCCAACACGCGGTAACAAAGACATTGTCATCTCCTATTCTTGTTGCAACAATTTTATTCCGCAACATCAGTTTATCATCACTTGAACAGAATATGACAAAGATCGATCACCACGTACGCAGCGATTTTCTGGGCTTCGCATTGCAATTTTCTCAACATTCTCCGTGTTGGTAAACATTGACACATTATCAAACAGCATCCACCAAACAAATTTGGTTTTGTGTTTAAAATAACTGATTATTCGCGAGTTGAAAAGGTTGCAACAATGTTGCGCTCTGTGATTGTCATGACAATTTTGCTTTGGATTGTGTCCTTATCCGCCACAGTTGCGACAAACGGTTGTGAGCGAGCTTGCTTTGTTGTTTGTTTTTCGTCTATTTTGATGAGAATTTGATTCACTGGTATAAGTAGAATATAAGATTTATTTGTTTTTTCAATAAATTTAGAATTTTCAAGTGTAAAATCTCAACAGCTAGTTAGTTCGGTATTCTAAATAAGCGTTATGCCGTGGATTTTTACAGTATTTGTTAAAAAAATCACCGGTGTTTTAGTTTACAAACTGTTTAAACTTCCTAATGCATTAAGAAAAATTTACACATTAGACGGATTCCATCAAGAATTAGTCGAAAGAAATAAAAATCGTGCTCGATAGTCTTCGATTCGGATTATATTTTGCCCATGTTATTGGTATGATAGAATAAGTGTTTTCTATAGAAAAATTGGCCATTTCGACTTAAGTGTATCTTTTGAAAATGGCCTATAAATTTTTGCATGCAACTTATTTGAAAAATTCTAACTCCGAAACTGTTGATTTCAGAGAAAAATGTTCTATGAGGAAGTTGTAGTAAACCGATTGGACTATCAGAAAAAAAAAATACACTTAAAAACTTTGTTATGTATTTTTATAAAAACATCAAAAATTAAAACTGAAATGTTTAATTACACAAAAACCCCATTTTTAATATTTTTAAATTTTCACCATAGAATCTTGATAGTAAACAGATGTTTGGGACAAATGATGGAGATATTTCTAATAAAAAGTTTTTACCAACAACAATTTTTGGCTGATTTTCAAAATTTTGAGTTTTGATACAATAAGAATCTTGAAATTTTTCTGAACTATAATGGTTATATGAATAATTTCTTCAGAAGTAGCCATTTTCGAATTACAGTGAAACCTCCATGAGTCGATGTTCCATGACTCGATATCGACTCATGGAACCATATTGAAAACAAAATTTCATGGTTACTACGGTGGTCCAAAATATCGACTCATGGAGGTTTAACTGTATATCGAGTTTAATACAAAAAATATTATTTAAATATCATAATGTGCCATTTCATCGGTTATTCACGATTTTCCATCAAGTAAAATAAGTAAGTGGAGAGAAATAAAGTCTTTACTCTTGAAAACGTATTATTATTGATGGAGAATCGCGAATAATAAATGAAAATGGTCTATTTAAATGTTTAAATAATATGTTTTGCATTAAACTCGATATAATTCGAAAATTACTACTTCTAGAGAAATTATTCATATAATCATTACGGTTCAGAATCATTTCAAGATTCTTACTGTATCATCTCATCAAAACGTATGATTTTGACAAAAAATAAAAAATTTTGAAAATTGACCAAGAGTTGTTGTTAGAAAAACTTTTTTATTAAAAATTTCTCCATCATGAAACTTTGTCCCAAACATCCGTGTACTATGAAGATTCTAAGGTGAAAATTTAAAAAATATTAAGAAGGTGGTTTTTGTGTTATTAAAAATTTCAGTTTTTTTTTTATTAAAGTAAATTAAATATTTTTTCAATGTAATTTTTTTTCTGACAGTCCAATCGGTTCACTACAGTTTCGGAGTTAGAATTTTTCAAATAAGTTGCATACAAACTTAAGGCCATTTTCAAAAGTTATTCTCGAGTCAAAATGATCGATTTTTCTATGGAAAACATTAATTGTGTCATACCAAAAATATGTGCAAAATTTACTGCTAATCGAAGATGGTCGAGTGCTGCAACCGACCGATTTGACATGGAATTCGTCATTATGTCAAAAATGACCCATGACTTTGCAACGCTCTCAAAAATCCATTTTTGAACCGATTTTCGTTCTTTTAGCTTTATTTGTAAGATATGGATCTCTTGAATGGAAATGTTTGTGAGTATGGTCATTCCCGGCACAAGGGAACCTGGAACCTGTTTCAGAAGGAACTGGCGTACCTATATCATATTCAGCATTTCATACACATGTGTATAACGACGGTTCAAATTTGATAGTGTTTTATACCGATTTACAAGAGCACCAAGAGGACCAACATTAATATTTGGCCGGTTTTTTTTGGAGTATTCCAGAACCGGTTCCGCTAGGGTGTTATGTGGACATTTTCAGAACATCATATAGTTCCATCATGCGACGGCTCAAAATACACGATTTTTCATTCAGATGGAAATGGACGCCATGCCATGTATCTGCTGTTACGCCCCTACTGGAACAGATTCTGCTTCTCAGCTTAGTGTTCTTATGAGCACTTCCACATTTATTAACGAAGGTTTGCCATTTGACTATTTTTGCCTATGTACATATATCGTTTGGCAAGCAAGATGGTACTCTATGCCTGGGAAGTAGAGAAAACCCGGAAAGATACTCGACCAGTGGGATTTGAACCCATGTCCCTCAGTTTGATCTTCCATTTCCGTTTCCATTTCCAAAACTATTGTTCTCCGTGATACATTTCAGACCAGTTCCGATAAGGCTCCATGAATATCTTAGCAATTATTCCAGGAGTTTCTCCAGGGATTTGAAAACGAATTCGTCCTAGGATTCCTGCAAATAAAATTTACAGTGATTCTTTAGAGATTTCGCAAGGAGTTTCTGCAGCAATGTCTCTAGTGACTCCTCCAGTAAATTTTTTACTGAGATTCTTCCAAATCCTGCAAAATCTCTTTAGGAAAGCTTCGAAATTTCTCCAGAGAATTTTCAAGCGATTTCTTCTGGTATTCATTCAGAGATTTCTCTAGAAAATCAAGGATTCTTGCAGCGAATCTTCAAGGCTACACTTTTTTTATTTGATGGAGAGATTTGAATATGTTAATGTTCAATTAGGGGTTTTCATATCATAAAGGTTCCCTCCAAGATTTTTTCCAGGAATTATACTAGGACATTTTTTTTAAGGATTACTCAAGATATTTATTAGGTGATTTCATCAGAACTTCCTCCGAGGATTCCTCCATGGAAACATACAAAGATATCACCAAGTAGTCCTCTCAAGATTGTTCCAAGAACTATTCTGGAAATTTCTTTTGGGATTCCTCCCCGGATCGCTCCAGGGATTTTAACAGGAATTCTTGTAGGTTTTCCGCAACTCACAAATTCTTCAAGAATTTCTTGCAAGAATTCTTCCCCAAGGAAAATCGCTACATGAATTATTTTAATGATTTCTCTAGATAATCCTCTAGGAATTCCCCAGTAATCTCTGCAGGGACTCGTTTTGAGCCTCCAACGAATCCTTCGAGGATAATATTCATAATACATAAACTGATTTATTGATTATATTTCTAATATATGCATTTTGGGTTGGGTGGGACCATCAGGGCACCCGATTGAAACGAGATGGATAGAAAGAGTGAAACTGTCAACTTCCTATCGCTAACATTCCGTGGAAAAAGGGCGGGCTCTTCTCCCCATCTATTGGGTCTTTCTGGCAAGCAAGGGCTTGATTGTACGACTGTTTGTGTGAACTTACTTTTGGAAGGAGATTCTTTTTTCCCTGCGGGTTTCGTGTAAGTGTATCTGCTTACGAGTCCGCATTCGTTTTTGGCCCTTCAGACAGGAGTATGATTGAACATAAAGAGTTATACAGTCTTGAACAAATTGTTTTGTTAGAATAGACCATTGCTACCGGTGGATACCTTGCTACAATAGATGGCAGCTCATATCATCATCATCCAACGAATCCTTCGAGGATTCTTTCAAGAGTTCTTCTTGAAATTCCTTCATGAATCTTATGAAAAAAGTGATTCTCCTATGAATTCCTGCATGAATTTATTCAGACACTAGTGGTCCCGGCAAACTTTGTCTTGCCATTAAGTAGGCTTTTGAAAACCGCTCTGAAACATCCCATACCGAATGACGGTTATGTTCACCCTTCGTGTTTCCGACTTTCTCGGTGTATATCCCGAGTTTATTTATACACAAATACATATCGGAACACTTGAGGAACCTAACTGTAAAAGAACCAGGTAAATTCACTGAATTATTCTCCAGCTATTTCGTGACATACAAACAATATTCCATTTTTATTTATATAGATTATCCTGAGAACTACTTCAGTGATTATTTTAGTTAACTCTCTACAAAAATTCCTCCAGTAAGAGATCTACATTAAATCCTTTTGGAAAATCACATCAAAGAATTCTGCTGGGATTTCTCCAAGAATTATTCCAGTAAAGTCTCGACTGGAGTTTTTCCAGGGATTTCTCCACAAATTCTACCAGAAAATTCTCTGCAGTGATTCTTTGTGGGATACTTCTCCAGAAATTCATCAAGAAGCCCTTCAGAAATTCCTACAGGAGTTGCTCCACAGGCTCATCCAGGGATTCCAGTAGACAGCGATTCTTGCAGTAATTTCTTCAGCTTTTTCATCAGGAATTTCAGAAAATGGATTGCTTCAGAACTTACTTACTTACTTATTTGGCTTTACATCAATTATCTTGATAAAGCCTCGCCAACAATAATTCGCCAATTCACTCGGTTCATGGCCGCTTCTCTCCATCCTCGACTGTAACCCACGCTCTTCAGGTCCTGGTGCACCTGGTCAATCCACCTAGCTCGCTGCGCTCCACGCCTTCTTGTTCCAACCGGATTCGTAGCGAACACCATCTTTACAGAGTTGTTTTCCTGCATTCTTGCAACATGCCCTGCCCAGCGTATCCTTCCAGCTTTAGCTACCTTCACGATACTGGGTTCGCCGTAGAGTTGAGCGAGCTCGTGGTTCATCCTTCGCCGCCACACGCCATTCTCCTGTACGCCGCCGAAGATCGTCCTTAGCACTCGGCGTTCGACAACCCCAAGAGCTTGCAAGTCCTCCACGACAACCCCAAGAGCATAGTCCACGCCTCATGCCCATAGAGGACTACCGGTCTTATGAGCGTTTTGTACATCGTACATTTGGTGCGGGGGTGAATCTTTCTTGAACGCAGTTTTTTCTGGAGCCCATAGTAGGCCCGACTTCCGCTGATGACGCGCTTTCGTATTTCCTGACTAACATTGTTGTCAGCCGTCAACAAGGATCCGAGGTAGACGAACTCGTCCACCACCTCGAAGGTATCTCCGTCTATCGTAACACTGCTTCCTAGGCGGGTCCTGTCGCGCTCAGTTCCGCCAACCAGCATGTACTTTGTTTTCGATGCAAGTTGAGAACAAAGCTATCTTGATAACACAATTATATCAACCTCTGTTTTTTAACAGCTTTTGTGCAGTATGTTATAATCTTGTTATGTGATTCTAGTCGGGTATCTGAAAGAAATTTTGGAAGAATATCGGGAGGAGTCCCAGAGATAATCTCTGGAAAAGCTCCCTGAGGAATCATTGGAGAAATTCTAGTAAAGATTTTACTGGAAGAATCTATGGAGGAATAACTGGAGACATTCCGGCAGAAACTCCTTCAGAAACTCTTAGCAAAATCCCTGTAGAAATATCGCTGCAAAAAATCCTGGAATAATCCTTGGAAGAATCTCTGGAGGAACTCTTGAAAAATATACTGATTGAATATTTAGCATTTCTGAAGTACTATCGGAACCGGTCTGGTAGCGAACAAAATTTGTTTCTTGGAGGAATTTCAGGGAAACCGCTTGTGGAACCATGGAGAAATCGCTGTACAGTAGAGATTATCTTGGATCTTGTGGCTCCTGCACATAAGGCTACAGCACGTGCACAGTGCCCGACCAGTGGATTACAAAAAAAATGTATCACAATTATATCAAGATTTGTTACAAATATCAAATTTTGTTTCATTTTTGTTCTTGCACGTTGGGTTGATGAAGGATATTGTTACATAGTTAAAATAAAAAGAGTTATAATAACAAAGGCCGTTTTTTTCTAACTGTTTCTAACCGAGTGCCAAAATCTGTTACAACTCTGTTGTAATCCACTGGTCAGGAAACTCTATCTATTACTGTATGATGTATTTTTTGGAGAGTTGACTGTATAATCATTTTTTCCTAATTTGACCGTAACGGAAATGATTTTCTTATATAATATTTGTTTGTTTGGGAGCCCCAGTGGTAAATACGTAGCTGTTCAAGTAGACCAAACTAAGGAACTTGGGTTCTAGTTCTTCGTTTTCAGAAGTTAAAAAAAATCAGATTTCTATCTCTTTTCTCTACAAAGTTACAGCTCATTTACTGTGCAGATTGGCCAAAAATGACCCCAATGCACTAGGAAGGTTAAGTGGCACTCAGTTCACTCTGGCTGAATCAAATTTAGAGGAAATGGTTTTTAGCAGTCGGTTCATTAGATCAGAAGTGACCCATAAAAAGAACGAACTGACTCTTTCCTCCTATTCGATCGTATCTCGGCTTTATCATAACGCTTGACATGTGCCTTGCTTTGCGCGTCACGCCACACATTCAAGCACAGTATGCTGCCTCTCCGTGCTCTCAGCACTCTTAACTAATTTGCCCCGCCCACTTGCAATACAGGCAAATGGAAGATAAAGAGAGATAAAGTGCTCACCTGAACGGCAAAGTGCATAACTTTGCATCTTGCAATTGGTGCGGGTAAGGTAAATCGGTCGAATATCGTGTTCGTGTCCGATTGAATCGTGAGTTTCTGGGGCAGAATTATCGAAGAATGAGGAAGCAAAAGTACCGAATGAATCGCCGCTGAGCCAGTGAACCGTTAAAAAGATCCGATTCACCGAAGTGAGTGATTCGGCTCGGATCCGTTCACTAAAAAAAATCGTTCTGCCTATCTATAGCTACCGTTAGGCTATATTGATTTCTTGAATTGTGGGTGATAAACATGAAACAACTCATGTGGACACTATTCAAAGAGGTTTGATGATGAAAACGTTATTTCCCGAACAGCTAAAGCGCGCCAAGTCAAAACGTTTCGTTATGTTGTTACGGCTCATGTATGACTTCATCAATATATAAGATAACAAACATATGTAATCGTTCAATCAATGACAATAATTTTTGTGGATACAAAAGTATTATTTTTGAATGTATGTTTCAATAACCCAGTCAAAATTTTGGTTGGTATAACTTTTTTTTATTATGGATGCACATTCTTATACTGGGAACACTTGTTGCTATGGGCCTGACTGAAATTTCAAAGAAAATGGATCTACACTACCGAAACAATATTCAATTTTCAGCATCTGTTTGCTGACGAGTATGCCTGAAATCTACTGGTGTCAGTTTATGCGAGTTAACCGGAATGAATGAATTGCACGACAATAGAAAACAATGAAACCTTTCTGCCCTATATCAGAATTATAAATTACGTCTCATAACATGCTTTGATTTATGGTTCGCACTGGTTGGACAGAATTTCAATTTTCAGAAAAAATATAACACTAGAAAGGATTGCTTAAATTACTCAATATTTTTATGGTAGAAAGGATATTATTATTTCAATCACCTTGTGTAAGAAAACTCGGTTTTAAATAAAATGGCGTTTGGTGCAGTTTAGCAGAACCCCGACCATATGTTTTCTTAGATTACCCTCAGCATAAGGTGTTCGGTGTTCAGGCAAACCAGATCTAATGTGTTTTGATGATTTCAGGAAACATACTTCAAGCATACGAAATGACGATATGTTTATCATTTTTAAAGTGATTTTTCGCTATAGCACGTTCCTCAAAAGTTTTTTTTTTGTACAGAAACACTTTTCATGCTCTCTAGAAACTTTTTTTCAATGAATGTATGTTGTTTTTGAACAATTGTTTCAATTACACAGCGTAACAAAAATGACATTTTTGCGTGTCTCAAGGATCAAAATATGTGTCTCGAGTAGATTTGGGGTTGCTGAATCTGATGCCATTTTCAGAAATGTTCCAGCACGTCACAATTTTTAGCTACAGGTCGCCAAAGTTGTATAGAACATTGATTTTATTGATGTTTACATAAAATTTAAAGTATAATTTATCATTTTTTTTTGTGATCTTATCCACTAAGCATGCTATATTGCACTTAAACTTTCATTTTGGATTAAATTTGGTTGAAATTGCGCGATTAAATTTAGAATAAACCGATTTTTTCGACATGTTTGCTGTCTCTAAACAAAATTTTTCGTTTCTCTTATATGGGAAAATACAATACTTTTTTAAAAAAATCAAAAAATAATTTTTCCGCATCGAAAGTATTATAAACTTTGCCGATAAGTATTGTTATACAAATAATGTTTGAATTCAGTGGCAAATTAAGCAAATAAATTGCCATACAAGCTGTCAAACTTGCATGCAAGTTGACTAAAATAGTCAATTTTTGCATTTTCAACAGCCAATATCTCAAAAACTAGACGTGCTATGATATTTTTGAAAATGGCAATGGATTCAGCAACCCTTAATTGAGTGAATAGCGGTATTTTGGTGCTTGAGACAAAAACGTGTTCCGCAGTGTTATCAGTATCTTTCAAGAGTATCTTGTTTATATTTTCAAAAATACTTGTTTAGTATGGCAAAATTTAGCAATGTTCTTATTTTTAAAAACTAATAAAGCAAAATGTCCTTCTTTCTTAAATATTTTTCTGGTAAGCCTGGTTTTGAATCTCCAAGAAATGTCCAGGAACCAGTTAGGAATTTCTAGAATTTCACGTAGAATCCTCAGAGCTCCGCTGGATATTCTTTAGATTTCGATAGGGGTTGGGTGAGAAAACGTCGAATTCCAAAATGTCGAATACCAAAATTCATGGTGGGCCACAATCAATCAAATTTGTGCTTCAACCATCCACAGTTGGCCGTTTTATGAGAAATTCTAAAAAGCTGCAGATATACTGTGTAACATTGTATGTGTCAGGAAAAATCGTTTAAAATAAGTAACTTATAGACTATTGTCATGTTATAATTTTGCTTTTCATTCATAATCTTTAAGACGTGGAGAAAACTCTTTCTGAATTCATTCGGGTGTTACTCGAACTGTTTCGCATGCAACATTAAAAGTCAACAAATATTTCGCTTTGAATTTGGCAGACTCGTAGTACACGAATAATCCCGCACAACTTCTATCAATCTTTGTGTCTATAAATGCTTCAATATCCTGAAACCTTTCTTCAAACTTGTACCTAGTCACCCAGAAAGCTTGATATTCGCCATCAGCAGCTTCATTAGCATTCGATAATCGATGATTCGATCATCCTGCTGGTAACTAACTGCTGAATCATTTTTTAAGGTTTTTAATGTTCCAAAATCAATAAACGTGCTCCTAACGTTTATGTACGGAGATAAACCATGTGTTGCCGCACTCCCTGTACAGACAGTCAATACTGGTACAACGACCAGTGGAGGAAAAGTTCGCATCACGAAGCAGCTCACGAGTGTATACCAACGCATAACAAACATGACAGACTCGTAAACATGCTAGGTGTGAGTAAGTCCGCACCCGTCTGCTCGGGAGAACATGTCAAAAGAAGTAGCAACAAGTTCGGGAACGTTTACTCGCGAGTAACTGAGCAAGGTGCGATTTATTAGGGCTTTGACAGACAAATCAATTGTGTATCCATCAAATCGACAGTAAACTATCATTTTGCAGTCAAAACCTTTTGAAAACCAGAAATCTCGCAGGGGAAGCAGCTTTTTATTTTTCCAAAAGCACAATAGAGCACTGCATATGATGAGCCTAACCTCACTTATTTGACAGCTGCTGGTCCTGTTGTTTACGTTTCGGACTTAGTCGTTTTTTCCATCATTTTTTCATCTTCGCATTTCTATCACCAGCATGCTGATGGTGACGATTTTCCACGGTAGGCAGATAGAATAATACGATCTGTGGGTATCTGCAGTGGATTTGACCTCTCCTCGCAGCAAACTTTCACGAAATTAAGAAAGATTCGAAAAAAGTACTAAGTCCAAACTGTAAACAACAGGACCAGTACCTGTCAAAATTGATGCGTGACGTCACAGTGCAGTGGAGTATTTACTCTGAACAGCTCTCAACAAGTTCACGAATCACTTTTGTTTCGCTTACTCGGGAGCACGACAGATGCGAGTAAAGCAATGCTCTAACGCTCGGGAGCATTTGGTTTTGGTTTTGTTCCAGTTCAGCAGAGATGTTCGCCACTTTCTACCATTGGCAATGACTTGCTGACACCCTAGCACACTGATTAACCTTCAATAGCACATCAGTTCAAATTCTATACATCTACACAAGTATGCAGAACCAACTCTAGCTACGATCAGTTGTATAGTAAACTCCGTTCACGTAGTAAGTGGCCATACAGGTCTTCCAGTTTACTATGAGGATTGATTCTAGCTCCGAAGATACACGTAAATGTAAGTTGTTTTTAACTATATGCTGCCTAATTGAATCTTGAATTGAAAATATACTTACAGCTATGAAGCTGACTAGTCATACAGCTGCAAAACCGTGTTTTCTTCGCCTATGCCATCCTTAGTGCTAAAGAGATGATAATTAGAATAAGACTTTATATAATATACCCCTTGATCGACCTGAGAAGCTCGTCTTCAACGAACTCTACCAAACTTACGTACCATTTATTGTGAAAAAATTTCTTTATTCAAACGATAAATAGATTTTTCATCAGCGTCAAAAATACCGGTACTCAATGCCTTCTAGTACTGATATTTTGGTACCAAAAATTTGTCGGTATCACCGGTACCTTCGGTACTGGTACTCACGGTACCAAAACCCTAGACTAGGATCCTTTCGTAATGGAAATTTTCCCTGGGCATAGAGTACCATCGTACTAGCGACACGAATACACGATATTTGAATGCAAAAGTGGTAAAAATGGTAGAGAAAGCTTTCAATTAATAACTGTGGAAGTGCTCTTAAAACGCTGAGCTGAGAAGCAAAGCTCTGTTCTTATCAGACTATGGACATGCTTTATATGAATTGCTGCGAATCGCGGTAGACAGGATGTCCCGGGCCCGATCCATCTGACAAGCCAATCGGGCCCACTGTCACCATAGAAGATGGTGTCTCCATCCTTATCGATAGCCTGGTTCTTATGCAGTTGGGACGAAAAAAGACGAGAAGAAAAGAAGAGAATCCAGAATGGACTCAAGCTCGCCCAACGTTTCAGCAAAATGAGTGTGCTGATGTTGTTGGGAGCTCGAAAGGCTCATGAGCATATTGCAATCTATAAATCTATTGAGTTCCTGTATTTGAATATTTACGTTTCGACATTAAATTTTCTCCCACTGTGATTTCCGTCCGTTCGCCAATCGCCATTTCTTCCGAAACATTCGACCTTCTAGTGGGTGCCCCTCCGGTTCCGTCTCACTACCTCCTCCATATCGATTCACGCTGAAAAGCACGCGATTGCCGGCAGCATCAACTGCCTTGGTTCGAAAAGAAAATAAGAGCTTCGATTTTCAATTGGTGCTCGCCGCGCTAAAACTGAGCCGCATCAAAGCTCGGTCAGCCTGTATGCAGCATGGAATAGTTTGTGGTTGAGCCCGAGCAGGAACGAATAACTCGCACCTATCTTAGCGTGTCATGTTGTTTTTTGTATTTTACCATAATTCGGTTTTATTCAGTACACACCACAATTTGATATTATGTATTAGAGTATTGAGAATATTGTTTAAATCAATCAGAATATTTCATTCAGGTTTTCAAAGTTATTGAGGACTGCTTGAGGTATTGTACTACAATTGAACAATAAAATCACTTCTTTATGAAAATTTATCATGTTTTGTTTAGATATTACCATATCTGATCCCATTTTTGATTTGATGCTTTTAGAATATGCATGAGAAATTATTTGAGGTATTTTACTTCATACGCAGGGCTTTTTCATGCCCTATTCTGGATTCTGGTGGTAAGTATTGAAAATTATTTGTTATGGAATACCTTAGTTTGGTATTCTGCAGCAATTTGCTGCTGCTCGGGTGGCGATGTAATAAACTGCTCAAGAAAGCGAAAGAATGGTTTTTGCTCGCTTTTTTCCGTTTCGGTTGCACTCATAAAAAGAAAGACTTGCACAACATGCACACAGTCAAACTATTGCCAATATACGAGCGCAAATCTCGTACAATCATGTGGTTGGTCTTACAGGCTGAATTGGTGCTCTCGAATGGTGGTGGTGGGTTGTTGTACCTACTTGTAGCTAGCAATACGTATGGCGGCCGTCCGTTTTGCAATGCGGAATTTGCAGATTTTTTCGCCCACTCACACACGAGAGGTGATGCGAAGCGAAATGAAGGAAGTCGTGTGGGTGGCCAAACAAACAGCTATAACGGAAGTGTTCCCCCGATGCTTGTGCCGTCGTTGAAGCGTGACGCGGTATGCCCCTTTCGTTGGCCTTGCTCGAACGAAAGAAAAAGTTCCATTCAAATTCGGGTTTTGAGAACTGAGGACTAGCTTTTGAAAGTAATGTTAAAAATTTTACGTTAGGTGAACCACTAAATAATACTGTAATCTGCAACGCTGTAAAGTGCTCTTTTCTTTATATAAAATATTAAATTCATTTGTTATAACTATACGAGAAATCTTCCATTTTTGCAAGTACGAAGAAAAACTTGGAGCTCTGATAATTAACCTGAAGTGTACTTTGAATTATTTCTAACAATTCAAAAAAAATACTGATAAAGGAAAGCAAACTGATTGAACGATAGCAAGAAGCATCTGCAGGATTTTGTCTGGTTTTCAAATTGGTACAACCTTAGCATTTTTCCGGAAAATATGCCAACTGAAAACATCTGTTAAATATATATAATATATAAGAATGATAAGCTACTTTCTGGAAGTTTCTTGATGAGGATGTAGAAAATTTCATCATCGCCAGAGCTTTCATATTTTTGAATTTTTTAATAATAGTTCTCTTTTCTTCCAAATCAGTCTCCCAGGAATTTTCGAAGTCCTGAGTAACATGATTTTCTATTGGACTAGTAAGTCCTGAATTTAAATTGTGTGCGCTTTCAAACTGCATAGCAAGTTTTTGAGCTTTTTCGCAATTAGTTAGCAATAATTTGTTTTCCTTTTTCAATGCCGGTATTGGCTTTTGAGGTTTTTTTTTCTAAATATTTGATAATTTCCAAAAGGGCTTAGAGCCAGGGTTCAATTGAGAAATCTTATTTTCAAAAGTTATGTATTCTTATTGTGAAAAACGTTTTTTGATTTCTTTCTGTAAATCGCAAGTGCGTTGAAATTGCCTTCTCCTCACGTTTTTAAGACAGATCAAGAGTTTAAGATCATCGTCTATAATCACGGATTCAAATTTTACTTCACATTTTGGAATTCCAATAGTCTTAGCTTCAACAATGGAATTTGTTAAAATTTCAAGAGCATAGTCAATATCAAGTTTTGTTTGTAAAGAAATGTTAAAACAAGATTAGAGTCAACATACGTTTCATATATATTCCAGACGGCTAGAAAATAATGGAAAGTGGAGCTGATAGGATTGAGAATCGCTTCATGGGATATTTGAAACGTAACAGGGACATGATCCGAATTAAAATCAGCATGAGTAACTAATTAACTACAAAGATGACTAGAGTCGGTTAAGACCAAATCAATTGTAAATGGATTTCTAGCATGTTTATTATCTTCCTGATGGGTATGATTCTTGATCAAGCGATCGTTAACTGAAAAATGAGCATTGTTCGATACTCTATCAGGGAAATTCGTAACGGACGTTACTGTTCATCTGCCTGGCACGAGCCTCGACGTTTCGCATTCGCAAAGGGCAATCCCAAAAGTTAGACTTATGATTGCCCCCGCAATTTGCGCATGCAAACTTTTTGTTATCTTCCTTCACAGGACAGACGTCCTTAGCGTGAGAAGAATTTCCGCTAATCATGCATTTAGCATCCATGCGGCAATGTTTGGTACCATGACCCACTTTTGGCATCGACGGTGCTAAGTGGGGTTCTGGAAATTTCCTCTAGGTTTCTGGAAATGTTCCGATGTCACATGGATATCGAACATAAGTCTTGCCTTTTCTAAAGCTTTTCTATTATATAGATCACTTTTGTTAAAATGAACTAAATACTATTCTTGAGAAAGCCCTTTCCGAAGAATGCCAGATTAGGTGCTCTTCTTAATAATGGTTACTTAGACTGGGGAAAATCCGAGTTAATCATTTATTCCATTTTTTATCTCTTCAGTTGACTTTTAGTCACTTAAGAGACCTTTCAAGACGACTTTGAACAAACGTTCAATTTTGTTGTCGTAAGTAAAAAAAACTTTGCTTCTTATCTTCTAGATGTTTGAGAAGAAGTTAGCCATCTTTAAGAGTTTCCGACAAAACACGGCAGTCTCATTTCTTTGCTATTTGGAAGGAAACCTTGATTCCCCTAATTGAGTTCAAGTTATCCTGCCAAAATCCCCCAAATTCGGAACAACTGAACATTATTGGCGGTCACCTTTTTTCCTCGCTTGAATCAAAGATCCTGGGCTAGAGGCTGCTTCGATTTAAGTTTCGTAAGTTATTTCTGGAACATCGAACTAATTAATCATTTCGATGCAATTATCAACATTAATAGAATTTAGTACTTTACTATTAAATTCCTTCAGAATTTGTATCTTGAATTTTATTTTGGCATGTTTCTTGTAAAAATCGTTGTAAACTGTTGATGAAACTTTGGAATAATTTCAGGTTAGATCTCTGGCAAAAACCTGATTGTCTGTTGGACCACGTGAGAACTTTGAGTTAGCAAACGGTCATGTTTTTCTCTGTTTACGAACAGTCTTGCTTTATTTTACAGTATTTTGAATAATGCAGTAATCTATATTCTGAACAGTGAGTTTAATCTCCACAAAGTGCTCTTGTTGTATGGCTAATTAACTCACCAGCCAAGCATCAGGCAGTGACCCAAAAAAATCGTTCAAATCCGGTTCAACTGGATTTCGTTTCACCCAAAAGCTTACAAGGCTGTGACTCATCGCTTAGCAGCTGCGATCTGCTCATAGTTCTTCGACAGACCTCGACGCAACCGCACGCAAGGAACCGGAGATGGGAAATTTTCACTTTTCGAATCTCACCTTGAGGCAGCTGACGGGAGGGTTCACATAAACAGCACCTTTCGTGCTCCAAGGACGTTCACAGAGCCGTAAACGCCGAAATTCATGTTCCGGCAATGACAAACGACTGCTTTGCGAGTAGCATCGGGGAGGGAAAAACCTACATGATGCGAACGATTACAACATTAGGGCGTTTCAGATTTAGTTTGAAAATCCCGTTTCTCATATCATCCCTACAACTTTAAGGCCCAAGTAAAAATGGTGCAAAAGTCAAAACTGAAAAAGCAGTTTTCTCTTTTTATATAGATAAATTGAAGAAAATAAAAACACACAGCTCATTTATTTGCCAAATAAAAAGACTGTGTGTTTTTATTATCATCAATTTGTTGTTTATATTGAAAATTTTATGGATAAGTTTTGAAAAATATTTTAAACACTACAGAACTTTTATGCGAATACAAACTTGTTCTTCAATTTATAGCTTTATGTAAACTTGAGTGTAACCTTAGATAAAAAGAATCTTAAACGTGGATATGATAGTTTTGCACTTCCAATTTGCATATAAATTTTCATATGAAACAACTACGTTTTTAGGTTACCTTTAAATCATCAGAAAAATGGCTGAAAACTTAGCAGAACTCTATATGTATCACGAAAAATGTAAGAAAGATATGGGAGATGGGTTTTTCTAATTATTTTAGTTGTTTGAAGCACCCTATTACTTACTAGATTCGCCAAAATCCATCATCATTCATGATCCATTCTCCTCCACAGTCTCCGTCGTCGTCTCGCTGCCATCTCGGTTCACTGCTTATGCTTGCTTGATAGACATCCTCGGGCTAGGCATCACCGGATCAGCTCGACAGCAGCCGCCAAAAAACGGAACCAAAACAAACTCAGCCGAAGCGAACCATGACCGGTGGTTATTGGTTTATGATGTGTATCCGAATTTGGCCGTCTGCGCGGTTAGATAAGAGACAGCAGCAGTTTGCCAATGCAGTAACGGACACTGAAAAGAGGGGGCCACTTCCGATGATGGAGACGCAATGACGTGAAGTCCGACGAGATTTTGTTGAGTGCATTAGGTTGCCAGCTTTGGTTTTTTTTTTGGAACACGTTACCTCCATCTTCGCGTCGTCTCGTCGTAAGACGATTATCCAATTGAATTCAATTTCGATGGCTGGAATGGATTATGAGGCTGGAGATTTTGCTCTCGAATGTAGTGCAGGTATTCAACGACACGTTTCTTTTGTCACAAGACACCTTGTTGAAGATTTAGTCAACTACCATTTCCTTGTTACCTTGTTTTGTTCCTCGGAGAAATCGGCATATAATAAAATGAATGCTCCTTCAAGTTCCTTTTGACAACGACTGCAAGTGCCCGTTGCTCGGACTTGTTTTGCATAAAATCTACGGAAATACTTATTTCATAACTAATTGCCTTCAAATCGAGCTTCAGAGGAATGACATATAGTTTCTCTTCATGATTTGATTGTGCAGAAACAGTTCGTATGAGTAGAAAGATAAATGTTGGATTACATTCAAAACTTCTTCTACTTAAAAAAACACAAAAAAGGTTTCAAACCTGATTGCTAGTGACAAAAATTAAAAGCAACTTAGTTGAAGAAGTTCAGTGTAAATGGTTGGGGTAAAATATAAATTTTTGATTAAACTTATAGTTTCTTTTACAGAAAAAACTAAGTGAACCTTTATTTTCTACACTTATTTGCCTGTCAATCCAAAATTGAAGAGACGACATGTAGTATTTTAATATAAATTTTATTGTAGAAAACCATTGAGCATGTTTGAGTAGAAATAGTAGTTGTTTAAAACACACAAAATTTGTTTAACCTTGTTTTTAACCTGTTTGCTTGTCGATCGAAATACTATGCTATGAAATTCATTTTTTTTCGAGATGAAATTATTGTAGAGGTCAATTTAACATGCTAAAGCAATAATAAATGTTTCATACAATTTAAACTTTATTTGACTTGCTTGAAAATCAACATTCAATGCCATCTTTAAGCTGTCGATGAGCATACATAGTAGTTTTAGATTACACTCAAAACTTCTTGCACTTAAAATCTAAGAAACATTCTTTCTGTTCAAGCCTGTTTCTCTGTCAATCAAAACTCAAAGCGATGACATGTGTTTTTTTTTCTGATTTTTTTTTCATAACTTTCATAACATAACATAATAAACGGGGCTTGGGATTAGCTTACCATATTCAATGTGCACAATTCGAGAGCTCAGAATAAAATGAAATCAATAACGGCGCCGGCCACGTTCTTACGGTCATCACCCAAACAACCAAAATGTACGCATAACGAAATCACCTGGAGGCTTTGTACGTGAAAAATTTCACTTATAAGATGTCGCGAAAAGGCCGTCTACGTACAAAAGTGGAGGCGATATGCGTGCATATATTATGTGATGATTAATAACATACAATGCGAGTGTATAATTATTCTCCCGAACTAACCTGTTATGTTAAGCGACTTAACTTATGATAACAAATGTTGATTTGACAGCTGCTACGGCTTGATCCGACTTACCTTGTACGAGTGTACGGGACGAAAGAAAATGTACAAATGAACTCAGAAAAAAGTATTTTATGCGAGGAAACTCATCAATTTGACGAGTTTATCCACGGTGTTTTGCGGGTTTGATGTAATAAGTATGAATAAACGAGTTATAACGTGAACTTTCATGCAATTTCTGGTTGTCTGGGCAAAGGAGGGGAAGGGATGTTAGTGTGACTACCGTTGTTACTAGAGACCGAGATCACATCTGCATCTCCACGGTTGTCGCAGGAAGGATTTTTGTTAGTGGGAAGAGTTTAAAAGTTTCATGACCTGGATTCACCTTGGTAAGTGATGCGACTCATAAAACTTTGATTTTAAATACAACTAAATCTCAATGCAAAACAATGACGTTTTTCTCAAGCTCAAGTCTTATTCGATAAGATAGGAAACCCTCATAGAGAAAAGAGGGACACCTCGAACCTACTATAAAGTGGCCAATGGCCATAGTGGCCGGTGGTTCTGATAACACCGCGTTACAAAAATAACATTTTTGCGTGTCTGAAGAATTAAATTATGTGTCTCTAGTAGATTTGGGGTTGCTTAATCTGATGCCATTGTCAGAAATGTTCCAGCACGTCACAATTTTTAGCTATAGGTCGCCAAAGTTGCATAAAACACTGTTTTCTATGATGTTTACGTGGAATTTAAAGCATGATTTATCATTTTTTTATGATCTTTTTGTGAAGCATGCCAAATATGACTTAAACTTTCATTTTAGACATAATTTGGTTGAAATTGCACGTTAAAATTTAGATAAAATGGAATTTTTCTCACGTGCTTGCAACTCACATACAAAATTCTTCGTTTCTCTTATATGGCAAAATACAATACTTTTCTAAACCATCAAAAAATAACATTTGAACATCGTAAGTGTTATGAAGTTTATTGATAACTTTTGTTATAGACATGAAGCTTGAATTCTATGGCAAATTATGCAAGTATAATGCCATACAAGCTAGAAAACTTGCATGCAAGTTGGCTTAAATAGTCAAATTTTGCATTTTCAACAGCCAATATCTCAAAAACTAGACGTGCTATGATATTTTTGAAAACGACTATGGATTCAGCAACCCTTATGAAAGAAAACAGCGATTTTGATGACAAAAACGTGTTCCGCATTGTAATGGTTCCAGAAGCCTTAGTTTTAAAAATCTTGAAGTTTTTTACCTATGTCGATATGGTTACGGACATGTTTTGAATGCCAGTGGTTCTGTAAATGCTCTCGGAAGCATCACCTTCAATAATCTTATTTGTTTCCAATTTTTTAAATGGTATCGCACATGTTCCTAATTGGCCACTTCTCCCAGGGTACCTGGAACCAATTATAGAGTGGTCATTGCATCTAATGGTTCTGAATATTTTCCCGGAAGCATCTTGAAGTTTGATGTCAACTTGGATATAGTTCCAGTCGATACATACAGTATCGGACATAAAATGCACCAAAACCGTTTTCCCATACAAAATGGTCAACTTCAGAGAGCTATATCACCACCGTTTCTTAACCGATTCTTTTCATTATTTCTGAGACGAACTACAAATTTCCTCAATTTAAGAAAACTATTGGAGAAGTTGTGTAAAAACTATCGATTCAAAAGTTACAGATAGGTTGAATTTTGACATAAAAAATGCACCAAGAAACAAAGTGATGTAACAGGCAAACTATGCGTCGTATTGTTTCGGTGTTCTTAGCGCAATTGTTCATTGAGTGATAAGGACCAAATGCTATTACTTCACTGTTATTTGTTGCAGCGGTTTTCTCTTGCATGAAATATTTCTCTGTGTGAAATATTTCCTTCTATCAATCTCGTCAAATTTTGCTGTCGGTATGATTCTTTATACTATGAAGTAGGGCTGCATACGTAGTGTTTTTTTTTAGTTTTAGAAGGTGGTAAATTACATTTACGAACTAGCCCAGCGTTTCACGTTCGATATGGAGGCTAGTCATATCGAATTCGTCCATCGTGCGCCAGAGTGTCGGACTCTTTTATACCGACTAAAATCCACCTTCGCCTACGAGCCATTCCCCCCGGAACTGCTTCTTGGCATTACTTCATGGGGGAGGCTATTGTGCTTACCGTTGCACTGCTCCTTGCTTCGTTTTCTTCGTGTGACTCACGTGCATCTTACGCTCCAGTACTTTCCTTGCTCTCTTCGTACTGCTGGCATCGCGCCAGGGCCATGTTTCTACTGCCGCTTCTGTAATTGCTACGCTTCGTTGCTCTGCTGCGACGTGTTTGGGGCTGGCATCTCGCCAGAGCCCTGCGCAACTGTTGCACCTGCTGCTAATCCGCCGATTCTCGAGTTCTCCAGGTTGGACCAGTTGGATGCCGAGGTCGGTCCAGCGATTCCGGTTGAAGGGTAGCTTCCGGTTCACTGGCGCCCCGACGACCCAAAACTGGTGGTTGTCACGATTGCTACTCGGCATAGTCCCCGACGGTGGAGCTAGCCTACTCCAGCAGAGAGTTCCCGACGTAGGAATGTCTCCCGAAACCGTTAACGTTACGCGTTTGTACTCGCTTCTCTGCTGCTGACCGGTGAAGTGCCGAGGTCAATCCAGCGATTCCGGTTGGAGGATGGCTTCCGGTTCACTGGTGCCCCGACGACTTAAGCCGGTGACTCGCTACGGACTACTCAGCATAGTCCCCGACGGTGGATCTATCCTACTCCGACGAAGATTTCCCCGACGGCGGAAGATCTCCCGAACCAATGCTTTCCGGGCTGATGCCGGTGGAGGGAAACTTCCGGTTCACAGGCGCCCCGACTTCCATTTGCCGGTGCAACTACGCGTTCTACTCAGTTAGTCCCCGACGGTGAACTTAACCTACTCCGAAGCTGACCGGGCAGATGCCGAGGTCGGTCCTGCGATTCCGGTGGAGGGAAACTTCCGGCATATGTAGTGTTCAATCCCTCTATATCTGTACGTATGTTGATTGTGTTGTCTGTGTTAGAGATGTGGCACATTTCCAAGAAAGGCAGTATATGGGTATTATAACTATGATCTTTGTGTGGTCTAGATTGAATGTGTGACTTCTTTCTACACTGTGTGTAAATATTGTTCACCTTATACGACTCCTTCAGCAAACAGTCTATCATAGCAACAAACCCGAAACAAAACCAGCCAGGACCGATTCATCGTATCAGCAATCCAGATCATCATTCCGAAAATACATCGTCCGAAACAAACGAGATTGACAATCCAGCTACCTTCCAGCAGATAACTCCATCAGAGCAGAACATGTACCGTTCCATCTCATATGATACAGCGTGTCTGTGGCAGGAATATAATTTATTTAAAAGAAGTAAAAAAATCTAATAAATTATGAGCAGTTAGCATTCAAACCTTATGTAAACAATAAAATTACTACAGTTCCCCTGAAGAAGACTCCGTACCTGCGTCGAAATGTCGGGTTAAATAATATAACTCGTTTTTTTTTTAACAAAAATGACTGCGTTGCCGATATTTCATTAATAATTAAAAATACAAATAATTGAAAGAACGGTTCCATAAGATTTTTAGAGTTTCAGACTAATGACTCATTCAGCTAAATGTACTTCGGTCTAATAAGCTATTGATCCTAATGATGAGACACTATAAAAAAAATAAAGAATGGAATTCAAAAGAGGCAAACTTCGGTGTTTTTGAACGTAGAGTGCTTTCGACAATACTCGTTGGGAAACTAGTCAATGGTGTGTGAAGAAAAAAATATTAGGCTCTTAAATACGGCATACTTCAAATGTCGGAAGAAAAAATATATTTAGCAGAGAACCAGGAAAACGTCGGAGACTTCGTGGAAAGCCAGAAATACGTTAGCTCTACGCAGTGCAAGCGGATCTGTGAACTTTGGACATTCGGGGCATCAACGGGAGAAGTATTGACCAAGACCTATGAAGATGAGGCACTACCATACACCTCGCAATGGCCAACATAGGTATCGAGTGCATCTAAGCAGTCAACTAGTGTATCAAAATAGGTAACGAGTGGGAATATAAAAATGCAAAGTTGCATGTCCCAAGTAGTCGTCTAGAGATCTAAGTAGAAACAATTTCTTGGATAGAGCGGTTCCACGCGAAATCGTCCATAAAATGCTGAAATCTGACATGTACCATTCCGATTTGGATGAAACTGCGCAGATGTGTTAAGTATATGAGACGAAAATTATCTCATATAATTGGGAATCGTTTAGAATCGAGAGTAACTTCTGATAAGGTCGTATGTATTTTTGGCACCACCATTTAAAAAAAATGTACCTCGGAAACCGTTTGTTATAGAGAAAAAGTGTCTGAGAAGGGATGGTAGACAATCAAATAGGCTTTGTAAAAAAAAATATACACTGAAAAAAAAATACTTTTATTTCCATGAAAAATCGAAATTAAACCTTAAAACACAAATTGCAAAAAATTGATATCTTCGATTTTTTTCAATTTTTTTCTGTAAAATTTCAATGTAAAACCAGATGTTTTAAGCACAGTTTCAACATGGTGCAATCTAAAATAAAAAAGTTTTTCTAAGAGCAACTTTTGGTGCATCTCTGAAAATTGTAAATCTCTGTAATATGATTCTTCATCCAAAAACAATTCAGAATGCTAATAACAATGATCTTCCTAAAACTAGCCGTTTTCTAGATATTAAGGATTCAGTTATATTAAAATCATAAAACTTAAGAAAATACGCCCGTTTCATAAGTTACTCCAGATGCTCCACCAACAATGTTACGTTTATCTCTTTCCACATTAATATCGCATGTTTTAAGGGCAGTTTCAACATGGTGCAATTGAAAATAATTTTTTATTTTCTAAGGGCAACTTTTGGTGTATTTCTAAAAATTCTATTTCTGGTTATAGTAAAGGCGTTTTAATGCTGCAATATGATTTTTTATCCAAAAACAATAGGGTCCTAAAGCCCTGTCCCTATTTTAGTGTCAAACGCTTAAGTTTAGGCCAATAACACATGTTTACTCAATTTTCTAATATTTTCCGTTGGTTTGAGCCCAAAAAACATTTTTTTAAATTTTGTCACACCCCTTGGCTTAAACTCAAATTTTGGGTGCATTTTGTTTTCCGTGTCCCTTCCGAAATGTCAGATAGGAACAACCCCAGTGGTCGAACAAAAACCCCTGTGGTGTTTTTGTCGACTAAGCGAACGTCAAACATGATCTTACATAAGTGTCAAGGTTCATTTATGGACCCAATTTTTAAATTAAAGTTTAAACATGATATAGCCGTAATTTGAGCGGAAAAAATTGCTAAAGTAGTTGCAGTAAGGTGCTCTTTCGTGTTATTGAATAAAAACAAGATTTCATTAAACATTGAGTTCTGTCTGATCTTTCGACCTTGACGCTTGCTCCTACGGGGGCCAGCGACGAGGGCAGGATCAAACATGTCGCGCGTCGGTCTAGTACGTGAAAAAGTGGCGTGATCGGTTATTGCTTTTTGATCCTTTGACCTTGACGCTTGCTGCTGGGCAGTGCGTCAAGAAAGCCAAGTTTTTTTTCCTTTTCAGGTCGCGCGCCTATTTTTTTCTGAGTGCTTTTATATAGCCGAGCAAACGAGTGAGGCTGAGAGTGGATTGTGGCTGCACAGTGAAGGATAAAGGATCAATTGGTGAGCTCGTTCCAGAACAGAACACCCCTTTTTACCTTTATTTTTGTAATTAAAAAAAAAACTTTGAATGGTTCGACACTACAAGTGTAGACTTGCGAAAGGTTCACTTTATTCAACAAACTTTGGATGGTTCGCCACTGTAAGTGTCGGCATAAGAATAAGAGTGTTCTATGATGTTCCAACCAATCGAGTTTTTTGTTTCTTTTCAAATAAGTAAAATATAATAACACATGCTTTCGTCCTGACAGCTGTAGGAATGTTACATTTAGGTATTTGTTCAACAAACTTTGAAAGGTTCGTCACATCAAGTGTCGGCATAATTTTCCACTACATAGAAATTGTTCATATCGAATGAAAATATTATATTTACAAATAAGCATGTATGTATCTCACAAATCATTATTTATCATGGTCTAATCGCTTATCAAAGTGAATCCTGTGACCCAACGATCCTTCCCATTAACAAACATCCCTCCCAGTAACCTTTGTGGAGATGCAGAGGCAAACACGGTCTCCAAATAGCAAAGGTTACACACTAACATTCCTTCCCCCAATCCCACCTGACTGCAAGGACGTGGCCGGCGTCGTTATTGACCCTGTATAAATAGAGGCACTGAATTATGCACATTGAAGAAGATTATGGCCAATCTCAGCCGAACTTCTAGTTGATTCTTTGTGCATTTTCACTGACTTCGGTCAATCACGGAATAGCAACCATTGATATGTGTAGTCAGTCTAAGCTAAGCTAAAAACAAGATTTCATTAAACATTTTAGGACCCAATTCAAAATTCTAATATCAATGATCTTTCTATAAGTTACCGCTTCAAGATATTTGGGATTGAATTATATTAATATCATAAAACTTAAGAAAATACGCCCGTTTCTTACATTATTCCAGATGCTCCATCAACAATGTTACGTTAATCTCTTCCCACATTAATATCCCATCTACTTTTTCTTTGACATTTAGACGGTTGGATGAACTGTTCGAAAGATACAGGATGATTGTTGGAATATTGTTGAGAATTAATATAAGTATTACCACAGATAAACAGACGTAACACTGGATAAATTTCCATCGCCCACGAATTTAACGATCAGTTTAAAATACAACAGTTGTCAAGTTCACAACCAGAGGCGCGCGCGTCGCTTTCCTTCGTGTTTGACATTTCACACTACCGCCACCTGTTGGACATGTGGCACAAGAAGTTATTTCGTTTAATAAGCTCACTAGATGGTGGTAGTATTTGTGGTCGAGAGAATTTTGTGAAAATGTTCTAGGTGTTACTTCTGTTTGTCTGTGGTATTACGATGGAAGATGATAATATGAATGATGTTAAGGAGGGGAAGAAGGAAAAACGCCTTTAAACTTCTTAACCTTATTTATTTATTCTCACGATTATTGTACATAATTTTAATATTTTTATTTGTTTTAATATATATTGGTATAGAACAGATTTTAAATGCCAACTTATTTGATTATGTTTTTACTTTTCTATAAACATTATTATAGCTTACTGCCTCATCACTTGAATACAGTTTTGCTGTGATTTTGTTTTCGGAAATGGGTACAAAGCAATGGAATTTCTGTGTTCCTGGAATTAGCTTTGCTTGTTGATGTATGTTACTTAGTTCTTCTGATCCTTGTTCGTAATCTTCCTGTGACACAAAACAAAATGACAATTTTGTCAGGTATTCTTCTCTCCGCTTACTAGCCCACTCATACAAAGCTTTTGCATTAGTTATTGGATACTCATGCTGTCTTGCCAGACTAGCTCTAGTAGCCATCCTTTTCAATGTGCCACCAATGGCAGAAATTGAATTTTCAGAAATACACCAAAAGTTGCCCTTAGAAAAACTTTTTTATTTTAAATTGCATCATGTTGAAACTGCCCTTAAAACATGGGATATTAATGTGGAGAGAGATACACGTAACATTGTTGGTGGAGCATCTGGAGTAACTTATGAAATGGGCGTATTTTCTTAAGTTTTATGATATTAATATAATTGAATTCTAAATATCTTGAAAACGGCTAGTTTTAGGAAGATCATTGTTATTAGCATTTTGAATTTTTTTTGGGTGAAGAATCATATAACAGCATCAAAACGTCTTTTCTGCGGCCATAAATTGAATTTTCAAAAATGCACCAAAAGTTGCTCTTAGAAAAACCTTTTTATTTTAGATTGCACCATGTTGAAACTGTGCTTAAAACATCTGGTTTTACATTGAAATTTTACAGAAAAAAATTGAAAAAAATGGAAGATACCTATTTTTGCAATTTGTGTTTTAAGGTTTAATTTAGATTTTTTTTTCAGTGTATATTTTTTTTACAAAGCCTATTTGATTGTCTAACATCCCTCCTCAGACACTTTTTCTCTATAACAAACGGTTTCCGAGGCACAATTTATTTAAATGGTGATGCTAAAAATACTTACGCCCTTATCAGAATATACTCTTGATTTTAAATGGTCTCTGCACCAGTGGAAAAAACTTATTCTATTATATCGAAACTATGTGCAAAATTCCATTTGAATCCAAGGTAGTCGAGTTTCATCGTTTACCGATTTGGCGAGGAACCGCTCGATACTTATCATATAATGAAAAAAAAATCATGAATTTATATTCTTACTAAACAGAAATTTTCAATAGATGCTCCAAGAAAACCCAACTTAACGTCTCTGAGAATAAATTTTATCTATTTCGTCAGAAAAGAAAAAGGTAACAAACAAATTGGTTTGCTTCAATTCTTCTTCTTATTCTGGTATTAATTCCCTACTGACACATAGCCTGCTCCTTAGCTTAGAGTTGTTATAAGAACTTCCAAAATTGCTAGTTGACAAAGAACACTCTCAGTCAATAACTGAGAGTTGTTTTTGCCAATTTACTATTTTGTTTTGTTTATTATGTGACAGGCACGAAGATACTCTATGCCCTAGGGAATCGAGAAAATTTCCTTTACAAAAAAAAATCCTCGACCGTGGGATTTGAACCCATTACGCTCAGCACTTTATTTTCTGATCCGACTCAGCATGCGTATAACTTTTGAACTAATTGGATGCTTCCGAAATTATTTGGGAAAAATCGATAAAAACGAAACAACTCAAATACATCAAACTTGTTACAACGCGTTTGACAAACATTCAAAGCTTATCACTGAAGGTTTTACTACCTACGGATCTCTGCCAGCGCCACAAGCAGGTATTATGCAATTGCCAGCTCTTCGAACAAATCAGTCATCACATTCACTTCACTCGTCAGGCTGCCCCCTTCATGTGTTGGTTTTAGTCGAGCAGCATCACCTCACTCTGAACCAGACTTCGTTGCATGTGTGAAAGAAAGTGAGAGTCTCCTGCAGCCGACTGGCAGTCTTATGTGAGATGTGATGTGATAGTGCCATAGTCAGTGTGTTATGATAGCAAACCATCCGATGGAACAACGTTTAGATTGCGCCATCTCCACTGCAGCCCCGACCGACTCCCCGTCGCATTACCGCTGGATGCTGTGAAGATGTTTGGTATCACTACTGCGTTGATATTGCTTCCCCGATCAGAAATACATAGCAAAATTAGAGCACAATTGTATCACCCATTGTATTTCCAATTTATATACAAACTTTTAATATTCAAGATATTGCTTTTAAGTGGTTGCGTTCATCTTTCAGTAAAGTTTTTGAAATTGTCATTTTGTACAGAATGATGGTCCACATCAATGAAAATTCAGTTTGTTCGGATTCCGCC